>NC_091821.1:126160781-127360781 GCF_038994185.2 Dermacentor albipictus | reverse complement strand
TGGTACTACGTACAGTGACTCGCGTTAAGTGTTGATTTTCCCTCACCGCGGCTCGAGATCATGCACGCCAAGCCATCTCCGACACGCAGGGAACACAGACCAAGGGCTGTCACGAAGAGGCTAAACGCATACCCAAGAAGTACTCGGAGATTGTAGCGCACTACAGGAAGCAGAGGAGAAACTACCCATCCGCACATAAGAGGATGAGAAGGGAACAAGCGGTGACATGGAGAAGACTCCAGGCTGGAACCTATCCACATGGAACACTGCTGCAGGCCATGTCCCCCGGGACTTATGGGCGGGACTGCAAGTTCTGCCCGCCGGACGCGCCCAACATCCTGCGCCACATGGTGCGGGGTTGCAGGAATAACCCAGACGTACCACCGTCATCACCAATACCAGGCGATAATGCGCAGAAAGAAGCGGAACCAGAAGAAGAATCTCAAGACCAGTGGGAGGCTATTCTGGTGACGCAAGACGCTGAAGACCAGCTACAGTTGGCGAACAAGGCTTGGGCGGCGGCAGCGAGCCATGGCTACCTGCACTGATGAGGCTACCCACCTTCGGGCTCAAGCCAAAAAAGCCTGGTCAAATAATAAAGTTTACTCTCTCTCTCTCTCTACCCGATTTATTATCCCTATAGTGGTCGTGCTGGGTCCCCTTTAACGTAAAACTATTCATTCCTGATTTTATTCCGATCAGCTGACCTCGCATTTCTGTAACCGCCGACGCAAGCATCGGGCGATAACCTGCAACTATGTTTCAACAGGCAAATCAAACGCTCTCCTCGTTCATAGGAAGTCACCTTCGTTTGCTTTCAAAGCGAATAGCATTACCCACCTTGGCAGGCTTTTCTTGGCTATTTGTCAGAGAAGAGCCAAGGAGCGCGCTGAAATGGAGAGGGTTTAGTTGGGGCCGAGCTAGCGCTGTTAAAGTAGATAACCGTGTGACGAGAGTGGTGCCCGCGTTTGCGATGGGTCACCTGCCCTTTCCTTAGCTTGCGGTCGCCGGTCGAAAATCGCAGCGGCTTGCAAAGGAGAGTTGAAAATGTCGCTAAGCCAGATGCTCGGCGATAAATCATTCGCAGAGCAATGTCGTGGCCGAAAGGGCTCTAAAGCTTTGTCTGCAACGCATTTTTTAAAATTTTATACAAGAATATCTATTCGCACTGGCAGCTACGAGCAGCCAATGCCCGAGCGACCGGCGGACAGCCATCTTCTACTCGTATTCCTTTCAGAACGGGGAAGCCTCCGGCTATTCCGAATAAATTCCAGTTCTGATCGCAAGGCTCGAAGAATGGGCATGTTGGCAATGCCGCACTTCTGGTTAGCAGCACGACGACCGACGTGAGAAGTGAAAGAAGGGACAGAAAAGAGCTGCCTTCGGCATTTTAGTGCCTGTTTAATGCGTACTCGTCACTTTGAAATGGCGGGTTTTTTAGGTTTTGTGACGTCGCATGACCCACAGGTGAAGTGCATGGAAGCAGCCGGAAACATTTTGACCAATACCGCAAGGCTAATGGCAAAAGACTCCTAGAATGGAAAATAATTGTTTTTGTTTTCTTCAGCGTAATCATGCATAATCAGTGTGTTCAGGTCACATAAAATGACGAGTTCTTGCAGCTTTCGTGACATCGCAAGACAGGCAGGTGAAGGGGGCGTGGCCGAAACTGTTTTACCAATCGGTGAGGGCTAATGACCGAAACGAAATGAAAATAGAGAAATGAAATAGAAACGAACTGGTGACGTCTTATCACGTGATGCGCGGACCGCGGTCCAAAAGAGCAATTTGGTCCGTCGTGTGGATCGGCCTTTAGCGGCCTGCGCGATTGGCCTTCTCCGCGCCGACGCCGCCAGCCGCGGGGCGCTGCCATGTTTTTGGTGACATCAAAATGACGACACGCTCCTGTCAATCATCGTGCAACCGAGCACGTCGCCTGCTATAGGCGCCGAACGCGATGGGAGTTGGGAAATTTGGAGCGATCATCGCTCGTTACGAGACCGGCTTTGCATGGCGCGTCTGGTGTATTAGATTGGATCAAAACGACGGCTTCGGCAGCTGAATAGCACGTTCGGATCCAATCCATAGTTTATTTCGAGAAAAATGGCGCTTGCGTTGGGAACTTCGGTGTTTGCGTTGGCGTTGCTCGAGGAGGAAGGAGAGTGGGTGGCGGTGCGAAACGCGTTTGAAGAAATGGCCGAAAGAGAATTCCGGCGTCGCTTTCGTTTCTCAAAACAAATAGTGCGTTGATTGTACGGAGAAATCGGCCTCTTCATCGGTACCAGCGAGCCACTGGAATGTTGTTGCTGGCTCTTGCAAAGTGCGCCACTGTTCCCGTCGTTTCTGTTTTTCTTTTTACTTCTCTCTGTGCGCTACGCCATCTAGGAACGACGCAGAAAAATTAATAGTTATAAATTGCAGTAGTCACACGTACTACTATGTGAAAACGTGTTTGAACTTGAGAAGAAAAAAATAAATTTTTAGATAAAGATTTCATTCGTTGGAAGACGAGAAACATTTCGTTTCGTAGTATACTGTCTGCAAGCTAGCAGACGACAAATGATGGAAGTAAACTTCCGGAAAGTTAACCGCCTGACGATTGGTTGCTCTCTTCGCTCCGTTCTCGGAAATTTTGCATACTGCCACGTTGTGACGTTGCAGCAACCGAACAGAACGCGTATCGAACAAAGCTTTCCGATCGCGCACCAGGAGGCAACACCGAACATATAATCTTAGCGAAACTGCGCTTTGTCGCTGAGAGTACGATATACCGGTGTTTATACGAAGGCTTTAAGTAATATTTAAAAATATCCGTTTTGAAATAACAGGACAGTTCCTTCGAAGACGTGCATTCAACCTCAGCACTCGTCGTCGAATCGCTAGCCTTTGCCTCTTTCATAAGGTATTAACCGCCTTTCGTCTTCTATCGCCACCTTAAGCCGATGCGTCATCATTCAAGACCGCTGTGACAGATCATCTTTTAAAATGACTCGAATGTTGCTGTTTTTTTTTTCCTTTTTATTTTGCTGCTCTTACTGTCTGTTTATCTTGTCCTTGTCCTTATAGGCTTGAATGCTTTTTGTTTGTAAACCATGTACCCACCCCCTCTGTAATGCCCATTGGGCCCTGAGGGTGTGATAATAAATAAACAAATAATAAATAAATAAATAAATAAATTTCACAGTTCGCTTAATCATCCCTCATATATAATCTCACCGTCACACATATCCCACCGCACTTCACATCCTTTTCATACTGCCCGGCCACTAACCAGAACAGCTGCGTTTGCAGGCTCATTTTCTCCCCGAACAACTATCGACACGAACGGCCTTCCTCACGACGTTGCCACCATCACCTGCCCCTCGACGTTCGCAACTACCGTGGCTTCTCATATGCAAGACTTGTGATCATTTATATGCTACCCTACCCCTCCCCTTATCTAATACCCCGAAAGCGGTCCTTAAGGAAATAAAACGAAAACGAAAGCGGTGGCGACCATGGGGTGCCGGGTCGTACGTGGTAGTTAATTGTTAATTAACGTAATCAATCAATTAACATTTAAGCCTCCAGTCTCAGTGGGCCCGTCGTAATAGGGAAATTGGAGCGATTCCTCCGCACAAGCCATATCAACTTTTGTATTTGGAAAAATGCAACTACCTTCGGAACTGTGGCACGACGAAATTCGGCTATAGGAACGCGCGAAAACGACACTGGTAGACCGCGGCGAGCGCAGGGCCGCGCCCCAACGCATTGCTTTGGTGACGGAAAGCGAGAAGCCAGGGCGCTCCGACAGCGAGAAGCACGGAGTCCCAGCACGCTGTCTGCCCGCTGCTGCCTGACGTAAGCAGAATGTCGCCTTGAGGGGCGATTGGGAACGCGATTTCCTTCGGAAGCAGGGAAAGAACCAGACAACCTACACATGCATCACCACTCTTTCGATTGTGATTGCTTCGGAAATCAGTTTTGCGCGCTCGTCCCGATACTGCGTATCGTAGAGCCAATGAAAAGTGGATCGCACTCATTCGAGCAATGTTAAGCTAGTCGCAGGAAAGTTGGATCTTATAAACGATACGGCATCGGAACGGGACGAATCGCTTATTCTTTTTTTCGTTATTGGTGTTTCTGTTTGCCTTGGTTAACTTGTCTTGCGAATGACCCCGAGCAAGTGGGGGGCTATGATCATCATTGATCTGCGCCTTGCCAACAATTTACTTAGATTGTGTGTGTCCACATATAGGATCGTGGCAATATTCTGATGAAGATACTGCTCTGGAAAGAGTATATAGCAGTTGCAGTATCTTTTGTGGAAAATGTCCGACCCCAGTCCTAATCGTCTAATACCGAGAACTACGAGTCCATATAGCTCAAACAAGCTTGGTACGTATTAAGTGAATATAATGATTTCATGAAAGTCTTTTGAAATTAACGGAAATTAGGCTGGTCACCCACTCGGACTCAAACGAATCGACATACGCCTTTTTTTTTTCTTGTTTCGGAAGGTGTTCTACTTGACACTTGGAATTTCTAAAGAAAAGTACATAAAAGAACCGAGTTATGCGCCCTGCCGTATACAAATGACCCCTTAAAGCTGTCCAGATTCTGTATAGTATAGCTTTTAAGCGTGCATATTTTTTCGCAGACGTCATAGGTACATGATTTGCACAGCCTACTACCATGGGGTTGTTTCCACGATCTTCTCTTTTCCTACAGTTCTCTAGAACTTCCTCCTACAATAGGTGGTCTATACTTTCGAATATGCCTGCAGTGTGTGGTTGATAGAAATCTTCATTCCGGTCTCAAAACCTGTCTTTGTCTTGGTAGCTTTGCAGGTATGTATACCTATGTTACGTTAAAATGTTTGCCCTGCAATAGTACCCCAAGGGCATCGTATGGACTTTGAAAAATAATAAATAAACAAGTTAGAATGTAACAGAAACTTTATCTGCAATTTCAATCTGTAAATACTTGTAGGCCAAGGCCAGAGGTCGGAAATATCGTCGCCGAGGAATGAAGAGATCTAATGTACAATGATTGAGTGTCTGCTGCTTGGAACAGAAGCTTCTCCATCACATGCAATTTGCCATCTGAAACAGTGCTTCTTTGGATAAGCCATGTGCGAGCTTGGTAATAAGAAACGACTCCCGACTTTCAGCAGCGGTATTCCACCGTTCGCCGTTCACGTACTCAATCTCTCTCATTATACTTTAACACAAGTCCTTTTCTGCACTGGAATCAGTTTAGCCTAATTCTTGTGTGAGACCTGCAAAGTCCAAATAAGTTTTCCATTGTTCTCATATCATCAGTAGTTGTGTTAATATATTTTATTTCATTTATTTATTACTTTTATTTATTGCCGAATGCTTTATATAAGGGGAAGCATTGATTTGTCCTTGAAATCTGGCTACCAGATTGGCTGCCGATTCATCAGAGCAGGCCATGCTGTATTTTATTTTCCGGAAACGCATAATAGATTATTTATAGAAATAGGCTAATCGTCACTACACGGTCCACTCGCTGCAAGATAACCTGATAATTATCAGCGGAGCACAACGTTAGACATAGGCAGTTTCGGAACCACCATTCGGTAGACAATGTTGATGTTCATACGAAAAAATTGCTTACGAGTGTTTCTGCTCATCGAAGTAATCCCCACTGGAAGGGCATTATCAGCATTAAAGTAAACCCTCACAAACAGTAAGCCTTTTAATAGGCATGTGGAAATAGTAACATCCACGGCAAGAAGAAATACTACATCAGAAGATGGTACAGCAGACGGATTCAGAAGGATGACGCTGAACAATCAAACACTTGCACTGACCTAAAAGAAAATGAATGAATGAATGAATGAATGAATCTTCATAGCAAATAAAGACTCTCCTGTTGCCTAACTGAGGTGTGGGGTTAGAAGAACGAACATCAAGAGTCATGCGCAGCGCTGTGGCAAGACAAAATTCTAAGTAGAACTGAGACCTATGAACAACGCTTGCCGGGTTGGGCGTAGACAGTTGTACAGGGCGACCACGACTCGCAACACTGCGTGCGTGTCCCAAACTCCAGCACCTAAAGCTACGCCTCTTGCGAGGCGAGCGCTACAGGCGACACCCGCAGCTGCCCCAAAGACCTCGATACGCCGTCACCAGATCATCACCTCCGGTTCCTTATAACAACTCGTCACAAGCGCCATTCATCATGGTGTTGTGTCTGGGAGCCGTCATTCTGCTATGGCGTATTCTGCTGGAAAAAACTGTAAAGACCTCGCAACTGCAAAAAAATCGCTAACATCGCAGCGGTTCCGGTCAGTATGTGCAGTATGCCCTGCGTATACTTGCGTTAGATTCAGTTATGTTCACCGATATCTAGCTTTCCGCATATAATATCTCTAGTGGGTTACCTATCTGCCTCGTTCGGTTGAGTTCTCTGTTGCTCACGGTACGCCAAATGACAGCAGGTGTCCTCTGTTACTATAGGCGGTTGCTGATAAAGTTCGAGTTCCCCAATTATTTGCGATGTTATCTAGAGTGACCAAAGTAAATTTCGTCGCAGGATTATTATCGCACTCATAAAGGGCAGTGACAGTGATTGAAAGTGCAAGCTGCATAACGCATACTATGTTAGTGTTGATAGGGAAGCTGCCAAGCTCACGAGCACACCTTCTTTTCTACAACAATTTACAGAACGTGGTCATGAGTTGATAGGCTACACGAATCATAAAGGACCTAATTAGAAGAAAGAAACATATTCGATGGACGTGTTACATATACGTGAGAATGTTGCCGAATGAAGTGCCGAAAGTCGGCGCACTTATATAGCGAAATCCGCTCGCATTATATAGAAAATTTAAGGTGCTGTCATAGCAGTCAAGCATTTTCAAGGCCCGAAATTAATCGCTTGCAGACACTAACACTGGTTAAAGAGCCAGTAAAAGCTTCATTATATTAAACTCCAATGTTATAGGCGGCATTCGGTCAATAGCTTATACGGTGGAAAATAACACATAAAGCATGCACTGATCAAAGGCGGCCGGTAGAGCTAGTGC
Organism: Dermacentor albipictus; assembly: GCF_038994185.2. Taxonomy (NCBI): domain Eukaryota; kingdom Metazoa; phylum Arthropoda; class Arachnida; order Ixodida; family Ixodidae; genus Dermacentor; species Dermacentor albipictus. Next base: position 127,353,745 of record NC_091821.1, on the reverse strand, counting down.
ATATAGATGATGTGCAATTGCGACAGGAAGTTTCCTTTGGTTTTGCCCCTATGTGATCGCAAAGGAGGAGCGCGCCGTGACGCTGCCGTCTCCAGCAGTGCCTCCGGCTGAATTCGTGGGCGCCGAAAAAGATCGCCAGCTCTGACGCTGAGCTGCCGTGTCCGTCAGCCACTTTACCTCAGAGGGATCTTCAAATAGATGTGGCCGCGGTCGCACTAATTAGGCCGTTATAGAATCAGTAAGAAACGACACTTGCAAAGATGTCGACGTGAGGCTACAGCCTCGTGGCGGTGTCGCTTTGATAGCCTAGGTAATACATGTTCCGCTTTTCATGATCCCTAATTCACTCTAGAGCTTTAACATGCCCAGCTTAAACCTATATTTTGCTCTTTCGTGATATCTTTGGCGTTGAGAATCTCATCTTTTCTGCATCCAAGAGCACCTCTCTTGTGTGGGATATCAAAAAGCTCCCAGGGTGATTTTCCTCAGAATGCGCTGAGTGAGGCTCATTCATATAGAAATGCAATCAATATAGCTCAAACGCTCGGCACAAATTTTCCAGAAACACCAGCAGCACTTAGCCACATGACCCTGTCTCTGGCAGTTTAAGCAGTAATCCTTCCCCCTCCACTCACAATTTGACAAGATGACTGGCAGGGCAAAGGAGAAAGAACCATTGCCAAAACGGGGTCATTGTGGTGGAAGTGTAATAAAAATCTTTCAGAAAAGCGATTCTACGTTGAATTTGTGAGAGCTTCTGGTGTATCATATTTGTGGCTTCATGTTTTTGACCATAAACTTTGTTAAGCCGGCTGCGAAGACCGCTGTTTGCCTCGTGACACTTATATTCACGACCACCTGTGTACTTTTGCGATCAAAAATTGCAGAAGAATGTGCGACGATGTAATGAAATAAAACTATCAAACCCAAGTGGCAGAATTCAGCAGCTGCGAATGCGATCTGCACTCAGGCTGAGAAAAGCCGCGAAAGGCCTGCGCAGCCTTTCGTAAAGTACGACATGCGCTTACCGGGGCCATTAATGTGAGACGAAAACAACGTTCCGACGGCGCCTGTAATGCAGTCAAGCCTGGCTTGCGTTCAGACGTACGCGAGAGGATTCTATTTACTATTCGCGATTTTCACGAAAGGTACGCCACTCCGCGGCCGCGCCGCGAAGCAGTCTATCCAGGATCCGTCCAAGAAAATCTCGAAACCACACCGTATGCTGCGCAGATAGGTCGCTAGTCAAGCCTTCTTTTGATGTCTTCTGAGCTGCGCCGCAAAAAGAAAACTTGAGAGCATTGTTGCGTCCTGTTCGGCACACACAGAAGGATGAAGAGTCGTGAGATGTCATACCATTGTTCCCCAAATGCCAGCAAGGTGAAGAGAAGGCAGCTTTGCGCCCAGAAACTCCGGATGGGCGAGTCTATAAAGGCGGCTATGATTGTGTGCTCGCGGCATTTTGAGATTATTCCCAAATTTTCTTTTTTTTTGCCAGGTAAGTGAACGTGCATGTTGTAGTGTTTTTCCTTGAGGGCGAATTGCGTGCTTTTATGAAACTGGTGAGGGGTAAAGTATATTAATTATTTTACTTCACACAGTCGCCTGCATTGTTCCGGTTATAAATATAGAATCATTTCGCTTTCAATGTGAATAACGAGCAAACACCGCTGTTGCTCGCTTGACATGCTTTGGCTCTAAGATGATTAGCGACTTTTAAAGGAATCCGCCCTCAGCGATAAGTGCGCATGCGGGTTGCGGAACATATCTTAATGATAAAATATATTGGATTATAGAAGAAGTGCTGCATGAATGTATACCATGCGTCCTTTAAATGTACTTTGCTATGTTTTTGACGTTCATGATTACACTGTCGGCAAACGTCGCTAGTTGCATGCATCGTGCAGATCGCATACACAGAGCGGCATGTTACTAGCGGCTCAGATAACGTTCACTATGCACAGATAGCTCTCCTAGTAATTTCACGGCCGCTTTTCGCAGGGAATAGCAAAACACTGAGGAATGACATTGGTTCGAAGATCGCTGCGTCAATTCTGAATTTTAGGCAGAATGAGCTATGTCCATTTGCGAACAGATCGTGGATGAACCAGGGTACCTGGACAGCGGCTATTGAATCTGACTAAGCATATTTCTGTTGTATTCATCAGCGTATAACATAAGAGGGAAGCCATAGTAACATGGCACAGCTCTGACACTTCCACCGCCGAGTACGTCTCTCGTGGACATATTTTTGGACGCCAAGGCAAATTCCTTATCCGTGCAGCTCGAGTCAAATATCTCGGCAAGCCCGTTGATAAGAAAACGCACGACGAGCTTAAGTGATGCAAAACGTAATTAGATAATTGTTTATATTAAGCTACACTGAACACCAATACCGCGATACTGAACCAGTAGTACCCGGCCGATATATTAGCTTGTACACCAAAGCATCAGCCACACGAAATTTTATCAAGTTCATACCTAACACAAAATTCTAGGCGACCACAAAGCAGCATGTACAAGTAACGTTTGCGCGCTCTTGATATCACACGCGAACAATCACCGGCAGCGCCAAGCGGCAGCTCTCGATAACGCGTGCCCTTGTGTTAGCAGACGACTGTTGGGCGTTGTGGCTACACAAGTATGCGCTTCCACTTTGCTACAATATATCACTGATCTACAAACACTCGCTTTCACTAAACTTTGAGCCCGTCTGTCACAGTTTTTATTCAGACTTCCGTGCTGAAAAGCAAGCGATTCACAGCGGATTCACTAACACCGACTTCCTTGAAAACATCACGGAAACGCAGCGAGATGGATGCAGAAGAACTGCGCGCGTTTTCAAACATAAGCCGTTATCTTCTATTGCGCCCTTCTTTCTTTTATGCGGAGAACCTTGGCCAACACAAAACATTCGCCTGCAACAAAACGCCGAAATTTAATATCACAATCGAGACGAAACCTGATAGAGCTTAAGCTGAAAATCTATTGCATCCTGGATCCAGTCGCTACGTTTCTTCGATTGTGGCGCCCCCACAACATCGTGAAAATTTCGAATAGCGCCAGCGAATGACTCTATATTACACATACACCTATGAGCAAGAATGTACAGACCACTGGTTCCGGAGAAAAGCTGGATTTCCTTGCCAGGGGGCGGAAACTCCCGCTACCTCCCTTGGGACGCTGGGTCCCATGCTGATACGCTGCGGCAGCGCCGCTTCCACCAATGGTGGTTGCCGGATATCAAACTGGCAACAATTCACAAACAAAACAATGCCTCCATGACGTCACTGATAAGGTCAGAAGCTAGAAGGCGAGGGCGCGCCGCCAGGAGGAGGAGGAGGCTTGCCGTGAAGCCCCCCCTACCCCACTTCTCATGCAAGCGAGCTGTGTTCGTGCTCTCTTGCAGGTCCGCTGGTCGGGCGGCGACATTGGCCAAATATGGGAGCAGAGCCCGCTGAAGTGTGCCGTGTTTACGAAGCGCTTGTTTGCTGCCGCGTTGACCTCGCAAGCTTCCATTCATTCTTTAAAGCACTCGGACAGCGTTCGTATGCACCAGTGCCCAAGCAATTTTAATGAAAAATAATTACATAGCAAACCGTCGTTAACTATCAATATTCACAGCTAATATATTACATTTGGTCATTTCGTGAAAGTAGTCGCTTTGAAATTTTTAACTTGTTAAGTTTAGGGCTACAGTTCAACTAGTCCACAGATATGGGGGTGGGTAGTATAAAGAAAATAACTTCCTGACACCATCAATCGTTAATTTGGTTCGTGTGTTGTTTAGTGGATCAACTAAAGCTGACCGATTTCAGCCAAAACTCCACACAAGCAAAAGTTGAACGAGTTTGTTTTTATTCGCACGTTCCGTACTGCAAGAAGACAGACCTCCACGCAGTGCGATAGTGTCAATCTGCAGAAGCAATTTTCGTTCAGAAGTGAAATTTGTACATAATGAGCGAACATACATTCCAGAAGATCCAAAGCAATCCGAGAATTAACCATCACGGGCTGGTCGCACGGAACTTGACTGTCACGTATGTTGTGATGGCGACACGTTTTGTTGCTTACAGAAAGAAGGCAGAGTAGAATACACGTATTTCATTGACAGGTTGAGAAGTAAGGAACCACAGAATTTTAAACTTGCTACATGCATCTGCATGAACAGGAAGTAGCCTGTAATTGCTCTCATTATGTAGAACCAAATGAGAGCGCATATTTCGCAAGCGCATATAATCTGCCTGTCGTCATACTTTGCGCCATATTCATATATAAAGAAGAGCACGGCGAGTATAAGGACACTATTGTGATACAAAATTATCATGGTGCAGCACTATTCGAATATATCCCAAGCACGTATCAACGGGCGGCAAAAGGCCGCGGAAATAGAAACCGGCGAGCAAGACGGGTATTGCCGGCCACTGGGGCGATCGGCCCAAAAAAGTCGAAGGCAGGCTTAGAGTTTTTTTTATTGTTGTTGGCGCGACCGTGACGCCCCAACAGCCTTTTTAGGAACCCCTGTGTGTTCTCTGGCCCGCACGTGCATTGAGAAGCTTGCTAAGACCGCAGGGGTGCGAATACCCTGAAATTTGTGGTGCCTCTGTGCAATTCCGTGTCCACGAATTGCTGACAGTGTATGTGTGCCGACAGCTCCGTGTGGCCGGCTGCCGTCGTTTCTCCCGTGTTTGTGAACGGACAATAGAGGCCCGCCACGGACTCAAGGGTGTGCGTGTGCGGTGCAATACAAGTGCGCGACCTCTAACAGCAGTGGGCAATCACCCGTTCTCTCGTCCCTAATTGAAAGGGGTGCGTCCAAGACCTTGGGAGGAGCCGGGATACAATTGGGTGAACTTGACTGGATTGTCACCAATATCTGCCGTTCTCCAACACAGGGAACTAGGGAAAGGAGAAGTTATTTAAAAGCAGATTTCATACCAAGCTAGGCAGTCTAGAAGCTGAACCTATTATCTGCTGAGAAGCGTCGAGGGGCTAGTGCCGTCCAGTATCGCTTGGGCTGCCTAGCCGCATCTGACCTGCGAGTTACTAGTTGACGTAAGAGACGACAAACCAACGTCTGCAACGAAGCTTAAATTACGGTTGTTCCCCTCAAGTTAGCTCAACCTATTCGAGGGACGGCGTCAGATCTAGACTCCCGGGAAACCCAGCACAGCAATTGCATCAAACGCAACGAGATCGGCTCGCCAGCCTTCTTTGGGAAATCTCTGCTGTCGACTCCGCGCTTTATGGACTCGCTGCTGCTGCCCGGCCATGCGTATGACATCATTTGTTTTGTTTTGAACTCTGTTTACTGGACCACTGTTAAGTGTATTCTTGTGTACTGTTAGTTTTTATATTCACTTTTAATTGCATGATGTATTTCTTTCGTCGTCGTCATTGATCTATATTAAGTACGTGTGTTAGTGTTCATGCGTTTTTGTGTTTCTTTAAATTTGTGAATCGTTGTCAGTAAATATTTTTTTTCTTTCTCCCGACTTTGACTCTTTCACTCTGTTCGCTTGAGTACGGAACGACCAACCGGCTTCATCGCACTCTTCATCGCAAGCTGGGTCACCAGTTCGTACGTAATTAGCATTAAATCGTCTACACTTACATTACTGGTATTAGTAAATAAATTTTTCCGGCAGAACAAATACCACTGCACGTCGTCTATAATATAGGTGCTCAAAACTTGCACACACCGAACCTGAGTCTAAAACAAGGTAACTGAGCAGTAAAAACAAGCACGCACTCAAGCCCTTCTGTACAAGTATTTCACCGACAGCAGACGGGCTGCCGTCATGACGAATGGGTATAGCGACACTGCTCCTATGTCAGTCCACTGAGGCTTGCACAGAACTGGTTTAGTCTTGAAAAGTGAATACCTGCTTAGAAAATAAAGGGAAATACTTGCGCTTACCTGCTGTCATTAGGAAACGTGAAAAACTTCGCAGAACTGGTATTCCCGGTGTTTGCACACCAGAGAGTCGTGCAACACATGTGATGCCCCGATTTAGCTGTCTTCGTCTAACGCTTGGTTGACCTCGTTCCCTGAGTCTTCCGTTCATTGCACGCCTGATCAAGCTTCTTTGTCTTATCTTTCTCATTTTCATACATGGGACGACAACCAAAGCAGATGACCAAGCACGATCGGACTTGCGATATCGCTGAGTTAAAGGCAAGGGCGAGCGGAGGTACGCTCGACGGACACACGAAGACAACGACTTCTCGGACTTCGCCTGATTTAAAATTCTCAAAAAGAGAAATAAAAAAATAAGGATGTCCGACGACCGCTTGGGGGGCGCATGTTCCTTGAAACCGAAACTAGCACTTGCTTTCCGGGGTTTGGCTTATTCAGGCAACCTAAAACACACTGCTGCTGCGAAACATTACCCTAAGAACACCACAGTGCACTAGTCAATACTCAGCTGTACATCTACGGAACGAAAAAAATCAAACGTATTTTTCGAGAAACCATTGGTCCACACACTTTTTTTTCTGGGTGTACCTGCAGCAACAATTCCACTATGAGGTTTTTATGTCTCTCTACAGTAGGCCTCGTGCATCTACGATGTGCAAAGCCACGAAAGGGCTGATGCGTTTATTCAGATGCACCAGCCTATATATCCGCTTGTAACGAACTGAACAATGAACAGTTTCCCTGATTAAAAAAAAATTCTGAAGTTTGCCTGCGTACGACGTAGTGGGGGGCTCTGGATTAATTTTAGCCGCCTCTGGTGCTATAACGTGCACCCAATTAATGCACTGGACACTATCGTCTTTTGCACTCCGCAGCTATAAAATGCGACAACCGCGGTTGGTACAAACCCGTGACCTCGAGTTCAGCAGCGCAACGCCACGTCACTGTGCTACCGCGGCGGATAACGCTCAACTGGGTTTGCGTGTGCTTCCATGCTGTAAACTTATCTAGTTCTCATCTTTCAGCGCCCTTTTTCTATTACCTAGTGCAGCGTAGCCAACGCTATCAGCTTAGTTAACCTCCCTGACTTTCTCTTATCACCGCTTTGTCTCTCTCTCCCTCTACAGATTAAGGTATTCGCTGGGCGCGGAAAAGCAAGGTTCTGAAGAGCACTTGCGGTTTTGATCTGACGATGCCAGCTGTAGTTTATGCAGCGTCTCACAGTGTCCCGTCTCCATAACGGTCGCAATAGTTTATCATCTCGGTTTTTCCACATCTGACACCGCAGAGTTCCAGCTACTAAGAGAGAGGAAGAAGACGACGAGTCTGCTGCTAGCCTGTCTGAGTAGCTCTGCCTACATTTATCGTTATTTTCGTTATTTTCTGCTAGTGTTACTGGTCAGAACGGTTCAAGACGTCGGTCGACTCGAAAAGGTACCTTCCGTATCGGAGACCGACGGGTGCTGCGCCACCCGACGCCTCACAAGGTGCTAGAAGGAACCAAGCTGGCACCGACGAGCACCCCGCCATGACCTCCCAAGGGCTGACACCGGGTCAGAAACGGCAGCTGGTTTGTACAAGCCAGCCTGACAGCAAACGACAAGACACTGGTGAATCTGACGACGAGTCAACTATCATCGAGGGCGACAACGTGGCAAACACTTCAGACCTGGACATGGCCGAGGGTGGTTTCCGAATTGTGCGCCATCGTAAAGACAGGGCGGAGGGCATTCCAGTGTTAATCACTGCAACATCCGAAAGAGCTGATCTAAGGCAAGTAAACCCTATTGCCCTGTATTCTGAGCTTGAAACAATCCTCGGTGGAGCACCAGTGAAGAGCCACTTCACAGCACAGGGAGCATTGCTATTAGACGTAGAGACAGAAGGACAAGCCAGCGTCCTTCCAGAGACCAAGAATATCGGCGGCATAGACATATCTGCCCGTGTCCCGCACAGTTATATGAAAAACACGTGCATTGTTAGAGGAGTCCCTAAATGGTACTCGGATGAAGAGCGGCTCACCTACCTGAGACCTCAGGGAGTATTCCATGCAAGAAGAATCACCCGTCGGGTCCAAACCTCGTCATCTGAATGGGAGTCAAGGCGCACTAACTCGGTGATTCTCACATTTGCTCCAAATTCTGAACGCCCGGAGAAGATCAACCTTGGTTTTACCAGACACGAGCTTATCGACTACGTGGAGACACCACCACGCTGTTTTAAGTGCCAGCGCTTCGGACATATCGCTAAGTACTGTCGTGGATAACAGAGGTGCAAGCGCTGTGGGGGACCTCATGACTTTAAGACTTGTGCAACTAAAGACAACTTTGTGTGTGCAAATTGCGGCGGTGACCATCCTGCTAGCTACGGTCGATGTCCTGCGCGGACAGCTGCTCAGCGGAGAAATAAGTTGTTTGTTCTGGGTCCAAAGAGTGCAAGCGCACCATCGACCACGAAGAAGACGTCCAGAGCGCCACAACTAACTGGTTTGGAAACAGAGTACGCATCTCATTTCCCGCGCCTCACACCGATAAACGAAGTTATTGAGCCAACGCAAACGGTCACAGCGGCTGAGAAACCTGTTCGAAAAGAGTCCGAAAAACGCACCTATGCGGCCGCAGTAAACCGACCTCAAGTATCACTTGGCAACAGTCAGCAGGAGAACTGCCAGCATGTGATACGCGCCTTGTTCACGGCACTACGTTCCCACGTCGCGAAGATGCCTGCTAGTTCAACGAAGGATATGTTGGAAGCAGTGCTGGCTCTTGAGCCAGTAATACTCTGCTCTACTTCCGCGTACCCTCAGTAACATAATGGCAGCTTCTCGCCCACTTGGTCCATTCCGTCGTCCAAAAGTGCCCTTAATAATGCAATGGAACTGCGCCGGCATTCTACAGCGTCTTTCTGAACTCAGCCTTTTCCTTCGAGACATACCTATACCAATTCTAGCCCTCTCGGAGGCCGGTCTCCCAAATGGAAGGACGATCCCAGGGTACATCAGACATGGAAATCCGAGTATACCATCATTTGCAAACGGAAGTGCGATGATATACATCAGGCGAGAAATACCTCACGTCACCTTACCAGTGCAAGACCTTTGTTCTACCTTATTGGAAGTCGCCGCTGTGCAAGTGTGCCTAGGAAAACGAAAACTCAGTGTGGTGTCGGTGTATATAAGCCCGCGCAGGAAGGTCTCCATGGAGGCGTTCATAAAGGACCTTTGCATTCGTTGCCCCTCTCCTATAATAATATGTGGCGACTTTAACGCACATCATTCGCTTTGGGGAGATAAGACTGCAGATTACCGAGGCAAGGAACTTGTCGCAGCCATGGATGCTGCTGACTTATGTATCGCGAACGATGGCAAACCAACTTTCTTCAGACCACCAGATTCATGGAGTGCCATAGACCTCGTGATCCATTCTACAGACCTTGTCGTATCGTCAACAACGGCCCCAGACAGGATGGGCAGTGACCACTTTCCGATCTTCACCACCATCACCGGATTTCACACTGCTGGGAGGCAATTCTGTGCTGTGACCCGCTGGGACACATACAGAGAAGCGTTGGATGAATCCCCTGGTGAGCTGTTCGCAGATATGCTGCGGAGCAAAAGAGTGGCTACCTCAATGTTGAAACTGCCAGACCATTTCCCTACTCCTGATTTGAAACTAAAGAACCTCTGCGCAGCGCGTAGGAGAGCGGAACGAAAACTAATGAGAAAAACGGGAAATCCATCTGCGAAAACTGAATACAACAGGATAAACGCTGTCATCCGTCGTCACACAAAAAGATTAAGACGAGTTCAATGGGCTGCTTTCTGTGAGTGTTTATCAGCGTTTACTCCCATGACAAGAATATGGGGAGTAATGAATAGCCTATCTGGAAAGATTCGCCTACACAGGCCATTTGAAGCACTTGCTTTAAAGCAAGGAAAAGATTTGCAAACCCTTGCAGAAGATTTTGCAGACGTATACACATATGGCAGATCAGCAGGAGTATCGAACCCTCTGTTGTCTGAAGCATCACATACCATGGATACGCCGTTCACCTTTCGTGAGTTGGATTTGGCGCTTAGCAAATTAAGAAGACGCTGTGCTGTGGGTCCCGATTCGATCAGCAATCAGATGCTGACAAATCTGCCATATGAACGAAAACGAGCCCTTCTGGACATATTTAATCACGTCTGGAGCACACGAGAGATCCCAGAAGCGTGGAAGACAGCATGGGTGGTTCCAGTGCTCAAGTCCGGAAAGGATCCTGCAAACCTCACCTCATATCGGCCGGTATCGCTCACATCATGCGTATCAAAGTTGATGGAAAGACTAATATCTACGAGGTTAACTTGGTATCTTGAGCAAGGAAATAGACTGCCATCATGTATGACCGGATTTCGTCCACGGTTGAGTGCCCAGGACAGTGTCTTGGATCTACTAAGCCATATCGAGCACCATCGCGTAGACGGCCTTTCCACACTCGCCATATTTATGGACGTTGCCAAGGCATACGACTGTGTGCATCACACAGGCATCATCAACGGACTCCGAGCCGTGGGCGTGTCTGGAAATGCTCTTCGATTCGTCCATGAATTTCTCAGTGACCGATGTGTCCAAGTTAAGCTCGGAAGTGTAATGAGTGACAAACGACGAATTTCCCTCGGCGTCCCACAAGGAAGTGTCCTGTCTCCCTTGCTTTTTAACGTTGCCATGGCCAGCCTCCCAGATGCCCTGAAAGTAGGTCGGACGGCAGTTAAAATGTCCATCTACGCAGATGACATCTGCATTTGGATCTCGGGGTACCAACACAAATGTTTGGCCCGGATAGCCCAGGCCGCAATCTCCACTATCGATCGCCACTTATCGACGCTTGGCCTGCTTTTATCAGCAAAAAAATCTGCCTTCATGCTTTTCCCGGGAGTGAGACGCAAGTCAACACGTCTGACGCTGAATATCAGAGGGCATTCAATTCTTTGTGCAACTCATGTTCGATTCCTGGGCGTCACCATCGACAACAAGCTACTTTGGCGTGGTGCGGTCGAAAGTGTTGTGGCTGCATCAGTGCAAAGAATCAACGCACTTCGTCGATTGGCAGGTGTACGTTGGGGAAACAATCCTATATCCATGCTTAAACTGAACGCTGCACTGATAACAAGCCGCATTCTCTACCAGCTCCCTCTGATATCACCGTCAGCGACTCAATTCGAGCGCTTGGAGGCAGTGCACAGAAAGGGACTTCGCTTGGCGATGGGAGTTCCAACGGCGGCTTCAAACAAGAAAGTCACTAATGAGGCGGAGTCTCTCCCACTCCGCCTCTTGGCATCTCAGGCCTTGCTGACGCAGCTATTAAGGCTGGGCGAGTCACGCGCTGACACGGCGCTTCTCCGACGGCTAAGAGCAAGAACTCGCTCACATTTTCATGCGGCGCTGAACACCTTCCGATTTTTAGGACTGCAATGGCCTAAACAAAGCCGCCTTGACCCGCCATGGTCTTTTCCGGACGTTACCTGCAGCCTTAATGTACCCCACCTACCGACGAAACGCACCATTTCAACTGCCGAAGCCAAGTTTCTTGTGCTGAACCTCTTGAGCACTGTGTTTCAAAGCCACCTACAAGTATACACAGACGGTTCGGTGTGCGCACAAACAGATAGCTGTGCAGCGGCATTCTGCATACCATCCCTTGATGTGTCATGGTCTGGCCGACTGGATCGCGTGGTTTCCTCTACAACAGTAGAAAGCGCCGCAATCACCGCGGCTTTGCGGAAACTACGGGCCTTCTCTGCACGTGATGTCGTGGTGCTGACGGATTCCAAGTCAGCATTACAGAGATTACATCGGGGCCTACCTCTAGAGAAATTTACAGGGCAGTCTCTGGCACTGATTGACGACCTAACGAGCAAAGGATTTAGCATAAGGTTTCAGTGGATTCCATCACACGTAGGAATTGATGGAAACGAGGAAGCTGACGCCCTTGCACGCCTAGCGCTTACATGTGTCCCAAAAGTGAAAGCTCCAAAACCTTTTCAAAACTCTAAGGGTGCAATCCGCCTTCACTTTAGAGAGATGCACAAGAATCCACACGAACCCTGTGTGACTCATGGATTTACACGCGAACAAGCGACGCTTTTATACCGCATCAGGACCGACTCCGCGTACACCCCAGCTTGGTTATTCAAGACTGGGCTTCGCGCTTCCCCACTCTGTGCTTTCTGTGGTGACATTGGCGACATCGAACATTTCATTTGGCTATGCCCGCAGTTCGACACAGAAAGAAAAGCGATGGTCGACAAGCTACAAAAAAGCGGTCTCACGCACAGGACCTTTGAGGACGTTGTTTTCCCCGGAGGGCTCGCGGCGTGCAGGAAGAGAGCGCAACGACTGCTGATAGCCTTCCTGCGAGACACGGGGCTCATCGACAGCTGGTGACACACCGCTGATCTCAACTCGAAGGAGGATCAGGCGGAACAATTGCCGGCTATGTATGCCAGGCTAACCCCGCCTGCTTCAACATCACCACCACCACCACCACCACCTTCCCAGCTACTAAGATGGTACTCTGGCTGCCCGGTAGGTTCATTCGTTTCTATGGGGACAAAATGACGGAAATGAAGACGTCAAACAAATTGTCACAGATTTGACCATATTGAAGAATAACAGTTGTTTTAAAATAAACAAGGAGTGATCCGTGAAAACTTTGAATGTAGCTTTAAGGCTAACACCCTTAGTTAACAGCGCTTGAGGATCCATCGTATCTTCTCTCAAGACGAATGGGCTGTATTAGTCGTATTTGTTGCGCTTTCAATAATACATTTTAAAAAAGTACTTCACGATATGCGTTGCAAGTAAAAACTGCCTTTTTGAAGCGCTGCAGTTTAAACGGAAGCGGAGGCAACCGCCCTGTTCTGCCGCATCAAGCCTATTTAGAAAATCGCTAGGAAACCCGCTCACAATGACGAGCAAAACAAGAAGAAAGCATCACTTCCGTCGTTCTCCACCATTCCTGGGGGGAAATACTTTGCTCCTGGCAAACCAGTAGGCTGTTGAAGTCAATATTTCCTAACGACTTTCTCCATTAGTAAGCTTATACATATACAAAACCAATATGCATGGATGGCGACGTGCTATCGTTCGCAGCCAGCGTGAAGTGCGGCCGACCTGCTCGGGAAAACTACCATTGTTTAACGGCAGAAGTGTTCACTTGGGCGAAGCCGCTCTACAAAACGTGCTCTGATAAGCTACATATTGTATTTCAATAAAAATCTTAGGGGTTGGGTACGAAGGGCTTGTAATTCAATTACTATTCTGCGGTTTTACAGCGAAAACTGTATATGACTAACCTCCCGTGATTTTTCTTTCGCCATCCGGAAACAGAAACGGACTTAGCGATTTCTAACAACCCATACCGGTGCAGGCGGTGGCGCAGATGTCAAAATGCGGAACAGATTGGAAAGCTCGCTGTGAGCAATAGCGTTACGTCACGGTTATTGCAGCATATAAGCAGGAGAGGTATCGGCGCTAAAACAGCTGCGTTATCGATGGAGCGGAGACGTATAGTTCGTACACCCGAAGAGCAACATGGTACGAGGAGCGCCGGAGGGAACAGCAACTAGAATGTAAACGGCGCCGGCTCGAAAGGACCACCGACGAACAACGTTCCCGCGATGCTTAATGAAAACGACAATCGCGAGCCCGGGCACCTCCGAACGGGCAAAGACGCCAGACTCGAGATGCGGTACGGCGGCAGAGGTACCGGATTGACCGAGTGAACGACTTCAAATGTCCGGATGCCAAGTTCCGACGAAAATGTCAAGAATAAACATTTCGGATTTAGTTGCAGAGTGTGCGACCGCCTGTGGTTCGAGAACGACGTGACGAGGATTAGAAATGTACAAGACTTGACTAACCGGGACCGTGCGCTACAGGTACTGTCCCGTACGTCCACAGAGTTCCCGGTGACGTGGCCGACTTCAAGGTGTGCAGGACGTGCAAAGAATCTCACGAAATGCAACGTGTGAAGATGGAACGGTTGTGATTTTTTTTCCCTTATCTAATTTCATTCTTGCTTAGTTGATGCCCATTTACATTGTATGGGTGTGTACAGTTCTTGAGATATTCTCCCTCTGCGTGTGTCTGGTTGGGAGGGCGATACGGCGCTCCAGAAGAAACAGTAGCTGCTAGGATGAATGGGAAGGACTGTTGATTGCACGAACTTGTGTCCGGGAGGCAAAACAAATACTTTGATGACAACGATAGTGCCTAGTACGGCCGGCAACCTTCGGATCGAAGTGACGCTATACTGGTGTACATCAACAATTTTTTTATATACATACCTCATCATAGGTTCCAGAGCAAACATTAGAGCTCGTGTTGGGACAAGTGTTTGCTGCTGTGTTTGCGAACTGCGGTCCTATGGGGAGTTCATCTTGCTATCCAGCTGACGACAACATTTGCGAAATACTCGTTACAACGAGAGCGCCTTGCTCTACAGCGGTAACTTCACCACAATGATAATGTGATGAATGTGGTCACTGGACGCACACGCGGCCTTATGGAGTCCAATGCACCGGCTCGCCGGCATGTTAAATCACTACCTGAGAAGAATTGCATCGAGGACTGGTGTACCAGGGTCTACTCGGAAAGTGATGTCACGATTATACCACAAGTGCTAGTTTAAAACTGGCGTGTTACTTCACATGTCCGAATGTGACTATAGTGTTTTCGTGCTGAATACTCGGGTTGGAGAGCACATCTATATTCAACTGTGCACGTGAAATCCTGTTCACTCCTCAAATGCAACCTATATATATATATATATATATATATATATATATATATATATATATATATATATATATATATAATTACACGGTACTATACAAGCAAAAGCCATAACGTCGTAAAAGCCACTCCATTCGACAGCAACTTCAGGGCAATATGTATTTCACTCGTACGCATTATTTGCTCTCGATTCTAAGTTCTTAGCTTCTGAAATAGCTCAAAATATTTAGTTTGCACATCGTATGTTCAATGAACCTGCAGACTCTTATATTGAAGCAAGAATTTCAATAACTTCAGTTTTTCCTTCATCAGGCGAGGAAGTGCCAAAGTTATAAGCCTCTCATGCACCGAAGTAGCCTTGAGAAAACATTTATGGGCCACTACGTGATAATGTTCACGTATTTTTTTTTATTCTTTTAATCTCAAATAAGTCTTCATAAACTAGTGAAGTATGTAGCTGCATGAAATAAAGGATATTATTATTATTATTATTATTATTATTATTATTATTATTATTATTATTATTATTATTATTATACACAGATTTTAAGAAATGTAGCGGCCGCAGAATATTAAAGCTATTAAGGTAAGTGTACTGCGTATTCATGTATGTGCGCTTAATTTGAATTGGTTTCTTGATGCAAGCGCGCACATTAAAGAAACAGCCTTGTATTTAAAGGTATAAAATGCGTAATGTTTTCCATATCAGGCATATATACACTTGCCCTGTCAGTAACTTCGTGAAAAAGAATGGTTCGTGTGACGATTTCATGTGTGCGCATTTCTCTGGTGCAAATCGTGGGGCCGTAGTGTTCCTCCTCATTGTAGACCATGACCCGTACAAACAAAACTCTCTTACACTAAAAGCGTTCATTCCAACTAATAGGGAGCTAGGTCATATTATTAGTGAAGGAGATCAGCCAACGAAAAACAGCACTTACGAACGAAAAGCTTTGTGAATTCGGCCCCATATTCGCATGACCTCTTTGATTTCTTAGGCATTGAGACCACTTTTCTATACATGGGAAGATAAAATAAGGACTTGGTCAGTAAAAGTGCCAGTGCACTTTAGTCGAACATAGTGAGGATACTGCCAACTATTCGGAACTGATGCTGCCCCAGTCGCCCGAA
The DNA here is from genome assembly GCF_038994185.2 of Dermacentor albipictus. Lineage (NCBI taxonomy): Eukaryota > Metazoa > Arthropoda > Arachnida > Ixodida > Ixodidae > Dermacentor > Dermacentor albipictus. The sequence goes on along the minus strand of NC_091821.1, from coordinate 127,337,917 downwards.
ATGTTTAAACGCTCCCACTGAGCGTATAATAGGCTAGAGCAAATATAATATTGACGGCGAGATATTTCAACTGGCATAAAAGCATGAGTATATAAGGGCGTTTCTGCGTTCCGCCTTCACAGCATTCGGGCCATCCTGGAAGGTAACTGAAGCCTCGACATTGTGTTAAGTAGCAGAACGCCATTTTCGCTGAGACACGGCCTAGGATTTGATTGTCTGTGCAAGTGTTTGCTTATCAAAGCACTTTTACATGGTATTTAATTTAATTTGCAGAGTCTTCTATCTACAGGAACCTCAATTACTACTCCCATATATCGCTCACGTTTTATTAAAAAGAGAACCACCGCACTATCGATCAAAGCGGCCGTTGAGCTGCGTGGCAATAATCACTTGGCCGCTGCCAGCTATGCAACAATGCATAAAATGAGAGGAACAGCTTTGATCCGTGGGAATTAAAGAGCCGATACTCTTGCGGAGGGGGCGATCTCAAGGCCACCATAAGTTAGAACACCAATTAGCAACCGGTTTTCAAAAGACGCAATTCGCTGGCACTTTCTGTCGCTTTGGCCACCACCACATGAGCCCTGTACGGTGAAGCGTCTTAAGCGATTGGAAGCCACTCTAACTTATTGAACACAAACAGGATGCGCGAACACTCCAGCATGTACATTCACAGCTGAAGGACCTTCCTTTCCGCTATGCACAGAGTTAAAAGAAACCAGGCGATGGCAGAACCCTTTATTTCTTGGTCCTGTTGACGTTTCAACCTCAAAAGGAGGCCGGTGCTTTACACCTTGCGAAGAAGAGGCTTTCAAAACGCGTGTGGGCAACAGATAATAACATCCAAAGGCCAGAGTATCGATCGTAAGCGGGTGTCGCACCTTCTAATGACATAACACGACACTAAACTTCGAGACACGTGGCGACACATTTTTGAACAGCAGAAAAAGCCCCAAGGTGAACCTTTTACCTGCCCAGACTGCCAGGCCAACCTTTTCTATAGCAGACACCTTAGCAACCTAACCATCTAACCCAATCCGGTCCAACCGACCGGCAAACCGACCGACTGACCGAAGCCTCTCCAACCTGACCTAACCCAGCCAGCCACTTTTTCTTCAGACATCACAAGTTCCGGGAGCTCTGCAATAGTCCCACCCTCGATCGCACCCATGTTTTATTGCGATCGCCATTATATGGACACTCCAGACGCATTTCTGCCGTCGTCGTCGCACTCGTCGTGATGCTCCGCATCATGGAGGAAGGGAAAATTGGTGAAGCCGTATACCCGTACGTGCGCTAGGAGAAAAGTGTGGAGGAAATGACGTACTACGTTCTCCTTTTTTTTTGCTTCTATTATTTCGTTTGCTGTAGCGGCCATGCCTTTCGGACCCCACTGGCGGCTTTGTTATGGTTGTGTGCGCTCACACGTGTTGCTGCGTAGGTTTCGTTCCGTGGCAAAGGCGCCGTCCGGGCACGTTTGCGTCGGTCTCCGTGTTTTGTTGCTGTGTGTTATGTGGACCGTGCTCTCCCGGATGTTGCTGTGGCCAGGTGGGACAGGAGGAACTAACGTTCCTGAAATGAACGCGCATGCAACGCTGTACGCAATGTACCGTGCCACGGCAATGGCAACGGAGGAAGGAATATCCGCGGGGTATTTTTCCCTCATTGGCGGAATCATGCTAACGTGCCATGGTGCACAGCACCATGGCACAGCATGGTAACAGCACATGGTGCATTTGCGGCACGTAGAACGTACGTTATGCAAGAATGTGTAGTCCTGCTTTTTGAACACTCGTGTTACGTTATAACTTGCTTCTGTGCATATTAAAACACATGTTGGCTAACTGTTGCTTGTTTCTCGCAGTACTCGCTACAGCATAATGTAGCAATTAAGACGGTTGACAAATATAAGTATCTGAGTGTAGTTATGGACTTGAAGTTAACCTAGAACGCTCATGTCTAATGCGTCGTTGCGGCGTCGCTAAGGAAGCTATGGCTAATTAAACACCGGCTCAAACATTGCACTAGTAGGACTAAACTCGCTGCCTACACGACACTCATTAGACCACAGCTTGAATATGCCGATGCTGTCTGGGATCCCTACACAAAGACCGGTGTCAACAACATTGAAAGCGGGCAAAAGAAAGCCCTTAGATTTATTTATAATATTTATAATAGACGAGTCTCGATCACTGATGTCAGAACACGGTCTGGCCTCCCATCGCTAGAATTTCGGCGTAGACTGCATCGCCTACAAACTTTGTTTAATATCGTTAATAAACAAACAAAAATGAATCCCGACATATACATCAATTTCAATAAAACAAGAGAAACCAGACGCAAGCACAGCAAAACGATTGTGATGCCACCGACTAAAACTACTGCTTATCGCTTCTCGTTTTTCCCTCGAACTATAGCAGAGTGGAATGCTCTACCGCAAGAAGTCGCTTGTATGTCCTCGGTTGAATCATTTGTGTCTGCCGTGCAATCTTTGCAATGAAGCGTGTTCGTTTTAGAATCACCATTTTCCTATTTTTGTAATTTTGTACATGCTGCTTTTCCCGACGCAATAGTCTGTATCTTTAAGCATTTTTTTATGGTTCCTTGTAACCCACGTTTTTGTTATTTTGACTTGCAGTGCCGACTATGTACACACTCACTCCTGCCTGGACTGCCAAGAGGCAGTTGGCAGTATCTAATAAATAAAAAAAAATAAAAAAAGTCTTTTAAACAAAGCGCGTTCGAGGTTCATGCACACCTGCACAGGTGTACCTCAATACACCCGCTGTTATAGCGTTACGCAGAATATGTGCGTTTTGCTGCCGACGCTGCATCCTAGAAAATGGGAAAAAAGCTTCTTATGGTTGATCCTCCCTGTCGCAGGCGTATCTTATCTGTGCGCGCGAGAAGCGCAGGTAAGTGAAGGTTAGCGGATGCGCTGCAAGAGTGAGCAAGGCTCCACAGAACGTGCACCCACGAATGCATCAAACAGCTGTTCCACGGTCGCACGGAGGTCGGTTCTACGCGCATACTGTTCTGCACCATGCGCCGGCTATCGCAAAACTTTGGTTCTGTGAAGCTTCACTTAACGTGGGAAGAAGGCACCTCAGGCCGCAGTCAAAGAATCTAAACGCGGAGTCAGAAATGACATTCTGTCTCCTCGCTGGCGAGCTGTCGTGGTGATGCGCGGCCACCCAAAGTTTGTTCAATAAAGTACGACGATTCATCAAGCCACAGCGAGAATATGTGTTTGTGCTCATGAACTCCAAACGGATCGCAAATGGGTCGGTGTGTCATACGTGTCTCCAGTGCGTTCTTGCAGTGCAGTGAGAATGCGTGCATTTGTTTCGTATCGCCAGACGTTTAGCTCGCAAGACCGTCTGAGAGCCTCAGGAAGCCCAATTAGCGAAAAGCAAGTACAAGGCAGCGATAAAGGTGACCTTTTTTTTAAAAACACGCAAGAACTTGGCAGCGGCCGGTACCTGCGGTTGATGAGAACAGTCCCATTGGCTCGCCTTATAAGGTATGTTTATTTTCATAAAAGCCGGTAAAAGCAGCCGATTCGACCTCACAGCCCAATTTGCGAAGTTCATTATGAAGTTCTTTCAACATGACTTCGGCAATGGTTGTGCAATGAGACATCGCGATTGTTTAGTATTGCTGCAGAGCGCGTGCGTCCGGGCAGCTCGGTGGCGCGCAGCGCGGCGTGGTTTCGCCGCGCTGCGCTGCGGACGATGGGCGAACTTGGACGATGCCAAACTTGTTGTGAGGTGTAACAAGCGCGGAAAATTCAAGGTGGCGTGGCTTCAAGTTCCTGTTTTTGCATTTCTTGCATTCAGAGCCAACGCACGCAGTATCACTGATTTATTTCCATTTGTGCTGTGCTTGATCAATCTAATGTGACACCTATATTTGCTCTTTAGTCTTTTCCATTTATTGTGTAGTCAGCTTGGCTGACAGAAAATGTTGGAATTTTTTTCAGTATCCAAGTGACGGAATATTTCACTGACGGCCATGTGTGAAACACACAAGATGACAAAACTGATAGCAAAATGATGAGATGTTTCTTTTATAGAGTTCGGACTCGACTTTTTGTGAGGATGTCGATCGACCTTGGGCATGGTGACAGCACACCCGACATGGCCGAAGTTCAGCCTGTCAGTTGAGTGCCCCCGAAAGGACCATCAACATCAGAAAATGAAGCAGAGCAGGTAGGGGCAATTTTCTCTTTGGAACAGAATACTGACAGCTGCCTATTTTATTTGAACTAATTACCATATTTGCAAAAGCAGTCCTTTTTCTTTGTGCAGCCTACATAGATTTTTGTACTTGTTAGACAGATCTTCAGAAAGCAGTTCTTCTGAACCCTTTTTGCATGCACAAATAAGTAAAGAGAAGTGCACTTTCTGAAGAAATTGATGCACTGAAATGCGCATTCGGCACACACAGGTGCAAAATAACCAAGAACTTTAAAGCAGTAAGCAAACAAATAAAAACCAGGTTTGAAAGATGTTCTAGCATCCTAACCCGCCTTGCCATACGGAACTAAACATAACAGCAACAGATAAGTGTTTGTAAATGTTTGCAAGATATGGACATTGTCTTAGAAATTGTTTTTATTTACTCGGATCTTCTTGGTGCCATGGCAATGCAGTAAAAGCTCAAGATAATGTCCTGCTCCCAATAGAGCACCTTTAGATTTTAAATTTAAATTCTGGAGTTTTACGTGCCAAAGTCACAACCTGAAATTTTGACCATATGGAATTCTTTAATGTGCACCTGAATCTAAGTGCTATAAGCGTCATTGCAGTTTACCCCCATTGGAGGGCAGCTGCCATGGCCTAGATTGAAGCCGTGAGCAGCATGACTGAGGAGCATGGCACCATAGTAACTGGGCTATAACACCAGGTCAGGATGAGAAATACTGCTTAGAACCACAAATTTCTTGGCTCACAAACACTTTGCACTAGGTTAAAGGAGTATGGAGTACTGAGAGCGACCGTTTATGTACACAATTTCTTTTTAGGCTGTCCACTCTACTATTATTAGGGTGCGAAGTTTCAAATTGTCAACACCACCCTAAATTACACAACATGCTCAAAACACGCACCATGTATAGAAGGATTTGGACATAAAAATGGAGTCAATTCATTTCGCCGAATATGGAGGTGGCAGTCACAATAATTCATGCCTTTTGCCTAAAACATAGTCAATAATAATTAATCAACGTATAAAATATTCTTTTCAAAAGGTTTTTTTTTTCAAGCCTGGAAGCAGGAGCCAAATGGTGTTCAGGTACACGAGCGGTTAGTTGCGCAGCACTTGTTGCATGTATTCACAGGCTTCTTGCAAGCTTGAAAAAGAAAATTGCATTGCACCTATTGAGCAGTATAAAGCTGGATTGGGAATTTTTCATGATGCTCTACAATTTTCGCACTGACACTTTTGCTTTGAATATAACATTTGAGGAGTTAAATAATCGTTTATAAATAATTACCTAATTAGGCAAAATGCAAAAATTGGTTTCACTTGCTCAAAACGAAGGCAAACGACATTACCTTGGTTCTGTCCAGCTACATAGCACTTGTACGTATTTAAAGCTTGCACAAGTCACACAGACCACCTGATACTTACAAGGCATATATAGAAGCGGCTAAGTTGTGTGAGCCAGCCATGTGTAGCGAATCATGAGAAAGAGCCATGTTTCTTTGAATTAAGGGCACGATGGAATTTACATGCTCGACACCTTGTATCAGTGTGTCCTAGGCCTGTTCGTAGTTTAGCTCCTACATAAACAATTTTTCTGCACATGTCAGCTCATATGCATCTTTCAAGTATCATGCCTTGTGTTTCCAAAATAAACCATCCTCGCACTTCCTTCATTATGTCTTCATCTGTTGCTGTGATAAATTTTCAACATGCAACTGCACAAATTTTTACCTAGTTTTCATAATTTCTCACTTGTTTGATGGCTTTATTTCCCAACAAGTTGTTTTCTTTAAACCATGTTGCAAACAGCAGTACACAGCAGTGCTGTCTGGAGTGGGAATTGTTTTATTTTTTTTAGATTGCCATTAATACACCTTGCCTGGCCAATATAAGGCTTTCTGCGTAACACGGCGCTGCAATAATGTTTCATATAGCATTCCAGCATCATGCAAAAGCTGTTTACTTACCAGATATGAACATGTATATGTGTTGGAAGTAACAGAACTGGAAGCCAGCAGATAATGAGGCTAAGGAAAGCATACAGGAACATGTTTTAAGTTTCTTTATATGAAGTATAAAAATGATAAATTCAAAGGAAATGAAAGTGGATGAAAAGACATCCGCCTGTGGGTGGGGAACAAACCCATAACGTTCACATTACGCATGTGATGTACTAACCACTGTGGTACTACGGCCGCGTTCCAGCGTCGACAATCTGAGGGGCCATTATGGACGGTTGAATGCTGCCTTGGTAGCGCAGTGGTTAGTGCATCGCATGCCTAATGCAAAGGTTGTAGGTTCGTTCTCCACCCGCGACTGGTTTTTTTTTTACCATTTTCATTACCCATTATCATTTCTACATTTCGATAGAAAATTACAAATAAGTTTCCACTTGCCTTCCCTGGCTTCTTCCAGCTGTGATTAAGAAAAATTGATACCCTCAGTTCCCTTTCTTCTCGTTTGGAAGAAGAGGAACTTCATTTTAAAAATACAGGATTCACCTTGTACAGCATCTCAATGAGGTCTCAAAGAAATCTTATCATAGCATGTGTATTACTAAGTGAAGTTCTTTTAAGAAGATGACATAGCATGGGACCTAATTAGTAGCCTTTCTGTACAGAGATATGAATAGTCCCATAAACAGGAGGATTTTAAGAAGCACTTCCAATATGGTCTGATCATGTTTTTATATAAACTTTAATCTAACATGATTTCAGGCATAATTCTTGCCCCTGAAAAATGTTTGGATCATCTGCATTGGCATTGCTTTTAGAGAGCACCGATATTGTTTCGATTGAAGTAGCCTCGTGGCACATGAAGCATCGCTTCTTGCTGATTCAAGAAAATATCTGCATATCTGAGGTGCTTGTGTCATATGCTCGAATGCTGTTTAAAGGCTGCTAATAAGAAAATTACTTCACTAGCCTTCCAGAGATTGCTGACATTGCTTCAGTAGTCTATGCTACTCGATCATAACCAATTTACCAGAGTGAACTTTCATCACAGTTGGCTTTGCAATATTTATGAAAAATACCACAATTGCCTACTTTACATGTGACTGCACTACAACTTGGAAATAATAACCAGTAAGGTTTATGGGACAGCAAACGCTAGTTTATTACTCCAGAACAAAATTCCAGGCACTTCGGGTATTTCTGCACCTCGCTCGTGCAGAAGCGGCACCACACGTGCTACGTAAACGTGCACTACCTTTCGGCTAAGTGCAGGGAATGCTGTGAACTCGCCCTGTACAAAGCCTGCACTAAGTAAAACGAATCACGACGTGCAGTTGCTGCCATGTTGAACTGGTGGAACGAGTACTGAAATGCAGCACCTCCTGAACTAGTTCAGAAAGTGCAGGTAAATCAAGTGGAAATTACATATAGTAACAGAAGTTGACGTATTCTGCATTACATTCACGAAATATAGTTCATGATACCTTTCCATTTATTTCTTTAGTTATTATGAATCTCTTTTGCATTGTTGGACAAAACTACAGAATGCCAATATATATTCTAGCATTTACTGGTCGCAAACGTGTCAAAACTCATTCTAGTTTCTGGATTGCCGCTTTACCCTTCAACCCCTAAGTTAATTCCGGAAAAATGTACCAAATTTTCCAAATTTTTATGTACTCAATTTTTTGGTGTCATTATCATTCTAAAAATATATTACTTCATTGGTCTCTGGTTAGAATTAACACAAACACCAAAATAAAAGCTGCTCTTGAGGGCAGCTCTCCCTCAATACTGACCATAACAAATCTTTTACAGTCACAGTAGCATAACATCGGGCAGAAAGAGTGTGACTCATCATTGGCGATATTGGTACTACTTCCACTCACTAGTACAGCTCGGGATCACGGGTTAAAGGTTGTCACTTCGTTGCTGCCCAATTTTAATTCTGCAGCTGTTGCATTTGGGTGTAGCGTGCAGTGGCGTACGTGTGGCGTACGTGTGCATGCATTGAAATGACTTCATGCTAGGGCAAAGCAACTGTAGTGAAGAGAGGCATCAGTCATCTTTATATATTTGCTTTGTAAAGATGCGCTAAGGTTATCTTTTGGAGTACAGACTTGGCGCTCATAGGCCAAAGATGCCCTTGTTCCTATTAAAACCTATATATTATCTTTTTGCAGTAGCAGATCCTTACAATTCTTTTTTGAGGATCAGTGCGCCAGTTTTAATTTGTTTTTCTTGAACCGCGCACTTCCCACTCAGAGGACTGCATGTCATCTGAGGTGTCTTTCTCACTACAATATGTTGAGGTTGTTTTTGTCAAACTCGATTTCTTGCCTTAAACGAGCTTGTAGAAATTGACCAAGCTGATAATTCTACCTGCTTATATACGAAATATGTCGCGGTTATGAACCCTCATAATGAATGACAAATAGTACAAAAATTTTACGTATTAAAACAATTTCATGAAATTTTTAGATATCATATAAACTTAACCATTCTTTTTTACCACAATGCAGGGAGGAAAAGTCCTGGTAGCACAATGCATTCAGTATGGCGGCCCACACATTGTGTATGCAAGCAACCTCCTTTATGTGGACCAAGAACTACTAGTCAGTGTCTCGCAAAGACTTCCACGCGAAGCCGTCAACATTCTCGCCTCAGTGGAATGGCTGCTCATCTATCAGCGTGTCCATCACCATGACTGCCAGTTTAAAGCTTCTGAACCCCTTTAAGAAAGCCTAATGATTTTTAATTTACTTTTCACGATCGGCTGTAGAATGTAAACATTTTTTATATTTCTAACATTTTTATCTGGTACAAGGCGGTGCGATAACTTTTATACCAGTGCTTAATGAATTTAAGTGATGCTTACTTACTCTAACGCCTATCTGGTTTTGTTAGTGTTTAAGAAATTTGAATGTCTGATGAGGTAACAGCATTTCAATTTGTCACCGTGGCTCGTTTCAATGAGCTGCTAGGAAATAAGGCGCGAAGCTTACCACACGCCATTTGTAGCATTTTTGTTTTCATGACTACAGTATACACGTTTCAAAAGATTGAAAGTGGGAAAAAAGCCTCAAGGACATAATCATCCTAGGATTGTCATGTCCGAGTAAAAAAGAGCTTTGTAAACAATAAGCGCCTATTCACTTGAGCTGAAAAGTACAGTCATTCATTACTAGTCGCTCCATATGAAATCATGCTGACAGCTTGCAGCTCTGCAATGTCTAATGCCTCATACATCTTGGGAGCACATTGGCCGCAATGCCTCATTTTATTTGATAAGAGAATAGCTTGCACCTATATTTGCCACACAGTTGATGGCTGATGGCTTTTTTGTCGTCTTCATGTCACTACTACGTATTCAATATTGATTTAGATGTAAAGGACACTACAGGTGTAGAAATACCAAATGGCGCTTGCATTTCAGGGGACAAAGTGTCCAGCATACCTGTCACAAAACATGTTCTTAGGGCTACCTTGCCTCTATAGGTAAATGCACACCAGATGCTCTGTGTACAATCTAATCGGTGTACTTGTCTGTAGTGCCTGAAAGATGTGCTATGGGCTGTACTGGCACTGTGTGCTGATAATTCATGGTTCTAGAAAGCTTGCAGCTTAGCATCTGCCACCGCATTGAAGGAACTGTGCTACTTTATTTTGTCGATGTGGCTGAAACTTTAGGAGCTGCAATGAACAGTTGTGACTTTGGCAGTGCCGCCGAACTAAAGCACAAATTACACACCTCGATTCACACAGTACACTCTGACAGCTTTGCTACGCGGTATTTGTGATTGCTACCTGACCTTAAGGGACCTTTACGAGCAGACGCAGGTGATTGCAGCTGCTGAAGCTTTGTCAACTGGCAAGGTTAAAAAAGAATGCTGTGTCGTCAGTGTGGCTGCACACTCTAAGATGCAAGCTGTCTTGAACAAGGTGTTCGGTGCATGGTACCTGTGCAGCCAAAACATGGTGTTTGAGCCCTATAGGCAACTGCGTTCACAACTACACACAAGTGTGCTGTCACAACAGAAAGTTAAGACAAGCAGCATTTTACCGGTGTTTCTTCAAAACATTAGCGTAAGTCATTCTTTCACCAAGGCTGGAAATCATGCATAGGGATTGACAATAGGGCGTTTGTGATGCACAAGGGGTCATGTGCCTAAAGTAATCTATGAGATGAAATAATATATATTATATACCTTTTGTTCCTCAGGGGTCTCTGTTGCAGAGACATGACCGTTTCCGGCAGTTTACTTTTGACTTTCTATGTCGAGATTTAGTGTGCATATGTAACTATAACTAACAGTCAGTGCTCTGCCCTGCCCAGTGTTTATGCTGTTTTTTGTGATATTTGCAATATTTTGCAGTTACTTCAACTGAGCGAAGTATATCTATTACAAGTTTTTATGTTGAACTTTTGTGCAGTGCTCACTAGTTATTACTAGTCATGTTTTGTCCACATGGACACACTCAGATTTGTTCTTTCTTATGTGGTCAGTTATTTTCATACTTTATGATAAGATGCTGGGTTTTTCGAATGAAAACATCTGATAGTTTGTAGTGAGGTTATTTAAAAAGATTTCCTGGTTAAAATTTAATTGAACAAGCCTGCGCCATTATTCGGTACTTATGTCTTTGTATTGGTATGGTTTTACTCCTTAACTTCCTTATTTTAAAATGTGCAAAGTTTATTATGTAACAATTTCTCTTTAATGAAATAATAAATACTTTTCTTCTGACATTTCGTCGCAGATTTTACAAGGATTCCGTTCAGTTAGGTAACCTTAGACTAGGTTATTGTTATCCTGATAGTTTAACTTACAATGCCTGTGAGATATTCAGTGCAAGCACAGCGTGAAAAATAAACGAAGTTATTGTGTATAAGCCGGTCACAGGGGGCAGTAAACGGAGCATACAGAAATTTGAGGAAATATTGCACGCTTATATATTAAACAGCATGCACCGCTACACATGCAGTTTTTTGTACATGCTAAAACATTATTCTAAGGTGACGCTTTGTAGCACTTCGTTCTTTGGCTTTCAGTGCTACCTTTAAGTCATTATATATGTGAAGGTACTAGTAGAAGCATCCTATGGAAAGAAATTACAACTGTGATGACTAGAGGTATAAAAGTTATTCTTAAAACAGGGCGCAAAACTGTCTGCTTGACAGGTAAACATATGTTTCTGTAGTACTGCACTGCTTACCGTCGCCAATCCATGCATTAGTTGTGCTCTATTGCATTCAATACGAGCTACAGCAATGAGCTATGGTGGATTTCCCTTCTGGTCGAGCTGGTGTTGCTGCAAAAAGTTTCGACAAGAAATGTGGAGGTTTTTAATTATTTCAGAAATGCATATAACACCATGCTTTTGGTTGTGTGCTTTTTTCATGGAGTGATAAGTACTGGTGCGCCAAGGAGCGGGACATCCTGTGTCCTTAGAGCAGCACGCTTTGTTGTTGCACTCTGCCTCCTGCCGGCAGTGTACTATCACTGCAGAGGAAGATGACGAAAAGCATGGGGTGTGTGCTTTGCTGCGATCGTGAAACTAAAATTTTTTGCCTGAAAGGTTGGCACATTATATATAACACCACATGATAGACAAGAAGCGCAATTTGGCGACCCGACACACATTCTGGCTCATACTGAACAATATAGTACCATAGCTGAGGCAAGGTAGCATTCACAACATCTAGTCTGTCCATTAACTACATGGCTGTAGTGAATACTAAAATATTTGCAAACACCTTTTTGGAAGGAGGTTGTCCATGCTACGCCCATATTGAAAGGGTGGTGTCTGTGTTACACCCATATAGGAAGGGTGTCGTTGGTTTTACACCCATGTGTTAAAGGGTGCTTTTATTTCACACCCACAGGCAAGGTGTCGCCATTTATACACCCTTTCCTTTGTGGGTTGTTACTTCACACCTTTTGCTTGGGGTGCAGCAATACACCTAAAAAGGGTGTCACTCATGGGACAAGTCATTTACACACTTAAGGGTGTCAAAATTTTTAGAGTGTAGAGTGCGTACAAAATTTTTATAAATGCCGAATTATGCAAAAGATTATTTTTGAGGGTGACACATTATGGTGTAAATGGCTTGTAGTGCTCACACTTAATTTATGCCTTCCTGGCAAACAGCATAAACGACGAGCTTAGGACGAGTCCATTATGGCATGTTTACGGACTCTTGTTTCGGGCCGAACCATTCGTTGCCTCCCTTCACTCTTACCGCAAATGTGTTACCATCAGCGCTTCAGCGTTGAGCATGTCGAGTTATTATCCTAAAATCAAATTTTGGGGTGTCAGTTATTTAACAAGAAAGTAAGCGACACCACCTACATTTACTCTTGAGGTATTGTGTATGTTAAGCATCAGAAGAAGCACATTAGCCACTTTGCTTTGTTTATTAACAATAAGGTGGCCCTCATAAACGAAAGCGAAAATAAAATAAAAATGTCCTTAAAAATGAAGAAGGAACGGTCGTTGAAATCACTAGAATAAAGCATAGAAAGTAAGAAGGTGTTCATGTGCGCGTGTATTTACGCTTAAGCCGCGCAGTCTTGAAAGAGTATCGGAAGCGACAAAAAAGGAAGACGAACTTGCGAAACACGATTAGCCGCTCGACAAGTGAGGCATTAAATCAGCTCCGTCTGGAGTCAAGGACAATTAAAGGCGGCTGACTATTAAATCTCGACCGTGTGCTGCGAACAGCTATAAAGTATCGTGAAGACACAGCAGCCGAGAGTCATTATGAGTACCGGTGCCCCAGCCCGGCACTTCTCGTCGCTTAGCACTTCACGCCTCGGCTCGGGAACTTTCCTGGCGCTTCAGCAGCGCTTATCTTTTTCTTGCGCTCTGGTCGGCAACTGTCGACTGTTTCATGCCCCGTAAACGTCGCGAATGTTGCTCTCATTCTTTCGCCATCTGACAGCCAATTGCTGTTTAGGAGCCCGGAGTAAATACTCAGAGAGCGCCGCTTCTACTCGTTATGGTTCATAGGATTTAAGACACACGTTTGTGTGTGCGTTCGTGCATGTGTGCATGCGTGTGTGTGTGCGTGTGTGTGGCGTATGTGGGGTGGGGTAGGGTGGGGGAGGGGGGTGGATGGTTAGGTGCGCGTGGGGGGTAACTTAAAATGTAAGATTTAAAGTCACGCACTGTCGCACGCTACGACAAGAATAATTTTCAGTAGTTTTGACTTCATCAGTGAGAATGAAGAAATATTTGCTTGATTGCTTCAGATGCAGCTTCGAACCCACGTAAAGAAAATATCCACAATTTTCGGCAATCATTGGTGCATCAATATTGGCTTCTTGTGTGATATTATCACGAGGTCATTTTACGTCAATAAATAGCGCTGTAGATAGACGTTTCATCAAGTTATCCTGCAGTGTGTAACATACAAGATCTTATTAGATCGACAATTGACCATGGCCAACGCCGGTAGATGGCAATTTAATCAGGATATGTGTTGTGGTATTCGGAGTACCACTGTAATTGTGTCAGTGCGCTCTCCGTGACCTCACTGACATAACGGGACAGTGCAATATGTAAGTAGGATGATAAGTCAAGCGAAGGCTTCCCCAAACTTAGTACGGGAAACAGTGAGCTACACTTACATTCTTTGGAACTGTGCTATGTATCTTGTTAGGACCTGTAATGATTGAAGACGGACAATCGTACTTCCCGGTCCAAATAATATAAGCGCACAATTTCCCTTGAGGAACTGGACGCAAAAAGTATCCTTTAGGTACGACTGAGTTCTGCGCGTAGGCCGGCACGTGTCGCCTTAATTCTCGTGAACGTGCATACGCTCATCATCAGTAGGAACATGAAACGGCCCTTTTTCTGAAATACACGAGAAAGATCTGAAAGGCACCAAGTGTTCGGATGCCTACCCCCTTTGCCCCTCACTTGTCTACCTTTTCTTTATTATTACTTTTTCTTGTTCATTCCCCCTCCTTTTCGCTCAAGCTCCACCAGTGAGGCCTCTGGAATACTCAAGCACATTGACGAAGAAACAGTCCGAATACGAGGATCATGTAGCTTATGTTTCAAGAACAATCTCTTTGCGCAGAGTAGCCGCCGACCTAAACGAGGCTAAGCCGAAGACGACACACGAAAGACGTAAACGGTGGCCCTTTTTGAACAAGCGTCGTCATCAGGCCGCGCGTGCGCTTCTCCCAGCAAAATTTCCGAGTGGTCCCGACAGCGGTCGCACGGCCTCCGCCTTCGCCAGCATCTACGGCTTACAATTCTTCCCACGCATAAGGCTAAGCCTCCCGGCACGCGCGCGGTGGCGGCGGCGGTGAGATCTGTGTCCAGGCGCGCCGAGCAGCACGGCGCCGTAATGCGCGCGCGGTTGTGAAACGACCCCGCATAGTAAACACGCCTGCTTCGCTCGTGCCCGCTCGCGCACTTATGGCTTCAGTGCAATCGATTTAACCGGTGGTGGCGGAAGATACGTAGCATTCGATTCTTCCACACGGAGTGACGACACCACGCTGTGCTTATCGGCGGGGCGTACATGTGCACGCGTGGCCGGGCCCGCGGCCATGCGAGCCCTGATTGTCGGGCGAAAGCAGTTCTGCCCCGCCGTCTCTCCTCTTTTGCATGCTGCAAGAGTTCCAGACACGAAATTTGTGGCTGAGAAAACGCGACCCAGCAATTACGCTGGACTCAAATGAAATAACGGCCCTTCGGATGTGCGTTAATGCCGTTTCATCCGCAAGAAAATAAGGAAAAAAAACAAAGTATGTGTCAGTGAATTCACAAGTTTTGGCGATAGCATGAAAGCGTTAAGTGCGTTTTTTCTCTCCAGTGGTGGTCGCTGTTAACTCAAGTGCATAATTTTGGGAGACAAGAAGCATATAGCCCATGTAGTGGATGAAGAGTTTGTTATTTGGGTATTGGTAATTTCTAGAACAGGAAAGCAACTTCTGCGGCAAAAACGAGGCAGCAGAGGGAAGGAGTCACTGCACCAATTACTTACTCGTGCTTAATCCTGTATAGCGACGGTAACAGGAGTCCATAGAATATGCCTGTGGAACAGCATCGGAGTAAACCGTGTGCGTTTGCGTTACACATTTACACGCCATATCCCTACATTAAGCAAGCAGGGGAAAATGCACCTTTGTTTTCCCTTTCATCGAAAAAATGCATAGATTATATAAATATTCTTGCATAAAATCTAGGTACCGATGCATTCTGTTTGTTCTTTATCAATTGGTACTCCTAGTTTTTTCATCACAGGCGCATAACTTTGTGGCCACTGGATGGTCTCGTCGTCAAATTTAACAAAAACCGTTCGGAGTGAGTTCAGTGATGCTTGAGTAAGCTCCGTAACGCTGCTATTGCAAGAACCAGACAAAAAAATTAAAATATAGCTTTAAAAAGCAGCGGGTTAATTAAGAGTGAGCGTGATTGGTTGTCTTGCACTGGAGGAAAGGGATGAGAGAGAGAAAATGTTTTCAAAAATACAACGCCCTGCTTCAATGGTGCGACGTTCGTAACAGCGGCGCTTTCATTGCCAGTAAGGAAGTGGTGTGCAAGTTATCATTGGCGCAGTAAGTCGTACTTGTTGGAAGTTTACAGGTTCAAAAAGTTTCATTGATGCCGACTAACGACGTCATGATTTAGGGTTGCGAAGAAAAAATATGCGCGAAATATTGCTAACATTGAGGAAAGACGGCGGTGAATGCTGGGCAAATGGTAAACAGAGTCATGACAGCGTGAAGTGAAAAAACACATAACATTGACACGAAAGTATCCAATTATTTCTTGGAAGCAAAATACCTAACGATTTTTGAAATGAGGCTTCAGAAAGATTTCTCTACATTCCTTTTTGTAGATGGTTCAACAGCGGATGCAGATTCGATGGCGGAATTTCACGTGCCTCAACATCACGTGAACAAAGATTACTCATTGTCTAGCCAGACGTCATTTACTATTGCTGAATTTTCTATTGCAAGAAGTGAACAAGATATTGGAAAGCGGTTGCATTGGTAGACAGGTAGTCTACTCTGGCTCGATGAGAGCTGTGGGGACGCTAAGAGCATCGCACTATTACAATGACAATAGTTTATTACCTTGTAAAATATCAAAAACACTAGTATTGCATCTTTCACTGGACATAAACTCTGTTTTAGATCGATTATGGGAGTTGCTGGTATGCCTTAACAAAATGAGGCGGCAGACAGATTGGCCACTGTGGCACATAAGTTGAATACCTCAGGTCACAACTGAATACTCAATATAAAATCGCAATTGTGCTTACCTAGAATGCGGCAAAAACATTGGGAGGATAAGTGGTTTGACGACCGGACAATGTTATCTCTGGTATTCAGGATTCACCCTTTCTTGCGCTTAAGAACATCATAACGCCATTGATCGCGCCTCTTTGGCACGCCCTTAGCGTGCCTACACGCCTGGAAGTGGACTTAACGCCCAATACCTACACGGAACGAAGTTGAGGTTGTCCACTGCCTTCGTCCACTGTAACAGCCTGAATGAATTTGCGGAGCTCCTCGTCATCGACTGGTTCCGAAAAGAGCGGCAGCAAGCGTCCCTGCGCAACCACTTGCAGATAGGCGTCCTCTGTCCACGGACAATCTTCCTTAGCCCTGGTCGGGCCGAAGCAAACAAAGACGCAGTGTCACAACACTTTGTGACTCTCTAGCAGATGGCGCACTTTATGCATGCTCTTTGAAAGATGGTCGATCATGAAGAAAGTCACAATCTGACTTCTTCCATGATCGCGTGAACTTGGTCATGTGACCTTGAACCACTCTTTCCTGCTTTCTTTGGTGGAACGTACTGTCAATGTCTGACATTTAACATTTATAATTATGTGCTTTATACTTTACTGTGTGAAAGTTTATTTTTATTCTGTATTCCTTGGCTTTTGGTGTAGTGACCGTACAGAGAGTGTCATATTCTGGTAACGCGCGCTGTCAATAGACCTTCGCGTGTTGCCGGTACTTCGCGCGCCATCTATGCATATAGTATAGCAGGTTATGTCTGAATTATGCAATGCTTTATTCTCCCGCTATAGTAACTGTTGTGTCTTCAAGACCCGCTTTAAAAGCACTCTCTGAATATCCAGTGGCGCCCTTGACCTCGTGTGTCACGCGTAGTTTGAAATTTATTGAATGTTTAGCGGGGGACACAAAAGTGTATATATATATATATATATATATATATATATATATATATATATATATATATATATATATATATATATATATATATATATATATATATATATATTAGTGCGCGCAAGTACAACTTCAGCGAGGCCACGGTTTCTCCCGCTGCTGTTTTGGCGTGTCATAGTTCTTGAAGGACTTAAAGTGACACTCATTAAAGTGGTATCTAACGATCGGTGGTAGCCATGTAATAAGCGCCTGCCTACCCGCTCCCCCCAGTCGCTTTCTATGAATATATATTTAGCACTGTGACAAAGGTTGGTTCACCAGCCGAAGCGTTCGAAATATATTGCGTAAAAACAACGTACGTGGTCCGTTTCTAGGAAATTCTCGCTCTTTATCTCCCTATATATATATATATATATATATATATATATATTAGTCAAGGTGCACCACTTTATTTTAAATATTTAACAAGGGGATATGCCATCGGGCAGCACATATTGTAATCGGTGTTCATGGCTGTTCATTGTGCGCGTTTTCTATTTTTCTTTCTGACGGCTGCATCTGGTGTGATCTCTCTTTTCTTTTCGATATATTCTGGATGCTTCTTCTCAGGTGTTACGTAGAAATAATTGCGCAGAAACCGTCGAAAATCATTGTTAAGGTAAGCAAAGCTTGCACTGCTCTGAGCCATAAACTGCGCGCTTCCCTTCATTCATTTCTTTTGTTGTCTAGTTGAATCGCCGTCGCTTCGAACTGCTTCTTTGCTGATGCACCTTGCAGCCCTTCGCAGGCATAACAGAGACACGCCCGGCTGTGCGTGAACTTTGTCGCAAACGTGTGCCGTGCTTTTGTCTTCTATTGTAGCGTTGCACGACACGCAACGCCGGACGCATCCTTTGTGCCGCCGACCGAGCGCAGGTGTCCACTCCGCCTCGGCAGCGGATGACAGCATGCATCCTCATCTCCACAACGCCTTCTCCTCAAGCGCACCTGCTGTCCAATCTTCCTCTCCATATTCCTCCTCTCTGCATTCAGCTTTCCGCATTATTCCTCTCCAGAATCCAAAGACGACAGCATCAAAACACCTTCGACTCCAAAAACAAAGCTTTGTTTTGAAACTGCAGCAACAGTCCCAGAGATATCACGCTGCACAGACGACCACGAAAGCTTATGGTGCATCGGTTGCACGACAAATGCGACTGTATTTTCTGTTATGGCTTAGCGGTTCTCACCTAATGGATGACAGGGATCACTTTGTATTCGAAGCTATGCGCCAAAGCTTGGCGAACATTCATCTTTCTCGCAAAATCCCTGTCCCATAAAGTTTTGTGCCTCCATGAGCATTGTGCCGTTGAATACAGTTTTAAAAAAGGATAGTGCGATATACATTTCAGTTAGCTAATACATGGGAGTTAAGAAGTATGCCCAGAGCGACCGCTAAGCGCCGATAAATGTGGCCGCCCTACCTTGCGTCAACTACCCTGCACATTAGAGAGTTTTAGCCCAGCGGGTTTACGGCCAGCGGAGCGGAGCGGGCGAGCGGAGACGCGACTGCGCATGCGCACCACGCTGAGGCGGCCAGCGGTTTTACGGAGCAGCGTTTACGCCCGCTGGAAAGCACTCCCCAGCGGAGGGTATACGCAGCGCGCGAGCGTGCGTAAGGGCGCGCGGGCGTGTATGGGAAATGCAAGACGGCAGCCGCGAACATGAACGCCGACAGTTCTGCATCGAAGACGACGACTGCCGCGCTGACCCGTACATTAGTACATAGTACATTATTAACAAATAATGCACTGAGAACATGTAATACATCTTTATTCAACATTTCTTGCATAATAAAAGCAAGCGTAATTCAATTTCATTTCTCAGTAACTCCTATTCGAACCACTAGGTGGGGCAACAGAGCGCTCCGCTCTTTACCCCGCTCGAGCGGGTGATCCGCTGGGCTAAAATTCTTTTTTCGCGAGCCGCTCCGCTGGCGCAACGGTGGAGACCGCTCCGCTCCGCTGGCCGTAAACCCGCTGTGCTAAAACTCTCTATTACGCGAAGTTTCCGTGGAAGATCCTGCATTTGGTTACAACGCATAAGAGGCCCTCAGCTAGCACTGTCCATGTTGTGGTAAATTCCCGCAGGACCTATTACACGGGATCAACTGTCTTTCCCAGTCACTTTTAACCACCTCAGTTCAAACTCTGCTACCACTATCTTTTATTAAAAAAAAACATGATAGCAGAATGTATCGAGTTTGTAAGGTAAACACAGCAACGCCATACAGTTTAAATAAAATTTCAAAAATATTTATTATATGTTTACAAATGAAACATCTCTCTGGAATCCGTGAACTTGTCAATCAGGAAGCTACTTTTACAGATTTTAAAAGAGAAATTTACATTAAGTACACTCTGATACATTCTGGCTCACGCCTCGTATAGTGCATGAAACGAAATCAATGCAGAAGAGCACGCACTTGAGCTCGTTGGTTCATGATTACGAGCAGTAAACATCGCTAAACAACAGGACGAAGGGAGGGACACAGACCGCAGCACTGACTAACAACCAAGTGCCTTTATTCTTTGAGTCAGCATATACATACATACATATATATATATATATATATATATATATATATATATATATATATATATATATATATATATATATATATATATATATATATATATATATATATATATGTATACACTCTTCTACCTCTATCCCAAAGCACAAAAGCAACAGAAATTCAGCATGCACTAAGCCACGCCTCTCCTTATTGCTGGGGCTGGCTAGTGAACTTAGAAATTATTGTTACGAGAGGACAAAAAATCCATCGAAAATACGGCCTCAGAGAGGTATTCTAGTGAACTCGGTAGATATTCACTGAATTTTTGTTCAGCTATAGCATCCCCTATGAAGCTGCGGACTAACTGCTTTAGGCAAAAATATGCATTCTGTTTCTTCAGTGGGTCTAGGCGTATTGAATTCACGACACGTGCGAAATATTCCTAACGTAGTTAGTTTCGAGAGGAGCTCAGGCGGTGAAAGAGTCTCAGCGTTTTCTTTCTTTCCCTGTGCACTTCTGTCATGAACTGAACAATATACTCGTAAAAACGCCATAACTTGATTATATTTGTCAATATAGTTAGGCACCTCTCCTGCGTCCCTGTTGTGCTCAAGTAGAATAACCTTTCGAATGCAATTCATAATTTATTGCGCTGTCTTTTGTGCTTAATATGCAAGAGACCTAACGCCTAGCTCATGCGTAAGACCGAATCATGCCGGGTACGCTGACACCACTAATATAAGTGAATATTTCATGGTTAGCAAAGTTAGCAACACTGCGCAGTGACCTGTCGAGAGGAATAACGACAGCATGGAGCGCTGCGCACTGTCACTCTCATTCTTTATTTTTTTGTCGTGCGCATGGATAATTACATCAATTTTCAACGATGGCAAGGCGGAGATAATATTGTTGCTGTAGATGCATTGCCAGTTCCAGAAAGAACAAACCGGAGCAGAGATAACGATGGAACCCTCCATGGACATTGCCAACCTCAACACCCATATTAACAGAGAAGTTCTGAAGCTATCGTACTGTTCGTAAGAGCATATTCCTGCCAATAGTGATCTTGGAGTTATTAGTGAAGGCGGCCGGCCAATGACAAGAACTCCTTACGAACGAAAACCTTAGTGAGTCGGCCGCCTGGTCCTCTATTCAGAAAGATTCCCTTAAGTACCAGTGGCAATTGGCCATCGCCGCGGGAATGGTCTGGTTAAAACGCGGATTGCTCAAAAGAGTGGCGGGTGCCTTGGCGCAAATCGACGAGGAAACGCCCTTAAGAAAGAAAAAAATTCGTGAGTACGGTTTAGAAAGCCCATATTCACAAAATCTTAGTTCCAGGAAGAACGCCTCTTCATTGGCTGACGCACGGGCATCCGTAACTCATGATGGTGCCCACCGTGATAAAGGGGCAATGGTCGCGGCGAGGCCCAATCGCAGATAACATTTACGCAGAATAAACTTTGTGAATGCCAGCCACAATAATAGTTCACCGTGTTTAAGGATTAGCATGATATTCTGACTATCTGACCAAATTTATGTAAATGTAGGAAAGGGTCACCTGCCCACTGCGTCGACGAGATTATGTGTGTACCGAGGAGATGCCTAGAAGCTTCAAGACCTTCATTGAAAGCCTTAAACAAGCAAAGTTACCTCCAGTCATCTTGCCCTATGTTGGCAAAAGGTTTCTACATCATATGAAGACATCTGAAAAGAGAAACATAATTTTGAAGTGCACGAAGAACATAAAGCCTGCTATACCGTACATGCACTAATATTTGCACAAGTAATAACACTGTGGCAGGATAAGTTCTCCAAGACGATTTTTATTGTTTTCGTGAAAGTCAAGAGCCTTTAGCTTCCCAATAAAAAAAAATTGGAGCGAAGGCAGGGGAAAGAAAATACACGCAAATACAAGATATGTCCTGATGAAGTATCTACAGCACACGAACCAACCACAGCTTAGATACAAATTAGGGTGTGTGCGTTCACTTGCCCAAGAAATCGCTAGATAGGCATCATGGAGCTAATGAGTTCCATTATGGCTGTTGGCGCATCTTTGAGGTACCACGCACAATGAAATCATCATCCTGTCAGCAAATTTATTTTGGGCGACATCTAAAAATTATTTTTACTAGGCGCCTTCAATATTTAGCGCCCTAGTACGTTCATTATGAAAGCGTACGAGAGGAGCCGCATGCGTGAGTACACCTTTCGTAGCGCTACTGAAAGCTGAACTCTCATACCTGTTACAGTAAAAAATTCTGTTCTTTAATCTTTAACTTTAGCCATACGTCTAGTTGTTGTCATTGTTTGAGAAAGCCTATGCATGTTGTGGTTTGTTTGCTCACAATTAAGGATATTGTCCTGATCAGCAAATTGTCCTTTCTATTTTTACCTGGCATGTTGTCTTTCTTTATTTTACATGTAGAAAAACGGGACGGCACGCCTCTCTGGGACCGTCTATCTCTAATTCCCAAATAGTACTACAGCAAAAATTGATAAATAAGAAAGATAGTTACACATTATCAACATGCATCGCACACACGATCAGAGGTACCAAACCCATATATTGTCACTATATAGGCACCAGCACCGGAAGCACAGTCCTCTACGTGGGGCACTCACTCATAAGTCCTCACACAAGACGGAGGGAGCCCACGTAAGTACGTTCACGTGTACATTAATGCTGCATCCATATTTGCAGAAAAACCTGACCGCGCAAAGGACAACACCACCATGGCATGAAGTCGTAAAATGAAGAACAGGGCTGAGCAGCTAATGTCCTGCCACACAGAGGCATTACATGAAGTAGCGTTCATTAAAAATCGCTTAGGACGCTGACGGCACGTTCACGCTTTTCAGTACATGACCATGGACCCAGTACTTTGTTCACTGGGAGAGGACGTCTGTCAGGGATCTTCAGATAGTCACACAGGCGAATCCACTGCTGGTCATACAAAGTACATTATATATATATTCCATTGAAAGGTGACTGGACATTCTTTCACACTGGCGAATACACTGCTGGTCATACAGAGGACAGTATATGATAATGTGTTCCACTGAATGGACATTCTTTCGGTGCGACACAGGAAGTTGGGCCTGTAAGCTGCATCTAATTCATACACGATGAAAGAGTGGGTCAAACCTGGTATGAATATTCTGGTTCAGCGAGAACCATAGGAGTCATTCATCTTTGTACAGGAGCGAAGACTGCCAGTTCATCGAAAGTTTCCTTGAAAGTTTATGCGGCAGAGGCCGAAGAACGCTCTTGCATCTGATGCGGAAACGTGAACGGAAGTTACGGTATTTCTTGTTTTCGCTGCAGTAACTAATCCGTCTTCCACCTCATTTCCCGCAATACCCACGTTGCTACGTGGCAACTGAAAACAGACCTCATGACTAGCGAGAGAAGCAATGGCCGATGTTAACATAATTTCGTTACCATGAAGTGATATACATAACAATGACATTATTGTATTATTACCGGTGGCCGGGCTCTCTTATAGTCGGAATGTATATACCATCAGTGTCGACTGCAGTAACCCTCAACAAAAAACCATGCGTCTTGTAATAAATCCAATAGGTCCCATATTGCAGATGATGTATTGGGGCAACTTTTGCCTACTTGATCAGCAACGATATGGGAATCCGCACTCAAGCCGTCATTTAAGATAGACCAGCCCGTAAAACAGAATGTGCAACCCTCCTTCATCTGGTACGATCGCTGTATTATATTGCTGTGTTTCTTTCTGTCTTTGTTTACCAGGCACCAAGCACCCTTTTACAAAGCATTCCAAAGCCACGAATCCAAAAAGTTGGTCCATTCATGAAACTAAACAAATTTAAGAAAACTACGTATATTTTAACTAATTATTCACCACGCCGGAGGAGCGAAGCTGAAGGCTCATCTTCAATTAATGCAACAAGCGTTATTTTCCCTGTAGCGCCCGAACACAAGCTCAAGACACAATCGGAACAATCTCGCATAACAATTGTTCCTGTAAAGGCAGCGGAGCGCGTTTCTTGGCGCCCAATACCAACCTCTGCGTCGACGTGATTCCCTTCGCCAATCTGGGCATCCTGTTTATCTGTTCCAGGCCAGACGGCTGGCTAGTCCTGGCTGCGCTTTTCTTTGTCACGCCTTCCGTTGTCAGGAGTACTGCGAACCATCAGTCGGAGCCATGCCAGGCGCTCTTTCCCGCGCTCTTACGCGGCACGACAAAGGGAATTGTTCGAGCGGTTTCTCCCAAACCAATTATTGATCTTGACTGAAAAGCGAAAGGGACCTTGCGGCTTTCTACAAACGTATACGTGAAACTGGAAACACTAGGCGAGCGTTCCGATTTCCTCTCTTGTTTCCGTTGCTGACGAGATGCGTTGCTGACTATCTAGCTGCAAAAAGACCGCTGTCGGTGCCATTACACTTTCTCCCGAGAAACTTCTTGGTCGGCTGCTCCTAAGAGGTAGCAAGCGGTAGATTTACTTATTTGATCTTTACTCGTCTCGAGTGTGAGTTACAGGCTTGCAGCTTTCTCATTTCACTACCAAAGGTAAATTCATATTTTTTTTTATCCTTTCAACGACGACTCACTCAATTCATCAACACTATGCTAAATTTCTGCTACATATATTCCTGATCTATTGCTGGGTAGTCATTTCAAGATCCTGCCCCTGACATACATTAGCGTGTCTTAGATGACAAATGTAGCTTAGAAGACTTATCTCGTTGGCGACAAGCTCGCCAACAATATATGCCAACAATGTATTTTGGACGGTATTGTAGCATCCAAGCAGCAAGAACGAATGGCATACATGAGACCTGAGTCTTATAATGGCTAATGCAGCAACTTAGGCTACTTAGAAGATCGAAATTATTGAATATTTCCTGTACTTTTAAGAAGAAAGATGATGAGAAGAGGAGAGCATTACTTTTATCTTAGTCCCTTCCTTTTTAGTAAGCTCGTGAAATGGTCTATAATAGCCGTTGTTTAATTATTGCGACACCATTATCATCATTATCATCATCACCATGAGCCTAGTTTTGTCCACTGTAGGACGAGGGCCTCTTCCTGCGATTTCTAATTACCAATTGATCCCAACTTGTATCTGCGAATTTCCTCATCACCCCCACCGAGTTCACGGATGTCCCGGACTGCGCTTGCCTTCTCTGCGCACCCATTTTGTAACTAATGGCACGCCGGATACCCATCCTGAGCATTACGTAGCCCACCCAATTCCATTTTTTCTTTTAATCACAATTAGAATATCGGCTATTCCCGCTTGCTCTCTGATCCAAACCGCTACCTGCCTGTCTCTTAGCATTACGCCTAGCATTTTTCGTGCCATCGCTCTTTGCGTGGTCCTCAAGTTGTTCTCGAGCTTCTTTGTCAACCTCCAAGTTTCTGCTCCATATGTTAGCACCGGTAGAATGCATTCGTTGTACATCTTTCTTTTCAATGATAGTGGTAAGCTCCCTGTCAAGGTCAGGCAATGCCTGTCCTATGCACTCCAGCCCATTCTTATTCTTCTGTAAACTTTCTTCTTATGATTAGCGTCCCCTGTGAGTACTTGACCTAGAGAAACGGTCTCCTTCACAGTGAAGAGGTTGACTGGCGATCTTGAATATTTGTTCCCTTGCCAGGCTATTCAACATCATCTTGGTCTTCTCTATATTAGTCTTCAAACCCCACTCGTACACTTCTCTGTTAAGGTCCTCAATCAGTTGTTGTAATTTGTCGCCAATGTTTCTGGACAGGATAATGTCATATGCAAACCAAAGTTTGCTGATTTATTCGCCGTTTATCCTCACTCCTAAGCCTTCCCAGTTTAATACCTTGAATACCTCTTCCAAGCATGCAGTGAATAGCATTGGAGAGATTGCGCCTCCTTGCCTGACCCCATTCTTTATAGGTATCATTGCATTCTTTTTGTGGAGAACCATGAGAGCTCTGCAATCTTTGTAGATATTTCCCAAGATATTTACGTATGCCTCCTGTATTTATCAATTACGTAATTCTATACCTGCTGGCATCTCTACTGAATCAAATGCTTTTCAGAATCTGTGAAAGCCATACATAGAGGTTGAGTGTTCTTTGCAGATTTCTCCATTACTTAATTGGTTAGATGGATGTGATCAATTGTAGAGTATCCCTTCCTGAAGCCAGCCTGTTCCCTTAATTGACTGAAGTCCATTGTTGGCCTTTTTTATTGAAATGAATATCAGGAGAGGTTGGCGCCTGTATGGTGGCAGCGGCTACTCCTTGTCACTTGGCAAAGGAAAAAATTTACGCAAGGGAAAATAGCGACACAAAATATGACACTCAGTAGAACACTGGATGAATAAAAAATATACAGTCAATAGTACATGAGTTGCAAAGTTTTATGCATTAGTTCAGTAGACGTACGCACATATAAAGTCAGATATTTTGAACAGCCAAAACAAACAACACATGTAATACACTGCAAGTACAGAACAGAATTCTGCATATTGCGTAAAAGTTGCGAACACCAGATAAACCAATTGTGAACTACGAACAACATTTACCCATTTAGCGTATTCGGATCGTTTGAAACTCAATAAAATGTTCGTGTCCTCTAAAAACGTTTTCAGAGCAAGAAGTGTTCTTTCTTGAAGGCCCACAATTGGCCATGGGCCAAGTATCTTTTTTAGAGTGAATGGTCTTCTGTCTAATATCAACAAATTTGCTTGCAGTACCCTTCTTTGTGGATCGTATTTCCTTCACTCGAGGAGAAGATGATGCACATCTTCGTCTGGATGGCAGCAAGAACACTACGGTCTAGAGACACGTTTTATCCTGTACAAGAAGTGTTTCGTAAATGCAGTACCAAAACGCAGGTGATGTACCAATGTTTAAAATTTTCTGTTGTCTCTTAGATTTTCCGGCATTGATAAGTTTATACATCGGTCTATAAAGTATAATTCCGAGTTTTTAGTTTTCGTCTCAAACCAGGTAGTTCTGCTGAGGCGACAAGAAATCTGTCTTATTCTATTGGAGATTATCATGGTGAATATTTTATACAATACTTAAAGTAAGCTAATGGGCTTATAATTTTTCACTTCTATAACGTCTCCCTCTTTGTGGATTAGTACAATGCTGGCATTCTTCCAGTTCGCTAGAAACCTTGAAATCGTGAGACATTTCGCATAAAGGACCGCAAGCTCTTTAAGAATGATAACGCCTCCATATGCGAATAAATCGACTGTTATTCCACTGCATCCTGTTAATTTCTACTTCGGTTGGTGGTAGCCTTGCTGCTCTGAGTATGGTACAGGTGTGTACAAAATTCTTCCGTTGCTTTTACTATATATTCGAAATTGCTGATGATATTAGCCTGCTTATCTTACAGTGCATACATCTTGGTTTGTCCTATGCCATGTTTTCTTCTCACTGATTTCATGCTGCGTTCATTTTTTACTGTTTATTCGGCAGTCTTCCTCGTGTTATAATTTCATATGTCCCTTACTTTCTCCTTATTAATCAGTTGTGACAGTTCCGCGAATTTTATCTGACCTCTTGAGTTGGACACTTTCATGCCTTGTCGTTTCTTTATTAGGTCCTTTGCTATTTGGGAGGGCTTACCTACTGATTGCCTTGGTGCGTTACATCCCACTTGAATTGCTGCTTCTGAAGCCAGCGTAGTTACGGTTTCATTCATTATGTCTACGCCATCTACATCTCTCTCTTCTAAAGCTGCGTATGTGCAAGCACCAGCCTGCATTGGCCTGCTTTTACCCTTACGGCATCTAGGTTGGCGTGGTTCTTATTGAATAATTTTGCTCCTTCTCTATTTGTATTGAGGGAAATCCTAGCCCTCACTAACCTTTGATCACTGCACTTTACCCTAACTTACACTTGCACATGTATAAGCGTTGTGACATAGCTGCCCACAATTCATGGCTCGCGGGCAGTGTTGACCAACTTTGTGCCCAGCGTGACACCGCTCTTAGGGGCTGTGGAGCATAAAGAATGAACTCAACTTCCAATGTTCTATAATTTGGGGGCATTTAAGCGACTTCTTCTTCGACCTTGGAAGCCGAGCTTACTATCGGTGCACTCCAGCGGCTGCAATCTGCAGCTTGTGTGTTCTGGTTGGAGCTTCGGAAAGTACAACGAAATATGTCACCGGAGTGAATACCAACCGGTGGTTTCGTTCAGTGGAATAGATACGAAGCCTATTATATGAGCTTTAGAATGGTTCTTCGCGTAGTTGTTTATCTCTCTTTCTCAGTAGCGTAGGGAACAACACAGACTAAAGCGCCACCTTGTATCTAATTTCTACAGCCAGTTTACATGTGAGTCATTCTTCTCGTTCTTTATTGGTCCAGGACAAAGAGTGAAGTTTCGATACCGAAGCTGCGTGATGGCAGGAGCAATGGCTAATAAACAAATTTCCGCAACCCCCCAAAAAAGAAAATGCGAATGATGAATTCTACACGTTCAGACATGCATTCCACTCATACACAACTATCCGGTGCTCGGTGCTCCTCAAGATACACTAAAGAGAAAACGACTTCAGTAGGAATGCATGAATACTGGCATCAGAAGCCGAAATGCTCTCATTCGTAGCACCAAATTGGTTACATTGGAATTGTTTTGAAAACGTTTGATTAGTTTTGCCATTTTATTTTTACTGAGCTTTCGAACAAAATGACTCGGACGTTTTTACTGGTACGCTTTGTAAAGTACATCAATTGAATTATGTACTTCTGTCCTTATGTTGGTGCTACGCATTATCGCCAGCTCTAGTAAACAACGCCAAATAATTCTGAGTATGGATTAGTACCCCTTGAGTCTGCTAAAATCATTACTAGAATATCAGTTACATTCGTTTGCTGTGTAATCCAATCTGCTGTATAATCTGTGTAATGCCCAATCTGTGTAATCGCTACTGCTACTTTCCGGTCTTTTAACATTAAATCTGCTATTTTACGTTACAACTTTCGTTAGATAATCCCTAATTCTTCCTTACGTTCACTTGTTATGTGTATGTTTCAGCTTACAAGGTTAGTATTAGTAGGATGCACTATCTGTACGCTTTCTTTAAACGATAACATCAGGCTGTCATTCGCGACTTCATAATGTCTGTATTATCAGTTATTGAACTCAATTTTATTCGTCAGTGGATTTCCTTAGCGTGGTCCCCGGTCTCCTATAATAATTACATTTGCTAGAGGAATGTATTGGTTCACCTACAGCTTCAACAGGGAGACTACAAATCACGCACTTTGGTTCCTTTGTTCGGTTGTTTAATATAGCAGTATTTGCAGAGCGATTCTATTACCCCGCATGGACATCGGCAATTCAATTCAGGAATCATTTCTTGCGAGTGTTGTCCGTGGTTGCTAACAAGGAAAATTTCGTAGAGAAACGGCAGGTTGCTGAAATATTCCTCCTTCAACTTTACACCGCACTTCTTCCCTATCTAGCATCTTCAATACGTCTTCGAAGTTTGTAGCGAAGAAACTTTGAGGCTGGCGTGGCGGACAATTAATTATGACTATATACATGTATACTCTCGCTTATAACAACCTTTGTTCCCACCCTACTTTCTGTAATACTTCGACTTCCATTAGCCTACTTTTCACACCAGCTTATTTTATTCTCATCCCTTGTCGATGTTGTGGAAGAGCAAGCTGCGCGTATACATATATGGGGCTAAGGAAAGCAGTCAAGTATAAACCCCATGCAAGCGATCTTGCGCGCGACCGCGACAAGCGACGCGATGAAGATGGCTGTTAGTCAAACTCCAAGCGAGCGAGTGCTTCGCGCGACGGCTCCCAGTGTTGCCGGTATTAAAGGATCGCGTTAGCGCCAAACCTGGCGTTGCACTTACTATAATTATTTAAGTTGATTTGTTTGGCTGTACAAAGCAAGATGAAGTATTTCTGAAGGGTCTTGCAGTAGGTTTCTTTTTGTTTCCATATCAAAATTTGGTAGTTCGCTCGTTCTGCTCGTTCCCTTTGTATACTGAGAAGCGCGCACGTGAGCAAACCGGTAGTACGTCACTAATGTACATCCCGTTCCGGCTGCCTGCTATTGGCTAGTCGCTCATAGCACTTCCGGGCGACGAGCGACGAATTCTAGATTTGCAGAACCTAGCGATCGCGCGACAAGACCAAGCGATCTGTTCGCGCGACGGCCCGATCCGTCGCTCGAAGCCGTCGCTCGTCGCTGTCGCGCACAAAATCGCGCTCCTGGGGTTTCGCCTTTACTGAACTGTCAGACAAGTCCCCTCGTCGAAACGTTGGCTCCAGCAACATTCTTTGTTCTGCCACTGTCAATCACTTGAAACACCTATCTTCCCGCAATTTTCCGTCTTGGTGTGGTTTTTTAGGGTATTATTGGCTTGCGCAGTAGAAAGACACAGACTTAAAACACGTTGGAGAAGTTAAGTGTGGTCATTCGCAGCGGGACATCTCCCAAAGGCACCTCTTCACTGGCTTCGAGGTCACTCAACAAAGTGTCGTCGTCATTGTGTCGTCATCATCGTCTTCTTGCCACCGTAGTAGTTGCTGTCGCCGGCATACCGCGGTCACCAATGCTTATCCGTGCGCCTCTGTCGAAGATAACGGAGCAAATACATTTAGTGCTTTCTAATAACTGCAAAAAATGTTACTAAGGAAGTAAAAACTCGAAAATGTAGTATTATTACAGTGATAAGAAATTATTTGTCACTTCATGAAAGAAAAATAATTACATTTCGCTCGTTAGGTGCGGATGTGTTTGCTCGCTTGCATTTAAATGAAGTGAGCGAAAGCAAAGCTAAGTGCTTTACACAATAAATAACGTCACAATGCAAAAGGTATGATAGTTTGCCATTTTTGCGTATTTTTGACAACGCGCGAGTGCCGGCAATACGGAAATCACGCTACATAGCCACGGTGCGTTTTGGAGTAAATAATCACGCCAAAAAAGGCCATCTTGTATTGTGCTGAACAAGAGCTGTTGCAAACCGCATTTGGTTGTTTGCTTATTTCAGGTCTTCCTAGAGCGAAGCATAGCAGGTCGATGGTAGAAGCGCTCGCGAAACGATGTCAAAAAATGCAGCCAGTGTCGAGAATCTATACGCACGCTGTACCTTCTCGTCTTAGCTTTGTACAGGGCACTTACGCGCCGTTGGAAATCAATACCACTTGTTGGGAGAGTCTTACGATCGCAGCAATGACCTCAGTGCGAGAAAATGAACGGTCGCCTGTCACACAAGATAAAGGCTAAGTGCACGCGGCATACGCGATGCGGAGGTAGTCGGAAGCAATTTGCCCACGTTCAATCATAAATTGTGTTGAGCATGTACAAGTGGCTGTGGTAGTGACATCTGGAATATCGCTGCGGACGCCAGGAAACATTGGTGTTCCACCTTTTATGGGTTGCAAGGTTTTGTAATATTTTTGTCACCACAGTTTTTTCCTGGATGCATTGTTTCGTCAGCAAGTTAGGAAACGATCGATGCCACCTTTGGCTCTGCGTGTGTGTCGCGTGTGTGTGCTAGTGCGTTTATGTGTATGTGTGCGTTCGCGTGTGTGTGTTGTGCACGTGTATGCATACGTCTGCCTGTATGTGTCTGTGTATGTGTGCGTGTATGTGTGTATGTACGCGTGCGTTTTATTTTCCTTTATTGCGAGTGTAGGCAGAGCATGCTCAGAGGCACATTGGAGAGCCAAAAAAAGACCACCATACATGCCATAAATCGCCAAGCGTCACGGTCGTTGCATAAACTGTGTCTGGCCCACCTTTGCCACGTGCAGTGTGGATTTAGTGGGAAGGCTGGCATAGAAGCTGCAACATCTACGATGTATATCTATGAATCTGTTCGAGGACATGTCGCTCCTCTTCATTTACTAATGAATCGGGTAGCCTACTGAAGGATCGCGACGAAAAAAATAACGAACTATTTACTGCGAGAGACTTGGGGGCTGCCTATTATATACAAAAACACCCTTACTAGTTCAAATGTCTCGAGCACACCAATAACAATGAGACAAACATTTTCGTAGAAGAAAAAAATTATGAGGTTTTACATGCCAAAACCACCATCTGATTATGAGGCATGCCATAGTGGGGTACTCAGGAAATTTGAACCACCTGGGGTTCTTGAACATGCACCTAAATCTAACTACACGAGTGTTTTCTCATTTAGCCGCCATAGAAATGCGGGCGTCATGGCCGGGATTCGATCCCGCGACCTCGTGCTGAGGAGCTCAACACCAGAAGAAAAAAATACAAGGCTGGCGAAAGAGAGGATGACAAGAAAAGCGCTAGACCTTCGACTAGCAGTTTTATTCTGCACGTGGCAAAAATATAACAGGTCAGTCGCTTCCCCTTTTTCTCAGTATATCAGATGGACAAAAACGGCGCCGCTAGATTTATGTGCATGTGTAGACCCTCCAAAGTTCAGCTGTTCTGTCATCCTGTCGCTAGAGTCTCACCATATGCACTCATGCACGCGCACAAAATATTTTTGTGAGATAGCGATTATCAAGGAACTTGTTGATGCTACTCAGACACTTCCAAAGATACTACGCAAACAAGTTGCACGTAAATTAAACTTATCATATATATTTCAGTGCTGCGTTACACCATTACTCGTTCGGTCAGCTTTTCTTTGAAATTTCTGCCATTCTTCTAGAACTCAAAAGCAAGACAAGGAGACAAATAGATTTAATGTTTTCGGGAGAGGCTAGCTAACCTGCCGCCTCGGCATGCTACTCGATGGTAGTATATATGATTCAACCACATCAACTAAGAGCAACTCCTATCTTCCTCAGTGAAACAGCTTTTTTAGCACCAGTTATAGGCTAGGATACGATCTGTTTGTTCTTTTGCCATGTTAACTTCTACTGCTCTACCTAAATTGAAGCGACTAAACCGAAGACATTTCCAACGTCCCGAAAACAAGTCAACAAAAAAAAGAGTTGCTAACTGCATAAAGGATGCCCAAGCGAGGGTGGACAGATTCGAGAAAAGGGATTGTACGCAGCTACTATTAGCGAAATATGGGAGCCCTGCAGAATCAGTAAGTCACGCATTCTTCAGGTTTTCACCATGGCAGAATACCTTTCTGCAGGCACATTAGAGGGGCAGTAAAGAGTAAAATTATTTCTTTTGTATCTGTAAACTACCATTTCACAATATAAAGAATACCCCTCTTACCACGATAATACTCTTGGTCAGCCAGAAAAAGCGCAATGACAAGAGACGGGTGGCGACGCCTCCTTGAAGTTCCTGCAATAGCTCGCTGTGACGTCGTGGACTTTGACAGCGGCCTCTAGAGTTTAGTTGATTCTTCAGTGGTAGTAGGAGGGGGAGGGAGGAAAGAGATAAGGAGAAGGCAGGGAGGTTAACCAGAATAACGTCCGGTTTGCTACCCTACACCGGGGGAATGGGAAAGGGGATAACGAAGATAACAGGGAAAGAGAGGAGGGAAGGAAAGGAGGAAATTGCGGTGAGTTCGCTGACGTGTGTGGGCTTACAGAAATTTCATGAATAGTCACAGATGGTCGCACAAGCCCGTCGTCCTTAAGTAGCACAAAAGTGCCTTCACCGCTTTATGGGCCGACGGGCGTTCAGTGGTAGTAAAAGTAAACTAAACCGTGTTTGAAAGGAGCCAGAGATTGAGCATGGCGAGTTTCGGAAACATTTGCTCAGCCAACTTTTGCTAAATCCGAAAATGCACTTTGAAATCCGTGATGTCACAATGACGTATAGGCTTCGGGGAATTGGGACGAAATGCAAGAGGGAGGGAGGGAGGGAAAACTTTTGAGTCTTTCGAGAGTTTCGCGGTTATGAGGTCTCCGTCGTCTTCATCTTCTTGGCGCTGGCGACTGGAGACTTCTCTTCAGCAAGGGTGGGCCCCTATTCCAGGGCTCCACTGAGTCGCGCTGCATCGCTCGCGTGCTGCACTAGGGCCCTTTGGGCCGTGAGCTCGCTGATGGTGAGCCGACTCTCCCATTGCTCCGCACTTGGGTGTTCGTGTTTGTGGAATGCTTTGTTGCGTTCGCACTCCCAGGTGATGTGGTAAAGTGTAGGTTTGGCACCGCACCAAGGGCAGGTGGCCCTGTATTGTGTCGGAAACATCTTATTGAGCACGTGTAAGTTGGGGAAGGAGTTTGTCTGTAGTCTGCGCCAGCTGGTCGCTTCCTCCTTTGAGAGGTCTTTGTGTGGTGGCGGATATCTGATTCTAGTTCCTCTATGTAAGTTCAGGGTCTCTGCGTATCCCCCCTCGCAAGCCTGTAGGTGGGTCTCCGGGGCATTCGACCACCCAGCTCGGAACGCTTCACCTCGAGCTAGGCTGTCTGCCCTTTCGTTCCCCACTATGCCTACGTGACCCGGGATCCAGATTAGTTTGTGTCGGGGCTTTTCCTTCTCGGCGGAGGTGGCTCCGCTGAGTATTCTGAGGGCAGTTTTGCTGATTCTGCCTCTCGTGTAGTTTCTGCACACCTCTTTTGAGTCCGTCAGTATGTTGAGAGATCGGCCTGTTCTATAACCTTCCGCTGCCGCCAGCGCTACGGCAATCTCCTCGGCCTCCGCTGTGCCAGCGACCTTTGCTGTGGCATACGTGATGGGGTTTCCTTCCCTATTAACCACTACCGTCGCGGCTACGCGTTCTCTTCCGTGTGGATATACGGCTGCGTCCGTGTATACTGTATTGTCTAGCTGGGCTAGCGTTCTCTCAACATATTCGGCCCTAGCTTTTCGCCTGTTTTCGTGTAAGTTGGGATCCATATTTTTTGGCAGTGGTCCCACATTAATGGTTTTTCTGAGGTGGTCCGGTACGTCCGCGTATCTGTCTGCCAGTCCGCTCGTATGCCGACCCAACCTCCTCAGGAGCGCTCGTCCCGTAGGGTTGCCTCTGAGTCTCGCGGTTTGCGCACCCAGCAGAGCCTCGGCGAGCTCGCTGAAGGTGTTGCTGATGCCCAGCTGGAGCAACTTCTCGTTCGACGTGTTTCTCGGTAGACACAGAGCCGTCTTGTACGCCTTCCTGAGGATGGTGTCTGCTTGCTCTCTTCCTGCCTTGGTCGTCACGTGGTACGGCAGGGAGTACGTGACTCGGCTGACAATTAGGCTGTTGACTAGCTTCAGAGTGTCTTCTTCTTTCATTCCGAATCTCTTTTGGGACACCCTATTGATCATGCGGCCCACCTGTTCCGCCGCCTTGCTCAGCAGGCTAATGGTGTGGCTGCACTTCCGGCTGCCTTGTAGCCACATGCCCAGGATCCTAATCATGTTCTTCTCCGGGATGTTGTATCCCTCGAGGGTCACCTCCAGTGTCGCTTGCGTTGGGTGCTTGCCGACCCTGAGGAGCTCCGACTTCTCCGTGGAGCATCGCAGTCCCCTTTCTCTGGTGTAGTTTTCCACGCAGGTCGCCGCTTCCTGCAGTTTTTCTTGCTTCTCTCCGAGGGATCCTTGGGTGACCCAGATTGTGACGTCGTCGGCGTATATCGCGTGCTGGATGCCTCGGATCTCCTTAAGTTTTCTTGCCAGGCCAATCATTCCCACGTTGAAGAGGACGGGCGATATGACAGATCCTTGGGGTGTGCCCTTGCACGGCGTGGGGAAGACGTTGCTTCTCAGCTCGCCCAGCCCCACCGTCGCCGTTCTGTTGCTCAGGAAGTCCCTGACGTAATCGTGCACTCTCTTCCCGCAGTTGGTGTTGTTGATGCCCTCCATGATGGCCGCGTGGCTCACGTTGTCGAAGGCCCCCTTTGACCTTCGTTTTCTCTTCTTAATAATCAACTTATTATTTCGAAATTAACGCCAACAGAGTTTTCAAAAAGCGCTTTCTTCGTCTAAACAGATTTAGTGTTTTGCTTTAGTGGTTGCTTTAAGTGAAGCTTGGCGGACTCAAGTTAGCATCGCTAATTGAATTTAAAAAATTAGGTGCCGACCGTGCGCTAACAGAATTTTCCCATTCCACACTCCGCAAATTCTGCGCTAAAACCTTGCGTTCGGTATGGCGAAATCTCCGGCACTCAAACACGCCTGTCATCTAAGATACATAGCATACAAGCAAGGTTCGTTTAGTTTGCTGCTCTAATCGCACCGCCCTCCTCAGCGATTGCTCAAGAAGAAGAAAACTGAAAGCGCTGAAGAAAACTTTTCAGCCATCACACACGACAGTCACAATGTAGCACTTATGGTTCGGAGTAAAGTTCATTAAACCGGACTCGTGAATATGTCCAGTCCGCGGCGTAGCAGAAGGCTTTCGCTTCATCCCGTTGGACGAGCTGGGAGGTTCGAGAACCCCTGTGCACTATGATTACTGTTAGCTCACAAAAACTGCGGCTCGCGCCCTTTAAAGAAGTTCCCACCAGGTCCCAAATAAAATTCTGGTTACGTGCTGGAAGTTGCTACCTGCCCTATATGAAGTGTTCTACCGCAACGATTTTTCAAGTTAGTTCAATAATAGCAGAAATAGGAAATATCTAAAGTGGCGCGAGCCAATGATTTCAGCTGGCGAGCATCAGCACCTACATAGACACTCTCTCCACTTGGCTCTTCTAACCTACGCAAGCGATATTAATTCCCTTCGTTCGCCCATGCCGAAGTCAGCAGATCGTGTGACGAGTACGTCGCCAGCCCCGTCTTCTTCTTCTCTCTCTCTCTGGATGTCGCTCGTTTTTTCTCAGTGGCGCACTTTTAGTGATCGTCTCGCGCGCGAGCTGCTGAGTTTGTCTTGCTTCGCGCAGCGGACGATTTTGCGCGCTCCGCACGAGCACACCTGATCAGAGCCACAATCACGAGCAATGAGGAGGTGTGAGAAGATGAAAAACCATGATCGTGGATCTGGAACACTGTAGAAAATTAGATAATTTCGTTATTTGCAGGAGTGCACGACTGCATGACCTGGGAACAAACAGACGAAACAGAAATACGTATCTGTTGCTACGGTAGGAAGCAAGACAAAAGCACACAGACATTTTACATGTCACTATAAGCACCCTCACAGCGCTGCCATGTACGTAAGCGCACTATATATGTCGACTCTCCGGTTGGGAGCGCGGCTCCCGCGAGGAAAACGGCAAAGGTGTCTGGTTTGAAATTTCAGCTCTTTCCGCAGCGCGCAGGGATGTAATACATAGCAGAAACGATCGTTAGCCCGCATTGCATGCACTGCGCTTGTCAGCTCAAAACGGCCAGACCTGGTGAGGGACCATTAAAAGCCAGACCACATGTACGCTTGCCGACGCTCGCAAGCTCGCATCTACGCGCCGTGCGCCTGATACCCTCGAAAGGAATGGTGGTTTGCATCTACGAGAGCCACGCAACCACGTGCTCACACAAATCAATGTTTTAACAGACTTAATTTCTTACCAAGTTAACAGTGCTCAAAGGCTTAACTAATTAAAAACGTAATTGTTTTATTTTTAGGGGAGTAGGTCAACGCAAGAAAGAAGGAAAAAGCACTTTCTCGCATGACAGCAATCAGGCCCAATGAGAGTTTATTGCACCACGCCGTAGCTGCGTAGCCGGGCGCGCGACGGCGCGAGGCAGCCACAGTGATGATATGCCATGTGTTGATGCCCACGATTTGCCCCACACCATGAGCGCATGTATAGGCGTGCGACACGCGTACGTGTGGTCGAGCCTTTAGGTCTCCACGGGATGGGGGGACACCTCTCATAGTGTTTGCATACGCTTTTCATCGCGATTTCCTTACCCATGAGTTGAGGACAATACCAAGCCGAGAAGGCTGGAAGCCGTGCTTCTGTTGTGTCACTACAAATACCAACGGTGTCATGGAAAAATTCTTGCGGTGCTTATCCATCAAATAAACACCTTGTAGCAGTGCCACGCGAACTCCATCTTCAGAAAGACAATACTTTCACAAATACCAGCCAACCAGCATACCGGCATACTGGGAAGAATAGACCACTCCCCCAAGAAAGTTCTGCATGCCAAGAACCTTCCTCACCAGGAGGCTTTAGCCTACCAGGAAGCCTTAGTTTCACTGGGAAGTTTCACTTAGTTTCACTTTCAATGGAGCCTTAGTTTCACTGGGAATAATAAACGCCATTTATATCCCTCTTTCTCCTTCCCATTTCTTCTGGCTACCTCACTATATATGATGCCGTAAGCAGGATCCCCTAAATATGGTGGCGAGTTGCAGCAGGAATGTGCTCTCAAGCTTAGCGCTGAATACATCGAGCTTTGCCGTGATTGGATGAGGTGGGGCCAGCTAGGTGACTTTGTAAGCACCTTGAGCTAGAAAAAGAAAAGAATGAGCGGGAAAGCAAGACTGATAATGAGCAAGTTTCAGCAACTCCTTCGGCTGTGAACTAATTTACTGCGAAAGCCGAGGGCTGTCACAGTGGACAAAATGTCCTCAAGAATGGCTCACACCTACGAATGGGATTTGCCACGTATGAGAGAAGTCACATATATGTAGTCGTTTGGTGGCGCCCCCTTGCGCGAGACTTGTGCACACAATAAAGAGTGGTAGGGCTGGGCAGGCTTCAGAGCTTCACCGCCAGCAAGTATGACCGTGCATCTCAACTCTACATGCTGAGATGGCAACAGATTTTGGAGACGAGGGTAAAACTATATAAATTACAATATGCCAAAGTATGGTTCCCTTGACCCCTTCAATCCAGACAGTGGGCCCCGGCAGACAGTGGTACCTGGAACGCATGCAGCAATTCGTGGCGAACGAGCTGCCGGACGCCAAGATACGCGCGGTCTTCCTCAGCTGCTGCGGGTCACGCACCTATTCGATTCTGCGCAGCCTTCTTACACCGAATGAGCCGACTGAGACCACACTTGAAAACTACCTGAAAACACTGAGCGACCCTTTCTATCAGAAGCCGTCGATAGTGGCGAGTCGATTGCAGTTGAATAGACAGGTTCGGGAAGAGGGTGAATCGGTGCGCGAGTTCTTTGCCGCCCCCAAGAAGCTCTCAGAACATTGCGAGTTCGACATCTTCTAAAGGATCTGCTGCGTGACCCTATCCTATGCAGCATCAGGGACACGCAGATACAGACGCGCCTGCTAGGAGAGCCGAATCTCACACTCCAAACCGCGGTGTCGAGCGCTCTCGCCATGGAGTCCGCCAAGCGGGACGCGTCTGAGCTCTGCGTAGCGGAAGGGGGTGTTTCTGCGAATGTAAATGTGCTATTGACCTCGGATAAAAAAAAAAAAAACATGTGAGCTGCTATCAGTGCAGCGATGCCCATTATGCCACGGAATGTTCTGACATTCGCAAAATTTGCGGTGACTAAAGAAAGTCGGTCACTTAGTAAAGATGGTTCAGTGGACAGATGCTCGCAGCAACCACCAAGCTTCCACACAACAGTTCAAGAAAACGAAAGCTAACAAGTAGGTTCGTGTGCATGCAGTTGATGGCTCGCACAACAGCAGAAACAAGTCCACACAGCGCAGCGCCGTTTCTTTATCTAACGATGAAACTGTCTACAACATGTGGAACTTGGTTCCAAGGGCCAGCGTTCCTGCCCCTAGCCTTTAACGGTGCAGCTGAAAGTACAGGGGCGTACATTAACAATAGAACTCGACACTGGGGTGAGTGTGCCCATCATTGGAGAATCAACCTTGCGCCATGAATTTCCGTCGCTACCTCGTCAATCATCCAAAGTCCAGCTCAGAAGTTACTGTGGTGACCTCAAAACTGTGACTGGTAAGGTGACTGTGTCAGCGAAGTACCGCAATCACGATTGAGTGCTTCCACTGTTTATTGCCAAAGGTGATGCCCGATCACTATTAGGAAGGAATTGGGTTGAGGGACTGAACATGCCCCTTTTAAATGTTGCAAATGTCTGTGCTTTGAGTGACGTCCAGAAACTATGACCAATACTCCATGTTGTTTTCCGATGGTCCAGGAACATTTCAGGGTTTCTCAGTTAAGCTGTTACTCCAAGAGGGAGCAAAGTCACACTTCTTCAGTGCTCGCACAGTTAATTTTACACTAGTGAACAAAGCGTCTGAAGAGCTGTTGAGACTCTAGCAAGAAGAAATCCTGGAGGCAGTCACCTCATCTGAAAGGGAAGCACCAATTGTGCCAGTGTTAAAAAGGATGGTAGCCTTCGCATACGTGGGGATTACAAAATGAAAGGTGATCCGGTTGCTGTTGGTGACAAGCACCCAATCCCTAAAGCAGAAGAGATGTGGGCCATGATCTCGGGTGGCATTAAGTTCACCAAACTTGACCTCACCCACCTTGGTTGCTCAGTGGCTATGGTGTTGGGCTGCTGAGAACGAGGTCGCGGGATTGAATCCCGGCCACGGTGGCCGCATTTCGATGGGGGCGAAATAGAACAAGTGTAAGTTTATGATGAAGAGTGTATAGTACTTCGGTCTACACTACACATGGACTACACACGGCACCACACAAGGTTGAAGCAGTCATCAAGGCTCCTGTGCCAAGCAATGTCAAGGTGTTGCATAGTTTCTAAGGGCTGGTAATCTAAAACAAGAGATTTATGCCCAATCTTTCTGCTTTACTTCATCCATTGCATCAACTGCTGTCAGTAGGAACCTCGTGGTGCTGGAAAAAAGAACAAGAGGACGCAGTAGCTGAAACCAAACGACTTCTCACTTCAGCCCAAATTTTAGCACATTATGATCCCAAGCAAGGACTTGTAGTTGCATGCATGCTTCTCCTTTTGGGCTCGGAGCTGTGCTGTCCCAGCGGGATGCTTATGGTTTGGAGTGTCCCATTGCGTTTGATGCAGGAGCCTACAGCCAGCCAAAACAGCTAATGTCAACTGGACGGAGAAGCACTGGTACTCATCTTTGGTGTCACAAGGTTCCGACAGCACCTTTGGGGAAGACACTTTGAAGCTGCTACTGGCCACAAGCCATTGCTCAGACTGTTCGGCCATGACAAGGCCATTCCAGATCGCAGCTCCCCGAGAATTATACGGCGGGCCCTCATGTTGTCTGCCTACGAATACGTCCTGGTCTATCACCCAGGACAGACCATAGGTCATGCGGACGGACTGAGCCAATTAGTTGCCCATGGAAACTAAGAGCTTTTCTATGGAAGCTCTTGCGGATGTATCTATGTTGCAATGAAAATATCCACGCGTTTTGCAATCCACAGCTATTGGCAAGGCATCAAGCAAAGACCCCGTTTTGTCACGGATCCGTGACACTTTGCTGTGGTGGCCAGCTGCCTCATGAGCGAGAATGGAGACATTACAAGACTCGCGAAAATGAGCTCGGCATGCAGGACGGTTTCATTCTTTGGGGAATGAGAGTGGTCATTCGCACTTCAATTAGACGAGAAGTACTAAAACTTCTTCATGAGGGTTAGTCTGGCATCGAAAAAAACGAAAGATCTTAGCAGTAAACAGCGCTAAACAACAGGACGAAGAGAGGGCCACAGACCACAGTGCTGACTACCAAACGTCTTCATTCTTTCAGTCAGCATATATATGCTCTACCGCTATCTTAAAGCACAAAAAGCAACAGAAATCCAGCATGCGCAGGGGCAAAAAATTGCAATCAATGAGATGGGAAGGCTATTTCTTTCTGCAGGAGAGAAATGGAGAGGAGGCTTATACATGCTTCGCCGCTATTATGGATGTGAAAGGCTTCGGAAATAAGACGTGCGCGGTCATTGCGGTATCTTGACAAATAGATCACATCTTTAAAAGACAGCTTGCAGATGCATTTATTGCAATGTAGTGATAATGTTTAGCTTGTTTTTGAGCCTAATCTCATGACAAATAAATGTTTTGTCTCTCTCTCTTCCTAGTTCGAGTACATAGGCCTTGCGTACTTTGTAGAGAACAACTGCATTTATTTTATTGCGACGCTATCAAGACCCATTGCAAGTATAATGTGATGTATTGAACATATACGGCATTCTTTTCTAAAACATACACACAAACACCAGTTTCAAGAAGTCAATACTGCGCATGATAAAAAAAAAATTGGGCGGGTCCCTCAGCACAGAAGCTTGACGCCCTCATTTTGCCCAAGTGTACACAAAATTGCTAATTTCCGCGCGACTGGCCGCTCGAGGCACTCTACATGTATTCGCGGGCTTCTTTCACGTTCGTAAAAGCTCGTTTATGTAGCAAGTATCGAGTAATAGAAAGCTATATCTCGAACTTTTGAAAATCCTCTACAATTTTCCCACTGACACTTTTCATTTAAATATAACACTTGACTAGTTGATTAATTAATATTAAGACTAATTATGTAATGAAGATTAAATGCAAAAAATTATTCGGAGTATCTCAAAACGATGGCATACAACATTGCCTTGGTTCTCTCCAACTACGTGGCATTTGCATGTAATTAAATATTTGTGCATTATAGTGGCGACACACTGTATGTATGCGTCATTAGATGTTCAAACAGAAGGGCCTACACTTTGCTTGGCTTCATTACTTGTTGCCTTTATATGGTCATGAGTAACAAAAAACGAGCCCCTCAGTTTTCTTTCTCCTTCTTAACACCAGCTCACCCAACTGTCGGTTTGATTTGCAGATGACGTCACCACGGGAATTTTCACATTCGAAATGCAGTCCTTCAAGCGACGTGACGTGGGGCTCGCATCTTTAAGTGAGCGCTTGCTAGAGCTACACAGCAAGCCAACCACGCGAAAAGTCTCTACGTACAGCGGTGCTTCAATATGCCCTTGAAATGGATACCGAACCTCGCAAATTTAAAACTGATGTGTTCGCAGTAACACTGACTGCTTGAAAATTCGGCACCGCAAGATCAAGCGTATAATGCAAGTCAAACTTTAACGCAAAAGAAATTTATCCCTGTATAATGCGGCTAAATACACACGCAAACATATAGAATCCATAGTTTTCCTGCTACCCTTCGCTGAAATACCCGTGACCCAAGCTCCTGCAGAGCAGATTTCTCCGAGATAAGGATGCTGAGGTGCCTGCCATATTAATTGTTATAGCCCTGGAACGCTTCGCCGCGAAGGATGCATTTCTGGTTTCTGCGGAAATTTCTCGTCGCTCTCGTCAACCCATCTGACCACATCCGCGTGCTTCGACGTGGCAAATACGTTGCGCTGGAGTTGGTTACGTTAGGTCTAACCTTCCCAAATTAGAATGTTTTTAGCATATATCAATTTAGTTTGAATGGTTGATTCGGGGCATAGAGTGGATCCGTCATTAATGTCCAATTTTCAACTAAAATATTTAAATGTTTGCATGCAGCAACTATTTTAATACTTATTTCAATGATCGTAGGGGTGTTTTGAAGGCTGCAACGAAGTGTTGGAAACATATTCAGGTGCTGCCCAATGCACGTAGAACCTTAAAATTTCTCCAGCATTGGTTTTCCTTAATGTGCACGATATTCTTGCGAAGTTTTATTTTAGTACGCAAGTGAAAAAAGTTTCTCTGTCTCGACAAGCATCGAAAGAACCCGAATTAGCACAAATTTATTAACTCCCCACGGCGCCTTGGGAACTACGTAAAATAACAAAATTTCTTTAGCGCGTTATTTTCTAAGCGCGCACTTTATTTCTACGACGTTTTACCCTGATGTGCCAAATAGTTCTCAAAGGGAAAAAAGTTTTAGTCAACCTAAAAACTTCATTTTTCTTATCAGATATAATAGACCCAGAGAAAAACCTTAATTTCTGATGGCACCCCTCGAGCATGGACAGCTTAAAAGCTTGGTGAACACATTTCCTTTAAGACATGCTTCGTTACTACGA
Organism: Dermacentor albipictus; assembly: GCF_038994185.2. Lineage (NCBI taxonomy): Eukaryota > Metazoa > Arthropoda > Arachnida > Ixodida > Ixodidae > Dermacentor > Dermacentor albipictus. The sequence goes on along the minus strand of NC_091821.1, from coordinate 127,294,351 downwards.
AGTGTAAGCTGTATATGCCAGATAAGTCTGGATGAAGTAGTGTCCGATACCATAGAGCGCCTAAGCACAAGTGACAGAATTTAGAATAATTTCTCACAGCGCCTGTAATTATCCGAAACACTTTTAACATTGCCGATTTTTCACCCTTGACACGCCAGATCCACTTAAATTTGACTCCGGTAGCACCAGTTGTTCTAACGAATTTCCGTGGACATCTTGCGCGGACATTTTGAGCAGACTTTCTACACCGCATCAATATAATGACAATAACAGCTTCGCTGTGAAACGCCTGGACTAGTATTAAGAAAAGCTATTATGCCAGAACTGTTAGTAAATGCAGCGGCCACACAACCGGCCAGCGGCCAGCCAACTGCAAACACTTCCGAAAGAAAAGCTTTGTGAATATTCACCCCCTGGTTTTGCCTCACATATGCCCCCTTTAAAGAAACATAAATAAATATACTGAAATGTTTTGAAAGCTTTAATTCCTAAACATAATGCACGACGAAAATTTGACGCGCCAGAACCCGAAAAAAGAACACACGTCCCATAGCCGCAAGTCCGTGGTACGTGATTTAGGGTGCCAGCAACGTCCCAACACGCGTGAGCGTGCTTTTCTAAGCAAGATAAAAAAGCAGAGGAGGCCTCCGTGAGTGCGACGAAGTCAAGGCAATGGAGCCGTAGGTCGAACAGTGAGACTCGCTCCCAGCCATTCTTTTCTTTCACTTTTGATTTTACAGTTCTTCCTGCGAACTTTGATGCGCAATGCCTTTTACTATGCCCTTGAGTGTAAACGAAAAGTCTCTTTGGTTGACACCAGAAAAAGGGCAGTATATTTGACGTCGAAATAAATTCCTATCTCGTACTTTAACGACGTATACCTGTACACGCAGCAGTTAGGAGAGCAAAATGAAATAAAAAGACCCCTGATTGACGCAAGAGCCAACCAGAGATGAAATAGTGGCTGCCAGCTGCCAGCGCTTCAGTTTGCAGGAGTGCGATACTGAAATATAGAACCGCGTTTAAATGAAACTGGCGTAGAGACGGTTCCCAGGAAAAACAAGGGAGAAAATGTGGGGTGGTCCTGTTCACAAGAGCTGAAACGAAACCGTGCTAGAAATAACGACAGACGGCCACCAGCGCCACTTTCTCACGCTTTGGTCGCAGTTTCTCGCTATTTCTTCCCCGCTTCTCTGTCGCGATGATTGAATTTCCTCACGTCATGCATTTTTTTAAACAATAGTTTATTGTGCACACGGCAAAACAGAAAGAGGAGTGTTCGACGCGATCAATGTGGATGCCGGCTGAAGCAGCTAGACCTCACCAGAACATACCGGCTTGTGCGATCGACGGACGACGGCAGCAACACCTGTGCTACGCTTTTTTGGCGAGCACGCCGGTTGCGCTAAACGGGCAGGTTTCATTTTGATGGCATGTCCTGGCACTCAGAAAAGATACGTCTTTCTTTTAAAGCAACGAGTGCACGTTTTTTTTTTCTTTTCTTGCGACACTGGCTTTATGGCGCTGGATGTGTTTGTTACTGTTTTCGCTGAGCTTTGAAACCATTTCTGGTCTCGCAAACTTTTGCGACCATGCACTTGGCCCGAACCTCGTTTTGACCGTTGTTCTTTAGGTCCTCTTCGCTCTGTCCAAGAGCGCGAATGTTTTCTAAAAACTTTAAAAATGTCATCATGCGTCTGTCTCTACGTGTACCACAAGGTGGCACTGCGCACTCGCCAATGTCCGCGCCCACACCTACTTCCGTGCACTACGCCACAAAACTTAACATAACGGACATTATGATGCGAAGTGCGTTAGAACTCCGGGCGAGTTGCCAATGGAGTACATTAGCAATAAACCTTCTCGAATCTTGCTGATGCGTGGCGATGGCATGATGCGTGATAAATAATGAGTGATAATGGCATCGAAGTCCTTGAGCAGCGAAGGCAACACTTAAGAATTCGATTTCTTTCCATGCTTATTAATGGAGACTTATCAATTAATCCTGCATCGTGTCTGTCTAGTACAACGTCTAAGCTTACTCGACACCATCATCCGAATTCACTAACACCTTATTTTGCCGGGACGGATGTATTCAAGTATTCTTTTTTTTTCTCCGAACTATAACAGACTGGAATAACTCGTTGTTGCCTCTTTCATTTGATTGACTCATTGTACTACTGTTGTGCCTTACCACCCTACTTGGACCTGTGCTAGGTCTGCAGTATGAAATAAATAAATAAATAAATAAATAAATAAATAAATAAATAAATAAATAAATATTTGCGTGCGTGTATGCACACTTGTTGAGTAGACGGTATAGCTGGGTGATTTTTTCTCGCGAGAGACTTCGTGTGTCACAAGCTACATACAGCGTTGTTGTCTGAGGAAAGAGGAATATGTTTGCCCCAGTATAGGTACATCTCGTGTGCCAGATTAACAGCATTGCAAAGTAACAGCCAACATTGCAAGGGCGAGAGGAGAGAGGTTAGAAAAATACGATAAAAAAGAAAAAGAAAAACATAAGCGTGCCGTAGATGGCAATTGACACAGGTCTGTGGATTGCTGAAAGCACAGTCATGCCTTCAGTCACGCCTGTGTTGCAGAAGAATCTATTCTGAGAGGCCATTCATTCAACTTCTTGAGTACTGGGGTGACTGACCATCTCTGCACACAGTGCTGTGAGCGCCGGCACAGATAATGAGGTATGAACCGAAATATCCAGGCTCAGGCTTTTCCTAGTCGCATAGGCCTCCTTCGAAGTGCGTCAATGGCGGCAGCTAACGCGATTGCTCGAGAATACCTCATAGCGACTTATACTGGAATTTGAACTCTCTTGCGGCCACTGTGGACGCGTCGAGTGATTTTTCTACTGAAATTTATATATATATATATATATATATATATATATATATATATATATATATATATATATATATATATATATATATATATATATATATATATATTGATCTTCTTTTCTCAAACTGTTATTTGCTTGAAATTTTTGGAATCTATATAGTAGATGTTTTGTCCGTACGTACGGCTTTGTTTTTCTGTCATTTGTTTAATTATTTGCTATTGCAGCCCGTCGTAGCTGCTTGAGCCAAATCTGTGGGTCTACATTTTTGAAATAAATAAATAATATTACAGTTGAACTGCTAAGGTTGCATATAAGGCACGTCTTCACCGGACTCCTGGTCAAACGCAAAGTTTCGCATGGGGCAATGAAGCAAGCCGCTCCTAACCGGTCGCGAAAACGTCTGCTTGCTCATTCCCGACCACGCCACAGTACATAGATGTCCACTGAAATGTGATATGGTGGTCGCTTTTTATGCGACGCATATTACTAGAGCTCAACCCAGCTCCTCAGGCGCGGCGGTGTCGCCTTCAATACCACGTGACACCGTGACGTCACGACAGAGGAGAAACGGGGCTCCAACTCGCACCGTCGCTCGCGGCGTCGCCTTCAAGGCTGATCATGTGACACCATGACGTCACTACCACGTGACACCATGACGTCACGACAGAGGAGAAACGGGGCTGCAACTCGCACCGACGCTCGCGGCGTCGCCTTCCAGGCTGACCATGTGACACCGTGACGTCACGACAGAGGAGAAATGGGGCTCCAACTCGCGCCGTCGCTCGCGGCGTCGCGGCGGTATATAAGCAGCTGCGCTTGCCTGTGCCAGACACTCACGAGGTGAGATGCCTCCTGGAGACAGAGCTGCTCGTTGGAATGAGAAGCGAAGGTTGCGGCGTGCTACAGAGACTGTTTCTAGGTGGCTTTGCTACGGTGCAGCGACTACGCGCCCCGCATCGGACGCGGTGAGCGTCGAGCAACGCAGCGTTCGGCGCGACAACGAAATGTGCGCCTGAGCAAGCGCCGCACGCCTGAGCCGACGCCGACGACACCGGCTTTTCTGCGACACGAGCTCCTTAACGCTGTCGCGTTAAAATAAAGGCTAGTATGCTTCGCATCCTGGGCTTAACCTTAGCTAAGCCACAGCCATTTTTTTGCATAATGTCGAGAAGCTCTGCTATTTCTAATAGCCAAGACGGAATGCCAGCGTCGTGTTCAGATACCTTCAATACCATGTTTTAGTATCGCAGAATACCGCCCATGTGTGAAGCGGCTCTTCGGAGAGAAGACGCACTCTATTTCAGATAGCAATAAGTTATGTGGCAGTTGACGCGGACGTGTGGCATAGTTTTATTCGCCGAACGATGACCAGTTGAGGGATGACGAAAGCAGCCATAGAGGCAGATATGGAACAACCCCATGTCTATACCCAATGCTTTTTGCAGAGCATTACTTTTAGTTTAAACGATTCCTTTAAAAATGCCTGTGACAGATCGCGCTTTCCCACGTTTTTCACTTAAATTTCCGGAATAGGGGAAAATTACCTGCATTAAAAATCATGCTTGGTAATGTATTAAAAGGATTAATAAATTACGTAGTTCGCTCATTTAATTTTTTAGTGCGCGTATTATACCACCATATATTGTATAAATGTAACAAAGTAAGTTGTCCGAGGCCAATAGATGGAAGGTAGGACTCCATCGCAATTCCATGGATCTTAGTTCAGACCATATTTGTAAGCAGGGCCCGTAGAGGTGTTTTAATTCTGCAGCTGCAGCCTGTGGGTGGTTTAGTGAGAGAGATGCCTATGTCGCCTCAACAGGCGAAGTACGCTCGAAGTACATTATATACCGAGATGACAAGAACGGCCTTCCGCGTTTTTCGCCTGGTTGACGTGCAACGTGGTAGGCCAAAGCATGCGCGACGTGTTTGTGTTTGAGCGCTCTCCAGCTAATGCGCCTATTTCCAAGCACCGGCATGCTGGAACGTATATTTACCCTAGGGAAAAGGCTTGGTGTACGTGCAACTCGTGCAGAGACACATCCGAGAGTCTCTACTCTCTGCAGCAACACGGAACATGTGAACTAAGCTGCTTAGCTTGGAACTAAGTGCGGTGACGCGTCTTTTTACCAGGATAATCTCCGGTCTAGAGGGCCCTAGGAAATTGTGGTGCGTTGCAGCAGGGATCACTGCACCGTTAACGATGATCCGATACCCTGTCACTTGCTTCCGCCTAAATATTTTGCTGACAACTGGAGCCACAGATGCTTCTTCACTGTGTTTGTTACTGGCAGCTGTAGTCGAGCACGCATTTGAGGACGCATGGCTTCATATGTCCGTAAGCATATGTAGACCACATATGCTCTTATATACAGGGCATGACAGCTAACATGAGCCAAGGTTTAAATATGTGCCGAAGCATTCTAGGAGGAGGTGGCGTAATGCATGTTGGCTATTGTACGGGGCAAGTCGCACAATTTTTTTGTATTTTGATTACTCGCATAATTCGTCAGGATTATTTAATCAAGTTTGTAAGTGTTAACTTTATGGCAAAACCATCAATGGGAAAAATGTGGAGTGTTCTAGGCAACACCTAATTCCGTAGCTTCTAACTTTCTGCTTGCCACTTTTCAATCAATATTTGTGCATCCCTAACAAAGCGCATGCAATATAGGGGAAAAAGCACGTGGCATGCCCACTTGTTCGCCACAATTGCAGTGGTCGTAAACGGTCCGCATATATCTAGCCGTGCCGCATTAGACACACTGGACAGCCCCGGTCACTGTCAGGGCAAAAAAATACTTGGACAGTGCTCCCAGCGGACGTGTGCGCTAATGACAGCCACAGATAGTTCGCTTTCTGTGGTCTGCGAGACCGGCTGTGATCTTGTGCCCCAATTTCCGTTCCGATATTCATCTTTAACTCCTCCTGTCTCTTTAAACCCCCGGTCACTTTTACCCCGAGCAGCGTAGCAATCCAGACTTATTGTTGTTAACCTCCACGCCTTTTCTTTGTTTCTCTCTTTCTCTCTGTACCTTTCTACAGAACATGACCTGAGTTCTCCTCCCGATCAGACACCTTCAGTGCCACTTTTACCACCCTGGAATCGTTCTGCCTTCACGATCTTTGTCAAGTATAAAGGGCAAAGTTAACAGCCCCCTCCCAACTTTTAAGTACTTTGCAGTTGAGCAGATGTCTTAATGCTACGAAGGTGGGCAACCCATTTATGCCGATGTCTCAGTGACATTAGATTCCTGTAGAATCCAGCGAACTGGTTTCCAGCAAAGAAGACAACAATCTCGGTGAGGCTCAGCCATAGGACGCCTACCACTGCCATGGGGCTTGAAGCACTGCGTGCTCCTTTCGCTCAGGTTTTGGGCAAGCCGACAAATCGATAGGTAGTTTTCGCCGACTCTCGACAGACCTTTTTTCTTGATGTCAACAAATGCAAAATATCATATTGTTCGAGACGTCAAGTGTATACATGCTTGATGCCTCGATACACAATTGTTACAAACTGATAAACACTTAATGTCTGTCTTGAAGCATGTAGGCGGCACCATATCATCGTGCTTAGGTGGTTCCCCGCCCACTGACGCATAGCGGGCAGCGTTAAAGCTGAACGGACTGCCGGGGTAGCACACGGCGACTCATCGCAACTAGTACTCGTGACTTTCGCCAAAGAGAACGCGACAGCCCTCGTAACTGACGTCGTGACGCTCTCAGTATGCTCTCTGGTGTGATTCGAGCTAACAACGGTACGCACCAATTTGAATTATTGACCTAAATTGGGATTTTTGCGTTTCCAGTGAGCTTTCAAAGCTCACGTGATGGCACATGTGGATGCCGTATTTGTTTAAACGCCACGTGCTTAAACGACTTTCTGCCCAAATTGTAATTTACACTATCATCACTGTAGTATGTGCACCGTATACTGTATGCAACAATCTGCTTTAAATTTACGTGGTGGCTATTTCGAGCGCCAGCATATTCTTGGATCGGGGAGGAGCGCTGCTAGTGCTTTTGCGCACAACGATGGTGGCTTTAGTCCACCTAAAGGACAGTGGCCTGTACCATAAACTCTATATAGTTGCTTATTACCATGCGTGCTTGTGCTTGTTAGTTATGTGTGATGTACGCAACAGTACTGTGTATGAGTGGGCTCAATTCGTGCATCACCTTTGTCAAATGGAGTAGCATGCTATATGCGTATGGCCTGAAAAATATCGCTAGCATGCCCGTCGAAGAATGTCTTCCTATCAGTGATGCTGACCAAGGTGATCGGCCTGCAACAGAAAAGCTCTTTTAGGTCATTCCCGGCTTCAGCTGCTAAAATGCGCGATGGATGGTCAAGGTATAAAAAAATGGAGGACGCATAAGCTTCGCCTTGAAGAGTGGAACACGATAGCGTTCAAAGACCCCTTACTGGTTTTAATGCTTCCACGCAACTGCTGCGTATGTAACCGTAACGTTTACCGGGAAACGCTGGCTCCGAACGCTATGCACGAAGGCGAGCTGTCTGGTAGAAACGCGGCCTCGAGGGTTTCTCACCTGTCATTATCTCGCACTTTTAATATTTCAGTCTGAGAAGAGCTAACATAAAGGACATGCGCTGTCGGTGCTTCTTTTTCATTAAATTTGTTTGTGGGCTGCCGTTCTCAAAAGTCCGAGGAATGAGTTTGTAAAGAATGAAAGACAAGGTATGAGCAACTTTGGTGGTAGAGAAGTGGTTTGGTGTGCGTGGTTCGGAATTTGGTACGAAATTCTTTTCGACAGCAGATTTTCTGCGTCACGGGCTCCTTAACGCTATCGCGTTAGACGGCTACCTCCGCCTACCGCCAACAACATCCTCCTGCTCCTTTAGCCGGAACAGAACAAGTATAATTCCGTCGTAGCCGTGGTGAACGGGGCTTCAAAGTTTCACTTCTTCCTGTCTTATTTCTCACCCTGTTTCCTTGCTCTCCTTCTCAAGTAGCTGAGAAAGGGGAAGATTCACGCTAGTATATCTGCACGCACGCTGGTCTCCCAAACCTCCAGAATATCGCCATGTCTTGACGCGGCCTAGAGTCGTGTAATCAAGAAAGACCCCTATTTCGCGACCTCCGTTTTCCTCGTTTACCTTCCTTAACGTTCGAATACAAACAAACTGAAGTGAAGTTGGAATCTCGTTAGAGTGACTGTGCATTCTTAATATAGTAGAGAGCTTTAGCTACTAATCTTTCATGGTCATATGTGCTTACCGTCGACGTACATGCTTAGGGCCAGCCCATAACTGCTTAGATTTTGGGGTCTTGATAAGTGTTTCTGTCGAGATGCGAGTGAACCGCGTACATAAACACTGCCTGGAAATGGCAAGGAGACTCCGGTTCGCACGTCGTTTAGTTAAGTATGTATGAAGCGGACCAACGGTTTCGTTCGCTTAGCTATAGGGTCAACTTATTATTGCGTGCGCTCGTGCACTTGAGTTGCAGCTTAGCGGCTGAGCAGACCGGGAAGTGATGCACGTCGCGAACGGACAAAACCGCAATAGCGCAGTAAAGCACATCAAGCATATATAACACAGCGAGAAAAAAACGTTTCCCATCTATTCTGCGTGCTTCCGTGACCTTATCCTTTAGCGTCTTTTACTACGTCGTTCATCACTCACAGTGAAAGCACTGAGTGACTGCTAACGTGCACATTGCAAGGAACGACAGCTTAGCGGTGCAAGGTAAATGAAGATTAGGTGACTGACTTTTATCTTCACATTTCATGTGAAGAGAAACCTCTGATGGGAGATAAGTAACAGACCATTCATCAAACGTTGACCGCGGAGTATAACTACCCATGCTTGAAAAGAACAAAAATGAACAGGAAGCGTTCGTTCGCACCTCTCTGCTACACACTTCCTACACACTTCCTCTCCACAACCGATGGACTCGTCTAAGGCGTCTTCACCAAGATAGATCGCTTTAGAGCTGGCTGCCCAAATTTTTAATACATTACTCAGGATGCAAAAAATATAAGTGAAACAAAGATATAAATAACACCAACACTATAACAAGTCACAAGCATGCAAGTGCGGTCAACACGGTCGCCTCCAGCGGAATCACAACCTAGTTCTTTTTTTTTTTTACAATGAGTTTTTACAATGCCAAACTCCCCGGTAAATGTCTCTGTATTGACTTCCAGGTCGTAGAGCTCATGACAAGTGTCCCATGTGTGCCTGCCCTTTTGGAAGACGCTCATTGTACCTATGGAGCACGGCGTCGGCCTAGGCAGGTCTAAACGTGTCGTAAACACGTCGCGCAATGGGTTTGCGTCTGCCGTTGCTTTGAATAACGTCGTTCAATAACGTGGCCTCAGAGCGCGTATTGTACTACTGTGCATAAGTGCCTGTAAGTTATGTTGATCACTCGAACATCCGATAATAGGCAGAAGAGCACTTTTACATGAAATATAGCACCCCTTTGTGCAATGCCGTATCGCAGCCTCAAATGTGCCTATGATATTTACTTCACTGTGCGCATTATCGTCTCTCCCTTTTTACATGGCTGAGGTCAAATTCACTTAGCTTTTCAAATCCGACGTGCAGGTAAGGATGCTGACTTCGAAAATTAGCAGCTATGTCCTCTTTCAACTGCGTCATGGTGTGCGCGCTTCATCAACTGGCAGATGTCGTAGCAGCATCTCATTCGTATATACTACATGTGGAGGCGTGGTTTCCCAGCATTATTTGAAGCTATTTGTTCGCCACGACATTGTGAGCGCATTCGATCTGCGTATTTCAATGTATCGCGCGCATCTATATCATGCAAGTTTGGTTTGTGCTTTACATTGGCAGTGCCACTGTCTCGTGTTCCACTGACTGTAGTTATGAAATTATTCAAATCGCTCTTGTAGTCATTAGCCCAAAAGAGTTAAAAATGCATTTATGTTTTTGGTAGTGTAATCGCATGAGCGGCATGCAGTTTCGGATTCCAGGGGGGCAAAGTGTGATCCTGGCTGATGCGCCGTAATTTATTAGATAGATAGTTCATTATTGATCTCATGCTAGCGTTCTCCGCTGCGCGCACTCACACCTAGATGTTGGCACTATAAAAGTTATCAGTTCTGAAACAAAGTAAATCGCAAAATCAGGCTTTTCCCGTCCAGGCTTGTAATTACCCATGTCTCCTTAGCGACATACGCAACCACACAATTTTTCAGATGTCGGGACAGTTCTATAAACTCGTGTTCGTGACCATAGACATGCGTGGCTACTGGCTGAACAATGCTAGATTGTTTAACCAGTAGCCACGCATGTCTATGGTCACAAACACGAGTTTGACCAGACAGTTGTTTAACCAGACAGTTGCAAAACGTTCAGTTGCAGATGAACGTTGTGGATTTGTACAGGAATTCTAGGCTTCCTCACAAATACACCTGAATGTCAGATCCTCTCGCTTTCACTCACGTCAGTAACATGCTCGGTTGATCACATTAGCACAGCCTCACGTGGAAAGATCTACTTTGCGCATGAGCTTCCCAAAGTGATACTTGACAGCGGTAACCAGGGTGCTCAGAACGTGCAAATACTGAAAGGGCCGCATGAAGAGGCCGCATGTATTTTTCTTAATAATTATGACATGCGTGGCACTCTCTCTTCTGATTCTTCGTTCGGAGTTGATGGCTTGGTGGATGTCCTTGAGCTTTCTTGTTTTTACAGAAGGGCACCACTCGTAACATTTGAGATAGAAAGGCTCGCTGGTCTCTTAACAGGGCAGTGGGAGCAGAAGGTGGTTGTGCACGACCCATCTTCAAAGGACAAGAGTGTGTGTGTTTGTAGTGGCAAGGAAAAAAGCCGGGAGGTGAGGTGCAGAGCTGCATGCCTTGCAGCCAAACTACCCGGCGACGGAGTGGCCGGGCTCGCCGCCAACTGTCGACGTCTTCCTGCGAGCCCTCATTTGGGGCCGCCGGCGGCCAATGTGTTCAGCAGAGTGCACCTTCGTGCGATGGCCAGGGCTTTTTCGACATCCGATCAGGCTAGTTTTCGTGTGAGCTGCTTTTTTTCCGGAAGCTGAGCAAACGAGATCTGACGCTTCATCCCTCGTTCGCGGAGAGAAACATCTCTAGCCGGCCGAAACCACCCGCTGCCCTATCGACCGCGGCAGCCGAAGAGCCGTTGAGCTGGCGATCATGGCAGAGCTGCTTCGTCCTGCTTTCTTGTGGCTATCCAGTGTCCGCAAAAAAGCCTCAAAGCACACTCAGGCGCACGCATGCACACAAGCACTCGTGCTCACAAAGTCATGTAAATATATTCCGTCGTGTGAAGACACACACACACACACACACACACACACACACACACACACACACACATATATATATATATATATATATATATATATATATATATATATATATATATATATATATATATATATATATATATATATATATGTGCGTGTGTGTGTGTGTATGGGGAGAGAATGGAGGAGACAGATTGCTCCAAGTGGCTGCTATTGGCAACGCAAATAACCCTTAAGAAGGGAACACCCCCAAACTCCGTTATCTTTATTCTCTCTCTCTTTCTTTGCCTTCTCTCAAGGCTTGCGCGTCTGAAGACTGCTGCAGAAGTCCCTGGATCTACGCCTCGTACTGCCGCGCTCATGGGCATTCTAGAGACAGGTCTCGACGTCCTTACGTATTGGTACGTTTTTTGCAAAACTCCGGTTGGAAAAGAGACTCTTTGATCATTTCGGAAGCCTGCACAAAAGACGGGTTCTTAAAGTTGGATTACAGCAGAATAGAATGAGACGCACCAGCCTCCCGATATGCAGTGTGTCCGGACATAGAAGCCAAGTCCCAGATATGCAATGCTATTTTTTTTACTTCGAACACTTTTTACAGAAGCGTAGAAAATCTGCCTAGCTTACGTCACTACAGATAAAGTATTTGTCGAGGCAAGCATCATTTACAAGAAAAACTGAGTCGATTTATTCTCAGTATTTACAGTAATTAACGTTTGTGTTACAAACAGTACGGCACATGTTTATATAGAAAAGTTGAAGGGGGTCGTCATAAAATTATAGTTCCATATTTGTACTTTCCAATATGGCCATGATGACCGTTTCTGCCCTTCAAAAGAGCCATGTTGAGCGAAATAACTGGCGTCGAATTATTCATTCACGTGTCGTGATTAGGCACGCAGCCCCACGAAGCGCTGCTCGCCGTCAAGCCCCTCTAATGTAGATTGGTGGCGCAACACAAAGCTGCACTTGCTTCTTACCACGAGTAGATGCCGATTGGGGCTTTGCGCAACTCCTGGTTGAACGTGTAGTTGCTTCAAAAGCGGTGGCGAGACGGGCCCCTCTATCGCACCATATGGCGAAGCTTCATCTTGCACTATTCCACTACGTTACAAGTGGTTGCACCGCGTGCGTATGAGGTGAATTTAGCATGTAATTTGACACCAGTTATTTCGGTCTACATGGATTTTTTGAAGTGCAGAAACCGGAACCAGACTTTTATGACTATTCCCTCCAACTTTCAAATATCGACGTGCGTCGTAAGGTTATTAATGTAATTAGTTTACTTAGTGAATTTACAGTTTTGATTTCTATTTCAACTGATGTCTGCCTCGGCACGTAATTTATTTGTAGTGACGTCATTCGCGTAAATTTGCCGGCTTTAAAAAAAAAGCAGCGGGAAGCAACAAAAAAAAATGCAATGTATGGAGTAGAATCTTGATTGACAAATACATGGGGCTCAAATTCTGATAACTGAAACTATCTTTAGGCAGCTTTCCAAGTAATCAAATCTCACTTTTCTGTCTGTGTTTGTGGACGTTTTCTTATATACGTATACCTAAGATTTGTGACCATCTTTTCATGGCATCCCCCGCAGAATGTATTATAAGCACGCATGCAGATCAGGGCTCCTCGTTGTGCGCTTCTGTTCCCTTCTCAAAGCCACACATGTCTTGTACCATGTGCACCAGCCTCTCATAAGCATTAATAACTTGCTGGAGAATTAATATACAAGTGCTGCACACAGTGGAACTAGTGAGAGGCATCAGTATGCTGTGAGTGAGTTGCCGCAGAAACTTTGACCGGTGTGCGCATGTATGTGGTTGTTTGACAGAGAGAGATAGTGTGTGTGTGTGTGCGCGCACTCTCAAGTGCTAAATTCAGATGTATGATTGTACTGTGACGTCACAATAGTTTAGTTGACCTTATAGGAAAAAGGGTGGCAGTGTCCATTAACCGACATCTTTTTTTTTTAGGTTTGGGCTTTTACGGAAGCTATCGGCCGCCATGTGCACACATATCCTGCCTAATGTGTGCATAGGAATTTCGCTGCCGAAGCGCGCAGCATTGAGAGACAAAGGAGAGGCATACACGCAAGTACAACGGCAAATACAGAAGTGTGGTTGCATAATGACACGGCAGCACCACCAATTTCCCGCTCTCACAATGTCCTCTTAATTCATGATACAATTATTCGACGGATTCTCAAACGCGCATAGTGCAATAAAGTGGGGGTAATAAGGGCCATTTGCATAGGAGATATCTGCGCTTTCCGCGTTTTCAACGTACAAAACGCTCATTAGCATAAAAGTTCAGACCGGGCAATAGTGAAACGGTATTCACCCGGAAGTTATTCCTTCCTTCAGCTATCAATGACCCAATTGCCTCATCATTCACCCTTGAATACCTTTGACTCTTCGCTAGACTTTAGCTCTGTATGCAACGTGCATTTACATCTTTAAACACTGCACAGTTTTTTGTTCCTTTGGCTAAGGTAAAGGGTATTTTTGTGAATGTACTTTTTTTCGGACAAAAACTCCCATCTCTTAAGTCAACAGAAAGTCGAGTCTGTCTTGAAAGTCGAAAACGAACAACACCTTGGGTAATAGTAACAGCGTCTTTCTCCAGAGTAAATAAAATACCTCCAATTCGTTTCCCATGCCGCAGGGTCTGATGCATATCCGAGTCGCAGCGCTGAGTATATAGATGTATAGGGCAGCAGAGGCCTAACTTATTGCTAAACTCTTTCTTTTCTTTATTTTTCCCAGCAGCGCGATAATGTATGCCACTAATTAGAAAAGTTTCTCCAGAGTTCTCAGCAGTCCTTCTCAAGGGAATCTCTCGAAATTGCTCTTCACCAAAAGCTTTTATGGCGTCTTTCTAAAATCTGTTGCATCCATAACTACTATACGCATGAGCCAGGGCACGGATCCGGGAACGGTTACTGGCAGTAGCGGAGCCGCACTGGGACCCACCGTTCCTTTCGGCGAGACAAAGATTAAAAGTCACCAGCGCGTCGCCACCCGCCTTACATACTCAAGCGCGAAAGAGTGTCGGCGTGGACTAGGTTGGTTAGGTAGGCTACTGCAAACAGCAGAAAAGACGCGCACGAACGGGAAGCTCGGCTATATTGTTTTCGTTTTTTTTTTCAATCAAGCGCGGAAGCCCAGCTACGGGTCCGCAAAACAAATATTTCACGCCTCGTCTTCGTCGCATGCGCCAACTTGCAATGCCCCAATGACCCGCCGTTGAGGAACGTAGCTATTCCCTGGAAAGCACCAAGCCTCCAGCTGTCTGCACGTGCCTGCGTAAGGCTCGGCCGACTCACGAGCAAACTATTACGGGTAAAATGTGGCGGAAACAGTAGTTTACCAAGGTGAACGTTCTGTTGCGTATCGACTTAAGCGCACAAAGACAGCAAAAACGGGCGAGATGAATCCTTTGATACATTTGCGCACCCTGCTCTGGCCCCTTCGTAGGCATTATAGTGAGCGCAGAGCCCATGCCACGAGTCCGCTTATCTATGCAAGGGCCATTGTTGACAACTCGTATACGCCCGGAATATATGGGAGCCTACAAAGAAGGCTTGTTTGTAGTCTCTCTAGCCTTGACGAGGCTTTATCCATCGCCGTCCGCTATAATATCATCTAATCCAGGCCGTTACGTTGGTGTCGTGGTGGTTGCTGCAGCCTTCTTGTCGCTGTTCCCATGAAGCTCTTAATGGAACACACTAAAACAAGGAAATGAAAAATTACATATTCACCGGTCCTTGTTGCCCTCGAGAGGCAGCAGGCCGTATTCATTCGTTACAGTAGATAACTATTTTTAAACAGTGCACACAAAATAGCGCTTTTCTGAAAATTAGCTTGACGTTAGGCTCCTGAGAAGCATTATACGGGAAGCTAATGATGTGTGGTGAATTCCGTTTTAGGATTGACTATAAAGGAAAAATCATTTTTTTTTTTTGTAGGGAATCTCAGCTGAGCCGCAGCACTAAGCATGTGCATGTATAGGGCAGCAGAAGCTTAACTTATCGCTAACCTCTTTCTTTTCTTTGTCTTTCCCAGCAGCGCGATGATGTATGCCACTAATTAGAAACGTTTCTGCAGAGTTCTCAGCAGTTTCATTTTTTTTTATTGAAATGAATAGTAGGAGAGGTTGGCGCCTTTATGGTGGCACCGGCTACTCCTTGTCACTTGGCAAAGGAAACATTTGCGTAAAAAAGGAGAATAGCGACACGAAATATGGCACTCAGTAGAACACTGGATGAATAAAAAATATACAGTCCAACAGTACATGAGTCGCAAAAATCTGTGCATTAGTTCAGTCCACGTACGCATATATAAAGTCAGATATTTAGAACAGCCATAACACACAACACATGTAATGCACTGCAAGTACAGAACAGAATTATACATATTGCATAAAAGTTGCGATCGCCACATAAACCAATTATGAACCACGAACAACGTTTACGTTACTCATTTAGCGCATTCGGATCATCTGCTACCTAATATTTTCCCAAAATGTTGGACTCCTCTAAAAACTTTTTCAGAGCAAGTAGCGCTCTTTTTTGAAGGCCCGCAGTTGGCCATGGGCCAAGTATTTTTTTTAGAGAGAATGGTCTTCTGTCTAATGTCAACAAATTTGCTTGCAGTACCCTTCTTTGTGGATTGTGTTTAGTGCACTCGAGGAGAAGATGATGCACATCTTCGTCTGCATGGCCACAAGAACACTGTGGACTAGAGACACGTTTTATCCTGTACAAGAAGTGTTTAGTGAATGCAGTACCAAGACGCAGGCGGTGTACCAATGTTTCAAATTTTCTGTTGTCTCTTAGATTTTCCGGCATTCTTAAGTTTATACATGGGTCTATAGAATATAAGTCAGAGTTTTTAGCTTGCTGATCAAACCAGGTAGTTTCGCTGAGGTGACAAGAAATCTGTCTCAGGAGCAGACGGACTTCACTACGCAATAGAGGAAGATTGGTTGTCTCCGCGTTATTGTGCGCCCGATTCGCAGCTGTGTCCGCTGCAGTATTTCCAGGAATATTGCAGTGCCCAGGTATCCACTGGAATGCAATTACATGGTTCATTGCGCTTGCTTTTGTAAGTTCTTTGAGTGTCTCATACAATAGCAAAGTGTTCAAAGAATTTTTCTTATTGCTCTGTAGTAATGTGAGAGCGGCTTGCGAATCGCTAAAGATAACCCAATTTTGCGAGTGTTCTTTTGATGCTATGAAACGCAAAGCACACAGGATTGCAAACAGTTCTGCCACGGTGGAAGATGTCTCTCGGGATAATTTAAATGTTTGCTCTAGCGCTAAATGTGGAATGACGAATGCTGAAGTCGAGGAATTTTTATGACACGAACCATCTGTATAAACGTGTATGTACTGGGGATATAAGGAGTAAATTTGGAAGAGTGCCAGTTGTTGTGCGGCAACTATGAACATATCTCTCTTAGATATAATCCCGTCAACCGATAATTCTATTTTAGGACGTGTTAACATCCAGGGAGGGTAACAAACATCCACTTTGCATAATTCAAATCTTGGTAATAATGCTTTATATTCTCGAACAACATCGTGAATTTTGCTTTTGTTTCTTTCGGTAAGCGCGAGGTTTAATGGATGATTCTCGTGCTGGGTTAAGATGCGATAAATATGTCGGCATGTTTCAACCGTTCGTATGACTGAAAATGGTGGGTGACGAGCTTCAGCAATTACTAAAGAACTCGAGGTAGCCTGCGGAACCCCAAGACACACTCGCAGCCCTCTTGACAGTAAACGTTGAAGACGTTCCTCAGAAGTTTGCGATAAACCATGGAGAATAGGTGCCGAGTAAGCAATTTTTTGTTTTATGAGTGCGTTATGAACTTGTAGTAGCGAAGAGACTGATCCCCCCCACGTTGTACCTGCGAGTCGCCGAAGTACGTTTATTACTGCATTGGTCTGCATTTCAATTGCGCGGATGTGTGAAGCCCATGTTAGCTGGCGGTCAAGAATAATTCCAAGAAATTTATGCACTTTCACAAACATCAAAGTTTGCCCATTAATCGTAAGTTGGAAATTATTCAGCTGTCGTCTAGTAAAAGGAAGTACGGCTGTCTTTGCGTATGAAAGACTCATGCCTCTTTCTTTTAAAAAGGTGTCGATACTATCAAGACCCTCTTGCAGCGTTGTTTGAATGTCTTGTATATGAGATCCAGAGGCCCATATGCAGATATCATCTGCATACAGCGAATACTGTAGGCCAGACGGGAGTTTTAGTGGCAAGGCTGCCATGACGCAGTTGAATAAAAACGGACTGAGAACACTGCCCTGCGGAACACCCTGTGTGATGCTGTGATAGTTACTCGCGCCTTCGATTGTTTCCATAAATTTTTTTCTCTCTTTCAAGAAGTTTGATACCCATCGTAGTGCTCGACCGTGTAGGCCAAGCTCTAACATACCAGCAAGGATGCGTATGTGACTAACAGTGTCGAATGCTCTTTGAATGTCTAAAAATACTGCTGCGGTCACATTTCCGCAACTTCGTTCATGTTCGACGCATGTGGCAATGTCTAATACTGAATCCATAGTACACCGATTTTGTCGAAAACCGGTCATGTAATTGGAAAACATATTTCTGTGTTCACACCACCACTGCAGTCGACAGTCTATCATCTTCTCCATTAGTTTGGAGAAACAGCTTGTGAGGCTGACGGGTCGGTAGGAGTCAAGACAAAGGGGAGTCTTTCCTGGTTTTAGTACTGGAATTACCCGGGCTAATTTCCATGAATCTGGCAGAGTCTCTCTTATCCAGATGTCATTAAATATCTCCAAAAGAGCCATTCTTCCTACAGGACCTAGGTTCTTTAACATCATATTGTGACACCATCTGGGCCTGCGGTTGTCTTTGTACGGCATGACGAAAGAGCACATTCCAATTCATTTAGATTAAACTCAAAGTCAAGTTGAGGATGTTGTGACATAAAGCATGCACGAACTTTCTGTTCTGCTAGTGTTATCGAACTTGTAAATTGTAGGCAAGTTAACGGAATTCCTGGTCTAGATATAAGTTGGCAGAATTCGTCAGCAACAGATGTTTCCGGAGTTCTTCGAGCTACGGCAAGGGCTCGGAAGGGATGGCTCTGGGTAACTGGACCACTAAATGATCGGACAACTGACCATATTCTGGGAACTGGAGTAAAGGGAGACAACGACGCGCAGTATTCTCGCCACTTTCTCGTGCCTAATTTTTGTAAGCGTCTGCGAGAAGTTGACCTAACTTTCTGTGCCATCTTGTAGTCATCCAGCTTTCCACTGCGGCGGTAAGCCCGTTCTGCGCGTCTTCTAATTGCTCTTAGACATTCATATTCCCCGTCGACTGCAGCGTATTCATTTGGAACAATGACTTTCTTTGTGCACATCTCGTAAGGCTCAGACAAGATATTTGCAAAACTTTGAAAGCTCGGATTTTCGCCCAATGAGTTACTTAAGTGGTGACGAAAACTTTGCCAATTAGTATATTTTGAGTAGCGCCGGGTCCCCTCACTCCGTATGAGGCGATGTTTTACTAGGATCGGAAGATGATCACTACCGTATGTTTCTATGTCCGTTGACCATTCAACGCCATCAAAAAGGTCTTGTGAGCAGAGCGTGACGTCTATACAACTTGAGTAACGAAACCCCCGCAAGAACGTTGGAGAGCTGTCATTTAACACGATAAGATTACTTTTTTCTGCGGCGGACTCTATGATGCTTCCACGGGAATCGTTATATTCACTGCCCCAGATGACGTTATGTGCGTTGAAATCCCCACAAACCAGCACATGTGAGTTGTGAGAAGAAGAAGAAGTCCTTCCGAGTGGCCGCTGCTTCTTCGGTGAGATATTATTTTCTGTTTTCTTCGAAGAATAAGTGCTGTGTTGAGACCTCACTGTTGTCCAGGGAGAACAGACATCCTGTGGGATTCCTGTGTGCTAAAGATCACGCACAATATCACGTGGTTTGGCTGCGCTCCGCAGCGCATCTACGCCTACCACGGCGGTAGGCAGCAAAGAACACCGGCACGAGCCATATGTCCGACAGCGCGTTCCTAGGCGCATGAGTGCCGCAGAATCGGCGTCGCATTCGGAAGTGCCACAACAAGCGCCCAATGTCATCAAGCCGGCGACGCTAGTTTTCAACGCCGCCCTACCTACCAGCGCACCTTCAGTGAATAGGGCTGAGACCAGCGAAAGCGAAGCCAAGAAAGCACGGGTTGACGACGACAAAACATCTACCAATGATCTAAATGAAGATGAAGATATAGACTGCGATGAAACGCCGTTCTCCATGGTAACGTATAAAAAGAAGCGGCCTGAGGGAATTCTAGTTGTTTTTCGACCATCACAGGAAGGACGCAACTTCTGGCAAATGAATCCAAACCGCGCTGCGTCGGAAATTGTCTCTGCGGCAAAAGAAAAATTGCAGTCTTTCCGCGTGAATAGAGATGGAAGTTTCTCTGTCAACGTTACTTCAGTCTCATCTGCAAGACATCTACTGTCGATGAGCGAAGTTGCTGGTTTGGAAGTCAAGCGATTCATTCCGGCGTCTTATACAAAGAATGTTGGCAAGATACGCCATGTGCCAATTGAGTATACGGAAGAACAACTGGTTGACTTCCTGAAGGATTTTGGAGTGACATTTGCCCGTCGTCAGGCGCGCTACAATCGCCAAGAAGACGGAGCGGTAGAATCACGCCCTCTGAGAACCGTCATCCTCCATTTCAGAGAAGACAAACCAATCATGGCCCTGCTCTAAGATGCTACAACTGGCAGAGATTTGGACATCTATCGAAGAACTGCCGCAGTCAGCGTCGCTGCAAGATATGCTCAGAAGACCACAACCATTCAGAGTGCAAGTCTGTTTGTCAGCCAAAATGTGCCAACTGTGGCGGAAACCATACAGCTTCCTACTCCGGGTGCCGTCAGAGCAAAGCTGCCTCAAGGTTACGCAGACACGAGTTAAAATATGGAAGGCTGCCTCCTCGTAATGCGCCCCCACCCAACCTTGATGCTGTAAGATGTGCGCCTCCAACTCCTAACACAGAAAAAGAGCAAGGGGTCCATATGAGCTATTCTGCAGCTCTCAGCAGTTCTTCTCAAGGGAATCTCTCGGAATTGCTCTTCAATAAAATGAGTTCAAATCAGAGATTCCAAGCTGGTTTTCTGCCACCACTTTGGCTGCTTACAATGAAATCAGCGTTAGTAAGCACCAGCGATCCGTATATACAAATATGATTCCGCATTTTTTATTAACGTTGCGCTGTGTGATTTTCTCTAGGTTTTTTGAGCTGCCGAAAAGAAGGGACATCAAAGAAATCATGCTTCTAGAGCACACAAAATTTTTATCTAGACAAAAAACTATTTGTGATTATCTGCTATAAAAAATTTGAGCTCCATGAGAGCGGTAGTTCAAGACCGTTAAAACGCCCGATGGCGAATTGCAGCTACAGTGTCATACTGACGTATCACTACGCTGATTCACATTTCCCTAAGATCGACGTAAATGCATAGTAATCCTGATAACATTACTTCCTCCCGTAACGGGAGTTTTATTGAAAGCTAGTTGGCAACATCGAATGGTACGTAGCCATCGCCGGTCGGCTCGGCCGCGCGAACCAGATTCACCCAAGTGCACACGAATCCACTGGTCCCATATGGTACTTTTACGATGGATTAAATACGAACAGGAGTGCAGTTTACACTTCACGAACACAGCAATCTTACTGTTACAGATGATTGCGTGTTTACTTACACATGGAGACCAATCATCGATCGGAAAGATAGCCGTTGAAAAGCTGCCGCTCGCCTCGGGAACCACCATCGTCTTCCTCTCCAATCATTTTTTCTCGTCGCGTTAGAATCGTCGTTTCGCAGACGAAGTCTGCTGGGAAATCCATTGTTCAGTGACAGAATAATAGCGCTTAATACGCACAAAATGCGGAAGTTGCATTTTCCTACACCGCCGACCTGTAGACAAGAGGCGTGCAACCAAGTAGGTTGGGTCATTGAAACGGTCTAAAACGGCGAACGGGCTTGCATACTGCTACAGAAACTTGCTGCACACGCAGCGCCTGCGCTGCGGGGTCCAAAGCCACACTAAATCGCCTTTTGCAAAAGAAACCGCTCGATGAGTGCTGTCATGCTGCTGCTTCCAGTGGTTTTACGATGGTACCGTACGAAGACGCGCTATCCGGTTGCCTTCATCGGCAAGGCAGAGTGCCTTGGCAATTGAATCTTCGGTACATAGAGAAAACAATAGGATGGTTTCAGTCAAGGTCAGTGGCGATAGGGCATTAAGAAAGTAGAAAGGGCTCCACTCAGTTCTTTCAGGCTTCACTGTGTTATACGCATAAGTGACGAATGGCAAGACGTCATCTCAGTTCATATGGTCAGAGGGCAGGGCCATGGTCATTATGTAAGCCAGCGCTCGGTTCGTCCGTTCAACAAACCCATTGGTCTGTGGACAATACGGAATTAAGTGTCGGAATTGTGCACATCACAGACGAAGCAACTCTTCTAAAGCGTTGGCTACGAAATCTCGACCGCGGTCACTGGTGATCACGCGAGGCCGGTCATGGCGTAGAATAACGAAACGCAACAAGAAAACTACGACGCAAAGAGCGGTGTATTGGGGTATTGCTGCTATTTCCGCCTAGCGAGGAAGATGGTCAACACAGATGATGACCCATCGGTGGTTGTGCGATTACCGTGGAAAGGAGCCCAGGAGGTCAACACCAACTTGATCAAAGGGTGTTTGCGGATGAAGCAGTGAGTGGAGAAGGTCCGATGGAGCACTTGAGTGTCGCTTGTGACATTGATATTGATCGCAGGTGATCACGTGTTGTTTCGATGTGTGACGCGTCTGCGACCAGTAAAAACGCCCTGGAGACGTGGCAGCGTGCAGTCTAATCCCAGATGACCGGATTTCTGGTAATCATGCGTGGCAGGCAGCAAGTCACTGCGCAGACAAGGAGGAAGCGAGCTCCACTAGCTGAGTGACTGATTTTATAGAACTGGCCATCACGGATAGAAAACCGACCCCTGGCTTCGGGAGCGCGGGCTGCGAGAAAGAGAAGCTCCAAGCTTATGTCTTTACGCTGTTACTGTTGGAAAGCAGTAATATCGGGAAGTGCAAGAGTAATAGCAGCCAGACAGCCATGAGAAGGTGTCTTTATCGGAGGGTGTCGTTGCCAATGGTTAGCGAGGAAGGCAATCGGATTCAGAATGACGGTGACCACTCTTGGAAGCTACCACAAAGTCATATTCTTAAATTTAAATCAATTTAAATATAGGGTTTTACGCGCCAAAACCACTTTCTGATTATGAGGCACGCCGTAGTGGAGGACTCCGGAAATTTCGACCACCTGGGGTTCTTTAACGTGCACCTAAATCTAAGTACACGGGCGTTTTCGCATTTCGCCCCCATCGAAATGCGGCCGCCGTGGCCGGGATTCGATCCCGCGACCTTGTGCTCAGCAGCCCAACACCACAGCCACTTAGCAACCACGGCGGGTAAAGTCATATTCTTGAAGTCGTAAAACCCAGCCTGCGAGACCACTAGACGGATCTCGACGACTTACATGCCAAAATAAAGAATGGTGTTTGGTGACGATGGTTAATGGGTGAGCGTAAATATAACAATAAAACTGCTGAAACAAAAAAGAGTCACGACACATTCTTGCTGCGTGACAGTGTAATTATGCTCACAATCGCTCATACAACGAGTGGTATAAGGAAGAACGTGTCCTGAGTCGTACAACAGGACACGTTCAGTCGTATCGTTGTACAAGCACTGTTGCAATGCCTATCCCGCTGGCGTCAGTATAGATTTCAGTGGGAAAAGTAGAGTCGAAGTGACATGGGACAGGGTCTGACGCAACTAGGAACTTGAGTTAGCAGAACGACGACTGACATTCTAGTGTCGAATTGAAGGCTAGATTTTTTGAAACAGATGCGTCAATAAATGCCTAATGTCAGCAAATCTCGGAACAGCCCAGCAAAAACGCAAGCTTAATCCAAGACAACTGCGGGTCTCTCGTGCATACTGCGATGGCTTGAATGCGTTGACTGCCTGAATTTTCCCTGGTCACGTCTGACTGAATCCCACGCTCCATCCTTACTAACGAGGTGGCCAAGAACCAATGTTTAGCGCTCACCGAACCGACACTTTACGGAGTTTAGAATGAAGTCAGCTTTTTCCACATGATCAAAAACAGGGCTAAGAAAGTTGTTAGGCTCCTCAAATTTACGGCCCAAAATGACAATATCATCAAGCTAACACAGGTATATTTCCCACTTTATTCCACGAAGAATTGTTTCCATGAATCTTTCAAAGAGGATGGGCGCGCTGCAAAGCCCCAACGGCATAACGTTAAATTCGAATAAACCACCTAGTGTCACAAATACCGTCTTCTCTTTGTCGGCGGGGTCTTTAGGTATCTACTAATAACCTGATCGTAAATTGAACGATGAAAAGTAGGAGGCAGAATGCAGACAGTCAATTGTGGTTGTCATTGCTTTTCAAGAGCGGGTACACATCCTTCCTTGTGACCGCGTTTTGCCGCCTGTAATCAATACCCATGATAAACTTTTTTCTTCATCAGTATAACTCGTGCTGGATACTGGCTTGAGGACTCTTCAATTGCATTTTTCTTTAACATATATTGCACTTGCTCAGCAATAATGTTCCGTTCCGGTAAAGACACTCGATAAAGCTTCTGTCAGATATGGTGAGCTGAGCTGTTCTCAATCCGATGGCGAGCGCGCGAAGCTGGAAGAGCTGTATGGTTTTCAGCTTGGAAGAAGTCAAACACGGAAACATGTCCAGATACTACTTGCACCAAGGTGTCACGTTCACGTGAAGGCAGGTACTTGCTGACCATCCTCTGAGTTTTGGGTTCAAGGGGGCAGACAGGTTGGTAATTTCGAAAATTCAACTTTTCGCTGATGACCGTAACTCTGCGGGCCGTCGTCGAAGGCAGCAAATTTCATTTGTTTGCGAAGTAGTGCGGGCACGGCAGAACGTTATAGTGCCGAAAACGACGTGGTTCCATTGGTCACAGACACAAGGCTACTAGGCACCGATATGTCCTTCTTTCCACAAAAATCGGTGAATGGTTGAACCACAGCGTCAAATGAACCGCCAGTATGAACAAAAGCGATAGGAGGAATATGCGCTAGCAGCTATGAAAGCCGCGTCACCTCATGAGCGATAGCAAATGTGTTTTGTTGACGCGGTCATTCATAAATAATTCCTGGGGCAATGACGCTGTTGACAGAAAGCTGACGTTGGTACCACAAATGAGAGAGGCCTCGCATGTTTGGAAAAAGTCAATTTCCAGGAGAAGATTGTGTGTGCACAATTCAAGTACCACAAATTCATTTAATAAACACTTCTCAGCTAGTAAAATATTCGCAGCCATTAACACCAAGGGGACCAATCATCTCGCGGCTTACACCATGAAATCTAATACCATCATCCAAAGAACATCACTTTACTACTAAGGCGGTTCTTGAAACAAAGGCTATTAACAGGTATCATAGCGCGACTGTCCACCAAGGCCATTGTAGACACACGATCAATTAACACTTCCACTTTGTTTCGCAGCATTGTAACCAGCAGAGGCATCTCTGTCGTATCATTTCCGGCGACCTCTCCTCCAATGGTCACGCCAGCTAGTTTACCGGAGGTGATGGTGACAATGAACGTCGCCGTGGAGACGGAGAGCGATGCTGGCGTAAAGATGGCGGAGTCAAGCTGCGGTCGGAAGCAGAAAAACCGTGGCGGTGATTCTGTCGTGGAACGTTGTTCGGGAAGGTCGTCGCAAATGAGCCTTGAGACCACTGGTGGCCGCAGTTTCTACTCTCGGACCAAGATATCATCGACGGCCGTTCCTCGGGAGGTAGCGATGACGTTGGTGGCTGCGGAGCAACCAGCACCTCCGCCAAACCGTTACGAGTGATTGCGTGTTTATTTACAGATGAAGGCTAGCAGAGATGATCGATCGAGAAGATAGCCGTTTAAATGTTGCCGTTCGCTCCGCGGACCGTCGTCGCCTTCCTCTACAAGCTGTTTCTCATCGGGTTGCAATATATACAAATTATTGCATAACCATACAAATCATTCCAGAATTTCGCTTTCCTGTAGTTGACGTCCGCTGCCTAGTCAGAGGCATGATTTATCAATGGGCGTCTACAGTTTTTGTAATGTCGCAGGTCTTATGCAGACAAGAACACCGTCTGTGTACATTAAGCAAAGTTTAAGGAAATGCTTCTTTAACACGCTGCCAAGTATTTCTCTTTCTGTATGAGCAAAGGATTTTCCCTCCAGCACTTTTAGACTTTTCTCGTAGCGCTTATCTCTTATGCGCGGAGGGCTCGGTGCTCGTCCCATTTGGAATGCATAGATCACGCTCTTCGCCTCCCGTTCTCGCCCATGCAAGGCATTTTCCGCGTTTCCTTAGTGCGAAGTGTATAACAAAGAACTTGAGAACAAATACGCCCCGCGGCAACCCCAGCTTTATCTGTCAGCAGCTCCCGAGCCCTGGTCCGGAGCGGAAGGAAGGCCCACAAAGAGGGCTGCGCCGCACAAAGGCAGCCCGCGAAACTACGAGAGTTGACACAAAATGAACGATACGACGTCGCCTGCCTGAAGTTGCCATCGGAGAGCGGAAGTAGTTGGAGTCAGAACGAGGCGCTCAACATCGCTTTGTAGTCAATCAGCACAGTTCCCGGTGGGCGAATTTTCAGCGCGAAACTTCAAGAAAGCGCTGCCACAAAAACGTCGACAATGGAGCGCTTCCATGCAGTGTAGCCGCGAGCACTTGCGTTGCTCCGCAGCAGCCGTTCGCCTTGCGCGCGGCCGCTCGGCGCTCTTTGAAGTCCGCGGGGACGTTTTGCGGCGAACGGAGGTAAGTACGCCTAGGGCGACGCGGCGGTGCTCATGCGCATTTTTTGACAGCGCGAGTGTTTCGGGACAAGATGGTGGCAAGATGCGCAGGATGAAGTGTACTCTACCTGGAATCGGATACTGTCTCCAAGTTTGCCAGGGGCCTTGAGGAGCTCCTTACAGCGCCTCAGTATGCTGCGTTAATGCCCACGGTTCCTGCAATTTATAAGGAGAATTATTCACATTGCATGGTGCATGGTCGCACATAGTGCAAGATAAATGGAACGGGAAACATGGAAACAGTGTTTTGATCAGTCCTTAGATATGCGCCGCGCCTTATCAAGCTTTGTAAGGCCCTCGCCTCGAGTGAACGTAGAAAATCTTTCCGTGATTGAGTAAATACCTATAGCCCTCAGGCTATATGCCGCGGAGAAAGCAGTTCCCCGAATATATCTTCCCCGCCTAACAGATTCGAGGTCGATGCGCCTTTATTCGCGTTAGCATTGCTTCCTTCTATTTGAGGTAGGAAACAGTCATGCATAAATGCCGACTCCGGAAATATTCACTTGATGGCGAACCACAAACACCAGTAATATTCACTTATTGGTAGTAAGACTTTTATGAAATGCGGCTTTGTTCTTGAAATGTCCAATTCCTTAAAGAAAGCATCCCTTAGTCTCAATTCTTATCAATGCTAACACAAGGATTAAGTATACAATAAGCCAGAATGCCCACTATACTTATTGGCGCAAAGGAAATCCAGCTTCTAGCAGAACGGTGAAAGGTGCTAGAGAAGAAAAAGGGAAAATTTAGAACGTAAAGTTAGCACAGTTGTATAAAGCGAGACGAGGCCACAAATTACTGTAAGTGGGCGCCGAATCCTTGCCATGGAGCGCAAGCTTTTACAGCGTATGTCACATCCACGATAACAAATGGTGTCTCTGTAAACAAGTCCCATAGGAACAATGACAGCGGCGAGCTACGATCGAAGACTGATTGGCGCTACAAGCTTATCGCACAAGTCCCGCCGCTACGTAGGAAGTTCATAAGATGCCGTAATATGTCCTCTTCTGGCTCAAAACACATACTAGACTGGTATTCTACGCGGCTAGTATTCAAAGCTTATTCATTGATTGAGCTTATTAATTCAAAGCCTCTTCTGGACTACAAATATTAACTAACTAGATATATAAACCCGTCTTAAAGATTTGTTTTATTCACGTGCCACTAACGCTAATCCGCATTAATTCATCCGTTCTACCTCGGTAACAATCTTATCGCACTTAGTGCTTCCTGTATTTGGTTGGATGTAGAACTTTATTGTAACCTTAAATTTTATCAACACATGGCCAACATTAGAGAGAAGGCAACCGAATGAATTATAACTCTTTTAAAAGCTCGATATGTATTTAACACTACTCCCTTTATATTATACTCACTTAGCGATTCACATATAAATTATTGCAATGCTTGCTGGGGCAATGCGTGTGCTACTCACCTACAATCACTGCAAGTCTTGCAAAAACCAGGCGTTAGAATAACCAATTTTAGTCCGAGCCATTTCAATGCTAAACATTTACCACGTAACCATAGCATTCTTACTGTAGCCAACCTTTAACCTTGGTTCGTGTTTATACCGACAACTAGATAATTCTCACTAAAACAGTTTTATAACTCGATCTTGTCCAGCGAATACTAAACTTATGCTATTTGCATTAAACAATAACTTCATTCATAGCTTCAATGTATTAGTCCAAAACCAATACTTTGTTTGCTGTTTTTAAAATGTTTTACAATAATTGTTGCAACTGTGGTATATATTCTTACTTATAGGCAGTACAGTAGGTCCCATGCAGTCTTTTTCCTCGGCACCTCCTACTGAATATGTTCTTGTAGTGTATCTTGTCTAATAATAATAAATAAACCTACTTCAAAACAAGTCCTATTGAATAATTGATCACAGCGGTTCTTTAAAGCGAGCTGGAATATCAGTGTACACCGGCATTCATGGCTAGAATAGATGCAAAACTATATATGTCATTTATATAAAATCGTAATCTGAAATATTACACAGATATGCAGCAAACGCTTTACAGAAACAATGCTTTCTTGGTCTATTACTATCTATTCACCTGGGGACGAATTAATAGATCGTTTCGCTCCTAAGTGCTGTTTGTCTTAGGTGGGCTGCCTTCGCTAAGATGTCCTGCATCGGGAAAGGTTGTAATTTGCTGTTACGAACAATTTTAACGTAAGAGCTTTCTATGAATACAGAGGCCGTGCTCTAGAGTGCATGTGCATAGTAGTACTGCCATGCGTCAGTCATTGCATATTGCAGTGAGTATTACTGTTCTCTCCTGCTGACGGTATAGGCACACAGACATACACATCCAGACATATACAAATGCTTGCGCGTTAGCGCGCACCAACGAAAGCGGGCACAAACGCAGCGGCGAAATAGGCATACATTCACACCTTTTATATTCTTGCTTCCTAATGTTCTTTCTGACACTATTTCATAGGCAAAAATATAAACTGCAGTGTTATGATGGAGATTTATGTAAACATATGCCATAATAACGGAGGCTGTTTTTCTTTGAAGAGAAACTTTCCGCCACAGCCACAGGCGGAAATTTTTATTTTTCTGGGGCGGGATGGGGCCCAACCCCACCCATATATATATATATATATATATATATATATATATACCTTTATTAACAGCTGCACTTCAAACATCGTCACCGCGAAGCATTGTTTACTGAAATGGCGGCCTTATATGAGTAATTACAAGACCTCATAGTATAGCAGCAGCCTGAGTCCCTTCCCGCTACCAAGAGACTGGCGTCTCTCGGATGAGCAATACGACAAGAGGATTTAGTTAAACATTATAGGAAGATATATGTGCTTTGTGTGTATTAAGTCTCACAGATACGCATCAATGAAAAAAGCCATGTAACGTCTTCTCCAAGCTTTATTACACATAGATACAATCAGGAAATATTTTCTTGACCAACGGTCCTTTCAGAAGATAAGACATAATGTACACAAAAATTTCACTGTAACCGTGTATGAGCCAAACTTATGACCATAATTGTTAGCATTAAAGAATGTGATTCCATAACGCAATAGTTTACTTGTCAAAGTATGCCTTATGCCATTGGCTTCATTTATTTTCCGGCAACGGAATAAAGGATTATAGGGTAATTAGTGCACGCCACCGCATAGGGCCCGCCGCCGCAATGATTTCCTTGAAATCAACGCCCTTCGTTCCGCAGGCTGTCCTTTCATGGACCATCTGGCTGGCTCCGGCG
Source organism: Dermacentor albipictus (assembly GCF_038994185.2). Taxonomy (NCBI): domain Eukaryota; kingdom Metazoa; phylum Arthropoda; class Arachnida; order Ixodida; family Ixodidae; genus Dermacentor; species Dermacentor albipictus. The sequence goes on along the minus strand of NC_091821.1, from coordinate 127,264,987 downwards.
TGGACCGACGCCACTGATCTGTTGCAGATGCGCCAACGTTCTTTCGACGTTTCCGTGTTCATCTTCACCGACTGCGCCGTTTCTTCAGTTACGCCTCTTCCCCCCCCTCTCTCGCCTGGCAACTATGAGGCACTATGAGCCTGGACGGTCCACCAAGACTACTTAAACAGCCCGCGCTGCATCAGTTGGGGCACACCGCCGCAATGATTTCCTTGAAATCAACGCCCGTCGTTCTGCATGTTAGTTACCTGGCGAAAGCTTCCTGTTGTCGTTGCGAGGATCCCTTTCTTTTAGCGGTAGTGTGCCCTACTGACATGTTTTGCTGTTCTCGCTGAAGGCTGTATCAAGTGCTTAGTTTGTACCGTTTCACAGCTCATGTCATGCATTTCGTGCAAATTATTTCGGGCGACATAGAATTGAATCCTGTCCCTAATCCTCCTACTTTAGAAACCATTGTCGGCTTTCTTGCTCGTTTGGAGCCCTCGCCGAATTTTATGCTAATTGAACTTACAGTCATCCGATCAACTCAAACTAAGATCGAAAACCTCATCAAAAGCATATCGTCACGTGTTGACGTTCTTGAGAAAACTGTAGCAGATCTTCAAAGTGCTGGTGAATGTTCAGAATCAATCCCTAGCACGGCCGTTGCAAAACTGTCTTCCGGCATGAAGTGTGATGACGCTGAAAACCACTTTCACAGGTAAAATTTGTTTTTTTTTGCATCCCAGAGAAGCATGGTGAATCGTGGGAGCAATCGGAGACCCGAGTAATTTCCTTCTGTGCTCAAAAGATTGATATTGCTGTCGTTGGCTCTGACATCGAGCGCGCACATAGGCTGGGGCGTTTTCTACAAGGCAAAAACCGACCTATTATAGCTCAGCTTACTCACTTTAAAGACAAATCTACGATTCTTTCCGTCACTTCCAAACTGGAGGGATCATCGTTCTCGGTCCGCGAGGATTTTTCTGAGCAAGTGCAAACAGCTATAGGAGGCAACTTCATTCATACGCTCAGCAGTTGAACACGTCGTTCCAAATTCACTTCAACAAACTGCACATTGATAATAAACAATACATTTATGACGCTGACCATGAGTTCTTCATTGAAGTCAAGCCATAGGAATTAGAACGACCTTCAGGACAGTTTTCATTGCCCGCCTTGCCACGTGCCCGTCATACTACCGCTCAAACAGTTTTGCCATCCTACCATAATGTGTCTGTGATGGTAGCTAGCTTTCGAAGTTATCTTCCAAAAAAAAAGGCATCGCGCATGCGCTAATCGAGGATCACTCGATATCGCCGTTTTTACTGAATCGTGGCTATCTCCCGAAGTGAAAGATATTGAACTAGTTCTTGATGATAAATGCAACACAGTTCATAGACTTGATAGGGATGGTAGGCGTGGCGGCGGTGTTCTGGTCCTCGTGAACGCCAACTTGGCTTCGATTCCTGTTGCAATAAACACCATACATGAAATTCTCTGCATTACCATATCTTTTGCTTCGCAATCTATTTTACTTGTTTCGTGGTACCGTGCCCCTGACTGCGATATTTGATTCATTATTCAGGTTTATACAACTCTATTAAACTTGAAGTCACTCTTTCCTAAAACAAATTTATTATTATGTGGGGATTTCAACTTTCCCGACATTGACTGGTCTCCTCTTACTGTAACGAGTCGCCAATCGAAAGATGTCTTAGATCTCGCTCTTTTGCATAACCTCTGCCAAATAATCACAGTTCCAACTCGTGGCTCTAACACTCTCGACTTTCTTCTAGTTTCGAATCCTGATATGATTCAATCACTGAAGTGCATAAAAGGGCTTAGTGATCACAACCTGATTCTTTTCGACGTTTCTATCATGACTTCCAGTTGTCAAGTTCAGACGAAGTTCATACGCGACTACAAAAGAGCAATTTTACAGCAATCAACGCAGAACTTGATATCTACTATGACCACTTCTCCCGATCAGCATATTCTAGGTATGTACATCAAAACGGGCCGCTATACAAGCAGAAAATTCTTGCTCTTATAGACGCTCATGTGCCACTAGTTCGCATAAACGGTGATGTCAGCAGGCCCTGGGTCTCGTATGACGTCAGAAGATTATCGAAAAGAAAGGAGCGTCTATTCTGAGATGCTAAACGAATGAGCTCTAGTAACAAATGGCAGAAATACTTAGAGTGCTTACACCAGTATAGGATTGGAATAAAGCGTTAACAAAATAAATTCTATCACCAGGACCTGCTGAACGTACTCCGCAGTAACCCTAACAAAATCCCGAACATGCTTTCGCTGAAAAACAGTGCTCTCACCAACATTCCTCTAATCCTGATTGATCCCCGGTTCCTCCTGTATTTCAATGTGATATGTTATCAACTCCTACTTTAGTTCTGTTTTTACTAAGGAAACGTCGCTTCCGCCAAACTCCCTACCTGATTATAGTTTTGTCCAAATGGATTCTGTACTAATTACCGCCGAAGGAATTATGAAACTTATCAATGAGCTCAAGCTATCCAGCGCCCCGGGTCCCGATATTATTCCATAAAAGGTATTAAAGAGTACAAAACTGCTTTCCAGCAAAATTCTACGAATCATTTTTACACAATAATTGTCTGATAGTTCTGTTCCTAAAGACTAGAAAATCAGTAAAGTTGTTCCTGTTTTAAAATCTGGTAATCGTTCTGGCTCATCAAATCATCGCCCAATATCACTCACCTGCATCGCTTGCAAACTCCTAGAGCACATTATATATTCAAATGTCGCTTCCCACCTTGATATAAACTTCTTTTCAGACAGACGTGATCTATCTCGATTTCGCTAAAGCCTTCGACTGCGTAGCCCATATTCGTTTATTGACAAAACTTCAAAACAAATCAAATCAAATCGTTCACAGTTTGCTGTTATTGAAAATCAGGAGTCTAAAACTTGCAACGCAATATCAGGCGTTCCCCAAATGTCGGTTGTAGGTCCTCTCTTGTTTTACATATTTATAAATTATATTCCAAATAATCAACCCACTGCTATACGACTTTTTGCGGACGACTGCGTCCTTTATCGAAGAATTGCTTCCAGCAATGATCTGTCTAGACTTCAGGACGACTTCCATAAAATTGAGAAGTGGTGCACTTTATGGGCCAAATGTCTTTAAACGTTTCTAAATGTAAATTCATGCAGGTTTCTCGGAGAAGGGTTAACGATATCTATCATTATTCTCTCATTTCAGTTAGTATTGAGATAGTTGATTCTCATCGCTATCTTAGAGTTATAATCACTAACAACTTATCCGGGTCAGAAGACATACTCAAGCTCGCTGCTGATACCTTCCAGACTCTCAGCTTCATCAGACGATCCCCCGCTTTTTGTCACTCTTTCATCCCTCAGCTAGCACACAAAAATTTTATCCGTACCAGAATTTAGTATGCATCTTGCATCTGCAGTTCCCATCAAGCTTATTTAATCAACGCATTTTAAGTAATTCAGAGCCGAGCCTCACGGTTTATCACTTCTAAATATCACAAGAATATTAGTATTACCAATATAAAATGATTCCTAGGTCTTTCATCTTTAGCAGCGCGCCACAGGATGACTCATCTTTCTCCTTTTCTACAAAATATACAATAATTTCCAGATTTCATGGCGTTCTCCTGCTGCCTCCTAATCGTACTTCCCGCCGTATTTTCAATTCTTGTAGTTTACAACCACTCTCCATGGATTTACCAGATCCTTTAATCAATCTTTTCTACCATGTACCATTGAAGACTGGAACAAACTTCCTGCGTCTGTTGTCAATGAGAGAGATCCCTCAAAATTCAAAGATAGCCTAACAACCCTTTTTATTACCTAAATCTTTTGCTGTGATTTTTGTCTTTCTCTCATGAAGGATGGGACAAGTTTACTGAATCACCAGTCAATAAACGTTACGAGAGAAATCTCCCCCCCCCCCCCTCCCCACGGCGTCCTTCAACGATATCCTTTCTCTACGTGGTTCAAGTTATATATAGTTGGTTTAATTCGGTCTTTTTTTTCTTGTCCAGTATTACTGTTTCTGTCATATCACGCCCAGTAATGTTTCCTGCTTCCCCCCCCCTTATGTAATGAATGAATGAATATTAATAATAATAATAATAATAATAATAATAATAATAATTATCAGGCACTCAGATAAACAGACATATTTACGAATAAATCAATAAATTATAAGACACAGCGATATCTCAAAAGCGTGAGAGTACACGGGAGCAAGTAGGAACCACGTGGATTGCGTTATTGTGCCGTTGATAAAGCATATGACGAATACAAATTAATATGGAAAATGCATAGCAAAGGCTAGGTAGTTTTACAAATAGCGCAACCAAGCGTCTTTGGTTATACCCAAAAGGCCTCAACCTGCTTGCTCTGTTATGTACCCCATTCTCGCTCCTTTGTATAAATTTTTTCATTGTTTTCTAAGCCAAGTGGTTTGCTTAACGCTTGCTTCACTTCCCTGAAGCTTTCCTCACTGCCGCCTCGCCTCGTATTAGCGCTTACAACTCTGCCAACCGAATACCTCATCTATGCCTTACTGTAGAAGGAGCACTCTCTGTAAAACTGGCGCCCTGGTACACAACGGGTCAGAGCTTTGAGAAAGCTCCACACTTCTTTCTTTTATCAAGACTTATCGTAGCGCAGTGTTCATGAAGGCGCACCCGCCCATTAGAATGAGAGTGCACCATTTTACGAATCACTCAATTACACCAAATGAGGAAGGCAGCCGTAAAGAACCATGTGCGATCGCGCACGTGTAATAAATATCGTAGTTCAACGCAAGTCAAAATATCATGACGATGCACTTCGCATAGCCTTCTTGCTGACGGCGCCTATTGGGACAGTGAACTTCTACTAAAGACTTCTCGAATGATTCGAAGAGAGATGCATTAATTATGGAAGACTTCACTAACCAGTTCTCAGCGATCAGGTCCAGGGATCAGGTCAAACGCGCTTGCGAAGGAGAACGCGCGTTTTCTCCTTTATCTCTGCCGTAGCTCAAAATGACTGCGAGCGACTGACGCTTACGCGGCCAGCCGGCCCTGTCTAATTGTTGACAATCACTGGTGGGTGCAGGGAGGGCTGCTAACTTCATGCGCGCTGTCTTCCTCCCGGGATTGTCTTTCAGCGCCCGTAGTGTTGCAGATCGCGGAGTCTAAGAGACAGTCGTAATTGGAGATCGCTCACAGAGGCAGTCCTGTGGTGCCAATACACGTAGGCTGCTGCTGATGCTGATGATCAATCTAATTTGCGGAGTCGCGGTAAATCGCGCGGCTGCACGAACCGTTCGCCTACGCTGCCAGCGTTCTTAATAATGCCAGCATTGTGACAGCGATTGCTCGTGGTTTATCCAGTCTGATATATACAGGTTTGCATGGTCCGCGCATTATGCTGTATTAATTAGTCAATTATTGTTTTCTACAATTTACATGGCCGATATGCCTAACGTATAGACTCGTGGACGGCCCACACTTTCTTGTCGCGATTTTGACGATCCTTATATTACCGGGCTATTTGACGATGAGCAAAACGTGAACAAGGCGAATGCAGGAGCCAACGTTTCAACAAGTGGACTTGTCTTCTTCAAGGCGACATATGCTTTCCTCGCCACAGTATATATAGGTGGGGTTCTTTTAAAGGGGAGAGGGTATGGGGCGGGAGGATGCGGAAGCGTTGATAAGTGCTGCTGCGCATGACTGCTATTGATTCTGATTTCGAGTGAAACCGGCTTGCCCTCATTTCATTTACTGAGTGACTTATATATATATATATATATACATTTATTTCTTTGTTTATTTATTTATTACCTCTACATGAAAGTACTGATGTGTTTTTTTTTGCATAAGTCGTTAGTATTGCCTACTGGAAAGAAACGCTATACTGAGACACATATCATTCACGTGACTTTCACACGCCGTTGATAAAACACTGCAGGAGGGGGTTGCTGAAGTAATAAGTTTTTTTTTTCAGAATCAAAAAAGCATACAAAGCAACTTGAAGCGAGGTGAACATGCAGGAACATATTCATTATCTATGCATAGGCTATCCATACCATTAAAAATAATTGTTAGTTGGCAACCTCCGTCTCATGAAAAAATATAATACACTTTGTCTTGTGTATGCATTTAAATACATTGTGTTTGTGCATGATGTTCATGATGGAAATTTAAAAAAAATTAATGTTCAGAATATGCGGATGGAGGTAGCCGCCGCTTGTGCTTCTAATGCACTTATCCACTTATTGTCAGGATTGGCAGAACTAAAGCGAAAGTATGACTTAAAGGCTATGCGCATCCGCACCGACAATGATGCAGTAAGCTTTTAGCCACAGCAAAGTTTAAGTGAAAATATAGAGGCAATTCAAAAGAAACCTGAAATTATGTGGGTAACAGAACACTGACAATGAAAATTTGGGGGGGGGGAGTCTCTGCCCTCCCCCCCCCCGTCCGAAAAATTTCGGAGGTGGTTCAGGCCCCGGAGCCTGAACCCGGAGGTCCCGGAGTTCAGGCCCCGGAGCCCCATAGTCGGCGCCTATGCATAACTGCCGCCATCGTAGTCTGATTCTTGGAGTCGATTTTATGCAACCATATCTACGTTTCCAGGCAGCCATCCGGCTGTTCCGAGTACTTTGCAGTTCATTGTAACATTCGTGTTGTGCTCTTACAATACCATCAGAACTGCTTATTGCAATGCCCTGTCTATATTTAACCGCATGTATGCGTTTTCCTCCTGCCACCACATGGCATCTTTCTCTCTACTTTTATTTTTTTTATCTGATGACCTAATGCTTCCTCGATCTTTTTAAATTTATAATTTTAATGAAATTTAATTTCCTGGTGTTAATTAAATGGGCAGCTCGCATAATTCTACTAGATCTCCCGTATTTGAGAATTTCTTGCCTCACCGTATACCCCTGGGTGTTTTACGACTTGCGAAAGCTTGCGTGTTTCCCATGTTTATATAGTAGTCTGCACTCCAGGCGTCAATTTCCACTTCTCCAATTTTTATGGTCGCCCATACTGAGTCTTCATATTTTCATTACTTTGTAAACGTTTCTTCTTTCTGTGACTATGACTTGTAGAGTGCATAGATTCGTGCTATACTTGTAACTAATTCGACTTATTTACTATGACTGCCATTCTCTAGTATTTATTCTTCAATTCATGGCAAGTAAACTTTCCACACTGAAATTTCATAAAATTTTGCTCCAACCAGCCCATTTCCGTGAGTGTTGATTAATCTGTCAATACATACTAGGAATACCACCACGTAATCACACCTATGAGAAAATTCTCTGGAGTAAAAGACATGCCTATTACACTTCACTGTGTACGTCTCACCAGTACTCCCAACCTTGATCAGAATTACGACATCCCACTTGATCGTTTCTCAAAAAGCAAGCCAGCTTCACTTGATTGTGTTACAGTATTTACAGACAACAGCCTATAATGCAAAACTTCGCGAGGTATGAACCATTTTGACCGCCTCTTGCGCTTATTATAAACTGATGGTGTTTGCGCCGCGCCTGGCCATTTACTGTCTCAAGCAAGAGAAGCCTCTGAGGCGGTTCGATTCCCAATGGCGGCCGGTACGTTCCCGAGAAGGGGTTCAATGCAAAAAAAAAAAAAAACGTTCCCGTACTAGTCTATAGATGCTCGTTAAAGAGAGTCCCGGAGCACCAGAACCACCGCGTCCGTATTAACTCACTGTGGAGTTTGAGAGGACTCAAAGCCCGACATTATTTTTTTAATCGACCGTGTATGTTGAACACCTATAAATTTCACTGAGGCTGCTTCCTCCCTGTAGCTAGTGGATTGATAAATGTAGCATTATCACATTCAGCTTTGTGCTAAAAGCTCATCAGCTCGCACTGTTTAGTGTTCACAATCGGGAAACATAAAAAAAAAATATGTACCCCTTGTTAATGGCGTTTGGTTCACCCTTCATTACTGTTGCTAATACTTTTCCTCTGCGCAAATGACACGTGCAAACCGTGGGGGAACGGTCATGAATCTTCGGCTGTACCCCCAGGTTTCCTTCGTCCTTGTTTCTTTACAACGCTACCCGGGAATAAAATGTCCAACCCTCCTCAACCGAACTCAAACGATGGTTTTCCTATGGAAAAACGATTTTTCAAGTAATATCAAAGTCAAAGGTAACACGGACGCCGACCAAAAACACCAAAAGAAAAGAAAACAAGACGTTTGGGCTCCCATACGAGGGCCTTGTTCCCGCCCCTGAATGCGAAATTAACTAACTGGGTGTCAAATTTGATGATAAATATCACGGAACGGAAGCGCTCGCGGAGAATCAAGCAAAGTTACCTTCAAATACGTTTGCCTTAACATTTCATATGCAAATATATAGCATAATCGTGACATTTATTATTATTTAAGAAGTATTACTTAATTATGTGTTTGGTGGCCCTACTTTGCATTGCAAATCGTGTCCGCCAAAGCGGATGAGCCAGCTTTATGCAAGCAGACATTCCATAGCGAGCATAAAGCTTTTCTTTTTATTTATTTAAAACTACGCTTTGTTTAACTTAGAAGAGCGTATGTATTTCTTTTCTTTCCTACACTAAAATTTTAGGAAGTGCTTCACCTCTCGCACACTTCCAAATGCAGCATGGTTATTTTTTCTTACTAAACTCCCCTTCCCAAGTTGATCCCCCAATATATGTCGTCATGAACAAGTGGCGAAAAAATTGCAGTGTACCTCTACAACCTATCTTGGGCTTGTATGCAGTTTTCGGGGCCACCAAACCACCGCTTCATATAAAGACGGTGAAGTGAAGTGAACATTAAGTACATTCTTTGGAATCACGCAAACATACAGAATAGCATACGTTTCAGCAATAAACAAGATCAAAATAAGCATCCGGACCGCATAAATGATAAGGCGCTCCTGCGCCTACATGCAATGCGAAGCGCGTAGTGCTCTCCGCATACTTTTCCCGCTAAAGATTACTGTTGCGCAAGCTGCCGTCGCCACGGCAGCTTGCGACGTTTGCAGTTACGTCGCTAGCCTTTCATATAAAATATAACCAGCCAATCAACTCATTTAAATGTTGTTGCAGCACCACTACGGGCGCCGGTATGCTGTCACAATTACGACTACTCCCATTACTATCAATACTCTAAATAGCGTTTCTACCATCAAGTAGTTGTTTTCAATAGCTTCGCTGCATCTCCACTTTCACAGGGCCGGTATGGCGAGTCAGTTATTGTTGTTTTTGTTTTTTACATCACTGAAAAAGATGTTAACGCACAGATATGACGCCGGCTACTCCTCACTTCATGAACGAGTTATATACGTAGACAGATCTCTTGTAGACTTATACATATGGTCTGTTTAAAAGAACGAGTATAAGAAGATTTAATATTCACTGCGCGCTCAATCACATCACAACGCAACAGTCACAACAACGCAGTGATATTACAAAGAAACTCGCAAAGCAATTATGCGAACAAAAATGACAATATAACATGAAATACAGGGCCGCAGTTACAAACAAAAAGAGCTCTTATAACACCCTTTTAAAAACACCCTAGTAGTGGCCACAAATGCTCCAAAATTTTTTTCAGTGCCATCGCAGGGCTCTGTTATTTGCTCTTGTTGGTCCTTTTGCACGTAGCAAACATATAAATATATACTACGGGGGAGGCAGTGAATATACGCAAGCACAAAATCTCAAGCTACATGGCAAAAACGGGCTACAACTGCCGCAGGCTTTCCCTCTATGAAGACGATGGCAGCAGCCAAATGTGGTCTACGAAAGCTCCGGCCCTTTCTTTGTCACTGCGCTTGCTTCAATCGATCTGTAATGTTTGATCATTACTTGGCTCATTGCGCGAACCCGCTGCCACGGGAAAGTCGTGGCCGAAAAGCGGCACACATATTGCTTCGTCTTCATCTAACAAAGAAACCTGATTACGGAGAGGATTGGATTTTCAGGCCCACAGCCACTGCCACCGCTCCGTGACCAAGCGCGCTAACCACAGCGCCACCGTTTGCATTGCGCCGCCATTGCAACAGGCGACCATGGAGGTTAAACTCCTTGCAGGCAAGCGTGATGAATATCTTCGATCCTGTGCACGTGGTTCGGCTCTGCCTGGCGGATGATTTAATGGATAGAAGGGCGAGCGGCTGCGGAGCGAGCACGGCGATCTGCAGCCGCTCTGCCGTTGGCGTCGTCTGGGACACGCAGACGTCGCCGCCGGAGGCCATGGCTGGCGACGACGAATAAGATGCAACGCGCTTCTCGTACCCGTTGGACGACGACATCCCCCCGAAATATGAGGTGGAGTTCGCCTACGAACCCGATGTAGAAATGTAGTATCAACACTATGGTGCCGCTCGGAAAAGTGGAGAACACCACGCACGCTCGTCGAGGTCAGACGTGCCTAACCGCTGCTCCACGGCACGTACTTCGACTCGAACCGCCGCCCCCAGCCGGGGGCCCCCGAGGCACCGCGAGCGGCACGGCTGGCCTCGAGACCCCGGCGGCTCCGGCTCCCCAGCTCCGTGCATTTTCATCGGATGTTAAGCGTCACCTGAGTGAGTACTACTGCTATCTGTACTCTAACCAACGAGACCACATCGCTAATCACTGCGTTCGAAATAGCAGCTAAGACAAAAGACACCACGGCTCGGTAGGCCCGGTCAGTCAGTGCACAGCATGGACACAGACGAGCCTACGGGCGACACCGAAGAATCAGGAGCTGCATTCACGCTGGTCACTTCGATCAGACGCACGCAAGAAACACAGAACCTTGTCCTCCGTCTCGGAAACCGCATCAACCTAGCTACCGCATCGGCATTCCACCTCACAAACGACATAGTCACGGCCGCCGCACTGACTGCATCAGAAACCAAGGACCTCGACATCCACATTAGGCGCACCCAGAACTTCATCATCGCTTCCACGAAGCGAGAATCAACGCTGCAGAAAATTCTCGCCTTGCACACAGTCGTTCACAACGGCACCGAACACCAAGCCACAGCTTACAAAGCCAGCGAGCCAGGAAACGCTCGCGGAGTAGTTCGAGGACTACCAACAGAAATCCCGGATGACAAAATTAGCGCGTACATCACCGTCAGGGACGCCGAAATTCTCAGAACACGGCGCCTCGGCAAGAGTGAATGCGTCCTGATAACAGTAAGAGGCCCAAAGCTCCCGCGCGTCGCACTAGTGGGACGGGTAGTCACATCGGTGGCTCCCTACAGGCCCAACGCGGTACAGTGCGCATTATGCCACATCATAGGACACCGAACGGACGTCTGCCCCACAGCACAAGATTACATTGCATGTGAAGGATGCGGCACCCAATTCACCCCAGGAACTGACCCTAAATACACACCCCACGACTGTGACACCAAATGCTTAAATTGTGAAGGCGCACACAGCTCCCGAGACCCCACCTGCCCCAAAAAACAAGCCGCCGACAAGGCCACTCGAACAGCTGCCTACAGGAGAGATCATCCAGAATCTTCTATACCAAAGCCCAAGCGAAATCAATTGCAGGCAAAGGGACAACAGCCGCCGCACAATACAAAAGATAATTTCCCCCACATAACCACGCACAACCGCTTCGCAGCGCTGGAAGAAATCGAACAAATCAAACAATCCATCGAAGTGGACGCGCGGACACAGGACAACATTCCAAAACAAGCAGAAAGAACAAAACAACACGACAAAACTTATGCCATGGCAGCCCGGACCATAAAGCTCAAGCCCGTGCAAGGGGACATCGTACGGCCTCAAACACCAAAAACCACAGGACCATTACAGCCACTGGAGAAAGGGCCAACGTCCGCTCGACAGCCGCACCAAACAGCCACGCAAGAAGGAACATCCAAAGACAGAAGTGAGGACCGCCCAACCGACCAACCGCCCAGGCCACAACCCACGCAGGTAAGTCAGTCAGCCACTCCGACACCACACGACAGCCATGTTCCCAACTACATTACTGACATCTTGCGCAGACTCGACAACGTAGAGAAACGGGAACGCGACCGTGAACACGCACATGAACTCATCACAAACCAACTCACAGTGAGCATAGAACAACTGACCTCACGCTCTGAGCAACTTTATACCGAACTAACTTCACAAATGAATATGCTAGTAGAGAGCATTTGTACTCTCAGACGTACGGTAGAAAGCATGCAGCAATCTATACACGCACTCGAAACACAACAACGGCACCTTCGCAAGCGAACAGACACAACACCAACCGAGGGCCCCAGCAAGAAGGCCACACATGACACCGACAGTGAATCCACACACGAATATGGCCAGCCCTAAAACAGAGACGCCCCCCAACACATTCAATTCAACCTCAAACCACGCGTCACCCCAAATAACAATCTGGCAATGGAACTGTAGAGGCATTCGTCGAAAAAAGAACAACTTCGCTCAATTCATTCTCACAGCACCACACAAACCAGATGTTATCACCTTGCAGGAAACAGTTGGCCCAATAACCCTTCCAGGATACACCGCCTACTCGAGCCCAAGCATTACACAAAAACTAAGAAAACGCTCTCTCGGCATGGAAACAACACCGTCGACTCACACGCCCACTATGACAACCACACTTATAGCGAACAAACACCCTACGACCCAAATCTCCACAGACTCCATCAACACGGCCACAGAAGAAACAGTACACACTCGCAGCTGCTTCTACGGATCGTACAACCTAGATGTAATAAACACCTATCGCTCCCCAAAAGCACTGAGGTATAACCCACAATGGCGCAAACACCTCAACAATTACAGCAAATGTGATACCATCTGGTTGGGAAACTTCAATAGCCAACACATAGAATGGGGCTACACCTGTAACAAACCCAATGGAAAACAACTCCTACTACTTTCCGAAGAATTCCACTTCAGCCTAGCTAATGACATCACCCAACACACGCGCACGGGAAACTCAGTAGAACGCGACACCAACCCAGATCTCACCTGGACACGAATAACACACGAACCGGAATGGGAAAACAAACAGGAAACACTCGGTAGTGACCACTGCATCATCACTACAAGCATCACAATACCAAAAAAGAAACGCAAACGCACAAGCAATAAAGGATGCCCAATTGGCCCTGCTGCACTGACGGACTGGACAAAATTCCGAGCTACTCTTGAAAACCTTACATCATCCACGTGGGATGAGTGGACGCAGAATGTAACCTCAACCTGCACCAAACATACCGCCGCCATACAACGGACAGAAGAGCTCCCCGAAGTAGATGGTCATCTTCTGACCCTCTGGGACAAACGACACAAATTAGTGAAACAGTGGAAAAGAAACAAACACAACAAGAAACTCCAGAAACGCATACAGGAACTCACAGAAGAAGCTGAAACATATGCCGATAGCCTTGCCGCCTCCAATTGGATACACACATGCGAACAGGCAGGGGAATCACTACACACAAAAAATCCTTGGACACTTTTTCGCAGGCTTCTGGGGCAACCCCCGCGAAAGAACCATCTTGCCGAAATCCAACTCACTCACAATATAACGGATGAAGAGCTTGCCAAACAGTTTGCAGACGTATTTTTTCCGACGGCCAGCTCACAGCCAAAAACACCACACTTACAAACCCAACAAAACAACCTACCGCACGAAGCAGATGCGCCGTTCACAATGCAAGAGCTTCTCACGGCAATTAACAACACCAAACGCAACACAGCCCCTGGAACAGACGGCATCACTAACAAGATGCTGGCCAGTCTACCGGCGAGTGGGCACTCGAGCAGCACTTTCGGCATGGCCCGTAACTTCTGCCTCTATCCTGTGCAGGCTGCTATCGGACTCCTGTTGGCGCTATCAACGGACACACCCACCGGCTTCGAATGCGTTTCCGCGCATCTTCCTGGCGCAACCTGTGCTTACATCGACGTCGACGCACATTTTCCTGCCGTGGTGTCATCAACAAGACTCGTCTTCCGTGCGCCAACCACATCGACCACAGCATCATCCATCAAGGCACATTTAAACGGCTTCCCTGGAATCGTCACCTTCAGTGGGCACTCGAGCAGCACTTTCGGCATGGCCCGTAACTTCTGCCTCTATCCTGTGCAGGTGTGTACTAAACTTTCCTTATACGCGAGAAAAAGTGACGACCGCTTCTTAGTGCTGTTCCCGTGCCCACGGGTGTTGTGTGAGACCATTTGTGAATGCTTGACTTCGTCGTTTGCCTTATTGTTGATCTGTTCAGGGGATGTTGAGACAAACCCTGGGCCTAATACTAGGACGGACGCACTTTTTGATATTGAAACACTGCCTGACGACCCTGCAGAACAAATGAAGATAATGTTTCGCTTTATCAAAGATATACACACTCGCGCACTCCAGTCCTCAATAGCTTTAGCCGAACAAGCCGCCGATATTAAAACTATAAAGAATGGCCAAAAAAACATGGAAGCGAAATTCACTGTATTGAGCAAACGGATGGACGGTATGGAAGAAAAATGCAATAATTTCGAGGCACAGGGTGTAGTACTGTCTACTATGAAGAACACTGTCGGAGCCCTAAAAGAAGAAAACGCAATTCTACGGGCTCGCGCCGATGACCTTGAAGACAGATCTCGGCGAAATAACCTTATCATTCGCAACATTCCAGACGCTAAAGAAACTTGGGAACAAACCGAGAACAAGGTTTTATCTGCTCTAAAAACCGTACTTCCATCTTTTTCATCCGACTCAATCGAACGCGCCCATCGCTTAGGTGTTTTTTTACCGGGAAAATGCCGACCTGTAATTGTGAACTTCTCGAGTTTCAAAATAAAAGAAAATATTCTTTCACTACGTAATCAGCTTAAAACAAGCAATATCACTCTTAGTGAAGATTACTCCCCAGCAACCCGTCTCGCTCGGGGAAATCTTATCGAGTTTGGAAAAAGTCAGCCCGGCGCACCTGCGTTTAAACTCAGATACGACAAACTACTTATGAATGACAGGTGCTACGTTTTTGACGCCGAAACGAAATGCGTGACAGAAAAACCGTCGCAGGGCCAACACGCAAAGAACATACTTCCTGCAGGCAATTTAACCTAGCGGAGCGAGAGGGGAAGTGGACAGTCTTCACAACACCATGTGTCCATCTTTTTTACTAACATTAGAAGTGTACTGAACAAATATTTTTCATTGTCCTCAGCAATTGACACTTGTTCTCCACACATTGTTGCCTTAACAGAAACGTGGCTTTCGAACAACATTAATGATTCTGAAATCTTCGAGGATGCCCATCGCTTCGCTATCTATAGGGAGGATCGTACTGTGAGTCGTGGAGGCGGCGTCCTACTTGCCATTTCTAACGACATTCCTTCTTCACGAATTTCTGTCGCTACTGACCTCGAAATCGTCTGGGCTTCATTTACCATTCATCACCAGAAGGCAATTATAGGCGTATGCTACCGATCTCCTTCTTCATCGTCCACATTCCTTAGTGAATTGCATGATGTAATTAATAACGTATCATCACGCTTTCCATAATCGCCCCTTTACTTGTTAGGTGACTTTAACTTTCCGAACATTAAATGGAACTCTCAGCCTCCTTCATTACTCCCATTTTCGTCTCAGGCTAAGGAATTTTTAGATTTGTGTTCCACTTTTTCCTTTTCGCAAGTGGTCACTGAACCAACTCGGAATACTGCTACTATATCAAACACTCTCGACCTAGTACTTACTACTGAACCCAAACTAACTTCCAACATTACCTTCCTTCCGCCTTTAAGCGACCATTCTGCAATGCATTTTACTATTAGTGCCAAACATCCGAAAAATATCAAGAAAAGGAAAACGATACTAGATTATAGTAGAACAAACTTCGGGGCCATCAATAATGAGTTACATACGTTTCTTGACACATTCCTAATTAACTTTGATGACCGTTCTGTACAAACTAATTGGGACCTGTTTGCTCATAAAGTAAAGGAACTAATGAACACATATGTTCCGAGCCGTATCTTAACTTCTAACCCACAAGCCCCCTGGTATAACACTCGCATTAAACGACTTTCTAACCGTAAAAAGCGTATCTACCGCTCAGCTAAGTTGTCCTCAAGTGCTTCTCGTTGGACGGCATACAAGGCGGCTTCTAACGAATACATTCAAGCTTTAAAACTCGCTAAACGTACTTTTCTTGCTGTTACTCTTCCATCTATTCTTAAAACTAGCATTAAAAAATTTTGGAAAATAATTAAACCTGTTTCTGATAACTTAATCTTATTAAACGACTCTACTGGGCAGCCTGTTCCTAAAAACGGTGCTGCAACTCACCTTAACGAAGCCTTTCTCAAAAATTTTTCGGGAGCTCTAAATAAACAACTTCCCGAGTTACGTAACTATAATTATCCAGTCATGTTTCCAGTAATAGTTCACACATCTGGTGTTGCTAAACTTATTGACAAGCTCGACTACAATTCTTCGCCTGGCTTTGACTCAATTAACACTAGGTTCCTAAAAAGCACTTCCGCATACAGTTCTATAATACTAACAAAAATTTTTCAACAGTCACTCAACACCAGCACTTTACCTTATCAGTGGAAGGTGGGGAAGGTGGTTCCACTCCATAAATCTGGTAACAAAAACATAGCAACAAACTATCGCCCCATCTCACTTACCAGCACGTGCTGCAAACTTCTAGAACACATTGTATTCACAAACCTCGTAGAATTTCTTGAGGATAACACATTTTTTTCACCTGCTCAGCATGGCTTTAGGAAATCATACTCATGCGAGACTCAACTCGTATCTTTCACTCATCAGTTGCATCGAATTCTTGATCGTTCATCACGCGCCGACTGCATATTTCTAGACTTCTCAAAAGCATTTGATAAAGTCTGTCACAAACTTCTAGTCCACAAACTGACCCGTTTGAATATTGATGCTAATCTCTTAAAATGGATCGAATGTTTTCTGGTTCATCGCTCACAATACGTTACTGCTAATGGCTGCGATTCACCGGTGTGCTCTGTTGCTTCCGGAGTGCCCCAAGGATCGGTTCTCGGTCCTTTGTTGTTCTTAATATATATTAACGACCTTCCTTCACAAGTAACTTCTAACATTCATCTCTTCGCGGATGATTGTGTTATCTTTAGAGAAATAACTACGCATTGTGATACTAACCGTCTTCAATCGGACCTTGATATAATATCTAACTGGTGCAGTTTATGGCTAATGGAATTAAATGTTAACAAGTGTAAAGCTATGCAAGTATCTAGAACACCTAACGTATCTGAAGTGTACTATTTAAATTGTCTTCCTTTAGAACAGGTGACTTCGTACAAGTACTTAGGAATACATATTACATACGACCTTACCTGGGCAACTCACATTACTAATATAGTGAACAATGCTAACCGCGCTCTTGGTTACTTAAGGCGTAACTTTTTTAAGGCTCCTCACTCCTTGAAATTATTGCTTTATAAAACACTAATACGCCCGAAATTAGAATACGCTGCATCTGTCTGGGACCCTAGTAACCTAAACTTAATTAACTCATTAGAATTAGTTCAGAATAACGCTGCTCGTTTCATTCTTTCGAATTATAATAGAACTGCCAGCGTAACAGCCATGAAAACTGGCCTTTCCCTTCCATCTCTTGCAGCTCGACGTAAAGTCTCCCGTTTATCATTATTTCACAAAATTTTTCACCACACAAAACTACGTGATGTATTCATCCATACTCCACACTATGTATCTCGTCGCATCGATCATTCTTACAAGGTTCACGTCCCTTCTTGCAGCACAAATACATTTTCCCAGTCATTCGTACCTCGGACATCACTAGAGTGGAACCACCTTCCCGCAAGCATTGTGTCCATCAATGATAATCCTTTGTTTCGTGATGCCTTAACCAACGTTACTTGCTAAAATGCTGTTTAATGTGCTTGTATATCTTGCCCTTTTTTGTAACACCTTTTGTAATTGCTCATTGTAGTCCTACTGAATTACTTGTCAAATTGTATTTTTTATGTTGTATATTTTTCTTTTGCAAACTTACTGTTTGGATTCACTTGTAACCCACTCCCCTCTGTAAAGCCTTCACAGGCCTTGAGGGTATAATAAATGAAATGAAATGAAATGAAATGAAACAACAGAAAAAACTTCTCGAATACATAAACACAGTTTGGGAAACAGGCGAGATTCCACCAAGCTGGAAACACGCCTCTGTTATACCAATCCCTAAACCTGGCAAATCACTCAACAACCCAAAACATTTCCGACCTATATCACTGACCTCATGCGCAGGCAAAGCCATGGAAAAAATGGTTGTAGCACGTCTTCACTGGCTCCAAGAACGAGACCAAACATCAGACCCGAGAGTCATAGGATTCCGCCCTCATATGAACACACAAGACGCTATGTATATGATATACCAAGATGTATATGCCACAGAAAGTATCAACCAAATCAGAGCAGTTGTGGGACTTGACGTCAAGGGCGCCTTCGACAATGTCGCCCACACTGCCGTACAAGAAGGCCTCCGAAGACTTAAACCAGGCCCGCGTATGACACAATACATACACAATTTTCTTCACGATCGCACGGTCAGCGTCAAGGTAAATGGAGAGGAATATCAGAAGCGTTATCTCACGCGGGGAGTACCTCAGGGATCAATCTTATCCCCGATTCCCTTCTCCATGGCCTTGGACAGTGTCAGCGCGCAGCTGCAAAACGTACCTGACCTAGGATACAGCATCTATGCAGACGACATTACACTATGGGCACATATAGGGTCTCCAGGTGACATCGAAAGCACACTACAACAAGCGATCAACGTCATCCACTCCCATCTCAAAGAAATTGGTCTTTCCATCTCACCGGAAAAATCAGAATATATCGTAGTTACGAACCAAAGAGGTCACTCAGCAAACCACTACCGTAACCTCATCCATCTCCGAATTGAAAATGAACCAATTCCAAGACGCAAAACAATTCGCATTCTCGGATTCCACATCCAAGATGATGGCAAGGCCGACACTTGGATGCAAAAAACTACACAAAAACTTCACCAATTTAAACAACTGCTATACCGCATCACACGGAGAAACAAAGGAATTCGCGAGCACCATCTATGCAGAATAGTCACAGCATTTGCAGTACCCACTATTCTATACCAGCTGCCATACCTTCACCTCACAAAAACGCAGCGCACGAAACTGGATAACCTGTACAGGCAACTCGCCAAAATCACTTTAGGACTCCCAAGATACGCGCCAAATCACAGAGTAAGCCAAACCGACATACTTCCAAATCTTAGCAGACTATTGGACGTCCACACAGAATCACAAATAAATAGATTAAAACGATCACACCAAGGTCAAGCTCTGCTTAAAGATCTCGGACATTCTCAAGACAACATGCCTGAAATAACGCTGCCACCTCCACCGTGGCAAACGCTTAACAACATTCACACGTTGCCGATTCCCCGAAACATGGACCCGCAAACAGACCAAGGAAGAAGACAAGCACGCGCAAAACGCACCCAACATAATCCTCCGGACACCACTGTGTACTACACAGACGCATCGCCGGGTACAGACCCCACAACACACCGCACGGCGACATACAACGCCGCGACCAATGCGTATACCCAAGGCCTGTACGCAGGCCTTCCTAGCCAAGTAACGGCTGAAATAGTGGCAATAACTGAAGCAGTCACAGCACCGCAGCACACACACACCAGCATCCTCATTCGCACAGACAGTCAAGCAGCATGCCGAGCGTTCTTCACCGGAAACCTGCCCAACCCCATCCATGAAATCCTGCATCGATATACGACGAATAATCCTGCACACCACATCACTATTCAATGGGTACCTAGCCACTGTAACA
This sequence comes from Dermacentor albipictus, assembly GCF_038994185.2. Lineage (NCBI taxonomy): Eukaryota > Metazoa > Arthropoda > Arachnida > Ixodida > Ixodidae > Dermacentor > Dermacentor albipictus. The sequence continues at coordinate 127,245,098 of NC_091821.1, read as the reverse complement.
TCGAGGGAAACGAAAAGGCCCACGCTCTATCCCGCGCAAATATTCCGGGACCTCCTCTTCAGTGGACAGACGCACCCAGTTCTACAGAGTTAAAACAAATATCTTCAAACATGCGCCGCCTAAAATTAGAGGAATGGCATGAACAAGATACTACTCTCCCAGCTCCACCACACTCCTCAACACGCGAGGCCGCTGCCACTTGGCGCCAAGCCCAAACACACTGCCTACCCACACAAAACGTTCTACACTACATAGCTGGAAAAGACGGCTCCCCCAAGTGCACACATTGTGGAGGATATCCCAATACACCCCATACACTCTGGTACTGCCCGGGAAGTCAACACGCACTACAGTCTATACTTAGGACGCTACCAAAAAGACCACACACATTAGAGGAGGGGCTGGCTGACCCAACACCACGTAATGTGGCCGCGTTAACGGAGCTCACCATGGCGCTTGGGATTGGAGTACCCCAAGAAGCGGACCCAGCCCAATCAAGAGTCGACGCCACCAACGTCGCACCTTCGCCCCCGTTTCCGGCAGCCTCTCACCACCACCCTAACTCCCAGTAGCCCCGGACAGGGGGCCGAAATGAAATAAATGTTTCTCTCTCTCTCTCTCGGAAAAGTGCTGTCATCGCTCGGCAAAGTGGTGTCATCGTGCTGAAAAGTGGTGCCATCGAGAAAGAACACTCAACGCAATGTGCGGGAAACACTACTTTATTGATAGCTCCGAACATAAAAGTCAGCTGAGAGCTGAGTACGCGTTGTTGCGACCTCATAAGCAGCAACAATACACTCGCATCACAAGGAGCGAAGAAAGACACCAACGACAACAGAGGGGGAATTACTTGTACTTGCAAATTATAAACAAAGAAATTATAAATTAATGGAATTGAAAATGGATGAAAAAACAACCTGCCGCAGGTGGGGAACGATCCAAAGTCTTTGCATGCTCTAGCAATTGAGCTACCGCGGCGCCGTTTTCCCGTCCACTTTCTGGGGTACATGTATTTACGTGTTACTGCTAGAACTAACTCTGGGAGTATTAGCCAGCACCACCACTCATAAACCTTGGCAACGGATGTGGAAGATCATTTCTGCCGCAGGCGTTACGAGTACGTGACCTTTTTGGGTGAAGGAAACTGGTTAATAAACCTACACATACTCTCTAAGGCTTCAATTTTGCCAATGTTAACCGGCCCCTTGGTTACCCACCTTTCTTCTCGTTCATTACGTAACGAAGATCTCGAACCCGGCAACACTGATACCTTCAGGTAGCATGTGTGGGTTTACTGACCAGTTGCCTTCACCCAAAAAGATCACGTACTCGTGATGCCTGCGGCAGAAAGGATGTACCGCATCCACCACCAAGGTTTGTGAGTGGTAGCGCTGGTTGACACTCCCAGGGTTAGTTCTAGTAGTAACACATAAATAGCCCAGAAAGTGAATGAGAAAATGGCGCCGCGGTAAGTCAATTGGTAGGGGCATAGCACGCGTAATGCGAAGACGTGGGATCGCTCCGCACCTGCGGCAAGTTGTTTTTCATCCACTTTCCATTCCATTAATTTCCCGTTTCTTCGATTATAATCAACATGTGCAAGTAATTTCCTCTGTGTTGTAATTTCCTTGTTGCTGTCTTTGTTTGTTCGCTTCTTATGATATGATGAATAAAGAAATCAGGCTCCTCGGTTAACTCCCTTTCTTCCCGAACAATACACTTGGAAACATAACGCAGCAGCACTAAATTCAGCATCATAACTCAACGACAAGATATGATCTTGGATTTACAGATAGGAATCGCTCAGGTGCACCCATAGTATTTTCTCTCTCTCTCTATCACTCAGTTTCATAAATAAGTGCTACGGAAAGCATAAACAACCAGTTAAAAAAGTCTAGCGTGTGTCCTGTCGTATTGACGTAGGTCGTGTTTGTCTGTTTTCGCCTACTAGAAGACGCGTTTAGTTTCAACACAGCCTTTCAGTCATGTGCAGTCTCGCAATCTCTTCGGAGAACCGCCACGACGGGAACGGACCGCTTCTCGGAAGTGTCTGCAACGCTGCTGTGTTCTTGTTACCACACTGGCCTCTCTGAGATGATGAACACATACGCGCATCGGGCGCATCTGCAGAAGCGGGTGGGAGGTGGAAACAATAGCAGAACGCAATACTATTATGTCAGATCCCGAGTGGAAGCTTACCATTATCAATGAAAAGAAAGGTGTAAAATCAATGCATCCTACCAGGGCTGACATATGGGGCAGAAACTTGGAGACTGACGTAGAAGCTCAAAAACAAGTTGAGGACCGCACAAAGAGCGATGGAACGAAGAATGCTACGCATAACGTTAAGAGACAGAAAGAGAGCGGTTCGGATCAGAGAGCAAACGGGTATAGCCGATATTCTAATTGTTATTAAGAGAAAAAATGGAGCGGAGCAGGTCATGTAATACGTAGAGTAGATAACCGTTGGACCATTAGGGTGACAAAATGGGTGCCAAGAGAAGAGAAGCGCAGTCGAGGATGGCAGAAGACCACATGGAGCGATGAAATTAGGAAATTCGTGGGCGCTAGTTGGAATCGATTGGCGCAGGACAGGGGTAATTGGAGATCGCAGGGAGAGGCCTTCGTCCTGAAGTGGACATAAAATGGGATGATGATGATGATGATGATGATGATGATGATGATGATGATCACTCTTAAGTGCTGAACAACCGAAGGCCAGACATAAAATTTGACTGCAGATGCAAATAAATGTATAACTAACAAACAGCTCGTGTGAAAAGAAAAAGTCACAGGCCTGTCTGGCACACCGAGCAGATTCACAAAAAAATTAAATAATGGGGTTTTAGGCGCCAAAACCACGATCTCATTATGAGGCACGCCTAGTGGAGGACTCAGGAAATTTGGACCATCTAGGGTTCTTTAATGTGCAATTAAATCTAAGACACGGGTGTTTCCGGATTTCGCCGCCATCCAAATGCGGCCGCCATGGCCGGGATTCGATCGCGCGACCTTGTGCAGCAGCCGAAGCTCTATTTTCGGAAGCGCGCACTAGAGGGTCTTCGCGGCGCAGTCCTTTTTCATCGTTTTCGAAAGAACGATCTGAACTGTCCGCCCGGCGTCGACGGCGAGCTACGGCTTGTGCAGCTCTCTGCAGTCGTATGCTGAGCTCGACAGTGCCTAGTTCTAGCCGCGCACCTACCTGTAAGGTACGAGCCCTGGCTCGTACCTTGCGGTCAGGCGGCATAATGTGTACGGAGGAATAAACACACGAATCGAGACTATGCGGCGCACATGTCACATCCCTTGACCCGTGGCACGATACGGTGCTGCTGCTGATTATTATGATGATGATTTTTGGCATCCTCTGTGATACGGGGCGTTCAAAAATAGTCGGCTAGGCTGCTTGAGTTAACCAAGTCCAGCTACATGCAGCATGCAACTGTTACATGCAACTGCTACATATCGGGACACCTGGTAGAATGCAACGCAACTGCAATGCAAAGTTTGAACGTGTCGATGCCATGCAGCGTGCATGACACATGGCGTGACAAGTGGCACGAATCGGTGCTCATGATGCTGATGATGATACTGATGATTTATTGGCATCTTCTTTAAAGTGCAAGAAGGCACTGCAGCCCAAATACTTAATACAGATAGTTAACCAGCGAAGCTGAAAAGTGCGGCCCCGGTGTTTATCATTGGGTAAATCCCGACAGTTCATTAAACGACGGCTTAGTATGCTGACAGATCCTCGGCAGGCAGCCGTTGCTTGTGCTCGGCTACACGAGCCTGTTCTTGCGCCCGGGCTGCAGCGTCGGCGCGGCGTAGACGAGCTCGTTCCCAGTTCTGCTCGCGGCGTTGCTAATCGAAAGCTGCCTGCTCCTCAGCATTGCGTATGACGCATGGCCAGCCATTTCGGAGCCGAAGAGAAACTGCTGCGCGCGTGCTCGGCCGCGACGGAGAGCAACGAGTTCACTACTGGCGCAGCTAATCGCGCGCCTCTCTTTCTCTTTTTTTCGTGCATGCGCATGGGGTTGCGCCGGAGGCGTTCTTGGCGTACAGGCGCCCGATAGACGTACGAATTGGGTAGCCATATATAGCTTCGCTGTAACAGTCACCGAGCCTGCTTGATCTAATCAGGTATGCCATACATGTTTCTCATACTAGCACTTTTTATACATCTCCAAAGTGAGTGAGTGAGTGAGTGAGTGAGTGAGTGAGTGAGTGAGTGAGTGAGTGAGTGAGTGAGTGAGTGAGTGAGTGAGTGAGTGAGTGAGTGAGTGAGTGAGTGAGTGAGTGAGTGAGTGAGTGAGTGAGTGAGTGAGTGAGTGAGTGAGTGAGTGAGTGAGTGAAGAAACTGTTGTGCACGCCTGCAGAACGGTTAGCCTTCCCCTGTTAGGGAGGCGTTACCGTGACGCGGCCATGACGTCTTCCCGGCGTGTGGCGCCTCTACTTCGGCCGCGGCCGCACTATTCCCTTTGGTCGACCACGCCTGCCCCTCTTTTGGGGTGGCAGCCTCCCTCCGGTTTCGCTCGGTCGTTGCCTTTCGAGGGCCGCCGAGATCTGCTGGACGGCCTGGGTTTGGACATCTTGGTCATAGCATATCGTTGCGGCCTCGAGCCGCGGCGGGATCGTTGTTATTGTTGCAGCTTCATGCGGATTCTTATCACATTCCCAAAGGATGTGAGCTGCAGTGGCTGTTTCCTTTCGGCACACACAACACAGATCACTTTCATAAACACTTGGACACACGTGCCTCATCAGCACCGGGGTGAATAACGACCCCGTTTGAAGTTGTCGATATAAAACCGCCTCCTTACGGGTCAAGCCCGGATGAGGTGGCGGCATAGTCCTTCGCTCCATTCGGTACCATTTCACAATGTCGTTGTAGGAAGTCATTTTGTTCTTGGTTTCCCACCACCACGACGGGTCGGCTGTAGTAGCAGCGGCACGGTTGGTTAGTCCTCGCGCCGCCGCGTTCGCCGTCTCGTTGTGGTTAGCGTTGCCGCGATCCGACACATCACTGCCCATGTGGGCCGGAAATCACTTTATCACCACACACCGACTTTCACTCGCGAGATCGACCACAAGCAACACACGCGCGGCTTCACCACACACCCTTGCTCTGGCGTAATCTTTCACTGCCGTCCTAGAATCACAGAGCACAGTCGTGCACTCGGGGTCGGCGATGGCCAAAGCAATGGCCACCTCCTCGGCTTGATGCGCCCCTCGAGTCCGCACACTCGCCGCTGCTCTCGCTGCACCGGTCGATGTCCCGACGACTGCAGCGGCGAATGCCTTTCTGTCATGTGGATACTCTGCCGCGTCCACAAACACGGCACCTCTGTCTTTGGCATGGAGATCGATGAGCGTCTTGGCCCTCGCCGCCCGCCGCTCTTTGTGGAACTCAGGGTTCATATTTCTTGGCACCGGACATACCCGTAGCCGTCCTTAGTGTTATTTTCTTCCACGAGACAATTCTACCATTTCTTGGCCAGTCCCCCATAGCGTGTAGGAAGCTGGCCCACTGGCCGACTTCTGGCCGACTTCGACCGACACCGGTGGCGGCGGCAGCGGACAACATCGGCAACCGAAACGGCTAACCGAATGAACCCATAAGGGTTTACGCTGCAAAACAACAGTTACGAATTGATACTATTAGCGCCATTCGGACCATATGAACCACCGGAAAAGTTAAGCGCTACTGTTTATATTCTTGGCATTAATATAACATGTGGATTCTAGAGCTGCCTCTAGAATATTAACTCTTGTTGGGCTGCAATTTCTTGAATTTGTGAATGATATATCCTTGGTATTTTCTGTCACAAGGCTAGAGTGATTGCACTATGTTTGTCTTGTCCTCCTTCTCGTTCTTGTTTGTTAGGCCCATTTACACGCTTGGAATGGTGAACCAACTGGCGCAACTAGCTGTGTTGACTGAAGTTAGTAGTCTGCACAATATGAAGTTTAAGTTCTACAAAGTTGTTATCTGGCAGGTTAACATGCTCAGCAGTGCTTTAGGATTTAGGATTTATTCACTGAGTCCATACAACGTCCATTTCAATTAACGTTCATTGGCTATCGTGTTTCGCCGATGTATTATTTGTGGTAGAACGAACACTCTAGCATATATAGAGGGAGGATAGAAAAGGAGAAGGCACGGATGTTAAGCAGGAATGCGTCGGTTTGGCTACCCTACGCTGGGGGAAGGAAAGGGGGAATAGAAATATGACAAAGAGAAAGAGAGGAAGAAAAGACGCCGTCAATTCGCGCACGTGCCCGGAGGGCGCCAGACCGTCAAAGGGGTCACATAGGCCAGTTGTCCTTAAGAAACACAAAAGTGCCTTCATAGGGAAGTGGGCGGACGACTGATGGGGATGCTGCTCTAGCAGCCTCCGCACGGACAGCGGCCGATGGTCCAGTCATCGCTATGTGATGGAGAATTACTGCCTCTGTGACTGAAATCGACGACAGGGGAGCAATAAATGCTCGCTGTTTTCTTTGCTGCTGCAGACATCGCATGCAGCGCTGTCGATAATTTCAACCAATGTAGTGTAAGCCTTCATGAAGGCCACTCAATCCCAACCACATCCGGTAGAGAAGTGATGCCTCACGTCGATGAAGCCCGGGCAGAGGTGGAGCTGGAGCGACGGATTCAGTTTGTGTATACTGGGGCCCCTTATACTTGGGGTGTTCTACTATGCTTAACAGAGCGCTCGTGCCAAGTGACGAAGCTGGCTTGCAGCATCTGCCCTGGAAAGAGGAATGGGAACGCTGTGTGCTCTTCAGTGTGTCGTTCAGGCAGCTTCGTCTGCGTGATCATTTCCACTGATACCGAAATGGCCAGATAACCACAGGAAAATAATTTCGTGGCCTTTCTTGTTTGTTTGGCATCTTGATGAAGTCTGACCATCTTTCACGTCACCTGTTTGTGAGATTCACGTTGGAGAACTGACTGCATACAGTGTAAACTTGGTCTTGAGTCGGAAAACATGGCGCATTTATCAGAAATCTCTGCGTCTATTAACTCAAGTGCACTGCGCAGAGCCATGAGTTCTGCAGCCGTGGACGTCGTGACGTAGGACGTCTTCAATAGTAGTGTCACTCTTCATGTCTATAAAAACAGCACCGCCAGAACTGGTCGATGCAGTATAGATGTGTACGTGGATTTCTTAATTCTCGTACAACAGGAGTAAGTTGAGTTGGCTTAATACAGACGCTTGTAGATTTTTTTTTCTGTAGTCCTGGAATCGTGAGGTGTACTTGAGGACAGCACGAACACCATGGAGGAAACAGCGGTCGGGCCGCAGGTGCCTACCCAGATGTAAGAGAGGTACGATATGCATCGACAGTTTCACTATATATCGTGCGGGCCTTTTTTTTTTATGGTGAGGCCGGTGAGGTAATGGGAAGGGATCCAGGCAAAGTGCCTGACGTGTGAGCCCCCTATCTCGATGGCGACGTGTGTCGTGATTGAACAGCTGTGAGCCATGGCAATAGTTTCAACCATTGATGCACTGCGTGACGTTATAAATGACGTTAGAGCTGGCAGAGGTAAAACTGGATTTACCTTCGCGCCTGTAATCACTTTCGAGTACATTTAGTTATTATGTAACTTTGAAGGCGTTCACAAGTCGTATACCATTGTGGCATAAACGCGTATGTTGACGGCGTGCTGAGGGTTCATTTTACATGCATTAAAATCTTATTAAAGTTTCTATTGTGCCCACAGGTGATCCTTGGTACATAGGGGAACAGTATTTGAAGACGCACATTGCTCCAAAATATTGGGTGGCACTTATGTTCGGGAGCGCTTCATCGCATTTCGTTAAAAAGGCCAGCTGCTTCTTAGAGCGTATTTTAGGGTGTTTCAATCTTAGGCGCGTCTTCGTAGGCCTAAGTTAGAGCGTTTTGTGGCTAAGGTTTTTTTCAGTTCGTGTTACTTCGAGGTTACATAAGTCACCAACGCAGTAGTCGCCGTCCCTATGCAGATTATTTGTGCGATTTTCCTGCCAGTAAAACATTCCTTACTAAACTGTAGCGGCGAAGACTTCTGTAATGTAAATATTGCTGACTACGCGTAGGTTTTCTGTGAAGCGTCAATTTTCTCTATTCAAAGCAAATTTCTGCCTCAAGGAAGCTTCTTCAACTAGCAGAGGGGTGAATGATAGTCTTAGGGCCAGGAAGTGCACTTAAGTGCACTTAAGCTTACCAATAGATGTGTTTAGTGAATCTACGCCATCAAGCAATCAACAAAGGGCACAACGTCATCTACCAGTGGATACCGGGTCACTGCGGAATTGCGGGCAATCATCATGCGGACGATGCCGCCCGATCGGCCCACGATGGTGCCCATGTTGTACCACTACCACTGTCACGAACAGACGCAGCCACAAGTCTTCGCTCCCTCGCCCGCGAGCTCACGCAGAATCTGTGGAACATCAATGAGTTCACGAACGAACGTCTCCACAGATTGGATCCATGTCTGCAACTCCGCCTACTACCAGGGTTACCACGAGCGGAAGCAACACTTCTGTGCCGCCTGTGGCTCGGCGTGGCATTCACGAACTCTTATTCGTTCCGCATTGGAATGGCCGACAGCCCTACTTGCGGCACCTGCGGCTGCGAGGAGACGATTCAGCACCTCCTTTGTGACTGTCCCAGCTACAAAGTTCCAAGAACAGTGCTCGTAACCGCGCTCGAAAAACTGGACAATCGCCCCTTTACAGAGGAGAAGGCTCTAGGACACTGGTCCAGACGGGCTTCAGCACTCAAGGCCTTAAGGGCTTTGCTGAAGTTTTTAAGGACATGCGAATTGTGTGATCGCCTTTGAGTGTTTTATCGCGTAGTATCGCGGTACTGCGTGAATTTCCTTCATTTTTTTTCTCCTCTTCTTCTTCTTTCTCCTTTTATTCCCTTTACCCCTTTCCCCAGCACAGGGTAGCCAGCCGGTACTTACACTGGCTAACCTCCCTGTCTTTCCTCCGCTTTGTCTCTCTCTCTCTCTCTCTACGCTGTGGTTCCAAATAATGAAGATAGCATCTATGTAGCGGAAGAGGCACGTGGTGATAATAAAAATTACCTTGACAGATGTAATTCTGACTATCCCGTAACAATATTGACATACGTTGGCGTAAATGGGATTCCCAAGTAATGCCGAGGGGTTATTGGTGGTAGGTCGAAGTGAATTTGAAACAGTGAGGAGGGTGACTTCAGCAGTGATAGCTAAACTTCAGCTGAGTACGCATGCTTGCTCTCCTAAAGTAATTTCAAGAACACTTTCATTTCTTCAGTGGTAGCTATATTTGTATACTGGAGAGAGAGTACTTGTGTTGCTTTCTCATTAGAAGATCTCGCAGCACAGCCTAAATGACCACGTCCTCGCTGTCACAACTAACACTCCTTTTTCCCGATTTTTTAAAATTAAACGTTGTCACGTTTCTCTAATTGAATTTGATTGTCTCTAAGCACTCTAAGGTACTCTAAGCACCCGTTTATTTGCCTACCCAATTGGGAATGCGGGAGAAAGAGTCACGTAAACGCTGTCTCGGAGAGAAGTCACCGCCCTGATTAAGACGAGACTTCTTTTCAAAACGTTGGCTACAGAGGCAGACCTTGTTCGACTACTCTTGACTAATTAGAGTCGTCAACTTCCTCTGTACATGTCTTGTTTATAGATAATGCGTATGAGAGAGAAATATTATAAGGGAAGGGTCGTGAAGGTTCGCCAGTCAGAGCCCGCTTGACTGCACATAGATGCTATCTTTCACTGGGAAAGGATCTAGAGAAAGTGGACAAAAAGATGAGGATAGAGGGAGATTAAAAGTTCACAGCACGTATACGCGCCCACGCGTTCAAACGTTCCTTGTTTAGCTGTAGCCACAAGCACTCACTTAAGCTGGTGAACTTCACGAAGAAATTTAACCTTGTGTGAAAGGCATGTTCTCCAATTGTCTCAAAGTGGTGCGATGAGCAAGCTTGTGATCTCCGTATGGAGCCATCTGGCAAAACACCAGCATTAAATTTCTTTTTATAATACATGCATTAGCACACACGTTATTCCGGTTGATGTAATAGGTGAACTTTTCAGTGGGTGTCGAGTCAACATTTTAAACAATCCCAAAATATAAGCAGCTCTATCGCTGCTACATGGTGAACTCGACGGCCATTGAAGTGCTCAAGTAATCTTACACTAAGCATGTCTGGCGCCCCCATCACAAGTGAAGAAAAGTACACCCGAATGTACCCCGACAGTAACCAGCCCTCAGAAACATTCTAAATATGTAAAACGAGCATCTTTATTTATGAAACACGGTTATATGTCACACTAAAACAATGCGCTATTCTTAGTGAAGCCATTGCCGCAGTCCCGCATTATTTACGGCTTGTGGTCGGGTTAGCTTAAGCGCGCCGCGAATATTAGGACTGCTTTGCAATGTCTTTTTACATGGTGTTGGATGACGGTTGGGTCCTTGCTCCCATTGTTCATTCGAATATTGCTTTTTCCGCGAGCGCTTTGTCGACGACTTAGGGAAGTGCGCAGACACTGTTTTTCGTTATCAAAAGAAGGGCAAGCGCTATGGTCTTGTACAAAAATAGAGTTTCATAGAATAATTACTAGAGGGAACTCTGGCAGTTTGTGTATACGGGAGCTGCAATGGCAGTGGTTCAGCCAGTATGGAAATTATGGGAAGTACATGGATGTGCATTAACTTCGTCCTTGTGGCTTCAAACGGCTTCGTGAGTTGACTTGTCATTTTCAACAATGTACTGCGTAATAAATAAAGAAACAATATTAACATTGTCCGACGGCAGGATGCAAACACAGGACCTCCAGCACAGACGCCCGATATTGAAACTCTTGCGCCACGGACGCATGCATCGACAAGCGACATATGACGCCCTTATGAATTTATCGCGGGCTAGCCAGCGTGTTGAGACGCTTGGCGCGTTTCGATTTCACCACCACGACGAGCCCAATCGTTGCAATAAGTAGCAATAGTGCATGTCCGCAGCGTCTTCTGCACTTCGAAGAGTATAGATTGCCCTGAAATTTACAGCAATGAAGGCATGCAAAGCGTGATAAACGAATCAACAAGAATTTCTCAATGCGCAAGCACGAACATCAGACAAATTCATGCACTCGCCATCATTCCCATGGTGGCACAACGATTGCAGCGCCAGAGTTCCCTCTAGTATATTGCAGGAAATTCTGTCAATACAACCCCCCCAAAAAATGTAAGTCGCACTGTCAATCATGCCGATATGTACACGGATTAGGAAAGTTTCTCATACGCACAAGAAGTCACTAGAGCCAGGCTGCACTTCGTTAAAGACGATGGCAGGCTCTGCACATATACAGCGATCACTTATGCGCGTGCGCGCGCATCATTTTTTGTCTCATTTCCCTTATGTTGCTTTCCGTTTCTCCTTCTCCAGTGTAGGATAGCAAAGCAGGTGCAACCTGGTTAATCTGCCCGCTTTTCTTTCTCTTTGCTTTCATCGCATAATACAAACGTTCGCTGTTGTTAAAAAAAAATCATGGTAGATAGTTTTTTACTGTTGTTTCTCCCCGAGTGATTCTCTTGCTTTTTTTTTCTGTGACGCGCTAGCGCAAGCGCGCTGTTTACGACTGTGCCAGCGTCTGTACTTCGATGGCCTTCGAAATTCCGATAGAGTTCCCCGCAACGGACTCGATAAACTATTGACGCAACGGCCGTCGAAGCTGCCCGTGTAGCAGCACCTGGGGTGCTATGCAGGATGCGCTGAGTTTCTCGTTCACCCGAGTTTTACCCGAGTTTGCTCGACGGCAGTCAGTGAACGGAGATAGCGCGGAACGCGCCGAAGGTGCAGGCAAAAAATTATGTAGACAAAAAGCTGCGTATGACAACATGAGCGCACCCTGCGCGGCACGCTGCTTCCACGCTTCAAGCGCAAAAGGCTGCACAACGAAACGCGCCAGCGCCGCATATTGTTATCAACGGATCATCGCAACTTAGCGATACCGTGACTGCCCCTCTGTCTGTCTGCACACTTGCCGTGAGCCGCTTGCCACGCCTTTCCCGGGCGCGTCAAGGGCGTGCCTCATCTTTTGGGCACTGTCTTTCTATCCTCCATCGAATGCGAACAGAATACATGCGGCGCATTCTTGCACCTACACTGTCACTCAAACGAATACGTTAAAATACAACAAATAAAATAACGAACAGTTTTTACTTCTTTAGGTATCTGTTTTTCGTTTTCAACGCTAGAAATTTGTGATGGCAAACGGATATCGAGCAAATTATTAAATTTTGCGCTTCTTGCCGCGAGTGGCGACAGGGAGGCGAAAGCTTAGAAGCGGTACATTGAAGTGGGTCGCACGTACGAGGGCGTTCATATGGTGATAAGTCGCCTAGCGGCGATGCAGTGCTATTCTCAATAAAGTCGGTCATGATCCATGGAGGGTCATGGCCACTCTTTCTCTATTAGGGGAATAGAAACGCAGCGCCGCGGTACGGCTGTTCATCGCAGGCGCTTCACCAGGCTATTAAGGCCCCCGCTTTACCAACTAAAATCGACACAACAGCTGTCGCTACAAAATGGCGGTATGTTATTTTAGAGTGCGTAGTGACGCAGTTCAGTGAAAATGTACCAGTTTATATTTGTGCTCGAAGCCTCTGTGATACATTGCCAAAAGTGCGTGCTTCCCCAGCGACACAATTCATCGCTTGTCATCGCTTGCCCAGTGAAGGCGTTTCTGAGCGCATGTACGCAGTATATGAGTGTGTTGTGCAGTCGAAGGTGCTTGCGGATTACCTCTGCTGGAGCCAGCAGCGATCGCAGATGGATATCGTAACGACACCGCAGCACTCGCATTTTGGCAGGTGAGGGCTTATGCGTGCAGTTATGAAATCAGATTTCGAACGGAGGGAGGTGTTGGAACTGTTGAGTGCGCAGTGCTTGTGATGAAGAAATGCCATTGCACTGGGTCTAGAAGAGCGAGCGATTCTCGGACGCTGATCGTGTTTACGACGCTGTGGCTCCGTTTCATCACCGATTACAGAGCAGCCATCTCAAACTACTGCTGCAATACGCACTCCTCAGCATCGTCGTCCCCCTCGACGCATCGACGCCTTGCAAGCATCTACAGTGACGTGCCGATAATTATTTACTGTGCGCTACGCGCCACAATGCAGGCAATGAAACCGTGTTATGCAGCCATCTCAGCCCGAAAAGATGTATGCATAAGCCAGCGACAGTCAACGCATTGTTTTTGATAGTGGTGCTCAGTACATCATCGATGACAGTGCGTTGTGCGTGTTTTGTGTCGGCGGTCAAGATTGTTGATGCCTCTCAGCTCGACGCCGCGTTGCTGTTGCCGGAATATAAGTTGGGCGTGGCCCAACTGTAGTGGGTGCGCGTGAAATAGTTACATGCCTCGCGCGGGGCGTAACCTCTGGTTTTGATTGACAGGCGAACTCATGCTAAACTCGTACATCGCGAAACCCCCTCCGAGTTCAACTCGGGAACATGGCGGCGGCAGCAGCAGCCTGTTTCATTGCATCCAGCGGCAGCAAGCGTCAGTATGACCGTCCGGACCCGTTCACCTGCATGACCGACGGGGAGTTTCAGCGCCATCTTCGCCTGTCGAAGACATCAGTGCGCTGGCTTTGTGACGAGCTAGGCGAAGACTCTCGTCTGCGGAAACAGCGTGGCGGGCTTCATTCGCTCACCGTCGTAGAGCAAGTCATCTGTGCCCTCCGTTTCTACGAGACTGGGAGTTTTCAGGGAAGCGTCGGCGCCGAGCGTTACATTGGATGCCATCCAACTACTGTTAGCAACTGTGTCAGAGATGTGTCTGACGCGCTTATCGATGCGGCAGTGCGTAAGCGGTGGCTAGCTTTCCAGAATACTGCGGCGGAGCGGGCATATATAAAAGAATGCTTCCTACTTCGTGCGAACATTACGAACGTAGTCGGGTGTGTCGACGGAGCGTACGTAGGAATTAAGGTGCCTTCAATGTCAGCGTTACTGTGATTAACAGACTTTATCGCTGGTTGATCACTTCTTGCCGATTGTTCTACTTGTCTGCCAGGGTGCCTTCCAAATGGCTCACTTTCTTGGGAAAGAGGTTAAGTATAAATAGATAAATGGATATTACAAATTGTGTGAAGTAACCTATGAATCCTAATCTCATAAAGAACTTGGGGTTCTTTATTGGTGAAGTTACTAAGTATGCACAATGCTGAATTTCGGTCATGCGTAATCTATCGGCCGCACTATGAAACAGCGAGGCATTGCACAATTTGTTGCAGCGCGAGATGTGGATGTTGCGCCAAGCCGGTTGTGCGTATGCATTTGTGGCGAAATGAAAATGCATTGAGGATCTTAGTGTGTTGGCTTGCATGAAGAAAATACTTCAGATTGTTTGCTCTGTTCACTGTCGATGCATATGCCAGAGGTTCAGTGCATCTTCTTTTTTTTTGGGGGGGGGGCGTTATTCTGGATGGATAAATTGTATATTTTCGTCTCATAATGGGGCTCTAATTCTTAAGCAGTAGAACAATGCACATCCGATACTCTGCAGAACTCTCTGTACGTGAAGATGTCATGAAACACCAAGGCAAAAATACATATCGGGAGAACTGTGGTGCAGATGCCAATGAAAAGTGGGTCTTTAACCCACCATGATAAAAATAAAAATTGCAGAGTAAATGGACCATTTGTACAGCTTTAGAGCAATGATTACACAAAACGTGATATGCCCAAACGAGTAAACGCTTGCCGCAATGCCAAAGTAGGCTAAGCGACATGCAGCATATATTGGCATTGAACATGTCTAGTAACCGTTATTTTTATTGTAAGCCCTCGCTGTCACACCTTTCCCTCCAGCACTCCCTTTACTGAAATGTGGCACTGTCTTTCCATTGGTGTCATGATGATAATGGTAATGGCAGCAGCAAGGCTGGTTAATGCTTGCCTCTTTGATTCCTGTGAGTTTAGTGGTAAAGAATATGGCACGTGCATACACACAGATGTGCTGGAAAATTTAACATTTGTGATTTTTTGGAGAGCTAATTTTTGTTGGGAAATTTCAAAGATGTGCACCATTGTGGCCTAATAACTAGAGCATTGGTGAGGTTGAAGACGGTGTATTGGTATAGAAGCTTGAAGTTTAATTGCGCAACAATTTGACGGGACACAAAGAGAAATACGCACAGCAGAATGCTTTGCTGTATGTGTTACACTTCTTTGTGTGCCGTTGAATTGTTGTGCGATCCAACTTCAAATAGAGCAGTGGGCTTCTTTGGTGCAGGACCGAGGAAGTGTGAGCTATACGACAACATGCCAGTGCCTTGCCACACAATTATGGAAGTCGGAAGGTTTGCAAACAAAGCTTTGCTTTCAAATCCACCTGCTCATGTAATACAAGCGCTGATTGAAAGAACCATCACACAAAAATAATGGTGAAATCAATGGCCTGTGAAAAGTTTGATTTGTATATAGACACTGTTGACATAATAGGTGCCATACCGGCCTCAAAATTGTACCGGACAGAGCAGTTTGTTTCCTATGTAAAGTACAACCTGCCATTACATGCTGTGCAAATAACCAAGCTCAGTTTGTTTTGACGTGCTACACAACATTAAGTGTAATCTGTTTTTGATTCTAAAGAAGTTCCAAACACCACCTCTTTTTCAAGTACGTCATGGGAATATTTGGCGAGACCTTTTTCAGCCCCTCATAATGGAAGTGTGGCCAGCCAGCTTTGCTTGGATGCCTTTATAGATTTCTGCTCCTGATCATTGTGTGCTATCAAGTTGCAGAAGTCTATGCAACTGGTGCAAGGCATTACGTGTTTCTATTGTCGGATACAACTTCAGGAGGCTGCGGAATCTGCACTTCAAGGCAGGTGAACACAAGCCTGCACCAATGGGCACGCACTCTAGACTGACATCGTGCCGCCGGACAGACTAATACCTGCTCGTTGGAGAGGGACTATTTCTTTAGACGTGTAGGCAATCGGCTGCTGCGCTTTGGTCATCTGGGTGGGGCCTCTCCTGTCTTCTGATGTTTTATCAGACTGTAAAGGATGCTGCTTTTCATACAACACAAAAGGACAAAGTGTACAATTCTTTGGCCTATGAAATGGATACATCAGAAGTGTGCTATGCAAGGGCTTAAGATGTGTGAAATATAGCACATGAAATTATAAGACAATGTTAAAGAATATGTGGTGTCGAACATGCATGTAATGGCATATTTGAATCGGGGAGTGTTGCAGTCATATGCACAGTCTATAGGTGATAGCATTATTAAGCTCCTGCTGTTTCCTGTCTTCATTGTGAATTACACACACCGTTCATCTTGTGGCTAATCAACACGCACTGTATTCTTGCACATAGAAAGAAGAAACAGCACGACGACGTGTATGCTGCATTAGTGTATTTTTTATTTACATGGTTCAAGAGTGGCACAGGTTTTCTTACGTTTTTGCCTATTTTGAAGGGACACCAAGTGCATGTTACAAGTCTCCTAATTATGCACAGTACAATGTTTACTGCAATAATTTTATTCATGCTATTGAATAATAAACAAAATATTAAACTGCAAGCTCCTTTATAAGGTGCCTTCTGTGGGCCCGACAGGGGAGCAGTTAGGGCACCGATACGATTGTTGCAGAGCAGCCCTCTGGACCTCTGCCACACTCTCAAGAGCACGTGCCTGGCGCTCGCCTACTGCCACCAGGCGGTTGAGTGCCTCCAGCAGCAGAATGTTTTGCTGCAAAAAAGTGTATTGGAATGAATCAGCCGCATACAAACCATTATTTACAAAGAAAAAGGCTCGTTGCACTATTAGTACTAAGTGCCCTTAACTGTGGAAGCCTCTAGTGTAGTATGCATAATAAAACAATGCGTTGGGACAACGTTGCTTTATTTTTCATAACTGGGGTTTTCATTTGAGAGCCAATTGTCACGTTGATTAGTGTGCCAGCAGCTGAGGTGGCCCCACACCTTCACGGGTCTCTACTGTCAGCACCACAAACCGATTTTTGTTCGCTGCAAAACAAATGCCTCACCCTACAATCCCGTATTATACTAGCTCATTGCATCCTATGCCTACAAACATCATATTTTTGTCCCATTACGCAATTTTCTACCATCTTCGGCTGTAGTTCTCTCTCCTTGACATCCATTCTGTCATGCTTATGTAATCACCTCATATGAATTGGCAACTATTAAGTGACCGAATACGTGCATGGCCTGCCTGCCGATTCCTTTCTTTTTTCTTAATCTCAACTAGCATATCAGTTGCCACGGTTTACTACGCCACTGTCTTCCTGCCTTAATGCTATCTCCAACAATTTTTCTTCGCTTTCTGCACAGTCCTTGACATCTCAAGTTTCTTTGTTAACCTCCAGGTTTATGTCCCATATTGCATAACCGGTGGAAGGCAATGATTCTAGGCTTTTTTCAAGGATATCGGTAACGTGGCGATCACGATTCGGTAATGCCTTCCATGTGCTGTTCAACCCATGAAATTTTTGTCTAAGTTTTCTGCTTTATATCAGTACTTGCAATTGATATTTCACTTTGATAAAGATACTCTTCCATAAATTTTGCTGGCTTAATGTCACTCATGAATTTCTGTTATCTCACCAAGTTAGTGAAGGTTACCTTCATCTTTTCCATATTTTCGCGGGCCCACTTGCATGTAAAAGCACGAACACTCATTGGTTCTCACTGCCTTCTTTAAACTGCTGGACATTCAGTTCGTTACTACGAAAGTGGCTTAATCCGTGCACTCTTATTATGCTAAATATGAAACAGTAGAAATATACTTCTCTGCAGTTTGTCGATGTCTCCTTCACTGTGTTGGTAGCGAGATCCATCGTCGGTACCACCTCCTTGTCGCATCGTAGCTATATGGGATGTCTGCCTTTTGCCCACACTATGTAATGTTCGTGACGCTCGCAGTCACGCAGAGTGGAGGAACTCAGCGCACTCGCAGAAGCAGCACCGGACAAGTTGTTTCTTCAGCACTTCGCCGTAAACAGTAGGTGCGCGTTGCGATCTGTAAAATCGCCGAAGCTATTGGCAGTCTTACCGGGTGCACGGGAAGATTGCCCATGGAGGAACAGAACTATCCAAGAAATAGTGGCTATCGTCGAGCCTGATCACTACGTCGCGCACTGCAAGCTCGTTGTACGGGTTTGTTTACTCTGGGCCTCTCTGATGCTTAGCCGCCATGCTTGCCCGGTGAATGGGTGTGATGACGCCACTGCAGCGTTCCCTCGTGGTATAATGCGAAGCGTACTAAATTAAAAATTAGTCTAAGACGCATTCAGTGCACATCTCGTAAGCTTCAAAATGCTTCTAAACCACGTTAAAGTAACTAATATTATTGTACTAAATGCATTTGTTTTACAAATTGCTTCTGCATGTAATGCACTCGGTGGAACGACAAACAAGTGAAAGAAGGCAGGACCACGCACCGACAGTATGATCACGTGAGCCCCAGTTTGTCGACCGCCCAGAAGGCAACGCCCAAGGAATGATAGCCAGCCAGAGTGAATCTAGATAAACCAATGAAACTACAGGCTTGTCGAAAGATAAACTGTGTCTCGGTACCATTCGTGCTTTCATCTTGGGGTGTCGCCAGAGCTCGTGAAGATCCCGAGTTTCGCCAAACTCGGCGCATCCTGCATAGCACCCCTGCTTCGCCATTGAATCGGTAAGCTATCGGTTCGAAGGACTTCTAAATTCCAGTTTTATACTTACTGTGAAAGAAGAGGGCTATACATCTGGTGACGTGCAACGCCGGTACCAACACAAACAAAGTTCTCGCCATTAATTACATGTTTTCGTTTTATTTTCATTTAAACAAAAATAAACAATAAGGAAGACATTGCAATGCCACAAAAATATATTCTAAAACACCCCGTTGATGCTATTAGGAAAATTGAAAAGACGTTGATGTGCACTCCTCTGGCCTGTCTGCTCCGACAACGCAATCAGGAGTTCCATTCCCGTGCTGTTCGTGAAAAAAAAGAATCTTAAAAAAACATTCTTTATAACATATTAACTCGACCACGTGTATTCTTTTTCGACGTCGTCGCTTAGTGCGGTTTCATTTACATAATGCTTCTTGTCAACCACGATCAAGTTAATCGTGATACTGTAAAAAAAATTTTAGTCATTAAATCTATAGCTTCCTATCACGGGAGTGAATGAACAGCAGTGCTTGACACTGTACTTTTAATTTGAGCTGATGTCTCATGGGAAAAAGTTAAAACTTCGCTTGCATTTTGCAATAGTGAATGCACTAACAAGTTTTTAGCAGTTAATATGATAGCTCGGGAAGTTTGAGATTGCACTGGATTCATCCGAGTCTTTGGTAAGCTTTGCTAACAAAATTGCAAATTTGATGCTTCCACTTTTTGTAGGCAGTTTCAGGAGCCCTTATACGGCTTTTAGCTATTTTAAAGAATTGACAAAAAAAGTGCAAATGAAGTCTGTGTAGGTAGGGGCCCGCGCCATGTGAGTTTTAGTTTTGTACACGGCCCCTTTATTTCTTTATTTCTTTGCTCATTCCGCGACATCTATAAGTATACCATTCGCTGATTCTATCTAAATACTATTTCAATTTATTTCCGTCAACAACAAATGCAACTTCAGCGCAAACAGCACAACGTCGGCAAGTAACCTGGAATGAATAGGAGCATGTAGCTATCAAATTATTAAGGTACATTAAGTTATTGACCATCCTCATGGCTGCGCCAACCACGGAATATCGTGCGAAAGCATATTTTCTCTACGACGCTGGTATGCAACGTCCGCAACTTGTCGGGCTCGTCACTGTTGATCCGTTTCGGGAGTGCGCTTGGCACGCTTGTGCAGTCTGTCGTTATGCAAGCGCTTCTGTCCTTCTACGGCAGTTTCATTGGCCCGTTTCAACGCCATGAATTGCGTTCTTTGTTGCTGCAGTCACCATCGCTTGGCCACATCTTCGTCGGTGGACTTTCGCTGCCTACGTCGCCGGAGCTCGGTGTTGTTCGTTGCGCCTGACGCGACGAATGTCGTCTTTAGGCATTGCTCACGACGATCCCGATTCACTTTCCATGTTTATTACACTCATACACACGCGGGCGTATGTGCGAAAAGAAGGACATGCTGTGCAGGCGAAACGCGCTGGAAGAAACGCGTGTATGCAGATGTTTCACGCAGACAGAGCCGAAATCCAGGTTGGTCGGCAAGTAGTGCTTTCGCGCTAAACCAATGAACGCCCGTGCACGGAGCGCCGCGGCACGCCTGATTCATCACGACAGGTCTGAGACTTGCTTTGGTTTATACTAGCTTATAGTTTGCGCTTAATTAGAAGTGAAACTATCCAATGAACAGCATTATTATTTACTAAAACATCTTTCAATTGATTGATAACCACCAGTGATTAACATTATCATATGTGTTCTCGAAATCACATTGATTTGCCCTCTCCTATCAAGCACTTCCTCAGGATAATCATTTGTCTCTTCTTTATGCGTCACTGCCAAAAACGCGTTACAAAACGCATATCAATATTCGCTTAAAGTTTGATAAGAAAGAAGCCCTATGATGTGCTCAGAAAGAATGCGCCCTAGAGCATTGCGAGACATAGACGTTAAGATAATAAAATAAAATAATACAAAATAAGATTACTATTTGTTTCAATACTCATTTCAGTGAGAGGCTGAAACAGGCGGCACTACTTGTTCGACGTGGCTCTCCCGTCATTTAAATATGAAGCAGGCTGAAATTTCTACCCTAACCTTCCGAGTCATGTAACTCTATGCAACCACAGACATCCGCACCGATCAGTCGCCTAGCCGACAGAGTTTAATGCAAACGACTGGGGCCTTTCTTGTCGTAGCGAATGTGCCGCGGCTTGGCGTGGTAGCTCTTTCAGGTTGGTCAATGCAACCTTGTCATCTCGCAAGCCTGTCTTGTGTCGTCGCTGTGTCGTTCAGTGGTACAACAGCGTCGATAACACAAAACGTCGAGACCCGTCCATAAAATTGTATAGATGTCCGGGCAAAAAAATTCACAGGGTGTCTTATGTTATTCCTACGACGGGTTGAAGGCGCAAGCCCAAGTGCCGATGCTTTGAAGACGGGCACCTAACGTACACATCCACCTTAATTCGCTTAGTTTACTTCGCTCAGTCATCCCTCTTAATTTGCTAGCTCATCCTGGTAATTCACTTAATCATCCCCTTTAATTCATTTAGTCTACTTCGGTTAGTCATCCCTTTGCTTGCTCAGGTTTTTAATTCGCTTACTCGTCCTCTTAATTCGCTTAGTCGTCCCCTTTAATTCGATCTGTCTAATTAATCAATCAGTCATGAAGCTTAATTATATTGGCTTTACCTCGCCTGAATCTTGCACTTAATCCTCTTAGTCATCCACTTAATTCGTTTTATCATCCATCTTTATCACTTATCTTGCATGCTTACGGAGGTAAATGATACATTGATAATAACGATAGTGTTACTGCCTTCCGTGTCGTACCAGTAGTTTTCGCTCAAGGACTTTGAAGGTCGACTGAATGATGAGACATATAACAACGGATAGACAAGTGCGAAACTGTCCGCAGAGTCAAACCACGTATATTTCTATTCGCTTGTCTTCTTTTTCTCCGCTGCTAATGTGCGCAACGAGAAAGCTTCGTAATCTTGGGACATACGGGTGCCCCGTGTCCTCAACGCTGGCCCTTGCCATGATGAGCATGCTGCTTGATGAATGGTGGTAGACTTTCAGTCTTTGTTATATACGTTTACAATAGGGTATTTTCTAAACACTTTAAATGCGAAAGCTTGCGAAAGCTCGTACCCTTTATAAGGTTGCGATCTCGTGCACACATCGAGTTTTGTGTTAGATGCCTCCAAATTGGTTGAAGCCCGCCTATAATGCAATAACGAAATGCGTGACCGTTGGTGGGATTGATCGTACAACCATCTCTCTATCCATTAGGCCACGATTACACGTATGCTTCTCTCGTGCCAAAGTCAATCTTTGAGACGTCTGGTACGTGCAGCACATGCTTTCCTCGTAACGCTTTGGGAGGCTGTCTTTCACTGCTCTGCGTTCGGGGTCGGCCCATATCTTTTCATAGAGACCTCCAAAGTTCGGAAGGTCTACCTGTAATGCTGTCGCATTCATTGCTGGTGAACTACTAGGTTGCACTGAGCGCTTTTCAAGTACGCAACATAACCAAGGTTGGGAGTGCGTTCTACTTTGCTTTTTCAATGTGTAACATACTTTGGCTATGTGCTCGAGCTCATTTTCGGCTCCGTTACGTTCATCCTTCCGTTTTGTGTCCCAAAAGGGTCGTACCCCCCTCTACGCTTGAATAGGTGAATACTCA
Source organism: Dermacentor albipictus (assembly GCF_038994185.2). Classification (NCBI taxonomy): domain Eukaryota; kingdom Metazoa; phylum Arthropoda; class Arachnida; order Ixodida; family Ixodidae; genus Dermacentor; species Dermacentor albipictus. The sequence continues at coordinate 127,222,710 of NC_091821.1, read as the reverse complement.
AACCTCTGTTCGCTTACCACCAAATACTTCCGACAGCATGGACCTCCTGCGAGATATTGTGCCATACCATAGAAGCGATGGTTAGTGCCTAAAATTCCTCCTTCTTCGTGAACTCACCATTTCAAACAATGAGCTGTTTTATAAATTATGAAATGTATGCCATTAAAATTGTTCGACTTCAGGATTCGAACACATGACATCTAGTACTCTACCAGACGCCCGATATCGAAACCGTTACGCCACGGGCGCATGCATCGACAAGTGGCCTAGAACACGCTTATGAATTCCTCGCATGCAAGCGAGTGCGTTGAAACACTTCGAATGTTTCGATTTGGCCTCACCGAGGCGCAATTAGAACACTGGCAAGAGCCTGTGTGTGCAAGAAACGCGTGGATAACGCAGGCAGCCATAGAAGTGCGTCTGCAACATCAGGGAGAAGCTTCTGAAGAGGAAGCGTGTCGGCGAGAAAAGAAACAGTACAGCAACACTTCTTTCATTTACCTAACACAAGATTGGTGTAAAAATGAGTTCACTGGGGAGATCGCCATAGTGTGGATGGTATAGTCTTTGCAGTTGCTTATCTCTAAAGTACCGCAGTCTTGGTTTCAAGGGTAATGTATATATATATAGAGGCTTCATATGTAATAATTACAAAAATTCTACGCACAATATGACGATTCTCCATTGGGGACTGTCTGCCCAAATTTTTCTTAAACTCGCAGTGAACTTAATGAGGCGTGCAACTCTTCTGTTCACAAAGCCTTTGAAATCGGTTGCAAGAAACTTTTGGTCAATGTGTCTGTGGGAGATGAGCACAAATGAGGCGCGATCATTTGCATACAGATGAACCGACGAAAACAAAAAATGACACTCAGCACATCAGGAATGTTATTAGCGTGCTTCGAATCGGAAAGAAAAAACCGCACTAGTCCTTGTTGCACCAATTTTTAAGCATGGTGGCTTGTGTATAGCACTCAATTAGGCGTATACTTTAAGCCATTGCTGACTTTCGAAACACACTTGCCGCTTTTCATCGATTCTTTGTCCACAATATGACCGAAGTGGTGAACGAAATGCACAGCCAACGCTCGCTCTGATATTCCCGTCCCGAAAGGGTGATGCATGACGGACTGTTTCTGGGAACCACACTGGAGTAGGCACATTGCCCTTTCCTAACCATTCTAACCATTCCGCGCGCTCCCCTCAAAAATACAGTCAGTGCCAGGAACGTCAAGAGAGAAAGCGTGCAGCCCGGATGTAACAAACCATCGCTGGAGCAACATAGGCTGCAAAAAAACTTGTCACAGCTGTCGCAGTTTTTGCAACCAATGTGACAACTATTGTGCATCAAATGAAATAATTACAATGAGAACATTACAGCTCAAAGCACCAAACAAGTAAATGTTTTCATACGATACCGAGCTATGATCATTGAGTTACAACGTCATCAGTGCTACAGGTTTAGGTTTTGACATCAGCTGCGTTTTTCTTTTCTTCGCTAAGGCATTTGATGCAGTATCGTATATCTTTCTTCTCTACAAGCTTCGTAAATTAATATAGACATGAACGTGCTCAACTAGATTAAAGGCTTTCCCTCCAACCACACTCAATGCAAACTACTAACTATTAATGAATATTCATCTTCTTCCTCATTTGTGGCGTCTAGCGTACACCAAGTTTTTTGGGGGCCCTTGCGTTTTCTTGTTCATATTAATGACCTTCCTGACAGCATTACCATTCCTATATTTTCTTGGTTGCTGTTTTCGATATGTTATCGCCTTTATGTAATCAGCTTGTAAACGAATACAGATTGATGTTCGCGGCCTCTCGGTACTGGAATTATTTCATTCACCTTCCAAACTCATTGAACACATCCAGTCGAGAGCGGTTTGTGAGTGGCTGATGAAACGTCTCGATTAAGCACTTCATGAATAAAAATGAAAACAAAAAGAGACGAGAAAATGAATTTACGCGTGGCCTCAGGTCCTATACATTAAATGAATTCATAAAGCTGGCTGCTCCTATTAAACAAAATAGGTTAGTGCAGAGCGGCTTGCTGTTCGATGTACACCATTCCTTACAGAGTTCGTCGTCAGCACCCTGGAGACACATTCCCCGGAGGGCTTGCTGCCTCTCTGCTGCCAACGCTCGGTACTCCAACAAAATGTGCTTCAATTGGGATACACTTTAAAGGCCGCATATTGGGAACTTCAACTGTGTTATCGATGGTGGCGATGTGTCAAGATCAGCTCCAGGACCACTCTGTATTTGTCGCCATCGATGGCCACAGCTGGGGTATTGCCATCCCAGTTCTTACATTTGTAAGTGTAACGGAGTCTCATCGTGTGAGGTATGGAGGTAGCGGGACTTCACAGGATGGAATACTCCGTCTCTTTGTGTGCCTCTGCAATTCTTTCGCTTTTTTAAGTTCAAACCAGTAGTTCTATTTAGTCGAAGATTGGTTTCTTTCGTTTCTTCTGGTGTTTGGTAGAGTTGTGGCCGGGGTGTGCGCAGAATAATTCCCTTGAATTCTACTAGGCGCAGGAACCCATTAGGTCACGATATCTATGTCTTCATCTTTAATCAACTTGGCTCGTCGGTGCGTCTATTTTTCTTTCGAGGGACGTTGTCCCACAAACGTGTCCCATGTATCCCAAAGTCAGTGTATACGTGAATGGCCGATATTTGCTCATTACTAATAAATCTTTATATGTAGTACAGCGCGTAGTCAACTGCAAGTAATTCCAGACAAAGTGGATCCTTGTTGCCGGGCCATTTATTGGAGGAAAGAAGGAAAACAAGAGGTGAAAGGCAGAGAGGTTAACCAGATTAAGTGTCGGGTTGGCTACTCTGTACAGGGAGATGGGGTAATGGGCAGAACTGATAAGAAAACAAGAGAAGAGACGTGCTCTTGCGCGTGCCAAGTGTGTACGAGTAAGCAGTGACGCCATTGTGTTAACTTACACCGATGCGTCAGTGAGCACTTCATGCATATCATGCTTACAAGCGCTCACACTTTGCTTGTGAGCTGGTTCTAATTGCTGCTGTTTAGGAGGGTGGCTATGCGCCTTTGCATCATTGGCTTTCCAGGCACGAGATCTTATATTCTCCATGAAAGAAGGAACGGGCCATCATCATGCTCCAGATCTTTCATGTATGATTCTCCTTCACAAGCTGTCAGTCTCCTCCCGTCTAGTATAGTGTTGACTGCGATAGCGATAGTGTTGACTGGGCGTACTCAATCAACAGATTCCTTGGCGCCACTTTAGGGAGATCGGTAATTGCCCTAATTGCTTCGTTGTTCACGAATTCCTGTTTCTCGAATTGTGCGTCGGTTTGACGAAAATTACCGCAAGCTACTAAGCCATCCAGTGGGAATTGGGAACCTCCTGAGAAAGCCATTGGCAATCTCGTCTGGATACATCGGCGTGTACATTTTCAGACAAAGCAATCTTGTTAACCTTTCACATTCTGAAAGTTTGCCATCACCCACAACACACAGCAAGCAACACACTAGACATTTCAAATTTAGCTAGTTTACCGCCATTATTTGTGAATACGCTCTAGAAAAAGCTCATCATTACCATTGTTGTCATCAGTCTTATTTATGTCCACTGCAGGACAAACACTTCTTCCAACGATCCCCAATTACCCCTGTCTTACGTCGCCATATCTTCATCGTATGTATGCCTACAAATTTTCTCATTTCATAGCACCACCTAAACACTACATTTCCTTTCCCTAGGCAACCATTCTGTTACGCTAGCAGACCACTGGTTATCTTTTGCAGGTATTACATGGCCTGCTCTACACAAGTTATTCTGTTTTATCTCTGCTAAAATATTGGCGGCACACATTCGCCTTCTAAAACACCATGCTGCCTTGCTTTCCTCCTTATGGTACACCTATCAATCTTTGTTTCACCCTTCGTTGAGCTGCCCTTCTGAGCTTAAGAACAACTAAAGGCTTTATTTCTCAAGTTTTGAGTGAAATTTACTATACTTACTTGCAATATACTTATCAGTCATAAAAACGTCGTATTTGCACCCCCTCAAGCATAAAATTTATATTAAAGTTCTTAATGCGCTACCGAAACTTTAGCGGCTTGCATCGATATTATTCTACATCATTATGCCTTGCATTTTTTTTATCCAACATTTTAATCCTGACCTCAACTCTGCTTTAGAGAGAAAGAAAAAATATGAGTTAAAAAGCAGAGAGCTTCACTAGAGTGAATGACGGTTGCCTACTCTGCAGTAGGAGCAGGAGAAATGGCAGGCAAGATGAGCTGGAAAGAACTGAACATACAAAAAAATCTGCGCACATGCACGTGGAAGGCAACTGACAACGGCTGTATAGTTTTTTATTCATGCATTTCCGATCTACTTACGAATGCACACTAGTGCTTTTAGAGCAACTTGGGTAGAGATCGATTAGGAGCAGCTAGGGTTCAAGTATTATTTTTTCCGTAAGGGGACGGTTATAAAGCTTGCCGAGCGGCATGCAGAACCCTTTCCTTTGTTCACTTAAACAAGGACAATCACGCAGATGATGCGCAATCGTCTTTTCGTACCCGCATACTTCACCTTCGGGACTTCTGGTCATTTGGATGAGGAAGGAATAGACATTTGGGAATGCTACTTCAAGCCATAGGCGACAAATCAAAGTTACTTCCTGTACTGTCAAGCCGTATGGAAGGTGGAGCTTTAGGTGGGGATCCAGGGAACAAGGGCGTTTGCCTGTAAGGTTCGCAGAATTGCGTGGGGCCGATGTAGATAGAGGGAAAAAGACAGAATTTAGACAGAACGAAGGCAGAGAGGTCGGCCGGGGGGAACGTGCTCTAGTCTGCTACTCTGCACAAGGGAAGGGGGGAACGGGGATGTAAAGGCTGGATGACGCCTCATGATGACGTAGACGAAGGATGCACAGCGGTGAAGGCAAGTTCAGAATTATTATGGTTGTCAACAAAGTCCAAAAAAGCCACTCAGTAGTGTCATCCATCTTCCAGAGCAATGCTGGAGTCACTAATCTAACTGAAACTTCACAAAAACGCGCAACGAAGACGCTTGTGCGTGGGCTTCTCCTGCGTAAGCAGCCCAGGTGTCAAGAAAGTTCTTTAAGTTATGTAAAGAGCAGCGACAAGCGACTCCAGTACGGCGAGGAGATGCACGGCGCTTTTAGCGGCCGGAGTCTGGAGACCACAGAGAATCACGCGCATTGATTCGAGTAGGTGCTTCAGCATTTTTTCATCGCTTTCCTTGTCATTCTACTCTGCTCCTTTCTTGCCTTAGCATCCACTCCTTGACGTAGAGGAAGACTACGGCATAGCGTCGTGCCCGTGGGTCTACAGGGAAGCAAAAGCCACTCCGTGTCTGTGCCACCCAGGGGCGAGGAATGTACACAGTGTGCTCTCAACGATCCTGAGTTTGCAGTAGGTGCGGTTACCGTCCTCGGTGCCGCCACAGGCAGAGGTTGTCGTGGCCCCTGCGCCCCGCAGTGCGGGTCTCCAGAAGTCACTGGGTGGCGGTTCTTGCGCGAGCGTTGTTTGTCTCGCGGAACCCATTTAGCAGCCTCCCCATAGGAAGATTTGTGAACTTCCTGTTCCATCTTTGGGCAATCCTTCGATGTTGCTTCGTGAGGGCCAGGAGAGTTCGGACATGCCAATGAAGGTGCCTCCAGTCGGTGGTATTATGCTACCCGCCGCAACGCTGGCAGGTCACTTGATTTCTGCACATAGCGCTTGCGTGGCCTATCTTGCGACACTTCCGACACTGCAGAGACCTCGGGGCGCATGGTCGGACGCTGTGTTATCACCTACCCCGCTTTGACAGACGCTGGAAAAGCCGACGAAGCAAATAATAGTTTGATGCACCAGGAATGCGCACCGATGAACTTAGCAGGTTCCTCAGGTCCACATACTTCACTTCAAGGTCTACATCAGAAATTACACCAATCGTTGACTCCTTCCCGCATTATTACAGGAACGAATGGGAATTTTGCTTAATGTCGGTATAGCTATGAACTTGTCAATTATTGTTGAATTTTTTGAAAATATCGTCAGGATGTTCTCTCGAAAGTTGATACGGATTTCGTTCACTTTTCCAGGGGCCGCACTTACCATACATTTAATTAGAAAATGAAGAGATTACTTTCTACACTACACCATAGATCCCAAGAACAACATGTCGACACCATGGGAAAATTTTACATTCAGCCAGAGTATAAAGCACACAAAATCGTCTTTCAATGATTCAGGTCAATGTAAGTTCACGGGCAAGACAGCGAACCTTTACGGCTGCATCTTCTCTTGACATCGACATAGCAGCACAGACGACAACATCTGCTTGGTCATTTCTGGTTTACCGCAGTGATTCTCGTAGCCATTGAAAGACGATGTTGTGCCCTGTCAACTCTGGCCGATGGTAAACTTTTTCCAATTGGCCGCGACATGTTCTTCAGATCTACGGCATAGGGCAGGAAGTTTGGAGGGCTGTTTTCGAATCGAATAAATCAGCGAATTGATCGAGTAAGTTAACGCAAAATGCCTGAAAGATCCAAGAGGTGTCGTTGTTCATGGTGAATGATTATGATCGGAGATAAGCAATGCTAACAAAGCAATTGAGCCGATGCTATTACATGCTTGCCGATGCATATATATGATAATGCCTTGCCACATAATAAAGAAACAGGTTTGCCCGTGAGGAAAGCCGCCAAGGCTGCAGAAGAACTTTAAGGCTGATGTCACTGGCAAGGGGAGACAATGACGCAATATTATACGATGGCATGACAGTACCGAGATGGATTTTGAACGACAGCAGCAATAGAAAAGAACCAATAACCCACGTAAATGGCGGATGATAATAAAGCTAAGAGATACTAAGCAGCAGTTTCTGGGGCAGCAATTAAGTCTATGTCATATAATAATAATAATAATAATAATAATAATAATAATAATAATAATAATAATAATAATAATAATACTTCTCTTACCGCACACTGGCATTGCATGAAGCGAAGTGACCACACGCACAAGTACAAAATATCTAAGCACAAAAAAGGTGGTAAAAAATGTTCTTTCGATTTGTTCCTTAAGTTCACTCTACTGGCTTAAAAACGTCAGAAAAAAAAAAGAACCGATCACGCAGCAAGCTTTCGAGAAGATTCCTGTTGCTAGCAAAGCGCACCAATCAATATCCTTCCACTGGATACCTGGTTACCACAGTGCACATGCAAATTTTAACTATAACGAAGCACCGCGATAACGGAATAAAAAAAGGACAATAGCAGCTGTTTTTTTTTCTGCAGTGGCTTATTGGCGGCAGGTTTTCTTAATACCTAGCTACCGCATAAAATAAAAGGAACACGACAAAAAAATTCCCAACATCCAAAGTCACCATACGTAGTTCCTTTCACGTAATTAAGTATTTTGCTACAGCAAACTGAAGCTATATAATTGAAATCTTCAATCAATGTCGGCGCTTGTATGCCACCTCCGCAGTTGCTGATATTTTGCAGTGCTCTTGAAGCCATGTGAATGATGGGCAGCAATTTGTACTGCATACGTCAACAGCTTGACTATGAAAGAAGGGATCTCAGGAGGGACTTGAGGATGTCAATTCATCAGGCCCTTTAAGCGTGAAAACATCGTACGTGCCTCCTAGAGCGTCGTGCATAGCACCTCACGGATATATGTGTTCGTCTTTCGCGTGAACCGTGCATTGCGTGAACGTTAAAAAACCCTGGGTGGTTAAATTAACGCTTCAATACAACTGTCTTCATTACCCACGGTGCAGTTTAGGAAAGATAAGCACTACAATTTATTATTTTAATATTTTGTGTGAGGAGGGCAATGGTGGGAATATGTAAAGAGAAGTGATGAGGATAGAAAACCGCTCAACATGGCATCCAAGCTTTTCCGTAAACCCAAATAGCAGACCCCAATGAGAAGCGATTTATTTATTTATTTATTTATTTGTTTATTTATTTATTTATTTATTTGTTTATTTCTATGTATTGCTTGTCTTGAAACCACCCTGTAACGGCCTTCGGCCAACAGTATTGTTACATAAAAAAATAAATAAATAAAAAATTTCAGATAACATAAAAGTTGGCAAACTTCATCACCGGTTTTCTGCAACGTTTGTATGATGCAAAGCAAAAGCGGAGCGACCATCAGATGGTAGCACACATAAATCGAAAATTCAATAGACTTTGTCACCATAACTGAAGTGAGCATGCCCGTTGTCGTCTGAGATACATGTACCCGCTTCAGAAAAAAAAAAAAAAAACGCCCATAGAAAGAAATGACGTGCTATAATTGTGCTCGACAGCCTTCATCATTCGCACATATCATGGTACGTCTTTCAATGCCTGTTTCAATTCCCAACCCTAATTGTTTGGCCCTCAACTAATCAGTACGGCCCCTACCTTAGTAGCCGCACAGTGAGCCACGGTGCCTTGCAGTCTTTGCAAAATTAGCACAATTAGGAACTGGCAATCTGGCTAGCAGAGGAGGCGTCTCTAACGGCACTTTGTATTCGGCAGATACCGTGCACGACCTTGACCAGTAAGTGGGACAAGGTCATGCACGGTATGCAATAAAGTATTATTATTATTATTATTATTATTATTATTATTATTATTATTATTATTATTATTATTATTATTATTAAGAGGCGTACACTCACGCTCCTTTGCATTCGCTGAGTACAATGGCTGTCATCAGCGTTCGCCGACGAGGCTGGCGCCCTTGGAGACAACTCTCTCATCCCGCCGCTTATACATTGACTGTAAAGGCCCACGCGAATGCTTCCTTGAGCTTTTCGCGACCGCTGCTTTCGGAGCCATTCCTCTGAAAATTGCGAGAAATAGAATCACGCACCCGAGGCCCGCTACGCGCCGCTCTGCCGTGCGTGAGATCGAAGGCTTCGTCGAGGCGAAAGCCCCCTCCCAAACGCCAGTCCGTCGCTGGTAAAGCACTCTGTCTAAACAACGTCGGCGCCTGCTTTCTTGTTCAAACAAGCTGTCGCTCAAGAACGCCTAGAATAGTAGCCACAGTGCATCGGACGGTAATCCACTTTATTTGTAGCGCTTTGCGTGGAGTGCATCGGCGCTTTTGGTCGCCGAAGAGTTCCCTTAAAGTGCACCATCACTCGAAGCGGCAGCAAAAAAGAAAAAGAAATTGTGGTACTGTACTGTTCCAAAGCACCGTCGAAGAGGGCGTGAAATGCAAGATGTTAAAGCAACGATGCGAGGAGATGTTCACGGTAGGTTGATGTGGTCTTCTAGTTCTAGAACATGAAAGCTAAAAGCTAGATCCTTCTTTTTTTTTTTCGAGAAGAGCTAGACCTCCGGGAAGGAGGATGAATTTCCTTATGTGCTCTTGTTTTCTGTAGAACGAACAATGAAAAGACAAATGGCGTGTCTTGCGTAAGAACGACGAAGGTTTCTGGTGTCAAATTAAACCCTAACAGGGAGCGCGTGCTGGAAGACATGGTTTGCGCCGTCTGATTAGTCATCACTGAATACATGCGCACAGGTTAGGCTTACTTACAGCATGCGAGGGGTCGCGGAATCCTACGGTATCTTGTATTTTGTTTTCACTTTTCTCTTATATCACCTTTTCTTTCATTTTTGTTCTGTTGCTTCTTACTTGGCTTCGCAGAGCGAGCGATACGGGGTGATGATTCTTAAACTTACCGGCATTCTTAAATATCTCCGGTTATAGATAACCTAGTTCTTGTCCTTGATCTAAATTATTCAGTAAGGCAGGCATTACTTGCGCGAGAAATCGAAACACATATTCATGAAATTAAAGAAAATTCGCGATTTTACTTCTTAATTGTGTTACGGCACACAGTGTAATTTACTAATTGCAGCCGGTGAGTTTGTAAGGCGTATCCACTTCAATGAATCTGTAGAATGACGCCACTTTGGAGATATGCGCTATCACACTCGCCGTTAAATATGTAATGTTTTTTCACTTACTTTTTAACAGCGGAGCTGTTATAAGTCGAGCCTTCGCCGTCCGGCGGCCGCGGTCACGCAAGGGGCCAAGTTAACGGCACAAACCAGGTGAGATAGGCCATAAGGGCGGGGGCCGGGGGGGGAGGGGGAGGAGAGGGGCATTGGAGAACATGTTTCGCGGCGCGCGCCCTTTAGCCCCATGGCTTCCGTTCGGCGCGAGCGGCAGCGGGAACTCGCACGAGAGCAGCAGCGCAGACGTCGCTCAAATCCGGAGCTTCGAGAGCGAGAAGCGCAAGCAAAGCGCCAGCGGAGGGAAGCCGCTACCGCCGAGGATCGAGAACGGGAAGCGCAAGCCAAGTGCCGGTGGAGGCAAGCCAACCCCCACTTTCAAGAGAAGGCAACCCAAGCCGAGGGCCAGCAGAGGGAAGCTAACGCCCAACTTCGAGAGTAAGAGGCCGAGCAGAGACGTCGACTCAGAGAGATTCCTCCCACGGAGGGTGCCGATGTACGGTTAAAGATAGAATTCCTCAACCGTGAGAGCGGCCACAGCTGCAAGGTGTGTGATAGACTGTGGTTTGATCACAACCTCACGCAACTTAACAATGTGCGCAATCCGGAACCGAAGCTCGAATATAGCAAAACGGCGATGACGAGACAAAGACTTTCATGAAGATCGTGCTAAACATGAGTTCGAACTTGAGAAAATGACCACCAGCTTCACTCTTTGGACACCTTTCACTCCGTATTTCAGGTTTTAAATACGATTATCTATTTCCTCGCTCACCTCCCACGAAAAAATTGGACGTCTTTGTTTAATTTACAGGTTCTTTTATTCACAGCACCCAAATAGCCGAATAATGCTTTCGGCGCCTTGTTTCTCCCGCCTAACGCACTTCCATTACATTTCAGTTGCCTTCAAATGCAGTTCAAATTTCAGTTGTTTCAAATGCCTCTTCCATTACATTTCAGTTCGTTTTTATGCTATACCATGTGCCCCAACTAACGATAGCCAAGCTGTTCAAAGAAAAAAAAAACGATTCAAAAACACAGTGCAAGATACGATTTTAAAATCTGTGGTGTTCAGTCATCAGAGGCCTAAGGATCGAACACCATAGGTTTTAAAATCTTATCTTGTACTGTGTGTTTTTATACAGATTTTTTTTCGCTTTGAACAGCTTGGATAAATTGAGCTTTGGCATCCGATGTACACAGCTAGAACAGGATAACTTTCCTTGTAATGTTGCCCTGATTAGCGATATTTCTGGTTTCAGGACTGCTATTGAAGAAAGCCATCCATCACATCAAGCCACAAAATATGACCAGTCACTTTTTGCCCCCACCGATCATGTGACCTCTCGATTCTTGGGATCCTTGAAATATTAGGAAAAAAATGAGTGTTGTGTCACTCTGTGAAGAAGCATGACCAGCGAAACTGTTTAGCGCACGGCACATAGGTGACCCAGAATATTGAACAAAGGTACGAACATTTTTATTGTCCTAGTCTGTGGTTATCGTGGCGACATAGGTACGCACAAGCATTCTCGTATCACCTCTGTTATTAAATGTGTGCCTCACGTAAGACAATGAATAATTCGTACCCCCCGTTCTTCTTCCTTCAAAATTCTGGCACTTAATCACAAGGGGGGCATTGGCCATGGTTCTCAGTGGAAACATAATATGAACTTCTTGCTTGCTGTTAACTTGTTGATCTGTATTAAACATATTTAATAATAGTGAATATAAATTATTTTTCTATTTCCTTTCTTCAATAGTGGTCATGCCAATTTCGACGAAGGTAGTATATTACGAAAATAACGCGATTCAGTTTTATTAATGAAGAAAATGCGCTTTACATGAGCGTCTCCCAGTCGCAATGACGTGCTTATGTTCAAACTGACACACTTCCTTTCGGGCTCAGCCCCAATAGATAAAATGTTAATCACCAAGAAGGAAAGGACTATACGCAACAGGGGCTGCTCTAAGTAGGTCTTTATGTCTGAGTTATACATTAGGAAAAAGCGGAGGAAATGGTTCAATGATGTCCCCACATGATGCACAAAGTTTCGATGGTACTAACTAACACCTACTCATGCACAGATTTAGTTGCGGTATTCGACATCGTAAAGTCCAATGGAAACTTCGCATTGCCGAGAGGGACAAAACCGGATATTTCAGGGGAATGCTAAATGTTCGTAATCCGGTGCAGCAAGGAGGTGCTCAGTTTTTCTACCTAAGAATTGTTGTCGCCTTAGGAATATTGTTACCGCTAGCAGAGCAAGGTTGGGTATAAAGAAACTCATTGGCCCACCAAGCGCTGCCTTTGGCAAGCTGTCTGCAGTCTCACTAAGTGCTAGTCCACGATATCCAGGTGTCTACAGAAAGCGAATCTCTTTAACATGATGTGGAATAATAAGTGTAATGATCGGTGCAATAGTGAATTATTTCCGCTTTCTAGCGACAGAAGAACTGACAGGCAGTCTGTGAGCAATAATATGTGCAGCACATTTTTCGTAATTTTGTATACGGCCAAGCATATCGCCATGAATTCGGCCGCATAACTTGGAGTGTAATCGGGAATACGAATAGCAAAGCTCCATGATAGTGTATGAAAGCAAATGGCTATCGTTGATTTCTCATATTTTTGTGAGTTGTCCGTGGGAACTACATTGTGTGAGGGAAAATCTTCAAGATGCTCATTCAAGAGTCCGAAAACTGTTTGTGTGGCTATGAATTTAGCCTTCCTTGGAAAGACGTTATCAAACTTACAAATATGATACGTTTTTATTAAAGTGACACACTGAACTGATCGTAGGTCAACGTTTATATTTTGTAATATTCTCTGCGCAAACACGACTTAGGTGAGCTTGTATCTTGGCCACATAGAATCGAAGAAATTGTGCGATAAACACCGGGTAACTTGCCCTTCGAACGTGTTGGTATGCTCTAAGAAATGGTTTTACTGTTAGCAGCTGAAATCTCGAGGCTAAATCTGGTATGTTTGACTCCAAATACAGCACAGAGTTCGCAACATACTTAGGAACACCAAGACACTCACGTAGGGCCCGTCTCTCTATCATAAATAAAGCATGCAACATGTAATTTCGAGAGCCAGATATAAACACACAACCAGATTCAAGAACGCGTCTTACATAAGCGCGATAAATGTATAGTATCCCTACGCATAGCAAACTTCCTGTTGCATTTTCTCGTCAGCCGACCCACAGTGATTTCAGCTTGTCCCACAACGTTTCTTTCGTTTCTTTATGAGGACGCCAGTCTAGGTCAGGATGGCAAATGACTCCCAGGTACCTTATAGTGTCTACCTGCGGACTCAGTTGATTCTGATACACAAGCGATAAGGACACCAATTGGTGCGTAGGGAATACGACAAGGGCCCTTTTGTTAATGTTAAGGATCATGCGCCAATTATCCAATCAGACCACAAGAAGATTTGAATACGCTTGCAACTTTTGGTAAAGCATGTGAATATCTTTAGCGCAAGCAAAAGAAGCAATGTCAACCGCATACACAAACAGCGTGACATCCTGCATAATTGGAATATCATGTAGTAGTATATTAAACAATAGTGGGGAAAGCACTGAACATTGAGGTGCACGTCTGGTCTGGGAGAACCATTAAAATGATGCTTTCCATCTGTGCAGAAAAATGTTCTTCCGTGCAAGAAATCCTTTATCCAAGAGATGATATACGATAGAGGGTTTAAGGCAGCAAGATAATTCAGTAGAGTGCTATACTCTGCGCTGTCATAAGCTTTTACAATATCTAGTGTTACGAGGGCCGAAACTTCAAAATTGCTTTCAGCTAACAATATCTTGCCTTCTAAATCAAAATGCATGGACAAAATAGAACGACCACTGTGAAATCTAATATGAGCGGTGGTTAATGCATTAATTTTGAAAATGTGTTCTGATAGACAATTATCAAGAACTGTTTCAAATAATTTTACCATATTAGAAATTACAGCGATTGGCCGAATGTTGTACAAATCGAGCCCTTTTCCGGCGTTCCTTAGAAGTAAGATAATTTTAGCTACTTTCCACTCGTCAGGTTGCCACGTTTTCTCAATGCAAATGTTGACAATATTAAGCAACTCTCCCGTAAAATTATTTGCCAAGAATTTGAGCATCCTAATAGATATACCATCATAACCTGGATCTGCCAGTGTCATATAAGCTACGACAGATAGAAGTTCCGACGAGTTGACTTCTTCAAAGCCATTGCACTGTGATGGCATTCTGAACACAACTGAGCACTCTACCTGGAATCGCAATTCAAGGCCACGCGCTAAGCAATCAAGATTAGTCTTAGCTACTACTGGGGTCAGTATAACGGAGCTAAAAATATGGCTCACAGAAGGTTTCTTGTTGTACTCCATGAACCTGTGTAGGGCTTTCCTACGTTTTTTCTTTCTTTTCTTTTTTTTGGGAGGAGGGTAGATATGTAAGTGTTTCCACTAGCGTTATAATTATCCTTAGCTTTCGCAGTTGTCCGCTGAAAGAAGGCCGCATAAAATTTGCAGTTAAACCAATTTAGGGGGTTCTGGTTATGAAGAAGGCTCTTCCACGCTGATTTCCTAAGATGATATGCCTATTCACATTATTCAGTCCACCACGCGAAACATTTTTGTTTCTAGTAGAAACTCGTAAAGTAAATGTGGACTGTTCTGTTGCGTCAATAGGCACTTTAGAACCTTCTCCGCGCACTCAACCTTATTGGGCGAAGCTAATAAGTTAATAGCAGATTTCACATTCTTTTTATATGTACCACTATTAAAAAATTTCAATATGTTTTATCATTGACTCTCTGCGGGGAACACACGACAGAATAATAGTGAAATGATCGCTGGTAATCCCACTATCTAGAGATGTCCATGATTTCAAGCAAACTCCAACAGCTGTCGGAGTTATGTCAATCACGGACCTTGCATTTCGGTGAATAAATGTTACAGCCCGTCTATTGCAGCAGCAAACATTTTTTGATGATAACCATCACTACAGAAGTTCACCACTCGTATTTTGGAGGTAACCCCACGTGATATGACGTGAATTAAAGTCTCCTGCATTGACAACTCTCTGCGATTTACATAATAAACCATCAAAGCAGTCTTTTCTACGGATATCCGCAGCCGAGTAAACGTTTCCTATGATAATGGCAGCCCATCTGGGAAGAACTGAATCAATAAACAACATTTCACATTCGGCATTCATAATTGTTTGATGCATAACAGCCCTGTGAAACGCTTTTGAGGACCCAATAGTAATTGAACCTTGGCCACGGTCATAAATTCGGTCTACTCTGAAGTTGCGAAAATTATTACAAACAATTGAGTTGACAGGTGTCAGCCATGATTCTTGTAAAAGAACTATGTCTGGGTCATAGATAAACATAAGGCGTTGAAAATCAATTCAGGAAGCCAATACAGAGTGGCAATCCCATTGGAGAATTTTTAACTCAGCAATGATTACTCCAAAACAGAAGAGGCAACAGCCTCCTTCAATACATCAATCTGTCTCATGCTCGGAGAATCTTTCTTGCTTTTTCAGAATAATCATGTTTCGTAGGCGAGAAATGAGAAGCCCTCCGCTTATGAGCCACATTCGCCATTTCCACACCAGTGGTAACATTTGATGTAGACGTGCTAGCGAGGTCATTTATTGTTGGCATCATTCTAAGTGACTCCCTCGAAACGGACGGTACGGGTGGTATGACGGAAGTTAAGAGAAGTTCGGAAAGCGAATTTATAACTGTAGGAGATTCAGGGACATGCACTTCGGAGGAAAGAACTTGCGATAATGCTTCACAAAAGGTGGTCAGTAAGTGATGTAGTAGGCCACTCAGTGCCATCTTCATAGCTTCGACTACTGATGTCGTTATAATTTTTTCTAGAATATCTCCAGATGGTCTTATTGTATCAGCGTATGTTTGTTTCCTGCGCTCTAAATGTGCATATGCGTCTGCGCTGGAGCACCTGTTGTGATATATACTTTCCAGTATTATGGTGTCATCGGACCTTTTTGGGCACTGTGGATTATCCGCTGCGTGAACATTCTGACAAAGGCAACAGCTTGGCGAATTCGAGGAACAGACTTCTGATGCGTGATTTGCGCCACATTTGCGAAAGAGCGTCGCAGATTTACAGGCTTTGCCTCTTTGTCGGAAATGACAACAGTTCTTGCACTGGAGAGCGCGTGGTTCCAAACGATCTACTCTATAGATAATAGGCCTTACCTTAAGCTCTGTAGGAAAGGATGTGCCAGCAAACGTTTCCAATATGGACTCTGTCGGTACCCGAGTGCCGTCCAACACCCTGTTGCAGCGGTACATCGAAACGATCCCAGCGTCACCTTCCTGGAAGTCCTCTAGTACTTCCTGGGGAGAGCAAGATGGGTCCACACCACGCACAATACCCTTTATACATGCCGTTTGCTCCGGGATGAAGGCCTTTACCGGTAACGACGCGAAAGTTGTGCATCGGAGGAAGTCAGACGCACAAGCCAGATCTTAGTATTTGCAGACAATTCCCCTTCTGCCAAACGATCTGACCTCCTAAATTTCAAGATAGTGGCTAGTGGGTGGGCGCTACTGTCCTTGAATCACTTTTGCATGGTTTGTTTTGATGGCCATGTCACCAGTTGGCATGAACACCTCCGGTGTATCACGTAAGCCATTCCGAATGAAACATTCCAGGGGATAGTTTTGGACCGGCAAGCTGGCGAACCAGGCTGCCGACCATTCGTCCTGGGAGTTAACAGACATGACACAGACGTACAAAGAGGAAAGCTCAAAAGCTAGCTGCGGTATCGAAAAACCTCGCCAATCAACCACTCACAGGAACAGCTTTTCTTAGCACCGAAAACAAGCATGAAGTTGAAAGCCAGGAGCGTCGAACGAGCTGCGAGCTGCAAGACCGAGCTCACCTTCTCGTAAATGCCGCGTCCCCATTATGACTACAGAAAAGAAGTGAAATTCTACGCTGGAATGATGAGTGGCAACGGAGCCAGCTGTGGAAGACAACGATGCTCGAGCGATTGCTGATGATGATAGTTTTTTGCTCAACGGAGCCATCTGTGGAAGACGACGACGACGACAAACGCGCGAACAGTGGCACTAGCGGGTTTGAGCAGTTGATGTGTGTGTGTGTGAAAACATTTATTGGAATGAGGTCCGGAGGCTCGACATCTTAAGTCAAGGCGGGCCGTTCCCACGTTGGCACTGTCAGGCCAAGCCTTTCAGCGACATCATGGGCCCTCTGGACGGCCCTTAGTTGGTCCTGAAACAATGGGCTTTGAATACTTTTCTCCCACTGTGTCCATTCTTCAATGAGGTTGGGGAGAGTCGCGGGGCACCCCGCCAGCATATGTCTGATTCCAATGACGCCATTACAATCGTTGAGGTCCATTCTAATCTCCCTCTCTGGATATATTTTATTAATGGTGTACGGTGTGGGATATGTACCTGATTGCAATAAGCGCAGTGATACTGCCTGAGCCCTGTTCAGTTTTGAATGTGGTAATGGGAATTGCCTGCGTCCTAAATAGTAGTGTTTGGTAATGTCATTGTATGTTATTAAATGATCTTTAGATTTCCTGGCTTGATGGTGAATGGCTCGGTTGTGACTGTCACGGTTAGCAAATCCTCGTGCCAAGTCATGAGCAACCTCATTGAGGTTTATCCGAGTCTCGTCCACTTTTCCCATATGCGCAGGAAACCATCGAATTTCAGTTGTCATAATCCCAATGTTTTCAAAACGTTTCGCTGCAACACCAGCTACGTAGCCTTTATCAAAACACTTTATAGCGGATTTGAATCACTGTATATGCAGGCCCACTTATTACTCCTGATGGCCAGAGCAATTGCCACTTGTTCCGCCACCATGGGGTCCTTGGTAAAAATAGTGATAGCATCTTGCACCTTCCCTTGATAATTTGAGACAATGGCCGTATATGCTTCTCTACCTTTCACCCAGGCTGCATGAACTACAGCTGCCAATTGGTTCTGCTGTTATATTTCCTGCAAGAGTGTTTAGCTCTTGCCTCTCTCCTTTCGATGTTATATTGACACGTGTACCTATATTTACCGGGCGACCACGTTTCGCCGCCTAACAAATCTTATCGCACAGCGCGGGACGCGCTTGCATGTATCCGAAGTTTCTGGAAAGTTATCGATGCTTCTATCCGCAGTCTGTTGTCGCCGAACCTTGAGTTATCTGATTTATTCGCCTCACGCGAATGGTGTAGAACTTTGTGGAAGGCACGCGGGTCCGAACGATTAGTCTGGAACATTCGAGGATTCTGTATAAGAGCCGACGCGCTTGACCCGCTGATCAGATTTTCGACGATCACCGACTGTATTCACCGCTATCGTTGTGCTATAAGTGTATACTGTTTTGTGGGCACAGGTTCGCCCAATAAAAGATAGTTCTGTCTTTCACAGTACTGCTACTGTGTTCTTTAACGTCACTACCACGTGACATCTGGTGGAGGTGCTTTTGGTCCATGTACCGGACGCCCCCGACAAGCCGTGATCCAAGCCCGGACCGTAAAGAGAGCACCAACGTAGTCACGGACCATCGAGTAAGCCGTCGTCTACAACAGCTGCCCCCGGAGCACGGACTGCTTCCTGAGAAGACCAAGATGATTGTGGCCAAGGCAACCCTAATGGCAGCCCCAGCGTCCCCCATCGTGCTGCAGCAGCCCAGGGAACCACAGATGTTCCGCGGTTCCACATTTGAGGACCCGGAAAGCTGGCTGGAAACGTATGAGAGGGTCGCTACGTTTAACAGCTGGGCAAGCGACGACAAGCTGCGACATGTCTATTTCGCATTAGAGGACGCCGCCAGGACGTGGTTCGAGAATCGAGAAGCCACCTTGACGACGTGGGACCTGTTCCGAAGCGGCTTCCTGCAAACATTTACAAGCGTCGTCCGAAAAGAGCGAGCCCAAGCTCTACTGGAGACCAGAGCGCAGCTGCCGAATGAGACGATTGCGATCTTCACTGAGGAAATGACCCGTCTGTTCCGCCACGCCGACCAGGAAATGTCAGAGGAGAAGAAAGTCCGCCTACTGATGCGTGGTGTGAAGGAGGAAATTTTTGCCGGAATGGTAAGAAGCCCACCGAAGACCGTCGACGAGTTCCTTCGTGAGGCGACGAACATTGAGAAGACCCTGGAATTGCGGAACCGGCAATTCGACCGACGCACCAAGCCAACAAGCTACGCCGGCGTTCAATCAGTGGCCACCGACGACCTGCGCGAGTCGTACGAGAGGAGCTTCAGAAGATCTTCTCTTCATCGCAACCTCAAGTGGCCTCAAGCGCCGAAGTTGTCAAAGAAGAAGTCCAGCGATCGCTCGGAGTTCCCGAGGTACAATCACAGTCAGCGCAGCCCAAGCCAGAAGCGATGACCTACGCCGCCGTCGCTCGCCGTCAAGGTCCCCCTCCACGACCGCGCCAGGGCCCTGTAACGCCGCAATTCCGCCGACCACTGCCGCCGCCGCCAGCACGCCCACCCGTCGCCCAGTGCAGCTACCCGAGGAAGACAGACGTTTGGAGCGCTCCTGACCACCGCCCGATCTGCTACCACTGCGGGGAAGCGAGTCACGTCTACCGCCGATGCCCATACCGGGAGATGGGACTGCGAGGTTTCGCCGTTGACGCGCCGCGGCCACAGATTGGCGAACGACCTCGCGATATTGCCGACTATCTCGCCGCTACTCAGTGGAGCTCACGACGACCGTCGCGTTCGCCGTCACCAGGCCGCTACTTGTCGCCGCAGCGCCGACCATACACTGGCCCAGCCCGGGGCCGGTCCGTCAGCCTATATCCGGAAAACTAAAAGCAGCAACCGATGGAGGTGCGGTTGCTGTTCGTAGAACTGACGAAGATCCTCCGCCGCCGACGAAGACGACGAAGCAACCATCTCGACGACCTAATGACGACACGCCGCCGTCCCGACAAAGTCAGGAAGCCAAGACTACACCGACGAAAGACGACTTAACGACGCGACGTTCAAGCTTCAGTTCAACACGACGCAGCCGTGATCCGACGCCAATACCCAAATGCAACGCCAGACAAAGAACCACCGACTTCGACGTGCTTCTCGATGGCCACGCAGTCACTGCCTTAGTCGACACAGGGGCCGATTACTCCGTCATGAGTGGACACATTGCCGCCCGTTAGAAGAAAGTTAAAACTGCATGGGAAGGCCCTCAAATTCGAATGGCTGGAGGACATCATTACGCCGACTGGAGTCTGCACGGCAAGAATTACCGTTCATGACCGGACTTACCCTGCCACCTTCGTTATCCTCCAACAGTGTTCACGAGACGTCATTCTCGGCATGGACTTCCTGAACCAACACGGCGCAATCATCGACCTGAAGTCAAAGTCAATAACGCTGTCGGAAGATCAAGCGATACCGCCGGAGAGCCCTCGTAGTCACCACGCCTTGAGGGTGCTCGAAGATCAGGTGAGAAGCCCGCCTCGTCCAGCATTTTCATTTCGGTCGGCACCGAAACACCCGCTGACGTAGAAGGCGTCATCGAAGGCGACCAACGTCTACTGCTCGACCGTGAAATTTGCGTCGCAAGAGGGATCGCTTGACTGCACGGAGGAAACACGAAGGTGTTGCTGACAAACTTCAGCCAGGAGTTCAAGCACATCAACAAGGACACGACGATCGCATACATCGAGGAAATTCAGGAAACCAGCGATGCGTTTGTCCTGTCGGATTCTGTCGCGTATACCCCGACGACCGTAGTTCCCGAGCCAGACTTCGACATAAATCCAAGTCTCCCCGTGATTAAGAAGCAACAGCTCAGAAGTATGCTTCGACGATACAAAGACTGCTTTTCGACGTCATCGAGGATTCGACAAACCCCAGTCGCAAAGCATCGCATACTAACCGAAGAGTGCGCGCGACCACTCCGCCTGAGCCCTTACAGAGTTTCGACGCGAGAACGCGAAGCTATAAGACACCAAGTCGACGAAATGCTGCGCGACGACATCATCCAGCCGTCTAAAAGCCCGTGGGCCTCTCCTGTAGTTTTAGTTAAGAAATGGACGGAACCCTACGTTTCTGCGTCGCTTATCGTCGATTGAACAAAATCACGAATAAAGACGTATACCCCCTCCCACGGATAGACGACGCATTGGATCGCCTCTGCAATGCTAAATACTTCTCATCGATGGACCTCAAGTCTGGCTACTGGCAAATAGAAGTCGACGAAAGGGATCGCGAAAAGACCGCCTTCATCACGCCAGACGGCCTCTACGAGTTCAAGGTTATGCCGATCGGACTATGCTCGGCGCCTGCAACGTTCCAGCGCGTCATGGACACGGTATTAGCAGGATTGAAGTGGCAGACCTATCTCGTTTACTTGGATGACGTCGTCGTCTTCGCCGGAAATTTCGACGATCACCTCAAGCGGCTTGCGACAGTACGAGAAGCCATCAAGTCGTCAGGGCTTACTCTGAAGCCGGGAAAATGCCGCTTCGCTTATGATGAGCTTCTGTTCCTAGGCCACGTAATCAGCAAATCTGGTGTCCGTCCAGACCCGCAAAAGACAGCTGCAATCGCACAGTTCCCGCAACCCATCGACAAGAAGGCAGTGCGTAGATTCCTTGGCATGTGTGCCTACTACAGGCGCTTTGTCAAGGACTTTTCACGCATCGCCGAGCCGTTGACACGTCTAACTAAATGTGATGTTGAGTTCAAGTGGGAGACGCCGCAGGCCGACGCATTTGAAGAACTCAAACGACGCATGCAGTCGCCGCCGGTACTTGCGCACTTCGACGAGTACGCCGATACAGAAATCCATACTGACGCCAGTAGCCTAGGCCTCGGTGCCGTTCTAGTCCAGAGGATAAACGGAGTCGAACACGTGATAGCTTACGCTAGCCGGTCACTGTCAAAAGCGGAAGGCAACTATTCTACGACCGGAAAGGAATGCCTCGCCATCGTTTGGGCTACAGCTAAATTTCGCCCTTATCTTTATGGCAGGCCATTCAAAGTCGTCAGTGACCATCACGCGTTGTGTTGGCTAGCGAATATAAAGGATCCTTCAGGACGACTAGCGCGGTGGAGCCTCAGACTACAAGAATACGACATCACTGTCACCTACAAGTCCGGACGAAAACACTCCGATGCCGATTGCCTATCACGCGCCCCGATTGACCCGCCGCCGCAAGACGACGAGAATGACGACGCCTACCTTGGAATGATAAGCGCGGAAGACTTCGCTGCACAGCAACGGGCAGACGCGGAGCTAAAAGACCTCGTCGAGTATTTGGAAGGGAACACCGATGTTGTCCCCAGGGCATTTAAGCGCGGATTATCTTCCTTCACGCTTCAAAACAATCTACTCGTGAAGAAGAACTTTTCACCAGTTCGTGCCAACTACCTTCTTGTTGTCCCGACAGGACTTCGTCCAGAAGTATTGCACGCCCTACATGACGATCCGACCGCTGGACACCTAGGATTTTCCCGTACACTATCGAGGATACAAGAAACGTATTATTGGCCGCACCAGACCGCCGACGTCGCCCGTTATGTCAAAACATGCCGAGACTGTCAGCGACGCAAGACACCACCGACAAGGCCAGCCGGATTACTACAGCCAATCGAGCCTCCTTGCCGACCATTCCCGTAGATCGGGATGGACTTGCTGGGACCCTTTCCGACGTCAACAACTGGAAATAAGTGGATCGTCGTGGCGACGGACTACCTCACCCGCTTCGCTGAAACTAAAGCACTGCCGAAAGGTAGCGCAGCCGAAGTGGCAAAATTCTTTGTCGAAAACATCCTGCTGCGACATGGCGCCCCAGAAGTCCTCATTACCGACAGAGGAACGGCCTTTACAGCGGAGCTCACTCAAGCCATTCTGAACTTCAGTCAGACAAGGCACAGGAGGACAACGGCCTACCACCCGCAGACGAATGGTCTTACGGAGCGGCTGAATAAGACCCTCGCCGACGTGCTAGCAATGTACGTCGACGTCGAACGCAAGACGTGGGATGCCGTCCTGCCGTACGTAACATTCGCTTACAACACGGCGGTGCAAGAAACAACACAGATCACACCATTCAAGTTGGTTTACGGCAGGAACCCGACGACGACGCTCGACGCCATGTTTCCGCACGTCACTGACGAAGAGAATCTTGACGTCGCTACCTATCTCCAGCGCGCCGAAGAAGCCCGACAACTCGCCCGCCTACGGATCAAAAACCAGCAGCGTACCGACAGCCGACACTACAACCTCCGACGACGCTTCGTCGGGTACCAGCCCGGCGACCGTGTTTGGGTATGGACCCCGATACGCCGACGAGGACTCAGTGAGAAATTACTCCGACGCTATTTCGGACCGTACAAGATCATCCGACGTATTGGCGCACTGGACTATGAGGTCGTGCCAGACGGCATTTCGCTGTCATTGCGGCGCCGCTCACGACCTGAAATTGTCCACGTTGTGCGACTCAAGCCGTACCACCAGCGTTGACGAACTTTGGGACTTCGCATAACTTTCCTTTGGACTTTGTTTCTTTTCGTTGTTTTGTTACTTACGTTTAATAAGTGTCGTTTTGTGTTTCGCTCTTATTGTAGCATCGGGACGATGCTTTTCAAGAGGGGGGTATTGACACGTGTACTTATATTTATCGGGCGACCACGTTTCGCCGCCTAACAGATCTTATCGCACAGCGCGGGACGCGCTTGCATGTATCCGATGTTTCTGGAAAGTTATCGATGCTTCTATCCGCAGTCTGTTGTCGCCGAACCTTGAGTTATCTGATTTATTCGCCTGACGCGAATGGTGCAGAACTTTGTGAAAGGTACGCGGGTCCGAACGATTTGTCTGGAACATTCGACGATTGTGTATAAAAGCCGACGCGCTTGACCCGCTGATCAGATTTTCGACGATCGCCGACTGTATTCGCCGCTATCGTTGTGCTCTAAGTGTAGCCTGTTTTGTGGGCACAGGTTCGCCCAATAAAAGATAGTTTTGTCTTTCACAGTACTGCTACTGTGTTCTTTAACGTCACTACCACGTGACAATATTCTGGATGCATGTTTCTGGGGAGAGGGTTGGTTCTGATCTTGTTCCTAATGTCAGTCCTTAATTCTACTTTAGCCTCTATTGGGCTCCTTGATGTATTCAGTTCTGCACCTATTGCCTGTAATATGTTCCTGCCAGCTCGTGATTTTGTCAATCTTTCGTGTTGCGCTACCAGTTGAGCCTCCGCGATTTCTTCCATTGTGTTGTGCACCCGTAGACTCATGAGTTTGTCAGTTGCAGGGTTACTGGGTATCCCTAGGGCTACTTTAACGAGCTTCCTGAGCATCACATTAAGTTTGTTAAGTTCTGCCTGGTTCCATTTGAATAATCCAGCTACATCCGTGAAGAGACAGAGAGCAAAGGCGTGTATTAGCCTCTATGCGCTGTCCTCTCCTAAACCTTTGTGTCTATTGCTAATTCTCCTTAGTAACCTAATGACTTCATCTGTTTTATTCGAGATATGTTGTATTGTTTTATAGTTAGCCTTGTTTCCGTCTATGTGATACCCAAGAACCTTGATTGTTTCAACTAGCCTGACTGCGGATCCTTCATGAGTGTATAAACATGTGCCGGAAATTTTTTAACAGTCCTTTTTGAAAAAGTCGTAGAAAATATTTTTTTTCAAGAACATCTGTTTTTACCCATGTGCCTCTGACACCTTTGGTGTGACAAGGATAGCAAAAGAGCGCGTTACAGGTCCCCAAGCCCACATGGGTGTGTGCCATTGAACTTGGACTCTTTCTGCACTATCACCAGGACCGGCCCACGTGTTTATTCGTTTTTGTCAACATCTTGGACAATTTGTTTTCAGGTCCTAGCCAAAGATAGCTCCGCTGCAAAAGTCACCGCCAATCCACTTCTGTGAAGTTGGTTTGTCAGCGACGCTGTAGATATGTTGCGCCTAATGCAGGGTAACTTGTCAAACACCGATGCCATGGTGTGCCCACCCGCCGTGCTTGCTTAGTGGCTTTTGTGTTGCGCTGCTAAGCACGAGGTCGCGGGATCAAATCCCTTTCATGGCGGCCGGATTTCGATGGGGGCAAAATGCAAAACCATCCGTGTACTTAAAGTTAAATGCACGTTAAAGAAGCCCAAGCGGTCAAATTTGATCCAGAGTCCCCCACAACGGCATGTTTCTAATCACATCATTGTTTTGGCACGTAAAACCCCATACTTTTAATGCGCGTTCATTACGCACACTGCTCTTCAAAGTTATATATGAGACAAACACACCTTTGAACGCACTTTAAAGCATTTCTTTTACTTACTACTCTGGAATGACTGCTGGATGCTTTGTGGTTGCCACGATACACACTGATATTTTCCGTTCTCCCTTGAGAAATGTTTTTGGCCAAAGTTATATCGATACATGACTCGTGTTCTGTAGTTGGTTGACTCAGATCGTTGAAGTAACTGAGGCCAAACTCTTCCACGAAGTGGGTGAACCAGTGCTTTGTTTCCAGTTTTGAGATGTCTAACTCAAAGTCTCCGACAACAACCTCCGGCGAAAGATTGGTGGCAACGTACATTGACTAACGCGGAAGTGCGTGCGCGTCGTCATGAATCATGTGGTTTGACAACTTTCTTTATTTGTCAGTTTCGTATTGAAACGAAAGCTGTTATGTATGTTCGCTTCACGCCTGTGCCTTACGGTGGTATGGGCATTAGCACTGCATTGCCGCCAGGATCGCCCCATTTGGGTTTTTTGTAGACGTGACGGATGCGATAAAATCCCGGGACCCTAGCCATATACAGCTTCCCCGTAAAGCATTGTTTGTGCATTGGCCCACCACGAAGAGAGATCTCGCGTGATATGGGATCTCAAATCGACAGTCGCTTATGAGTGTAGGGCAATACGAACATCGGCAGGAAATCTAGCAGTGGTGTCTGCGTGTGAAGCTCTTGAGCTATCATAGGAATCATGGGCAGCACAATAAATTCGTCTTTTGGGGTTCTAACGGCGTTTTGGTTGTCTATAGTGCCATACCGACATTCATTTTTCATCGAAAATTCATCGCACGCTTAAACCTAGTCAAATTTAGGTTCGATTCCTACCGCATGGTAGTTCTTGGAACATAGCTAGGGCTCCATGTTTTCGAATAAATCCGAAAAAGTCCGATCAACAGTCGCAGGTAAAATTTTTTGACAATTCAAACTTATCCGACAAACTCCAATTTTAACGGCCAATATGACACTTTGCGTTTTTCAAGGGCATGTTCTAAGCAGACATTGATAAATCGGTCGGTTTGGCCGGTATAAACTTTACCCTCGTCAACAGTATCTCTTAGACTTCACCCATCGCCCATTTACCAAACGGTTTGTTGCCCCCGGGAGCGTGAGATGACATCTTGATATGCGGTCCCATGGCGGCACTCGAGCACCAGGGAATCCAATCGAGAGCGGAAAGGCTGCTGGGGGAAAGCATAGCATGATCACATGACACATTTTTTTGGCGCGTTAACAGAAATTTTGGGCAAGCAAAATGGGCAAGGAAACGAAAGTTTTCCAGCGGCTTCATAAAGGAGCTTAGTGATTTTGTAGGGTCCACGTCATCTGAAGGAGTCATTGTTGGCAAGTTCTGTCGTGTGACAGCTCGCATTTCCAACAGCAAGGGGGCCTTGAGAATTGAGGAGCATCTATCACAATGCCACGTCCAGCTGAACAAGCCCCATCTATACACAGGTCAGTCCTCTTTTAACTGTTGGTACTCTGAATTTACGGCTATGTGCGAGTGTATGGAGCATGCTTCGTAGAGCCTGACATGGTTTCTCCGTTTATTGTGTATGCTTCCTTCTATGCCAGCTGTCTTAACAGGCTTCACATGGTCGCAATCTAATTTGCTCACATCGTTTTGTTATTCCTATCTCTTAGGCAACTCGTCACAGCAAAGCTCGCTGGAAGAATACGTCACGCGGGCCCGGTCCAACAGGCAAGACGCGGATGACATCGCGCACCAGTATTGCCATGCACTCTGTCCTGCTGGGATTCCACTGTCACAGGCTTATGGACCCCTTGACAACCTCTTTTGAAGCAAATGTCAGGTGGCACGCACGATGCTAGACAGTGATCAACTATGCCGGAATACCTACATGAGGTCAGTGCGAAAGACATTGCGACCATAAGCTCTTCGATGAAAGACCACCCCATTTCCATCACGATCAACGAGTCGCAGGAACTCCACGGACATCCGGCAGTGGCGGTGCTTGCAACCTTTTACGACGACGAGCTCCCTGGGCGTAGGACCATCATGATAGACTTGCAAGTAGTTTAGCAATGCAACGCAGTATCAATTGGCACGTTGATACGAACCACTCTTCAGAAAGTTGGATAGGCCTTAGCCGACATAGCTGTTTTGTGCTCCGATTCAGCTTCCTACATGCAGAAGCTTCACAAGGACTTGCAACTCTCCAGCCACGATTTCAAGGCACTTCACTTCAAAGATCCACACCGCCTACGTAATAGCGCTATGGATGATAGAATTAAGACGAGCTCTTTTAGCGTGGTTAACGATTTTGTTGTGCACTTTTCTGCCCTGTTGAAGTCGTCGCGAGAGCCGCGCCGTATGTTCGGCCTTTTGTGCGTGGCCATGGGCATGACCATCAAGCCGCTGAAGATTCTATGTCCGTCTATGTGGTTCTGTTTTTATGAAGTCCTAGAAAATGTTCTGGACTATTGGCGTGCCAGTTTGTCTTACTTGAGAAGCGACGATGCCATGGGAAAGAAGTGTGGGACGCTCAAAACTCTCGTTTCATCGCCTAAAGTTGTGCACGTCTTGAAGATTAAGCTGAGAGTTCTTGAGACGAATTCGTGTGCTCTGCTCTCAATCAATAAGGAACTTGTGGCAGAGAGTACCCTAGAGCACCAAGTTTGTCCTATACTGGGGGTTCGTTTGCACGCGCTCTTCAAAGGCGTGAGCCACCTGAGGACTTCACTTCAGATGTCGCAAGTCTCTTGGATCTCCTTGAAGAGAATGACCGCTCAATGACTGTCGCTGACCTTCATGAATACTACGCTACTATCGCTGAAAAGTAGAGACAGACAGTTGAGAGGAAACTTTGCGATCCACTCCAGTACACAAGTGAATCTTTTTGATACAGTGTTCAAATTTCGAATCTAGATCTGAAGCATGAGCTACGTACCCCGCGTATTCCAAACCTATGCGCCGATTTTTAAGTTAGTGTTTCTTGAAACTGAGGACATGAGCCAACTCATGAGCGATTTTGCGAAATATTAGAGCTATAAAATTAGTAGCATTGTTGAAACCCTGTCGATTTGGAGACTTCACACTTTCCAGTAGCGAATCCTTTCTTGCTGGGCGCTGAGTCTTCTGGCTCTCGCGGTTTCTAGCGCAAACATTCAAAGCGCATTTTCAAAGCTGGCAATCATCAATCGAAAGGAGCGCACTACCTTCAGTGGCAGCAACCTCGTAAAGCATGCTAGCGTCTAATACAACAAGATTTAAAATTGTAACACGCACAAACGTATGTGTTTTGTATTCAGGTATTTGTGCTTCCGCGTACATGTGTTTGTGCGTTCAGACCTTCCAAGAAACTAAAATACGCTTCGTCTGTTCTGATGTTTTTGTGCTCAGATATCTTTTTATCTAAAATTTTGGAGTGTTGAGAATAATGCAAAATTCAACTCCGAATATCGGAGAATTCGGGATTTACGAGAAATAAACTCCAATGAACGCCGAATTTTCGCCAAGAGATTGACTCTGCAAAACACCCTCCGAATTTCAAGAAATATAAACTCCGAAAACACGGAGCCCTAAGCATAATAAACACATGAAACTGTTCAGAATCTACAAAATAACAAGGTCTAGCATTGTGCTGGAACTTCTGGGTTGGCGTTCTGACTACACGCAGGTGCGACTATACGCGGACGCCAAATGCACGGGTGCGCCAAAATTTCTGGCACAATTCAAAGCTTTAACGTGCCATGTAATGCCTGCAATTGCATAGTAGAGGCGCCACTGCACTGCCTGTAAAGCGCGGCGCCAGTAAAATTACTGACTTTCAGATTGTGAGCACTAATATTGTTTTACATTTTTTTTGTCAGACTGAGGAGAATTAAGGTTATAGGCGCCTGCAGTGAATGAAACTTCTCATTATTTTTTTTTGCACACTGCAACTCTCGAAATTCTGAAGAACAATTTGGTCAAGCAGACACCACATTGTATGAGCAACTTTGGCGGTTGAATATTATCGCAACTACCTTGCATATACGGCGTACATAAACATGTGGCATATATATACCCGAATGCAAACAAAATATCGCGGCCGTGCCCACGCTGACGATGCATATTCGCCTGCAGTGTCCACATATATGGGATGGCAATAAAATAAGTGCCCATGATGACTGTTACTGAGTGGCATCAAAGCTAAAAGGAAGCTTTAACTTGGGAGCTCCTATCTAAATACATGGGAAAGAAGAAATTGTTTCAGCAACCACGGCACCAACTGCAAGGAGATTTGTTCCATTTAAAAGAAATAGTCACAGTGTAGTAACAGTAGCAGGCAGTTCTTATTTCAGCCATCATGTAAATATAAACAAATCTTGAAAATTTCAAAACAATAAAAGAGAACATGTTTAGCAACTTTACAGCTCTCTTACTCAGCAATAAAAACGATATCAAGATTCTGTAAACAACCTCTAATAATGTCTAAAGTGGACAACATTGATATAGTGTAATACAATTTCTCGTAGCCTGTAAATTCATTTATCCAATTTGTCCCCTTCAAATACAATAATGGGTGTAACATTAAGAACTGCGATATGTGTTTTTGGAGCAGTTACAAGTTTGTAAACTTCCTGCTTGAATTTTTGTAAGTGATCAAATTTTGGGAATATTTGCAGCAATTTCCAGCACTAGATGAAAATTCTTTTCATGTCAATGCAATCTAACTTTCTCTCTTAAGTGCAACAATTTTCCTTTAAAGTGATCAAGCGGATGTCGCATGAAAGCATTTCTGCGCTGATGTTGGTGGTTTTTTTGTTGTTTAATTTAATTTATTTTTAAATAGGAAAATTGCAGTTGCCCTGAGTTACGCGAAAACCCACTTTGAAAATTATGAGCAGTTGCAATGTGCGTTCTCAACGAATATGTGCCATATCTACGCCACTTGGAAATTCTCGCAACATCTGCTACTGACGCCATGCATGGATATCGACATCGACAGGTAAGGATACTCAATAAGGATGGATTATACATTGCACTGGAAAGGAAACAGCGACTCAACCTATGAAATGTCGTATAACTTTCGTATAAAAAATGATGTAATACGCGAAGGTACTCTCTCACCCGTTCCTTCATGCGAACGTGCCATGGTTGGCGGTTTCGGTTCGAAATAAATAAAAATGACACGCCTTCAATTTTCTCCGTTAGAAATAAACCTGTTCCGTCAAACAGATGCTAAAATGGTTTTAAAGTAGTAGTTTACCAATCTCAACTGGTTTTGGTCTTCCTATTGAATATAAGGAGCGTCCACGGGACACACCCTGACGAAGGCGTCTTCCGAGCATGCCCGGCTGCTCGAGTGTGTATCTTTGTGAAAACCCAATCAAGCTCGTGATATGCAAGATGCGTCGAGAGACAGGTCACGAAAGCCGCATTTCGGCGCTTCCCCAGTACAGCGAATGTGTGTGGCTGCTCATCTCGGAGGTCAGTGCATTAATCAGGTCCGGGAGTAGCTGATTTCTAAGATAATGAGATTCATGTAGTCGCTTAGGCTAGTGTTTGTTAGGAATAGACAGTCTCGCATTAAAGGTGAGTAGTGACTATACATAAGAAACTGAACTTTAGCTGACTGAACACATTGGCGAGAACTTCTATTTCAAGGTAGCTCAAAGGATCGAGCGGCTTTATTTGTGTATGCGTGTGCATGCTTGTGCATTCATGTGTGTGTTTGTGTGCGTGTGTTCTTTCTGATCTGCTAACGAATGCCACTTCTTTACACCTAAAATAACTTGCTTCTCTATGCACAGTATTCAACGTGACGAAGAGAATCGATACCATGTTTGGTAACGATTGTATTCGCCAGCAACTTCGCTGTTAATAGTTTTCGGGCATTACGAATGGGTAGAGTGATAATGGCTTCATTAATGAAGAGCGCGTCTAATAAGCAACCTTTCGGTTTCTCGGCGTTCCTGAAGTCATACATACTATTTCAAAACCTAGTAATAATGCGAAATCAAATAACTAATGCATTTTGAGATAGTTCAAACCAGACATTGATAAAGAAAATTAGGCGCGCTTCATGAGAACACAAAGAACTGTTGTCGTTCATACTCCTGCGAAGATTGGCATGTGGAAGAGCTGAATGTAGTGGAATTTGAGAATAAGGACTTTACCGCCTCAAAACGTCTTCTTTTTCCTTATTTGTTGGCGTAACTACACCTTCTCTGCATGCATACTTCCTCAATTATCGCAAATAAATGACTTTTTTTAATTCTAGTGTACATTCCCGATGTTTGGCTCGAATAGTGGTGAGAAGAATAAAGTACTATTTTGCTTGTGTTTTTTTTTCTGTATAAACAAAATTCCTTAATTCACTTGGTGCGTTATAGTTTTCTGAACTCGTGTTACGTAATAATGACACTCGGCTGTCGTTTGTGATGATATTCCTCTTCTTTCAACCTGGTGGTTGCTAGTTGCCACAACGCTATGCCCAGTTCGCGCTGCTGAAAAGGTTGTAATTTTAATCGCTTTTCATTGCAGCCTCACTTTTCAGGCCCGCGAACTTACGCTGGAAGCATATGGGGCAAGCTGAGCCCTGCCACATCGTGGGAGAGCGTAATTTCTAATACATCCACGTGGGGCTTGTGTTTTAATAACATGAGCAAAACATTCATGGCGCATTTCACTTGTTACACTGTAAAGTGCGCCGCTGTTCCGCGTAACTCTGGCAAAATATTTCTTTTGTGGGCTTGAAGCAACTTCGCAACTAAGCATTGGCATCATCAACAGAGATAGCCAAAGCATTAGAAATTGGAATATTACGGGACGTCGCACTCTAGGCTAAACACGTGTTGTGTTTAGCCGTGTTGTGTTTGGCCGTGTTGTTTAACACGGCCAAAGATACACATGAACAGAGTACCCTCGATGACCAGGACAGTGAGTGAGTGAGTGAAGTAACTTTATTTCGGTCCAGAGAAGGCGCAGGGGAGACCCCGCGCCACTCGGCTAGTCCCACGTAGGGACGGCCAAGCCGAGCTTGAGGGCCCGATCGCGGGCACTCTGGACGGCCAGGGTTTGGTCGTTGAGTTCGGGGCTGCCCAAGAGCGCAGCCCACCTATCCTCGCTGAAGGAGGAGCCGATGGCTTCACACTCCCACAACACATGGTCCAATGACAGTGCTGGCATCACGAGGAGTGCTGGCAGCGGGCAGCGCGTGTTTCTGCAAAACGCTTGTACCGAAGCGAACGTTCTGTGCTGCCGCTGCCGTCAGCATTTCACTGTGTCGTGCCTCTAAAGCTTAGCAGATAACGTCGCCTCCAACTCTGGGTGCCGCAGGAAGACTGCGCACATATACTTCATATACTTCTGCTTGCCTTCAGGAAAGATAATACCTGCGGAACCCTCATTTACGGCTTCACATAAGAGATGCCATGCTGGAGTAAACGTCTGAGGCCCCAAGATCATAATCTATGTGCTGCAGGCAATGAATTAAAGTTATGCATCGGGCCGCCGGTTCACATCCTGGCCGTAGCGGCCGCATTTTGATGGGCGCAAAATTCAAAAACGCTCGTGCAACGTGCATTGGGTGCGCGTTAAAAAATCCCAGGTTGACGAAATTAATCCGGGCTTTCCCACTACGGTGTGCCTTATAATCGGATCTTGGTTTTTGCACGCAAAACGCCAGAACTGCTTTTAATTAAAGTTACCTGCATCCTGCCGGTGGTCTATGCAGGGTGGTAATTTTTATGTTTAATGGAATTTTGAAAATATCCCTTTGCACTAATGTAATTCTAGTCCTTGAGCTAGATTAGTCAGAGAGACGACCATTTCTTGCATGAGAAATCAAAACACATATTAAACTAATGAACAAATATCTAGTAATTATCTTCTCAATTAATTACTTTGTGGCAAATTGCAATTTACGAATTGTAGCAAGTGAATTTGAAACGCGTATCCACTTAGAATGAATTTCCAGAATGACGACAGTTCAAAGATATGCGACACCAAACTTGCTGAAAATGCACTGTTCTACTTACTTTTTTTAACAAAAGGTTCTTTTATGCACTGATGCACAAAAGTAACTGGAATACACGTGTATATAATTCCACACTTTGGGAAATAATATATCAAAACTGATGTGGTCCTGTATATACATTTCACTTTCATACGTATTGCAAGCTCATTGTCTACAATTCGTAAATTGCAATATGTGACGCAAACAATTAGGAAGTTAATTATCTTTGGTAAATTAGTCGAAGATGTGTTTTGATTTCTCGTGCTAGTAATATCTGCCTCTTATAATAATCCAGCTCAAGGGCAAGAGTTATGTTGTCTTCCACAGATAATTTGTTAAATTTCTATAAAACTTAAAAACGATCACCCTGCATAGATAAACGTTGCTCTAACATCCTAAATCTATATCGGCTTTCTGAAGGGTGACCTACGTTTAATAGTAGGCATTTTTATGGTATCTACACGGACACTGGAAGAATGCAGGTGACACCCACTCAAGCTGACCACTAATTTTGCGACCACTAGTCAAATTTTACAAGAAGACAAATGGTTGTTCACATGAAAACGCGTAAAGGACGCTTCGCAGTCGCTTTCCACGAGCTACTAATTACAATTTTATAAACAGGTTATGTCGCAAAATATACAAGAAATGGAGAAAGTGGATCATTCGTACGCAGGAGGCATAAGGAGGTTTTCTTTGGTATTTACTGCAATACATCGCAGAAAAAAAGTTTTTAATTTCATGCCCAAAATTTATTGCTTTATCGGCGTGACCTCGAGCTACGCAATTGCAAATCAACTTCTCTGCAGCCGCAAGTACAACCTTACCGCTACGACGCCGAATAATGTGACCGTAACAAATGTCGTAGCATTTTGTGTGGCTAATGTTACAAAATATATTGCAGATCCAATATCGGACATGCTGGAATCCATATGAAGTGAAGCTTTAGTGAAGCGGGTAAAAAAATGTCACGCAACTAACAGCGATCCGTACAATTCATCCTGTACAACGTGTAAGCTCACAACATTATAGTGAAGCAATTTTTTACGCTTATGGAGTACACCGCTCTCAAACTGAGCTGGAATAGAAACATCAAATGAAGCGGATGAACAGTGTGCGATGATGCAGCGACCATAACGACATGACAACGACGCGTGACCACAACGGCATGACGATGAAATGACAATGGCGTGACAACGATTCAATGACGATGATTTCCAAAGACATGGGAAGTGGGGAGGAACATTGGATTAACTTAGACCCCTTGGGGTTCTACAATTTGCGCCTAACGAACGGCACACGAGCACGTCTTACCTTTCACGCATTAAGTACCGACGGTCCCATTTATCGTCTTCTGTGTACGTCGTATACGTTATTTCCGGATCAGTTAAATTCATCGTCACGACAAATATCTGTTTCTTTATTGATACCGTCATAACAGAAACTTTCAATGAAATGAACCTTTATATTTCCAGGAAAACCAGGCAGGCTTTCGAGGAAAACTGCAACTTAAGGTAAACTAACTTACCTCATGTTAGTCTATGAAGAAACGGTTATTTCTTTATTATATATAAGTACGTTGGCCGTATTTACTGAACCGACTATGCCGTATGCTTTCGCCATTGTCACCACAGATACAGCTTTATCTCGAAAAACTTAGGGCTGTTACTATGAAAGTGGGCATATTTAATTCCTAAATAATATTCTTGAGGCATCTTGTTCTCTTTCTTTTCTTCTTGTGTGCATTAAGGAGAATAATCTCACGGCACATAAACGTCTGCAAAGTGTTGATGCGTCTATTATTGTATTTTGTTCCATCTCGCGTTGCGCAACGGTTCGCAACTTCTGAAAGAAATTCATAGCCTGAGATTTTAATAACAGATATATAATGCACAAAATTTTGAGAGATTTTGTGTGGCTTGAACTTGTTGGACTCAAAACTTGTACAAGTGTAAAAATTGCTATAAACCTCCTTTACGCGCGCGTTAACGATCAGAAAGAAAAGCAGGGATGACGGGGCGTACTCAGAATACCGAGTTGGCAAACAACAAACAATGAACTATCAAAATGCATTCAGAGTGCGGTGTTTTTATCGGGCCAAGCCGTTGAAAGTGGCAGCATAGTAAACAAATGCAATGGATGCATGGTACTGGTGGTGGCTCGAATGGTCGTGATATAGGCTCATGCGCTGCCTCAGGAAGCATAGTAAACAGCCGCTCCAGGGTGCAAGGCTGTGAGCTCTGTTTCCTTACCCGCAACGCAATATTTCTACTCTCCAATGCACGAATGCACTGACTTGCGAATCTCTGGAGTGATGTTTACATGATTTCTGCCTTGTTGTGGCACCAAATTTCCGACTTGGCGTGTTCACCCTTTTTTTCTGTCTCTTGTTATTCCTTACGCTAATGCGAACCTGCCACCCGGAAGCAATAAATCAAAGCGCGCAACTTGGCATTGTTTGGCGACACCGCTAAGCATACTGCGACAGCAGCTGCTAGCTGTTAAGCGGCGGTCGAGTATTAATACGTCAGCATTCTTAAGGTGCTTCGCGCACTTTCCAAGGGTTGTCTAAGTTTCTGTTTTTGCATGTACGTTTTTATCTATCTATGTACGTTTGTATCTAACTGCTTTCTCGCCTACCTGGTTCACTGAGTAGTCTGCGATCGAATGTGTGCGCATCGGGCTGTTGTGCTAAGATACCAGGGTTAATCAGCCGTCGGACCGAATTAGGTCACTGTGTATGGGGCAATGGGTAAAGTCGTCGCGCTCTTTAATGAGCCTCTTTCACGCCGACGTGGGTAACTGTGAATGCGGCACTGGGTATGTGCCACTCGGCCTGCGCTGGTCTTCATTGAGCCTCTTTAACTTGACTCAGTGGGTATGTGAGAGTAGCTGTGTTCCGCTCTTCAAGGAACAACTTTGATGCAAACTCGGGTAACTAGGTTTGTGCCACTTGGAATGGGCCGCTCTACAATGACGAAAAAGATCCTTTAACCTTCGCCGATGCTGAGGGGAATTGAACCTACGTCACAACGGTCCTTCAAGGCCCGCAATCTGACGCATTAGCAGGCTGCTCCACAGATGCACTGGCTATCGGCCGCTTTTCAATGAACGCCTTCCACGCCAACGCTTTAGCGAGCTACGGTACGCTACGGTACGGTAAGAGTGGCACGCACTGAGTGCGAGTGCGTGCCACTCTTCAACGAATCTCTAGCCAACTTGGGCCACTGACTG
Organism: Dermacentor albipictus; assembly: GCF_038994185.2. NCBI lineage: Eukaryota > Metazoa > Arthropoda > Arachnida > Ixodida > Ixodidae > Dermacentor > Dermacentor albipictus. Next base: position 127,186,247 of record NC_091821.1, on the reverse strand, counting down.
TGTGCCACTGAGTGTGCGGCAAGCACGGAGGAAGGAAACTAAGGAGAGGCCCTACCCCCTCTGCGCGCTAGGAGAAAAGTGTGGCAGAAATGACGTAGTAGGTTTTCATTTTTTTTCCTGCTTTTGTATTTTTTTTTTGCTGTATGGTCACGCCTTTTGGGCCACAATGGCGGCGTTGTTCTGATTTTGAGCGCTCACACGTGTTGCTCTGGTAGGGTTTCGTGCCGTGGCAAAGGCGCTGTGTGGGCGGGTTTGTGTTAGTCACCGTGTCTTGTTGCGCTGTGTTACCTGCACCGTGCTCTGCCGGATGTTGCGCGAACGCGCGCGCTCCGCGCGCGAAACCACGCGCAGCGTAGCGTGGTTTCGCGAAAGATGTAAACAAGAGAGCAGGGTGGCACAAAAGGCGGAGCATCGCCATGAGCAACGCCAACTTCCGGCTTCACTTTTGCTTCACAAAGAGTGACGTCAGGGCCTCTCCTTAGTTTCCTTCCTCCGTGGCAGCAAGCGAGGGAACCATTCTCAGCGTTCACAAGTACTAGCGCGCCACGCTTCTCGTTTCGCAGGCCATGTGTGGACTTCTCGGTAGTGCCACTAGATGGCGCAGCGTGTCCAGAAAAAAGCGCGAGAGGAGAGCCCGGTCGCCGCATGACGCGTTTGTAAGCGTTCGCGCGCACCGGGGCACTGTGTATTTCGGAATTCCTGCGCATGCTTCGTGGTAGCGGCGCTAGATTGTGCCGAGTGTTCATGAGGAAGCGCGAAAGAGGGATCCCGCTGCAGTACGCTCCTCGTTCTAACTCGTTTGGACGGTGGCAATTTGTTATGTCGCGATACTGATTCAATGCTAAATGCATTACCGTCGACTGTCCTCGTAAGATGGGTTATGCCGAATGTTTTCTCCGAGTGTTGACATGCATTTAGACCATTCACCATCTTATCCCATAAAATAGAGTTGACAGACAGACAGACAGACAGACAGACAGACAGACAGACAGACAGACAGACAGACAGACAGACAGACAGACAGACAGACAGACAGACAGACAGACAGACAGACAGACAGACAGACAGACAGACAGACAGACAGACAGACAGACAGACAGACAGACAGACAGACAGACAGACAGACAGACAGACAGACAGACAGACAGACAGACAGACAGACAGACAGACAGACAGACAGACAGACAGACAGACAGACAGACAGACAGACAGACAGACAGACAGACAGACAGACAGACAGACAGACAGACAGACAGACAGACAGACAGACAGACAGACAGACAGACAGACAGACAGACAGACAGACAGACAGACAGACAGACAGACAGACAGACAGACAGACAGACAGACAGACAGACAGACAGACAGACAGACAGACAGACAGACAGACAGACAGACAGACAGACAGACAGACAGACAGACAGACAGACAGACAGACAGACAGACAGACAGACAGACAGACAGACAGACAGACAGACAGACAGACAGACAGACAGACAGACAGACAGACAGACAGACAGACAGACAGACAGACAGACAGACAGACAGACAGACAGACAGACAGACAGACAGACAGACAGACAGACAGACAGACAGACAGACAGACAGACAGACAGACAGACAGACAGACAGACAGACAGACAGACAGACAGACAGACAGACAGACAGACAGACAGACAGACAGACAGACAGACAGACAGACAGACAGACAGACAGACAGACAGACAGACAGACAGACAGACAGACAGACAGACAGACAGACAGACAGACAGACAGACAGACAGACAGACAGACAGACAGACAGACAGACAGACAGACAGACAGACAGACAGACAGACAGACAGACAGACAGACAGACAGACAGACAGACAGACAGACAGACAGACAGACAGACAGACAGACAGACAGACAGACAGACAGACAGACAGACAGACAGACAGACAGACAGACAGACAGACAGACAGACAGACAGACAGACAGACAGACAGACAGACAGACAGACAGACAGACAGACAGACAGACAGACAGACAGACAGACAGACAGACAGACAGACAGACAGACAGACAGACAGACAGACAGACAGACAGACAGACAGACAGACAGACAGACAGACAGACAGACAGACAGACAGACAGACAGACAGACAGACAGACAGACAGACAGACAGACAGACAGACAGACAGACAGACAGACAGACAGACAGACAGACAGACAGACAGACAGACAGACAGACAGACAGACAGACAGACAGACAGACAGACATGTCTTCCATATCAAATGTTGGCCTTTCGGTAGCGACACTGTTACCGTCCCGTTGGTTCTGATTCGTGGTGGGCCATTTTTACGAAGCGTTCTTACACAAAGACTTCGTGTATCCAAGCGCTGCTGAGCAGATAGGTTAACGAAGGACTAAAATTTGTGCTTGACATGTTGAATACCGTTACATGTAGTTTAGGTAATTCACGGTAAATATTTGAGCCACAATTATTCTAGCCTGTAAGTGTTAAACCGTGCAGAAATTGAAAGCACCGGGGGATAGATACGCATGCCGTAGGCTTGGATGGTTGCAGTCGTATGCAACTATTTGAAACTACGAACAAACATCAGTAAGAATGTCATTCTTGGAAGACCAACTATTTATGAATAACTTTAGAATTACAGTTGTGTATTAAAACTGTGGCGTGTTCTCTACACCATTCCCCGGTACGGCTTTTGCTGAGTGGATCGAGTGGTGAGTTGCACAGCGTATGTAGGAGTCCACGTCAAAGCAGCGTTCTTTTTTTCTCACTTAGTGATTTTCATTGTTATTCGCTGTCAAACTCACAGAATTAGGATGTCCGAGTCACGCTACACATATACGCTTTAACAACACATTGCTTACGACAAAACAATAGAAACTGAGGCTGTTGGCCCCTGACTGTCGCAAGCACTTATCGCAACGGCGCTGCCCCTACCCAACTTTCCCCTTTTAGGCACGTCGCTGCCACAAAAGACTTTGCTGTCTTTATCTGTCCAAGCATAATTCGTAATTAGTACTGATGTTTGTCCACAGCAATGATCATTTCTCTCATAAGGACTTCGTTTTTCGTTCCCAATTTCTTTTTCCCCTCTCTCTTTCACAGCTCTCGCAACTTCCATGGAGGAAACTTGATTCGCGGAAATGTACGCGCGAGTTTGGGAAGCCCTAAAAAAGGACATTGCTGGGAATTTCTCAGCCGGCTTCTGAATAATTAAAAGGTCTGGCGTCTGGCACTAAAAAGCAAAGTTGGACAAAAAGAGCTAACAGATTCACTGATGAGCGTCCAGCCTTCATTTGTAGACCGAAGGCTTTTTGCTGCTAAGGTTAAAACTCTATTATGGTACGAGGGCTGTTTTTTTTCAACCTCCGATCGCTCCGTGCAGGCGCTACGCGGGCAGCAGAAAGCGGACATGCGCTGTAGGCAACTGCGCAGCTCTCGCACTACACACTCTGCCATTGTTGACATTCAGGCGTCAGTCGGCATTGTGCTACAGCCACGTAAACATGGCTGCCAACATTGTTGCTCCCGCCAAGTGTGAATTGCGAAGTGTTATTCGTTTTCTACAGGCTGAAGGTCATGGTGCTGCAGAAATCCATCGGAGAATGAGTCGAATGTATGGGGAAAACTTCATGAGTGATGGTGTTGTGCGTGAATGGTGTGGAAATTTTAAAGATGGACGCGATGATGTGCATGATGAAGGGGGCCAAGGACGCAAATCTGTCGTTTCAGATGACCTGGTTCAACGAGTTGACAGAATGGTTAAAGAAAACCGCAGATTCACCATTACTGCTTTATCTACGGAATTTCCAGAAGTTTCAAGGTCTGTTTTGTACTCTATTGTTACTGAACGGTTACGCTACAAAAAACTTTGTGCACGTTGGGTCCCAAAAATGTTGACGGACGGCCACAAAACTCGATGAATGGCGTCAGCTTTGGAGTTCCTTGAGCGTTATCAGGATGAAGGAGACAACCTTTTGAAATCAATCGTGACTGGGGATGAAACCTGGATCCAATACGACACACCGGAAACAAAACGACAATCACAATAATGGATGCATTCAAATTCACCAAACAAACCAAAGAAATTCAAAAAAACCTTCAACAACAGAAAGACCATGGCTACTGTGTTTTGGGATCAACAAGGTGTGTTGCTTGTGGAGTTTAGGGAGCCCGGAACCACAATCACTGCAGCTGTTTATAGTGAAACTTTACGACGTTTGCGTAGAGCCATTAAGAACAAACGAAGACGAAAGCTGACCGCTGGAGTTGTTCTGATCCATGACAATGCCCGTCCACACACTGCTGGAGCAACTCAATGGCTTCTCGAACAATTTGGATGGGACATTTTCGATCATCCGCCATACAGTCCAGACTTAGCACCCTGTGACTTTCATCTTTTTCCTGGACTGAAGACGTGGCTTGGTGGGAAGCGCTTTCAAACCAATGGCGACCTTCAAACCAACGTCAAGGACTACTTGAATTCATTGGCGGCAACTTTTTTTGAAAAGGGTATTGCAAAGCTTGTCCACAGATATGACAAATGCCTCAATCTCTTCGGTGATTATGTCGAAAAGTAACCGTAACTGTACTAATCTTTTGGTAATAAACTTATTGTTTTAGATGAACTTGTCTTTTATTTATAGCCTATCGGAGGTTGAAAAAAAAACGGCCCTCGTATATTGGATTGAGCTCTGCCGTACTTGTGTTGCATCGTTTGCAACTCCAGGTGAGCTGCTTTAATGACCCCTTTGAAACAGCTAAGATAAAATTGCGTCAGCCTTAAATTTCTGCGTGGACGAGTACACGGTGTTTGTTTGTAAAATGAAGAAAATAAGAAAGGAAGTTTATGCTGGCCGCTCTGTAGTTCCATAGGTAAAGCTGCCGACATCGGAACTGCGGCTAGCGGCTAGGAGGGGGGCAGGTCATAGGAATAAAAGACAGGAAGAAAGGATAGAACAAGGGTTACATAATACGTAACAGAATGTTGCACGTCCACGTACATGTGTTGCCGTCAGTTATGTGGAAATTAAGAGCATTCCTCCGCTCCTTCTTGTTCTTCTCGCAGCAAACTCGAACGCACTCGTCACGCGTCTGCTCCGTCGGAACAACGCGATACTCTTACCAGTAGGATCAGATTGTTATTTGTGTTGAATCTTAACTAATGCCAGCAGAATCGGCATTCGGTCTCCGCTCTGTGCGCACGCATTGCGTAGCATAGAACAAAGAAAAAAAACTGCCACCAAAGCTTCAGAATTTTCTTCATGCATAAAGTGAATAGTTGCGCTAGATTACCAAGCTTACATAATCATAAGTGATACCACAGTAGAGATGAGCAGCCAGATTGAATTGGCATCGGATTCTGTTGGCCTTCACAGTCGCGGTCTTATCAGCAGGAATACACACTGTGGCCTCACAGTAGTCACGATCGCCTGAATCAGTGGCATTAAAATGAATTATGTATTCAGGAAAAAGTTTATTTGATCAGTGCAGCATGTAATAACAAGCAAAAATTACTTGTTGCGCTGAACTCTGCAATGGAACGTCAGCATGAAAAAAATGTGAGAGAGACAGAACGGAAGCTTTCATTGCGCGACTGCAGCCTGAGCTCTTGTGCTCATCGTTGGAATTCCCTAATGTCGTAAATGGGGCTATTGAGTTTAGTCGAGCACTTTGGACAAATAAATTGTGGAAGCAGCGCGAACTGATTCAGTCCATCCATTGGTAGGTGTAGCAATATATCGGGAAGTCGTGATTGGCCGTCTACAGTGTCGAGTGCATTTCGATTTCGGCCAATTGCACCTGGTCAATTCACTGCGCCACTTTGTTTTAAAACTTTTATTTGCACTGCTGGCTAGCAACTAATGTTTCGTTCACTAATAGTTTCACTACAAATTGAAATCGAAGTTTTACGTGCCAAAACTATGATTTGATTATGAGGCACGCTGTAGTGGGGCACTCCGGATTAATTTTGACAACTAGGGGATCTTTCACGTGCCCCAAATGGACGGGACACGGGCGCCTTTGCAGTTTGCCCCTATCAAAATGCGGCCGCCGCGGCCGGGATTTGATCTTGCGACCACGCGCTTAGAGCGCAACACCATAACCGGTAAGCCACTTCGACGGGTCAAGTTTCACGAGGTAAAAAAATAGGTGAAGTAAACGATGGTCATTTGCATGGCAGGGAAACATAAGGCAAGGTGTACCTGCAAAACGGTTTGATTCAGCGAAAAAAAAAAATGAGCGCTAATTTTTGGAGATGCAATGTGAGCAAATGAGTTTGATTCGCTCATGTTGCAACGAGCTAACCTTATAACCTATCATAAAGCTATTTTCTAGGTCGCTCTGCTAGTTCCATTCGATGCCACTCGCGGACAGTCAGGTCGCTTTCAATTCGAGGGAATGAGCAAAACGGTGCCAGCAAGGAACGCAACCGAATGGCGCTTCGTTTTCACCTGAAGGGATCCTCGACGCACTTTCCCTTTGTTGTTTCTCATGTATATTTGAGCAGCGGCCACTATATTGCGTTTACTAGAAATTCTACGGTGCCGGGGTGAGACGCGTGACGGTACGTCGACGAGTGCATCATTGTGCTTGACTGCCATTCAAAGAGATCGCGAGGCAATAAATCCATATCGGTGCGCTACTAGTGGCCCGCGAAACGGAGTCGAGTGAAAAACACATGAATAAATCATTTACTGAATAGCGCGTTGTCTGTTCGAGCTTGTATGTTGTGCAGTAGCGCATCGTGGAACACATAGTCGACGTGGAACAACTGGCGAGAGCCGTTACTGCCATAGCAATATTTTTCAATTTGACCTTAAGTTGTCGCGTAGCTGCCCGTTTATTGCTGCTTGAAGCTCAGTGAAGATGGTTTCGTGTCTGCAACTCCTTCCTACGCAAGAGTTGTGCGTAAAAACTAGTATCGGACAGTTGCGACAGCGAACAAAAAGCGCAGGCGCCGGCTATAGATGTCACGAAGGACGTCCGTGCCGAAGCCTACGAATTCACGGTCTCACTTCCTGAGTTCTTTGAGCATGCTCCATAGACAGCGCTATCACATGTTACCTTTCGATTGTCATCTCGGGATGTGCAGTCCGTTGATATTCTCATGTCTTTCCTTTCCCTTTATGTCGCCTTCTGAGCCCCCATGTCAAGCACGCAGTGTTTGCTAAGAGGAACTGTTCACTACCTAGTTGCCCTACCTTATTTTCTTCTCATCTTTTTGCTTTCACAACTTCAAATACTCAGGTACTTTCAGCGTTATTATGGGTATATACATAACGAATACATAAATGAATTTGCGATTTACGTGCCAAAAACACGATATCATTAGGAGGCATGCCGTAGCGTGGTCCACCGATGTAATTTTGACCCCCTGGGGCTCTTTAATGTGCTCATAAATCTGTGTGGACGAGTGATTTTGCCTTATGACCAATCAATGCAGCCACCATAGCTGGGATCGAACTCGCAACCTTAAGCTCAGCAGCGCAACGTCATAGCCACCTATATGAATATAGAAGTAATGCCCGAGACATGACGTCACCAACCAACCGACACAACCGCACACCCACCCACCCATTCACACACACACACACACACACACACACACACACACACACACGCACGCACACACACACACACGTGCACGCGCACACACACACACACACACACGCACGCACGCACGCACGCACACGCACACACACGCACACACACACGCACGCACGCACGCACACGCACACACACGCACACACACACACAGGCACGCGCGCGCACGCACACACATATTTTACATACACCCATAACAACTCTTCTGCTTGAGTTACTTGAGTACCTTACTATAAGCCTCACCAAGAAACCCACATTGCGTTATGTACATAAACAGAGACGCTAATCTCAAAACGACGTTCACGCATAAATCTGTCGGCATCTGTCCCCAAGCGGAAACTACGATGTCCAAAATTCGGCCATGGATGAGCTAAACATGAGTGAATCTTTTTCTGTTCAGTTCGTTACTAATACGGCACTCTGCCGCGACGAACCAGTTCGCTCTCAACACGGGTGATGGGCCGAAGTTAAAACCTTCTGTTTTTTCGCCCAGAAACTACCTTTAGAAGGTGGGAGATTGCTGTGAGCTGCTGTTTCAAGTAGGTCACGTGCGGGCTCTTTGAGAGACATCTTTCAATGATTTCATTTCCTGTCGAAATTGCTGATGACATTGCCCGGCTTATTTTTCATTGCATACATATTGCTCTTTCCTGTGCAATGTTTCCTTTTTTACTGACTTCATGCTGCACCTATTCTTTGCTGCTTCCACAATCTTTCCGACACTAAAATTTCGAGCATCACTTACTTTCTTCTTGTCTCCTTGCTTTGGCAGTTCAGAGAATATTATCTGATTTGTCGAGTTGGCCACTTTCATAATATTTTATTGCCACTTAAACAAGCGATATGTATAAAGAAGGTTGACGAGCATGGATGTTCGGTCTTGTAGGTGCGACATACATAGGAGTGCACAGATGACGTGGACATGCAACGAACACACGAGCGCTAATGAAACAGATAAAGTAACACATTACGAAAAATTATGCATCTATAATATTTCCAATAAATATCTAAATACGAAGGAAATACGAGAAATAAGCTGTACAACCGAAGCATCTCAACAAAGGGCAAGAATAAAATGTCCTCTGAGCAGCAAAGGTAATCCAGTGAGGTATTTCGTTGCACCTATAGGAGCAGCTCTCAGCTTTCAGCTATATATAAGAAAATTCAGCGAAAAAATGTTACTACATAGAGGAAGTGGCGTCAGATTTCGTGCAGAGTGCGTTACACCATACAGCGTGTCACGTAAAAGTAACCAAAGCATCAACTGGCGTACAGAATCTTTTATGGGTTTCAAGGCTGACCTGAAATCTTGTTTTGATGATAGGACGAGGGGGTGTTTTTACTGTTCACTAACACTTTGTTTATCAGGCTCTGACCTTGAACGTGTATTGGCAACACAGAGCTTTGTTGTCGTCCGACGGCACAAAAGAAAGTTAGACGAAAAACCTGCAGTCTTCCGAGAGTTCTCGAATTTTCCGCTCACGTTCCTTTTGTTGACCCGCATCTTATTCGACCGGTTCTTTGACAAAAAAGCTCCAAATTGGTGACCGTAACCCGACACTAAAACATGCGAGTTTATTCATGAAGGGTGAAAAGCGAATCCTAAAACGAGAATCGGCATTTTTTCCAGTTTTTTTTTTCTTTTCGGCCTATTCACAAGTGTATACGAGTTTGTGAATTAGCCGCAGACACGAGAACAAACTCGGCTGTAGGAATGAATTTCTTGCAATCTTAAACAATTGCAAACAGCCAGAACAGGGAACCAGCCACCGGAACTCCATTGGAGCCATACGCCGCACGTCACGGAAGCTCCACGACAGAAACCAGACACTACTGGGCCGACCGACAACAAGCCGACGGGACTACTCGCCATTGTCACCGGATTATGAGACGGGCAGCATCGAACGGCAAACACGGAGCGTGAATTGGTGGGAGAACACTTTAGGACACAAATACACAGCAACGGTCGAACCTAAATACGTATAGTTCGGTCCATTGTAACAAATCCGGGGACAATTGCACTCTTTTCGAACGCATGTGAGCCCCCTACCATTTTTACAGACACATTCATTGTCTATCTCTCTCTATTCTTTTTATTCTCTATCATCAGACGTGCAAGAGAATTTTAGCTTTAACAGTGGACCTTTTGATGAAAACAAAAACGAACAAATTGTGAGGCTCTTGTACAAGCATCAAGAGAATAGTAGTTGAGAGAGAAAGGGTGCATAGAAAGTTAGGGAGGGTAAGAAAAGGTAGTTCCGGTTGGCTATAGCAGAAACTGCAATATACAAGCACCGGCGAGCATTCTGACGGGAACACCTCCAGGTCAGCTACGACCATGTCCTCATGTATCATGACCGGCACGTTTTGTCCGGTTGCTCTTCTATCTCCAGCTACATGTTCTACCTCCATCTACGTGTTTTAGTTAATGCATCACCATATCTTAGTGCATGATGCATACAAATGTTACCGCATTGGGGTTTCACTATTTCTGTGCTTGCTGCACGTTAGAGTACATGGCGTACTCTCACACACCCTGAGCATTGGCATCGATACGTCAGTGCCCACAATAAAGTATAGAGAGACAGTCAGTTTCCGCAGTGCTCGCCCAGTTGGGCGACCGGCCTCTATCATCGGAAGAAAGACCTTACAGCCTCGACAGGACTTATCACTTAAGAAGGTCGTGCAAGCGTTACTATCTATTCGCCTTCTTTCGAACCATTATATCCCTCACTCCAGTGCAGGGTAGCCAACCAGAAGCTGTAATCTGGCTAACATCCCTATCTTTCCCCTCTTTCTCTTTATCTCTCCTCTGTCTCTGTCGTGTTTGTTACTTCAAAACAAAAACTAAAAAGTTGCTTTGTTTCTATATCTACTGTAATGTGCCATACGGCACAGCTACTGGTGCACGACTGCAGGTGGCCTTAACAGCTTCAGGAGGCGTTAACTTGGCATTCTACAAACACACCTGCTGCATAAGGTTTCGCAGACACACGAACAGGCTTAATAAGCTAAGAAAATTGGCATGTAAAAGCCCTCGCTGCTAGAAAACATTGGTTCCCAACAACTTTTCTGCATTGCGACCAGGCAGACAGACCATGACAGGGGAAGCCGACAAGAAAAGCGGGCAAAGCAGATTTGGAGGTCCCTTCCCAGTCTTTGACTATGGGACCTCCTAGAGTTACTTTTTCCGTAAAACATTTCAAGCGCATCTATAAACTGAAACTGAAACTGAAAAGTAACATACGCGTAATGCTCGCCATAGTAGAACCTAAAGTGGTGGTGGATTTTCGTCTAAAACGGGAAATATTCGCAATTGCGAAGCAAAGAAGTATCGACCCAAGCCGTGTTCTCTCAGAAAACAGCCAGAGAGAGAACGTCTTCACGCAAATGAAATAGCATTTAAACAAGCAAACAAAAAAAGAACATTTTCGAATACATACCTCCCATGCGCGCGTCATCTCTACCGCTTTCATTTTGATTTACTCCAAAGCAGAGCTGACAGCTCTACAGATCACTTGGCCGCCGCATATGAGCGCAATGATTTTTAGTCACTAATTTTTCTGCTTGAACAACTAGGTCGCGCCATCGCACGACAAGAGATTCTCCACTGCTCTTTCCTGCCGCACGCCTCCCTCCTCCCGAAGTACGGTTCCTCAATATAGTTCATGTCATCAAGCGGCGAGAGTGGTTGGAATGTGTTTGTAGGCATGTGTAAAGAGCTGTGTAATTTCTGCATCCCTTCCGTCGGCATACGACATCGATATTGGACCTTTTTCCGGAGCAGTTTGTTCTAAAGATACGAGGTGGCGCTATCGGCAGCGCCGCACGTCGCCTCAGCGACAGCGCACAAATACGAAACGATTACCGCTTCCACCTTGCTGCTGTGCAATCAGCAGTCGAAAATGAATTTTCGCTAACGCACTCTGCTCCAATGATGTCCGATTGAATCACGTGGTTTGAAGACATGTGCAGAAGTTGACTGCAAAAATAGTGACGGGAATATTAAAGGATGGAGTGAATCTGTGTAGTCAAGTTCGCGGACCGTTGCTGTAACTGGGCGTGCGTGTTGCCACCTCATCAAGATGTACGGCTTTCTTCGAGGATACAGGAAGTTGCTCATCTGCCAGCGCTGTATCGCGAACCTTCAAAGAGAGTGCTTCAGCCCCGGAACTTCGGCAAGAGTAAGTACCGCTCGTTAAACAATGACAAAGGGAGTACCGCCGCTTCCTGTCATAGTACGTTTCGCGCACAGTATCTGCACTCACCTAACCCAACTGGCACGGAATCTTGCACCCACTCTATCGGCAACGTGTCAATTAGTGAATGGGCGCACACTTGAAAATATGCGCATTATATACACAAAATAAATGACAGACTACGCCGATGGCACAGGAATGGCCGAAGCTGAATGTTTCATGTTGATCCAGAAGAGTAAGCTAGTTACTAGCGATAATACATTTTTGCTACAAGATATGACAATGTAGAAAACGGCTACGATTCAAGCGTTGCGCGCAGCAAGAACAAATCTATCGGAATTTAGCACACCCGCGAACGATTAGGCAGAAATAATCATATAGTGACCGCACTAAGGAAATTTACTGAGTCAGAAATGTGACAAGCCACTGCTTCGAAATATTTGCCAAATAAAGAGCGAAGAGCAAAACACATCAATCCTGATTCAATTCATGAGCGGAAAGTTTGGATAGCTTGCAATACATTAGCCTCGCTTTTAAAACAAGCGCCATATAGGCTGCTCGCGCCGTTTGGACATGGCTTAATCAGCTTCCAAAGCGCTCTTGCACATTTTCTGAAGCTGCGGCCAAAGCTTCGTGTTGTCCACCCAGTCACCGTCTACATTTCCCGAAGCAGAGGGTTACTGAGCCGCACCGGCGTCATACAGACCCATAATAAACGCGGAGGGAGTTGGCGCAAGCCATGGGCGCGTCACCAGGTGATCAAACATCGCAGCGCCCACGGGTTCACCTTGAAAAGGGTCAATATGTCAGACGACGCGTGGGGGTCTGACGCATGGCGGCCTGGACTTTATTCGGAGTGCGTTGAACCATTGCAAGTTCAGATATACACTGTTTTTATTTAGATCACGTCTGGCCCATAGTTCTTATACAGCAGGCCAATGCACCGTACGAGTTTCTGTTTTGTTGCAAGGACGAACCGCAACCTGCAGCAATAAAATAAAAAAATCAAGTTCTTGTGAAATTATAAAATTTGCGACCACTATTTTTTTCCGTGGAAACGCACGACTCTCTTGGCTTTGTCTACGTAGCTAAAAGCCCGCATGAGAACTCCGAATATACGAAAGCTGATTTTGGGGACCTAATCGAAATCTCATTTGTCCCCCTGTTAGCAATTTGTGCGCAAGTTTCCTTCTAGTCGAACCTTTTTCTCGCCCACAGCTGTGAGTGGTAGAATACAAGTAAACGTAATGCCTGAAATTTTGAACCCACTGCTTAAGTATGCGTCCCCTGTAGGCCCCGAAGTAATCAGGCAAACATGTAAGCAACGTGCTAGCCAAATGTTAAAATCTTCAGTTTGCGTCCGTCGAAAGCATTGATAATAAAGTTATTTGCGGGTAATTTATTTATTTGCCTTCTTTCTACTTTTGCATAAATGTTTACGTGCTCCGTCCTGTCTTTCTGCGTGCTCTTGCTTTACCGGATAGAAGGGCACCGCCGTCAGTACCGGTGCGTGCTTGATTAATGCAGCGTCCACTAGACATAGAGCAGGCACACGTGCCGCTTATATTGTCGCGCCCAATGCGCATGCTGGGCCCGTGTTCGAGCTGTTTTTTTTTTTTCACTTGTCGTTTGGTTTGCATATTTTTCTGCGAGGCTTGCTTTCCACTTTCTGAAGTAAACGGATCACGCACTCCACGCTCCCAAGCTTCATTTGTTGTAAGCAGCTTATCGCAGCGCGTGTCGGATTGTTTGGCGAAAGCGGCTTTCTTTGGACCACGTATATTCGCGCATCTCTAGTCACCTCGCCGCTAGAGGTATACGCGCAGAAACGGAACAACGAAAAATCCGCGGGCTCCTCATGCTCTCACTTGGGTGAGTTGCAAAGCGATGACATTCGGGGGATTTGGAATCGTTTTTTTATGAATAAATGATCCCCTACTTGTCAGTCGCCATTGAATCAACCAGAAATTTCTACGAAACATTCTGGGATACCTTTAGAGCGCAGCTCTTAGGCCCCCGTCCCTGCATTGGGCATCAGCATCTTGGCGTAATCGAGCAAACGAGCACAGCAAAAGATGAAAGCGAAGGCGGAGCGCAGCGTGTAATGAAAGAAGAGCACGCGCTGAGGAAAGTGATGGGGGAGGGTACAGTGAAAGCATGAGGCGGAATGCGGAGGAAGAGCGGAGGGGAAGTGGCCTGAGCATGCGCTGAGTTGCCGGCGGCCACGGCATCCGCCGGCAGGGAGCCGTAGGTGGAGAGGGCTACGCTCATCCGCGGCGTCACCTGCTGAGGTCAGTCCACGGCACCAGCATGTGTGACGGGCGTCACTGCTCCTGCAAGGGGTGATGGCAAGTGGCTACGAGTAAGCTTCGATTTCACTAACGTTCCTTTGAGTGTTGTCGCTGCTGACACTGGTAGCACGATTTCCCCACGAAGAAGGGCCGCTCTCGTCGTTGGTTGAATGAAAGCGCAAGAAAAGCGTAGTGCCGCGCAAGACGGGCTGGGCGGCGATGATGATGATGAAAAACTTTATTTATCCCTCTTTAAAGGGAAGGGGGCAATGGAATAGAGGGTGGGGAGAGGGACTACTTGAAGTAGGCGTCCTTTATCCTCTCAGCCCACTCCAGGATGGCCTCCTGAAGATCGGGCTTGGAGCTGCGCAAGGCAGCCTCCCACTGCTCCTCACTAGGGAAGGGGGTGCTTAGGGCACCCCCACATGATGTGGTTTAAGTCTGCTTTGGCGACGATGGCTACGATATGGTGCCAGAGTAGCACACGTCATCTGTATGAAATAAAGCCCGCTACTCACGGCGTTCTTTACATCATATAGACCGTACATGTCCTATATAATCATAATATAAAATATTGACCGGCGAAATGAAAGCACGTATAGAAATGCGCTCAAAATTCGTATTAGGGAGTATGGTAATTGACGGTGAATTTTTTTCGACAGAATCTCGAAAGCAGTTCTTCCGGGTTATTGTTCTGAAAGTATTTCCTTGCAATAAGTAACATTTACGAATAGGCGTACCATTTATGAGAGCCACAGTCTATGACATGCACTGCAGGCGGGGTCGAAGTGGTTTTTCACGAACTGACAATAGAATTTATTTCCAGCAGCTGCAAACTGTGAGGGATTGACGCTTGTTTCGTGATTTCACCACCGCCTTTCCCCACAGCGCTTCAGATCTATCTTCGTGCTCCTCCGGAGTATCTCACCGATACCGCTTTCTGCCAGCCCCTACATAACAAAGAGCCTCGCATTCTTCCGCCAGCGCCTTTTTGTATTTCCTGTGCCCGAGCGACTTCCAAGAGAGTGGCGAGTTGCCCGGGTGTTTCGGCAGCCTGACGTCTGCGCACCGCTCCGACTTAGCGACGCCGTCTCGCCGCCGAAGCAGTGGCCGCCTATTTTTCGAACATGACGGTCTTCTTGCGAGGGTGATGCGTTCCCTGACGTGACGGGGGTAGTTAGTTCGGGATGATGCCGCGCCGTCACGTGACGCTGACGTAATCGCCTGCGTGCACCGTACTCCTCTATGGCAATGCGCTCCCCCTCACTCGCGACCTATTTTACCGCGATAGTGTTAAGGAGCTCGTGTCGCAGAAAAGCCGTGTCGTCAGTGTTGGTGGCGTTGGCCGTGAGCGAAGAATGACGGAAGGCAATTCATTACTAAAAACAACTTGCAAGATGGGTTGGGTGGGACTCGAACCAGGGTCTCCGGAGTGTGAGACGGAGACGCTACCACTCAGGCACGAGTTCGATGCTTCAAAGCGGGACAAAAGCGCCTCTAGTGAATGCGGTGTTGCCTTAGAAACGTGCCGTAGAAAGTTATACTGCGGTGTATTGGCGGCGAGGAGTTACGGAGTCGCCATCTAGCGGAAGCACCTCGCTGGCGTAGTATGAGGGATCACGCGGCGTGCTCCTCATAGGTTTTGCTGTCAGCGCTCACTGAAAACACCACGCGCGAGCTTTCCCGGACATTTCTGTAAGTACTTTCGAAAGGAGGGAAGTTTTTTAGTGTCTAAATTATAATCTTGGGCAAACTGAAAGCACACAATCGTTTACAGACGCTATCTCTTTACCGAATACGTACAGTGAACGCCACTGCGCGCGGTCGCCGCGATGGAGTCTCCCGAACCGGCTTCTTGCGTGAAAGGTAGGTAAACGCTGAGAGCAAACTATGTGAAATATGTCCTTATAGTGTTTGTATAACTAAATGGAGCGTAATAGAACGAAGCCTCAATGCAGCGATCGCGTAGATTCGCAGCGACCGACTGCGCGTCTGCATGCTTGTCCGCGCACTGTTTCGCTTTCGCCGCGTGCGCGTTTTCACACCGTGCCATGAACTTCAGGCCGTAGAATATGAGCATTTCACAGTATGCAAGCAACCATTGTTGCGTGGGTGCTATCAGAGCTGTTCAAAAATAATTTCACTGTGGAGACTTCGACGCCTACGGGGACTGTGATGTGCCGTCGCAACGATTCAACCTTTTTTTTCTTCTAAATTCTTTGGCCTTTCAATATTATTTCTCGAGTTGCGTCGCACTGTATGTTTATCGGTGTTCTCGGCATGCTATTTCCCACTGCTCCTTTTTTTTGTAATCCAGTGCATTAATTCATAACAGAAACATGACCATATGCCATGCTTTTTTTAAATGTGCTTTTTACCGTTGCCTTTTCATTCCACTCAACTTGCCAGTATCTATAGCATCGACAAGTTCATAGACCAAACCGTCATGACATTAGTCGGGCAGCGGACTCGGGCGAGCGTCTCGGTGCGCGTTTTCAGAACATCGCAGACCGGGCGCCGTAGCAGAAATCTTCCTCGCGTCTGTGCTTGCTGCATATCCGAGTTGCAGCTGATGACTGTTTGCCGGTTTTATGTTTCGCGAGCCAAGCTTCACGCAGCTTCTTGTCCTGCGGCTACGTGTGAATAAGGCTGACACCGGCCTCCGTTACGTGCGTTCGGCCCTGCGGCACCGAGCAGTAGCCTACCATGTTGCGCGCGCCTTCAAAGGCGGCCACTACCTGTTGTAGTGCTTTCAAGCGTTGTAAAGGAGACACTCGAAGCGGGAAAATTTCGCCACTAAATGAGGACCGCAGCGTACGAGGGAATTTCGTTTTCAGTTCGCTTCGGCGCTCCCGAAGCAGCCGACGCGGCCGCTATGTCCACGTGATCCCTCCTTGCACGTCACCCCGACGGTGGCGCCAGCATTTCCAGTGGTGGAGCTCGAGGCCAATATCGGTAATTATGAGCATGTAAATTACAGAAGTCGCAGTTTAACGCGTAGCGAAGTACGTTTTCGCTACATTTCTTCTGCGCTTGGCGCGCAGTCAGAGCTCTCTTGCGGCAAGCACACAAGACCCCCTCCTCGCAATGTACGGCGCTGTACCGACAGTTGGCGCACCCCTCGCCCGCGTGACGCGGCTCCTCTTTCTGCTCACATCGTGATTCCTAGGTGCAGCGTCCGATGCGGGACTCCTCCGACGTGATCGCTGCGCCGTAGCACGTCTGGTGGGAAAGCGTTCCCTGCGATGTGTGCCTTGCTGCTGGCGAGGAGTCACGCGTCTGCGTGGTGCTCCCAAGCGAACGAACCCATCGAGGCATCAGCCCCATGATCGTGTCCGCCTTCATGGCGCGTCGCGGCCCGGCTGTCCGTGCTGATCACGACATTTGGCGCGCATAGATTGTTTCTCCCTCCTAGACACCGAGTTCTTGGGTTCGTTCCGCTTGCTCAGGCGCACGTTTCGTCTTTGTGTGACTCAAGAGCATGCCGAGCGAATGAGTGGGCGGTGCGAACGGGGTGCGATAACGCTATCGCGTTCCACTCTTGAAGGCGAAGCTTAAGCGCCATCCAGTTTTTTTTTTTACTATTGGAGAAAGGACTTACGGAGTCACCATCTGTCGGAAGCGCCTCCCTTGCGTATTATGAGGGATCACGAGGCACGCTCCTCATATGTTTCGCTTACGGCGCTCAAAACAAAAAAAAAAACACCACGTGGCAGCTCTCCTGAACATTTATGTAAGTACTCTCAACACGAGGGATGTTTTTCACTGTCAAAATAATAATCTTGGGCAAACTGACAACACGGAATCGTTTACAGATGCTATCTCTTTATCGAATATGTACAGTGAGCGCCACTGCGCGCGGTCGCCTCGATGAAGTCTTCCGAACCGGCTTCTTGCGTGAAAGGTAATAATAATAATATTTGGGGTTTTTTCGTGCCAAAACCACTTTCTGATTATGAGGCACGCCGTAGTGGAGGACTCCGGAAATTTTGACCACCTGGGGTTCTTTCACGTGCACCTAAATCTAAGCACACGGGTGTTTTCGCATTTCGCCCCCATCGAAATGCGGCCACCGTGGCCGGGATTCGATCCCGCGACTTCGTGCTCAGCAGCCCAACACCATAGCCACTGAGCAACCACGGCGAGTGCGTGAAAGGTAGGCAAACGCTGAGAGCAAACTATGTGAAATATGTTCTTATAGTGGGCTGTCTGTATAACCATATGGGGCATAACAGAATGGAGCCTAAATTTTTTTTTTAATTATGGAGTTTTGCGTGACAAAACCATTTTCTGATTATGAGGCCCGCCGTAGTGGAGGACTCCAGAAATTTCGACCACCTGGGGTTCTTTAACGTGCACCTAAATCTAAGTACACGGGTGTTTTCGAATTTCGCCCCCATCGAAATGCGGCCGTCGAGGCCGGGATTCGATCCCGTGACCTCGTGCTCAGCAGCCTAACACCATAGCCGCTGAGCAACCGCGGCGGGTGAGAATGAAGCCTCAATGCAACGATCGCACGGGTTCGCAGCGACCGACTGCCCGTCTGCATGCATGCCCGCGCACAATGTTTTGCTTTCGCTGTGGGCGCGTTTTCGCACCATGCCGTGAGCTTTAGGCCGCAGCATATGAGCATTTGACAGTACACTAGCAACCATTATTGCAAGGACACTATCAGAACTGTTCAAAAATAATTTCGTAATAGAGACTTCGACGCCTACGGCGACTGTGATGTGCTGTCGCGACGATTCAATCTTTTTTGTCTTCTAAATTCTTGGACATTTCAATCTTGTTTATCAAGTTGCGGCGCACATTATGTTAATCGGTCTTCTCATCGTGCGATTTCCCTCTGCTTCTTTTTTCGTAATCCAGTGCATTAATTCCCAACACCAACATGACCACATGCCATGCCTTTCTTTAATGTGCGTCTTACCGCTCCCTTTCCGTTCCAGTGAACATGCCAGTATCTAGCATCATCAAGTTCATAGACCACACCGTCATGGCATTACCGGGCTGTGGGCGTGGGCGAGCGTCTCAGTGTGCTTTTTATGCTACTCACCGAACATTGCAGTCCCGGCGCCACAGCAGAAAACTTCCTCACGTTTGTGGTTTCTGCATACTCGAGTTGTAGCCGATGGCTGTCTGCCAGTTCTAAGTTTCGCGAGCCACGATTTACGCAGCTCCTTGTCCTGCGGCTACGTGTGAATAAGGCCGACACCGGGCTCCGTTACATACATCCGGAACTGCGGCACAGAGCAGTAGCCTACCATGTTGCACGCCTCCAAAAGAAGCCACTACCTTTTAGAGTACTTTCAAATGTTGTCAAGCAGACGCCGAAGGTGGTAAAGCCTCACCACTTAATCAGAACCACCGGCAGCTGGGACTTTAAACTATCGTTTTCAGCTCGCTTCGGCGCTTCCGAAGCAGCCGATGCGGCCCCTGTGCCCACGTGATCCCTGATGCCACGTCACGCCGATGGTGGCGCCAGCTTTTCCAGTTGCGGAGCTCGCCCCCAATAGCAATTACATGGACACTCGAAGCACATTTCTACCTTCGCCGTCGCCGTCACCATCGCCATGATGTTCTGTATAAGTGCAAACACGATAACATCATCGCCGCACGCCGTACACTGTATGTGCGAGTGAAAGCTTGCGAGGGTCAGCCGACGATCGCGGTTCAATCTCGCGCACGCGAGAGAGGAAAGCGGGGCCAAAGCACACCGTATTCTGTCGCGTGCAAGGCACCCTGAGCGAAGACGAGGGAGAGGGGACGTTTACTCCTGCGCATGCTCCTGCGGGTGCTGCTTACTGTGCGGCCGCGCAGCCTCCGTATCTTGCAAGCGATCTGAGACGTGGACAAAGTGCATGTCCGCGCGGGCCTCATCTTCAAAGCGATCTGCGATGTGGACAAAGTGTGTGGAGTGCCGGTAGCTTCGTATGCGCTGTGCTTTCGACGTTTATTTCCCGTTGCAGCGAGAGACAGCTGAAGGTCAGTTCGCTCACTGCTGCTGCTGCGCTTCTTCACTCCACCGTTTTGTCAGCATCTGCAGCCATCGAGCGAGATGTGTTCATGTTTACCAATGCGCGCGTGACACCGTGCTTGTTAATTTAGTTAGTAAGCGAACGTTTGCAAGTTTATACGGCCGATAAAACTAACATAACTACTTTGTATAGCTGTCTGCTAATTTTGCTATCCTAATTGATGCTTCGACTTTCGGGCGGAACTGCGACTTTTTTGGTCATCCCGCCCCATAATTTTTGTTCCTATCCGTCTCCTTACTCAGCTGATAGATGTTCAGGATCATAACCCACGACGCTGATCGAGCGCCCTTGAATGATCCGCGTAAAGCTATCGCATTGAATTCTCAGCGGTATATGTATTGACTTCATTTATATTGCCGCGACGCCATCTGTGCCCAACCACGCTGACGACGAGGACGACGACCTCGTGTGTGCAAGCGAGCGTGCTAGAGAAGAAGAAGCGAACACTGAACGCTGGTTCTAATTGTCAAGGTTAAAATAACGCTCTCCGCTCTTGTCTCAAGTGAGCCGTGACACTGGTGGACGTGCTGGGTATCGCATCATCGCCTCATGATAGGGACGACTCCTGCGAGTAGCCCTGCGTCCAGCCCTTCAAGACATCATCCCCGCGTCGAGACACCTGTGCACCGTGCAAGCCGCCGCCTGCAAGGTCTGTGCCCGGAATTCGGTCTCTTGCAACGAACTTCGTCAGCGACCTCAATGACTCAGGAAATGGCGATTCCAAGTCCAACACAGGTGACTATCCAAAACAATCTAGTCCCCTCAAGCTTCCACGGTGACACGTACGAAGACGCCGAAGACTGGCTGGACCAGTACGAACGCGTAGCTAAGGTCAATCAGTGGCGTCCGGACCAGAAGCTTTCTAATGTGTACTTCGCTCTTGAAGGTAGCGCAAGGACGTGGTTCCAAAACCGCGAGGCACATTTGGCAACGTGGGACGAATTTTGCCGTCGGCTACTTGACACCTTCGGAAGCACTGATCGCCGAGATAATGCACAACGACTTCTCGAGTTGCGCATTCAGAAGCCCAATGAAAGTGTCTCCATGTTTGCCGAGGACATGTCTCGTTTGTTTCGTCGCGCGGATCCCAACATGCCGGATTCGAAGAAGCTGAGCCATCTCATGCGCGGCGTCAAAGAACAGCTATTCGCTGGTCTCGTGCGTAACCCGCCTACAACGGTGGAAGAATTCATTAAGGAAGCCACAGCAATCGAGCGGGCGCTCCAGCAGCGTTGTCGGCAATACGAACGCCTGACTAACGATGCACCTGCAGGAGCCGCAGTACTCACAGTGACAGACGAGACCTCGCTGCGTCAACTGATAAGAGACATTGTGCGCGAGGAGATTGCGAAGCAAACTGTGACACCGAAGGAGTTTACTGTTGCTTCGGTCGCTGAAGTTGTTCGCCAAGAAATTCGGCAAGCATTAGCACCTCCTGAGCCGCTCCCTGAACTGAGTCCCGAGCCGCGCTTCGAGCCACGCGCATATAGCTACGCAGACGCTGTCCGTCGCCCGCTTTCTACCATGCCGGTACAGCAGTACCACCAGCGGCCACCTA
The DNA here is from genome assembly GCF_038994185.2 of Dermacentor albipictus. Taxonomy (NCBI): domain Eukaryota; kingdom Metazoa; phylum Arthropoda; class Arachnida; order Ixodida; family Ixodidae; genus Dermacentor; species Dermacentor albipictus. The sequence continues at coordinate 127,164,535 of NC_091821.1, read as the reverse complement.
TTGCTGCCTGGACACAGAGGGAGCATTTCAGGCGACCCCAGCCTCGCAGGACCGACGTATGGCGCACTGCTGACCGCCGACCATTGTGTTTTCACTGTGGCGAACCAGGGCACATTTATCGTTTTTGCCCTCATCGCCAGCGTGGCATCCAGGAAATGTCACCTGCCACTCCGCGCCAGTTTCCAGAGAGACATCCACGCTTCGACGACAGTGTCAGTCAGGAACAAGGCAGCTCAGCTAATATGCGGTCGCGCTCGCCGTCTCCATTACGTTATTCTTCGCCGAACCGTCGCAGTTTCGCCGACGTGGTACGAGGCCGCTCTCCAAGCCCACGGCGGGGAAACTGAAATCAGCGACCTCCGGGGGGAAGGTTGCAAGTCGTCGAACCGCAGAAAATCCCCCATTATTACTGAGAAACGAGCACAGCAACCCGGAGAAAAGGGCCGCCGACGAATTTGTAAGTGCCGACCTACTCTTAACAATTGATGGGCACGACGTGACAGCTTTAGTTGATACTGGTGCAGACTTTTCGATTATGAGTGAGCAGTTGGCAGACCGGCTTAAGAAAGTCAGAATGCAATGGACGGGCCCTTATATTCGAAATGCCGGGGGCCAGGTAATGGTACCTACAGGAAAATGTACTGCACGGCTCCAGATAGGAAATACAGCTTTTGTCGCCACTTTTATGATTTTAAAAGAGTGCTGTAGATCACTCATCCTTGGAATGGACTTCTTGCGGGAGTACGGCGCCGTGGTTAACATACGGGACGGCGAGATAACCTTGTCAACAAGTACAGACACGAGCCAAGACGAAGAGCGCCGACGTACATCGTTACGTGTCGCCGACGACGACGTCTGCATACCACCTCTATCATGCAGTCTTGTCTCCGTAAGTTGCGGAGAACAGTTTGACAAGGATGGTGTAGCCGAACAACTAACTGCACTTCTGTGCCATCAAGGTATTGCCATCGCTCGGGGTATCGTCAGCCTAATCGGCGGTCGCACAGAGGTACTACTGACAAATTTTACCAATGAACGCCGGCACATCAGTAAAGGCACCGCTGTGGCGTACTTTGACGAAATGGACCACGCCCAACACTGCTTTGCTGTACAGCAGGAATCAACCACCGATACGATGCCATCTATGCCCGTCGTCGACGTTGACCCAGGTTTAGCGCCGCAACAGAAACAAGGGCTCAGAGAACTGATTGACCATTTTAAAGACTGCTTCTCTACAACGTCCCGAGTGCGTCAAACACCACTGACGAAACACCGCATCATTACGGAGGAAACAGCAATACCCATCCGACAGCCTCCGTATCGCGTGGCTGAGAAAGAGCGTGAAGCAATACAGCAGCAAGTCAAGCAAATGCTGGACGATGATGTTATCCAGCCGTCGAAAAGCCCTTGGGCATCGCCCGTGGTACTCGTTAAGAAGAAGGATGGCAGCCTGAGGTTTTGTATCGACTATCGCAAGCTCAATCGGGTCACGAAAAAAGATGTGTATCCCTTACCACGCATCGACGATTCCCTCGACAGGCTACGGCATGCACGTTACTTCTCATCGATGGACTTAAAAAGTGGATACTGGCAAATAGAGGTCGATGAGCGGGATCGCGAAAAGACTGCGTTTGTGACGCCTGATGGGCTCTATGAATTCAAAGTTCTTCCTTTTGGTTTGTGCTCCGCCCCAGCCACGTTCCAAAGACTAATGGATACTGTTCTCTCAGACCTTAAGTGGAAGACTTGCTTAGTGTACCTAGACGATGTGATTGTTTATTCTGCCACATTTGATGAACATCTCAGTCGGCTACGGTCAGTTCTTCAAGCCATACGGTCCGCTGGGCTTACCTTAAAACCTGAAAAGTGCCACTTTGGCTATCAAGAACTACAGTTCTTGGGCCACATTGTAAGTCACACAGGCGTCAGACCTGATCCTGAGAAAATCGCAGCCGTCGCAAAGTTTTCAAGGCCTACGGACAAGAAGGCAGTCAGACGCTTCCTGGGCCTATGCTCATATTACCGGCGATTTATTGCGGGTTTTGCACGCATCGCCTCACCGCTCACCTGCCTAACCAGAGAAGATGTCACGTTTATGTGGGGCGAGGAACAGGAGGCGGCATTTAACGAGTTGCGGCACCGTCTACAAACTCCGCCTGTTCTTGCCCACTTTGACGTGGATGCGCCGACAATGATCCACACCGACGCCAGCAATGTGGGTCTAGGTGCCGTCCTTGTTCAGCGGCAAGACGGCGCTGAGCGTGTCATCGCTTACGCGAGTAGAACACTGTCACGTGCCGAGTCGAACTACTCCACCACAGAGAAGGAATGCTTGGCTGTCGTATGGGCCATTACCAAGTTCCGCCCGTACATATATGGCCGCCCATTTCAAGTCATAAGTGACCATCATTCTCTCTGTTGGTTGACCAACATGAAAGATCCATCTGCACGTTTGGCACGCTGGAGCCTACGGCTTCAAGAGTACGACATGACAGTGGTCTATAAATCGGGAAGACAGCACTTAGACGCTGACTGCCTGTCCAGATCACCGATCGAGTCGTCAGGCCGAGATGATGATGAATCCGCAGGCTTTTTAGGAGTTGTTGGTGCAGCTACCATCTCTCAACAACAGCAAGATGACCACGAGCTCGCTTCACTAATTGATTTCTTAGAAGGCCGTACCACAAACAAGCCCAGATTGTTCTCAAGGAACTTGTCATCATTCTGCATGCGAAACAGTGTTCTTTTTAAGAGGAACTTCTCTTCAACAGGGAAGAGATATCTACTGGTCATCCCTAAAACTCTCCGCAGTGAAATCTTGCAGGCCTGTCACGATGAAGCTACGTCGGGCCACCTAGGCTACACCAGAACCTTAGCACGGATCAAAGAGAAATACTACTGGCCACGGCTCGCAACACACGTGAAGCACTACGTTCGAACGTGCCTTGACTGTCAGCGACGAAAAGTGCCACCTACGAAACCTGCCGGACTATTACATCCCGTTCAAGTGCCGGAAACACCGTTTGCACAAATTGGGATGGACCTTTTGGGCCCATTCCCAATATCCACTGCAGGAAATAAGTGGATCATAGTTGCGACAGATTACCTTACGCGTTATGCAGAAACCAAAGCACTTCCGAGCAGTACAGCAGCCGAAGCCGCGCAGTTCTTCATCGAAAACGTCGTTCTTAGGCACGGTGCTCCAGCGGTCATCGTAACCGACAGGGGAACCACATTCACGGCTGAACTTTTGCGAACTGTACTCACGCTCAGTGGCACAGCACACAGAAGGACGACAGCTTATCACCCGCAAAGCAATGGACTTACGGAGCGCCTCAACAAGACTCTTGCAGACATGTTGTGCATGTATGTCGATGTGGAACACAAGAACTGGGACCAAATATTACCCTACGTAACGTTTGCTTACAATACGGCTCGACAAGAAACAACAAGAATGACGCCATTCAGTCTCCTCCACGGTCGAGAAGTGACTACAATGCTGGATGCTATGCTTCCTCATGATTCGAGCGATTCCGAGAATGACGCCGCAGATTTTACAGAGCGCGCCGAAGAAGCAAGACAGCTCGCACGCGTTCGCATAACTAGCCAGCAAGACCGTGATGCGCGACGTTACAATCAACGCCATCGATGCGTCGTCTACCAGCCCGGCCAAAGAGTCTGGGTTTGGGCTCCAGTGCGCCGCCGAGGCCTCGCGGAGAAACTTCTGCGCCGGTACTTCGGACCGTACAAGGTTCTACGACGCCTTAGCGACGTCAACTATGAAGTCATTCCTGACAGCCAATCCTGCTCGAGGCGCCGTCAGGACCTGCCTGAGACTGTGCACGTGGTGCGCATAAAACCTTATTTGACTGAATGACATGGACACTTGCTGGTGGGCTGGACACCGGGTGCTACCCGCCAAGCATCGGGACGATGCTCCTTCTGAAGGGGGGCAAATGCCGCGACGCCATCTGTGCCCAACCACGCTGACGACGAGGACGACGACCTCGTGTGTGCAAGCGAGCGTGCTAGAGAAGAAGAAGCGAACACTGAACGCTGGTTCTAATTGTCAAGGTTAAAATAACGCTCTCCGCTCTTGTCTCAAGTGAGCCGTGACAATATTGTACAATGGCTCCCACAACATGCAGAATAGTGACTTCGTTCGGTACTAGAAAGAATAGTATGTAAAGTTAAGACTCGTCGACCTTTAAGTTGGTGATGCCATCGTACTCTCGATAGTGAGCGCGAGTGAAGCAGAAAGGCGCAAGACGAAGAGCAAAAGGCACTTTGCCAAAAAGGAAGCAAAATGAAGCGTTTGAGAACTCAAGCAGCTCAAATGCAGTAGGAAATATAAACTCACTCCTAATTCCCAGAGCGCCCCAAAAAATTGCAGGCTCTCCTGTAATCGAGAGTAGATATAAGCATGAAGTGTCAATCGGCAAAGCAGATGGGTTGGAGATGATACTAGCCACAATCTTAAAACTGGTGTAGCGTATGTTCGCAAAGACACACCCCACCACACCGCACCACGCCTTACTGTGCACTGGTTCATGTGAACGCTGTGCAGCTAGAAGAAAACCGGCTGAAGGCGGCACGACAGGCAGCGAAAGGCGCCAGATAGACACAGCGCAATGCCCAGCTAGAAGAAAAGAAGCGCCTGAAAAAGGCGCAACGCAGCGTGGCGCCATCTCTCGAGGCGACGCAAAACCTGCATGCGGAACCTACGAACCGCTGGCATTCAAGGAGGAGAGGCAACCCTGTCCCACCGCCAAAAGATGACAATGAAGTATATGGTGCCCTGTATCGGCCTTTTGAACGTCGCTATTGGAAATTACAAAAAAAACTTCAGCGTACAAGGGGTTACAGCTTGAGTGATATTGTGAACAAACATTAGGAAGAACTCGGAAGCAATATATCTTATAAGTTGTTTGGGCAGTAACTATCTTATGTAATGCGGTCTTGTACAAAGGTTTGGGGGCCAGAGACCACAATTTGTTTAATTTGACTAAATGCAAGGATGGCCTCGTTTTCTTCTCGCAACTTGCCCGTATAACGGCTCTGGCTTTTGGATCAAGGGTACTTGAAGGTCTCCGACAACGGGAGCTAGAAGCATTACACGCTTTAAAAAATACTGTTTTTCGCCTAAGCTGTGCTCCGGGCAGGTGTGGCTGCTGGGGTGTGCAACAGCAAAGTTGCTTTTTTTTCTTTTTTTGCCTGTTGCTGTTCCTTGTTTCTTTTTTTTTGTTTAGTTGAGAGGCAAGGAATCAAATTTTTGTACAAGTTTCATTTCCTATTACCTCAAAGGAAATGGAAAGAAAAGGGGGAAATGAGGGGTGGTGGGTTGAGAAAGGAAACCCATTACCTCCTCGTTCATCCACTTCAAGAAAACGAAAGTGTATACTAAATGGTTTTCAGCTTCGCATGCGAGCGCTAAATATCAGGGTACAGCGTTCAACATACGATTAACGCCAGTGCGTACAGCAAGTGAGCGTACATATCTAAAGCAACAGAAACGTACACTGTCACCTGCATTTGTAAACTTGTCAAGTTCGCATACACTTCGTTAGAGATAATTTTAAGGCAGACACAAGAAGTACCGCGGGATGCGGCTCAGATACAAAGATACAGTGTCTCGCCACGTATATTGCAAGGCACAATGGTAGTAACTGTGTGCTTACGCCTTAAAACTTATCGAATTGATTATTTAATTCGCAGGAACTCCTGCGCAAGAGCGTGCAGGCTGTCGCTATCGTCTAGGCAATAAACAACACACAAAATAAGTAAGTTTATAGCTGGGTAGTTTCCGACAATGTGGTCGATTCTCAGTGGTTTAACAAATAAGCTTAGTAGTCAAACATTGCTGAACTGTTTGATCGGACGACAACCAGAGTGAGAAATAAATAAATATCAGAAGTCATGCTCTGCCAAGTTTGGCTCCCAGAAGTCAGTAACGGAGTGTTAGTTTTTCACGTACAATCTACTTCACTACGTGACATGTTGTCACTAGACATAGACACCTGTTCACCCCTGTACCATCGCCTACGCTAAAGGCCACCTCGCCGTTCCCCTTTATCGCATAGCAGGAGAGCTGGTTTGGCTCCTTTAAAAGGAGTGAAACTGTGATCTTCCTATAATCTCGGTTGCAATTAGAATACCTCTTCGATAAGAAGCGCCAAGACTTGCAGCCGCACTTGATGATATATTTCCTGTGCAAGTGTATGTCATGATCGATGAGATGAGGTTTGTTCCATTTAAAAGAAAAAGTTAAAATGTAGTTCCTACAGGCACTAAAATTGAACACTCTCTCTCAAATGCAACATCCTTAATTAAAATGGGTGAAAAGCTTATCTAAGAAAAGCATTTATGAATTTTACAAGTATTTCAATGGGCGGCGTCGTACTAGTGACTATTGAAATGGAAATTTTAATTTACGCCACTAATGATGAACAAAGGTTCCTGAAATTTTAGATTTGCAACTTTTCAGAAACCAAAACTGTCTAGTTGACAACTGTGCAACTCTCAAATACAGCACTGATACGCAACAAGGTCGTTTACACAACCCTCATAAAACATGGTTGCGAATTCCCATCAGACATAAATTCATATATCGAATTTAACGCTTTTGTTGATCTAAGAGATGCAGTTTCCAGAACTCTAATATTTATTTTTGGTACAAAATTACAAATTCGTAAACTTCGGGTTTCTATTTTTTTTCTAAACTTGACAATTTTTAACAATTCCTGTAAACAATACAGGCCCTAGGTTAAAATTCCGCTTCCTACAGGCACTACAATTGAACACTGTCTCTCAAATGCAACAGCTTTAATCGAAATTGCTCAAAAGCTTGTCTAAGAAAAGCATTTCTGAATTTTATAAGTATTTGAATAGGCGCTGTCGGAGTTCGGCCCACGCTAAAGCTTCCTCTTAAGTTATACACCTCAATGCTGCTTCTGGTGGAAATATTGCTCAGGTGAATAATGTTTTCTTGGGGGTTTTAACTGCAGACTATGAAGAGCTCGAGACTGGAAAACTGGAACAAGGAATAAATTTTTCTTTCAACAAAAGCCCTACCTCCCCGGAGTACGACTGATTCATGCAGCTTGATTTGCACTCGATGTGCTAGTTTCGCATGATAGCAATGACGCTCCTTCTGTGAATCAGTATATTGTTACGGATGGAACTAACACAAGTAACACTGTCAAGATGGAGGTAACTCAAGGCGGAAGACGAGAAAGACAAAGAAAGGAGTTTAGGATATACGAGTGGAAGCAACGTTAGTTATACTTGTGTTATCTTTATTTTTATTTGTTCCTGCATTTTCATTTACGTTGTGGGGACGCGCGACCCTCGCGCCTCCCCTGATAGCTTGTTTTCCCGCATAGCCCCGTCGCCGCGTGGGCCGCGGCGTTGGAGTGGTACAAGCGTGGTGCGAGAGATGGCGCGAGCGTCGCGCCGCTGCGCGGTTACTTCGGTGTGGGAGAGTCGAGGCGCGCTCTCTTGAGTTGGAGGCAGCGAGCCGCACGGATGTGCCGCGCGTGCTGCGCCCCTCTTGCCCGGCGGGTCGGCGCGCGGCGGGGGACGTCTCCCGCGAGCGCGCGGCGACCGATGCATCTACGAGACCGCCGCGCGTGGCCGCCTTCGAACACGCCACGATTCGCGTGACTATACACGCGAACGACCAGGCGTTGGGATCCCGCATGGGGCGAACATATTCGCTCGCGAGGACGTGGTGAGTCGGACTTCTAGATTTGTCGCGCGCCCATCGGCATGTTTTGTGGATAGCAACTCGGCTAGCAGGCATTGATGTATGAAAGGTGCAATAAATGCCCTTGTGATTGTTTGCACTACTGTGTTGTCGTTCCTTTGTCCCAAGAGTACGGTGGGAGAATCCCACATCAGACCCCACAACGTATGCTATCCGATTCTAGCCTGCCTGTTCTCAACGTCTATTAAGTTGATGTTTTTTTTTAATTCTTAGTATACTTCCTGCTTATTATTTCCGGTTTTCTGCTACCCGATAATGGGTCCTTCATTTAGAGTTGATATGTACTATTGCCACATAAAGATCAACATCGACTTCTACATGCTATCAATTGCTACCGAGCATGTGTATGGAAGTGATGTGAAAGCCAGTGCTACCCGTAGCATGTCTGTTGTAGCGGGGGGATTCGAAGAATGCAGCTATTCAAAGAAAAAAATCGTGAGCGCAGTGGAAGTTGCACTTGAACAATTTAAGCGAAAGCAACAGAGAATGCTAGACATGCGGATTTGATGCCAAGGAGGGCTTTTGATGTCAGCCACAGAGTGGAGGGTCGGTCGAGAAACAACCGCTTGTGAGGATGAGACGACCATGCGCAGGGAACAAAGAGACGCCTGAGAAGAATAAAGGATAGAGAGCAAAGACGCGACGCACTGCTGATAATGACTTAATATATGTTTATTCTTTCTCTCTCTCTCTCACGCACACGGACAGGACGGCGTGCAAGGAGGCACGGGACGTCCGTGATCCGGTGTTTGCGGCTTCCGACAAGTGCTGTAGTGACAATTTCTACGTCACGCGCAAATGGTAGAGGTGACGATGCCAGCGAAACAAGGAAAGGACAGGGACAAAGAGAACAAAGAGAGTGGAATGAATGAGAAAGCATCTCCGGGTGTTCTACTCAAAGCGGGTCTGTCATGGCAGATAGGCTTCTACGAAAGGTGCATCAAGCCCGATCACATCGGCGTCAGTACGACTTTACCGCGACAAGAATCTCACAGGAACGACAAACTTTCCGGACGAGCCAGCATCGCTCGAGAATACTGTACCTTTCACGACGACGACGGCCCCCGTAGAAATCTCCTGGCAACGTTTCAGCTAGGGTGCCAGTCTTTCAAAGCTAGTACGCAGCGCATGCGTAGAGACTACACGTCCACACTTGGCGTCAGCATCGTTATCTGTGATTTCAGTCCAGGAACGCCCAAACCGGTGGGAGCATAATGCAGGCAAACACCATGCTCGCTTTTTAACGCGCACGCCCAGAGACATTATTGACGTTTTTTTGACTGCTGCGTCTGCGACCACCTCGTAATCACTAACAGCTATTTTGACAGTTCACTGATGTGAGCACAAGGAGGCGACAATGGAAAGACGGGACTCTAGCCTGTTGACAACGAGTAGAACATGTTGGTGGGCAGCGAGATGCTCATTCGGAGGCCTTCCAGGAAGTAAACACCTTCTAAAAACGTATCTTATAGAAGGTACTTATCAAAGGGTAAGTGAAGACAGCACTGTCTCTGAGAAAATGTCAGCGAAACACGTCACCATGCAACGAGTATGGGTTGAGAGGGAGGGAAAGAGAAAGCAAGGAGTGGAAAGCAGGCAGGTCAACCAGACGAGCGTGCATCGGCTACCCTACACTGGCCGTGAGGGAAATGGGAATAGTAAGAGGAAAAAGGGAGAGAGTGAACACTGGGTGCACGCGGGATGATTCACAGCAGAAGGAAGCGACAATTCCAGAGTCCGGAGCTAGCTGAAACGCCACGAGAGCGAAATCGCCAGAACACTTAGTTTAGCAGTCAAGATATATACAGGATGGCCTACATATTGTGTGTCAAGCCTTTCGGCTTGGAAAAGACCCATCACTGCTTCTGATGCTTGGCTACATGAAACACGGTTCCCCCTCAGGCCCCTTTCGTGCTTGCACTAATCTAGGACTGTCATACCGGTGTTTGCTGACTGGGATGGCCAGCCAGAGAAGAGAGGGGAAAATACGTCGAGGGTGATCGTATGCTACAAGTGCAAGTAATGCAATATAAAGGTAAGCAATGTATAGATGAACGTGGAGGACGAGGAGCACTGAGCGAGAGTTCAGAAAACATGGCTTGGAGGTATGGCTTTAAGGCACTATTAAAATAGTGTGGCAAAAAATGGTGTCCTCCCTCGTAGCAATATGTTTCGAACTCTCATTCTCATTTTTTTTTTTTGCAAATACGTTAGTCTTTGTGTGCACGACTGTCTTTGCGGTAACGTTATTGCCATTTGTATTTACGATTTGAAGACACCCACGTGATAGAGAAAATGTAGCGCAGATATGTTTCCCAATACCTGCTGCGCAGACGGTTCAAGGTTGTGGCTATTTGCTGTCCTTCTTTATTGTGTTTCCATGATATATCTCAACTTTTTCTTATCTTATGATGCTTTATTATGTTATGTGCTTCTGTACTTAATACTACGATTGCTATTGATTCTAATGCATAGTTTAAGTGAGGTCCTATGTTGATCTTGGCTATGCATATTAGTGTCGCTGTTATGGTAGTGTGCCCAAGCGCTTTTGTAGGAAACATGCATCCCTTCTTTCCCTTTATTCCTTCCTTTATGCTCATCCCTCAGCGCAGGGCAGCAAACAGGACATGCATCTAGTTAACCTACCAGTCTTTCTTTCTTCTTGTTTTCTCTTCTTCACTGAGTCTGTTTTGTCTTCCTCACTAAAATATACATCAGAAGCACCTGCCGTGATTGCTTCATGGCTATGGTGTTGGGCTGCTGAGCACGAGGTCGCGTGATCAAATCCCCGCCACGGTGGCCGAATTTCGATGGGGGCGAAATGCGAAAACACCTGTGTGCTTAGATTTAGGTGCACGTTAAAGAACTCTAGCTGGTGCAAATTTCCGGAGTCCCCCAATGCGGCGCGCGTCATAATCAGATCGTGATTTTGGCACGTAAAACCGCATAACTGAATTTTACATTTGTAGCAATAGCAAGCCGAGAGCTCTAAGTATATATCTAAGTATAATATTGTGGAGTTCGATCGATAAATGTCTTAGTCGCTTAGAATATATTTTTACTGCTTTTAGAGAGACATCGCAGTACGGCTCATTTAGATTCTAGACAGCGCATAAAACGAAACTTCATCATCTTACAAAGCCACCCAACGCTGCATTGATTTTCCGCCAGAAGCCGGGATGAAGTTCAGCAATCCACTGCGCTCCGCTTTTGATTCTTTTTTTTTTTGCAATGCCTCTAGGACATTGGATATCTGTGTACAGGTTGCACAGCTTGGCAAACATAGGCATGCGACGCCCGTAGCTTTCTACTTGGACCGAATTCGGCCTGGACCGAATTTCTTGCTTGCTAAGCAAGAAATTCTTGCTAAGCCTTGCTAAGCAAGAATATTGGCCTGCTACCTCTCAAAATGAGGCCTTATTTTTTATTAGTTTTAAATAAGCCAGCTGCCATCTTATGATCACAATTCTAGCTGATGGAAACGTTCTGATACCACTCACGTATGACATACTATCGATTTCATTACGCTACCTTGAGACTCATTGATATGCTTGGGCCAGACTGACGGACCCTGCCTCGAGTGACCATGAAACTATCGTGATATGGAAAGAAGGTGATAAAGGCAAGCCGTGACGAGATAACAGCTGAAAAGTTGGCTGCGTGCGTGAGTCATTGCATGTCGTTGCAGAGGCTCAGCCGAGATGATAGGAAACAATCCTTTCACAATGTCTTGAGCTGCTATGGCAAAGTTCATTGCGAAGAAACTAAACCCGACTAGCCAATCGCGAAATAAAAAACAAAGGAGCACTTTGCGAAGGGAAATAAGAAAAAAGAATAGCTTCGAAAGAACTATGCACCCGCGTCTTCCGGCTCCTCTCCTCTCTCTGTAATTTCGTTTTTGCTGAAGCTCGTATTCGGCATGGAGCGTGTAATCTTCCCTTGCGAAATAGCTGCAACCCGAGTAACTATGACGTACAGGTATGAAATTACACCACGTGCTAGTCAACTCGAACACTTCACTCATTTATCTTAATATTGAGAACACGAAGACTAAGAACTTGCAAAAAAAAAGGATGAGAACAAGCGGCACAATAAAACGAGTGAAAGACAGTCATCTGAATTGTGACAATCTGTATTTTCTTTTTACACGAATAGCTGCAGGGTTACGTGTCTTATTCTATGCCAACAGTTCGTAGCTTTTCTGGCTGTATATACTATGCGACATGAATAAGGTAGGATTTTTTTTTCTAAAATTTATTCGTAACATCCACACACGTATCAAGCGTTTAGGTGTAATCCCAGCTGCGACATATTTTTTTTTGCCTGCGGCAAGAGTGCCTTCCGTGAGCATTTGAAAAAGGTCCAGTAATGATCGCAATTCCCGAGCCAAGTTCGGCAGACAGTCCTGGCCTTCCCTCGAAGCCTCATCAGGCCTTTTTATTATAGGTGCACTGAGACATTGCCTACGCGTATGATATATTAGTAGCTTTTCTATTCCTTGTTTTCTTTTTCTGCTTGACAATGTGCTAGGACTTCATGGTTTAAAGGGAAAGTACCTTTTCTTGCGTTTGCTTTTCTTTCTGAAAATGCGCACACACAAACTATTACGCTTTGACGTAATATAACCATCCTTGAATTTTACGGACAGACCAATCCCATATGTACGCAATCCATATTCGAGCGACGCCGGCATAAAAATCAGCGCTGCGCACAACATTATTTCATTTTTTTTTCTCGACAGACGGTTGTCCCGCCTCTGACAATACCATAGAAAAGAACGACGGTTAATTTTGTCCATGTTATTATGGAGCACTGCCTTCAGACGACGCTACTCAAGCGCAAGGAGTGTAATTTCTGGATAACGGTCGACCGGTGCTGTATTATACAATGGCTTTTTGATGTTCCGTGGGCATCTTGCAATGTTCGGGCTTGTCCCGCAACTAATCAAAGAACCTCAGAAAGGTCAGCGCAGGTAGAATGCATTATGTTGCAAACGAGGAACATATCCATATAAACTTAGGGTGAGACGGCGATACAAAGAGTATGAAATTAGGGCTTTTTTATGTTATTAGCCTCTTTGTTGCGTTACAGCTTCTCGCGCATTGGTGTCTTGGCCTGCAAATCTCATACAGACTGTATAGGTTTTGTGCAGTTTATTTGCATAGTAGTGGTTTGTTGTTGCTGACCACAGCATTTACCGAATTTCAGTTTCTTTGAAGTGTTCGCCGTGTGTCGTCACGCTAAACAACGACGTGAGGACGCTGGTTGGGCAAAAGAACAACCACTGTTTCGGGTTAATAAGTAAGTTCTGATAGAAATTTTCTTCTCAGTTTTGGCTGCAGAACTTTAGTCAAAATAGGCTCAACTATTTTCTTTTCCTCAGACGAATATCTCCAATTCCATTGCTGTGATGTATTATTGTGAAAAATGATTGGTGGGGGGGTGTTAAATACGCCTTCTGCCTAATCAACAGACAGGCATTTACGAGTAGAATAAGGAGAATAGTTGAAAGTAACTGAAGAACTAGCCTGCTGGTTAGTTATTCAGTTAGCTTTCTAATAACATCGATACGTTTTTTCCCTGGCACAAGGTAATAAAAGCAGCCACCTTTCACCTGCCGTAAGGACGCTGCCAACAAAATTGAGTCAAATCACTTGAGTACTGAGTCATCATTTCTGTTCAGGCTTGGTAAACGTACTTACCTTATAAGGAAGCCAAACTTCAGACCAAGAAGTGGACAAACGTCTGACGACTGGGACGCGGGCCGGCGAGGTTACCGATGTCAGTCCCGAAAAGAGAGCCGACGACGTCGCATTGTTGTCTGCGCAGGAAGTTTGCGTCCGTTTGAGGTGCAGTATTGGCAGCAGATATCTACAGTTCTGGTTTAAAGCTCACAGGGCACAGTTTGCAAAAATGCGTCCGAAGGCTTAGCTCAAGTCATCATCGGCACACACAGGAAAATTAAAAACGATACATCGGTGTATTTTACGCATCATTCCCGAGACGAGAGCGAAATGTCGGTTGGTTGGTGAAACGAACCAAGAGGACTAAAGAGCACCGGCTGATACAGGATACTCAGAGGTCCGCAACCACGTGTTATGTGTGTGCTTTAAAACACGATAACGTCGTAAACGCAGCTGCGAGGGAAAAAAACAATTACACTTCCACCGTCTCTGTGAATAAGGAATAGGCGATACCTAAACTTCACTCCTTGACAAGAGATTCAGCCACGTTCGCGGGTGCCGCTGTTGAGCACCGAGGGAAGTCTTCGCAGTTCTCAGCAACGAACACCAGTGTCACCAGTGCCTGCAACAGATTGGCGCAGATGCCACTTCAGTCATACGTCCCTTCACTGCATCGCGTGCGCGCACGAGCTCGGCTGGCGATCAAAACTTTCAAACTTTTGAAGAGTGCGCACCAAGTTTCGCATCCTATATATTGACGATCGCTACATGTGGAAGAAACACTACTGAAGCTCTCACAGTGACAAGTGTTTTTCGCCTGAAGGCGTTGACCCAGGTAGTCAGTTGAAGCAAGCGTCCAACCACGGCCCCCAAGAAACACGATCACGAAGTCGGCGACGCGGGTCACTTTCCGCCGAAGCTCGCGCTCCGAGTTCCCCAGGCGCGACTGAGGTGAGCGAGTGCTCGCGCCGGCTCCTAACGGCGCGCGGGATGCTGCCCCTCGCGGCGATGGAGCGCATCCGGGTGGCGACGGTGTCGCCCCCGTCGGACCCTTTCCTCCCCGTTTCCCCTTGTTCCCGACTCCTCCTCCTTTGTCATCCCTGTTCCTTTGCTCTCGTGGCTCTCATCGTCAGCTAGCGCCCACTTGGCCCCCCGCCCGGAAAACGAGCGTCGAGAGCTTGTGTGCCGTGGGGATGAGGCTGAACTCTAAATGGCTGTGTTAATGCGCAGAAAAATGCGAGTTTCGCCGAGTCTCGGTGTCATCTTCGCGTATCGGACTCCCAGTTCACTCTCCCTCTTTCTTTCTTTCTTTCTTTCTTTCTTTCTTCGAAACGGAAGGGTGACAAGGCCATCTAGTAGCAGTTTGTCCCGCGTGTCAATCTGTTCAGCACTTACGTCCTTGCCAGACATTGAAGTCGCACGCGGGCGCTACCTACGCGCGTTAGGCAACATACGACGATGACTGGACAGTCTGGACGCAGCAGCATGTTGCAGAATCTAAGACACATTAAAAATGGTCGATAAAGGCCGGGTACCCTCCAAGATAGCAGTTTGAGTAAACTGAAAGTGGATATTAACTGGTTATTGTAGCACTAGTCGGTTTCTCAAGATTTCGCCCCTAAAATGTAAGAGTTTTGATTGAGTCAGACAGTTTTTTTAAAAGAGGGGAGGGGAAGGGATGAACGTAAATAAAATCAAAAGCCGACGAGAAGAAGATGTCCCTCTAAATAAATGTTGGTACATGCCCCACTTCTTCTCTTACTCGGCCACTTTTACATCTATGAGCAGAACGTAAACGTCCAGCTGCGTTAGAACTAGTGACAAAAATTAAACTATCTGTCCCTTCAACATTCCCACATCTTTCTCAATATTTCTGCTTAAGCATCCTCCATGGAAAGACCAGCTTATTTAGAACGTTGTTTCTTTCCCTTCAGACTTTCTGATTTCGCTCGCGCTTTGAGGAACTGCCAGCCAATTTTGATGTCGCATTGCTAAAGGAATATGAGAAGGCTTGGTTTCTTCCGGACTCAGTTCCTTGATTGAAACTATTACGAATGAGCTTTCCTTTCGGAAGAATTGAAGTTTTTTTTCGGTCGCACTTTGTGGAATTTCGCCGTAGATGACGTGGTCAAAAATGTGGAGTCATTACAATTCTTTATCGTTATGGGCTAGCGATATTGCAGATCTGACGGTATGACTTTCTTTATAGTGTGCACTATTTGAGGGATTTTCTTTGAGAGATCTTAATTTTGTCACCATTCTTCTGTTTATAGTTTTTCAAGTATGAAAAGATAGAGAAAAAGGCAGGTAGGTTAATGAGGTTGACACCATTTGGCTACCCCTTATTGTGGAAGAGTGAAAGAGGACTAAATGTATGAGAATAAGGAAAAAGAAAGTTCAGAGTAAAAACGCACAAACACGCTTAAACCTTCATATTTCAATCAGTCACAAGCAGACACTTAGGCTGCGAGGTTTTAAGAAGCACAGCAGCGCTTTTGTGGGTTGGCGCATCGCAGATTCACGAGGCCATGGTGCCAGAGTCTTTTCTTCTGTGAAATGTTTGTAGTCTGATTTCCTCGATAAGCGTGATGGCAAGCTTATAATCATGTTGAAGTGCAATCATACAACAGATGTTTTAATGTTTATTTTTTACCTAATGTGTTACAATTGGCACTGCCGGTCACTCTAATTAGGAATGAACGAATGAATAAACCATTTATTTCAGAAAAGGATGGCCGAAGTGGGAGAGCGGTAAAGAAATGTTCCTGATGGTGACACCTGTTCGCAGGCGACAGTCTAAGGTTTATTTACGTCGAGTATGACCGGATAACAGCTTAAATTATGTACGAGCCCGTTGGGGGTGCACGCGCTTGTTAGTGAAATTCGGAGAATTAAACTTCTTTAGCGCCATAGTACGAGCGAGAACTTCAAGGTACCGCTCCGTTTTCCACAACGTTATCGAAATGCATTCCGCTTGTCCAAGAGCTGCGCCAGTAGCTTGATCATCGCGTGGTGGCGCTCTTCTTCATCTATGGGCTCATTTGTTCTTTTTTAGGAGGGGGATGGGCATTCTTAAGGTCTTTGTGTTCATTTCGCATGTAAATGTAAAACATCACTCAATATATAAATAGAAATTTAGCATTGAACTGGATAAAGTTATACAGGCATCAAAGAAAGTAGTTGCCCCAGCAATTTTTTTATATGTACGCAAAGACAGCTAGACTAACAAATGCATATACTAAAGTTCATTGCCATTAAGTAAAATTGAAGTATTCAAAAGTCCTTTTTTGTGCACTCCCTTCCACAACCACAACCGCGACCCATTCGTGACATGGCTACTTTGTTGCTTACGGAGCAAAAATCACCACTGTCCTGCATGTGTTGCCCGACAATATATCCTGAATGTTTTGTACAAAGATAAAAGATAAATCTGGCACTGGATCGTTTTTTCCCCGTCGGCATAATGAATAATGGGAACATTTTTATTTTAGGAGGGGATATTCATAATGCATATATATATATGCAACAATTGCCTTCATCTTCCATCGATTAATAAGCAGTGAACTTCACTTTCCTACGACTAATCAACGAAGCCACACCAATGAGTTATCCAGTCTTGAATATTCGTCCGAACAGCATCTTCGAGAACTGTACCATACCTTGAAGCCGAAACCTACACCGAACCTGTTTTCGCGGCGATGTGTGCTTCGAACCTGAGCTAAGGACTATTTAAAATGGCGAATTCACTCTCCGATTTCCGCGTGAAGCTTATGAAACAAATTTACACAATTCAATGCACCAGATTCGTCGCACCCTCGCTAAAACGTTTCGTACGTATGTCAGGAAATTGATACCAAATGCACGGAACTAATGAGTACAGCGGTTGCTCCGTCTCGCATTGGTATGTCCCTTCCAGTGCGCTAACTAAAATTGAGCGTGACAGGCCGTACGTTTATGTTGGGGAAAGGCGGACGTCAAAAGTGATCAGCAAATTGGATGGCCGGACTCGGTCCCGTCTGCCGCTTTTTTTCGGCGCAGAATGTGTCCGCATGATGGGATGTGAACCCTTCTCCAAGCTTCCGCCGTAAAAATGCGCCTGCGGCATCAACGCACTGCCGCGTGTTTTTCGTCTTTCGCGTTCTCGGGCATTGCTTCATACTCGCCCTGCTTTTGCGCTTCTGCCGTCTGTAAGCAGAAGACTTAACTGTTTACAGATGCTCCGGCTGGAAGCAAAGGGCAACAACGTGAGCGACTCTGCAAACGCACTGCTCCGCCTTAGCGCGCGTCCTAATGCCAGAGCAGAACAACGTGTATACAGCGCATATAATTAAGTGCCGAAAGGAAAGTACGGAACACGAACGCACATGTGCCATTCAACAACACGTTGCACGGTTCAGCAGCGACAGTTCAGGGATAGAGCGCGCGAGTCAGGCTTTGTTTATCTCCCTTATCGGAACGCTGCTGTAACGTTAGTAATGCAGTAACAATGCGCACCGACGTCGTAGTCGCTGTCTATTTTGCGTGCAAGCGTACATGCCCCGTCTGTCAAATCGGCAAGATTCGCGGGCCGGGGAAATACGGAGCAGCGCGCTGAGCGCGCTAGTTACTGTATATGCTACCTAAGGTAGCAGAGTTGCGCGTCTGTTTTATCCCGCCGCTATCGCCTTTATTGGCAGAACGTCATCACGAGGTAGTCAAGCAACCATGCATTGCGGAGAAGCAGATGCTCGGGCCAATTTTTGTATTTCCCGGTGCCGCCGCTGCAGCGAACTGGATTGACACAAGTTATCGCCAGTCAGATTCAAAGCGAATCCGGCCGATCTTGGCGTTCGCTGCTCACGTACGGGATAGCTGCGGAGCAACAACACAACCTGCGCACTGGTTCTCACAGTTGTTTCATCGCAGTGTCATCGCAATTCTATCGGGATGATATAATGACCGGGTGCTCTGCCCCCAACTGCACGAATCGCTCTGAAAGCGGAAAAAGCTTTTCTTTCGATACCATTAGGAAGATCGGTTATTGCGCACCGACTTCAGTGGTTGCTTCGCATGCAACGTAAGAAAGTTGCGTCAAGTGGGTCAAGAATATGCGAGGTAAGTTTTCCCTTTGGACTGCCTATTAGAACGCTTCATTTTTTTTTTCAGAGGTACGGTTCACGTTTGTAATATGTAATCGACGCGTAGAACTGCCGATATTGTTACGTAGTTTACGATATACAGTGTTTGTGATTTAGGAGAAAAAGGCCATGATATATCTTTTCGGTGGATACCAGGTCATTGCGGTATCATAGGAAATGATGAGGCAGATAAGGCAGCTCGGTTGTCAAACCAAGAAGACCGCTGCGTCCCCATTCTTCTCTCAAGGACCGACGCCGCGAGACAACTTCGCAATCTAGCTCGCAAGATCTCCTTAGCAGAGTGGAATACCGCGCTTAAGGCGCACAAGACTGCACAGACTAAACCCGTCACTTCAACTCAGACCTCTGGCCAGTCTGCACCGACGTCTGTGTCGGTTGTGGCTTGGAGTTGCCTTCACGAATGCCTACTCAGCACTAATTGGAATGGCTGATAGTCCTACGTGTGATGCTTGCGGATGCGAGGAGAACATTGACCACTTATTGTGCCGTTCTCCTCAATTTCAAGCACAAAGACAATCTTTGTCGAGCGCATTGAGGAAATTCAATGATCGTCCTCTGAGTGAATAGACATTACTAGAGCACCGTCCTATACCGATCATCTGTTCAGAAGGCGGTGAAGGTACTTTTGTGCTTTCTCAGAACGTCTGGTTTGTGAGAGCGGCTTTAACTCAAGTACTGTCCGCACACGTATCTACACCTTCTCTCTCCCTTCTCTCTCTTCCCCTTCTGCCTTCCCCCAGCGTAGGGTAGCCAACCAGACCCTTGACTGGTTAACATGCTCGCCTTCCTATATTTCTCTCTCTCTCTCTTCGTTGTGAACGTATATCGGCAAAATGAGGTGTTATTCGTGTTGTTTTGTTTCGACAAAATATTGCCTGTCACGACGAAGAACCTTGGCAGTGTTCCTCATAAAGTAGTTTGATGAGGTCCCATTTTGTGTTTTTGTTTTTTCAGCAGCAACGCTGCATACGCTTCGTTTTGTTTCTGTTTGAGCAGCACCTGGGCGCATGCGCCGATTACCTCAAAGTGTGCAATTATATGAAAGCATGCGAAGTATATGTGAAAGTAGGGCGCTGTCCCTTTCAACTATTCGTAAGTGTTTAGTATACTTGAGCTGCTCAGTGAATGTGTCCCTCTAATGTGTAGTAACCCGAGGTAGTATAGTTCTGTAGAAGGGCATCCGTTTAGGGGGCGACTCCTGTTCAAGGGCATCTGCTAACGAGGCTTCAGTACCACATCTGCACAGCATTGCTTTCTGGAAAGCCTTCGCAGTTCGCAGTTCGCAGGGTGGCGTATTGATATCTCGAAAATATAAAATTGAGGTCTATTTAGCGTGCTACTTTGTTGCATACGTGACGCACGCCCAAAACGATAGATTTGGCAAACGAACACTGGATGAAAGCAAGCTTTAGAGTGCTAAACTTAATGTATATTGGTGCTGGTCATCTAAATTTTGTTCCACTTATGATGTGCCGTCTCCCACCATGATTGTTTGCTTGCATGCAGGATCACTTCACACCTGATCAGTTTCTTGACGAAGGACGGAATGGGAAAAAAAGCAATTAAAGTCAAATGCTTTTCCTAGTATATGTTCGGGTAAGTACACACCAGAGCACGGTAATGCTATCCTTCTTAAAAAGCGACTGCCATACCTGGAGTGAATATTGACTAATAAGTTTCAATTGCCGTGCCTGTAGACTTACCTCACAGCCTTACCCTTACAAGCCACACGTGGAGAAGCACCTAATGGCGTCACCACATCAAGATCAGAGATCAGGTAAGACTACAGGATATTTGTTACGTATATTGGTTATATATTTGTCACGCATACGTATATTGTATGTGTATATACGTATATATACGTATATGTTACGTATATTACGGATATATTTTGTTACGTACATTGTTTTTGTCTTTCAGATTTGTACATGCTTTAAAATCATGACATGATTAATCTTGTTGAATTCATGTATGGCTATCATGTTGTTCCCTTCTGCTTACTTTTTCTCCTAGTTCTTGATCTGATCTTCATTTCTCTACGCGATGGCTTGGAGGTAGAGCATCCGCCTCGCGTGCTAGAGGACCGTGTATCGAATCCCAGTGCCGCGCAAGTTTTCCACCGGATTAAGAAAAGAAAATCCGCGTGTTGATAAAATTCCATAAACAGGCCCGGAGTGCGGCCTGATCCCGGTTACCCGAACCAGTAACTTATTCCCTCGCCAGAGCAGGATTGGCCACCCAGGTGCAGTACTTGGCCACAACCTCCTATATGAATACAACAATCAAACCCCGGCCCTCAGTTCCCAGCGGCTGCGAAGCAACTGACCACGGCGGCGGTCAGACCTGTGACGCAGCAGAGGGTACTAAGAATTTCTCAATCCGGACAGGCCGACATTGGAATCTGAACCTGGCAACGTTTAACGCCAGAACGTTATCTAGTGAGGCGAGTCTAGCAGTGCTATTGCAGGAGTTAGCCGGCATTAAACGGTATATAATAGCGCTCAGTGAAGTTGGAAGGACAAATGAAGCATTATACAGCGCGAAAAAGCGGGCACGTCCTGTGCTACCGGAGCTTAGCGGAAAGACGAGAACTAGGCGTAGGATTCCTGCTTAATAAGGATATATCTGGTAACATACAGGAATTCTATAGCATTAACGAGAGGGTGGCAGGTCTTGATGTGAAACTTAACATAGGTACAAATTGAAGGTCGTACAGGTCTATGCGCGTACTTCCAATCATGATGACCAGGAAGTTGAAAGCTTCTATGAAGACGCGGAATCAGTGATGGGTAAAGTCAAAACAAACTATGCGTCGGATTCCTGATTAATAAAGATATAGCTGGTAACATACAGGAATTCTAGAGCATTAACAAGAGGGTGGCAGGTCTTGTTGTGAAACATAATCAGAGGTACAAATTGAAGGTCGTACAGGTCTATGCGCCTATTTCCAATCATGATGACCAGGCAGTCGAAAGCTTCTATGAAGATGTGGAATCGGCGATGGGCAAAGTCAAAACAAAATACACTATATTGATGGGCGAGTTCAATGCCAGGGTAGGCAAGAAGCAGGCTGGAGACAAGCCAGTGGGGGAATATGGCATAGGTTCTAGGAATAACAGGGGAGAGCTATTAGTAGAGTTTGCAGAACGGAATAATTGGCAGATAATGAATACCTTCTTCCGCAAGCGGGATAACCGAAAGTGGACGTGGAGGAGCCCGAATGGCGAGACTAGAAATGAAGTAGAGTTTATACTCTGCGCTAACCCTGGCATCATACAAGATGTGGACGTGCTCGGCAAGGTGCGCTGCAATTACCATAGGATAGTAAGAACTCGAGTTAGCCTAGACTTGAGGAAGGAACGGAAGAAAGTGGTACATAAGACGCCGATGAGTGAGTTAGCTGTAAGAAGGAAAATAGAGGAATTCCGGATCACGCTACAGAACAGGTATTTGGCTTTAACTCACGAAGAGGAGCTTACTGTTGAAACAATGAACGACAATCTTATGGGCAACATTAAGCAGTGTGCAATAGAAGTCCGTGGTAACTTCGTTAGACAGGATACCGGTAAGCTATCGCAGGAGACGAAAGATCTGATTAAGAAACGCCAATGTATGAAAGCGTCTAACCCTACACCTAGAATAGAACTGGCAGAACTTTTCAAGTCAATCAACAAGCGTAAGATAGCTTCATAAGGAAGTAAAATATGGATAGAATTGAGCATGCTCTCAGGAACGGAGGAAGCCTAAAAGCGGTGAAGAAGACAGTAGGAATAGGCAAGAATCAGATATAGATAAGATAGTTCAAGTGGCTGAGGAGTTCTATAGAGATTTATACAGTAGCAGTGGCAACCATGATGTTAATGGAAGAGGGAATAGTCTAGAGGAATTTGACATCCCACAAGTAACGCCGGAAGAAGTAAAGAAAGCCTTGGGAGGTATGTAAAGGGGGAAGGCAGCTGGGGAGGATCAGGCAAGAGCAGATTTGTTGAAGGATGGTGGGCAGATTGTTCTAGAAAAACTGGCCACCCTGCATACGCAGTGCCTCATGACCTCGAGCGTACCGGAATCTTGGAAGAACGCCAACATAATCTTAATCCATAAGAAATGGGACGCCGAAGACTTGAAAAATTATAGTCCGATCAGCTTACTGTCCGTTTCCTACAATGAATTTACTAAGGTAATCGCAAACAGAATCAGGACCACCTTAGACTTCTGTCAACCAAAGGAGCAGGCAGGATTTCGTAAAGGCTACTCAACAATAGACCATATTCACACTATCAATCGGGTGATAGAAAAATGTGCGGAATATAACCAACCCTTATATATAGCTTTCATTGATAACGATAAAATGTTTGATTCAGTCGAAACCTCAGCAGTCATCCAGGCATTACGGAATCAGGGTGTAGACAAGCCGTATGTAAAAATACTGAAAGATATCTATTGTGGCTCCACAACAACCGTATTCCTCCATAAAGAAACCAGCAAAATCCCAATAAAGAAGGGCGTCAGGCAGGGAGATACGATCTCTCCAATGATATTCACAGCGTGTTTACAGGAGGTATTCAGAGGCCTGGATGAGTAAGAATTGGGGATAAGAGTTCATGGACAATACCTTTGTAACTTGTGATTCGCTGATGATATTGATGATGATATATTGAAATTGCAACGCATGCTCACTGACTTGGACAGGCTAAGCAGAAGGGTGGGTCTAAAAATTAAGCTGCAAAAAACTAAAGTTATGTTTAACAGTCTCGGAAGAGAACAGGAGTTTACGATAGGTAGCGAGGCACTGGAAGTGGTAAGGGAATACATATACTTAGGACAGGTAGTGACCGCGAATTCGGCTCATGAGATTGAAATGAAATTATGGGGTTTTACATGCCAAAATCACTTTCTGATTATGAGGCAGGCCGTAGTGGAGGACTCCGGAAATTTCGACCACCTGGGGTTGTTTAACGTGCACCTAAATCTAAGTACACGGGTGTTTTCGCCCCCATCAATATGCGGCCGCCATGGCCGGGATTCGATCCCGCGACCTTCTGTTCAGCAGCCTAACACCATAGCCACTGAGCAACCACGGCGAGTACGAGACTGAAATAATCAGAAGGGTAAGATTGGGCTGGGGTGCGTTTGGCAGGCATTCTCAGATCATGAACAGCAGGTTGCCATGTGTCTTACCAGTACTCATGTACGAGGCTTACTCAATCTGGAGACTTACGAAAAGGGTTGTACTTAAATTGAGGACGACGCAACGAGCTATGGAAAGAAGAATGGTTGGTGTAACGTTAAGGGATAGGAAGAGAGCAGATTAGGTGAAGGAACAAACGCGAATTAATGACATCTTGGTGTAAATCAAGAAAAAAATGGGCATGGGCAAGACATGAAATGAGGAAAGAAGATAATCGATGGTCATTAAGGGTCACGGACTGGATTCCATGAGGAGGGAAGCGTAGCAGGAAGTGGCAGAAAGTTAGGTGGACGGATGAGATTAAGAAGTTTGCAGCGACAACATGGCCACAATTAGCACATGACCGGGGTAGTTGGAGAATTATGGGAGAGGACTTAGCCCTGCAGTGGGCGTAGTGAGGCTGCTGCTGCTGATTTGTGTATGACTTGTACTTTTCAACAGCCAGACCCTATATATATATATATATATATATATATATATATATATATATATATATATATATTGTGACGTAGCAGTTGTCACTACGTTTATTCCGACTCGAAGATACGGCGAAGCGATCACGCCCACAGCACTGATCACACTCGAGAGCCAGCCCCACAAGCGATGATGAAGAAGAACCCCATATGAGCCCCACATGATGATGATCATGTACAGATGACAAAGAATAGCTTATATCTCGCTACACTAATGTCCCCTCGCGCGAGAGCGGCCATCCTGGCCGCAATTCAAAGGGGCGGCGAACGCCTCGTGAAAGGCTTCATACGGGACACGTGGACCACCTCGGCAGCGCGGCAGAGGCGGTCACTTGGAACAATAACTGGTACCACGCGATAGTTAACCGGGGAAGTCTGCTCCAAGACTTTGTAGGGGCCGAGGAACCGAAGTTGAAACTTGTCACACAAGCCAGGAGTACCAACTGGTGTCCGGAGTAGCACTTCGTCGCCAGGGCGGAAGCACACGACACGATGAGAGGCGTCGTAATGCTGCTTGCGGTCCTGTTGCTGTGCTTCGGTGTTGATGCGGGCGAGCTTGCGACAACGCAGAATGCGGGACACATATTCTTCACAGGAGGATGGACATTGATTGACAGTTGGCGCGAAGAAAGAGACGTCAGGACAGGAACTGGGCGAACGACCATAGACAAGGTAGAATGGCGAGTAACCGGTCGTGCGTTGAACGGCGGTATTATAGGCAAAAGTCACGAATGGCAAAATTGCGTCCCAGTTTCTGTGATCCGGTTCGATGTACATGGCTAGCATGTCTGACAGCGTGCGATGAAATCGCTCTGTGAGGCCGTTAGTTTGCGGATGGTAACTGGAGGTAGTCTTGTGGGTGGTTCCGGAGGCTCTGAGTACTTCGTCTACTAGTTGCGAGAGGAATGCTTTTCCACGGTCGCTCAGGAGGACGCGAGGAGCACCGTGGCGCAGTATTAAGGATTGAAGTATGAATGCAGCAACTTCAGAGGCTGAGGCAGAGCTCACACAAGTTGTTTCGGCGTAGCGTGTCAAGTGATCAACGGCTGTCCCAATCCATCGTTTACCGTTGGGAGTCACAGGAAGAGGACCATACAGGTCAATGCCAACGATTTCAAATGGTTGCGACGGACACGGAACCGGTTGCAGGTGTCCGCTTGGAGCTGATGTAGGGAGCTTTCGACGCTGACATAGGGCGCAGGAAGCGACATACCTCGCTACACTGGCGGACAATCCAGGCCAGTACAAGCGACCTTTGATGCGGTCATAGGTTTTCTGGAATCCAAGGTGACCAGCAGTCATGTCGTCGTGAGAAGCCTGCTGGACATGAGCACGTAGAGAGCGTGGCAGGACAGGAACCCAGCGCTGACCGTCAGGGTGATAGACATGACGGTACAGAACGCGGTTTTCAATCTTAAATTGCGTTTGCTGTCGACGAAGGCGGGCGTTAGGTGGGCGCGAAGCTCCTTGAAGGTGGTCTATGATGCGCCGACAGTAAGAGTCCGCCAATTGATGAGATTGGAAGAATCTGTTGCCGTGTTTAGGCATCTCGTCTACAGTGGCCAACAAGAAAGCATGTGAAGAGGGGTCATGCGAAAGCTTGTCACGGATGGTAGTTGGAGGTCCATTGCATGGTGTCGTAGGAAGCGGACAGCGAGAGAGCGCGTCTGCATCCTGGTGTTTTTTCCGCACTTGTAGGTAATAGTAAAGTCGTATTCTTGTAGACGAAGGATCCACCGACTAAGCCGTCCAGACAAGTTTTTCAGCGTCGAAAGCCAGCACAATGGATGATGGTCTGTAACGATGGTGAAATGGCGGCCGTGAAGATAAGGTCGAAACTTCTGTACAGACCAAACGATAGCTAGGCATTCCTGCTCCGTGATGGTGTAATTCCTTTCGGCGTTTGTCAGAACGCGACTTGCGTGTGCGACGACCCTCTCCCCTTAAGTGTCGTTTCGCTGTAGGAGAATGCCACCAATGCCATGACCACTAGCATCCGTATGCAGGAGGGTAGGAGCAGCTTCATCAAAATGGCGTAGTACTGGTTCCGATGTGAGAGCACGCTTCAGATGGGCGAACGCGATTCACATTCGGGAGACCACACAAAGGGAACATTAGAACCCAGTAATTTGTGCAGAGGTGACGCTATTGAGGCGAAGCCTCGTATGAATCTGCGAAAATAGGAGGCGAGGCCTAGGAAACTGCGCAAATCTTTGGTCTTTTCGGGACGAGGGAAGTGCCGAACTGCCGAAACCTTGTCAGGATCAGGACGAATGCCATCTTTGCTCACAATGTGACCTAGTACCTTGATCGTCTTGCTCGCAAAATGGCATTTCTTGGTGTTTAGCTGAAGTCCAGCGTTGGCAAGGCATGTGAGAACTTCATCCAGACGTTGCAGGTACTGAGAGAAAGTTGACGAGAAAACAACAATATCATCCAGATAGCACAGGAAAGTCTTCCACTTCAGGCCACGAAGAACGGTGTCAATCATGCGCTCGAACGTTGCGGGTGCATTGCAGAGGCCGAATGGCATGACATTAAACTCGTAGAGCCCATCTGGGGTTGAAAACGCTGTTTTCTCTTTATCGTCCTCATGCATAGGTATCTGCCAGTAGCCGGAACGTAGATCGATGCTGGAGAAGTACTCGGCACCTTGCAGGGAATCCAAGGCAACGTCTATTCGCGGCATAGGGTATACATCCTTGCGTGTGATCTTGTTAAGTGCTCGGTAGTCGACACAAAATCGAACAGAGCCGTCTTTCTTCCGAACCAAGACAACGGGGGAAGACCAAGGGCTGGCAGAAGGGCGTATTATATTCCGTTGGAGCATGTCGGTGACGTTCTCGTCAATGACTTTCCTCTCGGCTAGCGATACGCGATATGGTCTACGGCGCACGATGGATGTACCATCTGTCTCTATCCGATGCGTCGTAATCGAAGTCTTTCCCAACGAAGCTGAATGCACGTCAAACGAAGCTTCATGTTTCTGGAGCAAAGCAAGCAATTGTTGCGACTGCGAAGGTGTCAGGTCGGAACTGATGGCAGTTGCAAGAGCTGAAGGAGATGCGGTCCGTCCGGTACAAGGAACTTCAGAGGAAGCTGGTTTAAATGAAACAACAGATATAGACTCCGATTCGGTGGCGGAAGCCAATGTAGTGCCTTTAGGGATGAGAATTTTTTCGGATGTCAGGTTTGTAGCGTAGAGAAATGCAGAGCCATGATCAAACCTAACCAGCCCTGATGCAAAGGTAATCCCTCTTGCGAGACAGCGTGCAGATGGTAATACGAGCACGTCGCCGCAGTCAATCACATCAGACGTGATAGGCACAATGCTTTGATGGCGAGGAGGTAGCGCGGTATCTTCTGCAGCAAGAAAGTGAAGTCGTGCGTCATCTGCATGAAGTGAATATGTCGTGTCGGTCATGTGGAGAACGCGTTGCCCACAGTAGAAGGAGGCGGAGGCCGTAGAAAGAAAATCCCATCCCAATATGAGCTGCTGGGCACACGAACTTAGCACTGCAAATTGTACGTAATGCTGAAGTCCATCGATAGAAATACGAGCTGTGCACATGGCGTTAGGTCGAATGGCAGCCCCTTGAGCAGCGAGTAGCGTAGGTCCATCATAGGGGGTCGTAACTTTCCGAAGTCGCGAACACAATTCACAGTGAATGACTGAAACACTAGCACCAGTGTCTATTAAAGCTCCTACTTGTACACCTTCTATTACAACCAATATCACATTGCACGGACGCTATGGAGGAATTTCTGTCCTGTCGTTCGATGCAGCTTTTCCTCCAAAAGCTGCATACTTTAGTTTTCCGGACGACGATTGGCGAATCGAGAAGCAGGTCTCAGTGGGGACGTAGAGCGGCGAAGGGGGGACGGCGAGCGGCGTCTCGCAGGACGGTACGGCTGAGCCGTCTCGGGTGCTACAGTAGGCGATGGAGAGCGTCCGCGCGGTGGACCATAAGGACGGCGTTGGTCATGGAAGCTCCCTAGACGTTGAAAAGTAGCTCCGGGCGAAAAGTCATCCCGTTCGTATACGTCACATCCGCGACGCTCGTCTTGCTGGCGCTTGCGGCAAAAACGTGCTATGTGTCCACGATAGCTGCAGTAGTAGCAGATGGGACGAGGAGGACGCCACTGCGGATAGCTGGTTTGGGTAGGTGCGCTGGTAGTCATGGACGCGATGGGGGCCGGTGTTGGTTTTGGAGGCATCGGTGGAACGATGACTGAAGTAGCTGCGGCTACTTGTGGGTACGTGGATGGGGCCCTAGGGGTTAGAGGGTCCGGGTACGCTGCACCAGCCATGGACGCCAATTCCTCCTTGATAACGTCTCGCAGATTGGTATCGGAGGCATGACAAGGCATAGGCCCTGCGGCTAAGCCAAGATAATGGAGCTCTTCTCGAATTATTGCGCGTATCATCACTCGTAAAGTAGGGTCGTCGGCAGTAGTGTTCGCATGGTGTCTGGCTGCAACCGTACTGATTCGAGTTCGTCAAGGCGCTGGCAAGTAGCGACGATATCAGCAACGGTAGCGCGGTTCTGGATGGCTAAAGCATTGAAAGCAATAGCTCCGATGCCTTTGAGGGTGTGGCGAACCCTGTCTGATTCGGTCATAGCCGGGTTCACACGTCGACAAAGAGCAAGCACATCCTCGATGTACGACGTATAAGATTCACCGGTGTGTTGCTTGCGAGTGTCGAGCGTCTTTTTTGCGAGGGCGGAACGAACAGCCGGTGTGCCGAAGATTTGGCGGAGCTGCTGTTTAAATGTGCCCCAGTTCGTGAAATCAACCTCATGTTTGAAAAACCAAGTCTTCGCTACTCAGGTCAGATAAAAGGCGACGTGACGTAGCTTGGACGCATCGTCCCAACGGTTAGCCGAACTCACTCTGTCGTAGTCGTCCAGCCAATCCTCGACGTCTTCCCCGCGAAGTCCAGCAAACAGATGGGGATCACGCTGGTGTCCACTGACAACCCAATACGGGGAGGCTGGGGTAGCCGAGGCCGAGATGGTGGAAGTAGAAGTGCCTGTTGGCTCGTCCTGAGACATGGTGGCGGACAGCTGGCACAATCGGCGACCCGATCGAAGCTCCAGGAGGTTGAGAGGGGAGTCAGAGGACGGAGGACCGAAAAGCACACTCCACCACTTGTGACGTAGCAGTTGTCACTACGTTTATTCCGACTCGAAGATACGGCGAAGCGATCACGCCCACAGCACTGATCACACTCGAGAGCCAGCCCCACAAGCGATGATGAAGAAGAACCCCATATGAGCCCCACATGATGATGATCATGTACAGATGACAAAGAATAGCTTATATCTCGCTACACTAATTAGTGTAGCGAGATATATAGTTAAGTTCGCATTTGTACAGTTTAATCTGGGCTACTTCAAGCATGGCAGGCATCATGTGCGGTTTTCTGCACTCCCTTCCCATCTGTGCCTGTTGTATCATCGTTTTCTCTTTTTTTTCTTTTATTACGATAGCATTTATATAGATACTCCAGGCGGTTTCCCACCATCGGCGTCAACATGCAGTTCTGTATAGAACAGAATTTCCAGCACCTCTAGGTGTCCGCCAGGCTTCTGTTCTGACGATGATGATGGTCAGGAGATTGCTGGAGCGGAGCGGGCCACAGCGCGTTTTCCGGTTGTGAGTCTTCCGCGATAGCTGGTTCCGGAAGCGCTGCAGCCACTGCAGGTGTCTGGTCATCTCTCAATGGCGGTTACTGTGCCTTTGAATGGTGGTTACTGTGATCGCATTTCAGATTAAAAAAATATATACCACGGAAATTATTTAGCGGGAGTGCCCTGCGGCACCACCTGCTTTCAATACACCTGCAGCATCGTCTGCTTCACTCCAGTCGCAAGGTCGTGCAGTTTGCCAAGCTGTTTTCCTGCGAGATCTGCAAAACTACAAACGCTATACGAGACCCTGTATACGTATGCAAGATACTAGACGTCTTCTAGTATGCTATACTTCGTTCCTTAAAGACGAGTATCATATTTCTACCGAGCGCTACCGCGATACAATGCGCTGCGTTTTTACCCTGCTTTGTCATCTTGATTGCCGCAATGTATATGATACCATATGATATGATCTTGATACCACAATTGATATGAGTAGAATGAAGTTTTTTCGATGTTTTACACGCTGCACGCAATTGCAGGGAAAGCCTACGTGTTAACGAAAGACTGACATGAAGTAAATATGAGCAGAATTTCACACTGACAACTTACACACTTAGCCACATAACCAATTAGTGCACCAGTGCAGTGTGCATGATTTAGAAGTATAGAATTTTATATCATTTGGACTGGCAGTTACAATCGCTTGATTATTTGCTCGCCCACAGTCAATGGAGAACACAAAATAATTTGTGTATCCATGTAGGACATCGAAGAAGGGAGCACCAGCTTTGTTAATTAGGGACGGCTGAACATGCTTCACTTGTGCCCGATTATGAGCATCGCACAATAATAGCACTTCAAGCACCCACACACTGCGCGAAGTTACGAAGTCGACAAGCACGCCCAAACGCTTTCTCGTTACCTTTAGTTTGTATCCGAAACGCAGTTTTTTGTACGGCTTGATTTCCGTGGGCTTTCTGTTTGGACAGTGAACCGAGCAACCCAAAGACGCCGAGAGGACTTAAACGGCTCATCTGCGCTTTTATCGCAGGCCCGTAAGGGGGGAAGGCAAGACGCACACTATCACGCAGATTACGACAAGGAAACGAATACCAGCTAACTTTCGGGGTACGAAGTGCTCAATTTAAGGCAACTGTCCGAGGGCGTCGTTTTTCAGGCGCCGCAGGAACCTTTTGTGCACAGCGAATGCACTCCAGACAAACTTCTTGATTGTGTGAACATCGATAGCAGGCTCTTGCATGATCAGCTTTCTTGTTCACTAGTTGTTGGTGCAACCAACGACGACACAGTGCCCCTCGCACGAAAAGCTTTTGTACATCCCGCTCATGCAGACGACGCGATACGAACGCGTCTAAAGCCTGTTTAACATTATGTCATTTTCATTGCACAGGAAGTGTGAGTTCCGTCATATGCGACAGAAATCGCAGTCGCAGAGCCGATTGTCCCTTTTTTGACTGTGGCCAACCGGCTTGTCGCACGTCGAAGCGATAGCAGCGATCGCTGCGAATTTTCGTCAAAATTGCGTCGAGAGCTATTTTGTAGTTTGTTTCAGGAAATGGCGTCTCGCTCAACAAGTGCAATGCACGGAGATGTGGATTGCCAAATCCGGCGCGTAGCCCGACAAGCGAACGGAGAATAAAAAAAGTCGCAGCTTCTCCCGAAAGGCGAAGCATCGATTGCGATAGCAAATTAGTGGACAGCTATACGAAACAAGCCTGTTAATTTTATCGGCCCTATAAACTTTCAAACGTTCGCTTGCTAACTAAATTAACAAGCACGGTGTTACGCGCGCATTGGTAAACATGACATCTCGCTCGATGGCCGCAGAAACTCGCTGTCAAAACGCTGGAGTGAAGAAGCGCAGCAGCAGCAGCAGCGAGCGAATTGACCTCCGTGCCGTCTCTCGCTGCAACGCGAACGTCAAAAGCACAGGGCATACCAAGCTACCGACACTTTGCGCACACTGTCCACATCGCAGATCGCTTTGAAGACGAGCGCCGCGCGACCGCACACTTTGTCCACGTCGCAAATGGGTTGCAAGAACGGCGGCCGGGTGGCTGCGCCGCAAGCAACAGACACCGGATTAGAACGCGCCCCCCGCCCTCACCCCCCCTACCGTTCCTGGAGCGCGACAGAATACGGCGCGCTTCCACTCCACCTTCCCCGCCTCGCGCTCGTGAGATTGAGCCGCGATCATCGACTGACCCTCACAAACATTCACTCACACATACAGCACACAACACGCGGCGACGATGTTATCGTGTTTAGACTTCATACGGAACATCACACCAACGACGACGGCAGAAATGCGCTTCGAGTGTCCATATATTTGCTATCGCAATGAATCTTCTACCGTAGATTCCATTCTCCCAGTTCTATGCGTTGACACGCTACATAGTAAATGAGGTGCATTTTCATGTTTGCGTCGTATACTATAGACCTACTATTTACTACACACCTTTGTGAATTGCCAATAATACGAAGTGTTTCATTCCCACGAGACGACGAAATGGACTTTTGGGGTCATCGCAATTTTCTTACTTGTTGAGTAGCATACAAAAATCGCACGTACGGCACAGTTAAATATTCGCAACCTCGGCAAGGGCATATGAAGAGACAGCAAAGTACCCGAAGTTTTAACGTTCCGGTGAACGCGCGACCATTAGTTACATTCCTTTTCTGTCGGTTCTCCCGTCACTTTTCCTGTCGGTTTTCTTGTTGCCATAAATTTTCCGATGCATTTTGAAAGGTTACCTTACCTCACCTGCTTATTGAATTTGAGATGACGAACGTGCAGGCTATCGTAATGAGTTTTCTACGATAGCACATTTAACTCCATGACTTCAATAAACAGCCTCGTCAATTTGTTTTCGAATATTTCGTGCACATTACGTTATATCTATTCTCCTGTACATAATTCTTTTTTCTTCCTGCACAGAAACCAATACACCTTCAAGATGTCGCGGCATTTGTATCCTTACGGTACCTGTATTAACCCTTGGTTTGAATGGTAAACTATACAGTTACATAACATTATTGCCTTGCTTTGATGGCACAATGACAACGCACCCTCCCGCAATTTAATGTAAAACTCGAGCAACGATGCAATAAAGCAGACAAACAGCCAGTTTTTATGTAGGTGAAACAGTAGAAGACGACATGTTAAAGAAAAACAAATCAAAACTGGGCAGTGAAGTCAGCAAGTTGGATCCCTTCCTGTATATGATTGAATCCTTTAGGTATAAATGGTTCTTGCACGTCCACAGCTTACCACGTGAGCAGAAATATCGCTTCTAATAAGTTTGGGATGGCATTCATTGGCGTGCAAAGCCATATAACGATATCATCTGTAATTACTACCTTTATAAGTAGCGAGGTACCATGCCAGGTGCAAGAACATTTCACCCTGGTATTTAAAAACATCTGCATTTCAAGTATACATGATATGTAGTTGATTGATTAACGGTCCACAAACAGCGCTTTTTTTTTGCAATTACACAATCATTTTGTGCTATTTTTATCTACATATTGGCCAGAAAAAAATCTGTTGCCAACAAAATTGTTCTTCAATCGATTCACTTGCCACTATGGCGATGGCATTCTGGTGCTAATATAAGGTGATGGGTTGAATCGGCTGTCGTGACAGTCGCATATCAATGGGAGTAAGAGTCACAAGTAAAAAAAAAAAAACTCTGGCACTTCAATTTTCTTCATCATCTTTTATTGAGCTCTTAAACTTCCAAAGGCCACTGCATAAGTGGGGTGTGCATATACAACCCATAACAAGCAATACTAACGTCAATTAAATGCAAAAGGCAAAACTGTAAAACAAGCATCTTTCCGGTATTCAGAATGTGGAAAACATTCATTTCGCGAATATGTATTGTTCAATAGCACTGCACAAATAAGCATGATAAGACGTAGTGAGTACTCTATTAGATACCTGGTTCTACAGACGTATAAATATCAAAGGGCATGAATGTTCATACTTCATGGACACGGGAGAAAATAAAAACCTGCCTCAAGGGTTGTCCTTTCTAGCAGATATGAGTGGGCGTAAACAGCGGAAACGTTTATCAGAGGCCATTGTGTATTACCACTTATGAAAGAATGAAGAGAGTCCCTCAGTTATACTTTGTAGAGACAGCCTCCTTTGCAGCAGACACTGCTTTGTCCGATGTAAAAGGAAGGAATAAAATGTTACCCGTCGTGGAGGCTTAGTGGTTAGGGCGTCGCGCTGCTAGCACAAAGCCGACGGTGGTAATCCCGGCCGCGGTGCCCTCACTTTCATGGGGGCAAACTGCAAAACACTCGTGTACTGTGCATTGAGTGCATATCAAATAACCCCAAGTAGCCAAATAATTGCATAGTCCCTTACTATTGTGTGTCCCATAATCAGACCGCGGTTCTGACACCCAAAGCTTTAGAAGTTGAATTACTATTCATTCAAAAATAAGACAAGCTGCTCTGTTTTGTAAAGATCCCAAACTATTTAACAGGGTAATTGAATGAGAAATTCTCGTTAAATTTATTTATTGATTTATTTCAGGAAATACTGCCAGTCTGAATGCCAGACTGAGGGAAGAGGTGAGCGATACATTTGAATTAACATAACAGAGAAAATACAGAACAGAAAAAATGTAGAGATCATCTTACTGCAGTAAAAAAAAGAAAAACAGAAGAAAAGTAATAATTGTATAGAATGAAAGCCCGAATGATACACAAATCAAAACAAAGTTTTATAATACTACAACAGTATCCATTAACACCACTTAAGCACCATAAGAGTAGCAATTACCACTTATGTAACATAATAATAATAATATTAATGCCTTATGTAAGGTAATAATAATGGCAGAACGGATACACATACCGTACAAAAGCATCATATCCAATAACAAGTAAAAGAACGTCGTACAACCTCGCAAACAAAAGCGACGCACAGATGCCACGCAGAGTGCAGCAAATAATGTCGAGAGCAATTACATAAGTAAACGCGATCATATTTATTAGGAAAGAGACAACCAATTCAATAGGAATTAAAGCAGTCACTCTTGAGTGCATGGGGGTTAGAACAAAGTAAATTGTATATAGAAATAAACCAAAGTATAATTGTCAGTAGAATGGTGCACGCAACGCACGAACGAATGATTTCAGATCGGCGCCTTCGAGAACCTCGGGTGGTAAATTATTCAAGCCGTTAGTCGTACAACGAAAGAAGGAATACCTATATATATTGGTATGGAAGAGGTGTGCAGTAACTTTTTTTTAGGGTGAGACGAACATGATTTTAGGGTGAGATGAACATGTGGTTTTGTGTGTTTGTTTCCGTCTCAGTCGTGCTGCTCCTTTTGAAGTTCCCTTAAAGTAGTTTGTTATTCGCACTTAAATGGACCTGCAATTTTTTAAAATTTTATTTATTAATACTGTCAACCCTCATAGAGGGTCATAACAGAGAGGACAATACAATTACACACATCAAATATGTACAATGCCAATGTACGTAAAGTAGCCCAACACATGTCAATTCACAGTGAATAAGATGTTCACTTGAATGATGTTCAGCGCACTTCTGACATTTATCGAAGTACTTACAATGAACATCAAGTTGCACATATCACTTGGCACTTCAAAACTAAATTGGAAACTCGCGTAAATACACCTCAGCAGTATTTTCAAAGTTGGTGACATCTTTTAGGCTAACAATAGCGTTTGGCAATTGGTTCCACATTTCTATTGCATCCGGGAAAAAAGAGTATCCATATGTATCAGTGTTGGTACGGTACGGCTTTATGACGTAGTCATAGTTCGCGGGTTTCTTTTGCCTGGAGCCTGTAGATATTTGAGCTTATTAATCTTAAGTTGACAATGCATTATTTGATGAAGCATCTTCAGCCTATATTTCTTTCTACGTACCTCAAGAAGATCCAACTTGCAACGTTGTAACATAAGCGTGACCGATTCCTTCCTTGGGTACGTGGAACAAATGAAACGCGCCGCCAGTCTCTGTATCCTTTCCAAGTTTCTCTTAAGCGTGACTTGATGGGGACTCCAAACAACGGCTGAATATTCTAGTATCGTCGTAATGAAGGTGGTGTATGGAATAAGTTTTACATTGCGCGATGCATGTTCCAGTTTTTTTCTCAGAAAGTATAACTTTTGATAGGCAGTCATGCAGACGTTATCTATATGTTGGTTCCATGTCAAATTTCGTGGTATTGTTACCCCTAGTTACTTGAACTGGTGCGCATACTCCAATAAATGCCCTCTAATGCTATAAAAAAACGAATAGACAGTTTTCTTTTTGGTGATGTGTGTATATGTAGATTTGGGATAATTTATTTTCATTTTCCATTTCCTACACCAATCGAAGTGGGAAGTAGATAAGAAGTGCCATCAAAGCTGTACTAAACTAATATTGTGTTCATTAAGCCAAAGTTCCTGCGTTAACGTTTTCTGAGCCATTGAATTCTTTCTAGTAGTAATAGTAGTAATAGCTGCATGATTTCGTCGTTTCCTGTCCAACTGCAGTGTTCATATAATATTCAAGTCTTTCCTAGCCAAGCTAAGTGGTAGCTTATGCCAGTAGTGTTACTATTGAGGTCTATTCAATTAAGTCAATCACGTTTCTTTGCACCTTGTGCAGCTGTGTATGGTGCACCGCACCTTGGTACTTCATTGTCCTTGGCATCCCTTGTCGTCGACTGCATGAGGTGCAAGGCAAGGTGCTGCCACGGTGCTGTGCACCCTTTAACAGTCCATAGAGTGGGAGCATCAGAAGTCATGCCATTGGCTAAATACGATAGAGCACTAAATAATATTCGAGGGCTGCAAGTGTGAATAAACAGGAAGGTCATTGCAAGGTAGTATGAACAGACAAGGCACAAACCCGTTCGTCAATGATGAACACTCCAAGTAAATAAAAAGCAACGAAACACGTAAAAAAATTGCACAACTTACGTCTCATGGTTTGACGCTGGTGCGTACCTGGTGGCTCGATATAGCTCACGTCAAAAGGAAGCTACAAAAGAGGTAGTTGAAGCAAAGAACAATTTAGCAGATAGAACACTTTATTTTAACATATAGTATTGTAAAAAAAACAGGAAAGATAAAGAAGTCAACCGAACGACTATATCTGCACTTGTGACTGATTAGAAAAAAAAAGAGTTGTGTGTCAAAAGAATAGCCATGTCTTGATATGAACGTATTTCGATATTTCTTCGCTATTTTTTGGGGAATCAGAGGCCTACAAGGTATGGGGCTGGAGCTGCTGACAAGGACAGAGGACGACGAGTTCATCGTTCGGCAAAAGGAAATTTAACTTCAGCACCGGAGGCTGTGTGTGATGAAAAGTGCTTGGCCTTGGAAGAAAAAAAAAAGGTCTCTTTATTGGTGGAAAGACTGCAAAAACTAGAAACTCAGTGCCAGCAAAATAATAAAAAATAGCTCGAGCAGCATGAAAACAAAACACTGAGTCTTCTCAAACAGCACAGCTCATAAGTTTGGCAAGTAGGTGTGGGCTCATCTTTCAATAAGGCTCCACAGAAAGACACGAACGTGGGGGTGTCTTTGTGTCATTCCGTGTCTGTCTTTCTGTTGCGCCGTTTCTAAAAAATTACGAAATAATGTGCTTTCACTGAGTTGGAGAAACCCGAGTCAGTGTTGTGGCCTAGAATAATTCTCCAGCCGCGCGGGTTCAACTCCACAATATTGTGAGACCTGCGAACCGTACATGCAGGTGTGACAGTTCGCAAGAATAGCACCAACTTTGTACATACGTGAAGCATTTTGCCGGTGCAACTTCTAATTTTTTTCGAAAATCCTGGAAAGCAAACAGCCTTGCTGTCTTTCCGAAGCCCCATTCAACTGCATGACTTACAATGCTCATCTTTTTGTTAAAGGCGTGATTCTGCGCAGTAGGCTATACCCGCCATAAGTTTTCAGCAACAGAGGTCGCAAGAGGCAGGCGGGATCACCATACAGGCAAAAACACCGCTCTTTGACAAGCTTCTCAAACTTTTGGTAAGTCTTGCTGCTTCGGAGGATACCTGTGGTGATAGCAACACAGAAAGACATTTTACTAATTCAAATCACTTATGTTAGCTTTTAGGAAATTTTTGCAACGTGTGTGTGTGTAGCTAGGTTGCCACTAAGTGCGCACACAAGTTGAGGGGACTGCTTTCAGCATTTTTTTAGATGCACACTTATTCATGCGACAAGACTAGGTTTAATATATTCCATTTAAATAATTTAACAAGGCTCTACGCCATTACTCAAGAATCAGATTTACATGTTTCCACTGTTCTTTAGTCAATGACTGTTCTTTAATAGGTGTTATTCCTTACGTAAATGTTAGGTACTCTAAACATGTGCAATTACAAAAAAATAATTGTTTATGACACTTGTGTTAATGGCGACATGTCGCGATTTTAACATGTTCGCCTTACTAAGATTCATAATGCCATCTTTTCGCAGCCACATTGACTACCTTATTGCCATGTGGTGCAATACCTATTTATGAATAGAGGGAAAATAAGACATCCACCCGTTTGTAGCAGCTGCTGCAAAGGAAAGCCATACGGGTTCCTCGAAAGAAAAGCCTCAGAGTTGAAGAAAAATTCGTCCTGGACCGGGACACGAACCCGGGACCACCGCCTTTCCGGGGCAGCCGCTCTACCATCTGAGCTAACCAGGCGGCTAGCAGATGGCAGGGCGAAGTCGAATTTATCGACAACACGAAGCAAAGGCAAGTGTTTGACGGAATAGTTCTGTGGAAACCAGCAAGGTGGAGAGAAGTAATGAATAAAGGGAAAATCAGACATCCACCTGTTGGTAGCAACTGCTACAAACGGGTGGGTTTGTAGCAGTTGCTACTTGCGGGCTTATTCCGTCACTTTTATTCCGGCAACTATTCCGTCAAACACTTGCCTTTGCTTCGTGTTGTCGACAAATTCGACTTCGCCCTACCATCTGCTAGCCGCCTGGTTAGCTCAGATGGTAGAGCGGCTGCACCGGAAAGGCGGTGGTAGCGGGTTCGTGTCCCGGACCAGGACGAATTTTTCAACTCTGAGGCTTTTCCTTCGAGGAACCCGTATGGGTTTCCTTTGTAGCAGTTGCTACAAACGGGTGGATGTCTTATTTTCCCTTTATTCATTACATCTTTCCACCTTGCGGGTTTCCGCAGAGCTATTCCGTCAAATACCTATTTATATCTCACAGACCACCTGTACATACAAAGCCAAGCCATTAGAACACTCGCATTCAATTATTATATTATTATCAGCAGTGCTTCTTCCGTGCGTCACAGCGTTAGTATACTCTCAATTACTCACTCGTTGAAACAATCTCGCAACTATATTGTTCATATCAGTGAACCATCTTTACACCATGACGCGTATTTTTCCCTGTTCTTAACACCACTCACACTACATTTGTCATAAAATAAGCGCTGGTCATAAACTGGTACACTTAAAAACATTGTTTAAAATGTCCTTTATGATTTGGGTAATTGGTTTTATAATTTGTGCTTATTTTGAGTTCATTTTGTCGCTACGACACAAAAGTTCACAGCTATTTTACAAATACTCTAACATTAGACAACAGTTCTCCAGACAGCCTTGTGCGGTCAGACCTGTTTCAGTATATATATTTTATTGTTGTTTTCTACTGCGAACCTAAAAAAAAACTTAACTTGCGTTTGGTCTGTAGTTAGACATTATTCACAAACAGATCGCGCTTATTACTACTTTGTTTAGCGCAAAACAACGGACACAAGAGAGACGACAGGACAAAGCGCTTTGTCCTGTCGTCTCTCTTGTGTCCGTTCTTTTGCGCTAAGGAAAATAATTATGGATTCGCACTAACTATCCCGCCAACGCATTGTACGGATCGCTTATTGTTTCCTCAAGCACCATGAAAAGTTTGAGCCTTGTCTCGTATAGCTGCGACTGTATGTGTGTTTGTCTGAGTGACCTTATGCAGCAATTAGCTGTATATATTCAATCATCAATACGGTGAACTTGCCTGCATCATGACGACTGCCCATGTAAGGGTCGTTCAAGTGGCAGATAATCCTATCGGAGTACATGATGGCCTGATATTTCAGCGCATAATAGCGTTTCTGCCTAGAGAAGAACAGCTTTCGCTCTTTCATGGTTGTCTAATGGCCCGCGCTGTACCATCGATGAAGCCTCAGCAGTTGTGTAGCGATGCTCCTTTGGAATACACGGCCTGCAAGTAAACATTGGTTGAATAAACCAGACATTGACACAGTACCGAGAGTTTACCTGGGGAACGTCTTCCAATTTAGCGAGGTCCAACCAGAAATGGTTATTTACGTCTTGCAGAAGGTAGCCAAAAGTACTCCGAAAGTACTGCATTTGTCGCTGACGAAATCACCGAGTGACGTCGTCCGAAGAGCGGCTCCATTTCACGCAGCCTGTGCGGATATGCCAGACGCCGCAGAGTTAGGTAAATACTCTCATCTCCTGGAATTTTAACACACTGCGGTATCGACAGAACTTCCGGCAGTAGTAGTGCACTCTGCAGCCTCGGGTGGTAAATGATGTTTTTCGAAACGAAAGTATGTGCGCAATTGCCTGCTGTCCATCCTGTCTATGTTTAGGTAGCCCTGGACTGAGAGTGGGTCTGGGTGCGTGTATTCGAGCACTTCGAGGCACAGCAAATCTTCCTATTTCCAACCACTTCAACGTGGAGATAACTGAAGGGTCCTCTAGTGAACTTATCAATGGCATCGCTTGTCGTGCGAGCGCGATACACATAACAAGACAGCACAGATTCCACAAAAACGTCGCCACCGCATGGGCATCTGTCAACAAGGCTTGGACTGGATCCGGGTAGCATTCGATGACTGTCACCAAGCCGACGCTTTATTTTTCGCTCTGGAAACTACACCACTCACTCCTTAAAAGCACATGCCTACATGTGCCATAAAAAAGTTATATATATATATATATATATATATATATATATATATATATATATATATATATATATATATATATATATATATATATATATGTTTTCCTTTGTAAAATTGACATAAAGTGATTTTATTTTTGTTTCACTACTCCTTAGTCGGTCCGAGCGCGCGGCATCTCGAAGCGGAGCGGACCGTACAGACGCTCAACTAAAACTCTATTACCACCCCGAACAGAGCGAGCGTCGTTACCAGCCTCCATTGGCACTGCAACAGCCAAACAAACATGCTCGTGCTCCTTGTAACAGTCCCTCGTCATCCTTCCGACGCCACCAGTCGCGTTCGCCACCAGATCGTCCACCATTGTCCCCATCGCTGCAGGCTCGTCGCCCACTGTTCCTGATGCAGCTTAGACGCCCATCTCCGGCAAACTAAGCCATGCAGCTCCCGGAGGTAACGCTGCATTGACGACTTGACTGCAAAACTCTCTATCACTTTGCCGACCAAACAGAGCTTTATGGACGTTTTCGTCGATGGCGTCAGTGTCCCAGCCGCCATTGACACTGGCGCGCACGTATCGTGATGAGTACCCAATTGCGCCGGCGCCTGTACAAAGTTCTCACACCCGCAGCATCACGCACCCTCCGCGCCACCGACGGAGGAACGCCTACCGTGCTTGGAATGTCCAGCGCTCGCACATGCCGTTTAATTCTCGTTTTAGGACAATTCCTTTATGACGTTATACTCGACTTAGACTTTTTATCGTCCCATTCAGCCTTTTCTGATTGCGCGTCTAGTGTGATTCAGCTTGAACTGCTTAACAGCTGCTATAGTCCACCAGTCATACAACCACGGTTATGCTCTCCACAAGAATCCCCCTGTCGCCTCAAGCCACTACGTAGGTTCCTCATGGCGTCTATGTACTACGTCCCACCGCTGACCTACTGCTTAAAAGAAATGTGGCCATTTCCTACACCGTACTCATTGTTACAGGCAAACAGGGGCAGGGAAGCCAAGGGCAACGCCCGCGGAGCCGACACCGGATTTTCTGCGACACGGGGCCCTAAGCGCTGTCGTGTTAGTATATGACGGGAGTGTGGCACAAAGGAAAGACGACCGAGAACGCATGTGCACAATGCCCTCTGGACGCCGTAATTAGACGTCACCCCCCCCCCCCAACACACACACAAATGCCGCGCAGGAACTGCCGCGCTTGTTTCTGTAGACTTCAGCCCTCTCCTTAATTTTAGCTGCTCGACTCAAAATCTTCCCAGAGCCATGTCTTTGGGCGACATCTCGCCTATGAACGATTGCGAAATGTTGGTTCCTTACGCCGAAATTGCGTCACCCTCTACAGGAATCTCCCTTTCACTGACTCTCACAGACGAGCGTAGCAAGATGATTGCACCAGATCTTCCGGCACAAGCTGCTGACCTTCGCCGTCTCTTGGAAACTTACCAGGACATTTTTCAGCTTGACGGCCACCCTTTAGCCAAGACATCGGAGAAGCCAATCCGATACGTCGCTGGCCGTACCGTGTTTTGCATGCTGAATGACGAGTCATACAAGGAGAAGTCAATAAGATGTAGAATACAGGAGTTATCGTGCCATCATGCAGTCTGTGGGCGTCCCCTGTTGTCCTTGTGAAGAAGAAGGACGGTAGTTGGTGTTTTTGTGTGGCTTACAGACACCTTAACAAAATCACATGGAGGGATGTCTCCCCTTGCCGCGTATTGATGACGTCTTGGACTGCTTGCACGCAACCAAGTACTTTTCATAGATAGACCTCCGATCACGCTATTGGTAAATCTCGGTAGAACATATGTACCATCAGAGAACTGCCTTCGTAACGCCTGACGGCCTCTAACAATTCAAGGTTATGCCATTTGGTGTTTGTAATGCCCCGGTAACCTTCAAAGGAATGATGGACTCCTTACTTTGCGGCTATAAATAGTTCACATGTCTGTGTTATCTAGACGATGTCATAGTGTTTTCACCAACTTTCACGAGTCATCTAACCCATCAGTCGGCTATTCTTGCTGTTCTCCGACGCGCCAGCTTCCAGTTGAACTGATCCAAGTGCCACTTTGGACGTCATCAAATTACCGTTCTTGGCCATCTCGTCAGTGCCGCTGGCGTTCAAACCGACCATGACAAGATTCGCGCAGTCCAGAACTTTCCTGCTCCTTCATCCGCCGCAGACGTAAGAAGCTTTCTTGGGCTGTGCTCGTGTTTCCGTCGTTTTATCAATAATTTCGCCGAGACCCCTCGCGCACTAACCGACTTACTTAAGAAGAACGTTCCTTTCCCATGGGGCCTTGCTCAAACCATAGCCT
Source organism: Dermacentor albipictus (assembly GCF_038994185.2). Taxonomy (NCBI): domain Eukaryota; kingdom Metazoa; phylum Arthropoda; class Arachnida; order Ixodida; family Ixodidae; genus Dermacentor; species Dermacentor albipictus. Next base: position 127,121,352 of record NC_091821.1, on the reverse strand, counting down.
TCTCCGTCCTCGCACGCTTGCTCACGGCTCCCCCATTGCTGGCTCATTATGATCCATCTGCCGCAACTGAACTTCACACGGGCGCCAGTGGCCATGGAATTGGAGCTGTACTTGTTCAATGGCAGCGTAACGCAGAGCGCGTGATTATATACGCCAGCCGCCTCGTGTCTCCCGCTGAGAGGAATTGTTCATTTACCGAACGGGTATGCCTGCTGTTAGTTTGGGTAGTCGCCAAATCCCACCCCTAATTGTACGACCGCACATTTTCCGTGCTCAGCGATCGCCCCGCCTTGTGCTGGTTTTCCTCGCTTAAAAACCCCACTTGACGAGTGGGTAGATGGGCGCTACGGCTCCCAGAATATTCATTTGCTGTTTTATAAAAGTCACGCCGTTTGCACAAGGAAGCCGACTGCCTCTCCTGTCATGCAGTCAACCGCGCTGAATGTGATGCACATGACACCGACTATTGCGTCCTAGCCATTTCTGATCTGCACGACATCCGCACTGAGCAACGGCGTGATTACTTCTTACGTGTTATCATCAATCGTCTCAATTGTGGGAGTTCGAAGCCCAATCTGTGCATGTTTGTGACGTCGTTCTCTACCGCCGTAGGTTACGCCCTGAAGGACTAGAATTTTTATTCGTTGTATCACGCCGCTTCAGGCCATCCTTTCTTGAGCAGTTTCGTGACGCCCCTATAGATACTGCAGGCCACATTGCCGTTTCGCGTACTTACGACTGCGTGCGGCACCGCTTCTACTGGTCAGGCCCATGCCGTTCTGTACACCGCTACGTTGCAGCCTGTGCGCTCTGTCAGCGCCGCAAAAAAACCTGTTGTGTTGCTCGTTCGACGCCTTCACCCCTTCCAGGTGACCTCAGAACCATTCTTTCGCGTTGGTCTCAATCTTCTTGGTCCTTTTCCGACGTCGAAAAATGAAAATAAGGGGGTCGCTGTCACGACTGATTACGCGATTCGGTACGCTATCACGCGAGCTTTGCGCACAAGCTAAGCAAATGAGGCGGCAGGTTTCCTTTTACATGATGTCATCCTCCATCACGACGCACTCCGGCAGCTTCTCAGTGATCGCGGCCGCATCTTCTTGTCCCGAGTAGTTGAAGACCTGCTTCGCTCCTATTCTGCCGTGCGCAAGCTTTCCACCACCTACTACCCGCAGACAAACAGATTGACGGAGCCGCTCAATCGCACGTTGACAGAAATACTGTCTATATGGTTTCTGACGACCACAGTGATTGGGACAGCACGTTATCCTTCATGACCTTCGCCTGTAATTCCTCCCGTCACGACACCGCTGGCTTTTTACACTTTTACGTCTTGTTCGGCCACCATCCTTCTTTGCCTTTTGACACACTGCTTCCTTGCTCGACGAGCACTCCCGCTGAATATGCTCAAGACGTCTTTGCCCGGGCTCGCTGGGCACGCCAGACTGGCTGCTCTTGGTCACTGAGTCTCAGGCTGCGCAGAAGATCCGGTGCAACAGCCGACACCGGGACGTTCGATTTCCTCCTGTCTCCGTCGTCCTCCTATGTACTCCATGTCGAGCGTCGGCTTGTCTGAAAAGCTGCTGCTGCGCTACACAGGGACTCCTTGCTTGACACGATAGTGCATCAGCTTGGCGATGTGAACTACTAGATCGCTCCGCTGGGCTCGCCTGTCCCCACGGACGTCGGGCATGTGTCCCGGCTGAAGCCTTACTTTGCCGAGAGTTCACCTCCCTTATAGTTAGCGCTGAGACGGCGCCTTTACAGGCGAGGGTTATGTGACAGCACAATCAAGAGTTGCGCCAGTCAGAAGAAGTCGGTTTGACGTGTAGAGGTGGAATCGCTCTCGACAGCCATCATGTTTATGCATCGTTCTCTCTCGTGTAAATATAGTAAATACATCGTTATACGTGACTTATGCAACGTAACAATATTTCAGTTTTCTGACGTGAAACCTACATAACCGCCGACGTAAGCATGGGCGGGCACCCGCAACGTTTCTTAAAGAGCCCAAATCAAACACTTGCTTGTTTACATTATTTTACTGTTGTTGTGTTTTAAAGCAATGGCTAACGAGAGGCGAAGAGTGCGCATAGGTGTAGAAGTTTTTAGTGGGGGGGAGCCCTTGGTGAAAACGTCACAGGTGAAGGAGGCTTGCCCCGGTGTCTCCGAGTGGTCTAAGCGGCGCTGACGACACGTCGGCGTCACACAAGAGAGGCCGAAGTAAGATTATCGGCGCCGAGGACTCCGATTGGTACGCCCTCCCGTGCTTCGCTTGCGGTGGCTCCTCGCTCGACGATCGCGGCAGAGTGCAACGGGGCTTTAAAAGAAATTCACTAACAACTACGATATGTGACTTCTGCAACGTAACAATATTTCATGTTTCTTTGCATCATTTGCAGTGTTTTCTGTGCAAATATCATGTCAGAGAAGAAGATAATTTCCTTAAACAGGGTAAATAAAATATGAACGCGAGTAATCTAGCTTGTTTTTGATGAAATTATTGATCATTTCTGTATATCAGCGACAGCTAACTTTCACATTCCTGCGTTACAGTTCCTATTTCCTACTTCTATTGGAAAGAGCTATTGGACCCGACTGTCTTTCGAATTACTTCCATTTTCCAATACTGCACTGTGCTCCCCTCTTGTTCTCCTCATTTACGTATGCTGCCCTAGCATCTCTTACTTTTACCGAAACTGACGTCATGCCTATACGTTAACTGCTAAGCACCTCCCTCTGTATTTGAACATTACTGTGATAGTTCTTGAGTGCGGCAGTATTTTCAACAGATGCCGATACGTAAGTAAGACATGTTGTTTGGCTAGTCGGTTCTTGATTCAGCAAAATTTTTCCTTGCCCGAGGAAGACAGGATGTGAACAGAAACTTAGACACCCACACAAAGCGTTGACTTCCAATTGGTTTTATTTCATGAAGGCAGGTAATAGTTGGTCGTATTATCCAACGTCTAACAAAAGTCTATTACCTAACACAAGTTCACATTCGAAACTAGTAAAACGAGGCAGCATCATGTCTAGTTGCCTCTCTGTCCCACTGAAATCTTGGGCACAGGCCGCATCATCTAGTTTCAAATGTCAGGTTGAGCATCTTCTGTCTGCTGGCTACCCAACTCACTTAATTCGCAATATATTCGAAAGCCTGCTTCAAAACTAAAATCTACAGAAAGGAAGGAGTAACGCATGAACCAAGAACCACCTTTTGTCATGCCATATTTGCATTGCCTTTCTGCTAACATTAAGAAGGTTGCAGAAAGATATGAGATTCGCGTAGCTTTTCGGCGCCTTGCAAACCTAAGATGGTGTGCCCACTACTTACTAAAGAAAAAAACTAGCCCAGCTCATGCAAGAAGAACCATCAGAGCAAGTTTACTAAATGCATCTCTAATGTTATCCACGAGATACCTCTGTCGTGCGGTTCATCCTACATAGGTAAAACTGGCCGCTGTTACGAGCGCACGCAGGAACACACGCGATCCATGCACACCGGCACGGGCAGTAATCTCCTCTTGCACTGAAAAAGCTGCGACAACAAAAGCTGTTTGCCCTATCTAGAAAGACTAAATTCCGCTCTAAGTCAAAATCAAAAACAAAAACAAGTCATCGAGGCATTCCACATGGCTAAAAGAGTGACATCTCCGGTAGCTCACCTTTTTTATCAATATCAAGGAAAGAGAGAGAGAGATAGAAGGATATAAGGAAGGCAGGGATGTTAACCAGTCAAGAGTCTAGTTGGCTACTCTATGCTGGGGGAAGGGAGAAGGGGAAGAGAGAGAAGGGAGATAGAGAGGGTATAGAGACGTGCACGGACAGTACTTGAGCCGAAGCCACTCGTGCAAACCTGATGTTCTGAGAAAGAACAAAAGTGTCTTCACTGCCTTCTGAGCTGATGATCGGTACTGTATCGGTACAGTACAGTCTGTTCACTCAGAGGACGATCATCTAATTTCCTCAACGTGCTGGACAAAGATTGTCTTTGTGCTTGAAATTGAGGACAGTGGCACAATAAGTGGTCAACGTTATCGCATCCGCAATCATCACATGCAGAACTATTAGTCATTTAAATTAGTGCTGAGTAAGCTTTCGTTAAGGCAACTCCCAGCCACAACCGATACAGAAGAGACGCTTCGCGTCGGTGCAGTTGCAGTGAAGGGTTTAGTCTGTGTAGTCTTGTGCGCCCTGTATATGCGGTATTCAACTCTGCTGAGGAAAGAATGCATGCTGTTGGATCTGGAGGACAATCTCAATTGTTGTCCCCAGATATTTGGACTTTGCCGTTGGGTGCAGGAGTTGGCCGAGGTTGCGGAGGACTTCGATATGAAAACTGGAGGTTTATTTACATTATTTACAGTGAGAGTACAAAGGAATTAACAGTCATAAAGTCATTACGGGCCGGCAGCAACTCGGACGCTGCGGCCCGTGGCAAGAAGCTCGAAAGAGATGAATGAAGAAAGGCTCTCTTGCTGCTCCAGGTCTCTGGCTTTTAACCTATTCGGTGTCTCGAAGTCACGTCACGTTCGGCTAATCGGCGAGCCCGCTCAGGTGGCGTCATTTTTGGCCAATGGTAGGCGCCCATGCGAATGTAAGTCACAGCCGGCGTAGAGTGTCGTTCCTTGGGCTCCAGTTGTCCGAGGGATTACTTCTCTGTGGTATCGTGCTGTAGCGGGATAGCGCGACCTCGTGGTAGCGCGACCTCGTGCTTGCCGGTACACATTTCGTCAGCCCGAATCAGTCTCCTACCCGCACAGTCTGATTGATTTTCATTTAAATCAACACTCTCTCTGCCTCGACTGGCGGACAGCCCAACCGACTCTGGAACAATGCAGCAGTCTTTACCCGAGCTATGCAACTCGCACTCTTGCGAATTGCCCTCTACTGCATCACCCAGCTCACGCTGTGCATCGGCACACAGCCCGTCGGTCTCGATCGCTGTCTCACGCGCACAGTCTGAATGATTCTTAACTAAATCATCCCTATCTTGGCTACCTAGACTGGCGGAGAGCTCCACCAATCCCTCAACAATGCAGTTGTCTTCTCTTGAGCTACGCAGCTCGCAATCCTGAGAACTACCCTCAACTGCATCGTCCAGCTCGCACTTGACTTCGGCACGCAGATCTGACCTGACATGTGTGCTCGCGTCTGTCGGGTCAGCAGTATTCTCTACTTGGTTAACAACCTCGCCAAGATTACAACCGACGCACACACGCGGTAAATGTGCTAATTCATTCGCAGCTGGGCTAGCTCTCTCTACAGTGCTCTGTTGGCACCGCACCTCGTCGCTCTCACTCTGGCCTTTAACGGCCTCTGCTGCCATTAAGGCATCGTTAGCGGCTAACACTTCGAGTTTACTTATGAACGTGCTGCTAATCTCGCAGGTGCTACTATTTTTCTCGGCTTTCGACTGAAATCTGCTATCGGCTTCCTCCCACTTTCGCTGCGTCTAGCCTACAGGTTTCTCAAGCCGCTGTTGACTTCGCTCGATTTCCTGCTCCAAACCCTCAATCTCTTTGTTCAGTGCAGCAACGTACTGCCTCGTTACTTCTGTTAGGCCCAGGTGTCGCTGTTAAAATTGCACCTAGTCTTGCGTTGTCAAATCGACCCGAAGGTGAAATGTAGGCCCCTACGAGCGTGAGTGCGACGTTCTTGCATTTTATAGTGAAACATACGTACTGATTGTCGTCATCAGGTGCCACTGGGTGTAAAACATATGTGAAATCGCATCTGATATAAGCGATAAGTTTGCTGCGGTCCCTACAGGTGGCAGACATGAAAGCTTCATACCCCGATAGGCGTATGGCGCTCTCAACGTTTGGTTCACAAATGACAATTATTGGAAATTTGTTCTTAAAAACAAACGGACGAAAGTCCGAAATGCGCGATTTAATGCCTCTGACATTCCATTGGAAGATAGACGCTTCCTTGACCTCTTTAAGGAACGAATGTACAGGAGCAGCCATGGTGCTTCTCAAAACCGGACAGTACCGGATTCAGGGCATCCAGTATTTGAAGTGCGCCTCGAGCCGCCGGAGTGTGTATGGCGGTCAGTAGTACTCGTAGCGTGTTCATAAGGGCCCTTATCATGGTGACAATTTGTTTGTCGTTGTCTTGGTTGCTGCTAGAAGGTGAGGCATGATTCGGCGAGCGTGCTACATCTTGTCGCTCCGCCGGTGGATCTAGCCGTGGCAATGGCGGCCACTCGACGCATGAGGCAATGATATTGGAGACTTTCTGCTGAGGAACCTCATTGCTGCTATTGCTAGTTGTATGCGGAAGTTTGCGGATTGTTAGTGGACGCGGTGCATCCTTAGCAGTAGCAGTGGGCTTCCTAGATCTCCGGCGACGTGAACGTCGATGTCGCACCTTAGCGGCAGCCTCCCTGTGCGAGGAACCATCCCTGACCATTTGCCTCAAAACTTTCGCCTCATTTTTCACATGTGGGCAATTCTTCGAAGTTGCATCGTGAGAGCCCTGACAATTGGCGCACTTTTCGTTTTCTGCATGACAGGCGTCAGAGCTGTGCGACCCAGAGCACCGTGAGCACACTGCAGCATTTGTACAAACCGCGCTAACGTGCCCTATCCTTTGGCACTTCCTGCACTGAAGTGGCTTTGGCACAAAAGGGCGTAAAATATATCGGAAGTGACCGACCTTGACGTGTGACGGTAGGCTGTCTCCTTTGAAAGTTAGCTTGACATATTGCGAGTTTCCCAGGCGACGGGCTTGCAATATGGCAATTCCCTCTGTCGCCGGCTTGATGAGTATATGCAGGTCAGCATCGCTTATGGAATTATCTACGTCATACACAACGCCGGCCGTAGAGTCATGATTGTCTTGTTTATAGCAGCGTACGTTGATGCTATCGAGCACCTTAACGTTGCTCAGAATGTCTAGCGCGCTGCGGTTTGTGACATCTATAGCGAGGATGTTCTTACGGGCGTTGATTCTTACATCTTTGATCTGACCCGGAACAAGTGCCTCGAGCGATACCGATGTGGTTTGGTGGCTGATCCGGTTTAGATTGCCGCTAGCAGCCACAGGCACAAATAAAATTGTGAGGACTGAGGGCTTTCGCGTCGGGATCACATTTGCCTTACTTGTGGAAGGAGATGTCCTAACGAGTCTTGTCTTTGCTTTGTGCTTCGCTATGGGCACGAAGTCGCTGTCATCCGAGGTTTCATCACTGGTCCCTCAGTAGATCACAGTGTCCTCGCTGTCAGTATCACTCGGGCGACTAGACCGCTTTCTCGGTGCGGCCGCTGTTGACGTAGAAGGACCAGCAACCCCTCCAGGCGACTCTACGTCCATCGCCGTAGTTAAGGGAGCGGCGTCTCCCACAGAGTAGCTTCAAATTCTCAGAGACAAAAAGGCAGCGTTCCACACAGGACACTTCGTGGTTGTCGTCGGCCAAGCTCTAACATACCAGCAATGACGTGTATGTGACTCACAGTGTCGAATGCTCTTTGAATGTCTAAGAATACTGCCACTGTCACGTTTCCAAAAATTCGTTCATGTTCGACTCATGTGGCAATGTCTAATACTGCATCCATTGTACACCGATTTTGTCGAAAACTGGTCATGTAGCTGGGAAACATATTTGTGTGTTCACACAACTATTGCAGTCGACTGTCTATCATTTTCTCCATTAGTTTGGAAAACCAGCTTGTGAGGCTGACGGGTCGGTATACGAGTCAAGACAAAGGGGAGACTTTCCTGGTTTTTGTACTGGAATTACCCGAGCTAATTTCCATGAATCTGGAAGATTCCGTCTTACCTAGATATCATTAAGTATCTCCAAAAGAGCCATCTTCCTACTGGACCCAGGTTCTTTAACATCACATACGTAACACCATCTGGGCCTGCGGTTGTCTTTGTACGGCATGAAGAAAGGCCACATTTCAATTCATTTAAACTAAACTCAGTCAAGTTGAGGGTGTTGTGACATAAAGCGCGCACGAACCTTCTGTTCTGCTAGTGTTGTCGAACTTGTAAATTGTAGGCATGTAAAGGGAAATCCTCGTCTGAATACAAGTTGACAGAATTCGTCAGCAACAGATGTTTCCTGAGTGCTTCGAGCAGCGGCAAGGGCTCTAAAGGGATGGCTCTGGGTAAATGGACCATTAAAAGATCGGACAACTGACCATATTCTGGGAACTGGAGTAAACGGAGACAACGACGCGCAGTATTGTTGCCCTCTTCTCGTATCTAATTTTCGTAAGCATCTGCGCGAAGTTAACTCAACTTCCTGTGCCTTCTTGTAGTCATTCAGCTTTCCGCTGTGGCGGTAAGCCCGTTCTGCGCGTCTTCTAATTGCTCTTAGATATTTATATTCCCTGTCCACTGCAGGGTATTCATTTGGAACAATGACTTGCTTTGTGCAGATCTTTTAAGATGTAGTAATATGGCAAGTGTAGAACCGCTGGGTTATTCCCATTATTGGTATAACTACAGCACCACCGGAACTGGTAGATGCAGTTGATCCATCAGTATAGAGGTGTGTGCAGTTGCTGTTTCTCGTACAAGAGAAGTAAAGTAAGTTGCTTGAGTGCTTATTACGGCAAGTCCGACTTTTTCTGAGGTCCTGGGATTGTAAGGTTTACTTGAGTACGGCTCATACACCATGGCAGAATCGAAGGTCTTGCCGCAGGTTCGTAACCTGACCTGAGAGAGGCACGGTGCACGAAGAATCACTATCGAGGAAAGAAACAGAACTCTAAGATGGACACATTAGGGCTCTCCCGCGCGTCTCAATGCAAACGTGACCTTATGATTTTTTGTCGCTGCCGCGTGTACGATTTCTTTTGATTGATTGATTGATTGATTTGTAGAGTTTATTGGCACAAGGGCCAGATGTGGCCAAAGAGCGCCAAGTCGATGATCTGTGCTTGTCAATGATATGTGGGTGTTGATTATGGGGAGTATATGATACATGGCTGCATAGTGGCCTAAAAATATTCGCTAAAAGGTGGAAAATATACATGTGATGCAATGTGTCTGTAAAAGGGCCTAAAATTCATTCGCTCTGGAGTGCGTAAAATACAAGTCTAAAAACATGACAGTGATTGATGGTGTCTGCGATGAAAATAGATGTTTCATGAGATATGGGTGATCAGTAAAACAACAAATGGCTGTAGCACTAGTGCCTCAGCAAGGCCTTCAAAGCAAGGGCTGGGAGGCACGTGCTCTAGAAAATGGTTTCATTGCAGCTACGACCTCCAGGTGGAGGCCGTGCTACAAGTAGCCTGGCCAAATTACATTTAGGGTGTCAGTTTCAGTTAAAAAGTTTAATACTGTTCCAAAAGTAAAAAGGGGTTCGTTGCTCAGAAAGAATGCTGGGTGTAATGGTATGTGTTGGAGATAAGCGGAGGGGAAGTACTTTTTCCTTTCTGCCTCTATTTCAGTGCATTGGATAAGAACATGAATAACTGTAAGCCTGTTGCCACATTTGGGACATGTAGGAGGTTCGCTTCCCGTCAAAAGATAAGAGTGAGTGGCGTACGTATGTCCTATTCTTAATCTACACAGAAGTACTTCCTTATGCCTTGCTGTTCTTTCAGTTATCCAGTTCCCTAATTTTGGTTTGACAACGTGTAGCTTATTCTGTACTGCATTATCCCATTGATGTTGCCAGTACTTCCTAAGTTTATGGCGTAAGGAGGGCTTAAGTTCGGTTGCTGCTATGGGTCTATTAACATCCGTTTCATTAAAGACAACTGACGCTGCATTTTGGTCAGCAGCTACATTGCCTTTTATGCCCCTATGGCCAGGTACCCAACATAGGACGATGTTTTGGTTGTATATTAAAGCTAAGCATAGTTCTATGTATAGTTTATTAAAAACAGGATTCCTATGTTTTCGAAAACTCATTAAGGCCCTTATTACGCTTAGTGAGTCGCTGAAAATGATGGCCTTATTGAGATTTGTTTGTCTGATATGTTTTACAGCAGAGAGTATCGCGCACGCCTCAGCCGTGAAAATACTTGTGTTGGGATTTAGAGAATCCGAGGTGGAAAATGATGGCCCAAGAGCTGCATACGCGACACCAGCAAATGATCTGGAAGCATCTGTATAATATTCGGCACAGCAGTACTTCGCTTGGAGTTCGAGGAAGTGTGACTGTATGTGTGCCTCAGGTGCATGTTTCGTTATTTCGACAAACGAGGTATCGCAGTCTATGGTCTGCCAATCCCAAGGCGGTGGAAGGCGAGTGGGAGGCATTAAGATATTTTCTGGGAGATGGATGTTTGTTTCTTCTGCCATTGCTTCCAAACGTAGGCTCAAAGGAGTTCTAATACGTGGGCGGTTACTGTAAAGTCTGGCAGCGGACAGGTCGCTAACAATGGAATGACATGGATGCTCGGTGTCTGATTTTACCTTAGTGTAGTATGAAAAACTTAAGAATGTTCTGCGTAGATGTAAGGACCATTCGTTGGCCTCGACGTACAAACTTTCAACAGGGCTAGTTCTAAAGGCGCCTGTTGCCAGTCGTATACCGAGGTTGTGGACTGGGTCGAGAATCTTTAGCGCACTCTCAGTTGCGGAGTGGTACACCACGGCTCCGTAATCGAGGCGTGATTGTACGAGACTCTTATACAGGCTCAGCAGACATTTCCTGTCACTGCCCCAGGTTGTTCGAGCGAGCAGCTTGAGGAGGTTCATGGTCTTGAGGCATTTTTCTTTAAGATATCTTAAGTGGGGGACGAAGTTAAGCTTTGTGTCCAGGATAACACCTAAGAATTTGTGTTCAGAACTAACAGTTAGTCTTTCTCCATTAAGGTTAATATCGGGTTGTGGTAGTACACTTCTTTTGTTAGAAAACAGGACACATGTGCTCTTTTGGGCGTTCAATTTGAAACCATTCTCATCCGCCCACCTTGAGAATCTATTCAAGCCAAGTTGTAGCTGCCTCTCGCAAATGCTAAGATTGCATGACCTGAACCCTATCTGTACGTCGTCCACATAGACGGAATAGAAGAGTGTGCGAGGTAATACGGTGTGGAGGGAATTCATTTTAACGATAAATAACGTACAGCTCAGTACTCCACCCTGCGGTACGCCTGTCTCCTGTATGAATGGTCGAGATTGCACGTTGCCAACTCTAACACGAAATGTCCTGTTAGAGAGATAGCTTTCAATTATTCTCAGCAGGTTGCCGCGAATGCCCATTGCAGAAAGATCCCGAAGGATCCCGAAGCGCCACGTGGTATCATACGCCTTCTCCATGTCAAGAAAGACGGACAACACAAGCTGTTTGTGGACAAACGCTTCCCTGATATACATTTCCATGCGTACAAGCTGATCTGTCGTCGATCTGCCTTCTCTAAAGCCACATTGATATTGATCTAATTTCTTGTTAATTTCTAGATAATGTACCAGGCGACTGTTTACCATCTTTTCAAAAACTTTGCATAAGCAGCTCGTCAATGCTATAGGCCTATAACTATTTGCCAAAGAAGGGTCCTTACCCTGTTTCAAAATAGGAATTATGATGGCCTCTTTCCAAGCAGAGGGAATTTGGCCGGACGACCATATAGAATTGTAGAGACAAAGAAGGGTTTTTTGTGTTCCAGGCGGCAGGTGTTTAAGCATTTCATATAGGATGTGGTCAGAACCGGGGGCAGATTGGTTGCAGCTGTTTAGTGCTGCCTGAAGCTCTGCCATGCAAAAGGGTCTATTGTATGCCTCGTATTTTGTGCTTTTCCTTTCTAATGGTTGTCTTTCTATTTGCCTTTTGTACCTTTGGAATGTTTCAGATTAGTGCGACGAGCTGGATATCTGCTCGAAATGTGCGCCAAGAAAGTTCGCCTGATCTTCCATGCTGTCGCCTTGAGTATTCACTAAAGGCAGAGAGTAAGACTGTCGACCCTTTATTCTATTAACTCTATTCCAAACCTTTGTTTCATCAGTGTAGGAGTTAATGCCTGATATATACTTTCTCCAACTCTCTCTTCTAGCTTGTCGCCGCGTTCTTCGACCCTGGGATTGGACCTGCTTGAAATTGACTAGATTTTCTGCTGTAGGAGAATCCCAAAGTAAGCCCCATGCCTTGTTTTGCTTCTTTCGCGCTTTTCGACACTCATCGTTCCACCATGGAAGACGGCGTTTTGTGGACAATCCACTTGTTACAGGGATACATGTGGAGGAGGTGTCAAGGAGGAAAGCCGTAAAATATTCAACCGCAGCGTCTATGCTTAAAGCACACATGTCGTCCCAGGATAAACAAGCAAGCTTTTTGAACGTTTCCCAGTCAGCTGAGTCAGTTATCCAGCGAGGTAATTGTGGAAGGCATTCATTAGCCATAGGTGTGCTTAGAACTACAGGGAAATGATCACTCCCGTATGGGTTTTTAATAACTTTCCATTGAAAGTACGGTAGAAGAGTAGGCGATGCTATGCTAAGATCTATTGAGGAGTATGTTTTGTTTGCCATGTTATAATACGTGGGCTCCTTCCCATTCAAAGACATGCACCTGAAGAAAAAAGGAACTGTTCAATCAAGCGACCTCTCGCGTCGCAGCGCGAGTCGCCCCATAGGTTGCTGTGCGCATTTAAATCTCCAAGCTCAAGATATGGTTCAGGCAACTGATCTATTAGTGTTTGGAATTCTTGTTTGTGGAGCTGAAAATGCGGCGGTATATATAGGGAGCAAATGGTTATCAGCTTATTTAACAGTACAGCTCGAATGTCCACTGCCTCAAGGGGTGTTTGTAGCTGTAAGTGTTGACAGGCTATAGATTTGTCAGCTATGATGGCTACGCCACCGGATGATGCGAGGGCATCATCGCGATCCTTCCGAAAAATAACATACTGACGTAGGAAGTGTTTGTGTTTAGTTTTCAAATGAGTCTGTTGGACACATAGCACTTTAGGAGTTAGTTGATTAAGGAGTTATTGGATATCATCGAGGTTGCAGAGTAGGCCTCTGATGTTCCACTGAATAATCAGTGTATCCATATTAAAATAAATGTTGTGCTATGTGTCAAAGAGAATGAACTTGGTTTAGCTTATGTTGCCCTTTTGGGGCCCTGTAATTGGAGTTTTATCTTTTTTGGAGCGATCGGCAAAATCGCGCAGCTCCTTAGGCGTCAACTGCGCCTTCTGACTCGGTGTTGTGTCCATAGCCTCTTGAGAGGCACTGGACAGCCGCTCTTGCGAGCGGTGTGTTTTCCGTGAAAGCCTTGTCTCGGAAGACAAGGCCTTGGAGCCCACCGTCCTGGTGGTTGGTGGGCTAGTCTTGACCTCGGAGCTGGGCTGACTGGTGCCAGCACTAGCGGAGGCCTCAACTGTGGACAAATTCGGGAGAGGTAGGGCAGCCTTCGCTGCTCCCACCGTGGGGGCGGGTGGCGTTGCCGCACGCTCGCTATGCGTGGCGCTGGCGTCCGCCAAGTGCCGCTGTGGTACTGCCCCCCGACGTACCACTTCGGCGAAAGATGTGCTCTGTGCAAATGTTGGTGAGATGCGCTGTCTTGCTTCTCTGAAAGTTATGTTTTCTTTTACCTTTATCGTAATTATTTCTTTTTCTTTTTTCCAGACTGCGCATGATCGAGAATATGCAGGGTGGCCACCGTTACAATTACTACAACGGGGCTCAGCCTTGCAGTCATCTGCAGAGTGATCATTGGTGCCGCATTTCGCACATGTTAGCCGCCCTCGGCAGCTCTGGGAAGCGTGGCCAAATCTTTGGCATTTAAAACAGCGTCGCGGGTTGGGGATGTATGGTCGTACTCTGATTTTGATATATCCTGTTTCTAATGTCTCTGGTAACGTGCTAGAACCAAAGGTGACTATCAGGTGTTTAGTTGGCAACTCCTTGTTGTCCCGTCTGATCTTTATTCGTTGTACGTTTATTACATTTTCATCCTTCCATCCTTCCAGGAGTTCTTCATCGGTCAAGTCCATCATGTCGATGTCAGAGATTACGCCTTTGGCCGTGTTCATGGTTCGATGTGCTGTTACACTGACAGGGATGTCTCCAAGTTGTGCAAGGTTCGTTAGCTTGTCATGTTGTGCTTTGTCTTTAAGTTCTAGTAATAGGTCCCCACTGGCCAGCTTGGTGATTTTATAGCCGCCTCCAATGGTCTCTGTGAGATACTTCGCCACAATGAATGGTGAAATCGTTCTTGCTTTCTTGTCAGGTTTATCACTATGTACAACGTGAAATTTCGGGAAAGTCTGAGTGGGTTTGAGAGAAAATTGAAATGTAGCATCGGTGCGCCCTCTTTTAGAGGGACGATCGGATGAAAAAGGGTTGGAAGTTCCCATGAAACATGTTGAGTTTTCAGCGACAACGCCATTCACCCACCACCGAGCCCAACAAGGGGACAAGGCAAAGTATGTGGTGAAACAAGCCCTGCCATGCCAACTGTACGTCGTCGCTATAACCACATATGTTATAACCAAGGTAGGTCATACCACACTAGGTTAACCCTCGCCGCCAGGAATGTTGGAAGTTATCAGAAGGAAAAGAAGACAGGAAAGACTAAAAGGGAGAGGGAAAGACGAAGATGTGCGAAGAGAGAGACAGGAAAAGGCGACTGCCGATTTCCCCCGGGTGGGTCAGTCCGGGGGTGCCGTCTACGTGAAGCAGAGGTCAAAGAGGTGTGTTGCCTCCGCCGGAGGGCCTTAAAGGTCCAAACACCCGGCATCGGCTCAACCCCCAGGATCCCCCTTTCCCTGGACACGGCTAAGCCGCGCACGGCTACACGCGGGAGGGTCCAACCCTCGTGTGCTCGGGTCCGTGGTGTCGCAACACACCAAACGCCTGCTGACGCAGACGCCCCTGCGGGGTACGATTTCTTTTCCATTGTTCCTTGTTTTGATATTTTGAAGAACTTTATAAGTTACCTGCATTCACGAAATAAAACCAGTAGGAAATCTGCCCTTTGTGTGCGCTTATACGCTTATACTGTGTGCGCTTGTGTGCGCTAATACGCTTATAAAAAAACGCTTATACTGAGTGCTGCTTGCTATCTGGCAGGTAACTCTTAATCCATAATATTCGAAATTATTCAGCAAGATTGAATGAATGACAGTATCAAAAGCTTTTTTTAAAATCTAGAAATAAAACTGTAGCTATATCAACTAGACTTCAAAGAATCCTTTACGGCTTGTGTTAGTTCCATTACTACTAAAACTGTGGATTGGTGAGCCCTAAAATCATGCTGCCAAGCAGATATGATATCATGTTCTCCTAAATCCTCCTTCAGATGAGTAGACAGAGATTATTTCATCAAACAGTGTGCTGATAGCGCTCAGGGCTGCTATTGGTCATTAACTTGCGGGATAGTTAACGTCCCCGCTTTTAAAAACAAGGGTAAACTTTGCAACACTTAGAGCATTCAAATATACACCCTTTTTAATAGTATAGTTGTAGAGAGTAGTTAATATAGGGGCTAAAAGATTGCCGTTTCCTTTAAGCAACTACATTGGCATATAATCATAAACAGGACTTTTACGGTTATTCATGCTGAATATACCATTAGTGGCATCTGATGTCAAAATTCCTGAAGCGAACTACAAATAAAACAGAAAAGATGATAGAGGATTATTACGCAACTAAAGCAGAGCAAAATGTATCAGCACACGTCACTGCCAATGCTTCATAAGGAGATAAAATTTTTACATGGTTTACTGCAGCCGATGTAACGTTTTAATATCGCAGAGCTTGTATGACTGTGAAGTTATCTTAGAATTTTGGTTTAGGTTAAGGAATAAATATCACTTCGACGCTCGAAATAAACAGTTGGAAGTCAGCGCTCCTCTCTGCTTTTCGTGTTCCTCGCCTTTTCTCTCGTTTTCTTCGCTCTGGTCAAAGTTTGCTTCAAGATCACGAACCAACTTACTCGCACCAGGGTCCTGCTAAGTCATGTTGACTCTGTGTTTATTTGATTGAAGCCTGGCTTGAAGTGATTGCAGATGAATATTTTCTGAAGCGACGAAGTGATAATTGACGGACCATTTGAGCCTAATTGGTCTGTATATGCAAATTCAAACTGAAAAGTGAGAGGCAGTGATGTGGTACAGGCAAAGTTTTCTGAACTAATTGGTGCCGAGACATACCCACCAGCAACAGATGTGCTTGAAGTGAGTTTTAATGTTCCTGACACCCCATTAGTGTATAATAAGCCGTATAGACTCTCCCGCAGGAAAAAGATGTGGCTAAAGGCGGAAATACAGGAAAAGATAAATGTCGGTATAATCAGGCCTTCAACATCCTCCGTTGCATCACTAATCACCATAGTACCGAAATGCGATGGCTCATTTAGCCTTTCAACAGATTACCGACAGATGAACGGGCAGGCTGATTTGTTTTATCTTACCATGTCGCGAATAGACGAGCTCTTCAATGAAACTAGAGGATAATTTTTTCTCTCGTATTGAACTTTGCAACGGATACTGGCAGTGCCACTACAAGACCACAGCCTGTACCCTGCCTCTGTAACGCCTTTCAATGTGTAAGAGTACAACCGCTTACCATTCGGCTGCAAAAATTCAGAAAATTATGGATGGAATTCTCGATGAGTTCCTGGGAAAGTTTTGTAACGTACACATGGATGACATCATCACATATTCACCTTCAAAAGAACACGAAAAACACCTTTCTTGCTTACTATAAGGCCTCAGCAAGTCAAGGTTTAAAATTATCGAGAAGAAGAATGACTTCTTTTGTCAGACGACTTCTGCCTTTCCGGGAAGAGTTTTTGACGATCAAACTAAAACAAAAAAGAATCTGTGTAAACGATGAAGAAGCTCGTCAAGCCACACTACCTTGACTCACTCCACGTTTTCCTTCGACTCAGTGGTCATTTCGGCGCGTTCATTAAGGATTGCGCTGCTAAGACCCAATGTTTCAATAAGCTGACGCAGAAGGATGTACCATTTGGGTGGACTGAAGAGTGCGAGAAAGCGTACGTGTACCTTGTTGAAGCTATATTGTCGGATCCTGTACTGGTGCTATTTGACTTAGACAAGCCTTTCGAACTTTGCACGGACACTTCACAACACGGTACAGGGGCCGTTTTATATCATCGACACACAAAGGAGCAGCAAGGACGGCAACTACAATTGATTGGATATTTATATTAAATGCATGACATGGCTGCCTCGGGTCTGCGCTGAGGCAGCACACCCTGTAAGTGCGGCTGCCGTCGCGAGTGTTCCCGAAAATCTCAGCTTCGGTGGCGCTCGCTTTGGAAGGCTGCGTTTGTGCGCGTTGTTCTTCGACGGCTTTCTTGAACACTTCCCTCTGCTCAACCACGCCGCAGTGCCGCATCGTTACAGAATTGTTACACATTGTTACATTGTTACAAAGCCTCGAACACGTCCAGCGCGTCGACTGTTCCGGCAGCAGTTGCGGGCGTTCCCTATAGCAACTAGTCATTTGCTGGTTCATTTAGAAGTGCCTAGACGGGGTATATGGTTATAACATGTCTCGCTTGAATAAACTGCGCTGTTCAGGTTACACACAAACAGACGAAGGGGACGTTATTACGGAATGGTGTCGTGGAATCACGTACACAGCTTAACGCAAGTGTACGTTTCGTGTTCACGTGCCAATGTACCTGTGTTTGTCCTTTGAGCGCCTCCCACCCCCCGCTCAACTTATAATAAAGACAATGTTCTTGCATGGGTTCTTTTACACTTTTGTGATAACGCTTATCCAATCTCGGATTCTACCGCTGCTATGATTTCCTTCTCAGCGTCAGGCGACCTGTGCAATAGGGCTCAAAACTGCAGCAGAACTTGCAAATCGCGCTGATGCACATGAAAGCATACATAGATAATGAGAGGCAGACCAGCTGTGTTCACCAACTGCGATCTATGAAGAGCGCAATCGAGAATCTGAATCTGAAACTGAATCAAATTTTGAGGCCTTCAAGAAATGGCGACTGAGCTTAGCATCTTTTTATTTCAATAAAATTTAACTGAAGTTAGAGAAGGCGAAGGTGAAAACCGCAAACAATTCATTGACACTTATTTATATATTGTTGACGAAAATTCAGTTAGTTAGAGCAGTACTCACGAAAAAGAATAAGAGAAAGATAATTATACTGAGCTAAATAGTTATCGTGCACTCAAGGCCAAGACTGTGTAGCTGTGCATTTGCTATTGTAGGGAAAATTGGCTGCACTGTATCTATAAACCACATTGATACCGTTACCTCTGCCTAGCGAAAAGAAAAGAAACAGCCCACAATAATAGCATAGTTGACATGGCGACTAAAATATACAGAAAACAGATATTGGTAAATGCGGCCTCAGACGAAGGGCATACGCCTTTACGAAAGAGAGTTCAGAACAATTTTGTTAAAGACCATCTCCGGATCATATAAAAGAAAGCAATTTGCGTAACTTATACGTCTTCTCGAAGAAACCAAATCGCTGGTAGTTCTCGGGAATACATGACTATGAGGTCAAGGCACAAAATAATGATGATAGCAGAGTCTTTCGCATTCGTGAAGAGTTTCATCTGAACGTCTTTATTAATGCAGCGCAATAAGGCTTCCTTACTCCATCCAACGTGGCTTACGTCGATTGCGATGAATTATAGATTTGCAGTTTTTTTTATTTATATCTGCTCCGTTCTCCGTCTTTATGCGCGAAGTCTAGAAATCACTAATGAATTCCATTTATTTGTATAATAGTTCGAACGTTACCGTTTCGCTTGCGTGCGCTTCGGTGGGAACGATAAGAGTTTATATTCATTTCTATCGTAAAGCTGGCAACGCATATTATCGCGAAATGTCCCGCCAATGTGGTGCTGCACTATTTATTTCGCAGGAGATGGAACACAAACTTAATAATAATAATAATAATATTTGGGGTTTTACGTGCCAAAACCACTTTCTGATTATGAGGTACGCCGTAGTGGAGGACTCCGGAAATTTTGACCACCTGGGGTTCTTTAACGTGCACCCTAAATCTAAGCACACGGGTGTTTTCGCATTTCGCCCCCATCGAAATGCGGCCGCCGTGGCCGGGATTCGATCCCGCGACCTCGTGCTCAGCAGCCCAACACTATAGCCACTGAGCAACAACGGCGGGTGAACACAAACTTACTCTGCACCTAAATCAGAACATGTGCTAATGGGAATCGTCATAGGTAGAAATTACATAGCGTTCGTTTGATACAGGCGAAAAAAGCACTGTATTCGGCTGAATATTTATCAACCACCCAGCACTGCTCTAATATATTTTTACTGTGCATCTAGATGGATATGCGCACACTCTATCAGCTTTCTACTAAAAGGGGTATGAACAACGACGGTAGTCTCATTCATAATGTTTTAACAAACTAACTTTATAAACTTGAGGCTCTCATCATACGAAAAAACAAAGAGGAATTTATTTACAGCAACGTGCAGATGTCGGCCTGAGCTATAGCTTCCTCTAGCCTGCACTCTACACTTGGCAAACATTACGGGGAAGAAGATGAGTTACTGGTGATGGTTATGTAGGGTATGAAGCGAGTAATATGAGATTATGTTAGCTTGACGTTTACAGTACAGACCCTAGCATACACGTAGCAACTCAGCAGGACCGCGCTATGTGTCATTATAGTGTGCATGCGTTCGACATTCAGGTCAGCAGTGGAAGGCAGAACGCGGCCCTTGCTCCGCCAGCGAGGCGATCGAGCGTAGCGCTGGCAGTGCGTCCACTTTGCTTGGTCGTTTTTGTAGCCGTACGCACCTCGGCGTGTCTGGAAAACCTCTTATCCTCGGCGAGCCAACCGCGATCAGCCAGACAGCAGAACAAGGGCGGCGCCGGCGGCAAGAATGAGCCACGTACAGTCGCCCAAATCTTTAACTGGTGTGCGGGAGCGGCGACTTTTCTGGGCGTCAGCGCCGTATGACGCGGCGAGGCTGGAGACAGCCTAGTAGACGATGGGACCAGCTGAGCGCGCTTTGTCCGCATGCGCTTAGCCTCAGACTGTTTCCAGCCTCGCCCCGTCAAACGGCGCTGACGCACGGAAAAGTCGCCGCTCCCGCACACCAGTTAAAGATTTGGGCGACTGTACCATGAGCGTCAAATAAACGCGAACAGCGGGGCGCAGGGCCGAAGCGCAAGTGAACGCATAGTGCGCGCCGTCCAGCCAGCACCGTTGACCGGCGCGCACATCTGGTCTGACCGCAGTGCGCGATGATGCTCCTCCTTGTACGGCGATATTTCCGTTTCCGTTCTGGTTCTCCTTTATTTGAGAATGGAAAAAAAGAAATATTAAAGAGAACAGAAAATAAAATATTGCAGTATAGGGGGAATAATATCGCACAGTGCTGCGAAACCGGATGACGGGGCAAACTTTACCACGCGCACCACTGTTCGCGTTTCATTTGACGCCGAAAGCACAGCTGCGCTCATATTTCGCATTACGGAGTGTCGCAATTGACGTGCTTTTTTTTCTCTATGCCCTTTAATTATTCAAGGTGCATCAACTTCCTGCGCAATTATCGCGTGACATCTACGTTGCATTTGTTATTGTCTTGCCACTTCTGTAAGAATTTATGCATCTGTACTAATTTTTTTTCCATGGTAATCATTACGAGAGCTCCTATGGTAGTTTCGCACAGTGGGAGTTTCTTCTTTGCAACCCCCCTCCTCCCCCGCATACGGATATAACATTGGTGAAGCAATAAAAATGAACTGAAACGCCGCATTAGACAACTTTAGTTGGGCGTCCAAAACCAGCCGGGTACGCAGCGCGCAAGGTCATGCGTATACGTAGCGAAGCGTGCGTGCTCGAAACGGCAACAGTTAGACGGGCGCAAAAGTAGAGGAGGGGATTGCCGAGCTAGACACGCAGGAGCCAGTAGTATGCTACTCAGCGCCACCATATGCCAGTTTCTGAAACTGTGTAGCTAACATCGGCCGTCACGAAGTCAAACCACAAGCCGGAGTCATATCTTCGGCCGGAGCCATATCGAAAAATGCGCTCTCGTTGACACGCGAGAACGTCCAGCCAAGTCACAGAGCCGTACGCTACTTTTGAAAAGGAGCGGGTGGGCGCAAGATGTTGCGCGTGCTGCTGCGTAATGCGCATGCGCACTATCGTCTCCGCGGCTTTCCTTCGTACTCAGAGCTGCTGCGCACACCCAACTAAAACTATCTATTGCTGCACACAGCTAGGGGCGTCGCTAGGATTTTTCTGCTGCTGGGAGGCCTCATGATTCCCTATTTTTGTTTGGGGTGCAGAATGGTGTTATATAATTGTTTGCGCTCAAGTTCCAGAATGACGTTACAATAGTTTAAATCATGTTTACATTTAAACGGCTGCAAAGGTCACGTCAGTGTTCAAATCCTCCGGAAAGGGGGCAGCTGGCCTACGAGACGAACATTTGCGTTCAATGTTCGTCGAGTTTCGTGATAATTTTTTTAGGATTCGAGAAAGCCAAGACTTTTTTCTAAATAAAAATGTGCAGGAATCAGCACGAGGATCGTCTTATATTTGTTTAACCTGAATGGTTGCTCTAAGATTAAAGCACACAAAGGCTACCCAGACCAACTCGAACCACGAGAGCTTTCGCATGTGGCCTTATGACAGTTCATATTTTTTTTAGGTAAAAATGCTCCGCTGTTCAAGTAAAGCGTGGTGCTGTTGTCAATTCACCGCGCACCACCAGCGCATTCTTTAAGTCGTCTTTCCTTTCTTTCAACTGGAAGTTTAGTGTGAGTTGCTATTAGAACGGTGATTCGCTAGACGTGCGCGCTTCGCCTACCATCCAGTATCACCGATCTCAATTATCATTAGCTGGCACGCCTTCGTGGTGCAAGATGAGCAAGAAGGGAAGACGGGAGTGGGGGTGTGATAAAACATGGGTAGGCCGGTTCAGTCTTTCAAAGCTGCGGCTGTACAGGCTATCCGTCGCTACGTTTTGTTTTTATTTACTTTTTCGTTACTTCTTATTTCGTCCAGATTGGGTACATCGAGGGGTACATTGCCTCAATGTCTCTCGAAAACACGACACTTGGTACCCGACCAGCCGTGTAATTGGACGATAACCAAGATTTCCTGCTAGAGTCTTCCCTTGAAGCTTCGACATTGCAAGTGGAGAGATATAAGGCTAGACGTAAGACGAAGTTCTGTGATCGTGTAAGCGCCGTTGTCTTCGAAAAAACACGCTGGGCAAAAATATCGGAGATCCGCAATCAGAAGCGGCGTACAAACGGCAGACATTCGCCTCAGGATGCTGCAGCGTCGAATGGCAAGGTTCAGCATAAAAAGAATGACCTCTAGATGCCTGGCGTTACAAAATTTAGCTATTTGCCACCGATATATAGCCGATATATAGCGGCACACAGAACACAATTGGATGGCAGTGCGATGAGGTCATTGCCCGCTGCAGGTTTGACACACCAGCACCCGACCTACCGCTTCCTACTTGATGATATGTGCTGTTTAATGGCACAAGGGCCAGGTATGGCCAAAGAGCGCCTACCGCTTCTTACTTGTCTTCCCAAGTCTTTACTTTCCTGTTAGCGCAACAATGTATTATTCATTCGATCTCAACCAACTCGCCCCGCAACAAGTTCTACTGGCACTGCACGGCGTAGATGTTATGAAGAAAACAAACTTAATTTTGTTCAATTATGCATACCATTCCAAGAAAACATGGACGTTAAGGCTGTACTAAACTTAAAAAGTGTTTTATTATTTTTTTTAAACATATAAGAGTGTAGCTGTTATCTTCCGCTGAGCTTGCCACTAAAAGTCTCAACTACACTGCTTTCGGCAACGCCATATTCGACGGCGCCCGAATGGAAAAATGATATCACGAAAGAAATATCGAACGCCTCACGCTCGTTTTGGTGTGTATAACAAATGGCAACTGCGAATTCTGCGTATAACTCAAATCAAACAAGCGCATTCACGTGATGAGACGAAAAGTAACCATGCTTTATATTTCTTCTACTCGTAGTAGAGCATTCTGTGTGCGTGAATTTTTGTAGATTTAATACTGAAGCGAGCGAAATATACTTTAAATGTTTTCCTTCCTCGAATTCTCGCGATCAATCACCCATGAAGATTTATTTGCGAAATGCTACAACGCATCTAGCTGAAGAGGGCTTCTTGCAAACACGTGTTTATTCAGCTGGCAGCAGTGCTGCGGATTCGTACAATTTCTAGCTATAGCGTTGGTAGGAAGGCTTTCTAGTCGCATTTCTCACTGAACTTCCGCCCACTGCCTAGTGCTTGCTCGATACCACCGAATCGTAGCGGTGCTTCGTGCATCCTGCGCTTGCTTTCCGTCCATATTGTGTTTTTACTTGAAGAGGCCCAGTGTTGCTTTATGACTTGAATTTTGCTGAAGATGAATGGGAGACGTTGTTTACGTTACCATGAACAGCCTGTCCTATAAAACACCCTCTTTCGTCTGCTGTGCCAGTAAGTATTTGCGGCTGATGGCGGGGAGGGCGAGTGCGAGCTAGTAGCTCAGTGGCACATCTGTGTGCAAACGGTGCTATCATGGCGTGCACAAATGTCAGAAGGAACTCAGAAATGCCATCGTTTTCTCTAGAGTATCGCTGTCGTGAAACTGTTCCGTGAAGCACGTTAGAAATCTCTTACCGACGACAGATAAATTGAAGCTCGTGATGATGTCTTTTTTTTTTTGTCAACGATATGGTTGTTTCTAGAATTTAAGAAACTGGAAAGGTACATCGATAAGTCGACCCCTGGGGCGCGATCAGAGATCTTTGTTCCATACGCGTTCTGTTCAGTTGCTGCAACGTCACAAATTGGCAGTATGCAAAATTTCTGAGAATGGGGCGGAGAGAGCAGCCAATCGGCAAGCAGTGAACTCCCCGGAAGTTTACTTCCCTTATTTGTCGTCTGCTTGCAGACAGTATACTGCAAAACGAAATGTTTCTCGTCTTCGAAATGAATGAAATCTTTATCTAAAATATATATTTTTTCTTTTCAAGCTCAAACACGTTTTCAAATGGTAGTACGTGTGACTACTGCAATTTATAACTATTAGTTTATCCGCATCGTGCCTAGGTGATGTCGCGCACAGCCAGAAGAAAAAAGAAAAAAAAAGAAACGACGGGAACAGTGGCGCACTTTTCAAGAGGCAGCAACAGCATTCCAGTGGCTCGCTGGCACTAATGACGGGGTCGATTTCGCTGTACAACCAAATGACTATTTGTTTCGAGAAACGAAAGTGACGCCGGAATTCGCTTTCTGCCATTTCTTCAAACGCGTTTCGTACCGCCACCCGCTCTCCTTCCTCCTCGAGCAGCGCCAGCACAACAAGCTAATTTCCAAACGCAAGTGCAATTTTCTCGGATTCAACTATGGATCGGATCCGAACGTGCCATTCCACAGCCGCCGGTTGGATCGAATCCAAACCACCAGACGCGTCATGCGAAGCCAGTCTCGTAACGAGCGTATCATCGCTCCAAATTTGCCCAACTGCCGTCGGGTTCGGCGCCTAGCAGACGACGTGCTCGGTTGTACGATGATTGACAGGAGCGTGTCGTCATTTTTGACGTCACCAAAAACGTAGCCGCGCCCCCCGGCTGACGACGTCGGCGCACAGTAGGCCAATCACACACGCCGGTAACCGAACGAACGCGCCGAACAACGACGTCCGATTGCACCCTTGGTCATTGTTCGCCGACGTACTTTTAGTACATATCAAAATTATATGTTGGGCCTTGTCGGTAATCCATACTTAAGTCTACAGCCGCGAAACTGCACCAGACGAAATAAGACGAGACGGATTAAGCACTGATTTTTCGGCTTGTCATATTTTAGTCGGTTGCAGTTTTGGCGCTGTAGTTTCAAGTATGCACACAGCTTTAAATGGGGTTCGAAGGACGCTGCTAAAAAATAGAAAAATATGTTCAATGAAGAAGTTGCACTGACAAAGAAAAAAAAAGTATTCATTGTTATAGTCATTGATGCTAAAGGATAGAGTTCTGGCTTAAACACAGTCGTGGCTCGAAAAGCTTACTCCAGTGTTATAAATAAGTAAAAGGGGAACGAATAGCCTTCCTAAAGAATAAGCTATCTCCTCTCGCTTAAGAGGATTGAACTTTCAGTCACTTATCCGTTCGTTGTGTCGAAAGAATTATTCACCTACTATTGCGATGACACTGCCACAAAGTTTCTCCACTAGGGGCTGAACTTTCCCTGCGCACTGCTTTTTATTTTACCCAAACATAATGCCATGAAATGCATTAAACTCTGGGTACGCGACCTGGTGGTGTTTTCTTGCGGCAGCCTTATAAAATAAAGGAGCAGCGACATGTCAGAAAGTGAAGAGGTTTAAAAAAACTTTAGCAGAGTGATGCGACACTGACGAAGCTTCTGTGCGAAGTCTTCAGTGGCTGTGCAAACACTGCAGTATCTTTTTCAACATCTGATACTTACATCTGTTACGTACAACATCTGTTACGTACAAAATCTGTTACTGAACATTACCTGCACTTGTGTTATATACAACTTTTAAAAAGGAAGCAAGAAAGCAATAAATGTTTTCGGTGAAAGTATGAAACGTAGCACCAGTGTTGCCATTTTCGCGATAGTATCGCTAGATTTAGTGACTTTTTTTGCTCTTCAGTGACAGTTCTTGTTTTAATTTAACGACCGGCTGCCTTTTTCAGCGACGCAACAAAACAAATCGTGCCATTTTATCGACTTCGAAGTTAGGGAAATTGCTTTGAAAATAGCCTTCTATAACGAAGGCACTTTATTTTTTAAAATCTACCTATCAAGAGCCGAAATTTCCTATATAGTGCGTAGGCTCTATGACCATGATGTAGCAATGGCTGCCATTACAGGATTCACCGTGCGCTCACACATTCAATTTTTTTTGTTCAATTCTTGATGAATCCGATTTGAATGGGTCTCAACGCTGCGGGCTTTACACTTTCAAGAAGATTCGAAAACAGATAAGAAGAAAATACTTTCGATTGGTGGACATTTAAAAATTTTAATATCATATTTAGAACACAACAGGTGAATGAAAAAGTTTACAGACACTTTACCATAGGCTAAAAAGGATGAAGGCGAAAGCCTGAACGGTCACGAGACATTCATTAGATTACTTGCCATTTTATTCGAATGCGTCGTTACTGCCTATTACTTGTTTTCTCCCACCAAAGGTCGTGTATTCGAGTGCCCTCAGTAACTCTACGTTAACTAGCTGTGCCTTAATTAACCTCGTCCTAATTAACACCAAAGGTCGCAAGTTCAACTCCAACCAAAGAGCGTAGGTCTTAACTGTACATGAACTAACTGTGCCTTAATTAAATTCGCCCTAAAAAACCCCAAAGGTCATGCGTTCAACTCCCACAAAAGGTTGGTGGTTCGAGTGCCTTAACTGTATCCTAATTATTTTCGCCTTAATTAACACCAAGGGTAGTGGGTTCAACTATCGACCTTCACGGTGTCAATTGGAATCCAACTCAGAGATATGCTTAATACTGTTTAAGCACACAATTTATAAAAACCACAAGTGGGGAGGGGGAAAGAGAAAAGTAGAAGGCAGGGAGGTTAACCAGAATAACGTCCGGTTGGCTACCCTACACCATGGGCTTGGGAAAGGGAAACAAAGACCACAAGGAGAGAGAGGAGGGAAGGAAAGAAGGAAATTGCGGTGAGTTCGCTGACGCGTGTGGTCTTGCAGAAATTGCATCAATAGTCACCGATGGTCGCACAAACCCGTCGTCCTTAAGAAGCATAAAAGCGCCTTCCCCGCTTCATGGGCCGACGGGCGATGGGGGCGATGTTCCTGCAGAACCTGCACAGAAAGCGGCCGAGTGTTCAGTTTTTGGAAAGCTTTGGCAAGTTCTTGTCTCTCTGGGGCATATCGTGGACAGTGGCACAGCAGGTGGTCGATGTTTTCTTCGGTGCCACAGACCTCGCATGCTTCACTGTGAGTCACTCGAATTAATGTAGGGTATGCCTTTTGAAGGCAACTCCTAACCAAAGGCGACAGAGAAGCGTAGCTTCACGTCGAGGAAGTCCGAGTGGAAGTCGTAGTTGTAGGGAGGGGTTTAGTCGATGCAGTCGTGTAGGTCGTAAGTTTGGCGAGTTCGACTCGGTCACTGTGAGACTGCGTGACAGGTGTCGAAGCTGTCTTGCAGCGTCTGTCCTCGAAAGTGGAATTGGAACGCTGTGCTCTTCTTGATGTGCTCTGCGAGCAGCGTTGTCGGCGAAATCATTGCCACTGATTCCACAATGGCCAGGTACCCATTGAAAAACGACCTCGTGACCTTTTTGTTGGACGTGATAGTAAAGTTTCACGATTTCGTATGTCAATTGGTCATGACATCGGTGTCGGAGAACTCACTGCGTGCACTGTAATGCCGGTTTTGAATCACAGAACACAGCCCATTTTCTAGGTCTTTCAGAATCAATGAATTCCAGTGCTCGACGCAGGGTCGTTAGTTGTGCCGCCGTTGAGGTTGTGATATGCGATGTCTTAAACCGCAGTGTCATTCCTCGCGTTGGTATAACCACGGCACCACCAGAACTGCACGACGTAGTCGATCTATCGGCATAAATGTGCACGTGGTTGCAGTACTTTTCATGCAAAGGAAGTCAGCTCAGCTGTTTTGGAGCAGGGGCCGGTAGATCTGTCTTCTTCTGTAGACCTGAAATCACGATATGTACTTGCGGACGGCTCAGACACCACGGAGGAAACACTGGCTTGGCCGCAGGTGCGTACCCTGAAGTAAACGACGCAAGATGTGCACTGACAATACCGCTAAATGTCGAGCAGGGCCTTGTAGCAGTGAGGCTTGCCAAGTGGTGGGAAGGGGTCCTAGCATAATGCCTGAGATACATACGCATTGTCTCAACGGTAATGTGCCTCGTGATTGTGTAATGCTGCGCAATGGCAATGGTTTCAGCCGTTGATGCACTGCGTGGTAAGCCAAGACATATCTTAAGGGCTTGGGCTTGAATACTCTGAATCGTACGCAGGTTAGTCTTGCAAGTGTTGGATATTGCAGGCAGGCTGTATCGCAAGAATACAACGAAGAACGCCATGTACAACTGTAACATAGAGTTTATAGGTACTCCCCAACTTTTTCCTACAGAAATTTAAACAGGTGACAGATAGCAGTCAGCCGCTTTTTCACGTAATTCACGTGTGGAGTCCAAGACAGGTCTCTGTCAATTACGACTCCCAAGAACCTGTGACTTCTGCTGTATGGTATAAGTTGTCCGTTAATAGATACGCCGTGACCAGACATTAGCTTCCTCGTGAATGCCACCATTGCGCACTTTCCGCATGAAATTTGAAGTCCTTGTTCGCGAAAGTAGCAAGATGTCATTGTGGCTGCCTTCTGAAGCCGAGTGCGAAGCTGAAGTCGTGTCACACCTGATGCCCAAATGCAGATGTCGTCCGCATAGATGGAAAGTCGTACGGTGCTCGTCAGGTTGTAAACTAATCCACTGAGGGTGAGATTGAAGAGTCGGGCTAAGCACTCCGCCTTGAGGGACTCCTCGGATACCGTAATGCTCGGATGTCGGGCCATTTTCTGCGGGATCGTAGAATGGTCTCCTCTGTAAGTAGCTGCACGCCCACATATATATCTTACCGCCAAGTCCGATGGCTTCGAACGTGCTAAGGATGGCTTCATGGGTGACATTATCATAAGCCCCTTTAACGTCTAGAAACAGATCAGCAGATAGTCGCTTACAGGCCTTTTGGTGTTCCACAAATGTTATCAAGTCAACAACGTTGTCTGTTGACGAACGACCACGTCTGAATCCAGCCATAGCATCTGCATAGATTTCATAGTACTCTAATTACCATTCCAGACGTGTTAAAATCATTCTTTCCATTGTTTTTCCGACACAGCTGGCAAGTGCGATCGGACGGTATGAGGTAATGTCCAAAGGCGACTTGCCAGCTTTTAGAAGTGGAATGAGGCGAGTTGACTTCCATTCTTCCGAAACCGTACCCATCTGCATGGAGTCGTTGTACAGGAGCAAGAGTGCCTTCCGAGCTTGGTCTCCTAGGTTACACAGGGCACGGTATGTAATGCGGTCAGGTCTTGGCGCTGAAGAACGCCTGCACAAAGCCAGCGCAGCTTCTAGTTGATCCAAAGAAAAAGGGCATTCCATGCGGGGATCGCGTGAGAACAATGGGTGGTCGAGCGTTCCCGTACCCGTTCCATAGGAGTTTGCTTCGCCAGCAATATTTCTGCAGAAAGATTCAGCGACGTCCATATCTCTACATTGTAGATAAAGTGCCAGAGATTTAAACGGGTGGCGCTGACCAAAGGCAACGAACAGCCCTCCATATAAGCGACAAAGGTTTTCGCGGATCCAGAGACTCGCAAAAGGATGCCCATTGTCGCGAAGCCAGCTTGTTCATGTGAAGCTGTATTTTCTTTTGTGTTTGTCTAGCCAATCTCAAATCATGATTGGACTTCGTGCGTCGATATCTTCGCTCTGCACGATGGCGAATGGCTCGAAGTTTCGCTAGTTCGATGTAGAAATCGGTGCGGGAAGAACTTTTCAAGAGCAAAGGCGTGGTTGTTTGTATGGCATCCTTATCGCGCCCTGTAGGTTATCGGAGGTGCCGTCACGACAACAGTCTTCCATTATAATTTTCTATTTAGGCCAATCAGTGCACTGAACGGTTCTGGAAGACTTGGAGCTAGTCAAACCTTCGATCTTCAAATAGATTGGGATGCGGTCGCTACCCCACGCTTCTAAATCCGAAAACCACTACACTCTTCTCGAAAACGAACGTGAATCGAAGGTAAGGTCCAAGCAGCTGCTATACGCTGATCCACGCAGATAAGTAGGGCTTCCATCATTTGACACGCAAAATTCGGGTTCAGAGGCAAAGGACACCAACGTTCTGCCTCTAGAGTTCACTTTGGAGCTTCTCCATAGGTAATGGTGGGCGTTAAAGTCACCAGTGAGCACCCACGGCTGTGGAAAGGGACACAAACGGTCCCGTACTGTCCCGTTGTTGTTTTTGAAAATTCTGTGCTTAAACAGTATTACGTATGGATTACCAACTAGCCCGAACCAACGCTTTGCTTTGGAAATATGGCCGGATCGTCCTTATCTACATCTTGGGTGGTGGGTTCGGCTGCCTTAGTTTCGCCTTAATTAAGACCAAAAGTCAGGATTTGGGCTCCCACCAGAGATCGTCGGTTCGACTCTCTACCTACGCGATGTCAGTTGGAATCCAACTTGGCGACATGGCCGGTTCTCCCAATACTCCAAGTTGGGTCGTGGGTTCGGATGACTTAACTAGCTTCGCCTTAATTAACACCGCATGTCGCGGGTTACACTCGCACCAGACATCGAGGGTTCGGCTCTCTATGAATTTTGGTGCCTCAATGCCAGACATGGGATTTTTCAGCCTATGAGGCATCCATTCATTCATTCACAGACTTTATTAGAGTCCTAAAGGCCGGTCTTTTCAGACCGGTGCACGCGAGAGCGATTATGAGGCATCCAAGGCTTTCGCCTTAATAAGAAAGATCGACCGCAGAAAGGCGCATACATAAAAACGCTAGGTTCATTTACGTGAGCCTCTAAAGTCACGCGATACCTTATCGCGCGACTTTTGGATGAATTGGTACTGCGACGACCCTTCAAGTTAACGAAGTGGCGGAAGCGTATACTATCTGACCTTTATAAAGGTCACTTAATTGTAATCGACATTTTAACTCATGACCTCTTGGGTGTTGCAGAATTCCGCTATCCTTCTAGGAGCACCGTGAACTAGAAAACTGTCGGGAATAATGTGGACTGAGTGCCTTTGCGTGCCAGTATAACCAGATTGCCTGTGTTCTTTGGAATCGGGTGGCATTTGGAACGTCCTAATATGAGGATAAACGCCGAATTTCAACTCTCATCATCCGTCGTTACTTAACTAAAACAGTGAAGTGAAAACCCACTACACACTGCTTATTCCTTACTCACGTGGACCG
Organism: Dermacentor albipictus; assembly: GCF_038994185.2. NCBI lineage: Eukaryota > Metazoa > Arthropoda > Arachnida > Ixodida > Ixodidae > Dermacentor > Dermacentor albipictus. The sequence continues at coordinate 127,090,427 of NC_091821.1, read as the reverse complement.
TCTCACACTTCGTTGAAACGTTTCGGTAAGTGATTTACACCATGCAAGCGTATAATGTAGTGTTTCGAAGCGCCTATATTATCTAGAATTCACTCAGAAGTTATAGCGACCATTTTAGTGACTTTGCAGCAGAGCTTTGCGTAAGTTTAGCGACGGCTTCGTCTTACTTTAGTTACACGCTTCAAAACATTATGGCAACACTGAGTAGCATAAACGAGTGATGTTCGCAGTAAATATGAAGGGCACAAGTACTGCCTTCTTCTTGAAAGCATTTTTTGGCGTATTATAAAGTTTAGTTCTATAATGTGCCGACCCTCGGCCACAAAATGTTGTCATAAAGTTTCTTTACATTTTAGAAACGTAAACTGCGCAGACTCTGGTGCGATCATCTATACAAGTCATTATAAGGATCTTAGGACGAAAGGAGTTCAAGTTAGCTCGTATGTGCCTCGACCTAAAACGAGGAGATGGTCGCCCAAACATACCGTTCTCATAATTAAGCACGCACAAAAGGTTCTGTGCTCTTTTTTTTCTGTGAGGAATGTAAAGTTAAACTTATATGGAGAATATATAAGTACAAGCAAAAAGGAAAAAAATGCATAAACTGCATTGAAAAAAACTTTACCTTGTGCATAATATGTGCAAACCATAATAAGTGTGTAATAAGTGCAAAGCAACGACGATGGATTGAGCCTGCATTTATTATATCCACACACCATAGCGCCATCTTGTATGCGTTTTACTCGTTGACTTTGGGAAAAATACTGACGAAGTAAGTAAATCAGGCCGCGATCTCATAGAACTACATTCTTTGAACAAGACCACTCTTCCTGGCGAACACTAGAGTGATTTCAAGCAAGGACCGCCTGCAGTCAGCCACTTTCCGAATCTAGCTATTGTGGCACTTGACAGCTGTATGCATAGAGCGATAGCCACAAGAAACAGATTTCCCAGGTATCTGCTGCGCACAGCGTCGACCGGAATCGGCGCATCACTTTTACACAGCGCCATAACCGCGCTGCATGTTAGGACCACTGGAAAGCTCCCTGTGGGATGTTTGTGTTCATCAATAATTGTGCGGAGCCCATTTAGGCCGGTATAACAGCACGGTCATCGGCCTGTGCAAAATGAACGCGAGGTCAACGGGCGGCGGCCAGGCCGAAAATATGAGCGAAATGCGTTCCCTGTGGTTGCTGCTTCACATACGGGATCTGGCACCGCTCCGCTGACGAGGAAGGTGGCCTTTACACTTCTGGGGCCTTCATTCTCTAAACGCGTAGAGTCGTGAGCATTAAGCTTATGCGCGCAACACTGGCACGTGTGTATAAAAGTGGCCAGCGCTTCGCTTGTCGACAAGTGCCCTGGGGCATGCTACTGATGCCGTTGCTCCCCCGTCGTAGTAGCTGCTTTGTAACGACTTGTTTATGGCAAGTTCGGCACCTTGCAGCGTTGGCATTGCTAGCGCAGTGAACGCTCTCTTTCGTGCAAGTCGGGCATTCAATTACAAGCTTCGTACCCGCACCCGACGCACCACGACTTGCAGCAGGCGTAGGGGTTCTCTGAGCGCGCGTCCTCTACGCTTGTTCGCTGGAGTGCAAACTCCCCGCTTATCGCCGACGGGATAAATTTCTGATGCCTGCGTGGCAGCAGCCGTAGTGGTGCGCTCATTAGCCCATGGAGTAAGTCCTCGGTGTTTCAGATAAGCGTTCAAGCTATGTTGAACACAGTGTCGTATGCGTGATGTTAGCTTACTCGGCGTCCCATTATTTGCTCCAGCGGACACCAAAAATTGCGTGAGAGCTGCTCATTACCTGTCTGAGTAAACAAATTTTAGTAATTAATATTTACATCGAATATTTTAAGTGACTTGTTGCGATCACGGAATTGAACGGGGTCAGCGTTAAAGGCGCGTTTTCTGAGCAGTAATCCTGCAACTACAACCAGTTCCCAAATAATCGTTCCCAAATTCAACTACAAACTATTATATCGGGGCTTCACACAGTTTTGTCCTGCAGCGACGGAGGCACGTTTTCTTGGAAATGAATACAGGGAGGAACTTTGCATTCTAAAGCATGTTTTCTGACGGATATATTGAAACGGGAACTGGTAATCAAATGAATAGGTAAATGATTTTGTCACTGTCACTTGCTCCTGTTAGCGCTCACAGTAGTATAGTATATGTCTATGGAGTATCTCTTACCCTATGTTCTCTCGAGCGATTGATTGGTCTGCATTTATAGCTTTTGTGAACGCTGAATGCAAAGGCAACCTTGCGGGTAGCATAGAACTTGTGATTCCGTACGCGATGCATGCTGCAACGCGCTGCTTCTCGTGGTCAGCTGCTCACACGGACTTTGACATTGAATTAGAAAAGCTTCGAGCAGTACGTCGGTGCGCTGAGAGGAAATATTTATTTATTTATATATTTATTTATTCATTTATTTATTCTGCCGATCCCATTAGGACCATAACTAGAAGGGCATTTGCATAGCTATCTTACAATTAAATAATAATAATTAGCACAATATTAAGACTACACACAATACATAGGCAATTAGTAAAGGAAAACAATATAGCAGGCAGAAAAATAACATAATACATTGTCATAATGTTGCGAAAAACAAGAGGTAATCAAAAGGTAGACCATTTACAAAGGGGAACAAAATGGTAGGCATTAATTACGCAATAATACATGGCAGTAAATTTAGACTACTGCCATGCAGACTACTTCATCGAATTGAAATACTTATGCTGTACTTTTGTTCAATTTTCTTGTAGAGAGGTTTCCAATTATTTTACATCATGTGTTTAGCGTTTTCTGTAGACTGCTGTTCTGTGGACTACTGTTCATCATATATTTTTCAGTGACACACTATAACAGAGCAGTAACTACAGATTTTTGAGTATTTATATGATGTGCTATGTGCTTATTTCCCATACTTTTACATGACCATTCATCATCATCATCATCATCATCAGCCTGGTTACGCCCACTGCAGGGCAAAGGCCTCTCCCATATTTCTCCAACAACCCCGGTCATGTACTAATTGTGGCCATGCCTTCCCTGCAAACTTCTTAATCTCATCCACCCACCAACTTTCTGCCGTCCCCTGCTACGCTTCCCTTCCCTTGGAATCCAGTCCGTAACCCTTAATGACCATCGGTTATCTTCCCTCCTCATTACATGTCCTGCCCATGTCCATTTCTTTTTCTTGATTTCAACTAAGATGTCATTAACTCGCGTTTGTTCCCTCACCCAATCTGCTCTTTTCTTATCCCTTAACGTTACGCCTATCATTCTTCTTTCCATAGCTCGTTGCGTCGTCCTCAATTTGAGTAGAAGCCTTTTCGTAAGCCTCCAGGTTTCTGCCCCGTAGGTGAGTACTGGTAAGACACAGCTATTATACACTTTTCTCTTGAGGGATAATGGCAACCTGCTGTTCATGATCTGAGAATGCCTGCCAAACGCACCCCAGCCCATTCTTATTCTTCTGATTATTTCTGTCTCTTGATCCGGATCCGCAGTCACTACCTGCCCTAAGTAGATGTATTCCCTTACGATTTCCAGTGCCTCGCTGCCTATTGTAAACTGCTGTTCTCTTCCGAGACTGTTAAACATTACTTTAGTTTTCTGCAGATTAATTTTTAATGATTAATGCAGATTAATGGTCATGACTACATGACCATTAGCAATCTGTAAATATTTTTTTTCACTCAAATGTATTTTCTGTCTCTTGTTTCTGCCAAGTAATGGGGCAAGCACCCTGTCAAGCTGCAGCTTAGCAGCTTTTTGTGCTTGTCCTAGCATTCTTCTGTTTGTACAAAACAAATGCTGAAATAAATTGATAGGCTGTCAAATAGCAGTGGTGGCAGGCTATTATTACAACAGGAACAGAGGTAAACAATTTGCATAAATAAGCAATGGTGCTCAGTAATGGCAAGACGATGAGCAAAACGAGAACAAGGTGAAAGCAAGAGCCAACGTTTCGACAATTGGACTTGTCTCCTTCAAGGTAGCATATGCTTTCCTCACCACAGTATATATAGGTGGTGTTCTAAAGGGGAGAGGGCGTAAGGCGGGTGGGTGCGGCAGCGAGCGAAGGTGTGTTAGCGTGTCGAATTGAGAATAAAGGAGTGCTGTGCACAAGGACAGGGACCTTGCCGTCTGTCAATCACGTGTCGACGGCCGCGTGTCAGCCGGCGTGTCAACGTCATGCACAGCAGCCCTCTATTATCTGTTTCACTGGGGGTCGTAAGCTATCGTGTCTCTGAAAGAGATAATAGAAGGAGCGGCAGAAACCGGTGCTCGTAAACAAAAATAAGAAAAAAGGAAAAAAAGGGAAATACTGAAATGGCATAAATAAATAAAGGAGGGAAAACTGAAAGAGGAAGAAGGAAAAAGAACAGGAAAAATAAAGGAATCGCTAAGAAACCAAACTGAGTTTTGTTGCCTATAGCTTGAAATTAGGATAGCCAATAGATTCTAAAGCTCCCTTTGAAACGTTTATGCCTACTGGTTGCAATGTCTTTAACTTATGGATAAGGTATGATTCTCTGCATTTTCTTTCTCCTTCAGAACGGAAATTTCACTGTAAGATGTAGTTATGACCTGGTTGGTTGAAATGCTCGGCGACGGCTTTGGGAAACTTTTTAGCTGTGTCCGCGCGACGTCCGTTTAATCTGACGTTCATTGATTGTCTTGTTTCAATGATATATTGTTTCTTACAGAAGTAACATTCAAGCATATAAATCACATCGGAATTTGTAAAAGTGAAGCTAGATTTGACTTCAAGTGTATAACTATTCGCGATGCTTTTAATTTTAATGTCACTTTGAAGGTGTCTGCTTAACATTTATCTGCTTATAACCGACGGGAAGAAACACTACTGTGCCGCGTGCGAGTAGGTGTTTCTTTCACAAACACCTACTCGTTCCAAATGGAATGGCGGACAGTCCGAACTGTAGCAGATGTTGTGTCGAATAAACGACCAAAAATATCCTGTGGTACTACCCTACACACGAAGAAGTGTGCCCTTCGTACAGATTTGGAGCACTTAGACGACCGTCCTTTCACAGAGAAGACGTTTTCCCCGTGGCCTCGTGCGCCTGGTATGTGCAAGGCGACAAAGGGGCTGGTGCATTTCGTGAAATGCACCAGCCTGTAAGACCATCTGTGACTTAATCAGTGGTGCACACTTGTGTGCCTAACAGTGAAGACTGTGTTCTTTCTTCCTTCTCCTCTTTCAATCCCCTTTCCAGCTTCCCCAGTGCAGGGTAGCCTACCCGGTTCAACCTGGTTAACCTCGCTACCTTTCCCTTATGATTTATATATATCTCTCTCTCTTAAGCAATGTACAAAAGTAAAAAGAAACCCAAGATCCTCCATAGGAGTCTCCGGAGATCACGTTACTGCAGTTGTGAATTCCCTACATAACTGACGGCTCGTACAAAAGGTTGCCAAGACCTGCCAACTTCAGGTACTACACAACGCTTTCGTGTTGTTTTTCGCCGTATATGTGTGCGCCCAACTGTGCTAACTTTCTCTTCTATCTTTCTTTTAATCCCTATACCCCCTTCCCCCACTGCAGGGTAGCAAACCGAACGTGCGTCTGGTTAACCTCCCTGCCTTCACTATCTTTTATTTCTCTGTCTAGAACTGACGAGCAACGAGAACGATAGTCACAGCTAGCTGTGTATGACTATAGAGTTACTGCTTGAGGTCTGGCTGGCACTCCCCTTTCCCTCCTCCCTCCGCCAACAATGACGGCTCCCACAATGTAACAGACATCAGTGTCGAAAGCCAAGCATTTTGCCCTGTGGAAGCCAAAATGACAGGTGAGGTCATCTAGTAGAACAAGCTTATTGTACAGCGGAAGCCAAAAGGACAGGTGACGCCATTCCGAAGGCCATGTTTTTTCCACGGCAGGCGCCAAGCGGACAGGTGACGTCAAACCGCCATTTTTGAACACCCCCTATTGTCAGCTTCGTTTTACGCGTGACGCTCTTGACAATGAGCCTCAATTTTCTCCCATGCCTTTAGTACAAATGTCGTTATTTCTTAAAAACGGAACGAAACTATTCCACGATGAGAGCACAAGGAACTGTTATGTGCACGCATTCTGCAAAAGGGGAGGGGGGAATTTAAGAAAATTATAGGGATCTGCTCCTACTTTGGAGCTGCGGATATGTTGGAAAGGCGAGGTTAAGGCGGTCACCGATTTGGATCCTCTTTTTACAAGTATTCGCAACTCCGGAATGCGTGACTTGGGCTAGCAACACTCTCCCAATAAGCAAAGATGGCTACGATATGCAGGTCACGGTGGCGCTTTCGCTTGGTGCTGTGCTTGAGTTCATCAATTAGGTCGTCGAATCGACTTAATTCGCGGAGCCGAAAGGGTTGTTGCTGCCGATCACCTTATAATGATCGGTCTCAAGGATTTCAGAGACGAAATCATAGAAATAGTTGCGCTGTGCGAGCAAAATTTGATAACCCGGCCAGCGGCATTAGAGCCTTTCAAGTGAGAAAAAAACAAAGGGCATTTCATGGGAGACATATTTAAAAGGGCAAATGTTTGTACGCAGCGGGCCTTTCCGGAAGATGGAAGCATTTGTGTGCCGCGTTGCACCACAACTAGAGGCAAGATACTTGAATGTTCGCCCTTCATAGGCATCTCCGTGCTGCCAATCATATTGGTGTGTAATACATACACTGTTCAAACAATTACAAGAATACCCTACGGAACCACACCCACACGAACGCCGTACCTGCCGCGTCTTGTAATGGGCTTCAACGCCTCCGAACCCGTTACACAACGGAATCATATTTTGGGGTATCATAAGTAGTTATGTTTAGTGTGACTGATGTGGCAAGTACCGTTAGTGTCTGCGAGTGCCAGGAGTCCCATCCTGTATCCCTTACACTAATGCAGCACTGAAACTTCAATCGAGGTGCGCTCCGTCGTCGTGCGGAGCGGCGTTACCGGCGTACAAAATCCATCGAAGATTTTAGGACAGCCAGACGTCTACGAAAAAAAAAAATTCAACGTCGCATGGACAGATTGGCATCTCGACGCTGGACAATGTTTTGCCAGTCACTAGACCCCCGAAAGCCACTTTCCCACATCTGGAGGACCATACGTGGTCTGCGTTCCCTCCCTGAACAACGCTTCCCATTTAAGGCACTGGCGCTCTTCCAGAGGCGACTGGATGCTCATGTTGCAGAAGACTTTTGTGCAAGGATCGCTGGCCAAGCAACCGGTCCAGGCTTTCCAGCCTCCAGTCACATCCCTGTTTCACGTGACTGCCGCTTGGATCTTCCTTTCGTAATGGAGGAACTAGAAGCGGCTCTTGCTGTATGCAGGCGTTCTTCATCCCCGGGACCAGATGGCATATCCTACCGCACCTTGAACAACCTGAGTGATGGCGCACGGAGAGAACTGTTACATCTATACAACGTATCTTGGCAAGATGACATGGTACTCGAAGAATGGAAGACAAGCCGCTTGGTCCCTCTCTGGAAGCAAGGCAAGTCCCCACTTGAACTCACCTCATACCGCCGAATAGCGTTGGCCAGCTGTGTAGGAAAGATAATAGAAAAGATGATCCTTGCCCGCTTGGAGTGGTACCTAAAACACTACAACACGTAACCAAATTGCATGGTTGGTTTTCATCGAGATCGCTCATCAGTAGACAGTGTTGTTGATCTCGCTACGTATGTCCAGCATCAAAAGTCGCGCAAAACATTATCTGCAGCTTTGTTCTTGGATGTCAAAGGGGCATACAATAACGTATCTCACGAGGCTATCCTCGATGCTCTTGACATGGTTGGCCCAGGTGGTCGTGTTTTCCAATGGATTTCTCGTTACCTTTTTATGAGATCTTCCTTTGTGTGTACCGGCGATGGTAAAACCGCACGACACTACACCTACCGAGGTGTTTCTCAAGGCGGTGCACTAAGCCCTACCCTATTTAACCTCACACTCATTGGTCTCGTTGATCATCTGCCAGCAGCGATCAAGATATCAATGCACGCAGACGAGATATGTATATGGGCTTCAGGTGTGACACGTCCTCAAATACGTGCAAGACTTCAAAAAGCTGCTACTCTGACAGCTATATACCTCCGCAACCAAGGTCTTAAAATCTCGTGCAGTGATGTGCAGTGATGGCATTCACTCCCAAACCAAATCACACCCTACGCCATCTCAATAAATGGCCAGATAATTTCTTACGTGAAGACTCACAGATTTTTTGGAATAGTCATTGATAGAGATCTCTCATGGAGCCCACACGTGACCTACTTGAAACAGCGTCTGACAGCAATCTCCCAGCTTTTCAAGTTTCTGGGCGGAAAGACTTGGGGAATGTCTGTACATGCAATGTTGGATTTGTACAGGGCTCTTTTTCTGGGCTTCTTGAGATACAGTTTGCCCGCACTGACCAACACTTGCCAGACAAATTTTCGTGCTCTACAGGCTATTCAAGCTCGGGCTCTCAGGGTTTGTCTTGGTTTGCGAAAATGCACATCAACAGTAGCGACTATTGCGATCACCTGGGACCAACCCACACAAACACACCTTATGGTGGAAATGTTGAGAGTGCACATTAGGCACGTTGCTCACGCCCGTTCCCACCATCTGGCAACACTACCGTCAGAAAGGCCGCAGGCATCATTTTAGACTACGATTTTGGATTATTACACCTGCCTTCCATCAGGCTTCACCCTTGCAACTAAGCCATCAATTCAGCCATGGTGTTTGAGTCGACCTGCAGTGCACCTCACCATACCATGAATGCTTTTAAACAACTAACTCTGCTCCGTGTACACAAGAGGTACGCCGACCACGTGCATATATATACTGATGGATCGGCAACTCTTCAGTGTTCCTCTGGAGCCGTGGTTTTCCCAGCGAAAGCCAACACCGTCAGTTTCAAAACATGTCACCCAACGACACCGATGGCTGCGGGACTTGCAGCTCTTCGCGCTGCACTTCGTCTCGTCAGCCAAGAACAACCTCGAAGATGGTCAATATTCAGCGACTCGAAGGCAGTACTGCAGTATTTGCTATCAGCCCTGCGGCGTGGACCACACGAACAACTGGTGTTCGAGATTATAGAAATAATCCATACCTTGAATGATTTAGGACACCACGTGACATTTCAGTGGCTTCCGTGTCACTGCGGCGTCATAGGGAACGAACACGCCGATAACGCTGCTCGGTCGGCTGTCCAAGGCGACGAAGAGGAGCCTATACCATTATCAAGCACAGATGCCGCTAGAAAACTTCGAATGCTCAGCCGTGATATCACGTTCTCCTTGTGGAATGCAGGAAGTTTTCAAAACAACCGGCTGCACAACTTAGACTCTTCTCTACGCCTTTGCATTCCAGCTGGACTCTGCCGTCGCGAAGCTACCCTGCTTTGCCGAATATAGCTAGGGCTGGCGTTCACCAAGTCATTTGCTTTCCGAATCGTATGGGCCGACGACGCCTCGTGTGATAACTGTGGTAACAAGGAGACTCTTAAACACCTTCTCTGTGACTTTACTCCCTATATCGCAAACGCGATAGAGCGCTTTTTAAAAACTTATATTAAAATGCCGCCATCAAAAAGCCATCGCAGTAGAGGGCGATGAGGGCACTGTTGCAGTTTTTCAGGGCAACAGAATTGGACAAGCGGTTGTAGCACAAACAGATGTTCATAGTACTGCAACTGCTACTGTGCTGTGCCGTGACTATGCGGTGACAGTGCCCGAATGTGATTGCATGTCTGTTCTCCTTTCTTTCTTTATCTCTACTTTGTTATCACTTTAACTCCCCCTCCCCTCCTTCCCCAGCGTAGGGTAGCAAACCAGATCGTCCCCTCTGTTTACCCTCCCTGCCTTTCTCCTTTCCTCTCTCTCTCTCAATCGAGGTAACGTTTTGTTCGGAACTTGCGCGACGACGCCACCACGCGAAAGAACGCGGCAGGCGCACGCAGGCCTGGTTTCTGTGGTGGTTTCGGATGTGCGACTAGCGGTGGCTTCGTCCCGGGTTGGATTATTTCCCACGTTTTTCGCTGCTGCAAGGTCCCAACCGTGTAGCGTTGTGGATTCTACGGCTCCTGTCGAAGGACTACACAGTAAGTTCGAATGAACTTCAATTTTTTGTTGTGTCAGAAAGCAATTCATCTACGAATCACTGATCCACCACCCGCCCTTGCGCCTTCATTCCTATATGGCATATTTCCTTGCAATAGGTGAAGATTCTAGACCTCATGCGAGTGCTTTTGTGACATTTAGCCGTCGCCATTCTTTCTGGGCAGGCAACTGAACGGCGTAGCTTGCTCTGTCACCCCTGGGAATTTAAAATTTGCCGCCGAATCGCCGGCCGGTGCTTGCTTGTCACTTCGTCTAGCCGCTCGCAGAGCCGATATATGTAGTTGGTGTGCCTGTGTGGCCATTGTCTGTGCAGGTGCTACTTGTATACGGGAGCTCTCATCTCTCGTCGGCCCACAAAGCTGTGAAGGCACTTTTGTCTTTCTTGAGGGTGACTGGCCTATGTGAACGCCTTTGACTAGCTCAGGCCCTGCGCGTGCGTGGGCAAGCTCACTGCGGCTTTTCTCCTCCTCCCTATCTCTCTCCATCTTTCTGTTCCCTCTCTCCCGTCCCGTAGAGTAGGTTAGCCAATCAGACGCATTTCTGGTTAACGCCCCTGCCTCCTCTCTTTATTTCCGCTTCTTCCTCCTCCTGTGCGGTGGTAATTTGCATAGTTTGTCGCTGCACGAGTTTGTGTCGGCATTGACGGCGGGCTCATGTTTATACGTGCGTACACCTCACAACTCCTAGTTATAACGCGTGAAAGCGCCGCCCAGAGATAACACCCGCGCTTTACACTGGCGCGCCGGCAGTAGATTACGCGCCGCTGCGCAGGACACGTTCGACTAACGCTGGAATTTCGCAAGTCAGCGGCGGTTATCACAGCCCGATTACGTTTTGTTGGGGCATCGCACATCGCTTAGAACGCTGGCGGCAAACGAAGCACTGGTAAGGCTTTGCTACTTCGACAAAACCATCACTTGTAGCTGCACACCAGCCGCAGCCGGCACGGATCAGATACCCTGATGGAATCGCTAATGCGAAGACGGCCCGGTGAATTCCTTCTGTGCGTGGGTCGGACACGCCATGAGCAGCGGCGCGCCCGACATGCGTTCTCAATTAAAACGCCGGCGCTCCAGTAGAAAACGCGCAATTACGGCTGAAACTATGTGCCAGGCTTAGCAGGTGGTGCGGAATAAACCTGCGTTCGTTGTCATAATCATTTTTTGCAGGGGTGTCTTTAACTGCATTTGTCACCTGCCTATCTCATATTCATTCCGGAAACCTAGGTGGCATACGCGAAGAAGAGGGCTCACGCCAGCAAATGAATAGAAACAAAGGAACCCGCTGAAAGGCTCTGGCGGCTTGCGCAGAGATTGCATTTTCAAAGAAGAAATGGAACTCTGTGCGTTTTTTTTTATTACTGCTTGGTTGACTTCCTGTACTGACACGCGTTTCCCGCTTTCCATTTTGAGCTCCTCTGAAGGCCCAAGAAAGGCTTTTTTTAGGCTTGTAGCGAAGCTCAGAACGAGCAAAAAGGAAGGCGGGAGGGGTATGTTTGGGCGAGTTGGTATGTCATGACTTTGTTTAGGCTTGTAGCCTAGCTCAGAACGAGCAGAAAGGAAGGTCTTTTTAAAAACTTCTCTTTTATTCCTCTCATTATTTACTCAGAAATTGTTTCACCTTATTCGTTCGCAGCTCCATCCTATAAGTTGCTTTCACTGTCTTACACTAGTGCTCTGAGTTTCGTGGATGCGAAATTTTGAAGAAAGCGAATCTTGATACAAAGGGACTGTTGACCCCGTAGTGCTTTCGAGATATGTTTTCATCTTTAACAAATGCTCTTTTACCTAAAAGCGATGCGACTTTCATGTGTTTTGGCGGATCTGACCTAATCAAAGGCACATCCCACTGTAAAGTGGCTTCACTGCGGAGCAGCCCCACAAAAGTTCCTTTTTAACTTGAGAAAGTTTGCGCAATTAATCAAAACTTCAGACGTACGAAGAGTGAGTTATAGTCATTACGTCTTTTCTATGATTTGGGCTGATGAAGGCGCATTTCTCTTGTATGAATTTCTGAACATTGCTATGGAGTTCACAATGGTATAAAAACGTGGCCGTGTAACAGAGAACATTTACTGCACTAAAGCGAAACTTTGCACATAGTAAGAGGATGGCATACAACTTATTTACGTAAAAAGATCTGAGTGTCACAAAAAAGCGTTGCTCTGTAGTGGATTTTTGAAATTAATTTCCCATTAAGTGAGGGAACCACACAACCGCCACCACTTACAAGTGGCCCTAGTGGTTGCTGTCACAAATTCCTGTACATTGCATTTCCTTCTATATGCTTTGAAGGCATGGAGGGCACACAGAATGGAACATCTGGACTTAATTTTAGCTTATACAGCGGGTAGCATGAATTTTTTGTGCGCCATAATTCATAACCGCTCAGAGGGTTGAGTATATTTATTGCCTCACATGGAACATCGCATCGTGGCAGAAGTATGAAACAATAATTGAATTATGGGGCTTTACGTGCCAAAACCACAATCATATTATGAGGCCTGCCGTAGTGGCGGACCCCGGAGTATAATTTTGACACCGTGGCATTTTTCAACGCATACCTAAATCTACGTGCACGAGCGTTTTGCAGTGGAGATGTATATGTCTACTCTCCAATACATTATTCAATTTCCGTGCCTCAAAGCTCCCGCGCCCTCTAGAGGAGGCAAAGCGAAACAGTAACCTGACGTAGCAGGAGAAAAGCTAAGAAACACCAAATACATAGTTTCAAACAAGAATTACTACAGGGAACTCTGGCGTAAGTGTCGACGGGAACTGCAGTCGCGGCGGTTCAGCCAGCATAGGAATTATGGAAAATACACGGAGTTGCCTAAAATTGGTGATTCTCGCTTTAACCTTCTCTTCGACTTTGTAAATTTGTCATGTTCAACAAATCACTTTGGCAAATGAATAAATAAACACCATGAAAATCATCCGCCGGCAGGATTCCAACACAAGACCTCTCGCACAGAAGCCCGACATTGAAACCATTACGCCACGTAGGCATGCATCGGCAAGCGGCATAGAACGCCCTAATGAAATTATTGCGGGCAAGCCAGCAGCTTGAGACACTTGGCGCGTTTCAATTTCGACACCTCGACAGGTTTAGCCGCTATTAGTAGCGATTGGCTGTGTTCGCAGAGTATGCTGCATACGCGGAAGGGAAAAGTGCCAAAATAAGTAAACTTTTACGCTCAGTTGTGTGCTTTGTCTCTTCTACAGCTCCGCTGGTAGCCCACATTCACAGAGTGTCATGGCTGCGAATTTTTTTTTTCAATTCCCCCGCGTCGAAATGCGGCTGATGCCGCCGGGATCAAACCCGCAACATCGAGCAATGTCATAGCCGCCAAGCCACCTGAACGCGCACAGAAGTGTTCATTAAATATATATATATATATATATATATATATATATATATATATATATATATATAAATATGTATGTATGTGGAGTTTTACGCGCCAAAACCACGATCTGATTAGGAGGCACGCCGTAGTGCGACATTTCGGAAAACCTCATGCTTAACAGCCCAACACCATAGCCACTAAGCAACCACGGCGGGTAAGTGTTGGTTTGACGCGTGACCATTTCCGCAGTGTTGCCTCGAGGGTATACGGTGCCTTTAATGTGGTTCTGCTTCTGCACGCCCTGCGTAACTCGAGCGCTTGACAAATTTGCATGCTGCTTATTTACAACGTAAACGTGCCGTACCTCCGTTTACGTTGAATTTATCCCATTTGCCACCGCAACGGCTGTCTTGCCTATAGTAGTAGCGTTTCCTTGCCTTCTCACGTCACCTCCCCCTCCCTCTCTTGTACGAGATCTACGAGCGAAGAGTGGCAAGGCTGTTATTCACTCGTATCGCGAGTGCATCGGTTTCTGCCTCCTCTTCCCTTTATCTCTACCATTATATCTATCCTCCCTTTGGACTTCCACGTTAGTAGAAAAATAAGTGCTGCAATTTGTGCAATGCGTTTGCGGAGGTCACCCATATTTACAGCTGTCATGAGACTAACGGAGCTCCTGAGGGCATTGTGCGCATTCGACGCGGTACTAAGGTCCAAACGAGTTTCTCGCGTCAGTTTTCCTCTCTACGGCACTCCTGTCATGTATACACACGCTCTGAACCACCCCCCGACACAGTGTGCGAGACAATAGCAGCAGCAGCAGAAGCAGTGGAAAAGTCGAAGGAAGAGGGAAAGAAAGTTTCGCCTAAATAAATGGACGTATAGGCACGGTTGGTTTTACAAGGGGCTAGAAAGGAGTCCTGGAGCCCCTCAAGTGGACTGCACGTGATGCATAGCACTCTACCATCCACTTTCAGCCCGATCGAAAGAGCCAGGGCATGCTGGGTGCGCCCATACTATCCTAAGTCTTAACGACGTCGCAAAAAAGACACGTTGTAGCTGGCCTCGGACTGCTCGACAGAGTTGCTGGAGCAAATAGAACACATAGTGGTGTCTAGGACAGGCTTGGGTAATCTGGGCGCGCACAAGGAAGCCGCGAAGGCGGAAGCAGCAGAAGCGCCGGCTTCGGATGTGAACGGCACTGGCATCACGATGCACGGTAACTTTGCCCGGTTTCCCCGGTGAAAGTAAATTTGTATATGGCCTCCTTTCTAGATGTGAGCACCCACAATCAGCCGATAGGCAGGCAGGCGTACGTCACTACTCATTCAAAACACCAGGCTCAAAGGTTTTAACTGCATTGTGAATACTGTATTTGCTGCTGTGGGCACTGGAAAAACTGAGGTTAAATGTGAAAACGCGTTTAGTATGAAGTTGGCTTGATATTACGACCAAGTAATTTGATCCTCGCAGTATAACCGACGACAATCCTTGCAATACTAACCAAATACACTTTGCAATTACCTTTGTTTTCATCGCCTATTTGCCATTGCCTATTAATTGCCTATTTCATTGCCAAAACACTTTTATTGTCGAGCTGTCTGAAAGTTTGTTCCTACATATAAAAAGTTAGGGGCAAAAAACAGCAGGCGTGAAATAAAAGAAACCACCAGCCTACACAATATCCGAAGCAATGAAGGTCGTTTTGCCTCATTGCATTAATTAACAAATGATATAATGTGTTCCGCGCATTGAAAACACCCTATAAAGACAACTACAATGTCAAAATAGCAACGACAACAAGCATTTGCACACACGGCCGCTGCAAGCAATGCACTGGAAGAGAGAACAAGATACGTGGTGCGGTTTTTTCGTGTGAGCATGCTCAGTCAAATGTTCACTTCTTCAGGGTGTCCCAGCCAACGTTAAGAAAGCTGTTAAAAAACTATTTAGTTATAGGGTCATAGGCTCTGTTCCACCACCAGTATAATTTCGTTTTGCTAATGATATCCAGTAAACCAGAGATAGAAGAATCAAGGTCCTCAAAACGTCAACAAAACAACGCATTATTTTACACTTCCAAACGTTTTAATCGTGTCAGCTTTGTAGTGCAATTTTCTGTCTCTAGAAGTCGATACTAACCTGGCCTTTTTATTTTGGAGCGGCTGAAGCCGGTATGGTGCTCCCAGAAAATAAAATGTACCGACACCACACGCTTTACTCGTTCGAAAAACTAGTGTCTGTCCTCTTTACTGGAGACCGAGGAATAGGAATGGGATTAACACATTTGCTCACGAAGCGACAAGACTATGTTTTTGTCTTTTGATTTGGTTGCTTATACCCAGCACTGTATGCTGTGAATAACTGAAAAGATGTTATGTCGCTCGAAATTGAGACAGCAGCTCGTCCAAACCACTGTATAATATTCCAGCTATCGCACTCGTACGGGAGTATCCTATCTTTTTGCTTTATTATTATTTTTACACGCGCAATAAGTGAAAAAACAATTGATTCGAGAAAACGAAAAAGGAGATACTGTAGAAAAGAAAAGTTAAGGGGCTGCATAGAAGGTCACGCGCAATTAGGACTTCCACGTTCGGAGACAGAAAGCGTGGTGCGAGAGTGAAGGGAGAGCCATTTCACCTACGCCTCGCTACGTAGCAAACTCCCGAGAACTTACGCAAAACATAAAGCTGAGAAAACACGCATGCAACCAGTCGAAGGACACTCAAGGCACGCAACCGCGACTCCTTCGCTTTGCTAGCACCAACCTGCAGTATTCTTGTTACTGGTTCCACTTTTTGTTCCTACGGATCTTTCGGCCCGTGAACTCGGTGACATCCATCTTCCTGTCGTTCGTGCAAAGGGATCCAATGGCGCACTGTAGGAAAGAGTGTACACGACTGCGTGCCGCCGTAATCGGCTCGTTCTCGAGGACGGCGATTATTTTCCACCGCTGACATATCGAATTGCCCTCTTCGCAAAGCACCCCGGGCAGGTACCGCGTCGCGCACCGGGAAGCGCACCGCGACGGCCCCGGGTGCGGTCTCCGTCCAGCATCGAACGGCGAGGCCGGGCTCCGCGTGCGAGCCGCGTCTGAAAAAGCGAACAATGTTCCTTCTCCCCCGCCATTGTTTTGTGCCAACCAGCGGTTAACGCTGACATGCTCCGACTAGCGTCTTAGTTGTCTTCCTTTATTCAGGTCTCAGCTATACAGCATGGAGTATCCCTTTCCCGTGCACGGCGCACCTCCCGGGTATATCCTCGTCCGCAATGCCGTCATATAAACCCGCCGCAGTGATCTGGCCTTTTTTATCTCTCCAGTTCCCCCAAAAAAGAATGTCCCACAGTGCTTAATTAATGGCGCGAGCGACCCGAAATCACTTCATTTCGCGAAAGCAAAAGAAGATTGATACCTCTTGGGAGGGGATGGTAAATAGCTTCCTCAGATACGATAAAAGCTTCGTTTATACAATACCCCTCCTTTTTTATTCTGTTCCTGTTACCACCTGAATAGTCACGAACCTGAAAACCGATTGTTAGCTCAGATACAACGGTTTGGTGAACACAATAGCGAGTACATGGCGAAATGACCGTCTTTTCATGCTTGTTTTGGGCGTAAATGCACAAGAGAAGTAAACACAAGTGATGGTATTGTTTATGGGCTTGTTATTCTGACGTCAAGCCTTGGGAATTAAAATGTAGCTTATGTGTTAATTTTCTGCCCTCAATGATTTGTGTTAACTTTCTTAGACACCAGTAACGCGCGTTCCGAAGGACCAGAATAAACTTTTACCACGTCATACCAGTACCCACGCAATGATTAAACCGCTGACATACAATGCCACATGCGCCTTAATTCTAGTAGGATTGATTTTTTTTGAGCTGCGCTCTGCCGCTTTAATTTTCGAAATGATAAAAAAACGACATCTGCGATTGTGAACAGAGAGCCTAATATTGGTCAAAGATGCGTCACGGCAGTGCACGATAAATGAGCATTAAACGCGTTTGCTTCACGCAGCAAGAGAAAATGACGTATTATTTGATATTCCGCCTAATTTTAGCATCGGTAGGTGTTCTATTGAGAAACAGAAGAGCGCTGTACGTCGTAATTATTCTTCTTTTTCCTTCTTGCGTGTATGCAAGTATCCATTTGGCTAAGTAGGTAGTTCTTTACAAATTTGTAACAAGGTTCCCTTAATTGTATAATTAAGATTCTATGAGTTTGGTTAACACTAAAATTTTGATGCTTGAGTTGGTAACTGTCTATAGCAATTTGTGAAAGGAAATAATTGTCATCCGCCTGAAAGAAGTATGAATCCACAAAAGAAGCAGCATGCGTGATTTTCAGATAGAAACCTTCCCAATTCAAGAAAAACTTGCCCTGGTCCGAAGATCGCACCCGGAACCAACGCCCTATCCGGGGTGGTTTCTCTGCCCACGGTGCAAACCAGGAGGCCAAATATATATTGGCCGCACGGCGTTATATAAAGCCGTAGAAGATCTAAGAAGACAAATACAAGTTTTCTTTGAGCATCTGTAGCCGCATTGGGGCCAGACGTTGACGATTCTTGGATTACCACGTGCAACGGCAGGCGTTTTAGTATTAGCATATGCACGCAAATGTTTCTTTTTATTCGGGCGCTGAGATTTGTTGAGACGATGCTGCGATTATGTTGGCTTGGAAACACAGCATGCCCGTCAGCCTCTTCTTTCACAATAATAGAACCAGTGGACATGCAGACGCAACAACACTGCAAAGCAGCAACATAGTCCAAGAGAACAAGTTTCCTCCATTAGAAGCTCAGTATCCACCATGGCTGCTAGAGATTAAAAATTAAATTATGGGGTTTTACGTGCCGAAACCACTTTCTGATTATGAGGCATGCCGTAGTGGAGGACTTCGGAAATTTCGACCACCTGGGGTTCTTTAACGTGCACCTAAATCTAAGTACACGAGTGTTTTCGCATTTCCCCCCATCGAAATGCGGCCGCCGTGGCCGGGATTCGATCCCGCCACTTCGTGCCTGCTAGCGATTCCAGAGGATTCGACCAAAGTGCCGGGCATCTCTCGTAAAAGCGACCTACCGAAAAGAGGCGTGAAACAGTAAACCCTGTGGCATGTCTACAGGGATTACATTAAGGTTTATACGCATGGCTCGTGTCAAATAGAAAGCTCAACGTCTGGATTCTGTAGAACAGCAACGAGAAAACTGAAAAAGTTCAAATTATCAAGCCTCCGTATACCTCTACCGCAACATAAATTTATACTATAATGTCTGATTTGACCTTAATATGCTCACAATCACACCCACTCGAATGATCCTGAGGACTCTCAAGCATCTTTATTCAGCATTAATTCCGGAAGCACGAAGAAAAATTATAGGAAACACAAATGATATATAAAAAGGCGATAGGGGGACTTCTAACATGCATATTTATTTCATTGGATTTCTAGTCACCGTGGCATTCCAGGCAACACAAACGCAAAGAGTTTAGCACGCGGGGCGCATCGTGAAAATGAGACTCATCTATTAGCTTTCTGTCATAGCATTGCACGCAACAGTTTACGACAACTTTCAGTCCGATTATCGAGAGATAGCTGGTTTTAAAAGTGCTGTCACAGCTCCGTTTTATTTCGCATATAAACCCGAAAATAAAGATCACTATTGGAATAACAGTGACACGTTCTCTAGAAACAGTAGTATACAGGTGACGTCTAGGCAGGGCGTAGGCAAAGTGTTTTTTACATGGAATAGAGCGAGTCGAAAGTGCGGTTGTCAGAGTTGTCGGACGATCCCACCGCTGTTAACCAGATGTAGGAGTCGTCGTACGATCTCGCCGCTTCCACCATTTGAAGGAGTTGAAGGTCGTAGAGAGGAACTCGGTGAACAGGATTTATTTACATTATTTACATCTTTTTTTATTGATATGATATAAGGAGATGTTGGCGCACAATTTAAGGCACCGGCTACTCCTCATCTCTTGAGTGGTTCCGTCATACGTCGTACAGAGTTCAAGGTTACATACCAAATAGTCTTTTCACACAAGCACCAGAACTTATCACGCAACGTTTCCACAGGAAGACTATGACGTAAGGAACACATGGTACTTACAATATATAATGTAAATGTCTCTACACTTATGCAGATGAAAGTCTCAAAAGTACAAAAGATATTGTCGCCTAATAACACATTGTCTAGTCAGCGGGTGGTACATACATCGTGTAAATGTATTATAACATACAGTCACAATAGAACAGTCAATATAACATAATTCACAAACAGGTGGATATATACAGTGACAATGAAATGAAGGGAACAATGAAAGCGCTAATAACGGTCAGCAATGCCGCTGTCTTGAAGAAAAGAGTTTTAAAGCACTCTTCTGCAAGGTAGTTGTTGGCCAAGGGCCCAAAAGTTTCCTTAAACTAAAAGGTCTGCGGTCTAATTTAATTAGCACTGATTTAAGTCGGCTTCTTGGTGTGTCGGGATGTGGACAATGTAGGAGGAGGCGATATATATCTTCGTCTACAAATCCACAATCACATTCGGGGGTTTCCGCATGGCCAATCCTGTGTAAGAAATGCTTTGTGTAGGCAATGCCTAGCCTTAATCGATGAATAAGGGTTTCCATAGTTCTATCTAATGACAATGAAAATTTGAATTCAATAAATGGATCAATATGGTATAAGTCCGAGCTCTTAGAATTCTGGTCAAACCAAGTGTTTCTAGACAAATTGAGAGACGCTTTCCTTGTAATGCAGCGTAATTCATCCTTTGATATTGGGAGCGGAGCCGTATCATCTTTGAGGTGCGCTTGTCGTGCTGCTTCATCGGCTGCTGTGTTGCCAGGAATGTCGCAATGCCCTGGTATCCACTGGAATGCTATTGCGTATTTCGCTTCGCTTGCCTTTCTGAGGTTTTTAAGTGTTTTATATATTGTACTGTCACTGAATTTTTCCTCTTTGTGTTGCAGAGTGATGTTAGAGCCGCCTGTCAATCGCTGAAAAAGTACCCATTTTTGCGCATCTCTTACTGACAATATAAATTTTATCGCACATAGGATTCGTACAGTTCAGCCGTTGTGGACGAAATCACACGAGATAACTTCAATGATTCTTCTTTGTTTAGGTGCGGTATAATGAATGATGAAGTTGAAGAGGTTGCTGTACTGGAGCCATCTGTATAGACGTGTGTGTATCCTGAATACCGCATATATATCTGGTACAGCGCTAGTTGTTGAGCAGCTCGAGTGAACATGTCTGTTTTGCTGAATATCCCATCTACTGACAATTCGATTTTCGGAACTGTAAGCAGCCATGGAGGATATTCGATGTCTGAGTTCCAAAATTCATTTCCTGGCAATATGTGGAGATTTTCTTGAATTTCTATATGAACATAACTTCTATCTCATTTCATTATGTCTAGAGCCAATGGGTGGTTTTTGTGCTAGGTTTGTAGACGGAAATAATGCCGGCATGTTTCTGTAGTTCGCATAACTGGAAATGGTGATTGGCGAGCCTGAGCTATTACAAGAGAACTAGAAGTCGCTCGCGGAACTCCTAGACATAGGCGTAATCCTCTAGCTTAAAGTCTTTGAAGCCGCTCTTCTGACGTGTGGGAAAGTCCGTATAAGATGGGCGCGGAATACGCAACTTTTTGTCGTATTAATGCATTGTAGACAGTCATCATGGACGATACTGATCCGCCACATGATGTGCCTGCAAGTCTGCGAAGTACAGTCACTATGGCATTGACCTCGTTTTCGAATTTTTTTTATGTGGGGTGCACAGGATAGCTGCCTATCAAGTATTATGCCAAGAAATCGATGCTGTGTGACAATCATTAGAGGGTGTCCTTCCAGATTAAGAGGGAAATTTTTTAACCGCCTTCGAGTGAAGGGCAATACAGCTGTCTTTGCGTGTGTTAGTACCATTCATCTCTCTCGCAAAAATGTGTTGATTATATTTATGCCGTCTTTCAATGCCATTTGAAGTAGTTGAGCATTAGACTCAGATGTCCAAATGCACACTTCATCTGCATACAGTGAAAACTTTAACTGTGATGGCAGCCTTCTTGTTAAATCAGCCATGACGCAGTTAAAAAGGAAGGGGCTGAGTACGCTTCCCTGCGGTACTCCCTGTTTGACAACATGTTCAGCGCTCTTTCCTTCACCCGTCTGAACAAATATTTTGCGACCTGATAGAAATTCAGAGATCCATCGTAAGGACCTGCCAGACAGACCAAGTTCCAACATGCTTAGCAAAACATGAACGTGACTAACAGTGTCAAATGCCCTCTTGATGTGTAGGAATACTGCTATAGTCATGTTCCCACGTGCACGCTCGTGCTCCACACAGGTTACTATATCTAATATTGCATCCATTGTGCATCTATGTTTTCTAAAACCTACTAAGTAGTTGTACAGCACATTCGTTTCATTACACCACCGTTGAAGTCGCGCGTCAATCATTTTCTCCATTACTTTGCATAAACAACTTGTCAAACTAACAGGGCGGAAGGATTCAAGGCACAAGGGCGTCTCACCAGGTTTTAAAATTGGTATGATTCGGGCGAATTTCCAAGAGTCAGGTACAGTTTCCTCTATCCATAAGTTATTATAGATGTCTAAGAGAGCATTTGTACCTGTCGGTCCGAGGTTTCTTAGCATATTGTACGTAATGCCGTCCGGCCCAGCAGCGGACTTTTGGCGAGATGATGCAATTGCACATTGAAGCTCGCCTAATGTGAAAGTATGATCTAATTGACGATGTAGGGCCCAGTAGCAAACAGTAATTTTTCGCTTAGCCAACACTGAAATATCAAATTCTGCACATTGCGATGAAAAAGCAGGTCTGGAAATAAGCTCACAAAATTCATCTGCAACTATTATTTCACACGTCTCCCGTGCTACAGCGAGAGCACGAAATGGGAAGCTCTTTGTTACCGGTCCGCTTAAAGAACGAATTACTAGAAAAAGTCGTGGGACAGCCGTGTGAGGAGACAGCGTGCCGCAGAAATCGCGCCAGCGCCGTTTGCCTAAATTTTCCATTCGTCTGCGCAACATTGTGTATTTTATTTACATCTTAGACAAGACATATATCGACAGTCTAGCGTGACTCCCACATGTAGCCCGCAAGACTAACATACAGCAAACAGCTTACGAGCACGCAGCTCACGAGTACATTTCTAGCACGACAACGAGCACGCTCTAGCAGCCGGCAATCGCTGCTTATAAGCACTTGGTCCCCGCTTGATTCCAAGTGGATGAAAACGTTCGTCCAGTCATCGTTCGACGTCACCATTCGACGTCACCGTAGACCAGCCCTTTTGGAGGGGTGTGAGGGCCGTTGGAGGAGGATGAGGACTCACATACACGTGCCGCACGCGCACACACAGGTGTAAAGGTCCGGAGCCGACATCAGAGGGGCTTCGTAGAACTCTGAGACGTCCCTGGCAACGCGGCCGGGCAGCACATTGTCTGGTGCCTCGAAAAGCTCATGGGGAGGTTCCCCCAATTACCTCCCCTCGAGAACTCCCCCTGAGCTGACCCCGCGCCACGTGGCTGCCGGTAATCCGCATTTCTCTGAAGTGCGCCCTGTCCGGTTGGATTGGAACACGTGCAGCGGGCTGAAATAGCTGCAGGCCGATCCTAACACGGTGTGCTCTCGCTCGGAATCAGAAAAAGATAAAGAGCACCTCTTGTTGCAATGCAGTATTCATGCACAGCAGAGCAGAAAAAAAAATTACGGGATATGTTGTGCGCTTCGGACGAACGGCCACATTCATTGAGGAAAGCATTGGGGGCATACCCAGCCATTCCATTCAAATAGCGCGCAGTTAGGGACTTAAAACAATTTTTGGAAGTGACGAGAATTGCAGCTAATTACTAGAGCGTAGCAGTTATGTTTCGCTGGTTAGGCGCAGCATGTTTATGTTTTGGCGAAGCGCATTTCATCTTGACTTCTTTGCACCCTATGGTGTAAGATTGTTTAATATTGTATGGTATCCTGTCCTCCCTCGAAATACAAGTGAATTACAAGTGACAGTTCTATATTCCTAATTGACCTCACTTTCTGTGAAATTTCGGCGTCATGACGTACAACCCTGTAACTATAACTTGATGTTAACTCTGCGATAGCGCTTTTCGAGCTATATTTACCTTTTGTGTTAATATTGTATTTTTTTGTTGTTGTTGTGTCTGCTTTAGCCAGCCAATCTGTTACGTATTGTCACTGTCTTTACTCCTAGTTGGTTTCTTCTAGCCGGCCAATTATTACAAGTACTATTTGGCTAAGAGAGAAGAAATAGCGGGCCTCACCCTTGGAGTGAACCTCTACTGCACGCACATTTAATAAAAAAAGCAAACTTACCTAGAGCAGATACAAACGTAAAAAAAAAAGATCGCCGTATTGCAGATTTGACGGCTGACATCAAAGTCTTTCTGAGAGTCCTTGGGCGTGGAATTTACATGTGCCTATTGTTGGTCGATAGCGCCGAGCGGTGTCGAGAAGATTATAGAACACTTTCTGGGGTACTGCACGTCCGTTGAAAATAAAAGGCTTGACTTGGCCTCCGAATAGCCCTAAATCAGCTAGACGGGATAGTTTTTTTCGTTGGACAAATTCTTGGGATCATGGCCTCGCGTATCACAGCTTTAGAAGGTCACAAAAGAGCTGCTGCAAATTCTGAAGAAAACTTGACAGAGCGACTGTCTGGGAGACAGACCAGAGAATTTTCACTCCACCAGCGACATCAACACTGGGTTTGCTCTTCTTCTCTTGATTGGTTGCTACCCTTTGCCCTTGCACCCGTGCACGCTATAGCCAACCGGGCTCAGACCTGGTTAACCTCCCTGCCTTTCATTTATTCTTCTCTCTCTCTCTCTCTCTCTCGTTCTGGCCCCGAAAGTATAGAAACTGTTCTAATTCAGTGGACAAAATTCGTGTGCGCGATTTCTATAACAAGCACTGGCTGCATATCAAGCTCACTGGGCACCACAGCCTCGTTGTCTCAAGCTATGCTTCGCTGGAATTTCGAGTTGAGATTGCGGAAGTTTTTTCCCTCTATTGTCGATCACTTTTTTTCATGTTCATGCCATTTCAAGCCTATGCAATTGGGTTGTATTCTTCTTACGCTTTGTTACAAAACATTTTTGTTGCTCGATGTTCTGTAATATTTGTTGATTTAGTTGAACTCTTTGAGGATCACTGACCGTCATCCTGCTGTTTTTCCAACTGTAAAGAGGTCGAGACCTCATCAAGCTGCTCAAGCTTTTAGTCCCGTACTCCTCCTATTTCAAGGGAAATAAAGCTGATGGATTGATTAATTGATTGATTGAAGTTCAAAGAAATCAGGCCTTCTTTTATTGCTATTATTACGCCACCAATCGTCTTGACTACAACACATTTATTTATATGTACAGGGTGTCCCAACTATCATACACCAAGCTTTAAAGATATGCAAATGTCACGTAGCTGGACAGAACGAAGGTAATGTTGTTTGCCGTGGCTTGGACATACTCAGAATATGCTTTGCATTCCGTCTAATTCCATAATTAGTCTTAAGTAATCAGCTTCTCAAATGTTATAATTAGATGCAAAGTGTCAAGGAAATAATTGTAGAGCAGCATGAAGAACTCCCGATACAGTTTCCCGTTGCTCAATACGCACTATATAAACGGTTATTGTTCGAGCGCAAGAGAAATCCGCGAATGCACGCAAGATTCTCGCTGACTGACGGATATATATATATATATATATATATATATATATATATATATATATATTGAAGTGCGAATTCCAATACACTCATTTATTTACAAGCGTCCACCTTGAGTGCCGTTTGTGTCCTTTTTCTTCTTCCCGCTGCTCGTGTCCCTGTTGTATCGTCAGTCTTTGCTGGAACAGCACATCCTCTCGGACTGCGGTTTTCGTCCGCCCTGGGATGATAGAGTTTTATTTTTTTTTATTTATTTTCACAATACTGCGGACATCTGTCCAAGCAGGAGGGGGCTACGTGAGCAGATACAAAAATAAGCAGACATACAATATATACAAGGGCTACAGTCAACAAGATTCATCAAGTGAGTGGCTGTAACCAGTGGGAATTTCCAGGTAGGAAACCCCCACTGGTTACGCAGCAAACATACGCAAACATACAATATATACAAGGGCTACAGTCAACAAGATTCATCAAGTGGGTGGCTGTAACCAGTGGGAATTTCCAGGTAGGGCATTCCAATCATTGATTGTTTTCGGAAAGAATGAGTTTTTGAAAAGGTTTGTTCGTGCGAAGATCGGTTTTAAATACTGGCTGTGTTTGTGGCGGGAAATTCGAGATGTGTCCTTAATAATATAGTCACGCGGTTGTATGCCTAGTTTCCCGTAATAAAGCTGGCGAAGGAAGTTTAATCTGGCAGTTTTTCTTCGAGCAGTTAGTGGTTCCAAGTTTGCGGCTTCCAGCATACTCGTTGGAGAATCACGTCGTTTGAAGCGCTTATAAATGAAGCGCGCGGCTAACCTTTGAATTCTTTCTAATTTTTCAATACCTACCACTGTGTGTGGATCCCAAACGATACTCGAATATTCTAAGAGAGGCTTAACGTACGTTTTATAAGCTTTTAATCTCAATGAGGATGTGGAGTCACCTAACTTAAACTTTAGAAATCCTAATCTTTTTCGGGCTGCACAGGTTATATTGTCTATGTGAGGCACCCAGGATAGACGTGAAGTTAAAGTTATCCCCAAGTATTTGCAGTTTTCTACTTTCCTAATCTTATTATCCTTTATTTTGTACAAGTATTCTAGCTTTCTTAACTTATTTGTAATACACATATGCACTGTTTTGTCATAATTAATAATCATATCCCATTCATTGCACCATTCTGCCAACCTATCCAAGGTTTTTTCCAGAAAAAGCTGATCAGAAACAGTTCGAATGTTGCTAAATATAATACAGTCATCTGCAAACAATTTGACGCGAACAGGTGATGCCACAATTTTAACTAGGTCATTAATATAAATATTAAACAGTACTGGACCCAGCACCGATCCCTGAGGTACGCCTGAAGTTACCCCCAAAAACCGGGAGCATGATCCATTTATTTCCACATACTGCTTACGACCAGTCAGGTATGAATTTACCCAGTTTATGATCTGTAGGGGTATTCCGAGAAGTTTCATTTTATATATTAGTTTCGAATGAGGGACTCTGTCGAAAGCCTTAGAATAATCTAAGAAAATAGCGTCAACTTGACCGCCCCCATCAAGCACGGAAGCGAGTTCATGGACAGTGACTACTAACTGTGTGGTTGTGGAGTAACCTTGTCTAAAACCATGCTGATTAGCCGTGAGTATATTATTTCTCTCCAAAAAATTATTCAGGTAAGTGACTATGATGTGTTCTAATGTTTTGCAGCAGCAACAGGTGAGTGATATTGGTCTGTAATTACTTACAGAAGATCGGAGACCTTTCTTAAAAACTGGTATTACTCGTGCCAAACGCCAATCGTCGGGAACAGTACCACAGGCTAAAGATTTAGAAAAGATAATGACCAAAAATCGAGCTAATACTTCGGAATATCTTTTAAGAAAAGCAGGAGGAATGTTATCTGGCCCTGTAGCTTTCTTTGCGTCTAACCGTAGAAGGAGCTCAGTCACACCCTCAATTGTTACACTGATCACGTCTTGGCTGTCAATTATCTTCATCTCGACAACACAAGTGCTCGCAGCGGAATAAACACTTTGGAAAAACGCATTAAATGCTTCAGCTATTTTCTTTGCATCTATAATTGTTACATCACCATCGCATATTTCCCACGAAGGTTGGGAATCTTTGTTAGATAGGTATTGCCAAAATTTTGGGGAGTTCTGAGAGGCAAATTGACCAAGTGTTTCCGTAAAATAATGTTCCTTTGCCTCTCTCAGTTTTAGAGCCAGGTCATTTGCCATCGTGCCAACAATTGTCCTGTCGTAATCTTTAGATTTTCGGTATCGTTTTATTTTACGTTTGAGATGAATGATATCTCTGTTTATCCAAGGGTTCTGTCTACCGATCATTTTTGTTTTATCTGGAATGAATTTTCTGATACAAAAGTGGCACAAGGACTTAAACTTGTTCCACAAAGAATTCACGTCATCGTCAGTATCAAGCTGTACAAGTGCTTCTTCCAAACAATGCACAATTTGAAGGTCGTCAGCAGAATCATAATTTTTAACAGTGATATACCTGGGAGTACGTAACTGCGATCGAGTAGGAAGCGCGCATGTGAAGTACACTATTTTGTGGTCAGAGATCCCTTCGTTCACTTCAGCTTTACAGTTAGGGATGCTAGCAGAGCATAGTACAAGATCGAGAATTGAAGTCGCTGAATCTGTAATTCTTGTAGGCAGGTAAACAGTTTGGGTAAGGTTGTGCGCTAGTAATATATCTAGCAGGGTTTCAGAACTTTTAGTGTCCGTTGAGCCACATGACATTGAATACCAGTCAATATGAGGTAAGTTGAAGTCCCCGGCAATAATAACATTTTGATTTTGATAACTGTCAAGGTAATCATACAATTCTAATAAAAAATCTGGATGAGTCCCTGGTGGTCTGTAAACGCCCCCGACGACAACTTGGTTTCATGCTCGACAACACTTTCATGCTCCGTGCTAACAGCAGGCAAAAGCAAAGACACCAAAGTTTTTTTAACTAAAACAACCACGCCTCCGCCGCGTGTCAGACGGTCCTTGCGATAGCAGTGATATGTTGGCGGAAAAACACAATCGTTTGTTATTTCTGGTCGCAGCAGGTCTCGGTAATTACCGCAACATGAGGATCATACAACAGGAGCACTCGTTCTAGTTGGTCATATTTGTTGCATAAGCTTTGTGCGTTCAGGCAAAGTAGTCGAAAAAGTTTCTTTTCGGCGTTTGCGGTATTAATATTACGTCAGTCTTCATTCCTGTTTCCAGACTTGGCATTTCGGACTTTCTGCGCTGGACTATTGGCCCTGCGCAAGAGCACTCTACAATTTTTGCCTTCATCCCACGTGTAAGCTTCGTTGTTTACGAACAGCTTATCATGCACCAGTCTGACCCTGTCCCCAGCCTTTCTATCGGTGCCGATAGACTGCCACAGCTTTTTTCTGATAGCAAGGGTTCTTTGTGAGTAATCATGTGATATCGATACCCCTGTATCTTTTAGTTTAAAGCAAACCTTCATGATAGAATCTTTTTCTCTGAAGTTGTACAGACGAAGAATTATGGGCCTGGGTTTGTTATTCCGTAACCTGCCGATCCTATGTATGCGCTCCAATGATTTGACTACGATCCCCAGTCTATCATGACAAATCTGCCGGACCACTATATCCTCGAGCATGTCACTAGTTTCGTCAGGCTTTTCAGGAATTCCAAACACCACCAAGTTATTTCTACGTGCTCTGTCTTCGTAATCGTTAAGCTTTTTATCCTGAGCAGCCAAAACCTTTTCGAAATGCTTCACCGATTTCTCCAGGGCAGATATTTTCTGTTCATTCGCTTTTGATATTCGTAGCACTTCGTCCAGCCTTGACAGCTGAGAATTCATTTGCGACAGTGTGTCATCACGCTTTTTCTCGGATTCTTGAAGTTCCTTCAGAGCAGCAAAGATAGCATTCAGCATTTCTTGACCTTCAGGGCCAGGATTTTCCTCCACATCTCCACACAAAGTAATAAGTATAGCAAGCCAACAATCAGCAATCATATGAAAACACTGTTGGGGGCACGGCAGCACAAAAAGACCATAACAGCTTGTACGTACATTAGAATAGGGATTATAAAAACTGACCTGCAACACAAGCCACGCATGGTTAGGCATGCTCTCGGAAAAGCTGCCGTGCCCTCTGAAGGTCTCGGGTGAAGCAGCTGCCTTTATAGCTGAAGGCCGTGACGTCACGGTTCCACTGGTTCCACTGGACCATCCAGCGTTGACTTCGCCGATGCAATCGATGACTTGATAATCTTGCAGAAACTTGGCAGCTTGCGATGCGTTGGGCGGTGCAAGATGCGGCGGGACATGCTTCGGGGTGGTTAGAAACCCCGCACTTGAGACCATACGAAGAAAAAGCACCTGCAACACAAGCCACGCATGGTTAGGCATGCTCTCGGAAAAGCTGCCGTGCCCTCTGAAGGTCTCGGGTGAAGCAGCTGCCTTTATAGCTGAAGGCCGTGACGTCACGGTTCCACTGGTTCCACTGGACCATCCAGCGTTGACTTCGCCGATGCAATCGATGACTTGATAATCTTGCAGAAACTTGGCAGCTTGCGATGCGTTGGGCGGTGCAAGATGCGGCGGGACATGCTTCGGGGTGGTTAGAAACCCCGCACTTGAGACCATACGAAGAAAAAGCACCTGCAACACAAGCCACGCATGGTTAGGCATGCTCTCGGAAAAGCTGCCGTGCCCTACGTCATTTCCCACTGTTGCTATTTCGGTTTTTCCATCCAGTCAAAACTAGTATAGAAAATTTAGAATTGCTTGCTCTTTGATGGTATTTGCCACTGTGTAGGGAACAGAAAATATTTACTTCCATCCATCAATGCTGAGCAATGCTGAACACGTGGTTGCCTATGCAAAGCGTTCATTGAGCAAGGCAGAGCGCAACTACAGAGTGACCGAACATAAGTGCCTGGCACTCGTTTGCGCCATTCGCAAGTTTCGCCCATAGGTCTACGGCCGCCGTTCACCAGTCATCACCGACCATCATTCCCTTTGTTGGTCGGTGGGCCTACGTGACCCCTCTGGCTGACTTGCACGATGGGCCCTGCGCACAAGTGTTTGACTTTTTAATATGCTACAAAAGCAGTAACCGCCACGCAAGCGCGGATTGCCTATCGCACCTACCTCTACCTAGGACTGAGTGCGACACTGACAACTTCGATCAGTATATCGGCGCCATCGACACCCCACTCCCTGATCTCGCGACATTCCGGAAAGCACAACATGACGACCGTGGCTTAGATGCTCGGTTCGACTCTGCGAATGAACACGTCAACCCAAGCTGCTTTGTGTTGCATGACGACATCCTCTACAAAAAAAAATTATTGAGGCCAAGGAGCCCGCCTGCTTCTTGTCGTTCCACGCGCTCTACTTTCGCACGTTCTTCGCCTCACGCACGATGACGCAACCTGCGGCCACGTGTGCTATGCCCGAACATTTCACCGCATCCAGCAAAGGTTCTACTGGCCGAAGATGCGACACGATACGGGAAAATACGTCGCCGGTTGCGAGCAATGCCAACGTCACAAGCGTCCCACGGCTACGCCGTCCGGACTTCTTATTCCTGCACCGCCTCCTAACTCTCCTTTCGAGGTTGTTGGTGTCGATCTCCTCGGCCAATTTCCGCGATCAAACAATGCCAGTCGATGGGTAGTCGTCTGTGTCGACAATCTGACGCGCTACATAGAAACTGCGGCAATACCTGCAGCAACGGTCTTCCACGTATCGCAGTTTATGTTTCGCTTTCTAATTTTGCACCATGGTCCTCCGCGACTTATCATCAGTGATCGCGGGCGTCCTTTTGTTGCCGACGTCGTTGAGACGATCCTGTGTCTGTCTGCCTGCCAGTTCATCCATGCAACTCCATATCACCCACAGACCAATGGCCTCGTAGAGCGTACGAACGAGACTCCTGCGAACATGCTATCCGTTTATGTCGATTCCGGACACAAAAACTGGGACGAAGTGCTACCTTATATAACTTAGGCTTACAACACCGCGAACGAAGCGTTAGACGGCCGGGTACGCTCCATTATATCTGCTCTAGGCTCTCTCTTTGCAGCTGGCTGGACACGATTGTTCCTTTTAGGCTAAGCGTGGAAATTTTGGTTCCCGAGACATTGTGTCGAGCAGAAGAAGCCCGTCGCAGCTGTCGCCTCCGAACTCTGGCATCTCAAGAGCATTCAAAGATCCCTTACGACGTCCGTGTCTTATGCCAACGGCGACCTCGTGTGGTTGTGGACACCGGCCCGCCGAGTGGTCTGTGTTGGAAGTTCTTGGCCTTCTATTCCGGTCCACTCGTCATTGTCGACCATCTCAGTGACATTACGTATGTAATCTGCAGCGTCACAAGCAATGGTCGCCGCTCTAGAAAGACACAGCTCACACATCTCGCATGCCTGAAGGCATTCTACAGTCAATCTTCTGAATGACTCGCCCGGCGGGCATCGTCTGCGAACGGGGAAGTGAAACGTGCGAGCGGAGTTTGGATGACGAGGAGAACGAAGCTGGGCTGGCTCGCATGCAGCGCTGTGAACTGCTTTCGCTGAGCGTTCCCTTTGCATTCTTCATCTTGTAAATAAACGTGATCCATTGACACAATATTTGTTCATGTGAATCGACTTTTGACCTTCCAAGAAGACTTCCACAATTCACCGCCTTCCTAACTCCAGACTGTCATGGTACAGCTTCAAATCCTTTGACACCAAGCTTCCTGGAACACACAACTCGCTATTTAGCAAGTCAAGTCTTCGATGCCTTCCCACAAGCTGTATACGTGTCCATGAGCAGATGTGTCCACTTCTGTGATGTGGAGCGTAGAAAGGGCATCTGCGTTAGAGAGATCATCGACGGGTCGATGGCTTACATCGAAAGTGAACTGTCATATTTCACTGATCCAGCGCATCGCTCTGCCCTTCGGTTGGGTTTGTCCCGAGAGGTAGGTTAACGCTTGGTAGTCAGTGAAATACCGAACGTGGCGACACGCTATGTAGCTTCTGAAATACCGGAGTTCCATCACAACACTGAGTCTTTCTTTTTCTGTGGTCGTGAAATAATGTTCAGCTTTTGAAAACGTACAAGAATAATATTCGGCATTATTTACTTGTAATTACAAGCTCCCTGGTCGCGACTCGTCGGAAGCATTTACGAGTTCCCAGACCTCTTAGACTACGTAGATAACGATGTCAGGATGGCGATCCGCTGCACTTAAATTATTGTGGTGTAATTCCTGTAGAATTTAAAGAAACAAACATCTTCTATGGTTAAAATAAAGCTATATCTTGCGAATTATACTAGACCGCCCAGTAGAAGGAAAAAATCATGGTCTGGTGGCGCATCGTATATCGTAGGCTTCGTAAGGCCATTCGGAATGCGCGGGTCCGCCAGAGGCTTTCAGCAAAATTTATCTTGTGCTTTTCTTCCTGCTATTTCGCTGCAATTTCTATAGGACGCTATAACAAGCAGTCTTTTGGTACGTCCCTGTGGCGTAACTATAATGCAGATTAGCGAGACCTCCAGCTCTACTTCCATGACGCTACTTAGTTGTTTTTTTCCGAGGGAGGTTTGCTTCGGCAGTTACAGTCAATCATTTGCTTCAAGGAGTGTCGTACAGCGAATATATCTCAATACGGCACTTAACATTTTTGCACGACGAGCCTCGTCAAAAACGCCTTGAAGGTCAGTCTTCAAAGCGGGCATCTATTTCGGATGCATTTCTCAAGTAATTTAGGCGTGGACATCATGCGCCGTAACTTATTCCCGAATTCACAAAAAAAAAGTTATTGCGCTAAAACTGTTCGTAAGAGCAAAAGCCGGCCAGTCATGACGTTGAACCTACCTAGGAAAACGGGAGCGAATGGCGAACATTGCTTGAAAAAATTTTATATGCTTAAGCCCGTAACACAACTGTATAACGGAAGATCTGGCTTTGAGCGAACTGGTCATTGTGTGACGCATATTCGACATTTGCCTGACGCGCCCTCCTGAACACTTGTCTCGATTTGAAGGGAGCAGCGAGTTCGCATATGAGTTCGCATCAATGAGTTCGCGACAACTAGTATACAAATCTGACTTTGGCTAGCTACTTAGCGTATGACGGCAATTACGATGCCGCTGTGCAGCATGACGCGATTTTTTATTCTTTTATTTTTTTAGTTATTGCAGTAAGGTTGGGGAAGACCTTCGGGATATTTATAACTATGTCAGTACAACCGGGAGCATTGGTCGAAACTCTGATGATATGTGGTTTTTAATGGCGCAAGGGCCAGTTATGACCAAAGAGCGCCATGACAAATGGTAATTTAAAGGATTTATTCTGAATGGGGTGGATAGTGAATTTATTATGGTAGGTGTGACATGGCTGTATAAGGGCCTAAAAACTTTCGCTGTCGATGACGTAAATATATAGCTAGTAAAATAATGACACTGATTAATTATGGATGTGAACGATGGCAGTTGTGTTTTGATAAAAAACATACGAAAATGAGACAACATTTACATTAAATCATCAAGACGGCCCTCGAATGCAAGGGCTGGTAATCACGTGTTAAAATTTCCTGGCCAAATTATTTTCAGAATGTTGGTTTCAGCTAAAAAATGTAAAACTATTTGCAGTTTAAAAAGCGGTTCATCACTAAGAAAAAATGCAGGGAGAAGTGGTATATTTTCCCGATATGCAGAAGGGAAATACTTTTTCCTCTCTATTTCTATTGCAGGGCACTGGATAAGAACATGGAGGACTGTCAGGCTATCGCCGCACCTACTACAAGTAGGAGGATCCCCGCCAGTCAAGAGGTAGGAGTGAGTACTGTAAGTGTGTCCTATTCTTAATCGGGAAATAAGTACTTTGTACCGTGCTGTTTTGTCACTTATCCAATTTTGCAATCTTGGTTTTATAACATGTAACTTATTCAATGTTTGTGTATCCCACTCTGCTTGCCAATGATTTCTGAATTTATGGCGCAGAAAGGGCTTTAGGTCTGTGGCAGGAATGGGGATATTTCCATCTGTGTCGCTAAAACTCACTGACGTAGCGTTTTCGGCAGCAGCTACGTTCCCTTTTATACCTTTATGGCCAGGTACCCAGCATAGTATAATCACTTGGTTGCACATATATGCGGAGCACAGCAAGCTATACAGCTCATTCAGAACGGGATTCTTATGCTTTCGTAAGGTAATTAGCGCTCTCACGACACTTAATGAGTCTGTAAAGACGACAGCCTTTGCGACATTTCTACGCCTTATGTGTTGAATAGCTGAAAGTATAGCGTATGATTCTGCCGTGAAGATACTGGTGTGGGGGTTTAGTGGCCCAGAAGTTGAAAATGAGGGTCAGAGAGCTGCGTAAGCAACACCAGCAGGAGACTTCGAAGCATCTGTGTAACATTCGTCACAGGAATACTTTTCTTTAAGTTCAAGAAAATACGATTGTATGTGAGCTTCAGGTGCTTGTTTCGATATTTCTAAGAAAGAGATGTCGCATTTGATAGTTTCCCACTCCCAAGGCGGTGGAAGCCGAGTGGGGGCCATTAAGACATTCTCTAAAAGAGGGACCCTTGTTTTGTCTGAGAGTGCTTCCAACCGGAGGGACAGAGGAGGCCTAGTGGCTGGGCGGTTACGAAATAGCCTAGCAGTGGACAAGTCGCATATAGCAGAATGACAAGGATGTTTGACATCTGAGTTAACTTTCAGGGCGTAGGAGAAAGTTAAGTATGTCCTTTCGTAGTTCAATGACCATTCGTTCGATTCGACGTAGAGGCTTTGCACAGGGCATGTCCTAAAGGCGCCTGTTGCAAGGCGCATGCCTAAGTGGTGAGTAGGATCTAGCATTTCCAGAGCGCTAGGTCCAGCAGAATTATAGACTATTGCTCCGTAGTCAAGCCGTGTTAATATTAGACTTTTGTACATCTTTAAAAGGCATCTCCTGTCGCTTCCCCAAGATGTACGTGACAACAGCTTCAGCAGATTCATAGCCTTGAGGCACTTTGCCTTAAGATACTTTAGGTGTGGTAGAAAAGTTAGCTTGCTGTCTAAAAGGATACCTAGAAATTTATGTTCATGGCTCACACATAGCCGTTCTCCATTCAGATCTATTGCGGGGTCCGCCAGTATGCCTCTCTTGTTGGAGAACAGAACGCATGTACTTTTTTGAGGGTTTAGCTTAAAACCATTTTCGTCAGCCCACTTAGACAGTTTATTTATGCAAAGCTGTACTTGTCGCTCGCACATACTTAGATTGCATGATTTGAAACCTATCTGGATGTCATCCACATATACAAAATAAAACATAGTACGTGGTATGACAGTCTGGATCGAGTTCATTTTCACAATAAAAAGAGTGCAGCTCTGCACACCACCTTGTGGAACACCGGCCGCTTGTGTAAATGGGCGAGACAGAACGTTACCCACTCTAACACGGAACGTGCGATTGGAGAGGTAAGTCTGAATCACGTTCAACAAGTTGCCTCGAACTCCCATTTCAGACAGGTCACGGAGGATTCCAAAGCGCCAGGTTGTGTCGTATGCCTTTTCCATATCTAAAAATACTGACAGAAAAAACTGTTTATGGACAAAGGCATCACGGATAATTGTCTCGATGCGAACAAGGTGATCTGTTGTGGATCTACCCTCCCTAAAACCACACTGTAAAGGATCAAGTATATTGTGGCTTTCAAGAAAATGGATGAGGCGACGGTTAATCATCTTCTCAAATAATTTGCATATACAACTAGTGAGAGCTATAGGTCTATAACTGTTGGGTGAGGAAGGGTCCTTGGCCTCTTTGAGAATGGGGATTACGATTGCTTCTTTCCGGGCAAACGGAATGTAGCCTGCGGAGAACATAGAATTGAAGAGTGACAGTAGTGTTTCTTGGGTTTCAGGGTGTAGGTGTCTGATCATCTCATACATTATTCTGTCACTTCCTGGGGCGGACTTGTTCCAACAGTTCAGTGAGGCCTGGAACTCAGCCATTCCAAATGGACGATTGTATACTTCATTGGATGGGCTGTTCCGACCCAAATTCTTCTGTTCTGCCAGTCGCTGGTATTTTAGAAATGTATTTGTGTAATGATATGTACTGGAAATGTGCT
The DNA here is from genome assembly GCF_038994185.2 of Dermacentor albipictus. Taxonomy (NCBI): domain Eukaryota; kingdom Metazoa; phylum Arthropoda; class Arachnida; order Ixodida; family Ixodidae; genus Dermacentor; species Dermacentor albipictus. The sequence continues at coordinate 127,054,106 of NC_091821.1, read as the reverse complement.
CAAAATGTGAACCTAGACAATCTTCCTGATCCTCAAGAGTGTCTCCTTGTGTATTTAATAAATGTAAGGGATGAGTTTCGCGGCCTTTTATTTTGTTCACCCTGTTCCAGGTTTTTCGTTCGTCTGTGTATGAATTGATGCTGCTTATGTAGTTTTTCCAACTTTCGCGATTAGCGCGGCGGCGCGTTCTTCTATCTTGCGACTTGATCGCCTTGAAATTAATCAGATTCTCTGTGGTTGGGGAGTTACGGAGGAGGTTCCAAGCCTTGTTTTGCTTTTTCCTGGCTTCCCTACACTCCTCATTCCACCATGGAATACGTCGTTTCGAGGGCGACCCATTTGTTTGGGGAATGCATACTGATGCAGCCTCAATAATGAACGCGGTTATGTATGCTACTGCGTCGTCTAAGCTAAGTTCAGAGATATCATTCCATCACAGCTGTGTTATTTCGCGAAACTTTGTCCAGTCGGCTGAGTCAACTTTCCATCGAGGAAGATGTGCATGACACTCACTTAGTTTTTTTAAGTTTTAGAACGATGGGGAAGTGATCACTTCCATAAGGGTTATTAATGACATCCCACTCCAGATATGGCACAATTGTACTAGACACTATGCTTAGATCTACCGAAGAAAATGTTTTCTGTGTAGAGCTGTAAAACGTTGGCTTTTTCTTGTTCAGCAAGCAGGAACTTGAAGAGAATAGAATGTTTTCTACAAGCCGTCCTCTCGCATCACAGCGAGAGTCGCCTCACAGTGGGCTATGCGCGTTTAGATCACCGACGACTATGTAAGGGTGATGCAGCTCATCAATAAAGCTTTGAAGTGTTGTGCTAGAGAGTTGATAACTTGAGGGGATGTATACGGACGTGATAGTAACTAGTTTATTGAATAGCACTGCTTGGATAGCAACTGCCTCAAGAGGAGTTCGGAGTTGCAGTTGCCGACAGGCAACGCCTCTGTCTACTATTATTGCTACCCCGCCGGACGATGCAGTAGCATCATCTCGGTCCTTCCGGAAAATAGCGTATTGCCTAAGAAAGTTTGTTTGAGTAGGTTTAAGATGGGTTTCCTGAACACACAGCACATTTGGATTGTATTTGTGTAGGAGTTCTTTGATATCATCGAGGTTGTGGATCAGACCTCTTACGTTCCAGTGTAATATTTGTGTATCCATATTGTTTGTGTTTATGAGCTGTGTGTCAAGAGGAGTCAAGTTAGAGAAATGACTCACGGAGCCGTTTCAGGCCCTTAGATTATGGTACGGGTTTTGTCTTTTTTGGAGCGGTCGCGAGACTCGCGCCGCTCCCGAGGCGCTGGATGCGCCTTCTGGCTCGGGGTTGTGTCCATCGACTCTTGGGAGCCGCTGGACTTCCGCTCACATAAGTGGGGTGTTTTCACCTTTGGCCTTGCCTCGAAAAGCAGGGCCTTGGAGGCCACCAACCCAGAGGTCGATGGACCCTCCTTCAGAGATGGCGCAGCAGAGCCGGCTGCTGTCGCCTGGGGGGCTGGTGGCTCTGCCGCGGCCACATTCTTTGTGGTCCGGGCCAAAGCCGGAGTGTGTTGCGGCGTTGCCCCCTTACGCGCCGCAGCAGCACACCCTGCGGTATGAAGAAAGGAAATGCGCTTTCGCGCTTCCTGGAAGGAAATGTTCTCTTTTACTTTGAGGGTAATTATTTCTTTTTCTTTCTGCCATGTAGGGCAAGCCCTAGAGAAAGCTGCATGTCCGCCGCCACAGTTGGGACAGTGGAGTGCGCCATTACAATTATCCGAAAGGTGATCCTAGACACCGCACTTTGCGCAAGTATGTCGGCACCGGCAACTTTGTGAGCCGTGGCCGTACCTCTGGCACTTGAAACATCTCCGAGGGTTTGGGATGTATGGTCGGACTCGAACTTTAGTATAGCCTGTTTCTAATGTTTCCGGCAGCACACTCGACGCAAAGGTAACGATCAGATGTTTAGTTGGAATTTCTTTGTTTTCCCGTTTGATTATAATTCTCTTTACTGTGGTGACGTTCTGTTCCTTCCAACCTTCTAGAAATTCTTCCTCGCTAAGATACAACAGGTCGTCGTCGGAAATTACTCCTTTGCTTGTATTCATGGATCGATGTGGAGTCACTGTTACGTTTACATTATCGAAGGAGACCAGATTTGGGAGCTTGTCATGCTGCTGTTTATCACGGACCTCAAGCAGGAGGTCACCGCTAGCCATTTTTGTGACTTTGTAGCCTGGGCCAACTGAGTCAGTGAGACATTTCGCAACCGTGAACGGCGATATCATTCTAACTGTCTTTTCAGGATTTTCACTATGAATAACGTGAAATCGTGGGAACGTTTGCTTAGGTTGACAAGAAAATAGCAACTTTTCTTCGGTGCGTCCTCTTTTGTTAAGAGGCCGATCAGACAGACGGGGGAAGGATGATGATAAATCCATACATGTTTATTTAATTTCGGCAGCCATGCCAGCCACCCACCATCGAGCCCAACAAGGGGACGCTACAAGACCCGAAGGAAACGCAGACGCCAGCTGTACATAGCCGCTATAACCTAATATAATAGACCCAAGGTTGGATGAACTACACCAGGTTAACCCTTGCCGCCAGGAAATACGGAAGTAATAATAAGTGAAGAGAAGACAGAAAAGATAAAAAAGGTGAGAGAGAAAGACGAAGATGGGGAGAAGGACAGGAAAAGGCGACTGCCGATTTCCCCCGGGTGTGTCAGTCCGGGGGAGCCGTCTACGTGAAGCAGAGGCCAAAGAGGTGTGTTGCCTCCGCCGGGGGCCTTAAAGGTCCAAACTCCCGGCATCGGCTCAACCCCCAGGATCCCCCTTTCCCCGGACACGGCCAAGCCGCGCACGGCTACACGCGGGAGGGTCCAACCCTCGTGTGCTCGGGTCCGTGGTGTCGCAACACACCAAACGCCTGCTGACGCAGACGCCCCTGCGGGGATTGGTCGAAACTCTGAAGTCTCCCGGACAAATGGGAAGAGTTCGCAGGTATGCACGTGCCTGATGCATTAGGCCACTGAACTTCAGTTCATTGGGGCAACGAACGGTGAGAGCGAAAGCGTTTCTGTGGACCTGCAGTGTAACACACCTGCGCTAACATATCGGTGCTCGTAAAGTGAACGACACCGTTATATCGCCTGTTCCAGTCACTCCTGTAAGCGGATCGCCCCAGCTTATGGTCGCGTAATCTCCTTCGTGTGCTGGCGAACTTCAAAGAGCCTATTATTTGTACCGCTTCCATAATTCTCTCGTAACTACCGTACTTTTACATTTTTTTCTCGGCAAGGGCCAAACAGGCAAGCACCATAATATGTCAAGAGGAGCCGCTGCTACAGTTCCTTATGCGTTTGTCTTCAATTTATTTATTTATCTTTTGCTTGTTTTTTTTTTCTAAAAGATACAAAAGAATAAAGTATAAGGGCAACCTTGGTTCAAAGGATGTGCCGCCCTTTTCTACGATGATAACGCTTTATGTTCTATAAACGATCCTAATCTTGCCACGCCGAAATTCTTTAGCGGCTTACGTCATGAAAAGCAAATTGAAAAACTGCGATTTCTGAGAACACTGCCGGCGTTCTTAGCGGCAGCAACTCAGGACGCTTTTACGCGCGCGCCAGGCTCGTGAACAATCCACTCGAAGTTAATACGGTGTAGACAAGTTACAGGCACCTTAAACGCGCCTCTAGCGTCTAATAAATTCAAGTAAGGATCCTCCATAACGTGATTTCCGTTTAAGGAGTGACATTATCCTAGCTGAGCATATATAGACGACGAAATTAAGAGAGCAAGGGGCAGCGCAGGAGGACCCGTGCGCTGACTCCAGTCTGTGTTTTGATGGCAGGCAATAACAAGGTCAGTCGGTAATTAAATACCAGAAAAGTAATAGGAAGTGTAATGTTGCGAGAATTTAATTCCAGGTATCAAGAAGTTAGTAGCTAAATGGGATTCGCTCAGCCGTATTCGCCATCGTAAGAAACTATTCTTGCTGAGCAACTGAGCGGATAAAGGAATCGTTATTGTACACTGTACAGAATCCCCCCACGGTGATCGATACTGTAGCTGCTAGAAAGCGGCACCACTTTTGTAAAACGCTGCTTCATTGAACCGTGAGAAATAATAAAAGAAAAGATGAAAAGGACTAATCGTGTCGGCAAGTTCGATTTACACGCACGATGCCGGGGCCATTGACACTCATTCGTTCATGCGTTTCTGCTTGTCATTTTTGATACAGCTCAACGCAAAACGGAATTTGCGCTCGAGTGAGTGCCACATTGTCGAGCTAAAATAAAATTACGCAATTATAGCAGAAGCTTTGTCCTGCATATCTTTGTTGTTCGTGCCTATGAACAACTTTTTTTTATAATGCTTCTTCTTCCTGTTAAGCGCATCATAAAAGTGCAACGCTATAGGACTATTTCGTGCCGCTAATGTTTTCCAAAATTCCTTGTGTGTTTTCTTGACATATCGAGCGTTATCCAGTATGGCTTTGCTAACATTTACTGTCACGACTAGTTGCATCGCATATTCAGGCTGGAAACCATTGTCATCGCTCTACTATATCTATAGTGGTATAAACCACACACGAATGTACGGGATGTTAGATCCCACAGGTTACTTGCTTACTCTCTTATGATGACATTGGACAAACCATGAATCAGTCTTCGCGTAATGCCCTTCTTTGGTCACTCCTTCTGTCCGTATGTCGTCACAAGACGCCACTGAGAATAAAATATTACCGTATTTACTCGCGTAATGAACCCACCTTTTTTCCAGATAAGTTGACATAAATTTGGGGGGAGGGTTCATTACGCGGGGAAAAAAAATTTAGATATTTTTTAGGTCGAAATTTCATGTCACAATGAAGATAGGAAAATCGCAATCCCAACCTTACCTTTATAGTAAAAACACGTACGCGATGAATGTGAATTAAAAATTCATTTTTATTTTCATGCTGCTGGCTGCTTATGGTCTGTCTCACTCGGGCTCGCTATCTGAATCCACGCTTCCACTCATATCGCTTGCGACTTCGTTGGCTTGCGACTTCGTCGGCGCTGGCATAACGTAGTACGCCTTCTGAGGCACAACACGTTCCGGCGCATGAAACGAGTCGTCCAACCACTGCTCGCCTTAAATTCACTCGCGGCAATGCCGTGACTTCTTGCAGTGGCCCGCACGTGATTCTGTATCAGCTCGTGGGATACGGCACATCCTTCGTTGCGGAGCCTCTTCACATAGCTCAGAACTTCTTCCTCGACGCGAGGAAACTTGCCCTGCTTCGGCCCGCGAAAGGCCCGGCGATCTTTCTTCGTCGCTCTGAGTTCCTCTTGTTGATTCCTCCAGTAGCGCACACGCACGGGGTCTACACTAAAATGCCGTCCAGCCGCGCGATTGCCATGCTCCAAAGCATGCTCCACGACTTTGAGCTTAAAACCGGCCGTGTAGCTAGCGTTACGCCCCACCGCACAACGCGCAGAAAATGCACAGCACGCACGAAATAATGCAAAGGTCGTAGCGAAGCACTTAAACAGCAATAAAATAGGACTGGCGAAATGGCGACCGACGCTGTCCAAGTGCGTTGTCTTTACTTCGTTCTGCCGCCGCCGCGCATGCATGGCGCTATAAGCAGAGGTTTGCTTTGCATTTAATAGATGGCACTCGGCAACCTGCATCATCATCATCATCATTGTAAAAAAAAAGAATCTAGAGAAGTTTGACAAATTGGTTCGAGAAATACAAAGAAAATAGCCGAGCGTGGTGGAAACTGCCGTCACCCCATTTCAAAGAGGACGCCCCAGTAAAGCCCATTGCGCATCCACCAACGAATCATGCAAGGTCAATGAACGATCAACGAAAGCGTGCAGTCGACGCCCGCGTCACCCGCGTTCGCGTCGCCGGTGTTCAGCATCGTTGGCTTCAAATGATGTTTATTTTATCACTGCGCGATCAGACAATTTTATGATCGTCGACAGTCGACAGCGCCGGCCAATTGAGCCGAGATAACGCGAACATGCTGAACACCGACCCTGCGGGCGGGTGCGCGTTATTTACGCGACGTAAAAAAAAAAATTCAATTTTCGACGACAAAAGTGGGGGGTGGGTTCATTACGCGAGTGGGTTCATTACGCGAGTAAATACGGTATTGTCTCAGAGCATGGTTCAAACTCATAACATTCCTTGAAAGCAAGGTTGTACAACCACTGCACCATGGCAGATCCGTTAAGGCAGGTTGAGGTCGATGCACTTAGCGCGTGCTTCGCCTAAGACTAAAGCCAGGCGTTGAAAACATTGGAACTTATGTTCGGCACTGGAATGACAAGGACTACAGCCTGGCATCACAAGCATTGGAAACCTATGCGATCCATTGAAAGGGAAGATGCGATAAGATGCGCGACATTGTGCAAGTAATGGTGGGCATCTCATCCAATCTATGGTGCAGCAATGAAAAGGCAGATTTATTTGTGTGTGCGCCCTTATACCTCATGCGATAAATAATAAGAATAAAACAGTTGTCGGATAAAATGTCAATGAACAGGCAGTCTCTACGTATTAGAGGTTGGATTGCGCAACACTTTGACGAGACACACAGAAGAGAAACATACACCACAGAGCCCTACTTGCAACTATCGTTTTATTCCCTTCTCGCAGGAATAAATACAGGAAGATACTCATAGGGGGAGAGCGAAAAAGAAGTTTACAAACAGGACCATCCGCCAATGCCAAGCCGGTTTTGTCACGTGTACATTTTTGCTGCGCTCAACATCGCAAAAAAAGAATGAGGATACAACACTTCAGATTAGCGCGTGAGGACAGCTGAATTCATGTGAATGCAGATGCTTTCGCAGCTACAAGCGTCGATGAAGTGAAAGACCGCCTTTTCAATGGCTCCCATTCACACAAGAGGTGAGCTGACACTACGGAAACCCATCCAGGACGTTCTCTCGAGGGGACCAAAGTTTGCCGTTCAACCTAAGCTCTCACCACTGGCCCTTCTGGGTATTGTCAAGCACGTCTCCATGTTGGCACCTGAAAGTGAAACTGACCGCTGTTTGTCCGAACGCATCGACGTTTTGATGAGATGCGAGACACCTATGAACGTTGTTCATGACAAAAAAAAAGCAATGTCCTTCCTAAAGGAGCATTCGCTGGCGTTAGTTCCGGCGGATAAAGAAGGAGGCTTCTTGCTGTTACCTAGGTAATTGTATTTATTTAAAGCAACAGATGCCATCAGAGCGACTTTTGACGGCCGCACCAGTGTCTGCTTCTCTAAAATAAAAAAAATGAAGCTAAGAAGTGCGCCAGATGGAAACTAGATAATCTGAATAAGTCACTAGATACAAAAAAAAAGAAAATTAAGCTTACAAATGTTCTTCACAGCAAAGACCCATAGAGTGGACTACCCGCTTAGGGTAATTGTCACTGCTAAAGACACCTGGCAGTTGCGAGTAGGCTCGTTCCTGCAGACCAGGTTAAAATTACTGGAAGTTGACAACCCCTTTTAATAAAAAATTATGAGCAAGCTATTGCGTTCCTACAAGAAAATTTTAACAAGAGGTATTTGGCTTACTCTTTTGACGTCAAAGACTTACAACACTTTATTCCTCACAAAGAGCTCTTCCTGTGTATTGAACATTGTTCTCACAATTACGGAAACGTTGCTTTTCAAAATGATTAACAGATGCATGTTGAAGCCCTTTTAGAGTTGCTGTACATGTATTCAAGATCCACTTACGTGTTTTGGAATGGAGATATTTTCCTTCAGAAACAAGGATAGGTTCGTCTATCGCACCGATTCTGAGCGACTTGTTCCTAGCCAACATTGACAGAACCCTGGAGGAGCGCCTCATGAATTCACGGGTTGCTCGTGTGTTCAGGTTTGTTGATGATTACTTAGCGTTAGTGGAAAATGTTGAAAACAAGACTCAGTCGCCGTTGACACACCTAGAAAGAATTTTCCGAGAGTGTCAAGAGCTATTGGTGATCACAAGTCAAAAGCCAGATGGTGGATCAATTAGGTTCCTTGATTGAAACTATGTCAGGGCTCGAGTCATTGTTGTTGGCAATACGAACCGCGCGCAAATAAGCCTCTTCTGCCATTCGAATCTGCGCGTCGGTAAGTCTCGGTAAGTCGTAAGCAGAGCCAAAGTTAGGTTTTGCAACAAAAACGCGTTGCAAAAATCGTGCCGTCATAGCATTGCTGGCAGCTTTCGGGAGCAAACACGCAGGTTCATGGCGGCAGGTTATCCTTTCCATGTATTAGTATCATTGCTCAAGGAAATCGTAACCAAGGCACCATTATCAGGGAGCGAGCCTTATGGTCCAAGCACAAGTGAAAAATAATGGTGATTCATTCGATCGCGCACCATGCATCTAATGTATCCTGTAGCGAATGTATCCGACCGTGGTGTAAGAATATTAGAGGTATGCGAACGGGGCCGTCCCAGCATACCGGTTTTGAGTGCGCTTCAAGCAGTTTCCGTAAGACTACGCACTCGCCTTGGGGCCATCGGTGATTGAGCACAGCGAAACATGAAAAAGCGAACGCGGAGCGGGTGATAAAAGATGCAAGCCCCGAACGGCGGAGACCAATGAGAGCGGCTACTTCAGTGACGTGCGCGCGGGGAACTGGTGTCATGCGGACCCGCCCGGCCGCTCGTTTCATACTATCGTCTGCTCGCGTCATCTAGACCCGTATCTGAGCAAATAAATAAAATTTCATGGTGCAAAGAAGAGTAGCACATGAAACTAGCACTTCGTAAAGCGTTTGTCTTGCCTCTTCCTATGCGACTCACCTGAAACTCAAAAGATGATTTTACAGATTATGAGATCGGATTCCCCTCGAGTTTTCTAGGTAAGCTCCACAAAAGGCCCTTGAATCTTATAATGGCCATCTTTCTATATCTTTCTTTTTTGTCCCTTAGATGTGTGGGGATGAAGGTTGAAAGAAAAAAATAGACAAAGGAATCACGTGGTCGTTGCAGTTCGGCGAAGTTCGGATATTTACTGACTGCGAGAAATATCGCTCACGTACCTTCTATCTCTACCATTGAAAAGAGCTTAGACTCGGAGCTAGAGTGATCGCAGTATAACGAGAAAAAAGTGGGAATCAGGACCGCTCTCAACGCTTGAGAGGCTGCCCTCGAATTATCTGCTAAACGGTGGAGCAACATATAAACCCGTCAGACGTCAGTGCTCTTGTTATCGCTTGGCGGCGTGATACATAAATCCGATTACGAGATAGAAATAAGACAGAAAGTGGGATCAATATTCTGAAGTCACTGTCAAGAACGTCGTCAAGGAGCCTTTTTCTTTATCCTTGTTGTTGTTTCAAAACTGGTAAAACGGAAGTGCTTAGCAGCTTCTTTCTTATTTCCCCCTTTTTTTTCTCGAAGCAACCGAGGGCCGTGGGTGGGTGAAGTGATAAGAAAGTTGTTTTGTGCGTAATCTCGCCAACAAATAGCCGGCACCTATTTTGCTGTCGGGCAATGGCGAACATTTTTTTTTATGTTGGGAACTAAGTTCGTCGTACGTCAACTATCTGCTGAAATGATTTTACAGAGTGTACATGCCTAAACAACGAGTGATGAAAAGAAAACGAAGCTTTACTAAGCTAGGTCTGCATTCACAAAAACCTCTTAAGCCAGAATTGTTCATAAGAGAAAGCTCTAGCCAATTCTACCACTGGGCATATCATTAGCGGAGGTAGCCGGCTGATGGCCAAGGGCACTTGCGATCAAATTTTGCGAGTTTGGCCCCTGATCGCTAGAGCGAGAAAGTAAAAGGAGGAAAGACAGGGAGGTCAACGAGACATGCGTCCGGTTTGCTACCCTACACTGAGGGTAAGGGAAAGGTGGAATAGAAATATCTCATCCCTGATCGCTAACTTACTTTTTTAGAGCGCAGATCTTAGGCGCCCGTTCTTGCGCCGAGCGTCGGAGTTGTTCCTCGAAACCGCTCGAACAAGCACAGCGAAGGAGGCCAATACCACGTCAGCCAATATGTCGTGAAATGAAAACACGTATACAACTGCGCTCAAATTTCGCATTAGGGAGTATCGTATTCGTCGGAGAGTTTTTATTGCGCTTGTTTATAATTATTTTTGAAGTCATGCTCATTGAAGCCGCACTATTATTCTATTCATATGAGTAGCTTTGTCACTCTGTTCATGCAAATAATAAAGCAAGGTAAAGTTTGCAATGGTGAAATGTATAGAAAAGGCATACGATGTATGCTGAATGCCTTTGTTGTGGCAAAGCAGCCCATAATATTTGTTAGTCTGCTAAAAGAAAACAGGAAAGAACTGTAGGGTTACGCTAAGCAAGTTTTGCGACGCACTCCACTATGATAAGAAGAAATATAATGCGTCACCATAATAACGTCAAAAAAGCAAAGAAACTTAAAACTCCTTTGACGGAACTTGTTGAACTTGATGACAAAGCAATCAGAGGTTGTACTGCCCATAAGACTATAAGGAAACGTTTATCTTCACACCTGCTTTAAGAATCATTATTTATTTATTTATTTATTTATTTATTTATTTATTTATTTATTTTTACCCTCAGGACCAAGGGCATTAAAGAGAGAAGTGGGTTACAGCAAATGAGAAGTGAAACAAATATAAGAAACATGACAAATTGGTAGCAAACTAAGAGAGTAAAGCAGTAAATGCAAAAGTACTTAGGTTACAAGCATACTGTAAACAACAACAACAACAACAACAAATATTTGAATTACACAATGTTAGCTAGAAGTCCTAGCAATCCTTTGTTATCGTATATGGATACTGCTTCACCAGGAAGATGGTTCTATTGCGTGAATGACCACAGAAAAAATTACTGCAAAAAAAGTTTTAGTGTGACGTGATTCAAGGCCAACTTGATAGCGGGGGTCGATTCGACGCGATACGTATTGTGTCTGAAAAAATAAATCGTTGCGGATTGTTGAGCGATGTTATAATTTATGAAAAATGACTAAACGTGCGATTTTACGACGAGAAGAAAGTGGGGTAAGTGCAAGGTTGGTTTTCATGGCAGACACACTTGCAGTTCTGTTGTAATTACGTAAGATGAAACAAACTGAATAATTTTGCACGAGTTCTAATGAATTAATTAGTTCGTCAATGGCAGAATCTCAAACAGCGCTTGCATATTCAAGTTTCGGACGTGTAAGGGTAGTATAAAGAAGCATTTTTAGGGATGAAGGGGCAGTTTAAAATTACGGCGTAGGTAGCCAAGCATGCGGTTAGTATTGCGAATTACGTAGTAAGTATGAACATTTCAAGATACGTTGGCGGAGATATGCACCCCTAGGTATTTATAAGAGTGAACTACTTCCACGGGAACATTATTCAGATAATATGTATGCAAGCTGTTAGTTATTCCGGATACCCACATCAATTTACATCTGCCAACGTTTCGTTCCATTAGCCAATGTTTGCACCAGTTTGCTACACTAATTAGATAAGACTGAAGGTGGTTAGCATCCTCTGCATTAGTTGTTTCACGAAAGATAACACAATCATCAGCAAATAAGTGAATGTTAAATGATAGTGATGAAGCGAGGTCGTTCATCTAAATGAGAAACAAAAGAGGCCCGAGTACAGCAGAAGTTACGCTTAAAATTGGGGAGTTAAGGCCGTTTGCAGTTACAAATTCAGAGAGATTAAATAGGAGGCATTCAATCCACTTCTGCATGTTAGCGTCAAGGTTCAGCTTACGTAGTTTATAAAGTAGAAGTTTGTGACACACCTTATCAAACGCTTTAGCGAAGTCTGAAAAAATGCAATCTGCAAATAACGAACGATCGAGAATACGATGCAATTTGTGCGTAAATATTGCAAGCTGAGTTTCACATGAAAATGTTTTTCTCAGTCCAAGCTGGGTTGATGTGAAAAATGCATTCGATTCCAGGAAGCTAACAAGATGTCTGAAGATTATATGTTGATCAATTTACAAGTGATTGAGAGTGAGATGGGGAGATAATGAGCTGTTAAATTTGTGTTACCTGATTTATGCAGTGGAACCACCTTCACGATTTTCCATTGACCAGGCTGAGTAGATGCATCCAGTGATTGCTGAAAAAGTTTTGTTAGTATAATTGAACTAACGGCGTTAATATTTGAAAGAAATTTAGAGTTAATACAGTCGTAACTAGGCGATGAGTGTTGATTCAGGAAATCAATTAGTTTCGCAACGCCAGCCGTATCCACGATTACTGGAGGGATAGCTACATAATCGTACTGGCGAGTATAGGAGGTAGGCGGCCGTTGTTTGGGGACAGAAAAATTTTGCACAAATGCGTCACTAAGGGCGGCAGCGCACTGTTCCTTGGGTATAGGGATGCCCAATGAGTCTTACAGGGTTAGGTGCTCATCATGCAAGGCGTTGATTACACCCCAAAGCTTTTTAACGTTAGTCTTTAACATCGATGGAAGTATGTTAGATAGAAAGTTACATTTAGAACTCTTTAGTGCTGTTACGTACGAGTCGAATGCGGACTTATAAGCGGACCAGCGTGTGGCAGTTGGCGAGTGTTTTGCGGAGCGATGTAGGCGGTTCTTGCGGTTACATAGGTGCTTAAGGTGGGTGTTGTACGAAGGAGCATCAGAATCGGAGGTAATCATGAGAGATGGAATGTACTTTTCAGTTAGTTGCTGAACTTTAGTGGCGAACATATCCCAATTGTGCTGAAGTCAACGATTTTTGAAATTCGGTAGGGAAGTGTCGAGAAATGCAGTTAACTCGTTATTTATGGCGGTAAAGATAGCTTTTTTGTAGATGTGTAGAGTTTTTCTGATTTTATTTGGTTTGCGGCTTAAAGTGTTTATTGAAAATGGAAGTAGGCAGTGATCGCTTATACCGAACAGGTGTGCAATCTCCGAGATTGTAGCAGGGTGGGATGTCAAAACCAGGTCAACGGTTCTTGCAGCATTAGAAGCTGCACGTGTAGGTTACTAGTTGTTACTAGTTGTGACAATAAAAAAACTGCGCCCAAGCCTAAAAACTCATTAGCTTGAGCCGAAAAGAGAAACAGTGAAGAAGGTTGATCGTTCCAGATTATGTTTGGAAGATTAAAATTGCCCAGATGTACGAAGGAAAATTCAGAAAATCGCGTGCGAACAAGCTCTATACTGTCATGTTGGTCATGGAAAAACGTATGTTGTGCAGAGGGTGAGCGATAGCACACGCCTATGATCAATTTTTTGTGACCAAGAGTTACAGAAACCCAGACAGCCCCTAGAGCGTCGCTCACACAAACAAGAGAAGACGTAATGCCATTTTAAATTGCCGAAAGGAAGCCACCTCCTCTGTGTGCAGTACGATCGCAGCTATAAACATGAAATATGCACACCACCGTGAAACACTTCTGTGTCAGTGACATGCGGCAGGTAACTATGTTTCAGTAAGCGCAATGATTTTTGCAAAACATGTGTCAATTGCAGAAGATAAAGAATCGCATTCGTTGGAGGTGCTTCTGACGTTAGAATATAAAACTGACACTTGAGTAAATGAAGAAAATGAACCACTGCCGCTCGCGCTATCCTAGATCTGAGGACGTGGCGGAACAGGATATGCACGCGCTACATTATCACTACGTTGCTTGAGTTCTCTAATTTGATCTGAATTGGCATTGTACACCTATGATTTTCCGTTCAGGATTAACTTAAATCGCAATTTCAAAGGTTGCGAAGAGCCTTGGCTCTTACCGAATGCAATCTTACCGAATGCTTTCTTCGCGCGGTTCGTGTAGCAACGGAAAAATCATCACTTTGATGTTCTTATGCTTCAATTGGCTGCGCAGAGACAGTAGTTTCTATTTGGTTTTGAAGTTTGCGAACTTCACAATAACAGGACGGGATTTATTAGGTGTATACGAACCTAGGCGGTGCACACGTTGGACTGCGTCTGCAGGAAGTGTGTCGGTAATACTACTAATTAATGTGGTTATATTCGACTGTTTGTTGCCCTGTCTCATTACTATAAGGGCGACCATGGAAAATTAAATTGTCGCGGCACGACTGATCTTCCAACTCATTTAAACGAGACTCAAAAATATGTGCATACTCATTATGTATCAAATCGACTGCCCACGGGATAAACTGGGGACAATACAACTTTTTCAACTTTCCAACACTCAGCGCCCAGTAAGTTTATTGTGCTGAAGTACCTAATTCCCACGATTTCTGTTGTTTTTATTTTGCACTCGCCAGCTGACCGTACTCTTTGTGTCCGCTACCATTTCTCCTCGGGCAAGGGTGGCGAGCTGGGAGTGGCCACTCTGCATTTTGCACCCTGCTTCTTTTCATGATTTAGAACTCTGTTAGTGGCGCATCAATGTGGTGTGCCGTGTATGCTGTGTAGTTACCGCGTATGCCGCTCCTAGTATACCGGTGCCTATAAAGAGAAAATTCATAATTTTGAGCGCTATTTTTCGACTGACAGTAACCTACATCTCCGGAGCGCTGCATGCGAGGTTGTAACCACATGTGCTACTTAATTTGCAACCTCAACAGCACTCTGAATTAGGATATCTATCTAGTGTATCTCCGCATATCCTATATTCGGCTTTAAAAAGAGTAAGTGTGACTGTGTGCACTGAACATGAATATACTCTGCCCGTTGCAGCTCTTGATTACCAGGTGCAAACCCATCTATACCCGCCGTGAGAGTTCACGTGTGATAAGTTCACGCAGGATGTCATTCTTGTCAAAATTTCGACCTGCAATGGGTTGGGAAATCAGCGTAACTAGGTTTTTGCAGCTCATTTTTTCGTAGGTATGAAAACGTTTTGTCGAAAGAGTTCCCAGTTGTGTTTGAATTTTCGAACTATATTTTTGTGAAAAGTGTGATGGAATAAAATAAGTTACAACAATGTGTCTCACCTAAATGCACCTTGCACATTTTTTTTTTATTTCAGGTCTCATTTGACAACGAATAAAGTTTGGATGTAGGATTCCTGAAACTAAAAAACAAAAATTTAAAAAGTTCCTTCTGATCTCATCGAAAATTCTGAAATTTTCTGAGCTTTCATAGGTTGCTTTCGAAGCGTGCTTGTGACCCAGGCTCATAATGCATGCTCTCATTACTGCGGTGATTTGAGCATTTTTCCCATACCGCCTATTTCTAAAAACCTCCAAACCGTAACATTTTAAGAGCAGTCAGTAGGAGAAATGTCAGAAGAAGTGTAGTCATGTTAAAGCAGTGAAAAAGTAAGCGGTATTCATTACCGCATTTAGTCTAAAAGAAACATGTTTTCACCTCTAAAGCATTAAACTTTTGGTATTAAGTCTTCTTTTTTTCTGATCGCGCTAAGCGACCTTATAACACCATACATCGTCTGCGGGGAAAGAAGGCCCCTCATCTGCGGCTGTGAGCAGGAAAGCGTTGAGATCAGTGATAACACATCCCTAGAAAAGGCACAAGTGATGTGTTTCTGCCTTTATGGTATGTAATATGTCACATCCGGCGGCATATGGCCAATTTTTCTGCAACCAACCTAAAGCCAAGAACAAGCAAAGAAATATCATGGGAGCAAACAAGATTGAAGGATTCGTTCACTGCGTTGCGCATTTAAATCAAACTCATATAGTGATTTAAGCTTTCCCAGCAATCTGAAAACGCTTTGACTTTGTAAGTTTTGTTTTTAAGCAGCAACGTTTCATTGTATAATATTTTCTGGGAACGAATGTTATGAATAAAAGATTTGCCCCAGGAAGAAATATGTGTGTAACACTTTTTTCACTGCCTAGAGTATTCTTCTTTTTTAGAAAACTAGGCCAGTAAAAAAAAATTTGATGAGGTATTGTGGGCCAGCAATCGGAGAAAGAGTACAATAGCGTGATGATTTTAATGCGAGAAATTCTGTTCTCACGTCCGTATCCAACACCAGGCTTGCTATATCTTCGAACGCGTGGCACCGCAGAGCACCGTTGAGAGGGCATTCGGAATTTTGTGCAAAGAGATACCGAGGGGTTTGTTTAGGTTTTACATTCCTTGGCGTTGCTCAATGCGCCGAGGTTTCGCCAGTGCAGTTCTTAGTGGATTAGTTTCAGTGTCATCGGCGGGAACGTCTTGCGCAATCTCTCTGTGGCCTACTCAGCTTCTACTTCGCCGGCATGCTGCCATTGTCATAGCGTCTTGGTTCGTCACAATCTGCGCCTTCGAAGCAGTAGTTAAAGAATAGGACTGCGAAGAGCTTGGTGGGCAAAGTTTGCTTTAGAGAAGCGACCGAAGCACCCAAGCCGACCAGGGCCGGTGCTTCTTCCTTGTTTCCAACGCATGGAGAGAAGAGGCGACAGGGGATGGGGCATGCCCCTCACTCCATACGCCTTGCCCCCGCGGGAACCCTCTCTAAGCGTGGAGATTGGTCACGCCATAATAAGCATAGAAACAGGAGTGCCTATCACGTCTGCTAAGCGTAAAGAGGGGTTGCTGATCACTCCTAGCAGGCGTGATCGGTAAGCGCGGAGAAATATCACGCTTAGATTAAGCGTGTGGAAAAACTTCAAACGCACGCTTGCATAAGCGTGCATTTCTTTAGAGTGTAGTCGTAAGATAGTGTAGTTGGGCGTATTACATGAGCGTGTTTAGAAAAGTTAAGCGTAAAAGCGTCATTTAAGACGGATGCACAGTCGGCAGGGGGAATTGCGTTACCAGTGCTATCAACAAGGGTTATCAACAAGGGCGTCGTCATGTTCTGGGTTAATAGTGCGCCAGAACTTTTTCGTATCACTAGTTAGCATGGATGACAATGTGTTCTTTAAAAAGTTACATTTAGCTTGTTTAAGAGCTGTTATGTAGTTATATGTAGCGCGTTTGTAGGCTGCCCATCTTTCAGCGTCTGCAGATGTTTCAACTGATCTGTACACATGTTTCTTTTGCTTAGACAGGCGCTTTGTGTGGGTGTTGTACCAGGGAGAGTTATCATTATAGGAAAGAGTGTAGGCAGGGTTACATTTTCCCAATAAATGACTAATTTTAGTAATAAACATATTCCAGTTCAATTGCACGCTTCGGTATAAATATCGGTCAGGAAAGTGTCAAGGAAGATACGGAGTTCATTGTTAATTGATTGAATTTGTTAGCAATCTCGACAATCGACGAACGGTCTAAGTTACAGAAGGCTGAACGAAGGATCAATAGCGATTATATTGCAGTATAAATAAAGAGCTGTAGACGTCAGCATTGTAAGCAAAAAGGCAGAGACCATTTAGTCTGGTCAATTTCGCCTCCAGCCGCCGTGGCAGGGATTTGATCCGGCGTCCTAAAGCTTAGCAGTGCGTCGCCGAAGTCACTACGTCCCAACGGTGGGTCATTTACACTTGTAGAAATACATCTTTTAGCTTAAAGGGCCCCTCACCAGGCCCCTTAGCAAATTATCGTTATACGCTGCAACATGTTACGCATCCTCTAGGGAGCGTTCTGCCGCAAAAAAAAATATTCAAATCGGCTCAATAATAGCCGCGATAAAAATATTTCAGTGCGGCGAACCCATGACTTCAGGAGGCGAGTTCCATTGCCAAGCAAGACACTGTCTCCACTCGCCCCGTCTAGCCACCGCAAGCGAAATTCCTTCCCTGCATTCTCGCATACTGGACCTCGAGGATCGCGTGACGCATATACAGGCCCCACGATTTTTTTTCCTTGCCTATTTTTGTTTTCTTTTTTTCTTTTTCGGCGTTCAGTACTTTCGCTGACGGCGTCGCGCGCGAGCTGTTCTGATTGTCTGGCTTCGCGCAGTGCACATTTTGACGCGCTGTGCACAAAGACACATATCATCATCAGCCTGGTTACGCCCACTGCAGGGCAAACGCCTCTCCCATACTTCTCCAACTAGCCCGGTCATGTACTAATTGTGGCCATGTTGTCCCTGCAAACTTCTTAATGTCATCCGCCCACCTAACTTTCTGCCGCTCCCTGCTACGCTTCTCTTCCCTTGGAATCCAGTCCGTAGTCCTTAAGGACCATCGGTTATCTTCTCTCCGCACTACATGTCCTGCCCATGCCAATTTCTTTTTCTTGATTTCAACTAAGACGTCAATAACTCGCGTTTGTTCTCTCACCCAATCTGCTCTTTTCTTATCCCTTAACGTTACACCCATCATTCTTCTTTCCATAGCTCGTTGCGTCGTCTTCAATTTAAGCAGAACCCTTTTCGTAAGCCTCCAGGTTTCTGCCCCATACGTGAGTACTGGTAAGACACAGCTGTCATATACTTTTCTCTTGAGGGATAGTGGCAACCTGCAGTTCATGATTTGATAATGCCTGCCAAACGTACCCCAGCCCATTCTTATTCTTCTGATTATTTCAGTCTCATGATCCGGATCCGTGGCCACTACCTGCCTTAAGTAGATGTATTCCCTTACCACTTCCAGTGCCTCGCTACCTATCGTAAACTGCTGTTCTCTTCCGAGACTGTTAAACATTACTTTAGCTTTCTGCAGATTCATTTTTAGACCCACCCTTCTGCATTGCCTCTCCAGGTCAGTCAGCATGCATTGCAATTGGTCCCCTGAGTTACTAAGCAAGGCAATATCATCAGCGAAAGACACGTAACTAGCGGTATAATTCAGTGCTACACGAATACTGAGGCAGAACAAGTGGATGACAGAGCATGAGCACGCGCTGGAACACGGTATAAATTGGCACAGTTTCGGTACCTGCGCACGTGAGCGCACGATTGTGGGAACAAGGAGACGAAGCGGAAGTGCATCTCTTTTGCTTCGGTGCGAAGTAATACAAAAAACACGCAGACATTCCGTTTGTGCGCTTTATCATTTCTCTAAACTTCAATTCGTCAATTGAAGCAACAGATCACACAAATAACAGATTTTGCCTTGAATAATTCTTGGAGTCACGTGTCACCACGAGCGACGTCACACTGCGCACAAGAGTACGTAGGCGCAGGGACACGAGTACGTCACCGTCCGGCTTGGAGCGCGGTCGCCCCCAGGGAACGGGAAAACGGCGTTCGGATTTATATTTCAGACGTTTCCGCGGTGCGTGGCGATTTAGTTCTTTGCAAACACGATCGTTGGCGCGCATTATATGCTCTGCGCTTGTCATCTCAAGATGGTTAGTTCTGGGGAGGGGCCCTTTAAGAAGGGGTGGCAACGTATTACTGATGATATCAGACAGAAGCTGACAAAGCTGACAGTGTTAAGTGGAAGCAATTTATGAAAATAAGAGCGTATACTGAGGACACACATATACCTCATAAATTTTACTTGCCTTACAACCTACTTAAACAAAAAAAATACTTATGAATTATATATTAGTATAATGCACCAATAAATTTTTAGTGTGAATGAAATTGCGAATGCATAGGGAGGTGAACAGAAGTCTTTTTCTTCTTTTTTTCTCTCTGTGCCTGCGGGAATTATTTACAGTTTACGTATAAGAATAATTCAAATAACCAACCCGTTAAATTTATCAACATTTGCTAGTCATACGTGCAAACTTCAATGGTCCACTGAAAAAAAAATCATGGACTATTACGATACTCTCTAATGCGAAATTTGAGTGTAGCTCTATACATGCTTTCATGTCGCGTTATACTGGCTGGTGCAGACAATCTGTCTCGTGCGGCACATATCGCAAACGGAGATAGGTGCGGTGCGAGTTCCTCGCTAATCGGGAGATCACGAGAGGCAGCGCTTGGGTGACGTCTGGGTCCTATTCACAGCAGACGCCGCAGACAGACCCCCTCCCCCCCCCATCATGCAACGCTTTGTTTCTACTTATGGTGTAGGTAACGTGCTCACCCCATTCCATCCATGAACAGACGACGGCGCGCTACTCTGGCGCCGTCTCGTAGCGCTCGTCGCCGCAGAGCCCGTCTTGCGCGGTACTACGCTTTTCTTCTCACGCTTTCGCCATGCCCTCCTCCTCCGCTTTCCGCCTCGCGCTCTCTTCACTATCGCCTTCTTCCATTCCCTGCTGCACTCCGCGTTCACTTGTTCGTCCTTTGCTGTACTCATTAGATCGATTACGCCTCAGGGCGCCGACGAGAGACGCCTACGCTAAACGCAGGAACGGGCGCCTGAGAGCTGCCCTTTACAACAATGCTCTGTATTACGTTTTAAAAGAGTCTACAAGTTTTAAAATAAGATTGTAGTTCATTATAGCTCTCATCAATAACATAGTACCTAATTCGACACCTCAGAGGCTTCTTGGAACCTTGCACACGTGCAGCTAGTCTGACAGAAATTATTCATACAAACAGTGAGTTGCTATCCTGCCCCACTTTTAGGGTCTTCTACGCGCTCAGCTCTCGCTGCTCACAATTAGAATATTTCCTCGGCTCCTAATCTTTCCTGAATATTTAACACGCAGGACTAATTACAGATATTGGTTTCACTTGGTGTCCCCTCTCGCGTAGAGCAGTCTGTCCGTTTGTATGGCCCCCGAGGAGGCAATCCAAGGCATGATTGAACCCTGTAATAAGACCAGTTTTCGCGATTCTCACTTAATGCACAAGAAAGTGTGGCTAGATCCTTATATTTTTTCTGTCTTATCTCTCGTATAGGTTGCATGCAGCAACGGAGCGAGCAACATCCTGGGTCCATCAACGAGACGAACTGATCCCTAGAGCGTCGTAGCTGCCCGGAGGCCGACATCTGCTCAGCGGCGGCTCCACCTCGACAGCACTGTCTCCTCTTTTTATGCCATTCTCTTGAATTTTTATTATATCCCGAGGAAGGAGATCTCACGCATACGCCCAGAAGTGAAATGCAAGCCAGCGTTGTTTGCGCTCGATAACCGGGAGTTGCTCATTTGTGTGCTTCATTTGTGATGCTCTCTGAGTGCCCTCTTTCTTTGACTTCGGCGTGATGGCACATTATAGCACAACATCTGCGCCAACAGGTGGGCACTGGCCGCCTACCTTGTTGTCCGGTTCAGTCCCGTTCTTTTGATTTTTCGCCATTTAATTGATTTACATCAAAACGCTTTATGTTTATGGCTGTTATGCATTCATTCTTCTTTTCTTTTCTTGATGCTGCGTGATAATCTTTCCCAAACGTTGAGACTCGCTTCCATGCGCGAGTTAAGGTGCTGTCCCCTTAACAATGGAAATACAACGCATTCAATTTTAATTTGAGCTTGATAAAACTTATAACAGGATAGGGAAGTGTACGACTCGTACATGATTTTAAAGTATTCTTAGCACAAAGTTGTTGCCCCAGACTCGCTGTGGGGCCTATATTATTTTTTGTTATCATTTCCCGTGTCATACCTCAAGTGCCTCAATTTGCGGTATTACACAATGGGTTGGCACTTGTGATGGGTAATGTTTTGATTGAAGCCTTCAAGGATGCATGACTGGACTGATGTATGGCTTCTCAGGAATACGATTACTCTATTTCGCTGTTTGAATGAAAATTAAGATGGGCAGTAGTGAGAGGGGCCGCGGTATAAGCAGCCTTATAGCAGGGCCTATGACATCCGACAAATTATTTCATTTTCAATATTGTACAGCGTACCAATATGAACATTTTTGCAGTTATCACTGGAAAGTGGCTGGAACAAAAAGTCAAATCTTCTTTATTTAAAGTGGTTTCAGCCTCTTTAAGAAAGCGGTGTAGCAGAAACACGACTAAGATGATACAGCATTTATCTAACTTAACAAGATGAAAACAGATAGTAGTAAGTTAATAAAATGAAACGAACACATAAAACTAACAGAAACATTTCTGACGAGAGGGATTTTTGTAGTACACCTAGCAATACTTGACACAGAACTAACATAAAGAAAGAAAACAGACAATGTCAATGACATCTTTAAAAAAAGTCGATTTATCTACACAATCAACTGTTTTATTCCTAGGTACCACGGCCAAAATAAAATAATGATCACTTTTTTTTTAGTTATGCTTTCAAGGTGTACATCTTACGTACGAATGACATTCAAGGAAACACGACGCGTGCATTGTAACATTTGCTTTCTAGGTGCACTTTTTGAAAATGGCGCTTCCCAATGCTCGTTCGCGCGTGAAACGTATACGTGCGAGTTTTCTTCCTCAGTGTCGGTAGAGACTGGAAATCCGTGGGGTCGAGGCATTGTTTGTATAGCAGTACCAAAAAACTTGGCGGACGCTTAAGCTTCGCCTTTAAGAGTGGAACGCGATATCGGGCCCCGATGACGCCAACACCGGGTGTTCTGTGACACGGGATCCGATAGAAAACACTGGTGGGACGATTCCGGCGGCAGTGCGGCCGGTGCAGGCCAGAGCAGTGGTTCATACCGCCGTAAAGCAAATTATATTTTTTTCGCATATTTTCGCAGGTTTTCGGTAAGTCAGGCTTCTGACGCATTTTACTTTGAGAAATTCAATTAGCTTCAGCAACGCATCTGCGCCAAGCGGAAGGCCTGCGTGGTTGTGGTTCGGGATGATTTTTTTCTGACGGACAACGCCGCCGACGGCAATAATGAGTGCATCTCTGGAAAGTTGCTTTTCCTCAGCCCTGCAATCCGTTCAGAGAACGTCCCCTACAGCCATGTCATATCAACGCATGCAACAGACTTATAGCAACCATCAAGGGTAATTAGTTGCGTAAACCACCGAAAAACACAAGATAAAGCTTGCTGTCGTTCCGCATGTGCACATATTACACGGGCTAAAGGATACAGCCTTGCGGTACGGAGTGAAAACTGTTTCGTAGACCCTAGAAAATATTTCAAAAGCCTGCACCCAGGTGTGAAAAGGAAATGAAACTGCCCCTTCCGCACGTCAAAATGTATCTCAAGTGAAGCACTTGTTCCTACGTTCTTTGTAATGCAGCCATAGTTTACCGGATACCCTTGTCGCGCCGAAAATATTATGCACGGCAAAGTGCAAAGTGCGTTAAGACACACCTCCGAGAACAAAAACTGTTCCTGAAAACATAGCTATGTCCCACCTGGCCTTATACTTACCGAGAATGCGGATCGACCCCAACGTTCTCGAAAATACGGAGCCTCACAAGACAAGAAGAAGAGAACTGAACCGCAAGATAGCGGAAGCGCTTCATATTAGATGTTTACACAGAATCCATAAGCCAATCGTGAATAGTCATCACAGATTAGGAGTTTTCGTGTCCCTGTAGCACGGTATCTTGAATGCTGACACATGGAAAACATTTTGTGACATATAGTTATTTTTTCTTAGCCCGTTCGCTCCGCCTTATATGTGATGACACGCGTACCTCTGCCAACTGTTTCTTTGGACCAACTTCCAGAATTAAACAGTTGCGCATGTGTTACGTGCTTCCTCCCTTGTCCCCCTTTCTTCTCCGCGCAGTAATAACATAAATGGTCAAGTTGACGGAAACTAGTCTTTCTGGGGACTCAATCACGCCCTTTTCTTTGGAAAACAAAAGGGCACTTTGATACCTGTATATTCAGAAGACTTTGCAAGAAAGCTGAATGATCAAATGTGGAACCAAACTAGTGGCATAACCGATACCTCAATGCAACAGTCTTTCAGCGAACGCGCAGTTTTCCTGCTTTACAGTGATGTTAAAGGAAACTTAATGGTTAGCAGGATTAGCAAACATGTAAATGCATTGAGACGGAAATTTACAGAATAAAGATGGGTTGGAGTGCATACGGGACGCATTGACAGGTTCCTATCTAGGAGCTTACCACTATCATTGAAAAGAAAGGTGTACAGTCATTGCATTTTACCGACGCTGACATACAGGGGAGAAACTTTGAGGCTGACAAAGAAGCTCGAGAAAAAGTTAAGGACCGCGCACAGAGCGATGTAACGAGAAATGTTAGGCGTAACGTTAAGTAACACGAAGAAAGCAGTGTGAATCAGGGAGCTAACGGGAATAGCCGATCTTCTAATTAACATTAAGAAAAAAAAGGAGCTTGGCAGGCCACGTAATGCGGAGGATTGATAAGCGGTGGACCATTAGAGTTACAGAATGGGTCCTAAGAGAAGGGAAGAGCAGACGAGGAGAGCAGAAAACTAAGTGGGGTGATGAAATTAGGAAATTTGGAGACATAAGATGGAATCGACGGGTGCAAGACAGGGGTAACTGGAGATTGCTGGAAGATGCCTTGTTCCTGCAGTGTTCATAAAACATATGCTGATGATAAACTGCATTGATACTAGCAGCACTTCTGGTTATTTGTTTTTGTTTTCTTTCTGTTTTGTTTTGTTTTTTTTTGCACATACGACCTCATTATAGCTTGTAAGGTAAGAACGACAACAATGCAGACGGTGCTACTGTCAACTGAGTTCTATTTCAGCTAGGAAACGTCACGAATAAATATGTAGTGTTAGCACATCATCTGGCGTGTTATATACTTTGTAAAAAAATTGTGCAGATACCATCGACAATGATTGTCAATGTAAGCGAATAGCCCGAAACAACGAGCGAGGCACGGCACCCCCTTCCTCCTTGCCGCCATCCCCGCACCTCCGTTGCATGCGCCATTCTCTCGGCGCCTTCCCGGAGTTGCCTCGTGAGAGCCATGAACGTGAACGTGAAGAGTGAACGCGTCCGCTTATTGCTCTACATAATGTGTCGGCGTCAACGCCATCATAGTTCGAGAAATGCTCGCCTGCTCCTGCGGTGTATTTTTTATGAGCGAGAATCCACTATGGATTCTCGTCATCCCTGTAGTCCGCGTTCGGCGGGTCACCGCCGGACGGCCAGCCAGACGTGCGATAAACGAACGTGCGAACGCCCTTCTTCCTCTCCGCGGTTCCTACCCACCATTTGCTTGCCAGAGAGCACGAGCTCTTTCCTTCGCCTTCCCACGACGATTGAGTGAAAGTGCGCCCCCACTCCTTCGTGCGCGTCCCCGCCGTGAGAGCCGCCGCACGACGCCCCCGTCCCGCCTTCCATTTTCCTCCCTCGCTCTTTCGACCGTGTGCCCTTTCCCTTGGCGCGTTTCTTTGCTTTCCGTCCCACAAATCCGACCTATGATCGCCACACCAACCTAACACGAAAACGGATAAAGAGCCAAAGAATGCTGTTCACTTTAAAAAGTTAGACGAGTTTACTCAAACATAACATACTTAAACACAAAATCGAAATAAATGGGGATCACCCGCTTTTTTAACGCGAGTTATTTAACTCGTGTATGTGAACAAATTCATATAAGGCGCATTTATCACTATTCTTAATGGGTAACTCAGAAATAAAATGCAAGTCCATAGACAGTTAGGCAGACGTTAATCCTTTTTAGAAGCTCCTCACAAAAGCTTTTTGTGCCAGTTTCCTCTGCTGACAGGCTTGGAAAGGACGTGTTCTGTCTCTCACAGATGTGAGAAGGCGTCGGAGTAACTCGGGGCATGTCAGCGATCGTACAGGCGCCTGCACGTGGACGCCACTTCAAAAACTTCCTCACACCCTAAAATTAGCAACATTAACAGCCTTCAAGAGTTATTTCTACTTCCAAGTATTCACGATACAATAGCGAAGGGGAGGGGGGCGTGACAGAAGAATGTGAGCATGTTTTTATAAAGAACATAAAGTCACTCACGGTTGTTGATTCTTTCCGCGTGAGAAAATCGGAAGAAGCCGCTGAATTAGCGAGACAAAACAAGGGTATAGATTATTGTTTGTCGGTCGACGTTGAGGATTTGTTTTATTCAGTACATTAAGACAATCTCTCAGTTGCTGTTAGAAATTGTATTGAAGAGGATGGCGAAGTCGACTTCCAAAACCCTGCCTGCTTGTCTGTTTACAATTTTTAACCCTTTTTAGTTTTATCTAAGTGTAACATTTATTGTTTTTAACGAGCAGCCTTTTCTGCAACGTAGGGGAATATGTATTGGGTCTTGTGTTGCGCCGATTTTACGTCACATATTTTTAGCTGATATTGACAGGGCGCTCAGCTTCGCTCTTAATGGTAGGAAGTTTCTTAAAGTCCTTAGGTACGTCGATAACTTTTTAGTTCTTTTAGAGGGACAAGGTGACATTACATCCCCTGAGAGTATTTTAGATGTTTCAGACTGATATCTGGTTAACCTTCCTGCCTTTCCTCTTCATCTCTCTCTCTCTCTCTCTCTCTCTCTAGCTGTTTTAAGCAAGCGGGGTAGGGTTTGAATTTCATTTATGAATTGTCTGGCATTGAGGGTTTACAACTCCGGGATCTCAGGCTAAGGTTTCGCGCAGATCATGTATGCTGGGAATACTTCCCACGTGTCAAGAAGGGTCTTTTGTCTTTTGACTCTGCCCACTAAACTATAGTAAAAAGGGGCATCGCGTTTCAGTGCTTGGATGCTGCGCTCCGAAAGTCGTGCCCGCATACAGTGCATGCATCATAGCTTTGATAATCAGATTGGTCGCCTATTGGCAGCGGGATTTCCTGAGTTGCTTGTTGGTGCAGTGACCGAATCTCTGCTGAAAAAAGTTAAGGACAGAGCCGAAACGGAAAGTGCGGAGATCCAGCGACGGACGGCGAGGCTATTATATGCATAAGGTCTCGCACAACCTGAAAAAGGTCGCGAACAGGCATGGTATTCCTGTGGTTCTTTTACGGCTCCTTATGAGCTTTCCAGGCTCTGCCCTTAGATTTGTGTTGACAGCACGCGAGGTTGCAAAACACGACATAAACACCCCAAAGTAGGGTGCGCGACAGGAGTTGTATATTCAGTTCCCTTGAAGTGTGGAAATGTGTACATCGGCCAAACTCAACGGTGCGTCAACGACCGGCTCAGGGAGCAAGCGCTAAAGGTTAAGAAATAAAGAGGACAAATACGCACATTTGGAACATCGCGTGTGGTTGCGAGGCACTTTTTTCTGAGACCACTATCTTAGGCAAATCTGCAAACCACACGGCTGGAGTGGCTTTAGCAGCATTCCATATCCACAAAAATTCACCTATCTGTGTAAGCGAAGCATCTTTGCTTTTGCAAAGCGTCGAACTGGGCTTCTTGAGCTCTGCTATCTAAAGCAGGCAGCAGTTTTGCTCACCTTTTTTAGTTTCTACTTATGTTTATCACCTTCGCATGGGAAAAAGGGGTGTGACACTTGTGCGTGGCTCACTTAAAATCGGAGGGTGTGTCGACTGGAATAAAAAGTTGGTAGTAGCACTTGTCCGCGTCTTTCATGTCTTCTTTTGTGTGTGTGTATTTTTTACGCTGTTTTTGGAATTAACAATGTTAGACGAACTAGCCCAACAGTCCTTCTGAACTATAGCTAAAATACGCCTGAAACAAATACGAACATCAAGGATGCGCATACTGGGGTAGCACAGGTAGGAGATGAATGCGACCGTGCCGGACACTTATCATTTACGGTACGCTAAAAACAGTAGTAACTAAATCTCTGGCGACTGCTCCGAAATTCATATATCACGTTAACAATAACTAGCAACAACGAATTCACCACGTACCGGCCAAAAGGCTCACAGAAAGCGAGAATCAACACATTATTCCAAGTTGCTTTGTCCGCTTGACGCAATTCGCAATATGGCGGGCAGCGCTCAGGCAGCCTCCCGCGCTGCAACCTCAGGGGGTGAATCTCCGCATGGCTGCCAATAAATGTTTTTGCGCAGACGCATTTTCGACGCTAGCGCCAAGGTCCCCTTCAGTTACGCTCTAGCATCAGGGCGATACTTCGGCAAAATGGCGGTGCACACGATTATTTACGCTGTTATGGCAATAGAAACAGCAGGAGCGCGGCACCTCCTCACCCTAGCACTGTTTTTTCTTTGTTTCTATTATGACGAACCACTCCGCTCCCTCTCCCCCCTTCGCGCCTTTACTTTTGCTTTCTTTTTGCCTGGCCGCGGTGCATATTTTTTTCCCGTTTTTTTTTTATCGTGCGTGTGCGCTCCCCTAGCATTGTGAACTGGCGAGTGGTGCGCCGTGGGTTCTTTATGCCTTAGCAAACACGCAGTCCTGTTCATACTTTGAGCATGTCAGCAGACAGACAGACAATGAACTTTTATTGAGGTCCTGAGGGACTAGCCGGCGGAGACCCGTTGGGGCCCCCGGCTCGCCGCTGGCTGCTCCCATGTCGGAATCGGGAGGCCAAGCCTCTCCGCTCTTTCACGGGCCCTCTGGACGGCCATGGACTGGAGCTTGAGTTCCGTACTAGATGTGGCCTCATCCCAGTCCCGTTCGCTGGTGAAGGACCTATCCCGTAACGCAGGACACTGCCAGAGCATATGAGATAGAGTGCTAACCTCCTCCCCACAATCCGGGCACTGTGGGTCGATTTCTGGGTAAATCCTGCTTCAGAAACCTCGTGAGAGATATGACCTCGTCTGAAGCATCCTAAGCGTGATCGATTGAGATCTGCATAGATGACAGCATATGCCAGAACTTTATGAATTCCACTTCCAGCACAACAGTTCCTTGGCCTCGTTTTATTGACTTCCGTTTCCGAAAACAAATATTTTAGCGTAACTTTGTATGATACAGAAGAGAATAGGCTTGGGCTGGTTGGTAAAACATAGTTACACTGGAAGCATAGCGCACCAAGGACGATCCACAAAGACTAAACAGGACAAGCGCTTGTCCTGTCTAGTCTTTGTTGATTGTCCTTTGCGCTCTATGCTTCCAGTGTAAGTATGATACAGGCTCAGAAAATAAAGAAAGGTGAAAAATGCATTACGTGTACATGATTACTAAACAACAAAAGTTCACAGACAGTGAAATAACAAAAAATAAATAAAACTCAAGAAAACGCGATGGCCGTCTGATGTACACACAAGATATTTTTATATTATGCCCTAAAGACCAAAGTGTAGAAGAGCTTCTGATATGCGCACTGAGAGCTTCTGATATACTCACTGAGATATTGCATCAAAACTGGACGACGTGTATGACAGTCATGACAACTAAAGGAAGGGAAAATTCAGTGGTAATGGCAAAAACAATGACACGCAAAATACCTAAAAATTGAATAAAATACTAAGATTGTTTGATTGACAGCCAGACCAAAAAAAAACAACAAGAGCTTACTTACAAACCTGCACAAAAGTATATGAAATGCATGACATGTTCATTACTACTGAACAAAAGGAAAAAGACATGACAGAATAAAAATAACATTGTACTAAAAACTGAAATATACATTATGTTGCACTTGGCCACAATTTGAGTAACGGTGGCAAGGGGGAACAGAAAAGATAGTCAGCTTTTGCAGCAACCGAACAGAGCGCGATTCGAACAAA
The DNA here is from genome assembly GCF_038994185.2 of Dermacentor albipictus. Lineage (NCBI taxonomy): Eukaryota > Metazoa > Arthropoda > Arachnida > Ixodida > Ixodidae > Dermacentor > Dermacentor albipictus. Next base: position 127,024,975 of record NC_091821.1, on the reverse strand, counting down.
GATATCCGATTGCGCCCCAGTAGTGCTGATGGCGAAGCAGAGGCGCAGCAGCCACGATGTCCAAGGCCCGAGCTCAGCCCTTTTGCGAATTATACAAGTGTCAGCTAGCTACGCGGGTACTGGCAAACATTTCGACATGCTTATTAACAGGATACAAGACTGCTTTATATTCGTTGCTACATGCGTTTCTGCTGCAGCTTCCTGAACGATGGACAGATCTCGCGCTATCTGCAGAGTGGCTGCTCCCTGTACAAACCGCTCTCGCTGGCGGAACGTAGCGATCAAAAAGCGCTGTTTGCTGACATTATTCCGCAGCGCGAACGACGCGAAGCATGGCAGGAAATTCACACGAAAACTTGCAGACATGGTAACTAAAAAAAGGATAATCCCTTTACTGTGAATAAAAGAAAATACGATTGTCGCAGTTTCAAGGAAATTTATTTATTGCATTTCCTTTTCAGTATTTTATCAAACCACCCTTCGCAGCAATGACAAGTTGAATGCGTCGTGGCATGGAACTGTAGAGGGATTGCACCACCTGCTGAAATGAGCCTCGGAGGGCCTCCCATTCGGCATTCACGGCTGTCCACAAGGCGTCCGCCGTTGTAATGCCGAGGTTGTGAGTAGCGAGCCGGCTCTTCATGATGCCCCAGATGTACGGGGTTTATATCCGCCCCTACAGGTGGTCAGTGCAGCGTAGGCATAACATGTTCTTCTAGGACTTTGGTTACCGAGCACACAGAGTGGATAGGGGTGCGATCATGCTGAAAGAAATACACGCAGTCTTCGAAGGGTCCGTCAAGAATCTACGAAATAAAGACGTGATGAAGCACAGTAAGCTGCTGCAGACCTTGAATTCGTATAAGCGGACCAAGGCTTTCTTTCGTCATGGCACTCCACACGCTTACGACACATCAGCCACTCGAGAAAATGCTCTGGGTGTAGTGAGGAAGGTTCCTTCGGAGAAATAAGGGAAAATATCGCCGATTACTGAATAAAACTTACTGTATGAGGGCACAGAAACGCCGATTTACGCTGATCGACTTATTTGTGAAAGGTGAACCTATAAAAACCATGTTTAACAACAGCAGCAAAAAATTCTGCACGGAACGGCTTTTCAGAAACGAAAAGTTATGATGCCCCGAAGGGGTCGTATCAGAGAATTACGGACCACAACACTGATTCATGTGCACTTACTCGTATAAGCCACAAAAATATCAATGGTGCGTAAAAAAAAGCAAATGAAATAAACTCCATATCTGCAAAATATCTAACAGGCATACCTGCATACTCAAGTCGAGGCAGAGACCTGGGAAATATAATTTACATTCTTTGCACACTGATATAACTGCTGGAGTAGATAACCAAAGGAAATGTTAACACGTACGGATAACTGTTCAGGGAAACAGGCGCCTCAACTGGTTAGATTAAACAGGCTAATCAGGCTAATTAAACAGGCTAATTCCGGTCCATGAAAACGTCAATCTTCAGCCCCCCAGTCTTCGACATCTCGGGCAAATTCGAGACGCAGACGTCTCTGGCGGTCCGTAAGGCGTGGTTTCTGTGATGCCGTGCACTTTCGTAGTCCGGCTTCATTCAGCCGGCGCCTGCTGGTGGCGCAAGAAATATACAGGCTACGTTTCTATCGCGGATCTCTTTCGCACTTACGAATGGATCAGCTACTACTGCTACTACAATTAATCGATCAGTTTCCTCCTGCGTGATCTTTGGCCTTCCACTCCTTCCGGCATCCACAAGGCGTCCATTCTGTCTTCGATAGACCTGGATAGCTCTGTTCACGGCTCTCCGTGATCGCTTTAGCAGATTGCAGATCGGGCGCTGTGGTAAGCTTCCGAGAAATAACTCGACTATTCGCTTCCTTTCCTCGACTGGCACTCTTGGCGGCATGCTTGCAGAAGACTAAGCGGCAATACGCAAAATACGCTTATACACTTACACAGTGTAAGGCTTCTCAAACAACGTCTGTGTTCGCCAATAGGGAGGCGCGATAACGCAGTGGGAAAATCTGAGCATAGCAGCGTGAAAGCCTGACAATGAGTAGCGCTTCTTCGATCGTGGTATTCTGCCGACGATAGCACCATAGAGAAAGAAATTTCAACAAGAGCGGACACTCCCATAGAGCCCAGCGGCCGAATTGACTGTAGCACACCAAGCGGATGTTGACTTCTTCCGGTTTCGGTTTTGGGCGCGCGCGTTTTGAACACCAGTTGGTACACGCCGCGCCGGCTCCGCTGCTCGGCGCGGCATTCATTTTCGTTTTTTTTTTCGCTTCTGCTGAACCTCGCGTGGCGTTGGCGTGGAATCGTTTCATTATTAAGTAGAAATGATTGACCTTTACAAGACTGCACCGAATCTGTCAGGTGCAATTTCATAAAGAAAACGAAAGACGTCTTCTGAAATGATGAAATGTTTATTTTGCTCTATATAAATGCTCGTTCCGGGCTGCTTCTGCATTCATCCAAAGTTGTGGCACCAGGTAAGCAGCAGTCGTTGCCGTACGATGCTCCACCGGATGCCATTAGCTGCAAGGAAGTAAATTACAAGCATGTATCGTTTTGGTATATTGACCTAACAGGAGTATTTCGTGTTGAGGCGAACAGTGCGTAAGTGGTGAATGAGCGGCATCACAGATAAATTCACTTTTACGTACATTTCGCAACAAATACTTCTCCCAAACAATGCCATAAAATCTGAACATCCGATTTTCAAGCACCCCTCCTTTCCCGGGCATTATTTCCTGCACTTTAAGTGCACAAATACACGGGTGACTGCGCGTTTCCAAAACAACTTGGACTTAGTCGACACGATGGTAGGCCAAGTACACAAAGGTGGCTACAACACAGGCTCAGCCAGACCATGTTACACGCTCTCAGAATGCCTTCTAATCGCACTCAAGTCAGACTCGTGGGTGCAAAGCCTGTTTTCAGTCGCTCAGAACACATAAATGGCATGTTCTTGAGCTCCTCCGTGTTATCTTTTACGCGTCCTGCCGGCGCATGCAACACTCCCGTGTTATCACTCTCGGCAATCGCTCGTCGCGTTTTCGAGAAGCGTGAGTACCGAAATAAGCTGTATGTTGTTGCAGGGCTATAAAATGCGTCACAAACTTGTCCCACTAAAATTCAGTACACGCAAAAGTAACTCACTATGGCCGGCTTGCTTTTTTTTGCTAACACCTTCACAACCCCAGGCGCGGCGAGCAAGCCTCAAGGTATCCCAAAAAGTTACAAAATAAATTACAATACTTTTTCTGGTCACAGAATGCGTCACGTACTTCTACCAGTAAGATTCAGTACACGCGAAACTGCGGCACACAGCCGAGCTGCTTTTCGCTAACTGCGTCACTAAGCCGGGCGTGGCAACCGTGCTTCTAAACTACCCCAAATATAACGACGTTAGTTACAATAATGTTGGGGGCCACAGAATGCGCGAAAACTTGTCTGTCTTAGGCGCTACGACGTAGTACACGCATGTACACGCGCAAATCCGTCACACGGCGGAGCCCGTTTTCGCTTAACAGCTGCGTCAATAAGCCGGGCGCGGCAAGCGTGCCCAAAAACTACCGAAATAAGTTACAGTAATGTTGGGGCTCATAGAAAGCGTCGCAAACATCTCCCAGGACGAGGCATTAACTAAAGTTAACTGCGCCAGGACGGCGGCCACTCGAACTAAGCCTAAATGCTTAAAATGCGCCGCACACTGTCAAACACAATTTCTCACCTTGCCGTAGTCCAGTAGTGCAATGGTGCCGTGTCGAAATGCAGACGATACGCACGAGAAGCATAGAGGAGGCCGGCAGCACCAAAAAATGGGCTATATCCAAACAGACGGGTCGCCGAGCACGCAAGCTTCGCACTTACGACCGGCCTCGCTCACTCCTGCGGCTTGTCTGGCGCATAACGTATGCACGCGCGTTTGGCCTGCCGCTAGGTTGTTGCTAGGCAACGCAACAAAAAGTTGCAAAGTACAAGTTCATTTACACGCAAAACTTTTTCACTTTTAGTGGGAAGGAATAAAAAACATAAAACGTTGTCTGGAAGTTTATTTCAGATTCTTTTTTTTCTGATGCTCGCGTCAACTAACGGATGTTGTTGAAACTAGGCGTGACGTGTTTCCTGTTGCCAGTTTTTGAAGAGTGTCCCCTCTTGTTGAATTTCTTTCTCTATGATAGTACTCTGTGCGGGGAACGCCCCGCTCCGCGGAAAGCATAGAGTAACATAGTGAACGACAAGAGCGGACAGCAGAGCCGTTTCGCGGCCGAGCTATGGAGCTTCGCCGATTCCGCTAGGTGGCAGAGCACATCAAGAAAAATGCGGCTGTGGCTGCGGCTAGCAGCTTGACAGGCGGAACGAGCACTGGGCAAGACTTAACACGTGCGAAGCCTAGCCACGCCGCGCCGCCGGGTTCTTTCTTTAAATGCACCTGAGCATCGTTGTTGGGCTTTTCTGCCAGCGCATGTTTCGTCGCCGTTTCATGGTAAGGCCACAGGAAGTTCTTTTGCAGGTTGTCAAAAACTTATTCTCTTCGCATTTCGTTATGTCACTGTTAGCCACATGAACGAGTGACGGCGGCCTTGCAGCCATGAACCGCTGCTGCCCATTCGCCACGCTGACTTTCATCTCGCATTCTCTGTTTTTATGCGCAGCAATGAGCGGTGATGCTAGCGATAACAGCGACGCGGTAGCGTCCGAGCTGCGAGGCACGTTCGATACAATGACGAAGTTAGAAAATAAAATAAAATGGTTAAGAAATGGCGGCCTATGAACATATGCCGTTCGGGGCAGTGAGCTTTATGTAACGCGCAGCGACTGCTGAAAAAGTATGGTGCTGTACTTTTGCAAAACAAACGTAGCTATTTCTAAAGCGGTACACGTGCAATATTTGAAGTATGGCAATAATGCGCTCTCTCTCAACCTCCGTAGCAGGCTATGTGCGCTCGAACGTTGTTAGTTGTTCTGCATTGGGCTGAAGATACGTATTTTCATGTTGTAATTGTCTATGGAGTCGTTACCGTAGAAAGTTCCTTGTTTCTTAGCATTTATAACAGTGCTTTCTTAACAAAAAAAATACGCATTACATGAAGGAGCGCAGCATCTCCATTATAAATCTTTTCAGGCTCCAGTATTACTTATACGAAGGAACGTAGCGTCTAGGTTCAATAGCTTTGAATCATCCAGTATTGCTTACCTTCTGCCTGTCATGCTACATATTGCAGGAATCTCCACCATTTCCTCAACATACACTGTACAGCCAAATGACATCATGCATACTCAAGGGCAATATTCCAAGTATCAGAAGGCTTTGAAGACAGCAGGTGAAGACCCCCAACATGAAGTGCTTAATTTCAGCTGTTTAATGAGGGACACGCTGGCTTACACATTCGAGACGAGGATGTTGGTGCGTGCTCAATTATTTTGCAGCCTTTTATTCCGGCACGCAGCCATTCACAAAATTTTGCTACACTAATTCACCCTGCTGCGCAGAAGTACAAGCAACAACGTCATATTTTTTTCTTCCTTAAAACAATCTTATTTTGAGCAAATGAATTGCTGGAGTCTGTGTGCAGTTTTTTTTTTTTGTCATTATCTGGATAATTGCTACACGTCTTCTATGTGTTTTGCTTGTGCAAAGTTATTGCCATCACGCCAATAATTTCAGACTATTCTCCGTTATACCGGTGTTACACGACCACTTTCGATCGCGATCAAGTCCGATGCGGATGGAAATTCTTGACTGCTATGGCTCCATCGCGCAGCTTGCGCAAAAGAACTGATCGCAACCTAGAAATTCAAATAGGATTGGGCTTGATCGCGTTTAAAAGTGCGCCGTGTGACAACCGTATTACTTGCATTTTGCAGTGTCTTGCAGTTTTCATGTATCTGCATCTTACAATCTTGCTGCAATAAATTGTTGTCTGCTATTTTCGTGTTCTTGGCTGTGCAGCAAGTTGATTTATATTTAACGAACATGGCGCATTTATTTACGATACACCTTCTGGCGTGAGTTACTAGACGTACAATATCAAGCGATAAAGTTATACATGCTCAACAGTTGGCATGATTGTTGCGCTAAGTTACAGCTTGAAACAGCAAATATCAAGTTAAATGAAACTAAAATGTAGTGAAACACCTTCGTGTGCTCGTCGTCACAACATATAAAGAGCGCCACAAGCGCCTGCATGAAATCACTCGATTTAAGCAACGTTACTGGTCACCCCCCCAAAAAAGCAACGAAACTGAAATTAGCGCCTCCGAAATTCGGCGGCGTGCGCGACCATCTTGGAGGCTGGTGCGTTTCGCCGATTCCGCTAGGTGCGCTGAGAGCCAAAGTCGGCTAAAATCCCTCAATCTCCCAAAGTAGCGCCAACCACTTCCCTCCTCCTCCGCTCGACGGTGGCACCGCCGGTGCTGGGCCTGCCGTAGCATAGGACGGCTAACACGCTACGGGAGGAAATCCGCGGAAAAGTCCGTTCGAGCCTTGCGGAGCAGTTTTTTCAATCGAGATCTTGCTTCGTCAGTCGGTAAAGGCCGATCCACACGACGGACCAAATTGCTCTTTTGGACCGCGGTCCGCGCATCACGTGATAGGACGTCACCAGTACGTGCGTACCACCGTTGGCCCGCGCAAGACCGCGGCCCTCGCGGTCCAACAAATCGCCGAGGCTTTTCCCGCTTCCGTTTTGGCGGCGGACCGCATGCAAACCGCAGCGATTTTGGCGTAGCCAACGAATGTTGTCCGGCAACAGAGTGTCTTCAGCCAAATTACAGTGTACTAGCCAAATTCAATCTAGTTTTCGGCTCAGCAAAAGCCAGTCAAGCCAGTCGTTTCATGTCCGCCGTTCCGCCTACACGTGCGTGCAGCGGATATATTTTTAAACACCGTGTCCTCTTGGAGTGACGAGGATGTTTTTTTTTTCATTTTGTATGCCTCGTTGAGCAGTTCCCGGCTTTGGGGGACTCGAGCCGGAATGATAACAATGATAACACTCTGGCCGAGAGTGTAGCTGGTTGGTCTGCTCTGCCGTCTGCTATGGCGGTCCGCCGTGTGGATGTGCTCTGCGCCGGACCGGACCGCGGCGGTCCGTGACGTCGCATCACGTGACCTAGCGGCCCGCGGACTTGGTCCGTCGTGTGGATCGGCCTTTACTGGCCTTAAGAATTTCGTGTTGGAAATGCAGAAGAAAAGGACTCTTAATCAAGGCGTAAAGCGCGCGCACGTTGAGAGTTCGTGTTGCTGAAACACGACGCAAGCACGCGGTGTGCTCAAACACGCGCGTAATTACCAAAGTTTCAGGTTTTGACAGCCTGAAAGTATGTGGTACGTGGTTTCGTAGGTTCATTTACGTACCTGCAGGATACTTTTGTTCGGCCGCGGCGCGTGAGCGATTCCGACTTTGCGGTCAGCAATGCCTGGCAACAGGACCATTTTTTTCATTGCGGGGTGCCTTGGTAATCGTGAGAATATATTGTTTTTTTTTTTTACAAGTACTGCTCCAGGAGGGCACATGTAACGGCTAACGGAGGCCTCTGAAGAGCACGCGACATTAGAATAAAGCAGGCAGCGCAGGGAGTGTTCGCATACAAAATTGGCTGTCCGCTGTCGCGGACAACCGCTGTTATACTCCCTTGGCATGCACAGGCTTCGGCGAGCCCCATCCAGCCCTAGTTCTAGCTTTGGTGTTCCCGTTGGAGCTTTGGCGCCCTGGAGGCGCCGTCAATAATACGAAATAATGACACGTCGTTACAACTAGAAATAAAATCTATTGGAGAAATACAATCGCGCCGAGACGGTAACTTCTAAAGCAGCGCTAGCGCGCCCGCGCGAGAGTTATGAAACGCTAACGAGGAATTCACCGGCCCACGTACGACTCTACGCTCAAAGTGCACGTTAAACATCCCCTGGCGACCTAGATAAAGTTATCCGGAGCCATCCACTATACGACCTCCATCATAGCTTTAGTCGCTTCGGGACGTTGAAAACGTTAATCACCACAAACCAAATCAATACATGCGGGCGGACATTCGAAGCTAAAAGGCTGCATCCATAAGTCATAGTGAGCCTTGAAAAAGCGTGGAGAATGTGCTAATTTCTGGTGGAGCTCAAAACACACTGAGTAAAGTAGCTTCTATGTCACAGGCCAGCTGCAGATGCATGCACTTTCACCGCAAGACGAAACTGCATGAAATAAAGAGAGCACATTGGAAAAAGAAACGTATACTTCATCGCGCTAAAAACAACGCAGAGCATGAACACATACGCTTTTTCGAAGCGGAAGGCGTGAACTAGGCTCAAAAGAAGAGGTTGTGAGGAACCGTGGCACATACTTCCCAAAGCCGTGCTTTCTTTGCCACTTCCTCGAAGTCAACCCGCCCGATCCTGTGAATCCACACTTTTCTTCTTTTTGCGTTGCGCCCGCCGGATGGCGAAGCAAAACACTTTTTTCCATTGCTGTGTACGTTGCGACAACCGAAGGCGCCGCAGCATGGTATCGCAATTAAGTTCTCGGCCCTAACACATTCTATTACGCTAACGCACTCCGTCAGTTCGCCTGCCGTACTTTCGTCTCGCAGGCCCAACAATGGAGGTCGGAGCGCGCTGGAAAGAAAAAAATACACAAAAGTGCGGCGCCTGCTTCAACGTGACACAGATTGGCCAATGGGGGAGCGGAGGAGGCTGGGGCGACAGGAGGCGGAAGCGCCAGGGTGAGCGGGGTGGCGGAAAGATATAAGAATGGCGCTACTTTTGAAAAATTGAGGGGTTTTAAAGTCGGCCGCAGGCGCTTATGGGAGTGTCCACTATTTTCGTTTACTGTGTTACTCTATGAGAAAGCGCGAGTGGTGTGAATCGGCCAGGGCGCAAGATATATACTCTTTGGGTGGGGAATCTTCTTGGCTTGGTGAGACACGATCGACCAGCTAAAGTTGCAACGGCGCGCTTCCATCGGCCCGGTGACAGCAGCGGATACCTATTGGTGGCGGGACGACACAACTTCAGTTAGAACGCAGGCGGGAGCTTGCGCGGACAAGGAACGCGAGCATAATACAACCAACCAGAGAACGGCGTCTGCACGCGGCGACCCCTCGCCGTATCTGCTCATTAGCCCGGCGATGCCCTCTCCCCCAGCATCTCTCCTCACCATGGTGACCTATAAATATATATAATTATACTGTTGCGCGTAACTCAATCACTTCGGATTTTCCGCGAAGCGCCGTTGCCATACCAACGGGAGATAAAACCAATGAAACATCTTATGTGTTGAAGTCGCGTCGTACTGCCGACAGGCATCCGCGGCCATCGGTGCGCGCGGTTGCACCTGAAGGGTATATATCCTACACCGTGGTATCGGCCAGACAGCCGTGACAGAAGCGGGGAAAGCAGGCGCTTCCGTAGTTGAGAAACAGCGCCGAGATCGGACCAAGTGGATGCAAGATGCCGCACCGCTGCTTCGCGAACAACTCTACTGGCGGCGGCCGCAAATTCCTGTGAACGGCGCCCTCGCGGGTGCGCAGCGAGCGAGCAAAGCAGGCCAGCGAGATAAGATGGACGCGCTTCGCGCTGCGCCACTCTCGACAGCAGGCACCGAGCCTCCAGACGGCGCGCGCATGCACACGGCCACAGGCTCGCATGGTGCCCAAATTTATGAGCACGACTGTACATGCACATCTGCACGTTCACCTGCTGTCTTTAGGCACCTGAAAGAACCTGCTATGGCTTGTTCTTGACGTATTCGTACACCGCTGCATGATGCACGAGCGCTGCGAGTAGTGAAACGGGTGAAGCGAAGCTTCCATAGGAGCCCGTACGTTCAAAACATGGTGGTCCATCGGCGGTTCATGGGGCTTAGCGCCGTCTGTGTGTGGCGGGAACACTTCCGGCGGAAGAAGAAATAATGTGACGCCATGTCCATTAAAAGAAGAAGTGACGTCATTTTGTTCTCGAAGGCGCGAAATTTCTTTTGTTGGCCTGCTTTTGGAGCTATATATTCAAATGCCCAGCCATTCGACTTGATGGACGTTTCGAACTTTCAGTGCCGAAAGTGATGCACGAAAAGCCAGCCGTACGGTTAAGAATAATGAACATAAATTGTTAAGATACATTTTTATTATAGCCTTGTGAGCAGCTCTTTATACGGCAAATTCGGAGGCAGCCCCATTTTAACGCTTCTGTATTTTTTTTATTTAGATCTTGAAAATCGCAGAGTTGACGATGTTCATCATTGCATTTCAAGACTCAATCCAGGCAATTTACAAGCCGATCGCACCGAGAGCGCAGGAAAGGCCGCACTGCTGTCTTGTCAGATGTAAACGCCCCGTGTCGGAAAGCGCGACGAAGTTTGAAACAGAACATCGCGAAACAGAACATCGAGGCCAGTCGAGACAAGCATCTGCCGGTACGGGCCGTATCAGTATTTATCGCGACGTGCCCTCATTCAAACTTCGCCACGCACTTCGTCAGAGAGTGTTTCCGCCTGATGTAACAGTGGCATGCTTTTATTATTGCGCATAATTAGGTTGCGAACGTAACCCTACTGTATTGCTTGCTGTTCCCCCCCCCCCCGTTTAACGCCCACAAGAAACCTGAGGGTGTATACGTAAATAAATAAATAAATAACATAGCAATATGTATAATTGGAATAAAATACCTTGTATATAACTTGGCATTTTCTGCAGGACATCCCGCCCCGCAAAATAATATACAAATTTTCTCGTCATCAAAAATTCTTATATATATCTGATGACATGTCAGTTTTCCTTCATATTAAAGTTATCAGAAATTTTTTGGGGTTCATGGCGAATTTTCTCCATAGCACCTAATGTCTTTCGCAAGAGAATTGGCCCTCATGATTCTGGTTAGCACGTGATGTGCAAGATTTTTTTTTTTTTTGCTGTTTCTCATATGTTTCTAATTTAACAACCAATTTTAACAATTCTAACAATTTACCAATTTAGAATTTACAATTTACAATTTACCAATTTAACAATTTTTTAACAATTTCTAACAACCTCCTTAACTTTACGCGCAAAGTGTGTTCATAAAAATATGTAGTGTATAACAAAGAAAACATCGTATATATATATATATATATAGGCCCCTACAGTCGCGCCCAACAGCGCCCAGCCGAGCATCGAACCACCGCTCACGCTCACGAGTCACGTTGTCCTCTGCTTCTTCGACTGCTCCCTCCCATGCCGGAGTGCCCATAATATTATATATATATATATATATATATATATATATATATATATATATATATATATATATATATATATATATATATATATATATATATATATATATATAAACACAGCTGTTGCAGGATGAAATCTAATACACCTTTTAGTCGCCATATTTGTTCGCTATCAACGTCCCATACACGCTCTTATAAAGGGAACTCAATTTCGAGTACCTCATTTTCCGTTATAGGGCTCAAGAAGTAAACAATGTCTGTTTGACGTTGTATTGTTTATGGTCACATCATACTGCTTGCTTGTTAGTAAAGACACTTAAAAATGGCTCAGCGTTTCGGCTTATTTTCTATCTTGAACTGTTACAGCACTCACAATTACTTTGCGAACAGTTTCAGTCGCCAAAGAAGGACCTGGTGTTTTGTTTATCTTTCTCTATAAAATGCCCAGCTTTATTTTGATGGGGCTGGAAAAAAATAGAGAGTCACGATGCCTATTGCGCAGGAAGGCACTAGCTTTATTGCTGTGTTGCCTGAAGGTTTCACTACCATGACTATCATGTGCGTCACATTTGTCATGCGTTTAGTTCTGAATGACTGAATAACATTCTAGAATATTTAACTTTGTAACCGACATATATGAGAAGAACCTAATCAAATCCACATGTAAGCTCTCCAGCATGAACAGCGCATGCGTATTCATGTTTACAGGAAGTAGACACCTTATTAACAAAGCCTATTTTTTGTCATTAGTCCAAGCGTCCAGTGTATGTCTTGCGGAAAGGAATCTGGTTGCAACTATTCGCAGAGAACGTCTCTATTTACGCGTGGCGACGCTATGGAGAACGCTGTGGTGAAGCTTACATGTTAAAAATATATAATAATAATTATCTCCTGGCAAAGCGTAATTAGGCGCACCCGCTTAAACAGCGAGTAAAAATATTCCTACCTATTGGAGGTGCTGGCTTGCACACCCTGTGTCGTCTACTCTAAACATGAAAGTTCTCTCTACAGTAATCGAACGCCTTAAGTACAGCTATTATTAAATATTTCTGACCCTGCTAACCTTTTTCTCCTGCGTTTCTTCCTTTTTCTTGACTAGTTTTCTTTCTGCCGATGTACATAGCTTTCTTATAACGGTGTTCCCTTTGTTTACGTAAGATGCAATTATGAGACTTGAAAGCCTTCTTTTTACAGCGCGAGACTCCTGTTTTGCACTGACATCTACTCGACATATCTGAACTAGCTTTCCTAGAGGCAGAACCTTTGTATATATAATCCTGCGATGTTTCAAGATAGCGGGCCCCTCAAGGGAAACACTGCCTCGCATAAATTCCACATGTCTGAAACGGCTACTGCGGTCATTTAATTAAACCAGGCTGCTGCAAAAACACGGCAATCTTTAATGAAATGTCAACACCATTCGTTCCCGTCGCTAGCCTGCCAAATTGTAGTACATCCTCGGCCACCGCTTGGAGCCCTGTAGCTACCAAGATCGATCTCCTGGCGCCGGGCTATACAATTATCCTGAAGTCCTGCTCAGCTTACTGAAGGACGAGTCCCGGAGAGAGCTCGATCAATACATTTTTCTTCCCAATTTCGGTAGCCGGAGACAGCCGAGTTTCTTTGTCCTTGCCAAGCCGCTGGTGAACGCTTGTATTAGAGGGAGGTATGCGTTTTCAAATTATCTGGTTTACACGGAATAGTGTGCCCGCCCATTTAGTGGGGAATTTCTCCCGCATGAGTGCCGCATTACGTCAATTCAGAAGGTTAAATGAGCTCTCAAACACAGCATAGCGCACTTCCGTTGAAGTTTTGTGGTATGGTATGTCATCTAAGAAAACTGAGTTGCACTTGGTTGAAAATACCCTGTCGATAGCATGGTCACGGTAATAGCAAATTCGCAGACTGCATTTCATTAGTGCCTTATGTGGCAGAGAAACTGCCACCAATACTAATGCAAAGTCTGAAATTTTGAGGGCCTTCTTGAAGAAAGAAATAATGTGAAAGACATAGTAAAGTCAGGTTATTTCGCTCACCTCGTGCACGGAGTAGATAAATGGTTTAAATTGTAACGTAAGGGTGCGCAGAGTATTCCGGGTGAGCTCAGTTGCTTTCTGTACTTTCTCCTTCATTTTCGGGCTCTTGGGGCCCAGGGGCACACAACTGCCCTTACAGACATAATGTAGTGTGATGGTCTCTCTGAGTTCAATCGAAAATGAAAGTCAAGTTACGAAATATAGTTAGGATGCCGCGTCACTTTGAGTCCTCAGAGGAGATAATAGGGTTACCCGCGAGAACAACCTCGAAAATGGATCTTGTTTTGTGGCTCTAAGGCTGCTCTTCGAAGCTTACAATCGATCCTATGATGCTGGATTTTTGAACAACTGATATCTTACATTAGACAAGTTCTTCCTAAAGCTCCCTGTAAGTGGCATGACATCATCTTTCAATGGTGAAAAAGTCACTGTGGCATCGTCGGTAACGACCGTAAATTGCGAACGTAATTGCGAACTAATTGCGTAATTGCGAACGTAATTGTGAAGCTCAATATATCCCTGCAGCCGTGGATGATTCCGGGTGAGCACGCCGGTCCATGCAGTTCATTTTTATTAGTATTTCGATGGCAATTATATGAACCCTCCAAGCGCATTTCTGCTGTCGGCATTGGCATCGCCGTCGCTGTCACCGTGAGGTTCCGTATAATGTCCAAGGACCGTTGCCGCGCGCCCTACGCTGTGTCTGCGAGTAAGGCGTACGAGGGTAGCCGACGATCCCGGCTCACTCTCGCTCGGCTCAGTCTCGCCTAAAGACACCTAAAGACACCTAAAGTTGCGATGCACCGGAGGGAGGGTAGGATGGGGAGTGGGGGCGGGGGGGGGGGGGCGTTCTTCTCCGTCTGCAAATGCGCATGCGGCGGCTGCGCGTGGTCGCGCAACCATTTTTGAGAGCAGTCTGCGTTGGAGGTGCGTCGGCGGCCCATAGATTTGTGCGTGCCGTGTGTTTTCAGCGCTCACTTTGCCTTGAAGGCGACAGACAGCACGAATGCCACTTCGCTCACTGCTGCTGCCGCTTTTCCTCACGCCAGCGTTACGACAGTGCGTTTTTGGGGTTATCGAGTGAGATGTATTCATGTTTGTTTGTGCGCGTGTGACACCATGCTTATTAATTTAGTTAGTATGCCGATGTTCACACGTTTATACGGCCGATAAACCTTCCATTCTTACTTCGTATAGCAGTACACTAGTTTGCTATCGCTGTCGAAGCTTCGCCTCACGGGTGAATTTAAACTGCGACTTATCTCTCCCTTCATGTTTGTTCCCTTACATTGTGCAGGATGACAAACCAAACACTAATCTTGTTTTCCTCCCGGCTTTTACACTTTGTTCTCCAACTTAGCCACTGAAATACAGACCCAGTGCAGGAAAATAAATTTTGCGCCGGGTGTAGGCTGGTGCAAGACGTAGCGCCGAAGATCTGTGCATGGTAACATGGGGCACGGAAGATGGAATACATCACGGAGGGACAGCCCTTTCTTCTCCATTCTACAGCTTATCGCCACCTTGCCAGTTATGCCGACGTGGTACGAGCAACCAGGCCAACACGTGGAAATCTACCGTGCGCATCAGCTTCGAGTTCTGTGCATGACCGTTGGCATCAGTTTTGACGCGAGCTGCTCTGCCACCTCTGGGTGGAAGCAGTCATAGAGTTTTATGAAATAATTACCAGAGGGAACTCTGACACTAGTGTCCGCGGGAGCTGCAATGGAGGTGGTTCAGCCAGGATGTTATTTATGGGAATTGTATGAATTTGCGTAAAATTCGTCCTTCTGGCTTCAAACTGCTTCGTGACCTTGTAAACTCATTTTCAACAAACTGCTGCGTAATAAATAATTAAGTAAACATTATTAGGATTGTGCGATGGCAGGATTCGAACACCGCACCTCTAGCACAGACGCCCGATATTGAAACCATTAGGCCATGGAAGCCAAAACCACTTTCTGATTATGAGGCACGCCGTAGTGGAGGACTCCGGAAATTTCGACCACCCGGGTTTCTTTAACGTGCACCTAAACCTAAGTATACGGGTGTTTTCGCATTGTGCCCCCATCGAAATGCGGCCGCCGTAGGCCGGGATTCGATCCAACGACCAAACGAAGTGAACAAGGGTGGTTGCTTGGGCTAGTTGGTAATTCATTGTGAAAACAAGATCCCTAAGCCTTGACAAGCTAGCAAAAGTGATAGAAAAAACCTAAAAAGCGAAGCTCAGATATTTCTTTTCAGCTGAGACGCATAAAATTGACTGTTCTCTGTGGGTCATCGTAACTGAAGCTGTTACTTGGCAGAAAGCTGTTCGCTTGTTTTTGCAAGATAAACTAAACCTTCTAATAGTTGACGATACTTTTCTTGTTAGAGATTCTGGTGAGCTTATTAGATTTAAGAGAGAATGAAAAGGGACTCGGAATGCTCTGGATCGAAGTTAAAGATCTCTACTATTCACTTCCGCATAGCAAGCTGCGACTGTATTCGAATAGTATATTGCTGGCTTTAGATAAGTTGCCTTTCAGAATGATGCAGGTGTTTCTGTTAGCGACTTTCTTGAATTGTTGGCCTTCTATTTGAAATCAAGTTTGACCTCGTGGATTGAGCGAAATTACATTCAAGGGATGGATGGATGTGTGTTGTTTAGTGGCGCAAGGGCCAGGTATGGGCAAAGAGCGCCATGACTGATAATGTTGTGTTGAGCGCTGATTTGTGAGTGGCGATGGTGGGATGTAACATGGCTGTAAAGGGGCCTAAAATCAATCAGTGTCATGGAAACGTAAAATAGTATATAGCATAAAATTATGACAGTGATACATGTAGTGGTCTGTGGATATAGTACGCGTGATAAGTGATCATGGAGCTAAAATGCGAGAATATGTAAATAGCACTAATGCCTCCGGGGGGGCCTTTGAGCCCAAAGGCTGAGAGGCAGGTGCTTTCTTTTATTGCACCTACCGCAGCAGAAACCTCTGTTAGAGGCTGTGCTACGGATTTCCTGGGGCTATAATATGAAAACTATCTACATCTTTTAAAAATCTAAACAGGGATTCATGTTTGAAGAAAGGTTCTATACCTATAATCATTTGAGGATGGAGTGGAATTAGCTGCCGATGTGGTAATGGAAAATGCTTTTTCCTATTAGCGTCTAATTGAGTGCATTGCAGCAGGATGTGAAGCACGGTAAGTGGCTCACCACATTTATCACACATGGGCGAATCGCCACCGGACAAGAGGTATGCGTGTGTGCTGTATGTGTGTCCTATCCTGAGTCTGCAAAGTGTTACTTCTGTGTGACGGTTCTTTGATACCGGCGGCCAGTTGCCAAGATAAGGCTTGATAACATGTAATTTATTTGTTGTTTCTTTATCCCACAAGCGCTGCCAGAAATCTCTTAGGTTTTTTCTTATTGAGGGCTTGAGGTCCATTACAGGGATAGTCGTGGAAGTGTCTGCAGCGTTCGCGTTCACGGATGTGGCTAGCTGGTCCGCTAACACGTTTCCCTCTATCTCTCGGTGCCCCGGCACCCAGCATAGGACGATATGCTGCTTAGACGCATAGTTTTTTAGCAATGCTGAGTAGAGAGAAATAATTACAGGGTTTTTATATTTCTTGACAGTTTTCAAAGCATTTACGACGCTCAAGGAGTCTGTGAATATAACTGCCTTTGGGATATTAAATTCTTTAATGTGTTTAACAGCGGCCAATATCGCGTAGGCCTCTGCTGTGAAAATGCTTGTGTTAGGGTGCAGAACACTAGCATCCGAAAAGGATGGACCGACCGCTGCGTAAGATACGCCAGAATTACACTTCGATGCGTCTGTAAAGAATTCAGGAGAGGAGTATTTGTGCTGTAATTCGAGGAAATGCGTTCGTATATGCGCGACAGGCGCGTGCTTTGTAACAGTTACGAAAGATATATCACAGTCTATTGGTTGCCACTGCCACGGCGGGGGCGGTATAGCAAGGGGACATAGGGTGGTATTCAAGCAGTGGAACCCTTGTTTCTTCAGCCATGTCTCTGACACGCAGTGAGAAAGGCTTTGCCACTGTGGGCCGGTTGCGAAAAAGTTGACAACTGGACAAATCGTTTATGGTGGAGAACGCGGGCTGCTCACTGCGTTCACTCTCAGAAAATACATGAAAGAGGAGTATGTTCTCTGCAGATTAAGTGACCACTCATCGGATTCAACGTAAAGGCTTTCCACTGGGCTTGTTCTAAAGGCGCCTGTGGACAAGCGAATGCCTAAGTGGTGGACAGGGTCTAGCATCTTCAGAGCAGTTGGAGTAGCCGACTGGTAAACTATGGCTCCATAGTCTAGTCGTGTGTGTATGAGGCTTTTATACAAGTTCATGAGACATTTTCTATCACTGCCCCAGGTTGTGCGTGAGAGCACCTTTAAGATATTCATTGTTTTCATGCACTTGTCTTTACGATATTTTATGTGCTGCACAAAGGTTAGCTTCGCGTCTAAAATTATGCCTAAGAATTTGTGTTCCCTGTTTACGGGCAGACGCTCACCATGCAACACAATTTCAGGATCAGGGTGCAGGCCTCTTTTCCTGGAGAAAATGACACAGGTGCTTTTTTGTGGGTTCAATCTGAACCCGTTCTCATCAGCCCATTTGGAGACCCTGTTAAGACCAAGCTGGACCTGTCGCTCACAGATTGCAAGAGAACTTGACTGAAATCCTATCTGCACGTCGTCAACATATGTTGAATAGAAGATGTTATGTGGTATGTGTAGACGAAGAGAATTCATTTTAACTATAAAGAGTGTGCAGCTGAGCACCCCGCCCTGCGGCACTCCAGTTTCCTGTACAAACTTCTGTGACAGAACACTGCCCACTCGAACACGGAATGTCCGATTGGACAGATAACTTTCTATAACATTGAACATATTTCCGTGTATACCTAACTGTGAGAGGTCTTTCAATATCCCAAACCACTACGTTGTATCATAGGCTTTCTCCATATCTAAGAATACTGATAAGAAAAACTGCTTATGGACAAAAGCTTCACGGATACGTGCCTCGATACGTATGAGATGGTCAGTGGTGGATCGACCCTCCCGAAACCCGCACTGGTATGGGTCTAGCAATTTGTTTGATTCTAGGAAGTGTAGTAGGCGACAGTTAATGATTTTTTCGAATACTTTGCAGAGGCAACTTGTTAATGCTATAGGTCTGTAACTTGATACAGAGGAAGGGTCCTTTCCGTGCTTCAGTATTGGAATTATAATAGCCTCCTTCCAAGCAGAGGGGATCTCGCCGGAAGACCATATAACGTTGTAAAGGGAAAGGAGGATTTTCTGTGTTTCGGATGGTAGTTGTTTCAACATCTCATATATTATGTGGTCTGAACCTGGGGCGGATGTATTACAGCAGTTGAGTGCTGCCTGCATTTCCGCTTTGCAGAATGGTTCATTGTACGGCGCACTTTTTGCATATTTCCTTTCTAGCTTTTGGTTCTCTATTCGTGTTTTGTACTTTAGGAATGTTTCGGTGTAGTGTGAGGAGCTGGATATGTGTTCAAAGTGTGTGCCAAGAAAGTTGGCTTGATCTTCCAGGCTTCCTCCGTGACTATTTACTAAAGGCAGGGATTACGTTTGTTGTCCATTAACCTTTTTCACTCTATTCCATACTTTTGTCTCATCTGTGTACGAGTTGATGCTTGATATAAACTTCGCCCAACTCTCTCGTCTTGCTTGCCGGCGCGTTCTCCTTGCCTGGGATTTGACATGTTTAAAGTTTTCCAGGTTTTCAGCTGTAGGAGAATCGCGAAATATCGCCCACGCTTTGTTCTGGTTCCTCCGTGCTTGCCTGCATGCATCGTTCCACCAGGGAACACGCCGCTTGGAACCCATGCCGCTTGTTTGTGGAATACATTTACAGGCGGCATCCAGTATAAAAGCTGTAAAATATGCAACAGCATCATCTATGGTTATACCAGACATCTCAGTCCACGTCATGTAAGTAAGAGTTCGGTACCGTTCCCAATCGGCTGAGTCAATCTTCCACCGAGGGACCAGCGGGGGAAGTTGATCTTGTTTCGGCGTAGTTAGGATTATTGGGAAGTGGTCACTCCCATACGGGTTGTTAAGCACATTCCATTTAAAATAGGGTAAAAGCGTCGGCGATAAAATGCTAAGATCTATGGCAGAGTATGACTTGTTGGACAGGTTAAAATATGTGGGCTCCTTCGTGTTCAAGAGACATGTTCCAGAGGAAAAAAGCACCTGTTCAAAGACGCGACCTCGCGCATCACAGCGTGAATCGCCCCACAAAGTACTGTGTGCATTAAAATCACCAAGAATAAAATAGGGGTCCGGGAGCTCATCTATTAATGATTCTAAGTCGCGCCTGTGAAGGTGATGATGTGGTGGTATATACAGAGAACAGATTGTAATGAGTTTATTTAAAAGTACGGCTCGAACGGCCACGGCCTCCAGGGACGTTTGGAGCTTTAGATGCTGACACGCTACACTTTTGTCAGCAATAATAGCTACACCGCCAGATGCTGCGACAGCATCCTCGCGGTCTTTGCGAAACATAACGTGCTTTCGGAGAAAGTTTGTGTGTGTAGATTTTAAGTGTGTCTCCTGTAAACACAGCACTTTTGGATTGTGTTTATGGATAAGTTCTTGAACATCATCAAGATTCCTAAGTAGACCTCTGACATTCCATTGAATGATTTGTGTATCCATATTTTAAATTTATTTGGTGCTGTGTTTACGGAAACGGAAGGGATGTATTAGATTACAGAGCCCTTTCGAGGCCCTGTAACCGGGGTTTCGCTCTTTTTGAAGCGTTCGAGGGAACCTCGCCGCTCCTTAGGCGCCTGGGGCGCCTTGGGGATAGGTGTAGTGTCCATTGCCTCTTGTGAGGCGCCGGACTCATGCTCTTGTGAGCGAGAAGTTACCAGGGAAGGTCCCGCCTTGGAGGGCAAAACCCCTGCGCCCACCAGCCCGGAGCTCGATGGGGTTCCCTGGGGGATTTGGCTGTGCCGGCCGTTGCCAGCGCTGGAAGGGACCTGGGAGGTTGAGGCAGCCTCCGCTGCGCCCACCTTCGGGGTCGGTGGTCCCCTCTCCTCGGTTGACGGAGCAGCGCTAGCTGCAACCGCCGCGGGGGCAGATGTCGTAGCTGCCGACTCACTGATTGTGGGTCGGACAGCCGCCGGAGGCCGTTGTGACGCTGCCCCCTGACGCGCCACTTCGGCAAAGGTTTTCTTTGGCAGGTATGCTACCCGCCTTCGCGCCTCTTTGAACGATATATTCTCTTTCACTTTGATCGTTACTATTTCTTTTTCCTTCTTCCAGGAGGGGCACGACCGCGAGTACGCGGCGTGCTCCCCATCACAGTTTACACAGTGGGGAGCGTTCTCACACGTTTCAGTGGTGTGTTCTTGGGCACTACATTTAGCACAAGTTTGGCGGCCTCGGCAACTCTGCGAACTGTGGCCGAAGCGCTGGCACTTGAAACAACGGAGTGGGTTTGGCACGTACGGCCTGACACGGAGCTTGATGTACCCGGCCTCCACAGACTCGGGCAGGATACTTGAACCGAATGTGCGTATTAGGTGCTTCGTTTGAATTTCTTTGCCATCCCTTCTGATCTTAATTCTTCGGACATTGACAACGTTCTGCTCACTGAAGCCCTCCAAGAGCTCAGCTTCTGTCAGCTGGAGCAAATCGTCATCAGACACAACGCCGCGGGTGGTGTTCAGAGTGCGGTGAGGAGTTACTGTCAATGGAACATCCCCAAATGACACTAGACTGGGCAACTTTTCGTATTGTTTCTGGTCATGTAGTTCTAACAGGAAATCGCCACTTGCCAGCCTTGATACCTTGTAGCCTGGACCAAGGACATCAGTTAAGGACTTGGAAACTAGAAAAGGGGAGATATTTCGTACTTGTTTATCGGATTTTTCAGAGGGGATGACATGGTACCGTGGGAAGTTCGGTCTTTGACGGCCAAAGAACTGGAATACATCTTCGGCGCGCCCTCTTTTTTGAGGGCGATCAGGAATTGGAGGAAAGGAACTTGCCATAGAAAATGTAATTTTCGGCGATAACGCCAACCACCCACCGTGGAGCCCTACAAGGGGACGTTACAGGGACTGTAAAAACAGGTCCTGCAAACACCAGCTGTACGTTATCACTATAACCAAATATGAGATTTCTTTTTTCTTAAACATTTCTTCCTGCATGCGAATCTTCGCTGACGATTGCATCATATACCGTCCAATAACCTGTGCCGATGACCACTTAACGCTGCAAAACGACCTTGACCGCATTAACAACTGGTGTAAGAAATGGCTTATGTCGCTGAATACAGAAAAATGCAAAATAATCTCCTTCACACGCAAGCAAAACATTTCCAACTACTACTACACCATTAACAACTACCAACTGTCGCAGGCATCATCTTATAAGTACCTTGGTATTCATTTCACACCCAACCTCTCCTGGTCTCACCATATTACCACCATAAGCGCAAAAGCTTCAAAATCTTTAGGGTATTTACGTCGAAATTTACATAACTGTCCCACTCACGTTCGTCATCTAGCTTATCAGACCTTCGTTCGCCCACAGCTTGAATACGCCGCATCTATCTGGTCCCCCTACCAAAATTATTTAATTAACATGCTTGAAGCAGTTCAGAATAGGGCTGCCCGTTTCATTTCACGCAATTATGACAACCATAACAGCATAACGCAAATTAAGCTCAATCTTTCACTTGAACCCCTTAGTGCTCGTCGCGACATTGCCCTTTTATGCCTTTTTCACAAATACGCATGCAGCAACAGACCATTCCCATTTCACCTTGATGCTCCTTCCATCACATCACGTCGGTTGCATAATCACTTAAGTTTCACGCGATTATATGGGTCAACTCACACCTTCAACGCATCTGCTCTTCCACGCGCCATACGTTTGTGGAATGATCTTCCAGACAACATTGCATCCGAACCAGACCACGATAATTTCCGTCAACTCCTGC
Source organism: Dermacentor albipictus (assembly GCF_038994185.2). Lineage (NCBI taxonomy): Eukaryota > Metazoa > Arthropoda > Arachnida > Ixodida > Ixodidae > Dermacentor > Dermacentor albipictus. The sequence continues at coordinate 127,002,724 of NC_091821.1, read as the reverse complement.
ACTCTTTCTTTTCGCAATAAAAACTTGCCACTAGTATTTCCAGTTTTATTTTACTTCCGGTGCCATGTTCTGTATACTACCCATGTATTTATTTATTTGTTATTTTGACAGCTTTAGGACCAAAGAAATCCGTCATTTTTTTGTACCACTTCACGTGTTCTTTCTTTTTTTCTTCAGTATCACACTTTGTGCCCGACTGCATTCCTTATATTGATAAATGTTTTTACTGTGCACGCCATTAGTTCCTGCGTTTTTATCATGCCCTACCATTGTGCGTATTTTCACCCCTGCCAACTGCTCATGCGCCTAGATTCCGCATATTTGTCAGTCTATCTTTGGTTGTACTTTCTTTTCTTGTTACTGTTGTCATTGTAATCGGTATACTTTATAGTTCTTGTATCCAGTTTTTCCATATGTATAATGGCAGCCAATATTTTTTTTCTCTCTTCGTGTTATCCTTTTTCCCGCCCGACCTTGTACTTGCCGCCATACCACATTATCATCGATTCCTCTCCTTTATGTTAAACTGCAAATTTGAGCCGTACGTTGTACACCGACAAATTACTTTCTACTTTCTTTATTACCCCCCTTACTCAATGCCCTGTAAAGGGGCCTGTAAGGTATGTTCAATAAATAAATAAATAAATAAATAAATAACCTAGGTTGGTTATTCACACAAGGTTAACCCTTGCTGCCTTGAAAAATTGGAAGTAAACGGAAGCTAGGAGAAGACAGGAAAGGTGGAAATGAGAGAAAGACGAAGGCTGGAGGGAGAGAGAGACAGGAAAAGGCAACTACCGATTTCCCCCGGGTGGGTAAGTCCGGGGGTGCCGTCTGCGTGAAGCCGAGGCCAAAGGGGTGTGTTGCCGCCGCCGAGGGGCCATAAAGGTCCAAACACCCGGCATTGGCTCAACCCCCAGGATCCCCCTTTCCCCGGACACGGCTAAGCCGCGCATGGCTACACGCGGGCGGGTCCAACCCTCGTGTGCTCGGGTCCGTGGTGTCGCAACACACCAAACGCCTGCTTGCGCAGACTCCCCTGCGGGGTACATTCAAGGGAATGGTGTCTGTACATGATCGTGGCTGGCGCCGGTACTAGGTGATATTTATCTAGCTCACCATGATCGCGTTATTCAAGGTCGCCTAGACGCGTCTCTAGTTGTCATAGTGTGCAGGTTTGTGGATGACTACTTTGTAAAGCTAGCGCTTTAGTACTTCAGTAACATGCACCAACTAGTCCAACAAAAAGTTCTGCTGGTATTTATTGATTGCACTGATTGCACTTTTCGAGCCTGCTGCTTCGGTAGTCTTAGAGATCTTTAAGAAAGAGCTGCAGCCTCTGGAACTTACGCACGAGCTCCCTATGGATAATTCCTCACGTTTTCTACATCACAGGCCGTTCCTTGCTAATAAACATGTGTGATGTTGCTTCCAACCTAGGAGTAGGAAGCCACTCTTGCCCTTTAACTCGATCGGCACACTCAAAGGTCATTAAACGAGGTATTATAATGTTATGCCTCGTTAGCAACCTCACTGAATCATGCTCTCACGAGATGCAACATAGTTTTGCCGCACAAGACGATCACCTTTGTTGGGCTGGTTACCCTTTGGCCTTAATTTCAGTCATAGCGGAACAACTTCTGAGGCGCACCAAACGTGATCAGTCCGCTTAGTCAAGGAGCCAACTGGTTGAAAGGCGCTGGTTATCAGTGCGTGATGTCTCTCATGTGCTAAAAAAGATTGGACAGCGTGCAGCAATCGTAGTGGTTTCCTCAGCCCCGGAAAAGCTCGCGAGGCTCTGTAAACGTGTAAATGCGCCTCAATCACATCAAAGTTGTTGCTCTGTCGGGCACAGAAAACGTTTTGTGACTTATGCAACGAATGTGGTTTACGAGATTATCCTGTTTTGCGGCAGTAAATATGTTAGACAGACAGGCAGGTGCTTAAACGATCAGTTAAGAGAGCAGCAACATTCATAACACTGTTCGAGGCCACTTGGACACCCATTGCGGGGTTGCGGCTGCGTGCCCCTCTTTGAAGATAATGAAGTTTTAGCGAGACACAGCTCACGGCTCACGTGGGAAATTATAGAAGCAGATTTTATCAGAAAACTAGATAGTTTGTGCGTTAGTGCCCCCTCTATCACGCTGACACCTAATGAAGTCGTGTATCTGAACAGAAAGTAATAGTAATGTGCGTTTTTTTTTTCACGTGACCATGTACTTAGTACAATTACTTGCTGTGAGAACACCCATTGTGACCGCCTTTCATTTTCTGCGCATTCCCCCTCTTGTATATATACACACAATGTGGCAATGCAATAAAATATTGTTGGAAGTCATCGCAGTGTTTGTTGTCTGTCGCAGTGTTTGTCTTTCGCGCCGTTCGTCGTTTTTGACATAAACCGTCCTTATGAACTTATCGCGGGCAAGTTAGTGCCCTGAGACGCTTGGCGCGTTTCGATTTGCTGACCTCGAAAATCTGAACCGTTGCAATTAGTCGCGATTGTGCACGTTCGCAGCGTCTTTTACACTTAGAAAAGTATTGACTGTTCTGAAATTCACGAAAATGAATGCATACAAAGCGTAATAAACGAAACCACAAGAACGTCTGAATTCACAAGCACGAATATCAGAAAAATCTATGTACTTCCCGCCATTCCCATTGTGATTGCAATGATTGTAGCGTCAGAGTTCCCTGTATTGTATTGCAGGAAACTCTTTGGAAACAGTCATCTGAAGCTCCGCGTAACATACATCGAGTACGCCAGGCACCATGCAGCAGACTTTCACTCTACCTTTGTGGTGCGACAGTTCATTTGGACCGTAAAAGCCAACAATGCCATTTCCCAAGCCATAGTGCACGGCAGCCGGACAAGAGCGTGGATGGATAATACTATGGTCTTCATTACACAGGTAGGAAGGCGTTTGGCAAATGATATTGCTCCATCGAGCTGTGTCTAGTTTCACTGCCTTGTCCTGGGCTGCTTTGTGAACTGGTCTGTATAGCTTATGATTGTGTTTTAAGCATCTACTTTTGCTTGCTGGCGACATTCAAAGAAATCAGCGTTCTGACATAACAGAGATTTAACGTCAGCACACTTATCCACGTCTCCGGACCGCACGTGCGACATTTTACGATGCCCTGGGGTGGCGACGCGGCTTTTCTGCAGCCAAAGAGCTCCTCCTCACCCAATAACCAAGCGCCCGGTTGGTCTTGCCCTCGACGAAGCCCGAAAATGGCGATCTTCGACAATTCTGGGGTGAAATTACTTTTCAGCCCCCATGCCGTTTGCCAACAACCTTTACAGACTGATAAATATACTATCGTACGCAAAGATGGAACCGACATGAGCTTGTTTGATAAAGAATATCTCGTTTCAAAGTCCTCCTTAGGTTGACGGCGTCGAAGCCATTTTCGCAAACTGCGTTTTTATTCATGCACTATTATCGAGGGCTGCGATTACCGTAATCCTTCTACTCCTGACATTTAGCCATCAATAAATGAGTGCATGTAACGCCACATAAGTGGTTTGAAATTGATGTTACTAGGGGATTTTAGCCTCCCTGATATTAACAGGAACATTTTGGAACGCAGTTTACCGTGTGCCGTTATTGAGGTAATGATTTCTCTTAATATCTATAACATGATAATAAGGCCACGGTGTATACAAAGATCTAGGTCTAACAGTCTTCATCTAGTTTTTCATAGCAGCCAGTTGCCGTCTGATAAAACCGTAACAGAATTATAGCTTGATATATCGGACCGCAAAATCGTTCTGTGCTCCACACAAATCCAATCCACTGAAAATACATTGCAGTCCTTAATTACAAGTCATGAATACAGAAGACGGGATGGTTCAAACATACTCGATATTCTATCGCACGAATTCTCCTCCTTCCAAGACAAGTCCAGAGACAGTAGCACTGATATCAAATTATTATGACATGTATGGTTTTGAATTGAATTCTGGAGTTTTACGCGCCAAAAGCGCGATTTGATTATGAGGCACGCCGTAGTGGGGGACTCTGGATCAATTTTGATCACCAGGGGATCTTTAACGTGCCCCAGATGCAAGGGACCCCCCACGAGTGTTTTTCCATTTCGCCGCCATCGAAATGCGGCCGCCGCAGACGGGATTTGACCCCGCGACCTCGTGCTTAGCAGCGCAACGCCATAGCTGCTAAGCCACCGCGGTAGGTGTTTGGCATGACTTTAAAGCTGTTGATTTTCCCTTGTTTTGCAACCAACGCACCCACTACGAAACACAAAACAAGAAACGAAAAGAAATACAATCCTTGGATGACCCCTACAGTATAATTCACGCCAAACGCAAGGTCAAGCAAATAAGAGGAATACGATTAAAACTATCGAAAGGTTTATTCGTAAGCTTAGCTCAGGAATTGAGAATATGAAATCAAAAATGATCTCCACTGGAACAAATTATTTCACTTGTACACGCTCACAATTCTTAAAGACATCGATATAATTTTTTTTTTCAACATCTAAATTCCAAAACAGAGCGCGAACCTGGAACCAGACGAGAAGTAGAAATAGGGCTTTTTTACGATTAATTTTGATTTGTCTTTAGTGACGACAACGGGCAACATGCGGCATGTAAGCACATGTGGGGACAAGCAGATCTCGCCACGTGCTGACGGACGCAGAAATTGCTACTAGATCTCTAAAGTTAGAAAGACGTGAACCAGATCTTATACCTAACATATTTTTACTAAGGTATGCCGAAAGAATGGCCAAATATCTCAAAACAATCTTTAATGCATCCCTGTCTTTTGGCACCCTCCCAAGAGACTAAAACGGCTAAAGTTATACCAGCACACATGTCCGGTAACACGCAGGATGCAACTAAATACAGGCTAGTGTCGCTAACCAGTACAATATGAAAGATATGCTGGAGCACATCATCCTAAATTATATATATATATATATATATATATATATATATATATATATATATATATATATATATATCGCTCTTGTACTGTTCTTAATATTTGTTAATGACCTTCCAACCACTAGTCCATGGTAACGGTAGACTTCTTGTGGATTATTGTTACTTGCAAAGAAATTCATTACCGAAATGATCGCAATATCTTAAAAAATGCACTTACAAACACAAAACTGTGTCGCTGTCTATGGATGGAAAAATCCACCGATCAACTTATGAATACGTCCTTCACAGTACTTCTCTTGAAGCAGTTCGAGTACACACATACCTAGGCTTGACAGTAAAACATGAATTTACAATGGTATCTTCATATCACTAACATTGCATTGCATATCACTAACATTGCACGCCCTGCGTTAAAGCAGGGCGTCTTTATTAACAAAAGTCTTAGGCAGGCACCGCATCCAACAACATTTAGCGTACATATTATTCGTCATGTCTATTCTGAAGTGCACTGATGACCCGCCGTGGTGGCCTACGGGCTAGGACGTTGAGCTGCTAAGCACAAGGTTGCGTCCTTGTTCCATGCATTGGGTACACGTTAAACAATCCGAAGTGGTAACAATTAGTCCCGAGTGTCCTCTTTTACGGCGTTCTGGAGCGTAAAACTCCCGAACTTTAGTACGCTAGCGGAGTTTGGTTTCCCTACGCTAAGCGACTGATCAAGAAAGTAGAGTGTGCAGAGAAAAGCATTGAGATGCGTGTACAATAAGCGCAGATTGACATATTCTCCCAGAGAATTACTGCACGAGATAGGAATTCTGACCCAGTAAAATACTAATACTAGCACGCCTCTAAATTATCTACCAACTTATGTCTAATCAATGAAACATTGACAGTTCAGACTATTGAAATATGTCCAAAACTAGACTGACACGTCCTAAAATTTCTCTAACTGAATTACCATTCTACGCGAACAGTTTGAAATTCTTATATTTTTTCCACAGACAGTCCGCAATTGGAATAACTTGAGCAAAAAAAAAATCGCTTGCAGTATGACATTACAAGGTTTTGTATCGCTTGTTCAGCTGAGCGTTACTGGTAACATCACAATTGTAAAGGGGAAGTGTTAAAACTTTCTGATTAAACTTTGTTCTTGCAAAATTCTTGCCTAATGTTCATACTTATATTGTGATACTGAAACTGATAATTGATCCTATTTAGAGAAGGCTTCTCACTCGTGTTTTCGAGTATGTATATATATATATATATATATATATATATATATATATATATCGTACTGTACTGTTTGTGATTGCATGCATTTTAGAGCGCAGCTCTCAGGCGCCCGCTCCTGCGGCGAGCGTAGGCGCTGTCTCTCGTAACCGAGTGAACGAACACAGCGAAAGATTAATGCAAACGCGGAGCGCACTGGAAGATGAAAGACGGCGATAGCGAAGAGAGCGCGAGGAGGGAAGGGGAGGAGGAGAGAGCCGCGTGACCACGACGCGCAAAGCGGAGAAAGACGTGGCGAGAGCGCGAGAAGCGTAGCGCCGCGCAAGACGGGCTTTGCGGCAACGATGGCTACGAGATGGCGCAGAGCTGCTCGCGTCGTATGCATGGAAACTAGAGTGTACGAGACTATGATCGAGCGGGCCAAACGGCGCTCTCCCGCTAAGGCGCCGCGTGTGGAATAATTGTGCGAGGGCGCTGGGAGCAAACTGGATTGGCACGGAGACGCGCTTCCCGGAATATTCAACGTAATTTTGCTGCGGGCGCTGAGACCGATAGCGCTCCTACGCTCTTATAATGCTGCTTTATTTCGACTGCAAATTTATATTGACACCGTTTGGCTTCGTATACATATCTGAGGCATGGGTTACGCAACATGACGTCTTCAGTATTGTTGTCAAGTGCGTCGTCTGCTAGCGAGCGCGCATTCGTTGCGCGGGCGCTGGTGGACGCCCAGTTTTTCTCGCAGGTGTGTGCAGTAAATTTTTTCATAGTTGTACTTGCTTTGGTGCGCCCGCGAATCTTTTCGGCCGCTTCTAATTGTAGTTTTAGCCAGGTGAACTGCTACTTTTAACGTTGTTGATATCGTGTCATTTTACGCGTGCTTCTTGTTGGTGGAATATTGATCACGGACAATGACCAGAGATAACAATATAGCAGTGAAACAAACCAGGACTGTTAACTGCGCGGCGCGTGTATATATATATATATATATATATATATATATATATATATATTGTGGTGTTCACCCGCGACGCTCACGGCGCGCCGGACGACCACCACCGCGGGTTCGAGCACTCCGAGCCGCCGCGCGCGCAGGGCACCGCGCGTCCGCGCCTACTCCGGCCCGCTCTGTGTGCCGACGCGCAGCTGCGCGCGTACGCGCCCCGCCGGCCCCACAGCTTAGGGGAAGGCGAGACCGCGCGCGCGCGCAGCAAGGGAGACCCTAGGCAAAGCTCTCGAGAAGACAAAGTACATTTATTACACTGGGAGTCAATACAAACACATGTTTTAGCATCACGTCCGAATAAAATCTAATTAGACAAACATGGCCGAATGGTCGCCGGTGGCCGCTAGAATGGCGCACCGCGACAGAGAGAGAGAACAAAGAACAAAGAACCCCCAGCAGTAAGAATTCGCCTATCCTTCGGTCAGCGCCTGCCATCGTGCACCCCACAGCAGAGAAAAGGGAAATAGAGAGAAACGACAGACGAACAGACGGGGGCACGATCGGCAGACGCTGCCTCAGGACATCGAGACGACGGAAGAGTGCGCGCACGCCCGCCGAGGCCGGGACCCCGACGAGCCGGAGTAACCATCGGCCGGCGGCGGACAAAGGGGGCCGCCGCCGGCAGAGAAGGAACACGTACGCACCTTCCGACGCCCCGATGTGGTCTCCCCGGGCGCCCGTCTTGCGCGCGCTTACCCGGAGTGCACGCAAGCAGGGCCCGAATCCCGCCAAAATCTTAGCCAATGGCGAAAGCCTGTTGACCTTCGCGTGGGCGGGATGACAGCAGAGTGACAGTGTTTTATGACCCGCTGCCACCCCGTCCAGGCAAGGAGGAGAGGGACACGGAGCCCCCGGCAACACAACGCAGCGGCTTTACACAACCACCGCGAGAACCGGAAACCCCACATCCCTCCCTCCTTAAATGTTCCCTACCAATGCAAGGCTGTTGGCTCCGATGTCAGCCAAAGAAGAAAAGAAAACAAAGAACAAAGAAATAGTCATTACATTGCCAATACCGGAGCCACCCATTGGCAGTCCGAACCCAAAATCTCCAGCCCCCCAAAACATAAACAAAAAGACATCAAAGGAAGAAAAGCAAGCTACTAGAACAAATCAAATAGGGACGTCTGAGCTACACAACACCAACACAAAAGAAAGTCCACACGAACCCATGCCCCAACGCGAACATGCACAACAAAAGCATCCACTGAAGAAAAGGCAAGAGCAACAACAAAAGACAAACTCTCAGAGACACAACGATACCCAGACACAAACGCGGACAAGGGAAACGACAAAACGTTGGCCCACACAATCAATCAAAACACAAGAGAACAACAGATGGCCATGAAAATGTACAGAGAATGTCTGCGTTAAATATCTCCGGCGAGCACGAAGAAAGCCCGCATGCCACGCGTGCGACTCCAAGCCACTTTAGCAGCGTCCGGCAATGGCCTCTGGTGCCGGTGCTTCTGGCGGTGTCCGCTCCATGGTACAGCCATGATCCGCGGCAATCTTCGTGACCGCACAGCCCGATCCACAGCCCCGTCGTTGCCAGGCTTCGATGGAGGTCGACATCACCCGTTGACGCAACACGGCAGCGAAGACACACGCGAAACACTCTCAAAACGCAAAACATATAGATACAAATAGATGATTAACATAAAAGCAACACGATCCATACCTAAGGAAACACATACATAAAAGCAAAACGAAGACGGCTAGGTAAGACACAGAGAAACGAGTAGCCTAACAAAGCAGCACTGAACAAAGGGAAAACAAGGACAGAGAAGAACGGATAGCAGCCTGCCTGATTGCAGCGAAGTGGATAGCTGAGAGCTTTTTGAAGAGAAAGGGGCGGCTAATCCAAGGTTGTGGATCCGCATAGGCATGCCTCACCTCAGTATAGGTGGTTACTCCGTCTGAGTTCAGCCGGACACAGTAAACGTGGTCTTCACTAGCGCGATGACATACGACTTCGACGCTAGCGGAAATTCCTTCCACGGACGCACACTGTTCATCCGCGACACCAATCAAAATTGACTTCGAATACGCGATGTCTATGTGATGAACAGACGTGGAAGGTTCGGCGATAGACGAAGAGTCGCTCCACGCCGGGCCAAGTCACAGCGCGAATCGATTTTAAATAAAACCTTGGCGCTCTGATGACCGTGCGATACTTGCCGGAGTGGCGCTAAATCGCGTTTCTCCGGCGCATGGGGTTACCACCTTAAACGCAGCTTCCACATTGCAGTGTTAGCGGGTGGCGCGCGATCTTCATTGGCCGAGCTCGTTGCGACCCCGCAGAGTGAACCCACCCGGGGCAACAGCGACACACGCTGTATCCGGCCCCGCGCGCCCGTTGCAATACCAGCAACGCTACGGCGCCCGCGCCCGTGCAATACCAGCCACGTTCCGGCGCTCCGCCTCCCTGAGGCCGTCGAAGAACTATTTACAATTATTTACAAACGGGTCACTCTGCGGTCCCTTCGGCGCTCTTCGGGCCGTTTAAAAAAAATAGAAAAAGACGATTCCGACACCCTTTGGTGGGGGTGGCGGGTTTCGTTCCCCCGGCTGGCTTTCCACCCGGGCTGTCCTCCCCGTCATCGCCGCGGGGTAGCGGGGGAGCGTCCCCTTCTGCGCGCGCGACGGAGGGATGTCCGGGGCGCTTGCCTCTTCGCGGAGCGGGCCTGTTTCATGGCCTTTGTCTCCGCTCGGCTATGCGCTGCCAGCTTTGCCCTCAATTGGTAGTGCAGAGGGCACCACCACTAACCGGTCTTCCTAAAGGTGACAGAGGGCATATTAATAGTGCGTCAGCTATCACGGCCTGAATTTTGCGAGGAAAGGCGCGCATCAACTGAGAACTGCCGGGCAAGCCACTGAGCCGCGCCAACAATAGCAAAACCGGGAACTTCTGCAGAGTTAGCCGGCCTTAGAGGCACTGTACCCGAGCAGTCCGCGCAATTAGCAGCCGCCAGAATGGTAATGATGCTAGAGACCCACGAAAATCCTTCGGACTCACCGAATCGTTGAGCAGATAGAAGGACGGAAAAGTCAGCCCTCCCGGTACGAATCGGCGAGACCTCCGGCTCCGCATGGTCTCCACAATCGATGACGACTGCAGCATCTTGGCGGCCACTTGATTCCTTTCCTCGTCCGCGCTTCGCAGTGAGGAACTTCGAAGCGGTGGTCCGATACGCTTACCACGCCACTTTTACTGAGGCAAGGTATGACAGAAAGAGTGAGAAGAGAATAGACGAATTCGGCACACAGATGATAGACATGGCTCGGTTTACAAAGCGCGCTCGCAACGCAGCCTCTGCAACGCAGCGGCCCGGACACTCGGCGGCCAGAGGCTGATTAGGCCCCTGGCCCCACGTTGGGCGCCAATTTGTGGTGTTCACCCGCGACGCTCACGGCGCGCCGGACGACCACCACCGCGGGTTCGAGCACTCCGAGCCGCCGCGCGCGCAGGGCACCGCGCGTCCGCGCCTACTCCGGCCCGCTCCGTGTGCCGACGCGCAGCTGCGCGCGTACGCGCCCCGCCGGCCCCACAGCTTAGGGGAAGGCGAAACCGCGTGCGCGCAGCAAGGGAGACCCTAGGCAAAGCTCTCGAGAAGACAGAAAGTACATTTATTACACTGGGAGTCAATACAAACACATGTTTTAGCATCACGTCCGAATACGAATCTAATTAGACAAAACATGGCCGAATGGTCGCCGGTGGCCGCTAGAATGGCGCACCGCGACATAGAGAGAAACAAAGAACAAAGAACCCGAGCAGTAAGAATTGGCCTATCCTTCGGTCAGCGCCTGCCATCGTGCGCCCCACAGCAGAGAAAAGGGAAATAGAGAGAAATGACAGACGAACAGACGGGGGCACGATCGGCAGACGCTGCCTCAGGACATCGAGACGACGGAAGAGTGCGCGCACGCCCGCCGAGGCCGGGACCCCGACGAGCCGGAGTAACCATCGGCCGGCGGCGGACAAAGGGGGCCGCCGCCGGCAGAGAAGGAACACGTACGCACCTTCCGACGCCCCGATGTGGTCTCCCCGGGTCCCGTCTTGCGCGCGCTTACCCGGAGTGCACGCAAGCAGGGCCCGAATCCCGCCAAAATGTCGGCCAATGGGGAAAGCCTGTTGACCTTCCCGTGGGCGGGATGACAGCAGAGTGACAGTGTTTTATGACCCGCTGCCACCTCGTCCAGGCAAGGAGGAGAGGGACACAGAGCCCCCGGCAACACAACGCAATGGCCTCCACACAGCCATTGCGAGAGCCTGAGAAACGCCGCGAGAGAAGAAACCCCACATCATATATATATATATATATATATATATATATATATATATATATATATATATATATATATATATTTATATATATATATATAACAGGGAGATGATCAAATATTTTAACTGTACTGATTGAAAAAGCGAAATCTCCCGCCGACGGGAATAAGCGTGTTTCTTTTAAAAGCTGCACCATGCCCCAGGTGAACCAATCGACTTTTCGAGAAAAGTGATCAAGGCAATTGCTGGACGTTGGCATTGGCTCTAGGAATAGCAGAGGAGAGTTATTAGTAGAGTTTGCAGAACAGAATAATATGCGGATAATGAATACCTTTTTTCGCAAGCGGGTTAGTCGAAAGTGGACGTGGAGGAGCCCGAATGGTGAGACTAGAAATGAAATCGACTTCATAGTCTGCGCGAACCCTGGCATCATACAAGATGTAGACGTGCTCGGCAAGGTACGCTGCAGTGACCATAGGATGGTAAGAACTCGAATTAGCCTAGACTTGAGGAGGGAACGGAAGAAACTGGTACACAAGAAGCCAATCAATGAGTTAGCGGTAAAAGGGAAACTAGAGGAATTCCGGATCAAGCTACAGAACAGGTATTCGGCTTTAACTCAGGAAGAGGACCTTAGTGTTGAAGCTATGAACGACAATCTCATGGGCATCATTAAGGAGTGCGCAATAGAAGTCGGTGGTAGCGCCGTCAGACAGGAAACGAGTAAGCTATCGCAAGAGACGAAAGATCTGATCAAGAAACGCCAATGTATGAAAGCCTCTAACCCTACAGCTAGAATAGAACTGGCAGAACTTTCTAAGTTAATGAACAAGCGTAAGACAGCGGACATCAGGAACTATAATATGGATAGAATTGAACAGGCTCTCAGGAACGGAGGAAGCCTAAAACAGTGAAGAAGAAACTAGGAATAGGCAAGAATCAGATGTGTGCGTTAAGAGACAAAGCCGGCAATATCGTTACTAATATGGATGAGATAGTTCAAGTGGCTGAGGAGTTCTATAGAGATTTATACAGTACCAGTGGCACCCATTACGATAGTGGAAGAGAGAATAGCCTAGAGGAATTCGAAATCCCACTGGTAACGCCAGAAGAAGTAAAGAAAGCCTTAGGAGCTATGCAAAGGGGGAAGGCAGCTGGGGAGGATCAGGTAACAGCAGATTTGTTGAAGGATGGTGGTCAGATTGTTCTAGAGAAACTGGCCACCCTGTATACGCAATGCCTCCTAACCTCGAGCGTACCGGAATCTTGGAAGAACGCTAACATAATCCTAATCCATAAAAAAGGGGACGCCAAACACTTGAAATATTATAGACCGATCAGCTTACTGTCCGTTGCCTACAAACTATTTACTAAGGTAATCGCAAACAGAATCAGGAACGCCTTAGACTTCTGCCAACCAAAGGACCAGGCAGGATTCCGTAAAGGCTACTCAACAATAGACCATATTCACACTATCAATCAAGTGATAGACAAATGTGGAGAATATAACCAACCCTTATATATAGCTTTCATTGATTACGAGAAAGCGTTTGATTCATTCGAAACCTCAGCAGTCATGGAGGCATTACGGAATCAGGGTGTAGATGAGCCATATGTAAAAATACTGGAAGATATCTATAGCGGCTCCACAGCCACCGTAGTCCTCCACAAAGAAAGCAACAAAATCCCTATAAAGAAAGGCGTCAGGCAGGGAGATACGATATCCCCAATGCTATTCACAGCATGTTTACAGGAGGTATTCAGAGGCCTGGAGTGGGAAGAATTGGGCATAAAAGTTGATGGAGAATACCTCAGCAACTTGAGATTCGCTGATGATATTGCCTTGCTTAGTAACTCAGGAGACCAATTGCAATGCATGCTCACTGACCTGGAGAGGCAAAGCAGAAGGGTGGGTCTGAAAATTAATCTGCAGAAAACTAAAGTATTGTTTAACAGCCTCGGAAGAGAACAGCAATTTACGATAGGTAGCGAAGCACTGGAAGTGGTAAGGGAATAGATCTACTTAGGGCAGGCAGTGACCACGGATCCGGATCATGAGACTGAAATAGCCAGAAGAATAAGAATGGGTTGGGGTGCGTTTGGCAGGCATTCTCAAATCATGAACAGCAGGTTGCCACTATCCTTCAAAAGGAAAGTGTATAACAGCTGTGTGTTACCAGTACTCACATATGCGGCAGAAACCTGGAGGCTTACGAAAAGGGTTCTGCTGAAATTGAGGACGACGCAACGAGCTATGGAAAGAAGAATGATGGGTGTAACGTTAAGGGATAAGAAAAGAGCAGATTGGGTGAGGCAACAAACGCGGGTAAACGACATCTTAGTTGAAATCAAGAAAAAGAAATGGGCATGGGCCGGACATGTAATGAGGAGGGAAGATAACCGATGGTCACTAAGGGTTACGAACTGGATTCCAAGGGAAGGGAAGCGTAGCAGGGGGCGGCAGAAAGTTAGGTGGGCGGATGACATTAAGACGTTTGCAGGGACAACATGGCCACAATTAGTACATGACCTGGGTAGTTGGAGAAGTATGGGAGAGGCCTTTGCCCTGCAGTGGGCGTAACTAGGCTGATGATGATGAATATGAACAACAGTGTTATAGAAAAGACATTACCTTTATAGTCGGACTGAATTGGGGAGACCGGGATGTCTTTACCAATGTAATCTCCGTGGCTTGTCTGGCCATCTCCTTAAACGTTCCAGCAGGCGAAATGAAGTAGAACCCTATAGTCTAATCGAATGACATTTCCTATTCGGATCGTATTCGACTTCACAATTCATTTTTAAAAATTATCGAATAACTGTTTCCATTCGAATGTAACGCATAACAACACTTTCGAAGTATCGAAGGTGAGGGACCGGTGCAAGTGAGGACTCTTATTATCCGAATGATTTTGCTGCTGGAGAATCGTGGCTGTTGCGCAGGGGTGCAACAGTTCCTGAGAGGATTAATGCACGGGTGCTAATCGCTTCTGCTGAACAAGTTCCTAGCTGACATTCAATATAAACGCTCCGTTTTGGGGTAGCCTGTAAATCTGTTAACTTGATTCAGGCAAAGAAAATATTTTTACAACGAATCTATATATGTCTAAGTTCTGATGAAAAATGTGTCCGTGGGCAAAAGCCGTGAAGAATGGAAAAAATATATAGCCGTCTATATATAAAGTAATCCGTCGTGGTTGCTCAGTGGCTATGGTGTTGGGCTGCTGAGCACGAGGTCGCGGGATCGAATCCCGGCCACGGCGGCCGCATTTTGATGGGGGCGAAATGCGAAAACACCCGTGTGCTTAGATTTAGGTGCACGTTAAAAAATCCCAGGTGGTCTAAATTTCCGGAGTCGTCCACTACGGCGTGCCTCATAATCAGAAAGTGGTTTTGGCACGTAAAACCCCAAATATTAATTATGCATAAGGTAATAGAAAAGTAAAAAAATAAATAAAAAAGAAAGAAATAAAACTTCAAAGAAGTAAAAAAAGTGCAGAAATAAAGAAAAAGACGAAGCAAACAACTAAGTTATGCGTTTGTGCCTTTATTCCACCAATAGAGCCTAACCACAACATCGAACTTAATATATCTATTGAACAATACAGCTTCGCTGGTCTCCCTTCTTAGCATAGTGGAAGGTCACTAAAACGTGTGCCGCATTCATTTTTTCTTTACCCTACCACTCCCCATGAAGCTCTTGATGTCATTCGCACGCTGAAAGTAACGAGTGATGGTCGTGATAATATTCATCCTAGTAACATAAAACTAGTTGCTCATCTCACGTGTGATGTTTTATGTTTCATTATCAATTTAATAGTCAGGACCGGCATTTTTTGATCTGAGCTGAAACGAGCAAAGGTAATTCCAGTTTTTAGAAAGGCGATCATCCTTTACTAACAAATTACCGCCCAATATGTGTACTGCCATTTCTTAGTAATGTGATTAAAAAGTCTATTGTTACTCGATTAACCAATTATCTGACTAAATTTAACATTCTTTCCTATTCTCAGTATGGTTTTTGTTTGTCCTGGGTGTTCAACCGACCTCGCTTTTATCTTCCTAACGGATCGCCTAAAATAAGCTATTGATAAATGGTATTTTGCCGGTTCAGTTTTTATTCATCTTACGAAAGCTTTTGACACTATTAACCATCGCATTTTGTTTTTAATATTGGAAGCTATAGGCATAACTGGGCCAGCACTAGTGTTACTATGAACCTATCTGCAGGATAAACATAACATAGTTAAAATTTCGAATGTATTTTTTCCGAAATTACGGTTGCTAACCTAGGGGTACCGCAAGGTTCTATTGTCAGACCTTTAATATTTTAAATGTACATTAAGGATCTGCCTGACTGTCTAACATCCTCACACTGTGTACTGTACACCGATGACACAACCATTATTAACTATGATAAAAATATTTTGTCCTTGGTTACTAAACTCAATAACGACTTAGCTAAAGTTACAAACTGCTGTATCAATGATCTTGTTATTCATCCTTCTTAAACCAAGTTTATTGCATTTAATTCCCCCCAGAAACCATCTTGTTCAGTTCCATTGCTGAATCTTGGTCGCCAATTTGATCCCTTCTAGCACTTATTGCTCCTTCTTGGGAGAACTAGACTCTAACCTCAAGTTTCATTATCATCTCTCGCATACTAAAAAGAAAGTTGCTTACGGCATTCGGTTACTGATGAGAGCCCGCCATTTCTTTAATCGTGCTACACTTGTCTCTCTGTATTACACTTTTATACACTCCCACATAACTACTCGTTAATATGGTGGGCAAATACATATAATGCTCACCTCAGTTCACTTCAAACTTTGCAAAACCAAGCAATTAGGATAGTCTCCTCTAGTCCGTATAATACTAGCGCTCTCCCATTGCTACACTCTAATAACATTCTCTCTGTCAAAGAAATTGTTTTGTATAATTAGGGTATATTTATTTTCAGGTTATTGAATAATCAAGTTCCTGCATGTATAATTCGTAAAACATGCCTGATGAAGGCTAATATCACTAGACTTGCTTTAAACCATAACCTCATTTCAGGTGCACACCAACTATGGGAAACAATCAGTTCATTTTTTAGCTTTTTCATATTGGAATTTCATACCACTTTGCGTCAAGACTTCGCGTTCAACGTCCACATTTGAAAAAAAACATCTGAAGAACTTTATTCTAAGAGAAAATATCTAACATTAACTTTTTTTTTCGCCCCTATTACTTCAAATATTCCGCTGTTCCGGAACCTTTCTTTTTTATTATAGACCATGCATATTTGGATTTTTTTTCTTGTTGCTTGTATTGTTGCATGTTTGGGTGAAATTTTTTGTCGGTTACTGTCAATCTCGTTTAGTTCGTTTAGGTTTACCGCGTTTGCTCCTTGCGATTGTATAATTTCCTTCGTTAGATTTATCGTAACTCCTAACTGCACAAGTATATATTGTTTTGTATTCTCCATTACTTACTTTCTTCCATGTTTCCTTATATATAATTTTAATGTGGTGCTCCTCGTTGCTTGAGAAAAAGCATATTTATAAATAACAAGAGGTCCCGATACAGTTATTGACTATGGGACCTCCTTGTGTATAATATATTTTTATAACCTGTAATAATGAAGAAACCACTTTCAATTTAATTTCAAAGATCAATTTCAATTTCAACATAGTGGAAGGGCTCTGAATTTTTGACAGTCTCACTATGTCTGCAACCCATGAAAAGTGGCTGCCCAATGTGGTACCACACTTATCTTTTTCAACGAACACAGCAGATCTACAAATATCTATGTGTGTGTGTGTGACGCATGCCGTTCCTCTAATTGCGTCATTATTGTCCTTATGATAGTGCACCGGACAAATGAAAGGAGCCGTTTATAACACAGAAGCTGCTTAGTTGAGCGTACGTAGAGGTGGGAACGCCATTACATTTAGGTATGAAGTATGAGATAAGCGTAACATGGGTTTTCTCGGAAATCAGACTCGAGAATAATTTATTTCGTTTACACCTTTAGAAAAAAGCCAAAGAACGCAGCTGCCTTCTTTTTCTGTTTTTCTTTTTAATTGTACAACTTCCAGCGTTTCACGTTCAGCGATATGATTATGGGACACCCTGTCCACTTCTCACCACCTGGGGTCGTTTAACGTGCACCTAAACAGAAGTGCACGAGTATTTTCATATTTCGTTCCCATCGAATTCCCCGACCTGGTTTGAACCCGTGAGCTCGAGTGTAGCAGCGCAGCGCCATATTCACTATGTAGCCACTAATCACGCTACCACGCCGCTTTTTTGAGCATGAAATGCTTTTAGCTCCCGTTATCGGCGACCTTCAAGTGCCCTTGAGCTAAAAGCCAGAGCCATTATCCGGGCACTCAAACGAGAACATCTGGACAAGTTGTGAGAACAAAACGAGATCATACGGGTGAGCAGACAAGACGGCATTCCATACGCCAGTTACTTCCCAAACAAGTTACAAAAATATTGCTTCCGAGTTCCTCCTAACGTTTCTTTGCAATATCACTGAAGCTGTAACCTCTAGTACGATAAAGTTTTATTTGTCACTTCCTGTATATCAACGCTCGAAAGGCAGATACAGTGCACCATACAAGTGAGTGTCATCTTTTGGCGCCGAGTGCTCTTTTCAACGCCAGCGGTGCGTGAGTCCCGCGGCGAGTACGGCGCGACGCGAATGGCTGTTTGACCGAGACGAGACCTGCAACGAGGCTCTGTCAGGGACAGGCAACTATTGCGTCCACATGGACCAATGCACAGTGCGGCATGGTGTTGTGGGCTGTGCCGTTGCAAACATGCGCTCCACTCGTTTTAAGATTGTGGCTGGTATAATCTCCAACCAATCTGCCTTGCCGGTAGCCGTTTCATGCTTACATCTACTCTCGATTACGGGAGAGCCAGTTTTTTTTTTTAAGCATGAACTGGACATAAACTTTCGCTCGGCTTACGGGCCAAGGTTAGCAAACATAATGGCTACGTAAATCTTTTAGACGCACTAGGTCCGACCACAATAAAAGAACCCGTACCAATCACTCCGCAGTCTGCTACGCGAGGAAAACAGAAACATGACTGGAATGTTGCACTGCAGTTTTTTTTTTGTTCTATAAGAATACTTTCCGTAAATCTGAGTACAGGGCGCCGGATGCGGCACATACGTTTTATTTGTTTGAAGAGGCAAGCAGGAAGATTACATGTTCTTTTCCGTCTGCGCTTCGCAAGACCTACTGATGGGAAATGATATGCGCAAAAATACAGATGAGAGATACATGCTGCTTGAAGAACAAAAAAATATTTGTTCTCCAAAGGTAACCCGTACAATAACATAGTAGAATGAAAGCCGACAATTCGGCCGCAATGCACGCGCAATCACCGAGTGGCACTAAAAAAAAACAACTGAGATAAAGAAGACAAAGAAATGTATCTATTACTAAGGCATAAATACATGTCATATGCAATTATTAGTACCGTATGAGTGGTCTGAACGCATGTACCAGCGCGCGCAGCAGCACGAAAGACCCTTACGAGAAGTATCGCCAGCAGTTTCCAACAGCGTGACCTTGATGCGCCGCCACAGCATTTTTCGTCGTCGCGCGCCTCACTGCAAAGCACACGCCGCCCCAGCCGCTCGTCCCATTCAACCATATTCAACTGCAGTCTAATAATGGAAACAAAGCACTGCATGAGCGGAGGTCTGTCTGCGGCGGCTGCAGCGAATGGCGCCGACGCGTCACCCACGCGCCGCCTCTCGCGATCTCCTGATTAGCGAGGCAGTCGCGCAACATTTCGTTCCGTTCGCAACGTGCCGCACGAGTTAGATTGTCCGCGCCAGCCCCTGTACCGCGAAATGAAAACACGTATACAGCCGCGCTGAAATTTTCGCATTAGGGAGTATCGTAATCATCGGTGAATTATTTTTTCTTATTTGTGTGAAATGATTAGCAATATTTTGTAGTTTTCTGACTGTTCTTGGCATTCAATAACGCTCATTGTTTGCCGTACATGCTTATGCTTGGATTTCGCAAGTTTTATATTGCCTATATGCATTATCTATCATATGCCGTTTTTCACAATTATTATGCTACCTGTACGCACTCGTTATATCACGAAGATGCAGTTCTTGTCACAATCCCTCATGGGACTGACAGTATTGAGAAATCAAGAAATAAACAATCTAGTCTAGAAATTCGACACCACAACTATTTTCAGTTCAGTGAAGCTGAATTCCCACGGCCACGCTGCTCGGTCGTGTGTACAGCAGGCTTCAGCCAACACAAGTCTCTACCAGACAGCCTGCAGGAAATTTTCCTTTCGTATTAACTGTTATTGCCAATGACTAGTTCGCAAGGGCGCTTTAGATGCAGCAAAGTATAGTGAAAACACACATATATTCTGCTTTGCTTACTAAAAATTTAAAAAAATAAAGTAGTGGGAACTCACCCTACAATGTTTGACAGTACTGTCGTTTGTCCACCATTTCCGCGAACCACAACGAAAAAACAAGCAGGCCACTGTGCTTTGAGTTCTAGAAAGTCGGATGATCGATCTCACTCTTATCCGTCAGCCTTCAATAAATTCTGTCGTCCCTCTTTTGCCACCACCCTCTTCTCTTTGTAAATTTATTTGGGAAGCAACGCGAACGCAGAAGAGAAAACGAAGCACCCCATGATGTCGAGGTCACTCCAGAAGCACGTTCACTGGCAAGGAAAGTAAAGGAGGAAGTGGAAAAGCGAGGAAGCCGACGGCTCAAAACATAGGAAGAAAGAAAAAAAGAAATGAACGCGGCCAGTGCGGGAGAGAACGACGGGAGCGGGATAAAATGATCAAAATTTTGGGACATACGAGGGCTGTTTTTTTTTCAACCTCCGATCGCTCCGTGCAGACGATACGCGGGCAGCAGAAGGCAGACATGCGCTGTAGGCGACTGCGCAGCTCTCGCACTACACATTCCGCCATTGTTGACATTCAGGCGTCAGTCGGCATTGTGCTACAGCCACGTAAACATGGCTGCCATTATTGTTGCTCCCGCCAAGTGTGAATTGCGAAGTGTTATTCGTTTTCTACAGGCTGAAGGCCATGGTGCTGCAGAAATCCATCGGAGAATGAGTCGAGTGTATGGGGAAAACTTCATGAGTGATGGTGTTGTGCGTGAATGGTGTCGAAATTTTAAAGATGGACGTAATGATGTGCATGATGAAGGGGGCCAAGGACGCAAATCTGTCGTTTCAGATGACCTGGTTCAACGAGTTGACAGAATGGTTAAAGAAAACCGCAGATTCACCATTACTGCTTTATCTACAGAATTTCCAGAAGTTTCAAGGTCTGTTTTGTACTCTATTGTTACTGAACGGTTACGCTACAAAAAACTTTGTGCACGTTGGGTCCCAAAAATGTTGACGGATGGCCACAAAACTCGACGAATGGCGTCAGCTTTGGAGTTCCTTGAGCGCTATCAGGATAAAGGAGACAACCTTTTGAAATCAATCGTTACTGGGGATGAAACCTGGATTCAATACGACACACCGGAAACAAAACAACAATCACAACAATGGATGCATTCAAATTCACCAAACAAACCAAAGAAATTCAAAAAAACCTTCAACAACAGAAAGACCATGGCTACTGTGTTTTGGGATCAACAAGGTGTGTTGCTTGTGGAGTTTATGGAGCCCGGAACCACAATCACTGCAGCTGTTTATTGTGAAACATTACGACGTTTGCGTAGAGCCATTCAGAACAAACGAAGAGGAAAGCTGACCGCTGGAGTTGTTCTGATCCATGACAATGCCCGTCCACACACTGCTGGAGCAACTCAACGGCTTCTCGAACATTTTGGATGGGACATTTTTGATCATCCGCCATACAGTCCAGACTTAGCACCCTGTGACTTTCATCTTTTTCCTGGACTGAAGACGTGGCTTGGTGGGAAGCGCTTTCAAACCAATGGTGACCTTCAAACCAACGTCAAGGGCTACTTGAATTCATTGGCGGCAACTTTCTTTGAAGAGGGTATTGCAAAGCTTGTCCACAGATATGACAAATGCCTCAATCTCTTCGGTGATTATGTCGAAAAGTAAGCGTAACTGCACTAATCTTTTGGTAATAAAATTATTGTTTTAGATGAACTTGTCTTTTATTTATAGCCGATCGGAGGTTGAAAAAAAAACGGCCCTCGTATATACGCTGGAATGGACAACGCGAGAGCTCGGCGCGTTGGAAAAAAGAAGCGAGAATTGCATTGAAAACACTCAATTTCGGGGGAGTATATGTCTGCGTGTGCCTGTCTGTTTGATATTATGTTCTTTAGGCAATGCATTACCAGAGCGCCGTACATCATAATGTCTTTTATGGAATCATTCGCTGTTAGATAACAATATAGTATACTCATCAGTTATATTTAAAAATAAAACATTCAGGGTATGTGTATGAATGGCGGAGTTCAAGCCGGTTTCTTCCTTGTGGCCATTATACTTAGTAGTAACATTTAACAAAATGCAATTGGAGATATTCTTTCTCAAAATCTGTGATGATATAGCTTGCTTTTTCACATATGTTCGTCCCAAAACACTCGAGAACGGGTTAACCAAATATATTTGAGACGCGAGTGCCTTTATCCGCTAACATATATTTTTTGTATTTATTGATACTGCAACCCCCACCGGGAATTTAGCAGGGTGGGATATAATACATGAAAGAAAATACAACATAATCGCAAACAAAATATATGTACATGCCTAGGTCACAGTCAAGAAAGAACAGAAAAAAATTAAGCAAAGCATTTATCAAATGTGGGAATGAAACAGAGGAACAATCAGCGCAGATATCATATAGACAATCAATATAAAAATAACCAATTATGTTTCAACCATCAAGAAGGGATGCGAAAGTCGACAAAGATTCTGCGTAAACGATGCAGCTGCTGAGGTTATTCCAGTCTCTGACTGTTCGTGGAAAAAATGAATACTTGAAAACGTCATTATGAGAACGAAAAGGTGTTACTGTTAGTTCATGTCTTTGGTGTGTTGAATAACTGGAAGAGAATTTAATCCATTCGCTAACGTCGACGTTGTAGTACCCCTTAATTAATTGACAGAAAAATTTTAGTCATGATGAGTGGTTTCTATCGGATAACGGGGTTAGGTTAGCGCGAGCTTGTAGTTCAGTCACCAAGCTGCGTCAAAAATTATTATAAATGAACTGTACGGCTTTCTTTTTACAGTCTCTAATTTCAGCATATTACATTTTGTATAGGGGTCTCACATTACAGCAGCATAGTCTAAGACTGGGAGGACAATCGATTTTTATGTTAATCTTCTTACCGCAGGGGTAGCCAGAGTTAACATTCTTCTTAAAAAGAACACCTTTTTATAAGCATTCGCTGAAACGTAGTGAATACGTTTATTCCACCTAAGATTGTTTGAAATCCATAGCTCAAGATATTTGTATTCAGACACTCCAGAAAAAAAGCACATTGTTAAAATTGTACGGAAATGTTCAGGGCCTCTTCTTTCGAGTGATACACATAAAAACAGTCTTGTCGAAGTTCATACACATTTTCCACCACTTACCATGAAACAACACGCTGAAAATCATTGTTTAACAAGGTTTGATCCGATTGATCATTAACCTCCGTATATAGAACACAATCGTCTGCGTACAAATTTATTTTGTCAGAAATGCCTCACACCATGTCGTTTTATATACATAAAAAAAAGGAGTGGCCCTAGAACTGATCCCTGCGGGACACCAGTTTTCACTGGTAATTGGTTAGTTTGATGGCCTTTGAATGCAACAAACTGGCGGCGATTGTTCAAGTATGCTGAAATCCAATTGACAAGTTGAGAGTTTCTAAGCAGACTATGTAACTTAAATAACAGTTTACTGTGTGATACTTTGTCGAAAGCTTCTGAAAAAGTCCATAAAAATCGCATCAATTTGTTTTACGTTATTTACAGATACGGCAAAATCATAGATGGTAGCAACTAGCTGTGTACAAGTTGAGTACCATTTCCGAAATCCATGCTGGCCTTCTGTTAAGATGTTATGTTTATCTAGGAAATTCACGATATGATTATGTATTATGTGCTCTAATAATTTGCAAGTGTTAGAAGTTAAAGAGCCCGGGCAGTAATTGTTTTTATACACTATTTGGCCCCGCGTCTATGAAGTGGTATTACTCGGGCTGTTCTCCAGTCGTTCGGGAGTTGACATTCTTCTAAGGAACGTAAAACCACAATGTTGAAGTATTTCGAAACCCATTCGGCATACCTTTTTAGGAATGTGTTGGGTATATCGTCTGGGCCTGAACTTTTCTTTTCATCAAGCTTTAAAAGCATGTGAAATATATACCCTGTTCGCTTATTGACACGTCAGAAATAGGGGACAAAAAAGTCTCTAACGCAGGTAAGCCATCATCATAACAGGTATAAACGGAGTGGAAGTGCTCATTAAATAAGTTAACAATTTTTTCTTCATTCAAGCGAATACCATCAACCTCAAATACATCGCATTCGTAATGTTTCGCTGAAACATCCCGCCAAAATTCTCGGGAGATGCTGTGATGAATTTAGGCAATGATTCTTCATAGTGACGTTGTTTCTCAGAAGATAGTTGAATCCGAAGTTTAGATGAAAAAGAGAGGAATTTCTGTCGTTGATCTGGTGAAGTACTACTTGATTTTTTTCATTTTATTTTTTTAACCTCTTGAGCTGCCTTTTCAATCTCAGCGTCTCCCGAGAAATCCGGCGATTCTTTTTTCTTTTCTTACAATAATTGGTACATATATTTCAATGCAGTCATTAACAATACTCTTAAAGCGTTCCCATAGTTGCTGCATGTCTACAATATTCTCTGAAAATGAATCTAACTAAAACGAAAGCGTACCTATAATCGAGATATCATCAGCTCAGGAGAAATTGCGGAATCTGACAGCGTTACAGCTGTCTTTCCAATTCATATTACTTATTGTTAGTAACACCACCTCGTGATCCGATATACCGGGAAATCATCATCATCATCATTATCGTCATCATCAGCCTGGTTGCGCCCACTGCAGGGCAAAGGCCTCTCCCATACTTCTCCAACAGCCCCGGTCATGCACTAATTGTCCCCATGTCGTCCCTGCAAACTTCTTAATCTCATCCGCCCACCTAACTTTCTGCCGCCCCCTGCTACGCTTCCCTTCCCTTGAAATCCAGTCCGTAACTCTTAATGACCATCGGTTATCTTCCCTCCTCATTACATGTCCTGCCCATGCCCATTTCTTTTTCTTGATTTCAACTAAGATGTCATTAACCTGCGTTTGTTCCCTCACCCAATCTGCTCTTATCCCTTAACGTTACACCTTTCATTCTTCTTTCCATAGCTCGTTGCGTCGTCCTCCATTTGAGTAGAACCCTTTCGTAAGCCTCCAGGTTTCTGCCCCGTAGGTGAGTAATGGTTAGACAAAGCTATTATACACTTTTCTCTTGAGGGATAATGGCAGCCTGCTGTTCATGATCTGAAAATGCCTGTCAAACGCACCCCAGCTCATTCTTATTCTTCTGATTATTTCCGTCTCATGATCCGGATCCGCCGTCACTACCTGCCCTAAGTAGATGTATTCCCTTACCACTTCCAGTGCCTCGCTACCTATAGACAAGAACGGCACCGAGAGTGGCGCTGCTGCGCCGGCGTTGAGAGCGCCGCATGCGGAGCAAAATTCTATTAGCCGGTGGTACCCCTCTCCCATCTCTCGTTCGCGCCGCCTTGATTGCCTCCTGCACTGCGCGTGTTTGGGCACGTTTCGCGCCGCGCGTGGTGTGTGCGTGTGGACATTTCCTTCGAAGGGCGGTGTACAGTCTCTCTCACATTTAGGGGAAAACTCGAAGCGCAGCAGCTCGTGCAGATGCTCGAGGGGCGGGATCTTGAACGGCGTCGTCTGCTACGGCGGCGCACGCTGGCCGCATTGTCAAGGAACGTTCTACTGTCAGGTGCAGGGCGCTGATCACATCGTTACTGCGTGAAAGGAGCCGGTATTCTTTGCTAAGCGTTGCGCGACGCCCACTGATACGCCTCGAATGTAAGTTCATCGCTGCATGGCAGTCATAGACGAAGTATTGATTCCATACATTCTTGACGGCCCGTTTCTGGAAGGCGACTATATATTCTAACGCGATAGGACGCCGATCCACACTGCTCGTGCTGTGCAAGAACTGCTAGAAGAGCGCGCAGTCACTCTCTTGGAGCGGCTGCCTCAATCCCCGGGCGCCAACATCATTAAAAATGTCTGGGGCTCGTTGAAAGTATCGCTGGCGCAACATCCCCTCTATCAGTCGCCCTAGGATAGGCTTCGATCCACCATCGTCAGTGACTGAGACGTGCAGCGAATGAACACATCCCTGATCAAGTCATCCTACACTTCACTGCCTTGCAGGATGAGCGCTGTCATCGCTGCCGCTGGGGACATGACGAGATACTAACTGAAGTTCCGAGCGTGACGTGTCCAATTCCCCACCGGTGGGCAGGGTCTGTCTGGTGTAGCAAATGATTATCGAGAAAAATCACTTCCAGCTCATTGTCTGAACCTAAAACGTTCATTTATTCGTGTCCGTTTGTTTCACCGTGTTCGACTCCCATTGTTGAGTGCTTTGTTTTCCTTTCGAGTCAAACAAAGACTGAGCACGTTGCGCGCACATCTTGGTGCGTTTTGTCGCTGCTCATTACGGTAGCACACACAGTGAAGAAATATACGTGCACACGCTCAGTACTCCGGCCCTTCGAAAGAACAAATGAACCATGTTGTCAAAAGAAGTTTGTGGAACTCCATTATCGCCAATGAAGGATCAGAGTGTGGCGACGCACAACGTTTAGTAAAGAATATCAGCTCAGTTCCCGCAGTACCGATGAAATAGGTGCACTGCCCCTGACAGTACCACGCTTCCCGAAAATGCGGCCAGTGCGCGCCGCCGTAGCAGACGACGCAGATCACGACACTGCCCCTCAAGCGTGTGCGCCTGCTCGAGCTGCTGCCGCCGCACGACTCCATTGCTTGCCGCATCGCGACGCAATACGTTCCGAGTTTTCCCCTTAGTGTGAAACAAACTGCACACGCTATATTTGCCTTTAAGATCGGTACGCTTGACGATTATTTTTATGGCTGCAATGCGGAGAAAGGGCAGCGTCTGCTTAACCATGTAAGGGACGCTGAGCAGGTAATTGGAAACGACATCGTATATGCCGCCGGAAAAATCGTCAGCACATACGATGCGGCACATACATACGGCACCTACGAGCTAAAGTCATTTTTGCAGTTTCTCACATTATGTTTGCTACAAATCCGTGTTGTCTCTGATGGCGACAACAGACTTCTATCGACACTGTGCGGAAATAAACAAGATATATCGCTGCATAGCACAAGTACGACATGCGCACACAACTTTAACTAGTACGTCCCCTACAATATGGAATAGAGGCAGCAATGCAGACAGCTTGGCCATTTTTTAACAGTACTCAAGAGACGGAAGTTGAAAGTATTATTAATCATTCCTGCTTCAGCAATGCCGGCGCGACCAAGACGCGGGTGTGTATCGTCCAGTAACCCGATCGATCGGTGCAGTGGTGAAGCGGGAATGAACTCCGGTCATGTTCAATGCATCATGCACATATTCAATTTCTCGGCACGCGTGAACTTCGGCCACTGCTAGCGCATACAACAGACGTGGTTTCCATTCTTGGGCAGCGCACACACAAACGAAACACGAGAAAGAAGACAGGACAAGCGCTCGTTGAACTTAAAGTTTTTATATGAATAAAAGGATTATGTACCGAGTAATTATTAATTTCACGTGGGTTACATATAGAAACCGTCATACACTCAGGAGTGATCAATGAACGAGCTCGCTTCGTTTGCCAGATGTTTACTTCGCTCGGCGCACCGCAGTAATCCATGTCTGTCGTCTGCTTCTTTCGTACCATTTTCTTGTGAATCGGCAGAATTTCACTGGTGGCATCAACCTTTTCATGTTTACATTGCTGTCGTGACAGTTAACAACACAATAATAATTCCCGGTCATCCGAAGAGGCGCCGTCGCAAACAAGAAACGTTTCCCGCGCAGCGCGAACTGAACGCGGGCGCGACCGCGAAGGGAAGCGGCGACGGAAACCCCCGTTGGAGATGAAATCGCTCCGCCAGGGGAGAAACGAGCGCTGGCGTCTCGGGCGAAACTTGGCGTGCGGTCGTCTATAGTAAATTGCTGTTCTCTTCCGAGACTGTTAAAGATTACTTTAGTTTTCTGCAGATTAATTTTTAAACCCACTCTTCTGCTTTGCCTCTCCAGGTCAGTGAGCATGCATTGCAGTTGGTCCCCTGAGTTACTAAGCAAGGCAATATCATCAGCGAATCGCAAGTTACTGAGGTATTCTCCATTAACTTTTATCCCCAATTCTTCCCAATCCAGGTCTCTGAATACCTCCTGTAAACACGCGGTGAATATCATTGGAGACATCGTATCTCCCTGCCTGACGCCTTTCTTTATTGAGATTTTGTTGCTTTCTTTATGGGGGACTACGGTGGCTGTGGAGCGGCTATAGATATCTTTCAGTATTTTTACATACGGCTCGTCTACACCCTGGTTCCGTAATGCCTCCATGACTGCTAAGGTTTCGACAGAATCAAACGCTTTCTCCTAATCAATGAAAGCTATATATAAGGGTTGGTTATATTCCGCACACTTCTCTATCACCTGATTGATAGGGTGAATATGGTCTATTGTTGAGTAGCCTTTACGGAATCCTGCCTGGTCCTTTGCTTGACAGAAGTCTAAGGTGTTCCTGATTCTATTCGCGATTACCTTAGTAAATACTTTGTAGGCAACTTACAGTAAGCTGATCGGTCTATAATTTTTCAAGTATTTCGCGTCCCATTCCTTATGGATTAAGATTATGCTGGCGTTCTTCCAAGATTCCGGTACACTCGAGGTCATGAGGCATTGCGTATACAGGGGGGCCAGTTTCTCTAGAACAATCTGTCCACCATCCTTCAACAAATCTGCTGTTACCTGATCCTCCCCAGCTGCCTTCCCCCTTTGCATATCTCCCAAGGCTTTCTTTACTTCTTCCGGTGTTACCTGTGGGATTTCGAATTCCTCTAGACTATTTTCTCTTCCATTATCGACGTGGGTGCCACTGGTACTGTGTGAATCTCTATAGAACTCCTCAGCCACATGAAATATCTCATCCATATTAGTATTATACCAATATTATATATCCATATATTCATATTATATCCATATTAGTATTATATGCGGCGGTCGGGCAAGGCCTGACTGTCCCAACGTGGGAGCGGCCCGCAGCGTGCTGAGTCGCGTACCTCAGGACCTTATTAAAGTTTCGCATCCATCCATCCATCCATATTAATAATGATATTGCCGACTTTGTCTCTTAACGCATACATCTGATTCTTGCCAATTCCTAGTTTCTTCTTCACTGCTTTTATGCTTCCTCCGTTACTGAGAGCATGTTCAATTCTATCCATATTATACTTCCTGATGTCCGCTGTCTTACGCTTGCTGAATAACTTAGAAAGTTCTGCCAGTTCTATTCTAGCTGTAGGGTTAGAGGCTTTCATGCATTGGCGTTTCTTGATCAGATCTTCCGTCTCCTGCTATAGTTTACTGGTATCCTGCCTAACGGAGTTACCATCGACTTCCATTGCACACTCCTTAATGATGCCCACAAGATTGTCGTTCATTGCTTCAACACTAAGGTCCTCTTCCTGAGTTAAAGCCGAATACCTGTTCTGTAGCTTGATCTGGAATTCCTCTATTTTCGTCCTTACCGCTAACTCATTAATCGTCTTCTTATGTACCAGTTTCTTCCGTTCCCTCATCAGGTCTAGGCTAATTCGAGTTCTTACCATCCTGTGGTCACTGCAACGCACCTTGCCGAGCACGTCCACGTCTTGTATGATGCCAGGGTTAGCGCAGAGTATCAAGTCTATTTCATTTCTAGCCTCGCCGTTCGGGCTCCTCCACGTCCACTTTCGCCTATCCCGCTTGCGGAAGAAGGTATTCATTATCCGCATATTATTCTGTTCCGCAAACTCCACTAATAACTCTCCCCTGCTATTCCTGGTGCCTATAACATATTCCCCCACTGCCTTGTCTCCAGCCTGCTTCTTGCCTACCTTGGCATTAAGGTCACCCATTATTATAGTGTATTTTGTTTTCACTCTGCCCATCACCGATTCTACGTCTTCATAAAAGCTTTCGACTTCCTGCTCATCATGACTGGATGTAGGGGCTTAGACCTGTACAACCTCCATTTGGTACCTCTTATTCAGTTTCACAACAAGACCTGCCACCCTCTAGTTAATGCTATAGAATTCCTGTACGTTACCAGCTATATTCTTATTAATCAGGAATCCGACTCCTAGTTCTCGTCTCTCCGCTAAGCCCCGGTAGCACAGGACGGGCCCGCTTTTTAGCACTGCATATGCTTCTTCTGGCGTCCTAACGTCACTGAGCCCTGAGCCCTATTATATCCAATTTACTGCCCTCTAATTCCTCCAATAGCACTGCTAGACTCGCCTCACTAGATAACGTTCTAGTGTTAAACGTTGCCAGGTTCATATTCCAATGGCGGCCTGTCCGGAGCCAGGGATTCTTAGCACCCTCTGCTGCGTCACAGGTCGGAGCGCCGCCGTGAAATACATCACACTTAGTTCGACTACTTATGGTCCCACATACAAAGAAGAGGTCCAGGATTGTTTCAGAATTACCCTGTATTCTAGTATAGGTATCCACTAAGTGCAATAAATTAAAATAAAAGGCAATATCCAGCATGACGTCCCCTATGCTGTCATTATCACTTTTGACCGATATCTTTTCTCAATCAAAGCTTAGCAAGTAAAAATCTCCCGTGAGAATAATGCGGCCACCCGGTTTCTCATGTTCGCTCATGTTTAGCTTCAAAGAATCGAAAACTTCAACACCGGAATTAGGAGGTCTGTACATAGCAGCTATGACATAAATATTTTCATGGTAGGCCTTGAAAAAAATGCATTTAGTATCTTATAAATGAGGCATTTTTAAGACCTTAATGTTATCCTTGAAAAGGATGGCTACACCTCCACCCCTGCTACCTCTGTCCTTGCTGAATGCGCTATAACCAAGTGGAATGAACTCGCTATAATATATTTCTTCATTTGACCATGTCTCCGTCAAGAGAACGATATACGGGTTATACGATAAAAGAATTACCACTAACTCTGTACGCTTGTTTATAGCGCTCCTACAATTTACAATAAGCATTCCTAAAGGGCGCTCCTTGAGCTTAGACTATCAGTTTTCAGGACCTGTTTTCTTCAGCTTATAACGGGATCCTTTTTCAGCATCACAATCAAACAAAGTCCCGTTGATGCTCAACTTATCGTAAAGCAGCTTTACTTTCATGTTTTTGTGCCTTTCTTCCTTACAAATCTCCCACAAAAGCCTCCGCGTGTCATGTACTCGCCTAGAAAAGTCTTCAGATAGTGACAGTTCACTACCCTTTAGTTTATGCGATGCTCTAAACAGGGCATTCTTTTTTCGGTAGTCAAGGAATTTTAGAATCACTGGGTGGGTTTTATTTTCGCTTTTTCTTCCGAGTTTGTGACACCTTCCGATGCCTGTTACGTTAATGCTTAGTTTTTCTATTAATGATCTCGTCTTTTACATTTCGTTCTAAGTCTTCTGAAGTTTCAACTCTAGGTTCATGTCAGCCATAAATTAATAATTTATTTCTCGTGCTTACGTTTTCTAGGACATGAGCATGTTCACTAATGTTGGTGAGTTGCTCCTCGAAATTCGTTATTGTTGTTTCGATGCTGTCTACGTTAGAGTTGAGCGCATTTAAACCACCCAATCGCCGCTCGATGTCATTAGTTCTTTCTGTTAATTTTGATAGGCTCCTTTGCATTTCATTTTGTGTTAATTGTATGTCCTGTATGGTAGAAAGAATTTTACTTTGCCCATTTAACAGTTCTATCAAGAAGTCTTTTTCTGTTGGACCTGGATTTTCTTCTACGTCTCTGCAAACCACAAGATATCTGAATTATGGGCTAATTATACTAGACAAAAGTAATTAACACACAGTGGGCAGGGCAGCAGCAGCAAAAACCGGTTATCTGATCGATAACCACGAGCTGGCGTATATCGACTAACCTGTAGCATGAAGGTAAAGGGACTGTTCAGCATGTCGCCGGGATTGCTGCCACCTCGCCCACTGGTGAAGCACAGCTCGTCGGGTGCCGTTATAGCTGTCCGATGGGACATGTGACTTGACGTCACTGTTGTTGAGGCGATACCCAGACTTGTGACGCATGGAAAACTTTGTCGATCCATGGGCCCTATAACGTAAAACTATTCCAATAGGTTTCTATTACAATTTCCTGACGTCAAATTTCCGTAACCACCGACGCAAGCCCCGGGCGGTCACCCGCAGGGTTGTCTGAACAGACCAATCAAACGCTCTTCTCGTTCATAGGAGGTCACTTTTGTTTGCTTGAGAAACGAATAACATTGCCTACACTGAGCGGCTCGTCGTATCGAATTGGCTGACAAGAGGCGAGGAGAACGCTCAATTGGAGAGGGATTCACTGGGGCAGAGCCAGTGCATTGAAAATCGATAACCGGATGAAGAGGGTGGTGCCAGCGTCTGCGATTGGTCGGCTTTCCCTTACTTAGCTTGTGGTGGCTGGTCGAAAATCGCGGTGGCATGCAACGGAAGCTTAATAATGACGCTAAAACTGACCCTCAGCAAAGAAGAGTTGGCAGAATGAGGTAGTAAACGTGCCGAAAGTGCTTGAAAACGTTACACGGTCACGCAAGAAGTTTTATTCTACGCAAATACACCCATGCTCTCCGGCAGGTGCGAGTAGCCAGCGTCTCAGCGATCGACGGCAGCCATCTTTTATTCCTTTCGGAACGGGGCAGCCTGCGGCCATTCCGAAAAAATTTCAGTTCTGTTGGGCATATTAATGCGTCTTTATCGCGTACACGTCACTTTGACGTGGTGAAATTGTGTGGTTTTGTGACGTCGCGTGACAGGCAGGGGAAGTGGGTGCAGCCCGAAAACTTTTTACCAATAGCCGAGGGCTAATGGCGAAAAGGGGTCGAATCAGAAATAACTGTTTTTCTTTTTTCTGTCAAATCATGCATAATCAGTGCGTACACATCATATCAGATGGGGAGGTATTGCGGTTTTCATGACGTCGCGTGACGGACAGGTGAAGTGGGGGGGGGTCGAAAAATGTTTGATTTGTTTGTGAATTTTGTTTGTTTGAAAAAAGGCTGATAGCAGAACTGGAATAGAAAAGTTTGGAATGGTTTTACGTTATAGCGCCCCATGATGCCGCATTCACCACTTGTTGATGGACGCACGCCAGTGTCTTGGTCCACGCCCACCAACGTTGTCGAAGCAGCACAGGCGCTAGTTGAAGCTTGGTTTCCGAGAGTAAGCACCGTAACCTGTAGCATGCAGCAAAAGGGACTGTTCAGCATATTGCCGGGATTGCTGCCACCTCGCCTACTGGTGATCGTATAGCTCGTCGGGTGCCTTTATAGCTGTCCGATGGGACATGTGACTTGACGTCACATGTATCTTTTGAAATCGTATAGTGAAAATATTGGGATTCTAGACTGGACGTTCTTCATCACTGACCTTCCTAAATCATAAGTGTAATTAGTTAAAATTCTAATTGGGTACCTAAACATTGTTTATGTTATCGCGCGCTTACTGAGGCCCGTCGTGGTTAACAGAATGTCTTGACAAACATGTCTTAACAAATGTCTTGCCAATGAATTTGTCTGAATTATTATAGCAAGAATCTTTTTCACTCAGTTTCATTTCTTATTCACTTCTCGCAACCGGTAGGTCATAGCGCTAATGTAGGCGTTGCGTCGTTGTTACCACTGACGAAGCGCGAAAAGGAAAAAAAAATATGTTAGAATCATTATGTTATTCCGCAGGATTTTCTTTTAGATTTATATTACCCTAAGAAATAAAAATTCAGAGCCATTTCATTCTGTGAAGGTGGATGACTAGCAGAGCTGTATATATGGCGATAAATATGTTCATAATAAACATGATGATTGAAAATAAAAGACACATATCAGAATAAATTTCATTTGTTCAAGATTTTTTTTGTTTTATTGAATTGCATACTCAATGCTTTTTTTTAATTTTAACCTTCTCTTGTTTGCTTTTCTGGATTTATTATTTGATCACCAACGTGACTATTGCTCCATGATCGCTATGATATACAGCCAGTGGCCCTGTGGCGACACTGGAGAGGTTCTTGGCCAATGTGAGGTCTATAG
This sequence comes from Dermacentor albipictus, assembly GCF_038994185.2. NCBI lineage: Eukaryota > Metazoa > Arthropoda > Arachnida > Ixodida > Ixodidae > Dermacentor > Dermacentor albipictus. The sequence goes on along the minus strand of NC_091821.1, from coordinate 126,968,933 downwards.
ACGATCGATGATGCGTCGTGGGAACACTGATGTTTATGTAACATTGAATGCCGATGCTTTCCAAGTGAAACGCCACGAACCACTTTCCATCGGGCCGAGACACGTCTGTAGAAATCACGCACAATTACGATGGGTGTGGAGTGAAGAGAAGTGATCCAACCAAAGGTGCATACGCTTGGCGTTTGCGGCACGATGTTCGTCCATATTACGTGCCGCCCGACGTCGCCACGCATATTCCCAATTCTGTTCACGATGGTGTTCTTCGTAGGCGCGCTGTTCTTCCGCAGTCGTCACTGCATGCTGCCTACTCATTGCACGGGTGGAAGGGAACGAAGATAAGATTACGTGGTTTGTCTATAGAACCCGTGACGTCAAACAGATATCTATGCTAAACAGTGTCTATTCTGGTTTTACTTTCTTTATTTACGATATTTTTTCATCACAATAGATTGTGACCCTTCTCCAGATTAAACGCAGCTGGGACATTCCCGGCGGTACTGTTTTGTTTTATGCTGTGGCTCTTTTAGCTCTGGGATGGCCGCAACCTTTTTTTGCCTACGCACACAAACCACCAGAACCTAGCGTATAAATGCACCACTCTAAAACGTTTATGCAAATGCAGTAACTGAATCATTGGCTAGATGTTCCGAACTTATTAAGTTTATAGCAACATCTAAATGTCATGCGAGTTTCATTCGCTCCAGATACGGGGCTTTATCACGTTTCTGGTGCCGCACGAGAACGTGTTCCAATAACGCATGATTCTAGAACGTAGTAGAAGAGAGTTCAAGACACTAGTCTATAACGCGCTACTGACGGCCAAAGAAGCTGCCAAAGCATTAATCTATAGCACGGCGAGAGAAGACATCTCGTAAACGTAGTCGCACATGGTCACATCCTGTAGGTTTCGTACAACACCTGATGGCTAATGTCGCCAGCACAGCTCTGAGTACGCTTCTGGTGCTCTCTGGGCAGGTGTCCACTTCCGTACTTTTCAGAATGACAGGCCCATCGTTTATCAGTTTGTAGTAGTGCTAGCAAATTATTGTGGCGCGTTACAGAACTCTCCCCGTCGACACAACCGCATCTGGAAAGTTAGACGCTACATGCATAAAAACCATGTATAATAACATGTATGATGTATAATAAAATGTGTAATAAAAGCAAGCGGCCAGACGCTAGTGGCTGTCATTCCATTTGGCGACCGCCGGGCACACCTCCTGCTATCACCACCGCTGAGCTGTACCTTCGTTTAGAGAGCCACCAGATCATACAATAAACCAATTTTAGTTTAATCAGTTTAGACTATCTCTGCCTTGCTCCTCGCCTGCGCACCGCCACAACCACGTAACAATAGCGTGATCGATCGGTGATTGGTGAGGATGTTCAGTTCTTAACCACAACCATGCCGATGTTCAACAGGCGGTTTGTTATTCCTTTAATAACATGATAGTATAGGAGAGACTGTGCCTTTAAGTGGCACCGGCTGCTCTTCGTCTTATGGCAAAACGTAATAAAATCCGGAAAAGCATCGCAAAACTCAAGGTACACTCAAAGAAAACGAAAACATAAAAGTTAAGCACATGAGTCTAAAAAGCCAAAAATATATTACAAGTACGCGTTCAAACATGTGCGTACAATAACGTTTAATCATAATTAAAAAGCAGCACGAAAACATAATAAAACGACAAGCCGGACAGGACATGCACTCGTAGGCACTTGTCTCATTTTTTCTTTCGCGCATTTCCCCGTAATGAAGCCACACGAAGAAGCTCAAGTTCAGACCCTTTAAATGTTTAAACACGCACAGTACCATGAATAAATTAAAGTAATTGAAGTTGTCCGTGGAAACGCGCAGTTCAGTTTTGCAGACGTGTAGGTCATAAATACACAGCATAACTACACGACATCGTATAATTAAGTTGAGATATTATGGCGCATGGCCCAAAGATTTGATAGAAACCAAGGATGCTTATATTTTCTTGAAAAATCTTTAAAGCAACAAGTGCTTTTCCCTGCAACTCCGCTGTTGGCCATGGGGCAAGTGATTTTTTTTCGGCGTGAATGCTCGATTATCTAAATAACATCAATTCTGTCCTCAGTGTCCGCCATGGAATCTCGTGTTTTCGACAGTCTATAAGGAGGCGGACCACATCTTCTGGGTAGCCAGGAGATCACTGCAGAATAGGGGATCCTGCACGTAAAATGCCACGTATCTGCTGTACCAAGCCGCTGGCGGTGCAACAAACATAGTTTCCTACGACTACTATGGGAATGATGGGTAACACGTGGAGTTGTAACTCCGTGGCGCTTGGGCGCTTCAGGCTTTCTTGTGGCTTGGTTTATTACCCTTTATCTTGGCCTAAATTGGCCTAAATTTCAAAGCAATTTTACCTTTTATTGCAATAACAATTATATGGGTACTCCACGCGCATTTTTGCAATCGCCATCAGCGTCGCCGTGATCACCCGTATAAAACCGAAGTGCGATAACATCGCAGCTGCACGTTGTATTAATTAGAATTTATGTGCGAGTAAAAGCATGCGAGGGTGAGCCGATGGTGGCTCCATCTCGCGCACGCGAGGTAGGAAAGCGGGGAGGAAGCGCGCCGTCTTTGGTCGCGCGTAAGACAACGGGACGGGGGGAGGGGTGAGAGGAGGAACGTTCTACTCCGGCGGCGGTTACGTACGGTGCGGGCCCTATCTTGACAGACAGAAAAACTTTATTGACGGCAATTGAGTTTGGACTCGTCTGGGACACTGGACCACCGCACGGTCCCGCACTACGTTGAGATGTTCATGCTCCTTTTGCTCATGACGTCGGCAGCCCGAGCCACCGCAGTAAGCTGCGATGTCGGGTGATGACGAGAGCAGGACCTCCCAGTCCTCCCAGCTTGAGATGGCGGGCTATCCCTGCGGGGGAGGATCGGCAGGGCAGCCAAAGAGGATGTGGAAGAGTGTGGCGTGAGGGTCTCCGCATAGGGAGCATGTAGGGGAGATGCCACTGTAGTGGGATAGCAGCTGAGGGGCTGGGAGAGAGCGGGTCTGGAGGCGTCTCCAGAGGATCTGTTGGGAGTGCGTCAGGGAGGGGTGGGGAGGAGGGTAAGTCCGACGGTACAAACGGGGTATTTTCGTGAGCTCCGCAAAGCTGTGTACCCGCTCCCTCGAGAAACCCGGCTCGAGGCTGTCCTGAGCCCGGCAAATTAAACCTCGGGCCAATTTATCGGCAGCCTCGTTTCCGGGGTTCCCAGAGTGAGCCGGCACCCACCGGAGCTCAACCCTGCGTGGTAAATTCTGGGTGGCGATGTTCAACAAGTTCCAGGCAGGGTTGTGAATTCTGCCTCTGGCAAAGTTGGACAAAGCAGTCTTTGAAGCGCTAAAGATGTATTCAGCATCCGAAAGGGCAAGGGCCAAGGCGATGGCGGTCTCCTCTGCTTCCTCACGTGTAGAGCCCGAGGGAAGATGGTGAGTTAGGGGTCAGGGTAAGGTTGGGTTGTAAGCAACTGCTACAGCTTCGTGCGTTGTACATGCGGCGTCTACCCAGATGGCTTTCTCGACTTGTCCATAATACTCGTGGAAAGCATTTGCGCGAGCTACGCGGCGAGAGATGTGATACTGGGGATGGACGTTTCGAAGAAGGGGTTTCACTACAAGGGGTGTATGAATGTGTCGCGGAATGGCCATAAGGGTTGACTGATTAGCGGGTATGTTGATGCGAAGGGAGGCGAGGATATGGCGGCCAGTGGCGCTCGCGGCAAGTCTTAAATACTGCGTCTGAAGGTGCGCCTCAACTAGTTCAGGAAGCGTGTTATGCATGCCTAGTGCAAGGAGTTTGGCTGTTCTAGTACTGCGAGGTAGGTTGAGGGCTGCCTTAGTTGCAAGGCGGATCATGGCATTCACACGCTCGGTTTCCGTGCGGTTCAGCTTGAGATATGGTGTGGCGTACAGAATGCGGCTAAGCGTAAAAGCATGTACAACTTTCATGTTGTCTGCTTCGTCTAAACCCTTGTGCAGGGAAGATACGCGGCGTAGAAGCTGCAACACTGATTGCGTGGAGGCCTTGAGTGTTTTAAGGGTATGGTCATTGCGTCCGGAATCCTGCAGGTAGAGGCCAAGGATGCGCAGGGTGGGAGTGATGGGGATGGGGCCTATGTTGAAGGCGATCTGCTATTGCTGACAGCTTCGCGTGCGCTGTGTTGTCGTCGCTTAGTTCGCGTTGAAGTGAGAGGCAGCACGAAGATCAAATCCTTCTCTGCTGCTGCCGCGCTTTCTCGCTCCAGCGTTTTGAGAGTGAGCTTGCGCATTCATCGAGTGAGATGTGTTCAGGTTTTCTCGTACGTGTGTGACACCATGCTTGTTGATTTAGTTAGTGAGCGAATGTTTACAAGTTTATACGACCGATGTACAAGTACTATCCTTACATTGCATAGCTGTCGACTAATTTGCTATCACAAACGATGCTTCGGCTATCAGGCGAAACTGCCACTTTTGTAATGCAGAAAGTAATAAGACTCGGCAAGCACGCATACTCACTGCTAATTGCAGTGGTTCCACTTGTTCATGCGTCAATGGCCTCATGGTTTCAATATCGGGCTTCTGTGCTAGAGGTCCTGTGTTTGAATACTGCCATATCTTATTTTTAATAATGTTTATTTATTTATAACGCAGTACTTCAAAATGATCACTTCGCAATGTCACGAAGACATTTAAAGCTAGTAGGACGAAGTTTAGGCAAATTCCTGTACTACTTATAATTGTCATGCTGGCTCATGCCCTGCTTGCAGCTCCCGTAGACAAGCGCCACAGTTCCCTCTAGTAATTGTATGAAACTCGGTGGCAACAAAGACTCAAGTTTTATTTTATCGCTCAGGATTGACATACTAATACCTAGGTCAATAAAGAACAATACTGGGATAGAATTTATTTACAGGAAAGACAGGGAGGCCGACATGAGCTAGTGCGCTCTAGTCTGTTACTCCAATAAAGAACAACTCGAAATTGTTTCTGCTGAGATGACAGGACATCTGTCTCCGCAGCAAGCGGAATTCACTAGTGGATGGCGGAAGGTTTAATGTTTCTTCGTTATTGTGCGCCTTTTCGCAGCTGCATCTGCTGCTGCATTTCCATGAATACTGCAGCGCTCCGATATTCCCTGAAACGCTATAACGTGGTTCATTGTAGTATCTTCTGCATGTTTCTTGATTAACAAACCTTGTCTCTGTTCTGCAGTAAGGCTGTATTAATGTTGGAGCATCTGTCGGGATGCTTTTGTGAAGCGGCTATAGAAATGCTAGAAATTTGCCCATTTCATTGCTACATGTTTAGCGCAAAGGAAACCGGCGCGGACCCGGGTCCTCCCGCATCCGTGCTACGCAATGCAACAAACGGTATAGGGGCTTCTATTTCTTGCTTTCTTGTTGATTTTAAAAGTCCTGGGCCACTTCTTGCCCCTTTTTCCTCTTTTGGGTATATATTATTATTATTATTATTATTATTATTATTATTTGTTTTGAACACAAATACGCAGTTAACAGGAAAGGGAAAGCGAGGAGCAGGCTGGCAACTGCCACCGGAAGGGGCACAACGCCTGCCTACTCTTCTAAAGGGAGGTGACAGCAACAAAGAAATGGAAGATAGGACGGAGGGGAGGAAAGAGGAAAGGAAGAGCAACAGGACAAATCTAAAGGCTAAAGTAGAACACAGTACAGATCACACACAGTAGGGCCGGTCACTGAAGGTCATGCTACTAGAGAATGTTGAATGTTCCCGCTACAAACGGGAACCTAAGATAGTTAACTCTAGAAAGGTAAGTAGGACGCGATGGGCCTGATCACGTTTAGACGCACAACCACTGGGGTATAAACATTCCTCGAGTGTCGCACACCGCTGGCCAAGGAGATGATCGTTTCTCACTAGCGACATGCGCTGCGCACTGAAAGCAGGACACTCAAATATAAGGTGCTGAAGTGTCTCACAGCAGCCACAAGACGTACACAATGGACTCGCCACACGCCCTTGTATGTATAAACGTTCGTGCACGTTCACGCAACCAACCCTCAGCTTGAGTAGTTGTGCTCTAGCATGACGAGGCAAGCCTCGACCGCGCACACAGGGCGGGAACGTTCCATTTGCGACGCGCTGGTCTGGATGCTGCTTGGGTAGGTGGCGACGAATCAGCAGACGAGCGTCATCAAGCTTGTACAAAATTTCTGGGCAGTCACAGTTGTTATGAGCGCAAGTTGAAGCGAGCTGATCAGACTCTTCATTTCTGGCGATTCCTACGTGGGAAGGTATTCATTGAGCAACGAGAGATACCCCACGTGATGTAATTTTGCTCGCATAGTGAGTAATGCTGCGCACAAGTGGACACTCAATCTCACTGCGTTGTAACCTGCTAAGGGCAGCATGGGAGTCCGTAAAGATGGCAACCTTCGATGTAGTTAACTCCTCTTGCACGTATTTCAGTGTAACATTAATCGCTGCTAGCTCCGCAGTTGTTGACGAAGTTGGATGAGGTATTTGAAAGATTCGCCGTACTTGAGTTGAAAGGCAGAAAAAAGCTGCGGCCTTGACCGTCGTTGTGTACAGATGCATCTGTGAATACTTGAAGATAATCTGGAAACTTTTCGAACATGTGAGACTGAGCCAATTAGAATATTTCCACAACAGGCATATCAGACTTTTTGTGCATGTCAGGGATTGTGAAGTAAATAGGGAATACGTGTAACACGATATCTTTTGGAGGCGGAGACGTATCTGAAGCAGCATGTTCAGAAATGGTAGAGATATTCATAAATAATGCCACCATTTTTCCCATGAGAGATAACGGGCGGTGAATGAGACGATCAAGGAGCGATTGACCATCCGGTGCGCAGTGCAGACGCTCAATGTGATACAGAGCTCTCTGGTCTGCTTACAGCCTCAGGAGTAACTGATGCGCTTCAGTGAGCAATGCAATAGATTGCGTCTCACGAGGTAATCCAAGCATTAGTCGAAGGGCAACGCGATGATCTCGCTCCAGTTGGGCCATCAAACAGTGTGGTATGTTCAAAACTGGTAAAGCGTACATTATGCCTGAGAGTACAGATGACTGGTACACCTGGAGAGCCGTTGTTTGGTCGCAGCCAGCACCTCTAGCAGTCAAGGCGGCCACATACTTCAGGAGGGAGTGCGATTTGCGTCGTACAGATTTAACAGCAGGACGCCAAGAGATGCGATCATCCACAATTAACCCCAAATAACGGTGCTGTCGCACCCAGTTTATAGGCGTTTCATCAAGATACAGTCGGCTCATTGTTCGACGAGCGCGTTGTTTAGTGTGATATGCTATTGCGGCCGACTATGGTTATGTACCGTAGTATACAAAACAGTCATCATCAGCACCGGTGATCACAAGGTAAATAAACTTGGTAGTGAAGCTTCCATGGAAGCCCATACGTCCGAAATGTGTGGTTTCTTGGCGGTTGATGGGGCTTACCGTCACCTGTTTGACGAGGGAACGCTTCCGTCGTGAGAAAGAATAATGTGACGCCGTATCCGTTAAAACAGAAGTGACATCATTGTGTTCTCAAAGGCTCGAAATTTGTTTTGGTGGCCTGTATTAGAGCTGTATATTCAAAGGCAGACAATTCAACTTGATGGGCGTTTCGAGCTTTCAGCGCGGAAAGCGATGCAGAAAATGTCAGCCGTATATATACGGGCGTCGAAAGTGCCCCATTGCACAGAACATACCTTCTTTGGAGGCCGACGAAATCTATGGGTGTAGAATGCTGGTAACATCGTTGGATGCCAAGCCCGTCTGGTAGCTCAGCCGCACTAAAACTGCTAAAGTAAACAATTATCCAGTGGTCGTAATCTTTACTTTGGACTGAACAGGTTAAGAAAGAATGAAACCACCCCCGCTACCAAATTCGCAGCAATGTTGACAAGCAAAGCAACGCAACGTGTCAGGCGGCGTATTGTAACACGTAAGCTTTACGAGCGGGCCTTTCTTCACACCTCAACAGCTGCATTCATTGCAACTGATAGCGTCATGAACGCCCCCTTTTAGAGCCGGCGTTGAAGAAAAGGTATTTAATGATAACGATCAAGTAAAATAGAGTTGTCTTTCCTCGCCATGCGTACATAAAATTAATGAGAAATTTTAATTTCGAGCGTTAAATCAGTCAAACTAGGTATCGTTCTTAATAATTTTTCTTTCTTTTTTTCTGTAACAACGCTTGTTCCCTCCTCACATAGTAGCGCTGCAATTGCTTTTCCCACAACTCGCCATGCTGATGCCGGTGAAAAGTGGTTCTGAACCGCTTTTCGTCCGAAGCTCCGCGACCTTATGACCGACCATGGTGATCATCTGAAGCAAGGATAGCTTTAATTGCCATATTGAGTGCCTATAGGCAGCTGGCTTCCCTCGTTCGATTTTGACAGCTGTGTCCGAGCCACTACTTCGCAAACTGAAAGGCAGGAAAATACTTCGGCAGGTTCTACGAACAACAAAGCCGGAAGTAGTGCCCTACGCTCACAGGGTTGCGCACAGCCTCAAGACTGTGGCAAGAAGGTACGACGTGCCTATTGCGTTTTCTGCACCACGAAAACTTGCTGGGTTGTGCCCACGCATTTCGTGACTTCCGAGGAAACCTGCCCTGGAAAAAAGCGTACCATGCCATATGTCACATGCGCCGCTGGCGTTGGGTACGAGATACCGTTTAAGTGTGTAAAGCTATATACCGGACAAACCGGCCGATGCGTCAACGATCGGGCGCGGGAACATGAGCGCTCATTAGCTAAGAAAGCTTCTTTTCATATGCCTATACATTGTAGGTCCTGTCCCTGTGAGCCAATTCTTTCCGGTATTCGAATTCTGGGCAGGAGACTGGCAATGCTTTGGCCGGAGAAATCATGGAGGCATATCATATTAAAAAGAAAAAAAGTGCCCGTATTAGCGATACGTAGGTTATTTTGCGTAGCAAAGAAAATGAGTTTTTTAAAAATGATGCTGTAATGTATATGCGTCTTGATATGATGCATTGGTTGGCTTGATGAGCAATGCGCTTGCGTGACCCTGGTCTGCTGTGAACTTAAGTAGGCAAAGTCTACAGAAACAAATTTAGTTGCGACTTAGCCCTTGTCCTGTGCTTCTGTGTCTATCATCTGTCCAGTCTTGGAATAGTGCTTACCAGTATTCAGTTGTTAAGCATGAGCCAACTAGCCCAGTAACAAATTTTTTAAACATACATACATACATACATACATACATACATACATACATACATACATACATACATACATACATACATACATACATACATACATACATACATACATACATACATACATAATACATACATACATACATACATACATACATACATACATACATACATACATACATACATACATACATACATACATACATACATACATACATACATACATACATACATACATACATACATACATTCATACATACATACGTGCGTGTTTGTATGCATACATAAAGAAAATACATCGCCGGCATCGCTACAATATCGCGGCCTGTTCTGACTTAGCAGTTCTACCATCTCGTCTAGCTGCGTGAAAGTCGATATTGTAAAGAAGAGACTTATTGTACAGCTCAGCCCACTTTTCAAGGCAACGTATTAGTATTGAGCACACGTGGTTTTTCCTCTGGCAAGTGAACGATTGCCAGGCATCGTAGCAGATGGCATGTGTTTGCATACAACTAAAGCGCCAGCACAGTTATAACCACATGTAAGTGTTCGCTTCAACAATGAATAAAGATTACAATAGACATTACTTCGGAATATCATTGTGACACTGACTGTCACAATGTTTTTTTTTTCTTTCAGTTTTGTTTACCCAGCCAAGAGAAGTAACCGGGGCCATTAAATGCACCTACCTCTTTTTTAATTACATATAAAAAATTATTAAAAGCAAGGACCACGCCTGGGGGCGAAATGCGAAAACACCCGTGGTGCTTAAGAACGAGTGTTAGGTGCACGTTAAAGAACCCCAGGTGGTCGAAATTTCCGGAGTCCTCCACTACGGCGTGCCTCAAAATCATAAAGTGGTTTTGGCACGTAAAAACGCATAATTTAAAGACCACGCCTCTTTTTCTCGACAGTGGAATGAATGTCAAGTGAACCACTTTGTCTTTGTCTGTTACGGGCCTGCAATAATTTGTCAGATAATTTGTGTCATGTGACCCAAAGAAGCGCCTCATTTGCCTTCTTCCAATGCAACCGAAATACATCCCATTAGAAAGGTCTCCACTGAGCACATTGACTGTAGCGCACATGATTTGAGAATGCTCTTCCGCCTTACATGTCATAATCTACATACCTCGTCTGGCACTCGTCTGAGAATTTATGCGCCCTTATAACCATTGTATTTTCGCTTACGTTTTATTCGCATTTTCCCTTCGTCCCCAAGCCGCAATATGTCCATTAGACAACTTATTTGGAGTAAATATTGTCAGTGTACGTCACCGCTGATCCCTTTGACTGGGACACCACTTTGCTTTGTGTTATTTTGTCTCACAACTCGTGCAGTCATGACACGTACAAGCTACTCGACGTTTTAGCTTCTCTACGGACGCGAGCCTTCTCTGTCACTCGATTCTTCCCTTCCCGCTGCCCTTAGCTAATTCACTACGTACGTCAGCGATGCCATAAGGTAAGCCGACGCAGTCCATCGAATATCCAGTGAACCGCTCACAAAGTACCTGTCTTCCCAAAAAACCTTGTATCATCGCCACCATAAGGACGTCTGTTACTTCCCGGCTTCCTCGTGCTGCTGTTGTCTCCGTCCCGTCGTATCGGCCTCTCTAAAAAGCACTTATGCCTTTATGAGGAATACCGAGCGTTACGAAAATCGCCGAAGTTGTATACGAAATTGTACCAGTTGCCGACCCAGTGCGGTCTATGCGATCGCTCTCCGCTGCCGTACATGTCATGAGATCATGCCGTACGTGATGGCCACCTCTGTTCTGTCCTGACAAGCGCTGATTCGGCGCTCTGTCAAGCTTTTTTTTAGAAACAAAGGGGAAAAAAGGTTGTGCGGTCTTTTTTCACAACTCGCACAATATTTTCTCTGCATGAAATATGTGCTCTCGTTACAACGTCACATGTTTTCGCAGAGAGTTTCCGTGTTTTATGTTCGGAGCAAATTCTAAACAGTAGCTATGTTCTTTTTGCCTTGTTTGATTGTGAACACATGAACTGAACAAGGGGATACAAGTAGAATATGATTTCCACTTACAAGCCTGCTGGGTTAAGCACATGTGGACTCTATGTTAAGTGCATGGACATTTTTTACAATTCTCAACCATCTGCCATTTGATTCAAGTCAGGATTTCGGAGCTTTTTTTACGGATATAGGCCTTATATATGATCAAACCACTTTATGTTGCCAAATACGTTTCATATTTGCTCTGGTTTATTACCTGTCGTATACCACAGCGTATGTGTGGGTTATCTAGAACGCATGATCAAAACTCTCATGATCTCAAAGCTTTGTTCTGGCTGCCTTCCCTCATTGTATAGAAGACCTGAGATTACAGCGTTATTCACAGTCGTGAGAACATAAAAATAACACTGTTATTCGCAAAGTACGAGCCCACAAAAGACGAGCAATTCCTTTCACTAATGTGGGCGCTCGTCAAAGGCAGCAATCAGAATTTGTTTGCCGCGACTAATGTTATACGTAAGCTGCGAACGCCTATTCTTCTACATAAGTACTTTTTCTACCCTTATAAGTTGCCCCTGCCGGCATGTAATCTGGCTGCTTGAACTGATTTTGTTGCACGGGTGCGTACTAAATAGAAGTACATCATTTACTCGTGCCATATAGAGGCGTTTTGTTCAGAACTTATAGTGCACAGTTTATCTCCATCTTTTTTTAAATGATGCTACTGGTCATTATCTTCCTCGAAACATACAACCGATGCCATTCCAGTAAAGGTTTAGGAACTCGGAAAATTGTAATTTTCTTTTATTCTTGCAATGCGACGTTCAAAGCCGGCAAGTATACCTATTTATTGTACATACTGATTCCATACTCACCGTTCACCGTTTCCCAAGGGAAACAACGCCTTGGCTAACACAAAGGAGTGAATAACGCGGCGCGCAACAATGATGCCAGGAGAAGGCACACACAGCGTATTGTGCATCCTGGTGTTTTCGTTGTGTTCTAGTGCGTCGCTTTATTCTCTCTATAACGGCATAAACTAAACTTGCCCATCTTTATGTTCTGGCTCACAGACCGCGATCGACCATACTTCGATTTCTCAAGTTTTTAGAGAAGTGCACGGGAATGCTTAGAACGACTCCTTTATACGCTTGGCGCCGGTATCGCAGCATGGATCAAGACGCCGTTTCTTTTTATTGCTTGGTAATATTCCTTCCCAGAATAGTTTTTTTTTGAAGCACCAACACTTTTACCTCTACTCTTCCAAAACATTACACAATTATTCATGCAGGCATGATCAAAACATCAGTGAGCCTTAACTAGGATGTCTTCAGAGTCATGTTAGCAGGTAGATCAATTGCATTTCAGTGATCCACGAACCATTCTGCGAGACAAGAAGGCTATTTGCTTTCTTATGTAATCATATTTTATGGTTTCTGCTTAATCTTTTTTTCTTAAAGGCCCGCATAGCAACTTCATTTCGAACAGAAACCCTCAATAAATTCACAATTGCGTGCTAGTTAAAGCAGAATTGCTGTATAACCTTTCAACGTGAAAGTTGTTTGAATAAATGATTAGAAATAAATGGCGAGCACTGCTACATTTAAAGTCGTAGCAGCATAGGTGTCGATTCCGCATACAATAGATGTCATTCGGCGACCGCAAGATGGCAGCCGCTGTGGAAACAGCTGATCGGCTCTACACTGTAAAAAATAGCTGTAAATTTAAGGAAAGTTGTCTGAAATTTTCTGTACCGCAATTACGCACATTTTCTATTCTTGATCTCCAGCCATTGAGTCCAAACTAAAATATAACTGTTCTAAGTTATGTTATATGCATAAAGAACTACAATATATAATTGCAGAATTTTATTCCTTCCGCGCACGGCGTTTTTTCCATACATATCATGCACAACGCACTGTCATTGGTACGGCTTTGATGGCCGGCGCTATATTCAAGATGGCTGCCCTTCGAGGCGACGCATGGCTACACTGCTCCATTTCTTCTTTTGCCAGTGTTAAGAGACGACTGTTTTTTTTTATTTCAACTACATTGCAAAGAGTGCACGACGCATTATTTTAGCCGATACTTTCCATGCGTTCATGACACAGAACAAGAGTGCAATGCCAGCGAAGAAAATTCAGGCGGATAGTGACAAATTTTTGCAGTGACGTGTTCTGACACCGTACGTTGCGCTTTGTAAAACCACATCTGATTTGGGCCTTAAGTTTAGCTTTAGATTTTATGTCATAGCACACCTAAGGGCTAACCAGTATGCTTGACAAATGTCTCATTGTCCGTTCTTTTTCTTAATGTACGATGGCGAATCAGGAAGCCTTTGGCCCTATTTCTTTTATACCCAAATTATGGCTGTAAATCGCGAAGTCAACAATTCCATTACCAGCGGTAGACCTTTTTTGGACCGTCCCGGCCTTATCTGGTGGTAGTTCCGTGTCACGGCGCTGCTCTCAGTTGTGCTTGTCACAGTTCGCAAAAGGGGATCAGAAAATTTGGGCGTGGTAGTTCATTTTCTTTTTTCATTGTTTAACCTAGGTAGGATATTAGGCAGTATAGTAGCAAGAGCTTGGTGGCGCAACCCACCGCCCCGTTCCAAAGGGGACGCTCATAATATCCATCCTATTCATCCATCCTTCATACATCCACGGCGTACGAGCAACGATGTGTGATCGGTTTTCTATGGATCAAGAGACGAACACCCGTCGAAATCCACAGGGAAATGCAAACTAGGTACGGAGGACGGTGGCTCGCTTTGAGAAGTGTGAAGTGGTGGTGTTGTGAGTTCACAAAAGGCCGTGAAGACTTGCATGGTGTCAGGATTGGGGGCTCAATCCCATCGCTCGTGGTCCTTTGCAAAGATTGGAGTGCGGCATGAATTCGAAGGTAGCTGGCCCATACCGTCGTCCAACTTATTTACGCTGAGATCGTTGATGAAGTGAAGAACTGCTTCTCATCGAGAACGAGGAAAAAGGGTTTATTTACAGAAATTAAATCAGTCTAACATGACTGCTCAAGAGAAGTGACTCAGTCTAACATGACTGCTCAAGAGAAGTGTCCTCAGCATTCGCACAACCACAGTTTTTATACACTCGATCCGCCGGTCCTACGACGCGGCGACTGTTCGTTTACTCATCACCAACTCGCCGCCGCTCTGCAGATCAGTTTACAGACACGAAGGCAACCGCGCTCTGATGCCCGACGACGGCGTTGGCGGGGTGCCGTTCCGGGAACTATCGGCGCCGATCCAGGGTCGCTCGTTGTTCCGTGCCAGGCCGAAGCGTGAGACGCACCAAAATGCGTCGTCCCCACGGCAGCTTGTCCATGCGTGTCAAATCAGCTCCGCGTTGGGGAACTCCGGAATCATTGTTCCCACACGCCGAACTAGTCCCGTCACAATGTCGATGGGGCGGGTGGAAGGCGGCGGATTCCAGCGCAAAGGCCGCTTCTTTGAACGCCTCCCAGCTGCAGCGACGGAGAGGGAGAGGTGCGCGTCGTGTCGCCCTGTCGTAACTGTGTGGCAATCTTGTTTCGCAGCTCGCCATTCTTGACAGCGCCTCCATGGCCCGGAAAGTCTCGACTGTCTAGCGGTGACAACCGCTAGGCAGGAAGAGAACGGCTGCTGGTCTGGTGGGGGGGGATTGATGTCTTGGCTCGCAGCGACCACTTGTGCATTGATGTCACCGCCCCAAAACATCCAACAAGGACAGGCAACTGCAAAATGAACCCCACAACACGGCTCTGCGCCGAGATGACGTGCATTGGCTCTCACTTTAGACTCGCTAGGCTTCAAAAAAACAACAACAACATAAGTGCAGAAACAAAAAAAATGCTACATTTCACTATGCCAATTTCTGAAGCAAATTCCTGCTGACAAATTCAGCAATTAATGGAGGGAATTCTGCTGAATGAGAGGGGATTTTCTTCGCCTAAAGAAAAGCTAACACTAGTAACCCCAAAATTTGGGCGGGACCCTCAAACGCAGAATTCAAATTAGCCTGCTCAAACCATCCGCATTGCTATGCAACTTTCCCTTCTTATATCTAACGGAGAAGTTGTACTCTTGGAGAGTGAGGCTCCATCGGAGCAAGCGGCCGTTTTTGTGTGACATTTGATTGAGCCACGTCAGAGGACAGTGGTCGGTCTCGAAGATGAACTTCGCTCCGTACAAGTAACACGACAACTGGGCGGCCCAAACCAAACAAGCGCATTCCTTCTCTGAAGCGCTGTAGGCTTCCTCTCTTACATTTAGTTTACGGCTGGCGTAGAGGATAGGATGCTCCTCGTTATCGTCGCCGACCTGACTAAGTACCACGCCCATACCTCTGTCGCTTGCGTCGCATTGAACTATGAATTCCTTTGTGTAGTCTGGCGCGCGAAGCACAGGGCGAGAAACCAATAGCGTTTTCAAACTTTGGAAAGCGTTCTCTTTGTCCTTATCCCAGTGTACGTTACTCGGTGCTCCCTTTCGGAGGGCGTCTGTTAATGGACTTGCCAATTGCGAGTAATTCGGAATGTACCGTTGATAGTACCCCACAAGTCCCAAAAATGAACGAAGGTCCGTTTTCGTGCGCGGCTGAGAAAATTCTCCAATCGTAGCTATTTTCAGCTCAGCCGGCCGTCTCATGCCCTGACCGACAACATGACCCAGATAAGTAACCTGCGAACAACCAAACCTACACTTTTCCGCTTTCATCGTTAAGCCGGCTTCCCTCAACCGTGAGAACACCTGTTTTAGGTGCGATACGTGTTGTTCCCAGCTGTCCGAAAAAATGGCCACATCATCAAGATAAGGTAAGGCGAACTCCTGCAAGTCCTTTAGGACAATATCCATTAATTTAGAGAAGCTAAACGGCGCGTTCTTCAGCCCGAAGCTGAGTGCGAGAGGGCGAAAAGTGCCTACAGGCGAGATGAATGCGGCATAGCGGCTGGCACTTTCTGAAAGGGGAACTTGCCAGTACCCCCGCACGAGATCTATAGTTGAAATGTATTTAGCAGCGCTAACTCTTTCAATTCGTTCCTCAATGTTGGGTATCGGGTACAGCTGATCCCTAGTGACCGCGTTTAACTTCCTGTAGTCAACACGCGGACGAGGGTCCTTGTTAGGGGTTTCTACGAGTATTAGCGGTGACGTGTAGTCACTCTCAGCGGGCTCAATAACTCCCAACTCTAGCATGCGCTGTATCTCTGTCTCCATAATCTCTCTCTGTCTTGGAGACACCCTGTAAGGTTTTGATCTTACTGGTTCGGTAGAGGTCAGCTCAATTTCATGCGTTATCAGTTCGGTTCTACCCGGCCGATCGCTGAATCTGTCGAGATATTCCCCTAACACCCCTTTTAGCTCATCTAGCTGCTCGGGTCTTAGAGCATGCGAGCTTACTGAGTGTTCTACTACTTCTTCTAGGCCGATTTCAGAGTTGGAGGTTGCCCTATAATCCTTAAACTTGGTACCAATGCCATCCGGCTCTTTGACGGTATAGTTAACGACTCCGCTCCGCTCTACGTACGGCTTCATCAAATTACAGTGATATATCCTCACTTCCTTCCTGCGACCGGGCATTCTCAAAGCATAGTTGGTATCTCAAAGTTTGTGCAACACTTTAACGGGCCCGTCCCAGTGAACTTCAAGCTTGTTCTTTCTTGAAGGTTTGAGGATCATTACCTGGTCTCCGGCGTTAAACGTACGAAGCCTCGCATTCTTGTCGTAATAGAATTTGGCGTTCTTTTGAGCTGGTGCCATGTTCTTTCCGACTAGTTCTTGGTTTGCGCTTAGCCATTCCAGTAAATTTAGCACGTATTCAACCACTGTCGGAATCTCCCCTCTTTCTTCCCACATCTCTCTTAACATTCTCAGTGGAGAACGGAGTGTCCTCTCATACACTAGTTTTGCTGGTGAGAACCCTGTCGCTTCATGTGGAACCGTTCGCAAAGCAAACAAAGTTGCCGGCAGACAGTTCTCCCAGTCTTCCTTGTGCTCGTAACAGAGCTCACTCAAAACTCGCTTAAGCACCGAATGCCACCTCTCTACACTGTTTGACTGAGGGTGATAGACAGAACTGTGTATTAACTTTACCCCGCACTTTTGCAAGAATGTGGAAGTCAGTGCGCTCGTGAACACTGACCCTTGATCTGCCTGAATTTCGGCTGGAAACCCAACTCGTGCAAACACTGTCAAAAGCGCGTCTACTACTTCGCTGGAGCTGAGCTCTTTCAAAGGGATTGCTTCTGGAAACTTGGTAGCCGGACACAGCATGGTAAACAAGTACCTGTAGCCTGATTTTGTTTTTGGAAGAGGCCCTACCGTGTCTATTACAAGTCGTCTTAAAGGCTCTGTTATTAAGGGGACTACCTTCAGTGGAGCTTTCCATGTCTCTCCTGGTTTACCAGAACGCTGGCAGGCGTCGCATGATCTTACAATGTTTTCTACATCTTTGAAACAGCCAGGCCAGTAGTATTCCATAAGCAATCTTTCCTTTGATTTGTTTATGCCTAGGTGGCCGGACCACCCATTTCCATGACAAAGACTCAAAAGGTCCTCCCTATACTTAGTAGGTATGACTAACTGATCCAAAATCCTACCCTTTCGATCTCTGTAATGCCGATACAACAATCCTCCTCTCTCATGTATCGTTACGTTGCGCCTAGCAATGCCTTCTTTAGCTGTGTCATGTAATTTTGCTAAGCTCTCATCATTCTTTTGCTCAGCTGCCAGTGACTCTCTATCCACGCGTAAGAGTTGATCAAAGTTCTTTGAGGCCGGTGATAATAACGACCCTGTCTCGCTTGTGAGCGCGTCTGCTTTCTCTTCCTGCAGGCTAGAACTCTGACACTCTAGTGCTACGCTCTCATTGAGCTGGTCAGCTGGCAGGCTCTCCTCAACTGTTCTTTTGTCCCTCGGGCCTAGCTCGGATTCGGGTATTGAAGTTATTCCCTTTTCTGCTTCCGCTGGAGGAGCTCGAGCATTTTCAGCCGAAAGCGCCGCGATCTTACGAGCTTGGCCTCTGGTCAATGCCTGTACTATGCCCTCTCCCAGTTTGAGCCCTCTGTCACGCAGTAACTGATTCGAACGATTCGAAAAGCTGTAGGGATACTGCAGTGACAAAAATTTGGAAACTGCAGCCTCAGTCTCTAGCTCCCCGAATGGTCCACTGATTTTGACTTTGGCCATGGGCAGACACACGCTGTGTTCTTCTACAACCTGTTTTATCCATGCTACTTCTCCGGTGAAGTCATCTACCATCACGTAAGACGGATGGACAATGTCCAGCGTGGCGGCACTGTCTCTTAGCACTCGGCATGGTTATCCATTAACTTGCAGGTCGTGGAGATATGGACTTAAAAGTTCCATATTCTCATCTTTTTCCTCCACGTAGGAAAAAACTACGCTAGACTTCTCGCAGTTTACAGCTATATGTCCCAGTTTGTGGCATTTGTAACCGCGAATTGGTCTAAAAGATCCGAACTTTCTTTTCTGTTCTTGTGCGGTTTCTCCGTTAAGTTTCTCCTCGCTCTTTTCTGCGGGCTTTTCCGCCATGTCTACAGGCTCTGATCGTCTAGTTTGCGCACCCTTTTTGAACGGAAATGGTTTCCGCGGTCCATTTCGACCGTCCCAGTTTCCCTCCTCGGCGTTCAACTTTCTACGGGTTGCGTACTCTTCGGCTAATTCAGCCGCCCTTTCCACAGTGTTTACATTACCTCTGTCTTGCACCCACAGTTTCACAGCTTGGGGGATGGTTTTGTAAAACTGCTCTAGACACATGCATTCAATGATCATGTCTCTGCTGTCGTACGCTTCCGCGCTTTTAAGCCACTCGACTAGGTTGGCCTTCAAGCTATATGCAAACTCCGGATAGCCCTCGCTATCTTTCTTGCCTGTGCTCCTAAACCTTTGCCGAAAAGCTTCGGCTGAAAGGCGGTATTTCTTCAGGAGACTAGCCTTAACTTTTGCATAATCGTATGCATCCTGCGCACTCAATCTGGCGATTACTTCTGCCGCCTCACACGGCAACATAGACAGCAACCGCTGTGGCCATGTACTCGGACCGAAGTTCATCTTCTCGCAAGTCCTTTCAAAATTGCTTAGGAACAAGCCTATGTCGGTCCCGACCTCAAATGGCTTTAATAGCCTGTCCATGCGGTACGATTCTGCCTCACTTGATCGTCCCAGAGCGCCTTCACTTCCTTGAGGCAACTCCAAACGTTTGCTTTCAAGTTCAAGTTGCATTTTCCTTAACTGAAACTCGCGATCTTTATCGCGTTCCTCTCTCTCTCGCTTTTCTCTTTCTCTTTCCCGTTCTTCTCTTTCTCTTTCCCGTTTCTCTTTCTTTTTGAGAAGCTCCATTCCCATTTCAATATCTTCCTCACTGGCCTGATTGGAAATTAGCTCCAATAATTCCGATTTGAGCATTTCCTTGCGTACATCTAGGCCCATTTCCTCACCAACAATCAACAACTCGTCTCTCAGCAGTGTCCTTAACTCCATGACTGCTGCTTTACTGCCTTGATTCTGCTCTCTAAATCTAGCTAGGAAAACACAACCTAGCTAACACACAACAATCTAGCTTCCCTACTGTTCTAAACAGAACAACCCCAAAATGAAGCCTAGAGAGTCAAAGCAAAAACCAAGCACTCACCGCAGATACAGCACCATGTCGCAAAGTCCATCTCACCGCTGTCAGCCAGTTGTCAGGATTGGGGGCTCAATCCCATCGCTCGTGGTCCTTTGCAAAGATTGGAGTGCGGCATGAATTCGAAGGTAGCTGGCCCATGCCGTCGTCCAACTTATTTACGCTGAGATCGTTGATGAAGTGAAGAACTGCTTCTCATCGAGAACGAGGAAAAAGGGTTTATTTACAGAAATTAAATCAGTCTAACATGACTGCTCAAGAGAAGTGACTCAGACTAACATGACTGCTCAAGAGAAGTGTCCTCAGCATTCGCACAACCACAGTTTTTATACACTCGATCCGCCGGTCCTACGACGCGGCGACTGTTCGTTTACTCATCACCAACTCGCCGCCGCTCTGCAGATCAGTTTACAGACACAAAGGCAACCGCGCTCTGATGCCCGACGACGGCGTTGGCGGGGTGCCGTTCCGGGAACTATCGGCGCCGATCGAGGGTCGCTCGTTGTTCCGTGCCAGGCCGAAGCGTGAGACGCACCAAAATGTGTCGTCCCCACGGCAGCTTGTCCATGCGTGTCAAATCAGCTCCGCGTTGGGGAACTCCGGAATCATTGTTCACACACGCCGAACTAGTCCCGTCACAATGTCGATGGGGCGGGTGGAAGGCGGCGGATTCCAGCGCAAAGGCCGCTTCTTTGAACGCCTCCCAGCTGCAGCGACGGAGAGGGAGAGGTGCGCGTCGTGTCGCCCTGTCGTAACTGTGTGGCAATCTTGTTTCGCAGCTCGCCATTCTTGACAATGGCAATAAGCGTTCGCGGAGGCCACGTGCGTCGCTGACTGACGACATGGGCATCTCAAATTTAGTGCTGCGATGGGGCAAATGTCTGAACGGGTGTGGGGACTGTGTGCAAAATAATGTACGGTACGTACATTTGTAATTATATGTATGTACTCCATTTTGGCAAATAAAACATAGGGCCCAATACTTTCTGACTCGCCCGTATTGGTTTTGCTGTGGCTGCGAGGAAAAGAAAAGCTATGGGGGCACCTAAGCAATTTTTATTACTTGTAAATGCAAGAGCATTACTTGTCACTGCGTGTGTCGCTTAGTTTAATGCTGCGGCGAAATTATGCTGAGTTTAGTGTTATTGGGTTATGTTTCCGAGTATAAGGTTGCTGCCTATAGGATGTCGTAACAACGCAAGAAGACAAACCGGCCTTATTGCGATCTCTCAGCTGTTCTTTATTTACGGAGTTCTCATTAGTGTTTCCCGCACATTGCTCTGAGTGCTCTTTCTCGATGACGCCATTTTCAGCACGATGACACCCCTTCGCTAAGCGATGACAGTACTTTTCCAAGCGGCACCAAGGTGTTGGTTGACACTACTTTTCTTCATTAGGTTCATAGACTAACTCCACCTGGTGGCTCCTGCGTATGGCGCGGCCGCGCGGACCCTACCTTGAAAGCGGTCGGCGATAGCGACAAAGTGCACCGAGTGCTGATAGCTTCGTCTGCGCTGTGTTCTCGCCGCTTAATTCGCGTTTAAAGCAAGATGCAGCACAAAGGCCGCGCCTCCTCACTCCACCGTTTTCACAGCGAGTGTGCGCGGTCATCGAGAGAGATGTATTCATGTTTGCTTGAGTGCAAGTCACACCATGCTTGTCCATTTAGTTAGTAAACAAATGTTTACAAAAGTTAATACAACCGATAAAACTACTGTCCCTACTTTGCATAGCTGTCTACTAATTTGCTATCACAAACCATGGATCGGCTTTCGGGCGACACTGCGACTTCTTTAAGGCAAAAGCCTGAAGTGTCTCGTGGGTCGAAAAATCCGTTCTCCAGCGTTATCGAAAAATTGACCGTCTGGCGTTATGGCACCGAAATTCAACTGCTGCAGAATTGAATCTGCCACTCACGACCATCAGTGGGAGTCGAACCCACGGCCTTTCGGGTTAATTCAGGCAAAGTTAAGGCACTCGAACCCATGAACTGTGGCGGGAGTTGAACCCTCAACCTTTGGTGGGACCAAAATTCAATGACAGCAAATTCAATGGTGCCACGATTGATGGTGGAACCCACGACCTTTGAACCGAGAAGGTAATGCTCTCGCATTAAAAATTTGACTCGCCAACCCGGCCCTGCGAAAGTGGATGTCCAGTGAAGCTGTTGAAAACCACCACTACAACAGGGGGGTAAGCAATTATATGGCTTTAGAATATAGGTAGTAATGCTATTTCAGAGTATTGGTAGTAATAGGAGTAATCGTAGAGAGAGAGAAAAAATAATGCAGAGAAAGGCAGGGAGGTTAACCAGAGGTAGTTTCGGTTGGCTACCCTGCGCAGGGGGAAGGGTTAGGGGGGATAAAGAGAGAAACAGAGTGGAAGGGGGAGATAGAAAGAAAGGGAGACAAGCACGAACCAAGCGCGTACACTACAGAGTGGTAGGGGCGGCATTCTTAGAGTCTGTTGTGAAGCCCCGTAGACCGCAGGAACCTTAATTAATAACGCGAGTAAGGCCTTCAACGCGGATGTTCTTTCGGAACATTGGCCTAAAGCTTTTAGTTCTGATAGTGGACGATTGTCCAACTGATCCAGTACTCTGCACATCACTTGTCTCTGAGCACTATATTGCGGGCAGACACAGATAATATGTGCGAGTGTCTCGGCGATGTTGCACTTGTCGCACGTGGGGCTGTTGGCCATTCCAATGAGGAAAGCATATGAGTTCTTAAAGGCAACGCCAAGCCACAGCTGGGCAGAGCATGGTCTGTTCACGTCGCGGTAACCCAGGCGGGACGTGCATCCGTATGTCCGGAGATTTTGACAGCACGCCGCTGCCCATAGTGGTGCTGCAACAACATTGAAATCAGTTGATAAGCTGGTTGGTTACTTTATATACGAAAGGCTAGGGACGTCATTCTCCACATCGCAAGCTGCCGTCGCCGCGGCAGCTTGCGCCACAGTAATCTTTACTGGGAAAAGTATGCGGGGAGCGCTGCGTGCTTCACATTGCATGCGTGGGCAGGAGGGCCTTCTCATGAGTTAGGTGGTTGGGATGCTTGTTTTAAGCTAGCTCTTTTCGAGACGTATGCTGTTCTGTATGTTGTATGCACGATTCCAAAGAATGTATGTACTGTTCGCTTCACATCGCTGAGTGCTTGTAGCCTCTCCCATTCCATCTGGAGGTATGAGCCATTGATGACGATAGTTTTCTGTCCACGTGACGCCACGAAGAAATCCTGGGATCATAACTATAGATAGCTTCACTGTACGAAAATAAAAGCTTGCGTGAGTTCTCAACAAAGCCTGCTCAGCAACTTTAGCTCTTAGCGACGATCAAGTGTTTAGCTTCGTAAAGTAACCGAAAATTACGGCTTTTTTTCTAGTATGTAATATGTAATTTTGTTTTCATGGTTTGGAGTAATATGCCGGCATATCAATCCGCCGGATATGGGGGTACATGACGCATACTATTGATTTCATTGCTTCGTTTCCCTCGGTTCAATGTGTTAGTACATTAACGGCGGGAGAAGGTCTTGCCTGGCCACTGAGTTGTCCATCTATATTGAATACAGTTGGCGGGAACAATGGGCTTCATAGTAAGGTTCGTTACAGCGCAACACAAGACAAGGACAAAAGAAGGTTTAAAGCGACGACACGGCGCTGTGTCGTCGTTTTATACCGTCTTTTGTCCTCGTCTTGTGTTGCACTGTAACGAACCTTACTATGAATCCAAACTGGCCCAACTTGCCGTCTTGAAACAATGGGCTGCGTGGCTTGGTGTACTATCTGCGCATTTTAAAATTGCAGCACGGAAGACGCTAGTACCCATGCCGCGAAGATATGATGCCATTATGCTCGTGGCTACAAAGAGTTGCTCGCCGGTTGACTGCTACCCTCACTTCCTGACTCTGACGAATAACTAAATTTATGAATGACGGATCGCAAAATGAGAACTAAAGAAACGAAAATTTCCATAGCGTGGACTGCATCAAAAATTGCAGTAAAAGAAAGTGAAACGGGAGCATGCGTCATTGTTTCACGTAATTAATATTATTCAGTTAACGCAATGCGTCCCCCGGTTTACAGAATCAGGACTATTCACTACCTTGAGCCATTTCGCTTCATATTATTTCACAATTACCTGAAGTGTGATATGTTTGCGAGGTACGATAGTACTCGAACGGTCGTGTAAGTGTTGTGTAGTATAAATACTGTAAATATCTGGTATTTAGGTATAAAGCGCGATATTTTTTTTTCGTTTCCGCTGTTCAACTTTACTGTAGACGAGACGTAGAGCATACGACACACGAGATCTGTTTACATGGTGCTCACGATTAATATAGTTTTGCCTTTTATGCCCTGTTCGCCTGCGCGGCATTTTCAGCGCTTATACTAGAGGCGGTCCAGAAAACGCGCTAATAGCACAGTCATCCCTAGAGTAGGAGGTTTCGTGGTAGACTCTGCGGGCTCCTCTATCCAAAGGGTGAGCACTTTATCATGTGGACGCCGGAGCGTGCAGCCTAGTCGCGCGTCGCACAGACGCCTTGACGGCTGGAAGCTGGACGTGCCTGCCCTATTGTCGACTGCTATATGTTTTGAGCGCACCTAGCCTGCTTTGCGGGACAGCAAACTTCGCTTTCAAAGTTTTATTTCACTTGCACGAAAGACATCTTCGCGTTTATACAGCGGCTATACCATGTGTCATTGGTTTTCTCCTTTTCATGTTGTTCAAAAAATGTAAGCGCATGGAGCATATAGTGCAATTCGGCATGTTCAGGAGGATTACCTGAAGAACTGGACTTCATTTCTGCGGCAAAACGCAATGTCCAGGTGCCCGACAGTAGATACGCTGCACCTAGCTTAGTGCAGGTAAAAGTGCGATCGAGACTCATGTCTTCTCTCTCTCCTTTCACTCCGACATCTCCCACCCAAGGTATAGGGTAACAAACTGGGCTAGGTCTGGTTAACATCCCTACATTTCCCATCTCCATTCTATTTCTCTCTATGGCTAATCAAAGCAATTCACGGAATCATTCCCTAATTATTCTGTTCAAGGTCATATGTTCCAATTTCAATATTGTGGTCAAGAAGTGATCAAGCCATTGCTCCGTAGCAGGCACTCGAAGACTAGCACCACTTTCGAGACATCCATCACCAAGATCAGCTAACGAATGCCTTAGCGTAACAATGGAACTCATCCCGACAATTTCATGCACGCATTCGGGAAACTTAACATGAACTGACTATATAGGATACATTACATCTAAAGCACCAACACAAACTTGGCTTTCTGAAGCGACGCTTATATCTGGCCGGCAGGGACACCAGGCTTGAAGCGTACAATTTCCTCGTGCGTCTTTCCCTGGAATATGCATCAGTCATTTGGCATCCCTACCAAGTCCCGCTTACCAGTCTACTCGAAGCCATCCAGAATAAAGCAGCTCGATTCATCTTATCATCGTATTTGCCATTTCAAAGCGTTTCATCTCTGAAGGAAACACTTAAGGTGCCGGCACTCGCTATGCGCAGAATATTTGCTAGATTATCTTTTTTTTCACACGCGGTATCACAGCAAAACAACATTTGCCCGGTCGCATATTTTACCACCAACTCATACTTCTCATCGCGTCGATAACGCTTATAATGTTAACCCTATCTTAACATTAAGGCCGGATATCTCAAAAGTCTCGAAAGGCACAAGATGGGGTCACCTGGCGCAAGATAGCGATAATGTGAGATCGCTAGCAGTGGCCTTGGTCCTGATATGTACATAAATAAGTTGATAGTAACGATGCTAATAATCGAAAGTAGCGCTAAATTTACTGTTTCCGCTAAGCAAGCATCATTTCTCCACTGATCAGCTTCAATTTCTCAATTTCAACATGTGCCCTAAAGCAAGTTATCAGAAAGGAACTCATGAAAGAATGCACATTTTAACTGGCTGCATGGCTTAACAAATTTTCAATAACAGTTGCATACACGGTTGATTAATATTGTCATGTGACATGTATAAAAATTTAAGTAATAAAAGAGCCAAGACAGCGGGAGGGTGGTAGTTATACACCTGCAGCTGAATCGGTGGAGCACCGCATGGCATATTTTGTTTTCTTTATCTTCATTTATTGTTGACTTCGCCCGAGAGGGCGAAGTACGAAGTAAGGATATTAATTTTACCGGTCGTATACACTGGTAAACACTCGTTTACTAACTAAATTAACAATGATATAACGTGTAAGCGCGACTAAACGAGGACGTAGAAAGAAACAGGCATGTGTCTGTTTCTTTCTACGTCTTACTTGCCGTGGTTGCTTAGTGGATATGGTTGCTTAGTGGAGTGGCCAAGACTGTGTTTTCCGGCCGCCGTGGCCGGAAAATCCCGGCCACGGCGGCCGTATTTCGATGGGGGCAAAATGCGAAAACACCCGCGTACTTAAATTTAGGTGCATTTTAATGTACCCCAAGTGGTCGAAATTTCCGGAA
Organism: Dermacentor albipictus; assembly: GCF_038994185.2. Taxonomy (NCBI): domain Eukaryota; kingdom Metazoa; phylum Arthropoda; class Arachnida; order Ixodida; family Ixodidae; genus Dermacentor; species Dermacentor albipictus. Next base: position 126,942,625 of record NC_091821.1, on the reverse strand, counting down.
TCCCCCACTACGGCGTGCCACATAATCAGATTGTGGTTTTGGCACATAAAACCCCACAATTTCTTCTTTCCTACGCCCTCGTTCACTTGCGCTTACACATCCTATCATGAATTCAAACCAACTAGCCTGCCAGCGTGTTTTAACTAAATTAACAAGCACGGTGACACGCGCACACAGATAAACATGAACACGTTTCGCTCGATGAGCATGGAAACTGGCTAGCAAAATGCTAGAGTGAGGAATCACGCCAGCAGATGTGACCGAATTGACCTTCGTGTATCCCTCACTTCAACACGAGTTAGTTAGTTAAATGGGGTTTAATGGCGCAAAAGCGGGAGAGGCTATGCTGCGCCAAACACGAGGTGTTTTAAAATCCAGTTTATGAAGGAAAAGGCTTTGTTAATCTACATTTTATGTAAAAAGCGAGCGTCATCTACAAATTTATGGACGTCACATAATGGTACTAGTGGATCATCACCTAAAATTAGAGCAGGGTGTAAAGGTATGTGTAGTTGATATAATTTGTGCAAAAGTGTTCGTCTGTGTGTTTCAGTCTCCGTACATGTGAGTAATATGTGCATAACTGTTAGTGGCAGTTGACATTTGTCGCATTTGGTGTGTCTTCTTTCGTAAGTAAGTAATTGTTTGTGAGGTGTGTGTGCCCAATGCGTAGTCGGCATAAAACTACTTCGATGAACCGCTCCTGATGATAGCATGACTTCCACTCGCCAACTATGGGTTTCGTGAGATGTAGCTTGTTGTCAGCACAACGGTCCCATTCGCGTTGCCATTTTACCGTTAAGACTTTTCTAATTGCACGGATGCTATCTTTATATGGGAGTGTTGTGTTTGTAATGTCTTTGTGCGCTGCCATCAATGCATATCTATCAGCTGCTTCGTTACCCGGTATCCCAACATGGCTTTGGACCCAGCAGAACCGAACTGACCTCCCGTACTCGTTAAAAGACACCATGTTTAAAATGTGTCCAATCAGGGGTTCACTCTCAGATTTAGGATGTAGAGCCTTTAGTGTGCTTAAAGAATCTGCCTATATGACTGCATTTTTGTGTTTATCAGCAATAATCTTTTTGACAACAACCCATATAGCAAAAACTTCGGCCCTGAAAACAGAGGCGTGTTGTGGCAATCGAATACTTTTTTCCCAATTTTCCGTTACGACCCCCACACCCACGTGTTCTTTCGTTTTAGAACAATCAGTGTAATATTGCATGCTATTTTGATATTTGTCCTGAAGTGCACGGAATTCTTGTGCAATGTGTTCGCGTGGGGTGTCTTTCTTCTTTAAATGGGTCAATGTCCACTCACATAACGGTTCAATATCGTTCCAAGGGGGCAAACGCTGTGGCTTTATGGCAATCTGAAAGACTTCGTGGGGAATGTCATAGTCCCGACAGTATTGCTCATACCGCAGGACAAGTGGCCTAATCACGTTCGGTTTGTTTGTGTAGTGTAAGCGTGAGTTACAGGATGTTGTAGCATATGTGTTGCGGTGATGACTGAATTCTGAGTATGTAGGAAAAAGTGAGTAATGCTCTGCGGTGCTGTAAGAAGGGTTCATTACACTCGACATATAAACTTTGAATAGGTGAAGTTCTGTAGGCACCACTTGCCAGTCGCAGTCCAAGGTTATGTACTGGATCAAGTCGTTGGATGTTAGACTGTCTGGCTGAGCCGTAAACCACGGAACCGTAGTCTGAAAGGCTACTCACAAGAGACCGGTAAATACGTAAAAGACAGGTTCGGTCGGAAGCCCAGTGCTTAGAAGATAAAACTTTGAGGATATTCAATGCTTTATTCCCTTAATCTATATAGTGTTTTAATGTGGGCTAGGAAGTTAAGTTTGGTGTCAAAGGTTACTCCTAAAAACTTATGGTCTTGTTTCACCGGCAATATGGTGTCGTTCAATTTTAGGACTGGATTGCTGTGTAGCCCTCGTTTCTGTGAGAACAAAACAGTAACTGTTTTCAGTATGGAGAAACGGCAACCATTTTGTTAGCCCATTGTGTAAGTTTATTTATTGTCATTTGAAGCTGCCTTTCACAGGTTGGCAAATTTGAGGCGCGGCAAGCCACTTGGAGATCGTCTACGTATAAAGAGTGCATAAGAGACGACGGTATGATCTTATTAACTGAGTTCATTTTTACTATAAAGAGTGTCGTGCTGAGAACACAGCCTTGTGAAACACCATTTTTTTGTTTAAATGTATGAGAATATACTGAACCCATACGTTCCTGAAATGTTCTGTTAGACATAAAATCAGCTAGGCAATTCAGCATTTTACCACGGATATTGAGGTCCGCCAGGTCCCTTAAAATTCCATATCTCCTTGTGGTATCATAGGCTTTTCCTAGATCGAAGAAAACAGCAAGGCAGTGTTGATTGTGTAAAAATGCATGTCGAATTTCATGTTCAAGACGGACAAGATGGTCAGTGTTTGAACAACCCTTTTTATACCCACACTGGTGGGGGTCTATGAGGTTTCTTGATTGTAAAATAAATGAAAGCCTTATATTGATGATGGTTTCATATGATTTTGCCAAATAGCTTGTGAGGGCAATGGGTCTGTAGCTGCTTGCGTATGTTGGAGATTTACCACCTTTTAGAAATGGAACTGCTATTGCTGTTTTCCACTCTTCAGGCATTATACCAGATATCCAGATTATGTTGAAAAATTTAAGGAGAGCGTCTACAGATGCCTGAGATAGATGAGCCAGCATGGCGTAGTGAATGCGGTCGTGACCTGGCGCTGTTGTTTTCCCTGCAGAAAGGACTCTGTTTATTTCTTGTTGTGTCAGGGGGGAATTGTACGGTTCATTTGACGCGCCAGTAGTGGGCAGCTTCTGTTTTTCAGCGGACTGTTTGTATTGTAAAAATTCCTCTGTATAATTCCCTGAACTGGATACATCCCGGAAATGTTCGCCAAGTATATCAGCCCGTTCTTGTATTGTTGTTTGCGTGCCTGGACATGTAAATAGTGGAATTGTGTACGATGAGTACTCTCCTCTAAATTTTCTGACCTGGTCCCACATTCGTTTTGATGTTACTGTACTGTTGATTGAAGATATGTATTTGTGCAGTGATGATTTTTCAGCCTGTCTTCTAATGAATCGTGCTTTGGCTTTGGCTTGTTTGAAGTTTAAGAGGTTGCAATAGGTGGGGTACCTCCGTAGGATTCCCCAGGCCTTATTTGGTTCTTTTTTAGCGTTGGTACACTTCTTCGTCCACGAGGGGTTTAGCTTTTTGCTCACAATACCCGATGACTGGGGTATCACCTTTTCTGCCGCTGAGATTATTACATCAGTGAATTTTTATTCAGTTCATGAACGCTTAGGTCTGGCGAAAAGACATCTTCCAGTTTCGAGTTTTCCGTAAAGAACTGCCAGTTAGCGAGCTTTAGTTTCCATCGGCATGGTCTAGTGGTTAAGGTTGGTGTTGATGATAGGAGTTTAATGACTGCTGGAAAGTGATCACTACCATATGACGTGTCGAGGGCCTCCCACTTAAGATCATTAAAAAGTGATGGTGAACAAAAAGCTAAGTCTAAACAGCTAAAACTGAGGGCAGTTGGTGAAAAGTAGGTCGGGGCACCTGAATTTAAGAGGCAGATATCATTGGATAGGATAAAATCTTCAACCAGCTGTCCTCTTTGGTCAGTTTTGACGCTGCCCCAAAGAGTACAATGAGCATTAAAATCCCTTTCTAAAACAAATGGTTCCGGTAATTGTTCTGTTAAATTTTCTAACTCTTTAGTAGTGAAGTGGGTGTGAGGTGGAATATACAGTGAGCAAATGGTGATGGTTTTGTAAGATAGAATGGTGACAGCTACGGCTTCTAAGGATCTATTCAATTGGACATTTCGGGTAGGAGTGCCGCCCTGCACGACTATAGCCACTCCGCCTGACAAACGGGTGGAACATTCGCGGTCCCTTCGGACAACGGTGAAACCTTTGAGAATTGGACTATTTTTCGCACCGAGATTTGTTTCCTGAAGACATACAGCAACTGGTGAAAAGATGTTGATGATTTCTTTGATGTCGCCTAAATTGTGTATGAGACCTCTACAATTGCAATGGATAATAAAAGCCATTTTGAAATTAAAAGGTAAGAATTGGCACTGCGGAATGAATAAGAGGTGAGATGTTAGGTGACATGGAATTTAAAAGGCTTATACAAATTAGCGATAACCTTTAGGTTATCGCTTTCTTATTTTGAGTGGATATTGTGATTTTGTCCCTCTTACCGCGCTCAAGAGAGCGCTTGTCCTTTGGTGTCGATGACACCGGGGTTTTTGCGTCGACCTCCATCGCTCTCTCTGAGGCGCTGGAGGATCGAGAGTTAGGCGCCGAGACACGTGTCTCGGGCCTTGGGGTTCGCTTGATCTTAGGGCCCTGCGGGACTGGTGTCTGCAGGGCGTTTGAAAAGGATGGAGCAGCGTCGGCTGCTTCCACCACGGGGGCGGGAGGGGTCACGGCGGGACCACTGTGCGTAGGCTCGGAGGACTCCTGAAGCCTCTGCGATGCTGCCCCCATCTGCGTCACATCGGCGTCACTTCTTCGCGGAAGGTACGACAGCCGCTTTCTGGCTTCATAGAACGAGATTTTTTCTTTGACTGTTAGAGCAATTACTTCCTTTTCTTTTTTCCAGCAAGGGCTGGACCGCGAATAAGCGGGATGATCTCCCTTGCAGTTGACATACAGTGGCGAAGAGGTGCAATTGTCAGTTTGGTGATCGTTCAAACTGCATTTAGCGCAAGTAGTTCGTCGTCGACATGCATGCGAAGCATGTACAAACCTTTAGCATATGAAACATCGTCTGGGGTTCGGAATATATGGTATAACATTTACCTTTACATAACCTGCATCCAGCGAGGTAGGCATTACACTCGTTCCGAAGGTGAGTATTACATGTTTTGCGGGGATTTCTTGGTCGTTCCTGCGGATGACAATTCTTTGGACTTTGGTAACATTTTGTTCCTGGAAACCTTCCAGCAGTTCTTCGTCGCTTAAGCCAATAAAATCTTCCTCTGATATTACAACCCTGCTTGTATTTAATGTTCTGTGCGGTGAAATTGTCACTGTTGCGTTACCAATACTGGTAAGTTCTGTGAGCTTTTGCGCTTGGTCTTTGTCATTGAGTTCTAGGAGGAGGTCCCCGCTAGACATTTTTGAGGCTTTGTATGTAGGTCCGATTTTTTCTTTTAGACACTTGGCCACTAGGAATGGAGAGAGCTTTCTCACTGGTACGTTGTTTACACTGTGCAGTACATAGAACTTAGGAAATGATGGAGCGTTGCTCTGAAAAGAGAACTGGAACGTTGCTTCGGTGCAGCTTCTTTTCAGACGCCGATCATAGAGAATAGAGGCTTGCGCTGCCATGAGAAAAATGTGTATGTTCGGCAACAGCGCCGACCGCCCACCACGGAGCCCAACGAGGGGACGCGGCAGAGCTTGTGTACAAGTCTGTACGACGCCAGTCATACGCCGTCGCTATAACCAAATATGGTGTACCCAAGGTAGGATAGCCACACAAGGTTAACCCTAGCCGCCGTGGAGAAAGGAAGTAAATGGAAGAGAGAAGAGGACAGGAAAGATCAAAAAGTGAGAGATAAAGACTAAGATTTGGGGAGAAAGAGTCAGGAAGAGGCGACTGCCGATTTCCCCCGGGTGGGTCAGTCCGGGGGTGCCGTCTACGTGAAGCAGAGGCCAAAGAGGTGTGTTGCCTCCGCCGGGGGGCCTTAAAGGTCCGAACACCCGGCATCGGCTCAACCTCCAGGATCCCCCTTTCCCCGGACACGGCTAAGGCGCACACGGCTACACGCGGGAGGGGCCAACCCTCGTGTGCTCGGGTACGTGGTGTCGCAACACGCCAAACGCCTGCTGACGCAGACGCCCCCGCGGGGCACTTCAACACGAATGAAACGTCGAAAACACAGCGCATACAAAGCTACCGCACTACGCGCTCTCTGAAAACATCGCAGATCGCTTGGAAGATGGGGCCCGTGCGGGCGCGCACTTTGGCCACATCACAGATCGCTTTCATAAACATTCGGAGGACGCTTAAGCTCCGCCTTTAAGAGTGGAACGCGACATCATTCGAAGATCCCTGAAAGCTTCTCACGTTTCCCGACAACTGCAGCGTATGTAACCGTAATGTTTTCCGGGAAACACTCGTGGCGAACGCTATGCACGAAAGCGGGCTTTTTGATAGAAACGCGGCCTCTTGCAGGGGCCGCGATGCGGCGGAGGTGAATGCCATCTGGATTTCTTCCAAGGAAGCGGGCGCGCTGCGCCGTGGACTCTTGAGATATTTACGCGCCAGAATTCGCATATGGCAGACGCCGTCTCTGCTCTGTGCATTGTATAAACGCTGGAAAAGAGATTTGTTTCAGATATCGCGTAAAAAAATATGTTTTCTCGAATATTCAAATTACAATCCGAGAGCTATCATTTCTGTAGGCTGTGCGTAAGTCGTAGTTTACGATTTTCCACGTATTTTAGCTTGAGAAATGCAATTATTCCAGTGAATTCCTTGCGCCACATGAACGGCCTCGATTAATGTGGTTCGAAAATCGTTTTGCCGGTGCGACGTCTGATGCTGGACACCAATGCCACATTTTCTTTAGGCACGGGCTCAGAGAAACTTCCTAAGCGCACAGCCACAAGGCTAGACGAGGTTCCCGTTGGGCTGATAAATGAACTAGTGCCAAAAAGTATGGAAGCTCTGGTGAAAGCAGTGGAAAAGCTTTAAAAACAGACAAATACGAGACAATTGGCGCCAAAGTGGAATGAATTTAATTTATAAAGATAAGGGGGAGAAAGATAGAGTTCACTCGTATAGACCGTTGACCACTACATCGGTAATATACAAATTGCAATGCAGGGAATCAAATTAAGGCTGCAAGCATGAGCAGATAATAATGGCATTTTTGGAGAACTTCAGAATGGCTTCAGAATAGGTAGGCGTTTGGATGATAACCTATTTGTTTTTACTCAATGTATTGAAATATCAAGAGTAGAAAGCAGACGATTATATGTGTCCTTTTTAGACATTACAGGAGCGTATGACAACGTAGACTGCAACATTTCGTGGAATATTCTGGAAGGCGAAGGCTTAGGTGACGATTGTCTACAGCTTCTGAGAGAGATTTTCTTAGAAAATATTGTTTGTGTGTAATGGGAAGGGATGACGAGCGAGGAGAAAGTTGATATCAACAACGGATTAAGGCAGGGGTGCCCTTTAGCAGGGGTGCCCTGCTGTTTATGATGTACATGGTGAGGATGGAGAGGGGGCTAGAAGGAAGTAATATTGGGTTTAATATCTCATACAAAAAGGCGGGTAAAGTAATAGAGTGGCAGTATCTGTGGATAAGCAGGCGAACATTTAGTTTCAAATTTAGCGTTAGAAAATCAGGTGTTAAGATATTCAATGAAAACAGTAAACAGACAGAGGCAATACAGGATCAGGAAATACCTCGGGTAAAAGAATATAAATACCCTGGTATATGGGTAAACGAAGCAATGGAAACACAGGAAAAACAATAACAGTGAGGGGAAAGAGATATGCAGCCATAATGGAGCACATAGCGCTATGTGGATACAATAGGTACGAGGTTCTCCGGGGTATGTGGAAAGGTGTAATGGTTTCAGGACTTACTCCTGGAAATGCGGTTGTTTGCTTTAAATCCGGGGTACAATCAGGACTCGATGGCGACAAAATGTCAGTGGGTCACCTCGCGTTGGGCGCTCACGGGAAGACTACAAATGAAGTTGTGCAGGGTGATATAGGCTGGACTAGTCTAGAAGTTAGGGAAGCTCGCAGTAAAATTGAGTATGAAGAACGACTGAGGAATATGGAAGAAAATAAATGGGCTGGGAGAGTGTTGAGGTATCTGTAGAGGACAAACATTGATTCACATTCGAGGAAAGGAAGTAGGAAGCTTACCAGCAAGGTTGTGGCCTGTAGGGTGAGCAACACAGGAACAAAGAACGTCAAGCGGAAAGTCAGAGAGGGTGAAGTAATCACATGGGTGGCGGCAATGGAAAGGAAACCTGCTATGAGCAAGTACTTAAGAGGCAAAAACGGAATCAGGAAAGAAACAATTTATGATAACCCAATGGGAAGCTCATTATTTCCGAAGCGAGATCAGGATGCCTTAGAACACGCACCTATAAAGAGATATATAAGAAGAAAGAAGAAGCATATGCTTGCTGCGGTAGAGCTAAGGAAACGATGGAGCATGTTTTATTAGAAGGTGCAGATATCTGCCCAGCGGTAGATTTAGGCACCACTGGCCTCCTTGTAGCCCTTAGGCTCAGCTAGAGCAGGGGGAATGTAAACATGCCCACAATAGAGATTAGTAAGAGGCGATTGGAAGATTGGTGGAAGTAGGAAAATGACAAAAAACGCAGACCTACAAAAACAAAGGTCGCAATAGGGGGTCAAAAAACTTCGTTATGAAAATTTATCGTGTTTTTTTTTATTTAATTTTTTTAACCTAGGTAGGACGTTAGGCAGTATAATAGCAAGAGCTTGGTGGCACAACCCACCACCTCGTTCCAAAGGGGACGCTTATAACACCCGTCCATCCATCGACTCATCGCCTATCATAGTGCCACCAGCTGCGAGCGGGAGTTGTGTACTACCAGCCCGTGCACCGATCCCGCAAACCCAGCGGGACGTTCTCGAGCGTCTGTTTACGTGCGTGCTAACCTCGCTCAGTCTAGAGACGACCTGCTGTGCGAGGGTGTTGAGTGTGTGGCTGTGCTTGAGCACGTCTGGGCCACCGACACATGTGTCGTGAGTGCAGATGAGCGGCCGGGCAGACGCTGAGACACGGAATTTGTTGTTCACCTCTCGGGTCGTGTCGGCGGCCATTGTCATTGATCTCTCGCTAATGTCGGAGCGCTGCCACTACGTCTGGCGCCGCGGCCACTACACGCATCTGCCCACCTCCCGTCGAGGACGTGCAGTATCGTAAATTGTCCGCACTTCTGAGAACTGCGTGCTACAGTGCCAGTCTTGGGGGGCGACCTGTTCTAGCAGATCACAAGGTGGGTGCGTGCCACCCCGTCCCGTAGTGTGGGAGGCTAGTAACCCTACCCCAGACATCAAGCAGCTGAACATCCGTGCTGCCCGTCCGAGGGCAGAGCGAAAAGCGTTGCGCACCGACAGGCGCTGGACTGTGTACAACCGGCTCGGAGCGGTCTACTGTCGCCATGCGAGGCAGCGTCGCAGAGAAAGCTGGTCCAGCCTGTGCTCCTCGCTTGAAGACACACGTGATCTCTCTCGCCCGTGGCGCATCCTCGGCACCATCCCGGGGCCCTGCATACCGCGCTGCCTTGCGCTCTCCATCGCTGTGGTACGTGGCATCACCAACGGACATCTGGCCGAACTGCTCGCGGACACGTTCCGCCCACCGCCTACACGACCGACGCAGCTGCTGCCGCACATCCGGCAGCCGCAGCACCACCCCAGGCGCGAGCTCCTAGATCCCCATTGCCACTTCCCGACGGCGGGCATTCTGGCGGAGATAGGCGCGCTGTGTGCGGCTGACTTTACTATCAGTAAACAGTGCAGTACTCGTGTCACGGCGGCGCCGTCCATCTCCCGGTTCCCGCGGCATCACGCACCAGATGCTGCGGAACTTCGACCGCGAGCACCTGCACCTGCAGCTGGACGCCTTCAACGAGGTGTGGTGAACTGGCGTCATCCCAAAGGCTTGGAGCGAGACAGCGTTTGTGCCGTTATTCAAAAAAGGCAAACCACCGAGCAACCGTGCCTCGTGCCAACCCGTCTTCCTGAGGTGCTCTAGGCCATGGCGCTGCGGCGACTCGAGTGGATACCGGAGGCGCTAGACACGTTCGCTGCAGAACCGAGCGGCTTCTGCCGTCTACGGGCCTCTGCGGACTCAGTGGAAGACGTCATATCAACGCTCGAGAAGTCCAAGCATCGAGGAGACATGGTTTACCTGATCCTCCTAGATGTTATATTCGCGTTTGACCGACTTCCGCATGCCAATATAATCGATGCGCTCAGTGCGTTATATGTGGGTGGCCGGTTGATCGTATACATCACGGGTTTCCTCAATAGCCGTACAATGCGTGTGCGCGTGGGGAACGCGCTCAGCCACCCGCGAGTGGTGTCAGCAGGTGTACCGCAGGGCAGTGTGCTGAGCCGCCGTTTCTCTCCAATCTCGCGCTTGAACGTATCACGGACTATCTCCTTCCGCTGCCACCGGACGAAGTTCGAGTCGCGGAGTACGGGGTATTCGGGAGTGGTCCCACAAGGGCGCGCAGTGTGGTTCGCTCTTGTGTTCAGCTCGCGCTAGACGCAGTCAGCGCCTACATCCGCGGCATCGGTCTCGCTCTCTCCCCAGCAAAGACCGAGGCGCTGCTGGTTTATCCTAGCTACACCTCCCGCTATGTTGTGCGGTGTCTCTCCCTCCGTGGTGCTGTGCACCCGTGGCGAAAGTGCCTGCGTTAGCTTGGCCTCCTCCTGGATCAACGTCTCAGCTGGCATGCGGCGGTGGCTGCCCTACGGAAGGGATCACGCCAGGTATGAGGTGCGGCACAATCTCTCCTTGCGCGTGGTGAGGGCTGCTCGCCGGCTCTCGCTCTGCAGGTATACAATGCCGTGGCCTCGTCGAGAACACTGTACCGCCTCTCGCTTGCCAACCTCAAGCCATCGCAGTGGAGGGCACTGGACACGGATCACTGGGAAGTGGCTCGACAGCTCCTGTGCCTTCCCTACTCCCCGCAAGTAGGCGCCACACTCGCTGAAGAACTGAATACTCCTTTTTCCCTATTCGGGAGGGGTGAGTGCTCAACCACATCGAGCGCTTGCACTGATCACCGCCTGGGTTGCAGCTGGTGCACCGGGTTCACTCCCTGCCCAATTCCGGCATCAGACGCCGAGCCCTGAATTCACCAGCCTGGTCAGATCAGGCTCAACATGCGCATGGTTCTCACCACCCCCGCATTGGCCACGCCAGCTTGCTATACGCTCCACCCCCCCCCCTCGTCTCGGGAATAAGAAGCAAGTAAACCTCGCCACCTGTGCTCTGCATCAGGAAACGGCTGCAACAATCGAGGAGCAACTCGCTGGCCGTCTCCTCGTCTACACAGACGGCTCTGTGTTACGTGACGGTTCTGCCACGGCCGTTTGTGCCGCTCCCGAGCGGCCCGCACAGAGCCAGTGCCACATTCTGCACGCGGTTTCGTCGAATCACGCAGAGCTGGCAGCCATCGACCTGGCAGCCGAAGTGTTGTTCCGGCAGGGATGTCCGGCAACGACCATCCTGATGAACTCCCACGCGGCGCTCCTGATGCTGGCCAGAGGACACCGCGGCCCCCTGCTGATCCAGGGCCTCCTTACGAAGCTACACGGCAACCGCGAGCAGGGATGCGACATCGTTTTCCAGTGTGTGCCTTCACATATAATAATAATATTATTTGGGGTTTTACGTGCCAAAACCACTTTCTGATTATGAGGCACGCCGTAGTGGAGGACTCCGGAAATTTTGACCACCTGAGGTTCTTTAACGTGCACCTAAATCTAAGCACACGGGTGTTTTCGCATTTCGCCCCCATCGAAATGCGGCCGCCGTGGCCGGGATTCGATCCCGTGACCTCGTGCTCAGCAGACCAACACCATAGCCACTGAGCAACCACGGCGGGTGCCTTCACATATCGGCATACACGGAAACGAGGAAGCAGACTCGCTCGCAAAAGAGGCTCACGGCACTTGGGTTCCGGTTTAGCTTATCGCGAGACCGTTCAACGTTGCCCGCCATGTCGTGGCCGGTATATGCTACGCTCACGGCACCCAGATCCGCCTCTCGCTAGCGGACACCCCCGGGAAATGCTGCCGCGCAGGGGACTGAGCCATCCAGAACGAGCTCTCCTTCTTCGCCTACGCATCGGCTGCTGTCGCACCGCGGAAAGGATACATCGCCTCACAGGTACCGGCAATCCCTTCTGCGAAAAGTGCGCCGATGTCGAGACCCTCGAACATGTGCTTCTGCAGTGCCCTGAGTATGCTGCTAAACGCCACGCGCTCATCACTACTTACCGCCGCCTCGGACTTCCATGCGACAGCACGGACCCCTTACTATTTCCCTCCGCACAATCCTCGGTGGTCAGGCGCGCTTTCACGGCGCCTCTTGACTACTTAGAAGCTGTCGACATTAACGCGGGACTCTGAGTCTCGGTGACCTCGCGTCACGCCTGACAAATCGGTCTTTCTCCCTCTTTTTCTCTATATTTTTCGCACCCCTTCCCCGCGCAGCGCTGTTGAGGTGCCCAGTCATGAGAGGCAGTTGCGGCGGTACACTTTCCTATTCACCCACCCCAATAAATGTCACTCACACACTAATGAATCATTGCCCCCAGTACAACCGAGCGTGAGACGACCACGCGACCCGTGCGCGTATGCCAGGTATGGCGACAACGTGGGGGGGGGGGGGGGAGCGCATGCCAGAGGCGTCATCGCGGTCATTCCCGCACAAACGCTGCACAAAACTATGCAGTTCCCACGCACTGTGGGAATCGATGTAAGCAAGGCTTTCAGTGCTGGTTGCTTTGATTGACGGTAATTGGCGGTAATGTTGACGGCGAAAGATTAATTTCTTCAATGTTTAGTCTAACACGAGAGTGGTGAGTTGATGTTAAACGTTACCTTGGGTGCACCACTGCTGCTTGTCTGCGTAGTACACAGAACATACAGGGAGAGGTGTTTGCTTGATGCGGTGTTGTGCGCCATATCTCATAACTTCTGAGAGAGCTGAGCATTATCATTACCTCACATGGCACATCGCATCGTGGCAGAAGTATTAAACTGGAATTGGATTACGGGGCTATGCGTGCAAAAACCACAGTCGGATTAGGATGCACGCCGTAGTGGCGGACTCTGGGTTAATTTTGACACTGTGGTGTTCTTTAACATGTCCCAAATCTAAGTGCACGTGTGTTTTCTATCTCGCCTCCGTCGACATGCGGCTGCCACGGTCTGGATCAAAATCGCGACCTCGAGGAATACCATAGCCGCAAAGCTACCGCGGCGGGCACAGAAGTGTCTATTTGACGGCCACTGCTTGTATAGTGTCGCCTGGACCCTGCAGTGTACTTTAATTATTGCGGCTCTGCTTCTGCAAGCGCTGCGTAAGCTATCCGCTTGACATACTTATATGGCGTTTATTTTTCAGAAATAGCAGAAACGTACTGTACCGTACGTTGAACTTACGTTTATCCAGTTTTCCCGCAACCGCTGTCGTCTCTGTAGTAGTAGCCGTTTCCTTGCCTTCTCACGTCACCTTTTCCCTCTCCCCCTCTGTATGAGAACTGCCTCTTCTCCGTCTCCTCTTTACAGTTCCATCTACGTCCATTCTGGACTCGCACGTTAGTAGAAAGGTAAGCGTTGCAGTTTCTGTATTGCTTTTGAGGAGGGTCACGGATAATTACAGCTGTCAAGAGGCTAGTGTGACGACGCCCAGGGAGCTCAAGAGGACATTGTTCACACTCACGCTCAAGGTGGGGTCCAAATGAGTTTTTCGCGTCACTTTTTCTCTCTGCCTCGCTCTTGTCATGTACGCACACGCTCTGAACCATCCTCCGACGCGGTGTGCGAGACAGCAGCAGCAACAGCTGCAGCAGCAGCAATGGCAAAGACGAAGGAAGGGCCAAAGAAAGCTTCGCTTTAAAAGGGGCCCGCGGTATACTTTGTTCGTCACACTGCTTTAACTTACACGTGCAAGCTAAGGCAAAAGAAAGCTTTCCTGTAGCCGGCGACTTTTAAGCTGCTATAACAGCAGGAGGAAAACTAATGTTGCTTGTTCTCTGAACCCAGTGCGCATAAAAAGTTTTATTATTCTACCTGTTTTCGTATTTATCTGTCACCAGCTCTCTTGATGTAAAATGAAAGCAAAATTCGTGTGCTTCTACCGCCACTGCGAGAAAAATTTCGACCATATTTTCCAGCAGCCCAAAAAGCTCAGTAAAGTCAAATGAGTGGAGACACACACGAGTGTTACGCGTGACCTTTGTATTGTACAACATGACCTGTTTCATTTGGATACAAACTGCATATTTACAGGATACTTTTTTTTGTAATGTTTGTGTGGCGTACGATAGAAAATGCAAACACAGCAAAAGTACACACAAATACGATGGCAAAAAATGATGAACAGTGGCCAAACAAGGGATGTCAATGGCAGCCAATGCTTTGTCATGGGAAGTTCTCTTCGTAAGGCCGGCAATCACCCTCACGAAGAGGAATGCCCTTGCCAAAACGTTGCCTTCAGCGACAGTCCTGGTTCGCCCACTATTCATCACGATAGAAAATGCCTTTGACATCAAAGCTCCCTACAAGGTAACAGAAATAAAAAGTGGAACATCACAAAAATATAAACACAAAGCAGAACTTGTTCTGCGACTCAAAATGAATCGTTGCTTTCAACATATACATTTTATGTAAAATAAAACAGAAAATATTATTAAAATGGCAGAAAACTTAAAAAAGCAAACAACGTTCTCTGTAATACAAGACGAATAACTGTCTTTCAACACAAGATTTCTGTTAAAGGAAAACAGAACTTGTTAAATAATAGAAAAATTAAAGCTAGAAAACACAGCATTAGAGAAGTTTTCTGGCAAGACAGCTACCAAAAAATGTTTTTTTTTTCTTTTGAAGCCATATTTTTTAACATTGCAAGTGCCGCGTTGCCTTTACGTTGATCTTGTTTGTAGTGCTGCGATATGCATTAATCCATATCTGCTACATAAGCCTACATTCGATGGAGGAGTATTGTATTTGTTGCAACCAAGTGGGAAACCATGAAAAACTAGGACAAAGTGAGCAAGGAAGGAGGAATAGGATAAATAAGTGTATAGGGGCGCGAAATGCGTCCGCTATAGACAGACGCGCGCAGAGAGAAGAGAACGAACTTTGAGAGCGACCGGCGAGCAGCCGAGCGGCGGTGAAACTGAAACTTTATTGTACGTGACTTCCACGCCGAGGAGGCCGGCGCCGCGAACATAAACATCCGCTCGTTGTGGAGACGCTCACGGCGGCGGCGGCGGAATCGGATCCACTACAGGGCTCCCCCCCGTAGATACAAAGGTCGCTGCTGTCGCGCGGATGCCCAGCACACGTGTTTACTCACGGGGCAGGGTACGGATGGGGGAGAATCGGGCGGGGAACGAGTGGGGAGTGCAGGAGGAACGCACAAGTTTGCCATGTACGCGGGCTTCACACGGTCGATTGAAATCACGTTTTCACGGCCGTTCACAGAAACAGTAAAAGTCTTTTCTCCGCGCTGTAGCACTGCGAACGGGCCGTCGTACGGTGCAGTGAGGGTGGGTCGGATGCCTTCGCGGCGCACGAAAACGTGAGTTGAGGCAGCTAGGTCTTTGCTTACGAAAACGTCGTAAGTGGAGCGCTGTCGAGGTGATGTAGGTCGCAAGCGCTCAAAGAGCGACCGAAGTTGCTCAACGTAGGCAGGAGGCGAGAGGTTGGGGAATGCAGGTGGTGCGAAGAATTCGCCGGGTAGACGTAGTGTCGTCCCGTAGACCATTTCGGCAGCAGTACACCCGAGGTCCTCTTTTATGGCCAACCGAATACCTAGTAGAACTAGCGGCAGGTCGTCGACCCATGAAGTTCGAGCGTCGCGGGCGATGAGGGCGGCTTTCAACTGGTGGTGAAGCCTTTCCACCATTCCATTTGCTGACGGATGGTATGCAGTCGTGTGGATGTGGCGGATACCGAGGATGCTTGTTAACGCTCCGAAGAGCTCACTTTCAAACTGTCGTCCGCGGTCGGTTGTTACCACGCTGGGGCAGCCGAAACGAGATATCCAACCGGCTACGAAAACGGACGCCACGGTTGGCGCCGTAATAGCGTGTACGGGAAACGCTTCAGGCCAGCGCGTGTAGCGGTCAACGCAGGTGAGGATGTATCGTTTACCACGCGATGAAGGCAGCGGACCGACAATGTCGGTGTGAACATGGTCAAAGCGAGAGTCAGGCGGACGGAAGGGTTGAAGTGGTGACTTGGTGTGGCGGGTCGTTTTTGCACGTTGGCAGCGTTGACATTCTCGAGCCCAGCGGTGGACGTCTGCGTTGATGCCGGGCCACACATAACGCGACGTGATGAGGCGCTGAGTGGCGCGAACACCAGGATGGCTCGAGTCGTGTAGCTTGCCAAAAACTTGACGGCGGTGCGAGGAAGGCACAAATGGACGGGCACGGCCTGTTGACATGTCGCAGAGGATCGTACCGGAGGAGAACGGCAGTGGCACCTCAGCAAACGAGAGAGATGTGGACCCTGCACGCAGGTCACACAGCTCGTTGTCAGAATGTTGTGCCTCTGCGATGATGTCGAAATCTACAGCAGCAGTGGAAAGCGCGTCGACACGTGACAGGGCATCGGCAGCCGCATTAACGGGTCCTTCGATGTACCGTATATAGGTCGGTCGTGAATTCGGAAATAAAATGCAGGTGCCGAATTTGCCGGGAGGTGCGTGTGCTGTGGTTTCCACGGAAAGCGAATGTCAGTGGCTTATGATCCGTCAGTACGTGGAACACGGTACCTTCGAGAAGGTGGCGAAAATGGCGAATGCCAAGGTAGACAGCAAGGAGTTCGCGGTCGAAAGTGCTGTATCGAGTTTCAGCCGGCTGCATCTTCTGCGAAAAGAAACCGAGTGGACACCACAGATTCTGCTGGAATTGTAAAACTGCACCAACGGCACTGGAGGAGGCGTCGGTGATGAGCCGCATGGGCGAGTCAGTTAGGGGATGCACTAGGAGGGTGGCTTGTGCCAGGGCATTCTTGGCTTCTTGGAAGGCGGCATGTGCTTCGGATGTCCACTCCAAGATCGCAGATGGTGCCTTTGGAGCCTTCAGCATGTCGGTCAGAGGTAGAATGATGCGCGCTATATTCGGCAGGAACCGACGATGGAAGTTCAGAAGCCCGAGAAATTCGCGGAGCTTGCGAAGCGACGTTGGACGTGAAAAATTCAGTAGAACTTCAACCATTCTGTCTAATGGCTTGATTCCTTCAGGTGTGACAAGGTGTCCAAGAAATTCGACGTTGTCAACACCAAAGACACATTTGGCTGTGTTGATAGTTAAGCCATGTTCCTGCAGTCGCGAAAACAGCAACCGCAGATGGTCAGCGTGCTGCTCTGGTGAAGAACTTGCCACCAGCAGATCATCAAGATAGGCGATGACGAAGTGCAGACCACGTATGACTTCGTTGATGAAGCGTTGGAAAGTTTGGCCTGCGTTTCGTAACCCGAAAGGCATGCGGACGTACTCGAATAGGCCAAAAGGTGTTGTGATGGCAGTCTTCGGTATGTCCGCTGTTTCCACAGGAATTTGATGATATGCCTTGATTAGGTCAATCTTGCTAAATATGGTTGTCCCAGCAAGAGTGGTAGCGAAGTCATGAATGTGCGGGAGCGGGTACCGGTCTGGAGTGGTGCGGGCATTCAATGCACGATAGTCTCCACAAGGGCGCCAATCTCCGGGGTCACGCTTGGGCACCATGTGTAGGGCAGATGACCAGCTGCTTGACGATGGGCGGATTATGCCTAACTGCAGCATGTGATCAAATTCTCTGCGAGCTGTGGCGAGGCGGTCTCCAGCAAGACGCCGTGGCTTGCTGAACGCTGGAGGACCCGTGGTGACGATGTGGTGCGTCACAGTGTGCCGCACTGGAAGTTCCACATTGGTAGGTTTGGTAAGTTCAGGAAATTCACTGAGGATAGAGGCAAATTCTTATGATGGCGAATGCGGAGCTGGTTGCGTAGAGGCGGACAGCGGTGCGAGGATACCTTGCAGAGAGAGGCTGGTCGTACAGTCCACAAGTTGACGGGAGCGGAGATTCACGTTCAAACCGAAATGGGTAAGAAAGTCCGCACCTAGTATGGCGAAGCGCACGTCGGCGAGGATGAAAATCCACCGAAATATGCGACGCAGGCCCAGGTCAATGGTGAGGGAGCGTTGGCCATATGTTGCGATTGAGGATGTATTTACAGCTTGCAAAGGCGCAGTCCTCGGACAACGGTGTCGGTCCTGCTGAGAGGCAGGAATGACGCTTACCTCTGCACCAGTGTCCACAAGAAAGCGATGGTCTGCGATCCTGTCTGTGATGTAGAATAGGCGGCTTCCCGTAGCGATTGAGTCACGCGCCGCCATTAGTGACTCGTTTCCATGTTTCCCTGCCAGCGACAAGGCTGTCGACATTTTGCAGCGCTGGCGCCGAACCTGGTGTGGTACCAGCAGAAGCCGTCAGAAGTGTGTCTTGGGCGGGAACGGGAACGCGAACGTGAGCCACCCCTAACCAGTGGAGAGCGACGAGGCGTGTCCATCGGCATTGCTGCCATGGTGTCCATCAGCCTGTCAATTTTCTCCTCGAGGCGAGATTGCCGGGCCTCGAGGTCTGATGTGACAGTGGTCGAGGACACCGCGGATCTTGTGCCGGAGTAGTCGTTCACACGGTCCGCGAGCTCTGCCAGTTTGTCGAGAGGCATATCATCCGCAGCTGCCAAAACCACGACAAGTGTTTGAGGCAAGCGTTGCAGAAACAGCTCGCGCAATAGTGGACTCTCGGAGTCTTGGGTACGGTCGCCGAGTAGCTGTCGCATGCGATGTAACAGCTGCGATGGTCGGCGATCGCCGAGTTCTTCCGCGTTGAGGAGTTGCTGCAAACGGCTCCTCTCGGACACGGTTTTGCGTGTGAGCACTATGGCCTTGAAATGGTCGTAGGGCGTGGCCGGATGTGGGGCTCTCATGACGTTGTCGAACTCATCAGCTACCTCGGAGGAAAGTGCTCAGACGACATGCAGGTACATCACACGTTGCGATGTGATGTGCCGCAGATCAAAGAGGGCTTCTACTTGCGTGAACCACACGGCGGGATTCTTCGGCCAAAACGGCGGCAGCTGCAGCTGGGCATTGGAAATGGCGTCCATGGCAGCGCTGGGGGCAGGGATGTCGCCTGGCACTGTTGACAGGCGACATGATGGCGACAAATGATGCCCCGGCTGAAGAGCCGGGGCATCATTTCTGAATACTGTAGTGTTCATTTCGTCCTCCATTGCGTGAGCTTGCTACGTCTGGGTCACCAAGCTATAGGGGCGCGAAATGCGTCCGCTATAGACAGACGCGCGCAGAGAGAAGAGAACGAACTTTGAGAGCGACCGGCGAGCAGCCGAGCGGCGGTGAAACTGAAACTTTATTGTACGTGACTTCCACGCCGAGGTGGCCGGCGCCGCGAACATAAACATCCGCTCGTTGTGGAGACGCTCACGGCGGCGGCAGCGGAATCGGATCCACTACAAGTGCGTGGGTGTTTGACCTATAATACACTCTAATTGTCGATTGATGTTCCGTTTCGAACATAATTTTCATATAGCCAATTTTAAATATACGGAAAACTAACAACAGAGCTATCAGCAAGCAGGCATCTTCTATTTCTTTCGGAACAGAACAGTCGCCAGTAATCTTAAAAAAAAAACTTTTAGTCTTATTCAGTATACTAACCCATTACCCACGCGGCACTCTGACGTCGTAAGTTTTCGCAGTTTTGCGACGTCAAGTGACATATTGCTGAAGTGGGCGCGGCTCGAACAGATTTTTCCGAAAGCGGAGAGCTAATTAGGGAAAAATTAATACGGAAAGAGATTACGGAAATAAATAATTACGGAAAGATGGGAATGGCCTTAGGTTAAGAAACCTATGGTTCACGTTTTTCTCATGACATTAGACGCGTGCGTTCTATCACACAGTGCGTTCGTCCTGACTATCAACTACATTTATGAAATGTCTGATAGATACCATTAGGAAGCAGCCACATTTAGGCAATAGAATTGGCCACAGAAACGAATGTTCTGATCTCCCTATCACCACGGTATTTCTCTCTATGCCTAGCGTAAGCATGCTGACCAATAAATTATCTTTCTCCTGCCTGCTTGAGTGGGGCCTTCGATACTAGTTCAGATCACAGGTACTGGCTATGCTAAGCTCTTCCCCTTGAAGCCAGCACAAGGGACTCAACTTGCGCCACCGAAGCGTTTAAAAACATTTAAAAAGCCACCGAAGCATTTAAAGCGAGTGAAAACGTACAACTATGTAATCGCGCATTTCAATGCCAGCCAACGGAGTATAAGCAACTTGATAAATTTGAAGACTGGGCGAGCTTGTATAGGCATACTTTCTAGTGGAAATCACTTTGAATCACGTAACACAAAGGGAGAGAAACCCCCCTCCCTCCCCACACGCACAGATACACACACACGCACAAACACGCGCACACGCACTAACGCACATGCGTATTCGTCGTCTTTTGTGTTACGGTATTCAATGCACACAGACACATATTGGGTGTGTGTGTGTGTGTTCCTCTACATTTGTGTTACGTGATTCAATATGCTTTCCACTAGCAAGAGCATAAGCACCTCCCGGAGAAGCGACAAAATTACGAGCTTATTAGGTGTGAACACTATCTGTTCCGCGACACCTACACTGGTGATTCTACAACTGCCATCAGCCGTGTCCCGTGTCCCGTGTCCCGTGTCCCCTTACAAGGTATTAAGACGACCCGGGGGAACAAACACGGCTCTCCTCCCGCGCCCATCCTACCCGCCGAGCTCTTTCATGTTGCCCAAAAATCTATCCTCCTACTGCGTTGAGACAACTTGTTCCACATTTTAACGTCCTGGTCGCAGACAATACTAGAAATTTCTGCAAAATTTCTAACCGATATATTACTGAACAAACTGGCCTGCCCCTTCAGAACAGTCACAGTTCCTTACGTCACCCCTCAAGAAAATTGTGGCAGAAACCATCGAAGATGATCGTCAATGTGAGTGACGGCTTTCTTGGATGACCTGCTGCATACGCCCATGCCATTAGTCAATCACGATAACTTATAGGCGCTTCATGAGGCACAGAAAGTGGCAATCGCACTGCGAACCACAATACCAATCGTTACTATGACATAGTTCATTTTGTAATTACAGCACCGCAGTTGAAACGTCGTTGCAACTCCCCCTATCCCTAACATCCTGGCTGCAACTTCGTTGCAATGGCCATCCACCAAGTCGCCGCGCTCTACGCGGAGGTGTCTGTTGCGGATTGGCCCTATAAATTCAATATATTTAAGGCTTCATACCTCTTGCGTCATGTTGGCACTTCAATTACGGGGAATTGACCAAGAATGCGCACATAGCAATTTCACATACGCAGTGCCGAAGTTTGTTCGGGCACACACCCAGTGACCCGAGTTCTCTGGTAGGCCAGCCGGCAGCCAGCAGTAAGTTGTCTATTCGGGCGCATACCAAGAGCTCTATGTTATCTTCTCCCCAAGACAGCAGCCAGCTGCTTTCACAAGCTTGACGGCGAATCCATGCCAACACACCACCATCTTGTTAAGAACAACTTATGGACGATGCACACACTGTCATTATTTATCTAAATGATGCGCTAAATATGGCTCATTGTGGCCTCCGAAATGCATGCATAGGCGCCACCGCTCTCGGAGTCTGCATGGTGCGTGAAACCGTGGACCAATTTCCTTGTATGGTTGTGGCGTCATATCACACTGATTAGCGCGCCAGTCTCCCAAGTGGACATTGTTGAAAGTAATATAGATTGGAATTCCAGTAGTTCTTAAATTTCTTTACCATTTGCCGGTCGCCTTAGCTAATAATAGGTCCAGCATCAGAATTGATGGCATCGGCGCTTACGAACAGTTTTAGGGCTTTTTTCTGAATACGGTCCCTGGAGGCGCACCGGCACTGATGCCATTCACAAGCATCCTGATTATTTATGGCAAACAAAGATACAAGTTACAATGGGACGTTTTCGATGAGCCGCTTGAATGGAAGTGGGTCGATGATTGTGGCAACTTCAGGGGCCAGGCCATTGCAGTCTCGTGCTGTGCGCAGAAAAAATATTTGCTGAAGAGTCACGGTATGGGCTTGTGGACGATATACTGTGTTAGATTGACTGGTGCGGTCAATGCGATGAGCTCTTTTCATGTAGGGCTTGTCAAAAGGCTAATAATGGGAAAAATGATTAAAAAGCTTAAGACGTGCTACTCTACGGCGTGAGGCTAGCGCGGCCAAGCTTATTTGGGCTTTTAGTGCTGAGATGCTTGAGTTGGTACAAATAATTAGACAGAATAAATCGTGTCGCGCGGTTGTTAACCGACTTGAGGGCGTTAATAATGTTATTGTGGTGGGGGTCAAAAATAGCATTGGCATGTTCTAGCTTGGGCTGCACAAAAGCTTGGAAAGCAAGTCAATAGAGGGTGGAGCGAGGAAAAGATTACGGCATAGATAACCTAGAATGCGATTAGCCGAATTTATTTTGTGGTTAACGTGACAGGTTCAAGTCACGCGAGATACACACACCAAGATATTTGAATAAATCAGTTGTTGCAACCTGCATGTTATTGAGACTATATTTAGGCATATCATAATTACGACGACGGTGAATAGACATCAACACGATTTTAGATATATTTAATTACGTGAGCCAAGTGCTACACCCGTTTTGTATGCACGATAGGCCACTTTGAAACGCGATATAGTCGGTGGGATTAGTAATTGCTCGGTAAACCACACAATCAGCTGCGAAGAGTGAGATATGAGAAGAAATATTACAAGGCAGGTCATTAATGTATATTAAGAAAAGGAAGGGACCAAGTAGGGTACCTTGAGGTACGCCTGAAAGCACGGGTGTTAGGGATGAAGAGTGTGTTAGCGTATACGGACTGCTGACGGTTAGTTAAAAACCCTCGAATCCAATTTAGAACACAAGGTTGAATGTTAAGACGAGATAACTTTATTAAGAGACGACCATGGGGGACCTTATCGATCGCTTTTTAGAAATCTAAAAATATTGTCTCAGTCGGGATGTTGCGATCTAGGTTTAAATGTAATTCGTGGAAGAAACGAGCAAGGTGGGCATCACAGGAATGCTTTTTTTAGAAACCATGTTGACTGGGGTAAAAAAAGATTGACAGATGTTAGAAGGTTAGCAATATGCGAGTAAAAAATATGTTCCGTTATTTTACGAGAGACGCTTGTTATGGAAATTGGGCGGTAGTTCCTCGGTGATGATTGGCTTCCTTTCTTGAAGACTGAGATGACCGTGCTCACCTGCCAGTCATGTGTAATTGAAGCGCTGTTAAGTTATTCCGGGACTATGAGAGATAAAAACAGGCTACACACATGTTTATTATTTTTTTAACACTGTAGCGTTGATACCGTCTACTACCGTGAATGACGAGCTCTTCAATGATCAATTACTTTGACAATGCCGATGGAATCGAATGTGATATTTTGCATGAGCGGATACGCGAAATATGGTGGATCGGGCAAGCTAATGAATCACCTGTCAGGTGATTCATTAGTAAAAACCGAACGAAATGCTGTGTTAAGAAGATCTGCAAACTGAGTCTGAGGGATCGGAAGTCAGGAGCTATTGGTAAGTGAAATTTCATTCCATTGATTAGAATTAATGAGTTCTACCATAGAGATTCTACCGAAGGCTTTGTGACAATTATTCATATATGATGTCACAGCAACCGCCAGTAGTGGGCGAAGATGAATTGAACACATCTCCAATTGCTAACTTCTTTTTTTTTCAGTATGCATTCGACGGTGCCGTTATTCTCACGCGACTAAACTCGTGCATAAACGTGACCCAGCAATGCGCTAAATGAAATCTGCCATCTATTATGGCACGGTAGGCATTCCTGACTTCGTGCACTTCATTCATCCCTACGCGTTCATCCCTTCAAGGGAAGACTGCTTTTCGTCGTCGAAGGGCGGCGTAATTTTGTTATAGGCATTATACACAAACCACTCGCTGAAGCGAAAATATCATTTTCGACATCAGCAAGGAAATTGTTAAGCGATTGAAGCCCACTTCGTTTCTTTGCCTGACACTCTTTCAACACCGGTCACATTCAGCCGTGGTTAAGGTTGGACCGATGAGGAGCGCGTGAACCATACCTAAGCTCCGATCTGCCCGGGGACAGCAAGAATGTGCTTTTCTTTATGTTGCTATTAATTTCTATGCGGTACTTTAACGGTTGGTTATGTTAGCTTTCTAAGCTACTAACCCCATTCAAATTTCTCGGTGCGACAAAAAATCGCTGGGAGGCCAAACGAAAAGGAGGCTGGTCTACGTGTGATGGAAAAATCAAGATGCAACAAGGCAAATATAGTCGCACAGCGTGCAATTAGCCGCGGTGGTTGATTGATGAACAGGTCGCTTACACTCGCAATGTATTGTATGAGCTGCTTGTCTGCATGACGCAGGTGTGGACAAACGACATTGCCACGTGGCGCCGCTGAGCAACACTGGTCGACTTGTTGGCGTAAATAGATAGGATATCCCCACCAAGCAACTCATCAGACGCGACTGCCCAGTTCTACGTACTCGCAACGCCTCCTTGACTGTCTGCAGGTGTCCGAAACTCGAGATGAGCAGGCGACCAGTGCATTAGAGGTATCGTACTTCTCGAGGCAGAGGAGCAGCAGCGAGCGCTTTGCGGCTCCGTGTACTCCTCGCTGCCGCAGCGTGCTGGCTGCCCGCCGCTGGGAAACGCAAGAGAACGTCACCTCAATGGGCGCGGCTCTGCGCTCGCTGCAGCCTTCCGGTTTCGGTTTCGCACGCTCTGATAGCTGAAATTCGTTGTGCCACAATTCCGCGGGGAACCGCATTCTTGCAGATCCAAATGTTGATATGGCTTGTATGGAGAGCTCCCTTCGATTTCCCAATTAAAACAAGCCAGGTCAAACTAAATGTGTAAAAGTTACTAAAGGAATGTTCGTTAATTAGTGGCTAATTACCACGTATCACCGTCATCCCATGGTCGCCACCGCTGACGGCATGTCACCGAAGAAACCGTCATTTTATTTCAGAATGGCTATACTTATATAGTACCTTTGGTCTTCGTAGAAACACCCGGTATATATATATATATATATATATATATATATATATATATATATATATATATATCTATATATATATATATATATATATTGCAAGGGGGTGTATGCAACAGTTCAGCAGGTAGCGCCAGGCGTACCCCAGAAGTCAGGTGATACAGCGCAGGCACAGCTGGATGTCTGAGTGACTCACACTCGTGCCAAGCACTTGCGACCCGGCTGGTTCAGTGGTTGCCCTCGAGGCATCGAATACACAATCTGGCTGGCCTTGTTCGTTTGGTCTTCGTCATTACAATATATATCTATAGATATATAGAAACGAGAGGAAACGAGGTCAACCGAGGGGCCCGATTTTTATTATGCTTCGTGACAGCTGTGCCCTTGCCTTGCATGGATAGCTGAATAGATAGCTTTTGTTTGTCCTGCAAGTTATGTCCACCTGGGCAGGTAATTGATCTTATAGGATGGTGATGATATGATTGGAGTACAATTTGTAGACGCTTTTATATATATATATATATATATATATATATATATATTGAACGCAAGCGTTTTATTGGACGCTGAAAACTGTCCATGTACCACAACAGCAGAGCTTGTATACACAAAAACATGAGGTCGCAAAGAGAAAGTTACATCCATGCATGTAACCTAACCGAGCAGCTTAAACACGAACTTCTCGCCTCTTGATCTGGCCATTTGTTCATCTCCATTGGTGTTATTGCACCTGGTCATTAATCTTCTTTAAATAATTGCCGTATTTTACCTTAGGATAAGAGCATGCAGCGATGACTGCATGCGCCTAGCACAGAGCCTCAAGCGCACTGCACAGCTGCGAAACTTGGCCGCAAGCCCCCTCCCCCCCCCCCCCCCTATTTTCTCAGGGATTGGAGTGCGCGTGCGTGTCTTCGACCGGTGGCTTCGTGGTAGCTGCGCCCTGGCCTTGCATGGATCCGGCCTTCCGCGCTCTCCTGTTACGTTTAGTTTGGTTATTATTATTTTTATGCGCCTTCAAGGCGTCACGGATGTGTCCATCGTTCGAAGTCAAGGCGCGTTCGCTGCTCCTTCCTTCACCGTTCTCGGTCCAATTTTTGTTTTATTTTTCTACCCTTTGTGCTTCAGCATCTCCATCCCTTGCTTAGTAAAATTTGGTGCAGAAGTTGCAATCTTAACACCACACATAGTGAGTGAGTGAGTGAAGAAACTTTGTTGTGAACGCCTGCAGAACGGTTAGCCTTCCCCTGTTAGGGAGGCGTTACCGTGGCGCGGCGTGTGGCGCCTCTACTTCGGCCGCGGCCACACTATTCCCTTTGGTCGACCGCGCCTGCCCCTCTTTTGGGGTGGCAGCCTCCCTCCGGTTTCGCTCAGTCGTTGCCTTTCGAGGGCCGCCGACATCTGCTGGACGGCTTGGGTTTGGGCATCTTGGTCATAGCATCTCGTTGCGGCCTCAAGCCGTGGCGAGATCATTGTTATTGTTGCAGCTTCATGCGGATTCTTAGCACAGTCCCAAAGGATGTGAGCTGCAGTGGCTCTTTCCTTTCGGCACACACAACGCAGATCCCTTTCATAAACACTTGGACACACGTGCCTCATCAGCACCAGGGTGAATAACGACCCCGTTTGAAGTTGTCGATATAAAACCGCCTCCTTACGGGACAAGCCCGGATGAGGTGGCGGCATAGTCCTTCGCTCTAGTCGGTACCATTTCACAATTTCGTTGTAGGAAGTCATATTGTCCTTGGTTTCCCACCACCACGACGGGTTGGCTGTAGTAGCAGTGGCACGGTTGGTTAGTCCTCGCGCCGTCGCGTTCGCCGTCTCGTTGTGGTTAGCGTTGCCGCGATCCGACACATCACTGCCCATGTGGGCCGGACACCACTTTATCACCACACACCGACTTTCACTCGCGAGATCGACCACACGCAGCACACGCGCGGCTTCACCGCACACCCTTGCTCTGGCGTAATTTTTCACTGCCGTCCTAGAATCACAGAGCACAGTCGTGCACTCGGAGTCGGCGATGGCCAAAGCAATGGCCACCTCCTCGGCTTGATGCGCCCCTCGAGTCCGCACACTCGCCGCTGTTCTCGTTGCACCGGTCGATGCCCTGACGACTGCAGCGGGGAATGCCTTTCTGTCATGTGGATACTCTGCCGCGTCCACAAACACGGCACCCCTGTCTTTGGCATGGAGATCGATGAGCACCTTGGCCCTCGCCGCCCGCCGCTCTTTGTGGAACTCAGGGTACATATTTCTTGGCACCGGACATACCCGTAGCCGTCTACTAATTGCGTCCGGTACAGGCATCTCTGTATTTTCGGGTCCCATTTCCTTTGATCCCAGGCCTAGGTCACGCAGCACTTGTCTGCCCGTTCTTGTTTCTGATACCCGCGCGAGCTGAGCGGTCTCTGCGCCTCGGCGATTTCCCCCAGGGTGTTATGCACTCCCAAGGCCAGGAACTTGTCGGTGCTTGTGCAGTCGAGAAGTCCGAGTGCAGCCTTGTACGCTTTGCGTATGAGCGCATTGATCTTATTTCGTTCGCACTGCCTCCAGTTGTGAAGTGCAGCAACGTATGTAATGTGGCTTATAGCGAAGGATTCCACTAGCCGGGTGAGGCTTTCTTCCTTCATGCCTGCTGTTCTGTGCGACACCCTCTTAATGAGGCGGATGGCCGTGGTGACTTTGGCCACCACACGGTTGACCGTCTCACCGTTGACTCGTTTGCGCTCAATCAGCATCCCCAGCACTCGGATCGTCTCGACAACCGGGATCATGTGACCACCACTCATCTTGATCTTTATTGTGTCTTGCTCTCTCGCAGGTTCGTTGCCTTTCGTCTTCCTAGCTGCCCTTTTCAGAGCAATCACCAACAGCTCAGACTTGCTTGGGGAGCAGATGAGCCCAGACCCGTCCAGCTGCTCCTCGATAGCGTCAACCGCCTCTTGCAATGTATTCTCGATGTGTCCGTCGCTTCCTCCTGGGTCCCAGAGCGTTAAGTCGTCGGCATAGATGGTGTGTCGGACCCGCGCGACTCGTGAGAGGCGCTCGGCCACCCCTATCATTACAAGGTTGAAAAGCAATGGCGAGATGACTGAGCCCTGGGGGGTCCCGACACTGCCAAGCTTCTTCTTTTGCAGCCGCTGGTCACGGGCGATGATTTCGGTAGTCCGCTCCGTCAAAAAATCCTTGATGTACGCATAAGTTCTCTTGCCCATGTTTAGCCGTGACACCTGGGCCAGAATTGCAGTGTCTCATTTTATCAAAAGCGCTCTGCAGGTCCGAACCCAAGATGGCTCGCTTGTCTTTCGTGTTGGTAGTGTCATCGAGGATTTCATTTTTCAGTTGTATCATGGCGTCCTGAGTTCCGAGCTTGTTTCGGAACCCGATGATGGTGTTTGGGTAGAGCCCCGAGTCTTTCAGGTACCTCTGCCACCTGTTCATGAGTACATGCTCCAACGCTTTGCCCACACAGGACGTAAGCGAGATCGGCCGGAGGTTCTCAATGTTGGGTGGCTTGCCCGGCTTGGAAATCAAGATGGTCTTGGCTGCTTTCCACTGCCGGGGTAATGATCCGGCTCACCAGCAAGTGTTGAAGTCTGCCGTGAGGTTCTCGATGGCCACTTCGTTAAGAATTTTTAGCGCACTGTTCGTAACGCGGTCGGGACCAGCGGCGGAGTTGCTGTTGAGATCGTGCAGGACAACCCTTACTTCCCATGCTTCAATGTCTCGATCTAGCCACTCGTTTGCTTAGCCTAGGTATTCTGAGTGCGTCTCTGTGGGAGTGACCGGGAGGTACTTGTCGTCGAGGCGTTTCTTCACTTCGTCTTCCCCGTGCTCAGTCAGCGCCCTGTGGATGATCTTGGCCAAGTTGTGGTGCTGGTTAGACTTGGTCGTGGTCGCATCCAAAAGATTCCTCAGCATACTCCACGTCTTGCCGCAGTGCATCTGGCCGTCCGCTGCGTTACAAACCTCATTCCATTGCTGTGTGCATAGGACTCGGCTGTGGGACTCGATCTCGCGGTTGAGTTCGGCGACCTTCTTGCGTAGCTTTCTGTTTGTCCTATGCGTCTTCCACCTTGACAGGATGGACTGCTTGGCTGCGATGAGGTGGGCGAGGCGGCTGTCGACCCTGTGGATACGCTCGTCCGTCTCGACTTCCTTGGTGGCCTTTTCTACCTTGTTTACAATCTCGGTGGACCACTCCTCAATGTCCGCAATTTCGGTTTGCTCCTCGGGTAACAATCCTCGAAACGCGTCCCAGTCAGTAAATCTATGTTTCTGAAGGCTTCTGCCAACTCCGTCGTTACCACCGAGCGGGACAGCGACCTCCACAATGTAATGGTCACTTCCCAATTCGTGGCCCATGTTGCACCATTCGAAGTCCGCCATACCACCGCCATTACTCCTGACGAAATTGAGATCGGGCGTTGTGTTTCGGGTGATCGAGTTGCCGATTCTTGTAGGGTATGCTGGGTCGGTGATTAAATTTAGTCCCAAGTCGGTAGCATCTCGCATTAGGTCCCTGCCCTTTGGCAATGTTTTGGGGTAACCCCAGGCTTGATTCGGCGCGTTGAAGTCCCCGCAAATTACCAGCCTGTTGTCGGGCCCCGCGACGTTGCACGCTTTGTGTAACAGTGCTTTGAATTTCTGCTTGCCGTGTGACGGGCTACTGTACACGTTTACCAGAAAAGTGCTTTCCTTCTGCTTTTTCCCGGTAACCACCTCTACCATGATGTGCTCGATTGGGTTTTTGCTCAATAACTCGTGCTCGACGTACGTGATGCCTTTTCTCACCAAGGTGCAAACTCCCCTGCCGTTACTGCCGGCCGCGGTCCGGAAGCTTGGTGGGCTGGCGTGGGACCGGTAACCTGGGAGCTTTACTTCCTCAATGAGGGTCTCTTGCAACATGATAATATCTGGCTTTCTTGATACTTGTTCTAAGTGTTGCTGAAGTACAGCCTTTTTCCCAGCAAAACCGTTGCAATTCCAATGCCAGACCAGGAGGCCTTTCACTGCTGTTGTGGTTGCGGTGGTTGATGTCCTATCCATGTTTGCTGAAAGTTAGCCATTTGCATTGCCAAATTCTGTACTGTCGTAGTTAATTGCTGGCACGTCTGTTCAATTGCTATGAAACGGTCGGTGATTGTGTTGGTGAATGTCATGCGAATATACTCTTCAAAGTGGGTGAGCCTATCTTCAAGGTTGTCTACCCTATCGCTGAGTCTTCGCTCTTTAAGGTTTTCAATTGCTCTTCTCTTGGGTGCCGGACCCGCCGAGGCCGCGTTCTCTGTCCTCGGGTTCACCGCTACTTCTGGTTCATCCTCGGTCATTGCCATCTGCTGTGGTTGTGGCGATAAAGGCTGTGCCTGCTGCTGCTGTAGCTGGACCGTCATCATTCTCTTGATCTCTGCCATTTCCTTGCTGAGCTCATTGACTGTCGCCTCTAGTTAAGTGTTCTTCTTCCGCAACGCCTCATTTGCTTCTCTTAGCGCCTTCATTGCCTCACTTTCATCTTTAAATTTCCCTCCACCACCTCGAAATGGCGGTGACTGCTGCTGCTGTCGCTGCTGCTGCTGCTGTTGCTGCTGCTCTTTCTTGGCTACCCCCGACTTTACTACGTCTGCCCAGGCTACTCTGTCTTTGGATTGGGATCGGCGGTGGCGGCTCATGCTTCTGTTTCGACTTTCGCTGTTGTTCCCGCGCGAGCGTGACTCATGGCGACCAGCTGTGCCGCTCGCTCCTGCTGACGTCGTCAACGGTGGAAACTCTCCGGATGCTAGTTGTTGCTGTACGCGCTGTTCCGCCATCTTGCGCTCCCACTGCCTTTTCGTTACTACGTTGGGAGTTTTGTATTTCTTCGTGCATTCTCTATCGGCCGTTCGGTGTTGTCCCCCACATAGTTTACATTTAGGCTTACACTCATGGCATCGACAGGGTTATTGGCCCACAGTCGAAGCACACTTTCATATTGCGGTTAGGACAAACGTCTCTTCTGTGGCCTATTTTGCCGCACTGTTTGCAGACATCGAAATGCTTGCGGTACACACTGCACCTCGTTAACACAGGGCCATAACATACATAATTTGGAACCTTTTGTACTTCAAAAACTACAATTACGGTAGTCGTATTGCCAATTCTTTGCGTCCCTCTTGCTAATGGATTTCTTGAGTTAACAACGTTCCGGTCCATCTCCGCCGGAGTATCTTCAATGGGAATGCCTCGAATGATCCCCTTGACCATGCCATATGGTGTGGTTTGGTACGCGCCTACCTCGTGTATCTTGTCGCCGATGCGAATGGCCTGAATCTTGGCATAGGACAAAGCACGCCCCTTATCGGGGGTACTCACCACCATGATATTCTGGTATAGGTTGGGGCAGAAGGTATCCGCCGCACCGTCTTCTCTCGAAACCCTCGCCGCAGCCATGATGGCCGAGGCAACGATCCCAGTCTGCGTTCTTGCGATGTTTAGGCCTCCCCACGGCCTCACGATCGCTTTGGTGTCCTCTCTCGGCAGCACGTCTGGCATTCTCGCTGCTCTTGTTGCCGTTGCGATCACTTTTCTGTTGACGTGGTCTCTTTCTTTAGACCTCGACTGGCGAGCGGAACAGCCCTCGCTCACCGGGGCTGTTATGCGCTGGCCCACTTGCCACCAGCCGATCCCAGTGTGGAACTCCTCAGGAGAAATATCTTCCCCTTGCACCCCGACGCACATCTGGCCGGAGCCAGGGCTCGATGTCGTCGGAGACGTGGCTTTCTTTTTTTTACGTGGACCAGTTTTCTCTAAAGAATGGCTACAAAATTTACTTAAGTTACGTCGCGGCAGATGAATGAGCCGAGTACCGAACGAGTACAATTCATTTACTTTTCACTAAAATTACATTAATTACTTTTTTATATAACAACTTCACACCACATACGAATATTGACAAGTTAAAGCCAACTGCAACAAAAGTCTAGATAAATATAAGACCATAAAATAACTGGCCATTTAGATCAAAATACTTGCCGCCATGCTATTCGTTCAATTTACCCTGTTACGCACGCTGCACCGCGAGGGCAGCTGCTGGTTCCACTTCCAGAGGTCTACGCGGTCCAACATCCAATCAATCAACCAATGGATAGCTTTTGTTTGTCTAGGAAATGATCTCTACGTGGGCAGGTAATTCACCGGTGATGATATGACTGGAGTACATTTTGTAGCCTCATTTAAACGTACACGGTCGTCCACTTCCAATTTGAACACGGCTCCGGGCGGCCGGCAGCGGCCGGCGCTCCGCGGAGCGCCGCTCGTGGGCGCCGGGGTAACTAACGCGCCGGCGCACTAGCAGCCACAGGCGTGGCCTGAGCCGCGTCGTCTGCTACAGCTGCGACGTCTGCTACACGGCCGGGTTGCGCTCGCCGTACGGTGAAGCTCGCATTCTCGTCGTCGGCCGTGGTTGCTGTTCATACGCGGCAACTGCTTTCTTGCAGTGTCCACAGAAATCGCATGTAGTTGCCATACCATGGCAACTACATGCACCCACCGGTTACTCTGCCTACGCCAACGCCGACTACCACGGGGAATCCAGGTACGGGCGCCTAACAGCTATCGCTGCAAAAACCAATTATTTGATGGGTCAAATAGTTAACATTTTCGCCCGTGTTGTGATGCACGTAAGCTCTGGTATATTGTACCGCAGGAACTGGCTTCACATCTAAAAAGCCTTTCGCAGTGCCTCATGTGGCGCCACTCTTTCAGCGGATGAAAGCACCCGCTTGTCGCCAGTTTATTGTGGATGCTGGGCACTAAGTGGTAGTTTCAGTTAGAACACTGGAGCTCAATAGTGGCAGTGGCTTCAGAGTAACCTCTTCCGCTTCAAAAATTGACAACGCTTCTCCCCTACCAGCCTTTAATAACGTCGTCGATTGCAATAAGAAGGGAGAAACAAAACCCGATTTTTTTTTTGTCTTTGCAACACGTAATGCACACAGCTGCTGCGAAGCCAAGCAGCTGAGTAGTAAACACCAATTTCCTCGGCGCTTTGACAGCTCAACGAGAAAGGGAGCTTCACCGTACGGCGAGCGCAACCCGGCCGTGTAGCAGACGTCGCAGCTGTAGCAGGCGACGCGGCTCAGGCCACGCTTGTGGCTGCTAGTGCGCCGGCGCGTTAGTTACCCCGGCGCCCACGAGCGGCGCTCCGCGGAGCGCCGGCCGCTGCCGGCCGCCCGGAGCCGTGTTCAAATTGGAAGTGGACGACCGTGTACGTTTGAATTCTAAGAAACATAAGGAGACCCAACGCATATGATGGAACATAAATTAGGTTTGGGAAGCCGGTTAATTAAACGATGTACTACTAAGCGCGACGATTACAACATTTTTAAAAAATCTTATGCAAGATGTAATCTCGTGCAGTGCTTATGTGATGCAACACAGAGGTCACAGTTTCATTCTCATGCAGTGATTATGTACTATGTCGTTCACGAACTGTGCCGCAATGCGGGTGACCCTGCGAGGTGTTGACGCAGCGATGTGACGAGGTGGCGATGTTTGATGTTTGTCCATGGAACTATGGTGAGGAGACTTGCACATGGACAGAAGTGCGAAACACATACGGGTCTAACCATTGTGCCACAGCGAGACATAACCATTCGAGGTGATTGGCCATGAATGGGAATTATACCCAGTGGCCCAAGAACAGGGTACCCAAATAGAAGAAGCATTTAGTAAAATTATGCTAGTAGATTATGAGCTCAGTGTACTTTAGAGATGCCTAGGAGCCGACGTCATATGCGCACATTTTATGTGATGGTTAATTGTCCAAATACATAGACCAGATGTTCGCTCTTCGGCAGTCATTTGTCAATTAACACTCAGTGCCAACACAGGCCGTTATGCTGGAGCTCGCACCAGGTGCACATATATATGCGCACCGGATGCAATCTCTTATATACAGGTTGTGCCAACTATCATGCGCCAAGGTTTTCAAATATGCAAATGCCATGCAGCTGGACAGAACCAAGGTAATGTTCAAAATTAAGAAATGGGCGAGTTGGTATGGAAGCACGCTTAAACTCAGAGCGCGAACTACTGCGACACACGCCAAGCACAAGGGCGCCATGTCATGTCTTTTTTTTTGTGCCTTAGCTTGTGTTTAAGTAGTTCGCGCTCTGATTTTAACCAACGTAATGTTGTTTGTCGTCACTTGGATATATTCAGATTATTTTAGCATAATTACTAAATACGTAATCAGGCTTGATTAATAAATCAAGTGCTCAAACACTATATTTAGAGGAAAAGTGTGAATGAGAAAATTGTAGAACATGAAAAAGTCCCGATACAGCTTTCTGTCGCTCAATGTGTGCTACATAACAGTGATTTTCAGAGCGTGAAAGAAGCCCGCAATCCACCAAAAATCGTCGCGCGACTGGCCGCTCGAAGCACTTTGCAGTGTATTCGCGGGGATTCATTCACGCTCGGAAAAACAGTTTTGCGTAGCAGGTATTCATCAACAGAAAGCTGTATGGGAAGTTTCTCATGTTGCTCTACAATTTTGTCATTGATACTTTTCG
The DNA here is from genome assembly GCF_038994185.2 of Dermacentor albipictus. NCBI lineage: Eukaryota > Metazoa > Arthropoda > Arachnida > Ixodida > Ixodidae > Dermacentor > Dermacentor albipictus. Next base: position 126,908,089 of record NC_091821.1, on the reverse strand, counting down.
TCTAACTATGATACTCGACAAGTTGATTAATTAATGCAGACTAATTATGTAATTCGACGGAATGCAAAAAATAGTGTGGGTATCTCCATGTGACGGCAAACAACATTACCTTAGTTCTGTCCAACTATGTGGTATTTGCATATATTTAAATCTTGGCGCACGATAGTTCGGACACCCTGTATATTGTTACGTGGAAGCATGACCCCCGGCGGCCGAAGCGCCGGCCCGGTGCAACTAAGGATGCACAGCAGAGGAAGGGTGGTAATCGTTTAGTCGTAAAACTTGGACGACGTCGGCGCACAACGGAAAAGAAGATGCTGTGGGACTGGCGCAAACAATCTCATACGTGACTCGTCGAAGGACGCAGAATGGGCCCGTGCAGTGAGGAAGGAGCTTTTCAGAAAGGTTGACACATCGGGAGGGGATTGAAAGCCGCACGAGCGCACTCGGAGCAAAACGTTCGTCGCGGTGTCGCTGGTCGTGAAGGCGCTTCTGATTGTCTTGGGAAGCAGCAAGTCTACTACGGGCTATCTGCAGCGCGTAATCAGCCCGTGCAATGGTGTCATGTGCATAATCACTAGTCGATGTTGCAGGGGATGGAAGAAATATCCAGCGGTAAAGTTGGATCACGTTCGAACAAAAGGTAAAAGGTAGAGTACCTAGAAGTGTTGTGGTGAGGAGGCGTTATATACGAACGTCACGTATGGCAGTGCAACATCCCAATCATGGTAGCCTGCTGACACGTACGTTGAAAGTATGTCTTTTAAGGCCCGATTCATGCGCTCGGTGAGCCCGCTCGTCTAGGGGTGGTATTCCGTGGGGATCTTGTGCTGCCTGAAGCACCAGTGAAAGATATCGTCGATGACTTCGGACAGGCAGGTACTTCTCCGGTCAGTCAGCAATTGACATAGGGCACCGTTTGCTAAAATTACGTTGCGGAGGAGAACGTCGACCACGTGTGTAGCACAGCTGTTCGCCAGCGCTCGCGTGACTGTATAGCGCGCGTCGCGTGATTTGCAGTGACGGCAACCCATTTGTGTCCTGCAGCAGACGTAGGAAAAGGTCCGAAAAGGTCAAAGCCAACACGAAGAAATGGTGAGGTAGGACGCCGATGAACTGAAGATACCCAGCTGGAACCGTAGAGTGTTTCCTTCGGCTTTGACAGAGCTCGCTGGCGCTCACATAACACCGCACTGAGCGGGCTAGGCCAGGCCAATAGAAGCGACGGCGCACGCACCCATGTGCGCAAACAACACCAAGGTAGCCAGCGGGTGGGGCGTCGTGAAGCTCACGAAGAACTGTGGAGCACAGGTGTGATGGTATAATTAGGAAAAGATCAGGACCATCAGGGTACACGTTACACCGACATAAGGTACCATCCTTTAGGGCGAACATGCGCACAGAGGCGCCGCTAGAAGAGGATTACAGGTGCTCAATTATTTCCCTTAAGTAGGCATCCTGACGCTGTTCGTCGTAGACGTTTAGCACCTGGCTAACGGAAAAGACGCAATTGAGGGATTCAGTCATCTAGGAGTCACAGTCGGCCACAGGGTAGCGGGACAAACTGCCCCCATATTTGCGCAGGCTTCCTGTCTTGTATTCGACCATGTAGATGTACTCTTGCAGGCACCCTTTCACCCATCGAGTGAGTCTGCGAGTAGGGTCTTTCACATAGGCAAGCTAACAGAGGGAATGGTGGTCGGAAACTACTGTGCATGGTCGGCAAAATGGATAAGGGCGAAATTTTGCAGCTATAACCATACAAGAACGAGGCACTCACATTCTGTAATTGGGTAATGTCTTTCCGATGCGGATAGCAACCTGCTGGCATAAACGATGACGCAGTTCGCTCCACGTTGACGTTGGGCCAAGACAGCACCTATTCCATAACCACTCGGCTCAGTGTGCACTTCGCTATGAGCTGATCGATGGAAGTAGGCCAAAATAGGAGTTGCGAGGAGTGTGGCTAACTCGGAGGAAGCCGCGGCTTGTGCAGGAACCCAGATAAAAGGGGTGTCCTGTTTAAGATCTGTGAGCGGCTTCGCAATCACTGCAAAATTCTTCACGAACCGGCGGAAATAGGAGGAGGACCCCACAAAGCTTCGGACATCTTTGGCGCACTTGGGCACAGGGAGTTTTTCACGGCTCTGATTTTCTCTGGATCAGGTTGTACACCGGCATTGTCCACAGTATGGCTAAGAATCATAATGCGGCCTCGGCCGAAATGGCACTTCAATGGATTCAGCTGAAATCTGGCACGGCGGAGCATATCAAGAGTCGCTGAGAGGCGTTCGAGGTGTGTCTCAAACGTAGGTGAAAATGCAACCACGTCGTCTAAATAACACAAGCATATATACCACTTGAACCTATGAAGCAGAGAGTTCATCATTCGCTCGAATGTGACTGGGACATTACACAGACCGAAAGGCATGACTCTGATTTGGTGAAGCCCATCAGGAGCCCATCATCATCGCGGTCCATTTTGTCCACAGCGGTCTGGCAATATCAAGATCGAAGGTCGATAGAAGAGAAGTAGGCGGCACCATAGAGACAATGAAGGGCATCATCAATTCGCGTTAAGAGGTGATCTTCTTTCTTCGTAATGTGGTTGAGGTGGCGATCGTAAACACAATAATACACGCACATCTTACAACACTATCACCTTTCACGAAGAATACCGCCACCTCATAACGCTCTAGGCGAGAGGAAGCCGCAAACTGGCGAAAACTCAAAACAAACACATATTCAAATTTGAGTCTCTACCACGCCATACACCCTGCGCTGTATTCCTATAAATGGCCAGCCTGCGATCAATACGCAACGCTTTACCACACGGTATGGGCTTGCGCAAGTACACCACAGCTTAAACTTATAACAAAACCTACTTCGCGGCAATGCGAGGCAGCGCTGTCCAGCTCCGGCTCGACGGACCAGGTCAACTTAGTGCACCGAGTGAGAAGAGCAGCTAAGGCCGCTTGACTCGTGGACGGAGGGGACCACCCACTGCACAGCAGAATAGCTACTTATGCTTGTGTGCTCTTTTCTATAACATTTACTCTCTCTCCACACAAAAACGCCACGATCCATCGATCTTTTTAACTAAAACAAGAAGGGATGCCCAGCAACTGGAGGATGGCCCGATAATGTCATTCGCATGCATATTGTTGCCTTCCTGCTTGATGACACTTCGCTCAGACGCAGATACTCGATAGGGGCGCCGGTAAACAGGGCTGGCATCACCGGTGCCGACGGACGTTGGCCCAAAAGTCGATTACCGAAGTCGAAAATATCTCGGTACGACTAGAGAATACGTCCAAGGATTTTAATGTGCTCAGGCGGAAGGTCATTGCGATCATGCTGCCAATTTCGCTGCTGCCACAAGACACGTAGCATCCACTACAACTGCTTCCAGGTGAAAGTATTGCAGGGGGCAAAGGTGGACTGCGGAAAGCCGTTGTGGAAGGACTTGCTTGACGAAGCCAACATTCACAAGTGGGAGGCAGGTTATGTTAGCCGTAATGCTCAGGACCGTGTAGGATGCAGCGATACCCTGCAGACGTCAGTAAAAGGCGTAACGTGTAGTAGTCGCCATCCAAAATACCTGGAGAACATGACAATTCGACATACGTCACTGTTTTAGATGGTAGACGAACGAAATCTCTGCACTGTCAGCGAGACGGAGGAGGTTGGTCACTGGGTTCACAGAGGCGAGGGAGTTTAAGGCGTGACACACCGGTGGAGCAATGAATCAGAGGGGAACGGGCAAACAGAAAATCAACTTCAAGCATGAGGTCGTAAAGGCAGCACGCAAGGATCGTAAAAATAACTACCACCTTGTGACCAGCAGTGGTAACCCGAGCTGTGCACATCCCAACAACAGCGGCCATCGCACCGTCAACGACACGTACGACTCGTGACGTGAGAGGTGTGAGGATCTTCATGCGGTGACGAAAACTGGCCCTCATGACATAAACGTGTGCCCCAGTATCAACCAAAGCTCTGACAGGGACGCAGTCGACATGGACTTCAAGAGTATTCCGGTCGGTACCTAAGGGCAACAGGATTTTGGGTAAAGGTTGGCAGTGCGGCTTCACCTGCAGAAGCTGTGCAGTATAGTTTTCAGGCGAAAAGCGACGGCTAATGGACGGCGCAGGAGAGCGGCGATGAGTCGGTGAACAAGATAGACGGTGATGCGGCGCAGGCGACTTTCCTCAGGGACATTGGGTGGAGATGATTCTGTGCGGGGCAGATAGCGGCTTGCAGTAAGGAAGTGACCAGAGTAAGCGGGAAACGGGCTATGGGACTGAGAGCGCCACTGGCTGCAGCAATAGCGAGCAATGTGTCCAGCTCTGGTGTAGTGGAAACAGATAAGCTTATCGTCGGCTGTTCTCTATTCTGACGGGTTTATGGAAATATTAAGGGTTTACGGTCCGCGGCGAGGCCCAGCCGCGGAGACCAGGGTGACGTCAGGAGTGTTCATTCCGCAGACAGTAGGGAGGAGTCCACTGTTCGCAAATTCCTGCCAAACAACGGCCTGGATCAATGAAACAGCCCCTGTCGAGGTCTCGGATACAGTGGGATACAGTGGGATACAGTAGTCGGGTATGCGGCCTCGAGTTCTCGGCGGAAGATGCGCGTAACGTCGTCTAATGAGGATGGCTGACAAGGAGTTAGCTCGCAGGAAGACGTTGCAGCGGTATTCGGTAGATGCTCGAACTGAGGCGAGATGCGCCGGAATTTCGGTTGCTATAGACGATGGCAGTCTGTGATCACACTGTCAATGGGGGTCACGTTGGTGAAGACGAGCAGACTGAACGTGTTGTCTGCGATGCCCTCCCAAATATGGGTGAACTTGTGAGCTTCGTACACCTTCTGATCAGCTTGTAGACACATGGCAAGCACGTCCTGTATGTATGACAAGTAAAGCTCAGTTTACGCCTGGGTACGTACCACCAGTTGTTTCTTGGCGGCAAGCTGTCGACCGAACGGGTTGCCGAAAAAGTCGCGGAGCTGCCGCTTGAACGTGTCCCAACTGGGGATATCGTCCTCATGAGTTCGAAACCACGCGCGAGGTAAAATGTGATGTTAGCCTGCATTATAGTTGGGTCCAAGCCATTCTGTTGATTGACGGGCCTGTACATGCTGACCCATTCATCCACGTCAGCGCTCTTTGCCCCGGAAAAGGTCCCGAGATCGCGGGACTGTGAGAGAGCGTTATACTGGGTGGTGGTCGCAGGCGTAGCTGGCGGCGACGTGTCGTCACCTGGTGACATGGTGGTGGATTCTACGTGGCGTCCGCTGCGAAGCTCCGTCGTCAGAAGTAGTACCCCACACCTCCACCAAATAAGCACAGTAGAGAATCACAGAAGGGAAATTATTTACAAGGCGTATTTGCAAGGGATATCAACCACTAGCTAACAAGGGAGCCAGCCAACATCAAGTAAGGCACGTCGTCGTCCTCAGATCAGCCAGAGGCCGTTGATGGGTACGTCCCACTAAATCCAAGTGTCCACATCATCTTCTTCGAATTGCAGGTAGCAATATATGTGTCGAAGACTCTTTTGTAAAAAAAGCCTACAAAATTTACTTGAAGCACGACAATGCACACGAGTTATCTGCCCAGGTGGACACCATTTGCAAGTAAAACTAAAACAATGAATTCGCAAATAATCTAATTACATTAATTAACTTCTTACTTACAAACTTTACCGCACATGTTTACATTGGAAAGTTGAAGGGAATCGTCATAAGCGTCTAGCACCGTGTTTTTAAATTTCAAAACGGCTATGTAGGTTAAAATAACTGGCGTCAAATTATTCGTTCAATGTCCCCGATTACGCACGGCGCATTGCGAAGCGCGCCTCGCGGTGCGGCCCCCTTTGGCGTAATAGGGCGACGTAAAATTAAGCTTTGCAATACCACGCGACAAAGCGGCCTCTCTCGCTCCTACTGCTGAAGTGACTAATCGGTCAATTGCGAGTCACGCAAACCTCAAATCGCAGTTAGCTCAGGAGAAGAGGGAATCACGACGACAGCTTCATTTTACACCGCACTTTTAAGTCACCGATGGGTTGGACGGAGAGCCTCGCTTTGCGGTGGCGTGTAAGGGATCAGGTAAATTGAACGAATAATTTCACTCCAATTATTTTGGTCTACATGGTCATTTATCTAGAATAGTAGAAACGCGAAACTAGGCAGTATGCCGATTCCCTTCAGCTTTCGAATATAAACGCATGTGTCGTAATGTATGTAACGAAGAAGTTTGTTACACGGTAGAAAAGTCAGTAAAACAGCACTGTTCTGTCCAAAATGTCCATGCTGACATTCGTAATGACATTCGGCAATGTTCCTACTATCGTAGCATAAGTGAGCATTATTTCGTCATGAGTTGCCTTGCTTCCGTTTTTCGTGCAGGGTGGAAGCAATATGGCATAAGGTCCAGGTTTACGTCAAGCAGCATCGTCCCGTACGGACACAATTTTCGATTTCAAGCACAGCACAACCGGCTAGCTTGAGCTACTGATTTCCCTTTCATCTCTGAAGTGTTGTCTCATGCAAGGCCTTTCCATCGTAAGAGTAATGTATCCGACACGAAAATTAAAAAAAGAACCCTGAAAGCAATTGCTACGTGGGACTACGTAAGCCTCAGCCACACAAAAGTAAAAACGCGCGCAAGCGGCATATTTTTCGCGCCACGGGTGGGATCAGACCTCTAGCAATTTTTTGCTGCTGCCGAACGCCGCGAACAGAGGAGACCGTTGAGAGCGGCACTTTCAATGATATCAGCGCGGGAAACTGGTGACTAGCGGATCCGTCCGACAACTCCATTCGAACTCGTGTCTGGTGCTAGCCCGACGACCCGTTTCGTACTACATCGTCAGCTAGCGTCAGCTGTCGCTCGTGATTGTTTTTCCCATGAGGTGCTTAAACTGAGACGTCTTGGTGGATCAGTTTTTGGAGATAGAGCGCCAATATCTGATTCAGTATGACAAGATAGGCCCTGAATACAAAGGACGCGGAGGCTAGATTCAGTATCTCATGCTCCTATAGCCTTGTTAACGCGGCGACAACCCAACAAAACGGAGCACACCCACATGATTATGATCACTGGGTTAACGACGACGTCGTCATCACCTGAAGTGATCGCGTTAAAAACGTAGGCTGAAGAGCGTAAACGCAGCGTCGATTGTCAACAGACGAAGGAAGAAAGAGCGCTACATCTCGGACCAACACGTAGAGTAAAAGAGAGATTTTCATGCTGCCATTTCGACATTTTCACTTTCATTTCATTTCCAGGCTATCATGCTGTCACGCGACTGCAGCAGCGGCGCGCCGCCCGTCGGTGCGGCCGCATTGCCGCCGCAGTGTTATTATACCACCGGCTGCGCGCTACGTGCGTTTTTGCTCCAGCGCCTTCAGAGTACGATTTTTGATTATCCTCCTGTGAACAATATATTTGCACGCAAAATAAAAATAGCTTGCAACTAAATGTGATGCCTTTTCTGCTTTGGAAACACCCGAAAATGCCTTCGGACCACTTGTAACCTTAAAGGGCAACTGGTTAGCATGTTTCCTGAAACTCACTGACGATTTTTCTTGCAAAAAATATGTTTTAATACTTGCGTATTTTGGCTATGGTCTCATGGATTTCAAAAGTAGCCTGTATAACCGTACCATATAAAAACCGATTGGGGTCAAGACCATTCTTAGAGAGGAAGATCCTTGGACCATTCTCATGTCCGCGCCAGCTACTGCTTCGTTGGTTCTCTCGTTTGGCCGCTTTATCCTCTTTCCCAAGGCCAGGGCTGCAAACTGCACATGCATCTGGTCAATCTACTCCCCCCCCCCCCCCTTTATTTTATTATCGGAGCCTGTATCTCTTCTTCTCTAGAGAAAGGGATTAGGTTGGCGAAAAGAGCGTGCAGTCTCTAATGTCACGCAATGCTGTCACTGCCACCTCAATACAACCTAAAGTTAACGAAAAGCTTGCGCTTCAAGACTGTGTTTTCCTCTTTAACTAGTTACCATTTTTTCATCGGACAAACGCGAGTAAGCGTTGGTTCGATCCAAACATATTTTGTTCAATAAAGTACCGTATATTGAACTCACTTTGTGTTTGCTTTAAGAGAAAGGTTTAGCTGTTTCCCTTCATGTTAAAATATTGCGAATGTCTCAAGACAAACAGAAGCACCGCTAGGACCTCCATCACCGTGATGTCCATTTTTCGCGCGGAATTCTCGTGTTGCTTTTCCCGCCACCTCGCAAAGCTGGCCTTTCTGAAAAACTGCTCTCCTGTTACCATGCCACGTGCTCCATCAAGTGACCGACGTCGGCTATGAAACCATTCTAGCCATACACTTCCACTACGTCCTCCGCTGCGATAACCAGTGACATTGTTCGCCTCGCCAGACTTAAGCCTACCGATCTCCTCGCACCTTAGATCTTTAAAAGCACCGGAACGGCGCTTTTGCCGCCAGGGGGTGGTATTACGATACCATAAATAGATGCTCAAGAGACGAGCCGCCGCGAAAAAGACGATGAGGAGTCTGGGCTCTCGGCGCGAAAGTGTGTCTACCTGGTGGTGTGGCTCCAGTGTGAGTACAGTGTAAATAGTTTCTCTTGTCTGTGTCTTTGCAAGCGTAACAATATGATTAAAGCGCGTAAGCGCTGTACTTTGGCAACCGAAAACCCTGCTCGAACTGAATTCATTTCCTCTTAAGGGAAACTGTCCAATAGTAGTGAGCTTTAGGAGCAGAGCTTTATTAAGCTCGTCTAATGTTTGGCATATATTAACGTACACCTACAGTCACAAAGTAACACAACACAAGAATTAGGCCATGAAGTGGGCAACATTTCAATTAAAAAATGTTTCATTCAATTTGGTGTTTGACAATGACAATCTGATCATGAGGCGCACTGTAGTGGCGGACTCAGAATTAATTTTAACCCTCTGGGGTTCTTTAACATGCGCTTTCATCCAAGAACACGAACATTTTTTTTTTTCTGGACTTCGAGCTCAGCAGCGCGCCGCCTTAGCTAATAGGCTGCCGTGGCGGGTTTCTCATAACTTATCAACCGAAATAGTTATCGCACTTTTATGAACGCCTGCGCCGGTGTTAAGACACGTCCTAATGCGACGCCAAAAATGCCAGCCGCCATGCATGCAACAAAGCCTACTTTCCATTGTGGCTGGGACCGGCGCTATTCAGCCCCGATAGCGTCAATCGCTCGGCCAAGGTTTGCCTCACCATCTCGAAAGCACCGAATGTGCAATGCCAGATGCGACAGAACGCCTAACAGTTCTCAAACATTACCATTGATGTCATGCATGTAACGACGGCGTTATAGAGTCTGCATCAGGTGACTGTGGGCTGAATTCAGAAAACCTACAGCAATTGCCTTGTTAGCTATAACCTGGTTGAGCAGCGGACGCACTTCGTGAAATCTTAAAAATCATGAGTGGCCATTGCGTGAGAACAGCCTCCCCAGCTATCACTTAGCTTTTGCAAGTGGTGCGTACCAGAACGCTTCGCTATTTTTAAACTATACGCAGCCTAATTTTTGCCTGCGTTTATCATTAAGCGCACCCATTATAAACGAGAAGGGCCGTAAGTAGATCTCATGACAAGGCTAATTTTGCCTATATGTTTTCGGATCTCTCAACGTCTCTTATTCGAAGTAAGCGGTGCTTCGCGCTGAATGCCTTATAATGGCGTCGCCACTTAGGAAGCTGGTGCCACGCGTACCCATCATTTCTTGCTACTGGCCACGTGACCATCCGATATCAGTAAGCCTATTCTGACACTTGTCGGACGCCTCTGATACCATGCCGTTAGTATGCCCGTTGGCCAGTTGGAGCCCTCCTTTGCTTCGTTCTTCGATTCGACCTAGTGGAGGAGAAGGAGAAGGAAAAGTCTTTTTAACCAACTTACTTGTATGTACGTGTACAAAGCAAGCACAGGGGGTAAACCTGTCAGGACCGTCATCTACAGAAGTTCGTTATCGATCGATGCGCTGTTGGCCTGAAAGGTCTGACATGGTTCAGGAGGTTTGTTTCTTGCTTTTAACGAGGTCTCAGAGGTAGGGAGCAGGCCGGCAGTCGCCTCTACTTTTCCAAAGTAGATCCCGTGGATGCCTTTCCGGAATTTGAAGGGCTCGAACTTGAAGGGCTTTTCTCCATCTTCATTTTGCCGTCACTGCCAACGGTGGTGTTGGTGGTGGTAATGCTGCGGCTGCTAACGCCTTGCTTGTTTGTTTTTTTCGACTCTACGATACCCGGTCTCTTTTCGTGTTTGCAGAAGGAAACAGTGCTAATATAATTGTGCGCGCAAAAAAGCATCTCCGCCGCCGCCGCCGTGCAGTGCGAAAGGCGAATTGTCGGAAACTGATTATCCGAAATAAACAAACTTCAAAATTCGAAATACACCGTATGGTTACAAAGATTCCTTTATTTATTTATGTTTCAAAGATAGCAGTAACAATAAAAGCCGACTGCTACTCAGGCCTGCTACTGAGACTGTTCCTACTCAGGAATATCAGGGGAGAGCTATTCGTAGATCTTGCGGAACAGAATAATATGCGGATAATGAATACCTTCTTCCCGCAAGCGGGATAGGCGAAAGTGGACGTGGAGGAGCCCGAACGGCGAGACTAGAAATGAAATAGACTTTATACTCTGCGCTAACCCTGGCATCATACAAGATGTGCACGTGCTCGGCAAGGTGCGCTGCAGTGACCACAGGACGGTAAGAACTCGAATTAGCCTAGACCTGAGGAGGGAACGAAAGCAACTGGTGCATAAGAAGCCGATCAATGAGTTAGCGGTAAGAGGAAAAATAGAGCAATTCAAGATCAAGCACCAGGACAGGTATTCGGCTTTAATTCAGGAAGCGGACCTTAGTGTTGAAGCAATGAACGACAATCTTGTGGGCATGATTAAGGAGTGTGCAATAGAAGTCGGTGGTAACTACGTTAGACAGGATACCAGTAAGCTATCGCAGGAGACGGAAGATCTGATTGAGAAACGCCAATGCATGAAAGCCTCTAACCCTACAGATAGAATAGAACTGGGAGAACTTTCCAAGTTAATCAACAAGCGTAAGACAGCTGACATAAGGAAGTATAATATCGACAGAATTGAGCATGCTCTCAGGAACAGAGGAAGCCCAAAAGCAGTGAAGAAAAAACTAGGAATTGGCAAGAATCAGATGTATGCGTAAGAGACAAAGCCGGCAATATCATTGCTAATATAGATGAGATAGTTCAAATAGCTGAGGAGTTCTATAGAGATTAATACAGTACCAGTGGCACCCACAACGATAACGGAAGAGAGAATAGTCTAGAGGAATTCGAAATCCCACAAGTAACGCCGGAAGAAGTAAAGCAAGCCTTGGGAGCTATGCAAAGGGGAAAGGTGGCTGGGGAGGATCAGGTAGCAGCAGATTTGTTGAAGAATGGTGGGCAGATTGTTCTAGAGAAACCGGCCACCCTGTATACGCAATGCCTCATGACCTCGAGCGTACCGGAATCTTGGATGAACTCTAAGGTAATCCTAATCCATAAGAAAGGGGACGGCAAAGACTTGAAAAATAATAGACCGATGAGCTTACTGTCCGCTACCTACAAAGCATTTACTAAGGTAATCGCAAATAGGATCGGGAACACCTTAGACTTCTGCCAACAAAAGGACCAGGCAGGCGTTCATAAAGCCTACTCAACAATAGACCATATTCACACTATCAATAAGGTGACAGATAAATGTGCGGAATATAACTAACCCTTATATATAGCTTTCATTCCTTAGGAGAAAGCGTTTGATTCAGTCGAGACTTCAGCAGTCATGGAGGCATTACGGAATCAGGGTGTAGACAAGCCGTATATAAAAATACTGAAAGATATCTACAGCGGCTCCACAGCCACCGTAGTCCTCCATAAAGAAAGAAACAAAATCCCAATAAAGGGCGTCAGGCATAGAGATACTATCTCTCCAATGCTATTCACAGCGTGTTTACAGGAGGTATTCAGAGACCTGGGTTGGGAAGAATTGGGGATAAGAGTTAATGGGGAATACCTTAGTAACTTGCGTTTCACTGATGATATTGCCTTGCTTAGTAACTCAGAGGACCAATTGCAATGCATGCTCACTGATCTAGAGAGGCAAAGCAGAAGAGTTAGTCTGAATATTAATTTGCGGAAAACTAAAGTAACGTTTAACAGTCTCGGAAGAGAGCAGCAATTTACAATAGGTAGCGAGGCACTTGAAGTGGTAAGGGACTACATCCACTTAGGGCAGGTAGTGACCGCGGTTCCGGATCATGAGACGGAAATATTCAGAATAATAAGAATGGGCTGGAGTGCGTTTGGCAGGCATTCTCAGATCATGAACAGCAGGTTGCCATTATCCCTCATGAGAAAAGTGTATAGCTGTGTCTTACCAGTACTCCCCCATGGGGCAGAAACCTGGAGGCTTACCTGGAGGCTTAAATTGAGGTCGACGCAACGAGCTATGGAAAGAAGAATGATGGTTGGCGTGCCTTGTCCTGTCTGTTTTTCTTCTTGTGTGCTGTCACTTTTTGGCGCTTATTCTATTGAAAGTTAAGGGGGAGATCAGAAGAGACCAGATTCGGTGAGGGAACAAATGCGAGGTAATGACATCTTAGTTGAAATCAAGAAAAAGAAATGGGCATGGGCAGTGCATGTAATGAGGAGGGAAAATAACCGGTGGTAATTAACGGTTACCGACTGGATTCCAAGAGAAGGGAAGCGTAGCAGGGGGTGGCAGAAAGTTTGGTGGGCGGATGAGATTAAGAAGTTTGTAGGGACAACATGGCCCCAATTAGCACATAACCGGGGTAGTTGGAGGAGCATGGGAGAGGCCTTTGCCCTGCAGTGGGCGCAGCCAGGCTGATGATGATTATTATTATTATCCACCACTCATGGCCGACACGCTGATTCTGGTGATAAAATTGACAGACAGGCACTAACACCACTCATGAAAAAAAAGTCCATTATGACCGTTAAGTTAAACTCGCTAAGGTGTTGCTCTCGTCTTTGAACTGTACATTGCTCACTCTTTTGCAGGCTTCAGCAAGTTCCCAATTATCTCCAAAAACGTCTCATCCTTCACGGCAATTTTTATTGGTAATTGTATAATATAGCGACCGATTACCAGCTCTCAGGATCACCTTCTTCTTCAAGGTGACCTTCAACGCATCATTGACTGGTGCAACGCTTGGCAAACGACACTTAATAAATCTAAATGCAATGTAATAAACGAGAAGAGAAGGAGATAACCGGGGGGCCCGATTTTGATTAGACATATGATCATATGATCATATGACCATATGATCAGAAGCTAACAAACAGTGACACCAAGGGCAGTATAGGGGAAATTACTTGTGCTTAATAAATGTAATAAAGAAACGATAAATTAATGGAAATGAAAGTGGAGGCTACTGAGGTTTGTTGCCTTCTGATGATATGACCAATGAAAATCGGGCCCCTCGGTTAACCCCCTCTGTTCTCGTTTATTACATAACGGGGGTCTCGAATCCGGCAACATATATGCCTTCACTGAGGTAGCATGTGTGGGTTTGTTGACCGGTTACCTTCACACAAAAAAGATCACGTTCTCGTGACGCCTGCGGCAAAAAGGGCGTTCGACGTCCGCGTCCAAGGTCTGTGAGTGGTGGCGCTGGCTAACACTCCCAGGGTTCTACTAGTACACATAAATACCCAAGAAAGTGTACGGGGAAACGGCGCCGCGCTAACTCAATTGGTAGAGCATCGCACGCGTAATGCGAAGGTTGTGAGATCGTTCCCCACCTGCGGCAAGTTGCTTTTTCATCCACTTTCTTTTCCAATAATTTATCGTTTCATTACTTCATTTATTAAGCACAAGTAATTTCCCAAATGTTGTCCTTGGTGTCCGTGTTTGTTGGCTTCTTATGAAATGCGAGGTAATGACTTTCATACGCAAACATTTTTTAACTTGGGGCGTGCAAACTCAGTGATGACTATGAGCCACAATAAACAGGAGCATATTTTTAATGAGCAGAAGGCCCTAGCTGACGGTCATTCCTCGACGGATAAATGTCCCGGTTCTCGCGCGGGCCGCGCGTGATCTGAACCGCGCGCCCGCTTCGCTTCCTAGGCGATGGCCGATCCCTAGCCAGCCGCCGTTCTCCTTATCTTTCTCGACGTCGATACTGCTACAAACTCCAGTTTTTCTTATTATATAAATGCGGATGTAGTGCCTAAAGCTTCACTGTAAAAATATCTAGGCGTTATTTTGGCACTAAATTTTTCCTGAGCGTCTCATATAACAACCATATGCACTGAGGGCCAGACAATGAAATCTTCCTTACCTCAGTAAGGAAGCCTTCATTGGGGTGAGGCTACCTTATGTCACTCTGAAAGCTTCCTTACTGAGGGGCCCTCGGTGAAGGCTTCCTTGGTGCTTCCTCAGCATAAGGTAGCTCCAAAGCTACCTTCATGCGTCCTTACGCCGCTCCTGGCCCTGAACGAGCGCTTCACCTCACTGCTTAACCACGTGGCATTCCCTTGCGCATGCGCACTGTCGCCCACCTGTGGAGAAGTGCGAGCACGGTACGTCTTGCCAGGCATGTTCGTTTCAGTCACGCGTGCGGCATGCAAGCATTGCTAGGCGTTGCTAGGCGTTGCAAGACGCCGGCGTGCCAGCGTTGCTGGAGCACATCAAGTTTTGCACTGTAATGCGCAACTTTTTTTTAACTTTAGTAAACGAAACTAGAAGAAAGCGTCCACGCTTCTCTATATTAGCTATTCAATTTAAAGATTGTGCGACGATACAACATTTTTTAATAGAATAATGGTGTTCGCGGAAAGATTTGAAGAGATAATCTCGAACCCAGGCACGCGGCAACCGCTCCTTAGGTGAGGACGGGTGAAGGGAGCTTTCAGAGTACGCTTGCTTCCTCCATCGGTCCTTCGCTGTAAGGAGGCCTCACGTAAGGTTAGGAAGCGCTCGAAGGAAAGGAACTAGGGGTGTGCGAATATTCGGAATTTCGAATACGAATCGAATATTTTCCATATTCGAAGCGTATTCGATTCGAGAAATGCATGTTCGGAAATTCACGAATATCCGAGGACTGCCGAATAACGGTGGAAACGGCGAATATTCGGATAGACTGCGAATAATTGAGCAATTAACCAATTGTATGCTTGCTCCGCATTCTCCTAAGAACATGTTTATTAACTGAGAACTTCGCATGATCCGCTCATTATCTGTATGCTCTGTTTCAGTCTATCTGCTTCAGGCATTTGAGACATGATCAGTTTCGGTTTCTTTTTCACCAAGCTTTATAATTCCAATTATTTTGGAATGCTCCATTGCCTTGAAGGTTGCAAAGGCAACTCAGGGTTGCCTTTGCAACCCTGAGTTGCCATTATCTGTATGCTCTGTTTCAGTCTATCTGCTTCAGGCATTTGAGACATGATCAGTTTCGGTTTCTTTTTCACCAAGCTTTATAATTCCAATTATTTTTGGAATGCCCCATTGCCTTGAAGGTTGCAAAGGCAACTCAGGCTTTGCTAACATTGATTCAAAATGTATCAAGGCTCTTTGTGCGGAGTGGAAATTTGATGAAGTGGCCAGCCTACACTGTAAACAGGTTTGACCCTTTTAGGGAGTTTTGGCCTCGTTGCATAACTCAAGCCCTTAAGGGAGGACAAGATCCTCCCTTCGAACGGAGTTTTTTTTCACCTCCTTGTGTTTGGTGGTTTTATGGGGAATTATGGGAGTTTTTGAATTCTCCTTTAAACACCAACCCCTGAGCGGTTGCAGGAGTCTTTATGGGGAACGTTGGGAGTTTTTCATTCCTCTTTTGGACACCAGCACTATGGAACTTTTTATGAGGAGCTTTGGGAGCTTTTACAAGTTGACATGGGTATTTTATTTTGCTGCTTATGGGAATTTATAGGAGAAACGATGGGAGTCCTTACGTACATTTTCGGAAACGTTTGGCTTCTTAAGGGAGTGTTGAAGGAGACCTTTGGGAAATTATTTTGCCTCCTTGTAGGAGTGCTTAGGTGTAAACATGGGAGCAACTGTTCCCATATTTTGGGAGCTTTGCTTAAGGGAGCAATTATGGTTAATTTTGAGAGTTGAATTTTTGCTTTTTATGGGAATATATAAGAGAATGTTTGGGAGTTAATTTTTACAGCTTTAGGGAGCTGTTTTATTAAGGGAGTTTTAAACAGATGTTTTGGGAGTGCATTTTAGCTCTTTATTAGAGCTTTTACAGGTAGGTCGGGAGTTTATTATGCACCTTTTGGGAATTTTACGAGGTTGAAGGGAGTTTTTTGTGTGTTTAGTAGATTGTGTCTAACGAGGTGCAAAAATTATGACAAAGCAATAAAATGTCTGGAAATTTATTACAGTTCCAGAATCAAATGTGCCAGCATGATATTACAATCAATGACTATTAGCATAATGCACAATCAATCATGCATGCCCTCCAACAAAGAGTGCATTTTCTGGATGGAAACTGAGTGAATCAAGTGACATGTGGCTCATATGTAATTGCACGTAAACTTGATGGCTGATAGCACTAAGGGCAAATAGTAGTAGTATAAACTTTATTTCTTTTAGTCGTTTGGGCGGTCGGTGCGTCCCTCAGTCCAGGGCTCCACTGGTCTCTGTGGTTTGCTGGGCTTGATCAAGAAGAGCTCTCTGGCTCTCTGCATCTTCACTAGCAAGCCAAACATTCCATTGTCTGTTACTTGGCACTTGCGTCGTAAGGGGCGAATTGGAATTTGGAGACTGTAGTTTATACATTCATGTTACGTGGGCAAGAGTTGGCAGCTCCCCGCACCAAGAACACATACTTTCATAGAATGCAGAGTGTATCTTACTGAGTATTTGTAGGCGTAGATATGTGTTAGTCTGTACACAGCACTAATCCCTGGCCTGTTCTCCCATAAGGTTGGGGTGCGGACGCCTGTATTTTTGTCTCTCTTTTGCCTGGTTTTCGAAGGTGTCACGTGGGTCAATGGGGGGTTCCTTGAAAGGACCGACTAGTGCTTGGATGCTTATTGCCCGAGCAGTCGGTCTGCCCTCTCATTTCCCTCGAGTCCAGAATGCGCCGGGCACCAAATTACCACCTGGTGCAATTCTGTGAGTTTTGCGTGGGACGGTACCCGTCATTAACGAACAGCATGCTGCCTTAGAGGTACACCATAGCCAATGCAGATGGTTTCTTTTGGGAGCTCTGCCATCCAGAGCTCAGAATATGCACATCAAACTTAGGCTACCCACTACATGGCCTGCCCAGCTCCACTTATTTTACTTAATGACAATTAGAATATCGGCTGTCCTCGTTTTCTCTCTAATCCATACCGCTATCTTCCCGTCTCTTAACGTTCAGAATATGCACGTCAAACTTAGGCTGTCCAGAGAGCCCACGATGCGGCCGTTAGGCTCGGCCTAACAGTCCCCACGTGAGAGCAGCCCGCAGCTCTGCCCTAGGGCAAAGCTTCTCAGGACCTTGTCATTAAAGTTCTTTGTCTGTCTGTCTGTCTGCACCTCGAAAGGCCAGTGCTATGGCTGCTGCATCCATGGTACAGGCTGAAGGGTTACGAATGGAGGTTGTTATCACTGTGAACCGATTGAAGGCCACTATTGTGAATTTGTCTGCTGCCACTTTACACGCATTTGTGTAGTATATGTCTGGATTTCTTTCATACTTCTTTAGTAAAGCCTTTGATTGCGCTTTCCTGCTTTGGTGGTGTTCCGTGCTCATATTCTTTGGGATTGGTGAAACTAGAATTTTCTCTCTTGTTTGTCTGGGTAGCGAAACTGTTTTTTCCCAGCCATACTGCGCTCTCAGGGCCACCTTTTGCAATAGGGCCTTTCCTTGTTTTGTCGAATTCAGACGTTCTGTCTGAGGCGTGACCACTGCTGTGGCATGTTCTTCATATGTGTTGTGAATACCAAGAGCCTCCAGATTTTTGGCACTTGTGTTTTTGGGAGCCCTAGCTGCCCTGATGATGGAGCTCACTTTAGACATGTTCTGCAGACTTTAGTTCTGCTGAACTACTACGTCAAACACTTGTCTTTGCTTCGTGTGTTGTCGACAAATTCGACTTCGCCCTGCCATCTGCTAGCCGCCTGGTTAGCTCAGATGGTAGAGCGGCTGCCCCGGAAAGGCGGTGGTCCCGGGTTCGAGTCCCGGACCAGGACGATTTTCTTCAACTCTGAGGCTTTTCAGGAACCCGTATGGGCTTCCTTTGTAGCAATTGCTATGAACGGGTGGATGTCTAATTTTCCCTTTATTAATTAAGAAAAAGAAATTGTATGCTGTAACTGCCTGAAATTTATTTCTAATGCACAAACTTCTGTGCATAGACAATTTGGTACAAGAAAGTGCTGGTACAGATTTCCCAGTGAAAATGCATGCATGCAGTTTTAAGCTTATTTCACAAAACTGATAAAATGAACATAATTGTGTGCACACACTGCATGCCTCCATTTAACACAGAAACAGGCTGGCTGTTTGCATTGTTCATGCTGCATAACAGTAATTTGCCGCCTTAGAAATAATGTTGCTGTGGCACAAATCGCTGTCACAACCTATATCGACACTTAGGGAATGGTTATCAAACACACCTCATGACGAAAATACAACACTCTTTGACCCGCCGTGGTTGCTATGTGTCCTTGGCGTTGTGCTTAGTATTAAGCACGAGGTCGCAGGATCAAATCCTGGCCACGGCGGCCGCATTTCGATGCGGTGGACGCCCGCGTGCCGTGGCTGTGCACGGTAAAGAACCCCAGGAGATCAATATTAATCCGAAGTCGATCCCAACTGCATGCGGCGTGCCTCGTAATCAGATCGTGGTTCCGGCACGTAAAACGGGAGAAATTGAAAGAAACAAAACAATGTCTCTTTTTCGTGCGGCACTAGCTCCTTGAGTTTTCTTCAGCGGACCGACGGGTCTCAACACCGCAACATAAAAGGTGTGAGCATTATGTGCATTACGCAATGGGTCCGCGCCGTACTCACCACCGCAGCTGAATATATAAGGCCGCGTGAAACATGAGGCAACTGGGCAAGCGGTAATCCGAAACGCGCCGTTTCCAAAGCAGTCCACACCGTACGCGCTCCGATTTTGTGAGGACTGTGGGCGAGGTTTCACTAGCCGCTTTCATATCGTGGCGCAGTAGGGAATGCCCGAGCACGGCCGCGCGAACCACAAAAGTGTATTGTAGTACACAGATCACAAGGCGATGGCTACGCGGTGGCCGATCACCGCCGTGCTGCGCAGGGGGCAGGTATTCTTGTGAGGTTCCACATATTACACGCAACACTCTCCGACGGCCGCCGTAATTCTCTCGTAAGAACGCATATAGACACACGCGCAGAACTACGAAGCTAGAGCAAAACAGGTGCCGTCACCGGCGCCGACGACAGTGGCGCTTCGAGGGCTTTGCCTTCAGTATCACTTTTAGTTGATGGGAAAACAAACAGAAGCGACGACATTCTACGGCCGAAGCCGTCGAAGTCTTGCATGGTCGCGCTTCCGAAGTCAGGTCGTAAGGTCGACCGGTGGTTCTGGCAGCGCGACAGGACATTGTGATCAACGAGACGAACAAATCGTCTTTTATATCGCCCTAAATAAGCTGGCTTGCACTCTGGAAATGTATAAATTTGCAGAATTAAGAGAAAGAAAAGCAACCACTTGGACAATATATCTCTCCTTTCTCGTCTCCTTCTCACACATGTGTATACTAAAATAAAATAACGCATAAAATAAGAAACAGAGAACTCCGTTTACGCTAAAGGGAGGTCTCTATCTTCGAAACTCCCTCTTAATAAGGATGTAGAATTGAGGTTCTTTCTCCTTCTTTCACCCCCATTTTGCGAGGGAGCGAAATGGAGGACGCTGAACATTTCTGCACCACTGTAAGGGAGCACGGTTTTCAGGCACGTTGTCTCAAGGGAGGTGACATCCCTTAATATGCCCTTTTCGGCTCATTTGCGTTTACAGTGTAGGCATGTTTCTTGATCCGCGCTTTATGGCCACAGTTCATCAGGCATCTGGTCAGATGATCTGGCTGAAAAACCTTGTGACAAGGGAGCTCCAGGAAGCCGTCGTGGAACACCGTGGGGACACCGCCGTGCCAGCGTCGACTTCGTGTCCACTGGTGGCATCGAGTGTATGGAATGCTTTTGACGATCTAGTGATGAACAAAGAGAAGACACATTTGGCATCTGCCCCTGATAGGGAAGTTACAGACTACGCGCAAAAGCCTCTTCTGGAAAGTGGCATGAATTCTTGTGAGTGGTGGCAGTTCATTGGCCGCTTCAGGTACCCGCTGTTAAGTGCACTCGCCCGGAAGTACTTGGCGATCCCTGCCACTTCAGTTCCTAGTGAAAGTCTTTTCTACCGGTAGAAATGTGACAGTGCATAGAGAGCGTTTACTTTCTGGCCATATTGAGCAGTTAATTTTCCTTCACGACAATCTGTAACAAGCGTTTTACCTGACTGAGGGCATTACCTGAGTCCATTATCTATAATTGAGTACCTCTTTAATTTGAAGCAACCTTGTAAAATGCAATGTTATTTTTAAAAGGGTAATAAAGCTATTGTTACCTCTCTTGCAATTTTTTAATACTACACATGTATTCGATATTCGATTCGATATTCGAAGAGAGTTCTTCGCCTTATTCGTATTCGATTCTTAATCGAAAATTTCAATATTCGCACACCCCTAAAAGGAACGTTTTATTGTTTGGGCCAAGCTACCTTCATGCGTCCTTACGCCGCTCCTGGCCCTGAACGAGCACTTCGCCTCACTGCTTAACCACGTGACGTTTGCTTGCGCGTGCGTGCTGTCGCCCACCTTCGGAGAAGCGCTAGCACGGTACGTTTTGCCGGGCACGTTCGTTTCAGTCTCGCGTGCGGCATGGAAGCGTTGCTAGGCGTTGCACGACGCCGGCGTGCCAGCGTTGCTGGAGCACATCAAGTTTCGCACTGTAATGCACTGCTTCTTTAGATTTAGTAAACAAAACTAAAAAATAGCGTCCACGCTTCTCTATATTAGCTCATCAACTTAGAGATTGTGCGACGATACAACCTTTTTTTATTGAATAGGGGTGTTCTGGTGTTCGCCTAAAACTTTTAAGAGATAATCTCGAACCCAGGCATGGCGGCAACCGCTCCTTACGTGAGGACGGGTGAAGGGAGCTTTCAGAGTATGCTTGCTTCCTCCATCGGTCCTTCGCTGTAAGGAGGCCTCACGTAAGGTTAGGAAGCGCTTGAAGGAAAGGAACGTTTCATTGTTTGGGCCTGATACTTCAAAAATACTCTGCTACATTCTTCGCAACCTAGGTAAATTTCCGTCAAACATATGCAAACTAACCTGCCTGATTTTCGTCCATCCGCAGATTGAGTTCGAATCCCCGCTTTGGTCTCCTCATCACGAGTACTTAGTCTGCATGTTAGAAGCCATCCAAAACCGCGCTAGTCGATTCATTTCCCAGAATCACAAGAGGCAGTCAAGCATAGCTCGAAACAAACATGACCTTGCGCTTCATGCAGTAAGTAGTGCTTGCACTGCATTGCTGTCCCTGCTGCATAAATATGCCAATGAAACGAAGTCATCGTCTTTGCTGCTGGAATGTGCAAGTTACATACCACGACGACTAAATAATTAAGCTTCGCTGGCATCCACGCAAACATGGATGCATTTAATTTGTAGGTTTCCCTTCCTGACAGAACTGTCATGCAAACGGACCGAGATAAACTGAGCCAACTCCTGAACCTGCAGTTTCTGTCCTAAAAGTGTATCGTTCTCTGTGTCAGGTTCTGTATATCTATGTAAGGTCACGGTGATTTTTTTTTCTGTTGCGTGCATTAAACTACATTTATTATGTGGATTATGTGCACGAACAATGTGCGTGGTAAAACTTATCCGCTGCTCTATACGCTACCCCTAACTGTAATTTCTGCTTACCACAGTACTGTTAGTGCTTTTTTTTTCTTTTCATGCATTAAACTACAGTTTTTCTTACACGACGTTCCATTGTGTGCGCGAACAATGCGCGTGCTAAAACTTATTTGATGCTCTGTACGTTACCCCGAACTGTACTTTCTGCTTACCTTAGTATCGTTAGTGCTTTTTTTTGCTTTTCTTGCTTTAAACTACCGTTTATTTTAAAAGACGTTCGATTATGTGCGCGAACAATGTGCTTGGTAAAATTTATCCGCTGCTCTATACGCTACCCCTAACTGTAATTTCTGCTTACCTTAGTACTGTTAGTGCTTTTTTTTTTCTTTTCACGCTTTAAACTACAGTTTTTCTTACACGACGTTCCATTGTGTGCGCGAACAATGCGCGTGCTAAAACTTATTTGATGCTCTGTACGTTACCCCGAACTGTACTTTCTGCTTACCTTAGTATTGTTAGTGCTTTTCTTGCTTTTCTTGCTTTAAACTACCGTTTATTTTAAATGACGTTCGATTATGTGCGCGAACAATGTGCTTGGTAAAATTTATCCGCTGCTCTATACGCTACCCCTAACTGTAATTTCTGCTTACTTTAGTACTGTTAGTGCTTTTTTTTCTTTTCATGCTTTGAACTACAGTTTTTCTTACACGACGTTCCATTCTGTGCGCGAACAATGCGCGTGCTAAAACTTATTTGATGCTCTGTACGTTACCCCGAACTGTACTTTCTGCTTACCTTAGTATTGTTAGTGCTTTTTTTTTGCTTTTCTTGCTTTAAACTACCGTTTATTTTAAATGACGTTCGATTATGTGCGCGAACAATGTGCTTGGTAAAATTTATCCGCTGCTCTATACGCTACCCCTAACTGTAATTTCTGCTTACCTTAGTACTGTTAGTGCTTTTTTTTCTTTTCATGCTTTAAACTACAGTTTTTCTTACACGACGTTCCATTGTGTGCGCGAACAATGCGCGTGCTAAAACTTATTTGATGCTCTGTATGTTGCCCCGAACTGTACTTTCTGCTTACCTTAGTATTGTTAGTGCTTTTTTTTTGCTTTTCTTGCTTTACACTACCGTTTATTTTAAAAGACGTTCGATTATGTGCGCGAACAATGTGCTTGGTAAAATTTATCCGCTGCTCTATAGGCTACCCCGGACTGTAGTTTCTGCTTACATGAGTATGGTTAGGGCTTTTTTTTTTCTTTTCACGCTTTAAACTACAGTTTTTGTTACACGACGTTCCATTCTATGCGCCAAATGGGCGTGGTAAAACTTATCCGACGCTTTGTACGCTACCCCGAAGTGTAATTTCTGCTTACCGAATATTGTTAGAGCTTTTTTTTTTTCTTTACGTGCTTTCAACTGCAGTTTATCTTACACGATGTTCAATTATGTGCGCAAACAATGTGCGTGGTAAAATTTATCCGATTCTTTGTACGCTACCCCGAACTGTAATTCCTGCTTACCTTAGTATTGTTGGTACTTTTTTTTTCTACTGGTGCTTTAAACTACAGTTTTTCTTGCACGATGTATCATTATGTGCACGAGCAATGTGTGTAGTAAAACTTATCCAATCTTTCGTGCTCGACCGAATCTTCTTCATTTGTAACTCTATTTTGTAACGATGATTTCTGCTCATCTTTGGGGTATTTACGTGTACAACTGTCTTGCAATGATGCCCCCTTACTCTGTGTACCTCAAGGGGCATGTAAGGCATATTGATGTAAATTAAAGAGTAAATAAACAAATTATTTACATCTGTACTTATAAAGTTACGTTGCTTCATAAAGAAGCAAGAGAGCCTGTTATTAAACGGAAGCTGAACTAGCTGAAGACGGCGTAAGAACCATTAAGACACATAATATTGCATAATTTATGTGGCCGATTCCACGTTATATTTTTATTCAAATAGCAGAGGCTACTCTCTTACGATCCTGCTGTACGTGTATTTGTTTTGTTTTATCATTATTAGTATTAGTATTAGTAGTAGTAGTAGCAGTAGTAGTAGTAGTAGTATGAGGAGTAGGAGTATTCGCAAACGCTGCAGAATCTGACGTCATCAACCAGTTCGACACCGGCACTTGCAAGTGCTGAACTGGCATGGATCAACGCCGTTAATCGCTGACCAACCAAACTATTACACGAAGTTCTGGAAAGTATGAAACCGAACGTTCCACAACGGTCCGGCGCAGTCCGGCGGAGAATCGCCTTGTTCTCCTTGTTAGGTAAGAAAAGTTGCCTTTGAATTTTGTTTTAACCTTTCTCCACCGGAGTGACTCAGAGCTCGTTGAAGTACGTTGTTTTCTTGTATCATGGTATTGGAAGAGTGCATTGCTTGTCACAGTGCGTTACCCAATAGTTGTTTTATGTCATGCGTTGAATGTAAACATGGCTACCACCTGGATCAACCTTGCTCGGGCATCGCACAGTGTGCATTTGCGTAGAAGAGCCAAACAAGCGAGAAACTTGGGTCTACGAAAGCTGTCGAGCAGGTAGGCAGCGAGACGCATCAGGGGCCCTATAACGTAAAACTATTCCAATATGTTTCTATTCCAAACTCCTGACGTCAAATTTGCGTAACCACCAACGCAAGCACCGGGCGGTCACCCGCAGGGTTGTCTGAACAGACCAATTAAATGCTCTCCTCGTTCATAGGAAGTCACTTTTGTTTGCTTGAAAAACGAATAACATTGCCTACACTGAGCGGATTGTCGTATCTAATTGGCTGACAAGAGCCGAGGAGAACGCTCAAGTGGAGAGGGATTCGATGGGGCCGAGCCACTGCACTGAAAGTCGATAACCGGATGAAGAGGGTGGTGCCGACGTCTACGATTGGTCGGCTTTCCCTTACTTAGCTTGCGGTGGCTGGTCGAAAATCGCGGCGGCATGCAACGGAAGCTCAAGAATGACGCTAAAATGGACCCTCAGCAAAGAAGAGTTGGCAGAATGAGGGTGTAAACGTGCCGAAAGTGCTCGAAAGCGTTACACGGCCGCGCAAGAAGTTTTATTATACGCAAATACACCCATGCTCTCCGGCAGGTGCCAGTAGCCAGCGTATGAGCTATAGCGGCAGCCATCTTTTATTCCTTTCGGAACGGGGTCCCCTGCGGCTATTCCGAAAAAAATTCAGTTTTGTTCGGCATATTAATGCATCTTTATCGCTTACACGTCACTTTGACGCGGTGAGTTCTTGTGGTTTTGTGACGTCGCGTGGCAGGCAGGTGAAGTGGGTGCAGCCCGAAAACTTTTTACCAATAGCCGAGGGCAAATGGCGAAAAGGGGTCGAATCAGAAATAACTTACTTTCTTTTTCCGGTCAGATCATGCATAATCAGTGTGTACACATCATATCAGATGGGGAGGTATCGCGCTTTTCGTGACGTCTCGTGACGGACAGGTGAAGTGGGGGTGGTCGAAAAAAGTTTTTGACCAATCGTGGAGGGCTGATAGCAGAATTGGAATAGAAAAGTTTGGAATAGTTTTACGTTATAGCGCCCCAGCATCGCACATGGAGTGTAGCCAGACAGGGAACGGCCGTTCTGCTGACTTGGCTTCTGAGCTCAAAGAAATAAAAGAGAGTATTACTTCGTTGTTAACTCTGCATGCAAAAGTGTATTCCCTATTTCTGCTGAAGACTAAATTTTCTGAGAGGATTCAGTCCCATTTGTGTCGAAGCAGTATGATTCAGTAGTGGAAAATATAAAAACTGACAAAAAGCGCGAGAAGGCCCAGGAAGACGAAACTGTTCACCTGAAGGAAGTAGTCAAGGCCCAAGCGGTACAGCTTCAGCTTCGGCAGGATGTACAAAATGAGAACGAACAAAAGGCTAACTTCGAAACTGAAAGCCTACCACTGGAGAAAAACGAAAACTTAAGGCATATGTTTCACCAGAAGTAGCCACCAAGCTACTAGCTATCTAGCTTTCCAGGCATTGTTGTAGAGGCGGTGCATCGCGTGCGTAATAAACTTAAATTGATGCCGACAGTTCTGATGCGGTTCACTTCTGTAGCAACGAAAGAAGCGTGGTTTGAATTACAAGAATAACTGCGGCGTCTATACCAGGACGGCGCTATACCCAAGTTGTTTCTCAACGATAACTTGACAAAAGCAAATCGTAGTTTGTTTTAACGTGCAGGAACAGTGTCTAAGGAGAACGGGTACAAATTCGCCTGGGTTTAAAGCACCCGGATTTTTGTAAAGGACGAAGGTGCGCCTTTGATGCGTGTGAGCAGGCCAGCTAATATTGCTAAGATTGTGTAAGCAGCATGACCTCTAGTTTCTGTGCGGTTCCTGTTTTAAATGTTTCAACGGTGCATTTGGCCTAAGGTCGCAACATAATTTTACTCTCTTCAACGTAAACAGAAGAAGCCTCCGAAAGTGTCGGAATGAATTTAAACAGACAGCGGAAGCGGCTTAAAGTTACGTTGACGCCATGGTTCTCGCTGAAATAATACCTCACGTATCTGCAGATATTCACATTTCATGTCCTGGCCACGAGGGGGAGGAGGTCACATAGAAATTTTTGTTCGTGACATGCATGCTGCGTCTGGAGTAGATATTACATTCCTTCATGCGGAATCCCTGGCCATAAAAATATATCTTCGAATGCCGATTTAACTATTCTTGCGTTATATCGTACGCCATGTAACAGTGTAAGGTGATTCATGGCAGAGCTTGGTGAAATACTGGGCAAACGGGGTTCAGCTGTGCAGTTTTGCTTAGCTAGAGATTTGAACATAAATACGATATGCGTCACGTCAACTAATGCGTCCGATTGCTTATCCATTTTGTCTTATGGTTTGGAATCCATCATGAATCACCCGACTAGAGAAAAGTGCTTGAATAACCGAATGGTAGCGTCCTCCACAGACCAGATTGCGGTGCGCGCATCTGACTATTCCTTGGCTGCTTGATTCATAAGTCACAGGTTAGCCGACCACTATTCTGTAGCCTGCCACCTCTCGAAGCCTTCTCTAGCTGAAAACACGACTCCGCTGAGAACACAGAGGCAAATGGATTGGAAATGTAATTAAACTCACTAATACAGAAATGTATGACCAACACATCTTTAATTTCGACTGGTCTTTGCTGCCTAATGGCATTGCAGCCGATAAGGTATATGAAAATATGCGCCATCAACTTAAACACTTTGAGCGCCTAAGTACATGTATTGTAACGAAAAAGTGCAGAAACAATGCTAGCTGGCTTAATGCCGACATGACGCGTGCCATATTATTTCAACGTGGCCTGTGGAAGCGCTGACAACATGCTCCAAAAATGAGGGATTAAAAGCTGAATATAACATGGCAAGAAACATGGGCAGTCGGGCGTTCGCGAACAGTGAAAAGACTGTATTTTTTAATAGATTCCACCACTCGCGCAGAAGTCCGGCGAAAACATGGTCATTCATAAATAATCTTAGGAGAGAAAGCAACGTGCTTTCTAATTCCAGTAACTCATTTGCCGATGGCAAAATAATGGTGGTTAACACATTAAACCGTTTGTTTTCACGTTCTTCCGACAACGCTTTGTTCCAACAGGGAAATCATTGCACGTTGAAGGCATTTGTGTCGGCGTCAGCGTTTTCTCCTAGCTTATCAACGCCTGACATAAAAAGTATTATTTTTAGATTTCAGCAAAATAAATCACCAGGAAAAGATGACACATCAATAGGCACTCTGTGAATAAATTTTGCTGTGCTTTCAAACATATTCCTTTTTATAATTGAGGGCTTTTTAGAAACGGCAGTAATTGCCGAGAATCTGAAAACCACTATTGTTAAGCCGCTGTATAAAGGAGGCAGAAAAGACAGGGTAGCAAATTATGAACCAATCTCAATTTTGCCGGTACTTTCCCAGATACTCGAAAAATTCCTGTACCAATGCATGACGTCTTTTTTTTAAACTAAGTTTTTGATCTTATCACCCAGACAGTGTGGTTTTGTAGCGAAGCGAGGTACCACAGTCTTATTAGAAGAATTCTCAGGTGAAGTGTATTCCGCATTTGAAAAAAAAAACTTATTAACCTGTGCGTTATTTCTAGACATAGCCAAAGCCTTTGATACAGTGAACCATAACATTCTCCTCGCGAAACTAATCTTAATGGTATTCAGAGGACCATTTCACAACGTACTGCGAAACGACATGTGTGGTAGGTCGCAGATAGTTATGGCTGACAAGGAAACCGTCAGTAGCAATCAATGGCTTGCAGCAGGTGTCCCCCAGGGATCAATTTTATCACCCCTATTCTTTAATGTGTTCATGAACGATCTTCCTCTAGTAATTTCTAAAGGCACTATCTATCAATAACCCGCCGTGGTCGCTCAGTGGCTATGGTGTTGGGCTGCTGAGCACGAGGTCGCGGGATCGAATCCCGGCCACGGCGGCCGCATTTCGATAGGGGGGAAATGCGAAAACACCCGTCTACTTAGATTTAAGTGTACGTTAAAGAAGCCCAGGTGGTCGAAATTTCCGGAGTCCTCCACTACGGCGTGCCTCATAATCAGAAAGTGGTTTTGGCACGTAAAGCCCCATAATTTAATTCTAATCGATCAATATGCAGATGATACGGTAATTTGAAGAAAGCATTTAAATTATCGAAAGGCTGTGGGTGCCCTGCAAAATCCAATACATAGTGTAATTTACTGGTTTGCGAAAAGATGTATTAACCTAAATATCAATAACAAACAATTATTATGTTTTATAAATCCCTTGGAGACCACAGCAATAAACTTCCCAGTATACCTGCATGATCAGCACTGTGTTTCATGTAGTACATGTGCCCCTGTTCAGTACGTGGACTGTGTGTGATATCTCGATTTATTTTTTGATAATAGCATGTCGTGGCAGCATCATCTGGCCCATCTGTTTGGTAAGCTTTGGAGTGTCACTTGCTTGCTTTTTTAACATAAATATTACCACACCACAATCTGTAAAGAAAACCGTGGCACATGCTTTCGTGTACAGCATATTACGATATGGTATCACCGGTTTCTGCCCATTGCGATGGCAAACGAGAATTGACAGGACATTAAAAATATATTTAAAAGTGTCGACTATGGCTGTGGCCAAGTGTCAAACGACAATTTCTCTTCGCTATTATGTTTTCCTTCCTTTCAGCTCTTATTCAAGGAAACTGTAGTTCTTCGTAATTTTTAGAATGACCAATTCAGTGAGCAATATGTAGCCCTGCGACATTTGAAGGACAAAAAGCGTTTAAATTTGATCGTTCATCAACTAGGTGTGGTGAGGCACGACGATGTGACTATGTGCCAAAAATCTTGAATGATCTGCCTGACGAATTTTTTCGCTTCAGTCAAAAAAGAATTAAAAGAAATTGTCATGCTCCATTTAGTTTGTTGTGTGGGAATTTGTTTATATAACGCAATTTGGTTGTCTCGACTTGTATGTCTATTAAAGCGCGAAACAATGTTCACTCTACCTTGGAATAACATGTATTACACTTTTTTGTTTTTCTTTGTTTGCGCAATGTTTTTCGGAACTAAGGTAGCGCCTGTACATATCCTGACGGTATTGGAGTTGCCGAGGCTGCCCGGCCTGTATGTTATACAGCGGTGCATAATAAGCGGTGCATAATAAGATTATTATTATTATTATTATTATTATTATTATTATTATTATTATTATTATTATTATTATTATTATTATTATTATTATTATTGCACAACTTAGCCGCCGATAAATTCAGAACGTCACGCCAGAGGCAACACACCTCATCCCTGCTTGCGATATGCAAGAAATGTAGCATATTCACGCATTCTATATACAAAAGCAGGACTGGCATTAGATCTAGATGACCCTTTTTTATATCTGTCTTTGCTGAGCATCGCACAATTCATGTTTGCATTTCTCCAAACAGTTAGGCCGCTAATAGCCTCCGGGCGCTTTCGCAAACTTTGTTCGTCACGAGTGTTCATCATTGACGCATCTTATTTGGTAATATTAAGCTCCTTATTACTATTGGCCAGCGCTGGTCGCTGCGAACCACTCTACCGAACAAAGTGCTTGCTCAATGGAGGCTCAGAAGCGCGCGTAGCATTGGTTCTCTTCAATTTGTCGTCCCGGACTGACTGCCCGAGGCGCTGCGTATGCGCTAAAGCTCACTGACTGAAAACAACGCCTTGGTGAGCCCTGGGCAGTCCGAGGCTACAAATCGAGGAAACTACTGCTTTCACCTTGCTGTGCTCGCGCAGTTCAAGAGCACACTCACTAATAATGTAGTGTTTGGTCCAAGCAGTGTATTTACAACCGCCAGCCAAGACTAGCTGCAGAAGATCCTTCAACTGCCGTGTTTTCTCCAATTGTGCCGCTTCCAATATTGTTGGCAATTTCCTACCTATAGCGTTTGTAACATCGCTTGCTATTTTAGAAAAGTTGGCACGTCCTACGTTGCAGAGTTAATTCGCAGAGCTCACAAGTAACAATAAGGAGGACAAAATAATAACAGAGCTTTAAGCCGTAAATGAAGTAAGCTTTCTCGGGCGTAATACAGTCCCAGCCACCTTCCTTCGTAGATATCTCTAGAGATAGCGGATACGTCGGATATTGTGCATGGCTCACAAAAGTGGTCTCTTCATCAAAGTCACAGCCGTTTTCATACACTTATACACTGAAACCCAGTGGGACCAGCCGACTGGGCTCAGACGAAAGAAAAGCGAAGTGATCTGCGAATGACCGCTCGCCTACTCGTGTGTTCCGTACTGTCTTATCCGACTGTCACAAACAAGTGACGCATAGCGTTTAAGTTACGATTATAAAAAAAATTACCGATGATTACGTTACTTCCTAATGCGAAATTTGAGCGCAGCAAATGAGCTGTTTCACGCAGTGGCGAACGGCAGCGGCAATTTCGGCTCGGGCGGTGCACATATACAGATCCGCCGCCACCGATCTGGCTCTCTGATTGCCACCGCACAGGGCGAACGGCAGCGGCAATTTCGGCTCGGGCGGTGCACATATACAGATCCGCCGCCACCGATCTGGCTCTCTGATTGCCACCGCACAGGGGTTGCATTGGAGGAGGAGCGAAGAAAGGAATTAAGTTCGAGCCGGCGCTTTGACAACCGGAGACTCGCAGGAAGAGGGGGGAGGGGGGCGGCGTGTACACCCAGCGGCAAACGATGGGGGCAGAAGCGCGCGCAGCAAGCGGACAACACGATAAAGGGAGGAGGGAAAAAATAGCAGCGACTGACTGATGCCGCTGACGCCGATAGTGAGTCAACCCCAGCTGCAGAGTTGGTTTCAGGGACAACGCCGCCGATGCCGACACAAACAATATGATACCCTCGCTTCCGCAGCGCTAAGAACCAGGTCTAGCCGTGGGAAGGTGGTCACGTATTCGTCGACGTGCCGGGGCCTACGTGAAATAACCGGCGCGTCGGCAACTGAAGAGCACCCTATCCGCCACACAAGAACAGGGGGGGGGGGGGGGCTTTCCTCCTCTTTCTGCATGGAGGCGACGGTGTTCTATGCAGTCACGTTATCTTGACTCTCTAGCGGCGTCAGCGGCATCCAGCGGTATCAGTCGGTCGCTGCTAGCGCTGGGGGGATGAAAGGGGGGCGGAGCTGGTTACGAGGCCGACGACAACGCCGACGACGACGCGAAACCCAGGAACGGACGCCAAAGAGCTGCGCTCTAAAAAAGCATTATAGGGCCAGCATTCAGAAAGAAGTTCGCTTCTTAGAGCGGTTGGTGATTTGCCGTTGTCTTGCAATGAGACGATCAATAATTTAGCTCTCGTCTAACAAGCTGGCTTGTTACTCTAATGGACGGTGACACTAGCATACAAAACGTCCTGAATACAATCATAATTACTGTTACCGCCACCACCAGGCGCATCAGAAAAGCCTCGGGCAGAAATCTAATATATACCTATACTGGTTCAACAGAACTACTCTTGTATCGAGTTGTGCTTATCTGATCACCTTATTCTATATCGCCTTCAACCATTTTTGTTGCAATTTACACCCAAAGTGCTACACGGACGTACTACCGCCTACCTTCTACATATAGGGTCTTGTAACGACCATATTTATAACGTAATTGGCTCGGCTAGCGGATGTATCTAATTGTTAATGATACAGCTGCAAATGAATACAGTCGAGGAAAAGACAAATGCACGTAAGCGGTTCATGTTTTCCTTCGTCTGTTCTTTCCTCGTTTCTATCACTTTTCGTGCTTTAGCACGAAAAATATTGGGATAACGTTGCTCGACTTTGTGAAAGGCCAGCTCATGGGTGGCGCCTGAGCACTTAGCCTACTCTCACGAAACAAATTTGCCTATCAGGCACGTCACAAAATGTTTCTGGGAACGGAATCACTCGTTTTGTTTATTTTTATTTGGGATTTATGAATAAATATTTGATGGGTCCTAACATTCTCGCCTCCTACTTTAAACTATGAGAGACGTCGTAATAGAAGCCCGAGTTTCAACTTTGCCATCACCCACGACTTCTTCAGCACTATACCAAAGTCCACTATACTTTATTGCATTTGCACTCTCCCTCCATTGAAGCACGGCTTCCGAGGCCAGGAATCAAAGCTATCACCTCGTAGCCAGTAGCAGAGCGCCATA
This sequence comes from Dermacentor albipictus, assembly GCF_038994185.2. NCBI lineage: Eukaryota > Metazoa > Arthropoda > Arachnida > Ixodida > Ixodidae > Dermacentor > Dermacentor albipictus. Next base: position 126,875,505 of record NC_091821.1, on the reverse strand, counting down.
GCGCCTTTATCAGCGGGGAGGCAACATTTCTTCCATAATTCGGAGTTTGGATTCGAAGATGTGTTCATGCATGCAAGAATAGTTCCCAAGAGTGGCAGCCAAATCCCCCAGCCAACGATGTGATCACCCTTTAGAAAGATGGCGATCTGGTTTCATGCGAAGTTCACTCTTCTAACTGTGGTCCTAGTTTTCAGCTACTCCACTAAAAGGAGATCTGGGCATCATTAAATGTGGGGCAAAAAGAACAAAGAAAAAAATTCAAAATGCGAACCCTAAAAATCAGTTATATACTACGTCACGATTCGCAAACATACAAAGAACCTTACTTGTGGTGCGCTGCCACGGTGTGCGCAAAGAACTCGAACGCTACGCTCATGACACGCGAGGACATTGCAAGAACTGAGGGTCACGTGTTGAATTATACCAGTTCAAAACTCTCGACTGTGAGTATCACTATCTCCAACTTATTCTGCGTCGGTTAGACTACCAAATTCAGTCAAAAATTTGGCAGGGCCAAATAATAGAGATAGTAGTCAAATCACGCAGAGGGCAAGCTGTGTTTCTCGCTCGAGGTCATCGGCAATACCAGCAAAATAGTATCCAAGGCAATCCGATGCTAGGGTCATTCGCTGCGTATGGATCTCCGTATTGTCAAGGAAATTGCCAAGCTCAAAGCTGACAGAATATTTTTATGAACCGAATCAAAAACATCACTGAAAACTGAACAACAAAAAAAGAAGCTTATACAGTCACTATATTGGCCTCGAGATCGAACAGAGTCGGCTCCTAGCGGCGAGGTGACGAAGCTCCCAAGTGTGGATGGCGGCGGCCCGTCGCGGCTCCAGCCGCAGTGTGCAGCGATCGTAGTTCGCGAAATCACGATGGATGTTGTCGAGGATGGTTTGTGCGATGGTTAGTAACCTCTCAACCTGTTATTCTTTCATTTTTGTTACGGAAATTCGTAAAGTAAATCGCTGTACGTTTTTAGTGTACTGATGCGAAAAGCATTTGCTTAACGCGACCACACCATGTGCGCTCGTCTCCTGTCAACGTGTTGTGAGGTTAACATGCGTTCTTTTTCCGTTTTACAGCACCCTTGCCTCTAAGCACAATTCTCAACCATGTTAGGGACGGTGTCAGGTGTCTCGTCGAAGGCGACCAAGTCGTTGCGGCGGCCCACATCATTGAGTGTAGTGCCGTCGCTTCCGCCTGCTGCTCTGACGGTCCTGTGCACGTTATCGCATTCGTGCTGCAATCGTCCGCGCTTAGTAAAGACCCACACCGAGTCGACCTGAATTTGACCGACGAGACAAAAATAGCAGAATTGAACTGCACATGCCCTGCAGGGTAAAGTATTGCCTCAAGTTGTTCGGATGTAGTTGGTCGCGGCGCGTATCGCGATTTGTTTACATTACATCACACTAAGCTGACTCGCTGATTTGCGATGGGTTTACGTTATGCGATAAATTTAGAGAACTTATGTTGCTTTATCAATTTTTGTTTTTAGCCAGACCTACAAAATCACGAGTTAGTTTCAGAGTGTTACTACCATTGTAAAATGTTTTCGAGTCGCTTTATAACCAGTTGCAACCGTTACACGAAGCTCAAATAAAGCATGCAACGTATAATTTATGTTGTATCATAATCATTAGATCCCTTTAATTACTTTCGCATGCAGGCACTTGAATTTGCAGTGGTGCTTGAATGCAGTGCATCGGGCTTCAATTTTTTCCGCCCCCCTATAAAAGACAGGAAAAAATATATCAATATGAGCAGTAGCAATAAATTCGCTCGCGCATGTTCGTTCATCGCTTAATAAACCATCCGCTGTTGGCTCGCGAAACGACCTGTTTAATCTGTACGAGATCATGCGTACACACTTGCCGTGTTTCGGTGCTCGTATTTACACTTCTGAACACGGAGAACAGTTCCCGTGGCTGAGGAAAGACAACGAAAAACGTGACAACTAGTCACGTTCGGTGACGGTCGTTTAAACGGACTCGCAGCTGAGCGCGAACCTTGAATTCACTGTGCAGGCGGCGCATGAAGTTTATAGAATAAATTGCATGCGTGGACACGCGGTTAATTTACTTGCGGAAGTATATAAAAGCACAGGCAACTCATTACTGGCATCCCAGGCCACGCCGACACGAATTTTCGCGGACTGCAATGATCTTCACACGCACAGCAACCACACAGCAACTACGCATGCAGCAAACATTAATGCCCAGATTGCCGATTTGGATTCCCAAACGTGATATCATATTGGACTACTCGCCATCCTTTTTCGTCAACGAACGCTTGAACGCACCATCGTCGAAGTGCTTACTGCACACCATCGCATACTCGGAAGGGGCCTTGCCGTTCCGCAGCCTGACGAGCCATTCTCGGCGACGTGCCGCGTTAACGGGATAGTAGTGAAAGCTTATCCCTGGCTCTGAGCAATATGTGCTGCATTGCCGAACCAAACAAAATCTCACAATGGTAAATGAAGCGTTTTCTGCGGGCACGCAGCACAGAATCGCGAAATGAAAACAGTAGCTCCCTACACTTCCACACACCGCACGGGCGACGCATCCACACTAACGGGGCGACGGTGCTGCCACCTATAGGTCGATCTCGCGGCCAATAGTGGCACATGATATCGATAAGGCGACGCCCCGTTTACAAGACTTTGCTCCTCTCCGCGTGCCTGTTGCGATCAATGTTGCAGCTGACTTTCGCCGCTTCATCCTTTCCGGCTTCCGCCTTTTGCCCACGTGAGGAAGTTGCTTGGACCTTTCTTGCTTGTAGGTCTGTCACATGAGTGTTTCCAAGACGAGACGGAAGTGGCCGTCGTAAAACTCAACTTCCGGCGATAGCAGGAGCCCACGCGCCGACGATTGGCGACGCGAAACTGGCCGCGGAGGAGGAGGGCGCCTCTAAACGCCCGACCTATAGTTTACGACGTCGACCGGGGACGAAGAGCGGCGGGGCGTGCATTTTGAACGCTCCAAGTCACACTTCTCAAACTTTGGGATGGCCCCTCATAGGTGGCTGCGGCTGCAGAGACAGCAGCGAGAACGGACGTCGACGGCATCGCAATAGCGGGAACGCGCGTCCCGACGGCTTCTTCGCACGATCGCGTTCGTCCGAGTTCGCGTGTGCGCTGCGTGCCCTGCTTGCGCCTCTTTGCGGCCGGTTTTGTTTTTCGCTTTCCGAGCGAGTTTTTGCTAGCTAACTCATGTATATGTAGCGCACTGTAAACACATGGAGCTCTGGGTCGTTCGCGTTACATCTCGGAAAAAGAGTTGCGCAGGGGACTGAGAGTGGCCGTTTCACAAACACAAACACGGCAGTTAATAAAATAATGTAATACGTAGAAAGCTTGCTTGTCTCACTCTTCCTTTTGCCCCTATGGTGTTCCCTCCCTTTCCTTCTGGTGAAATGCATGACTCTTCCGATGATTGCAGTTTGCTTGCGTTCCTTCCTTGCCGCTTTACGAACGCTGATATGGCGCCGATAATAACCACATATCGCCGAATGCGAACTTGGCGTAGAAGGGTGGGAATAGTCATTGCAAAATAGGGTAGAATCACAGGCACGCACACACACACACGCACACGCACACGCACACACACACACACACACACACACACACACACACACAAACACACACACACACACACGCACGCACGCACGCACGCACACACGCGCGCACACACACAAGACACTGCACTCAACGATGATATCATTCGACTTTGTTCTCATACCCCCTTTCGAAACCGAGTATTTAATCGATTCGGTTCAATACAAAGGGATGTACCTTTTATTAGCTGCGCCAATGTTTATATATATATATATATATATATATATATTCGTAGTTTTTAAATAAGTACGTTACGGTACATCAATCTTGGAATTGCAGGTAGTGGGCAAGCAAGGCATGTCGACTTAGAACGAATCCTGAGGATGGCACCGGTTTCGAGATATCTGCCATCAAATTTGCGCTAAAATACAAAATTGATCCCATTGCTTTCTTTTTAAACAAAAAACAGTGTTGTGTATTGAATCACAAAGTAACTGGAACGACAGTGCATTGGCATGGAAAATAATTATATCGTTGAAATTTATTGTATTGAACACAGTGAAAATCATTATTCATAAAGGAAAAATCAGACATCCACCCATTCGTAGCAATTGCTACAAAGGAAACCCATACGGGTTCCTCGAAAGAAAATCCTCACAGTTGAAGGCTAATTCGTCCTGGTCCGCGACTCGAACCCGGCACCACCGCCTTTGCGGGGCAACCAGGTGGCTAGCAGATGGGAGGGCGAAGTCGAATTTGTCGACAACACGAAGCAAAGGCAAGTGTTTGACGTAGAAAATTATTATATTATTACATAAATTATTATATTGAAACTTGTGCGGCCCTGAGAATTAGTTTGTCGACATGCCTCTCATACTCACAAGCAACAATTCTTAGACTTTTCGTTCATTAGTGCTCCTTCCTATTGGCCAGCTGGCTCCAGTAATAATATGTCCACCATCCGGATTGGTTAGAATTCACTCTAACTAATGATTCTATTATAAGATCTTTTTGTGTACTCTAATGCACGCACTTCGTTAATTGACCCCTCCGCCCTCACAAACCAGCGTTGACGACGACAATGCAGGCCTAGCCGCACTTGTCAGTATCAAGTACCCTTCTGCCTCTGTAAATATTTTGGTTACCTTTGGGTCCCCGACCATATATATATATATATATATATATATATATATATATATATATATATATATATATATATATATATATATATATATATATATATATATATATATATATATTTATATATATATATATATACATATATATATTCATTTTCATTTGTACCGTTGACCTTCTTGGCATTTAGGGCTGTTTTAGGCTTGTAGCGCAGCTCGGAAGAGCAAAAAAGGAATAGGGTAGGGGTAATCAAAGGGAACGGGAAACAGAGTGAGCGCTAGTGAGCGCTCCCGTTCCCTTTGATTACCCCTACCCTATTCCTTTTTTGCTCTTCCGAGCTGCGCTACAAGCCTAAAACAGTCATGACATACCAACTCGCCCAAACTGCCACGCTTTTGGCATTTAGGGCATCGTTGATGAGATCAAATTAGCTGCGTACTACGCTACCTATGCATACGTTTACTTTTTTTTGTTCTGTTGTCGGCCCACTAGCATAGTCATATCAAGATGTCTCCCATCTGCCAAGACTTGAAAATTTCTCGGTGCGCTGTAATTGGACAGTCTACAGAGAAAATCGCCCTGCTTCCGTATTTTCATTGCCTACTTAGTCTATACTTATTGACCCGTTTCTCAAGTTATTCATCTTCAAAAGGAAATAAGGGGAGGGGGGGTGGGCGGGAGCAAAATTTTCAGCGAGGAAATTGTAGAGCGTTCTACCAAAAATACGATTGAATATTTTGAACTTTAATGGTGACGGTGGTGCTGGTGTTGCGTCAGGTAGCGTTAGCGTGACTTTCTCGGTCGATAATAGTTCCGCCTGAGCATGTCTTACGGTATTAGTACGGGTGTTTCACCAGACGTCCGTCAATTCGATGTCTCTTAGGAGCGCATTGAACGGGCATAGTTCTTTTCCTGGTTACTCGGGGACCTTCAGAGAACATTACGTCTGTAATGCTCGTTCGTAGGAAGCACCTATTTTGCAGGCCGCCGTGAACCAGTGGGTTACTTTCCACGTCAAAAATGGGGCAGAACCAGATAAAGCATTCTACATCACGGATGTCACCACATAAGGCACAAAGCGGGGAAGTAAATCGTCAGTCTTAAATATTGTTTGGAAACGATCGACGCAAATAGTCAATATAAGCCAATAACCGTATGCTTATTCACTTTTAAAATAAATGGTGTGCTTTAAGGCGTATATTTTTTAGAGTGAGTATATTGCTACGGACCAGTGGGAAGGAAGTGTTTGCTGTCTCATTGCGTAATTTCGTAGGCAACAGACCCGTTAAGCCGCACATCTGCAGCGGTATTTTCGGTGTCTGGCTGTACGTACGCATAAGATGACGCGTCACATGTGCGTTGTCTGCAGCAGCGCGAGCATCAGCGTCGAAGACGACTGCCATCCTTCTTACCCGCAGCCACCATAGGGGGAGAGGGTGGTGAGAAAAGACGGCGGCTGCCCTTGCTGAGCGCTGCACCACATCTAAACCTTCGAATGCCCTATGAGCTCTCAATCTACAGCACATGCATCTGGAAGAGCTATAATATTTAGCTTTTAGTGACGAAAGCGACCTCAGCCCGGTCGCACGAGGCCATATGCCATTTGCATTGGCGCCTTTGTATCAGCGGTGAAAGGCCGCCAATCACCAACCACCACGGACGAGCAGCCAAATGGGCCAGAGAGCAAAAGAAAGCTATTCGCTGTAGTAAAGGTATGGCTATCTGAAGACGGAGCCAGCACCCGCCATGGTGGCATGGTGACTTTGGCGTTGCGCTACTAAGCACCAGGGCACGGGACAGAATCCTGGCCGTGGTGGCCGTATTTCGATGGGGATAAAATGCAAAAACACCCGTGTGCCGTGCAATGGATGCAGCTTAAATACCTCCAGATCGTCAATATTAATCCGACGTCCTCCCCAGAGGCGTGTCTCATAATCATATCATGGTATTGGCATGTGCGACTGGAGGATGGGCTGGTGTAGGTACAGGCGCCACTCGACCACTGCCCCCATCGCTCGTCGGCCCCCATGGCTGTGAAGGCATGTTTGTGTTTCTTCAGGGTGACTGGCCTATGTGAGCGCCTTTGACTTGTAGGCGCCCTCCCCGCGCGTGCGCGAACACACCCGCGTCTTTCCTTCCTCCCACCTCCATCTCTAACTCATCTTTCTAGTACCCCTTTTTAGTCCCCAAGTGTAGGGCAGGCTCTGTGCCCCGACGTGGGAGCAGCCCACTGCGCGCTAACGCGCCCTAAAACCACAATAAAGTCCGTCCGTCGATCCGTCCATACATCCATCCAACCAACCATCCATCCATCCATCCATCCATCCATCGATCCATCCATCCATCCATCCATCCATCCATCCATCCATCCATCCATCCATCCATCCATCCATCCATCCATCCCTCCCTCCCTCCCTCCCTCCCTCCCTCCCTCCCTCCCTCCCTCCCTTCTCCTGGCACGTAAAGCACCATATCTTAATTAAGCACTTGTAAATTAAGGAGCAGCAGGTTCTATTGCTATACGGGAGGGTTGTGTCTTTGCGAGTAAGTCATTTGACCTCAGAAGGTTGATGTGTAGCTTTGTGAAGTATCCGAAACTGGCCGTGGAATGCGTTCTTGTTGTGCTCCAGGTCGCTCGGTGCTATCAGTTTAAAATGCACAAGACAGGGCTTCGCGAGATCTGTTCTCTGGAGGTCTACCACCAGCGCGAGAGATTGCTGCGCAAACGTTTTGTGGAGTAGCTAACGATATATTCCTAGAAGTGCTGACTTTGTGTTTGTGAGTACCACGACATCTTGTGCTAAATAAACCCTCAGTTTTTGGAGGAACATCAAGGACTGCAGTACCTTTTACATTTGTAGATGAAACTAGGTGATCGAGCCTGGAACACCATGACACACCAAAGGAAAGTGCGTAGAATGAAACTGCGCCGCCGGCTGCATCTATACACACGCCAACCTGTCTCTGCAGACTTGCAGGTGGTTTTGATAACCGGTTGGAATCGTGCTCTTTGTATGTAGTTCGGGCACACTGATATGGCAGGCAAGCATTCAAAATTCTATGGTGGGTCAAAGCGACTGGTTTTGCCAATGAAGGTCCGGCACTCGAAAAGTATTTAGCCCCACATGAAACAGGCTTCGAGTGACGCCTGACACCGGTGAAAGATGCCGAGAGCGAGTGGGGCTATACTAATCCAGGTACAACCAAATTAGGAAGGCCCACTAAGCTTGAACAAAGACACTCCATCACCAGAACAGGAATTGGCCTTCCTGGCGCAATATTCGGCCACAACCTCCCTTATGATATCTACAATTAACCAATGGCCCTCAGTGTCCAGCAGCTGCGGAGCACCTGACCGAGGGGGCGCTCAGACCTATAATGCAGCAGAGGGTGCTAAGAATCTCTGGGTCCGGACAGGTCCCCAATGGAAACTGACCCTTGCAACGTTTAACACCCGAGCTCTCTCGAGTGAGGCTAGCTTAGCAGGACTCTGAGGAAATATCAGACATTGTTTGGGATATTATCCGCCTTAGTGCGATTAGAAGAACTGGTGAGGCTTACACATTGCTTAATAACGGCCATGTCCTCTGCTATAGGGGTCTCCCTGATAAGAAGTAATACGGGGTAGGATTCCTAATCCGTTAGGACATAGCGGGCAACGTTGGCGAATTCTACAGCAATAACGAGGGGGTAGCAGTAGTCACAATCAAACTCAATAAGAGGTATAGATTGAAGGTAGTACAAGCCTACGCTCCAACATCCAGTCACGACGATGAGGAAGTAGATCAGTTTTATGAAGATGTTGAATTAGCGATGAAAAAAGTGCAAACTCGGTATACAGTAGTAATGGGTGACTTTAATTTCAAAAGTGAGGAAAAGCAAGCGGGTGAACAGGCAATTGGCAACTACAGCGTCGATTCTAGAACGCTAGCGGAGAGTTGCTGGTAGGATTCGCAGAAAGGAATAAGCTGAGAATAATGAACGCCTTTTTCAGGAAACGTAGCAACAGAAAGTGGGCCTGGAAAAGCTCTAATGATGACACAAGAAATGAAATTGATTTCATACTTTCTGCAGATCCCAGCATAGTGCCGGATGTACAAGTGACAGGTAAAGTGCAGTGCTCATAGGTTACTGAGGGCTAGGATTCACCTCTATTTGAAAGGGAAGGAGTAAAATTGGTCAAGAAAAAACAGGTCAACTTAGAGGCAGTAAGGGTAAAAGCAGACAAATTTAAGCTATTACTTGCAAACTAATATGCAGCCTTAGAAGAGAGAGATTTATAAAAATTATGTTGGTTTACGTGCCAAAACAACTTTCTGATCCTGAGGCACACCATAGTGGAGGACTCCGGAAATTTCGACCACCTGGGGTTCTTTGACGTGCACCTAAATCTAAGTGCACAGGTGTTTTCGCGTTTCATCCCCATCGAAACGCGGCCGCCGTGGCCGGGATTCGATCCCGCAACCTCGTGCTCAGCAGCCGAACACCATAGCCACTGAGCAACCGCGGCGGGTAACAGAGAGATGATGATGATGATGATGATGATGATGACATAGAGGTAATGAATGAAACCGTAACGAGGCTGGCTTCAGAGGCAGCAATTGAAGTGCGAGGCACGGCACCAAGGCAACCAGTAGGCAATCTCCCCCAAGTAACAAAGGACCTAATAAAGAAACGACAAATAATGAAAGCGTGCAACTCAAGAGATAAGATAGAATTCGCGGAACTGTCAAAACTGATCTACAAAGCGAAAATAAGTGATATTATAAATTATAACGTGAGAAAGACTGAAGAAGCCGCAAAAAATGGACGCAGCCTGAAATCAGTGAGAAGGAAACTTGGTATAGGACAAACCAAGATGTATGCACTGAAAGATAAGCAGAGTAATATCATAAGCAATCTCGAAGGTATAATAAGAGCAGCGGAAGAATTCTATACTGACCTGTGCAATACCCAGAGGACTCAGGAGTATTCTATCCGAAACAATAATGAACAGTATACAGAAACTCCTCCTATATCTATAGATTAGGTCAGAAGGGCCTTGCAAGGCATACAACGGGGAAAAGCGGCCGGATAGGGTGGAAAAACAGTCTATTTAATGAAAGCTGGAGGAGACATGGTTCTAGGAAAACTGTCGGCTCTCTATACGAAGTGTCTGTCGACTGCAAGGATCCCAGAAAGCTGGAAGAATGCAAACATTATACTAATCCACAAAAAAGGAAACGTTAAAGAACTGAAAAATTATAGCCCCATTAGCTTACTCCCAGTATTATATAAAATATTTACAAAAATAATCTCCAATGGAATAAGGGCAACACTGGACTTTAGTCAACCAAGGGAACTGGCTGGTTTCAGGAAAGGATACTCTACAATGGATCACATCCATGTCATTATTCAGGTTACGGAAAAATCCACAGAGTACAATAAGCCTCTCTATATGACTTTCATAGATTACGAAAAAGTATTTGATTCAGTAGAGATACCAGCAGTCATAGAGGCATTACGTAATCAAGGAGTACAGACCGCATACGTAAATACCCTGGAAAATATCTACAGAGATTCCACAGTCACCTTAATTCTACGCAAGAAAAGTAGGCAGATACCTATAAAGAAAAGGGTCAGACAAGGAGACACAATAACTGCAATGCTATTCACTGCATGCTTGGAAGAAGTATCCAGGCTATTAAACTGGGAAGTTTTAGGAGTAAGGATCGACGGCGAATACCTCAGCAACATTCGATTTGTCGTAAACATTGTTCTATTCAGCAACAATGCGGACGGGGTACAACACATGATTGAGGACCTTAACAGGGAGAGTGTAAGAGTGGGGCTGAATATTTATATGCAGAAGACAATGACAATGATAAATAACCAGGCAAGAGAACAAGAGTTTAAGATCGCTGTCAGCCTCTAGAGTCTGTGAAGGAGTACGTTTATCTAGGTCACCTAATTACAGAGAACCCTGTCCATGAGAAAAAAATTCACAGAATAAAAATGAGTTGGATTGTGTACGGCAGACATCATGGGCTCCTGACTGGGAGCTTACCGTTATCATTGAAGAGGACAGAGTTAAGTTTTGATTGTTCTTTTCTCCTTGAAGTCGACCAAAGTCTCTTCAAGGTGATTATCGGCGTTGATGAAGCAGGAGGCAGGTTGGAGGTAACAAAACTTGAAGATACATTGCAACGGAAATATTTACACAGTCAAATACACAGTGAGCAAAAGAACACTGATACAAAACACACAAGTAAACAGCGCCTTACTCTTCTACTCTCTCTTAAGTTAGAGCCTAGGACAACTGTCACTACATACGACCAACCGAGTCTCACTGTTCTACCACTAAGTGGTTACGGCCCAGACTAGCGTTGCATCGTACGGAGTCTTACTGTTCTATCAGGTTTAGTGATTACAGCCTAGACTGAGGAACAAGCACCTCGTCTCAATTGTTATAGGGGAAAGAGACAAAGAAAAAGGGCGGTAGGGTCGTTAGCCCATCCCACGGAAGCAATTGCCAATGAGAGTTGACAGTTTCTTAAGCCACAACCCCAAAGGGATGGGCTTACTCTCAAAAGGGAATCTATTGGAAAACCACCCTGTGTTCCCTCTTCCCACATCTTCGTCTCGCCCTCCTATTTCCACGTGGTCAGTGACGGCCTCGGCAAACACGCCAGGCATGCACGATTTATTGAGGCCATCTCGCACCTCAGCGGCGTTTCTAGCCAGCAGGGGGCTCGGGCGCTGGTGTCCCAACATCGCGTACCGTAGCTTCCCTCAAGGTTTTTCCTGGTAGAAAAATAATTACCGCTGGCGGCATCCGGACTCGGGTGCTCTTAAAACGACGTTCTCCGAACGCTGCCTCCCCACGCGCACCGCTCCCCTCTCTACGGCGCGTACTGCATGTTGTAACACGACACCAAGCGGGCTCTCCCCAGCGCTCAAAACAAGATGCACGTGGCTGCCGCCCGAATGCGTAGGGGCGTGAACCCCCCGCTCCGTACGCGCCAGACGTGGTCAACATTGCTAGCAGCTGCGTCTCTAATTAGCAGGGGACTCAAGAGCCGGCGCCACAACGTCGCGTATACAACCGTCCCACTCGAGGTTTGACCGCGTGGCCCTATTGTGACCATCGGTGGAATGTCAACACAGCGCGCGTAAAAGCATTTTCTCCGAATCCGTTTTCCGCCTCTGCACCGCGCCCCCCGCGGCGGCGCGCGCCTCGGCTCGTTACCCGACACCACGCGGGCCGTCCGACCCCTCAAAAACAGAAACGGTTGCTGCCCGACGCGCTGGGGGGGTGGACGCTTCCCCATTCACAAGACGCATGGGCAACTCGCGGCACTGCAAAAGTATATACAAAACAATCATGCAGCCCTACGCCGTCCATTCTGCCTGTTCGAGAGATGAGCGGCCTAACACGTTCCCCCTAAAGAGTATACTGGGCTGATTTTCGCTCAGTGATACGATAAATCACTGCCGCGATTACGTAATGAACATTCTAACCACACCCTAGCCTAATTACATCACAACAACAAACACTTTCAAATAACAAAGCAAGAAGAGAGTAAAAAGAAATACACAATACATGTCATCAAACTATTAAGCACACGATTGCAGTTCCATACTGTAAGAGCACTCTAGTGTCTCTGTGTCTTGAATCGGCACTCACAAAGTCCGCAATATACAGCGCCAAGTGAGCAGGAACATTCACGCCCATCCAGTTGGCATGGCAGTATAGTATTACGCTGGCTTCCATGAGCTGTTGTGAAGCCTGGACAAAGCATCCGCGTTACCATTACTGACACCCTTCCGATGTCGCACTGACACGTGATATCGCTGTAAAGCCAGCGCCCATCTTGTCAATTTTGCCCCGTGTGGAGTCGAAGTTGTAAGGTACGACAATGGATGGTGGTCGGAAACCACGTTTATCTCGGCACCAAAAAGCCAGTAGTCAAACTTCTTTAAGGCCCATGTAATAGCAAACGCTTCCCTCTCAATTGTCGACCATCGCGTCTGAGTCGGCGTGAAGCGGTGGCTGGCAAAGGCAATAGGCCTCTCCTTTCCCTCGGCTGTCATTTGCGCCAAACAAGCGCCCGCCGTCGTAGCTGATGCGTCTGTGAAAAGCCAGTAGGGCTCAGATGGGTCCGGAGTGCTGAGCGCCACGGCCTCGCACAGGGACTGTTTCAGTGTCTCAAATGCCGTCTGAGCTTCCTCCGGCCAAGGTATGCCGGGGCGTATGTCTGATGTTGCGATAAGAGCTTGTTCACCATTCTCTGAAAGGTCGCGGCTGAATTTTTTATCCCGAACGGCATCACTTTCCAAGCATATTGACCTTCATGCGTTACAAACGCGGTGAAATTCTGACTCTTCTTTTCCATCGGCACCTGCCAGTACCCGCGCCTAAGGTCTATCACCGTAATGAACTGTGCTCTTCCCACTCTGAAAATCAATTCTTGAGGATTCATCATAGGGAACGCATCCACTTTGGTGACGGCATTTAGCGCGCGGTAATCTACACACATGCGGATTGTCCCATCCTTTTTCCCTACGCATACTACCGGATGCGCAAATTCGCTTTCAGTAGGATAGATCAGTTTCCAAGCCAAAAGTTCACCAACTTGCCGGCTGACTTCTTTCTTTAACAGCTCAGGTATCCAATAAGGGAACGTCTTCCTTGGCTGGTGCCCTGGTTCTAATTCTATCCTATGTTGACCCACATTTGCCATACCCGGAATGCCGTCAAAGAGTGCACGATGCCTTTGAAATACAGCCTGTATTTCCGTCTGGGAATCAGCATCTAGATGAGCAACATTTTCGCTTGTCACCGCCAACTCTTCGCGCCTTATAGTTGTAGATTGCGGAGCATATTCTACCCCCCCCAAAGTCATGGTCCTGATCGAAAATGACCCCAATATGGCTGACTCTTGCATAGTATGGTCGAATGTAGTTGGCGTGAATACTTTTCACTTTACCCTCTACTGTTTCAACCCGATAAGAATGCCGTCGCTCACGTCCAACCACTCTGAACGGGCCCAGCCACCTAGGTGCCATCTTACCATTCCGATCGTTGTCGAATACCAGAACTTTGTCGCCAACCTTAAAAGCTTTGTGCCTGGTGCTGCGATTATACGCACCAACATAGCTGTCCTGACGTGTTGCACTAGTTAGCTCAGCGATATTAGCAGCGGTCTCGAGTTGCTCCCGAAGTTGCTGTAAATACTTAGCGTGGTTCTCTCTTAAAGTTGCAGGTACCGTCAGTTCTCCCGTCCACGTCCGCTGTAGTATTAGAAGCGGTCCCGTGGGGTTTCTTCCATACAACAGACGGAACGGAGCCACTCCGGTAACCTCATGGGGAACTTCCCGATAAGCCCATATTACAAGCGGGATCAATTTGTCCCAATTTTTCGAGTCTCTTTGAATGACATGGAACAACATGTTTTTCAATACCCTGTTCCATCTTTCTACGACTCCATTACTCTCTGGGTGTTCTGGGGTTGAGAACCTTGGTGGGCAACCTAATTTCTCGAGCATCGACTGTGTGAGCTGTGATTTGAAATTAGTGCCCTCGTCGGAACAGATCATTTCCGGAACGCCAGTACGACTAAAAATTTCAATCAACGCGTCGCAAGTCGCCTTAGCTGTCAAAGAGCGCAGTGGGACAACCTCTGGCCACCTTGTGCAAATGTCCACCAAGCATAGCGCGTACCTATGGGCTCTCGCTGACGGTGTGTCTAAGGGTCCAATGATATCCACGTTGACAATTTGAAAAGGGTGCTCTGGCCTAGTGAGAGGAGTTATAGGTACTCTGTCCGTGCGACGCCTGTCAGAGCGAATTTGACAATCATGGCATGAGCGACAATGCTCTAACACCTCCTTCTCCATGCCAGGCCAAAAAAAATTATACCTAATGCGCGCTTTAGTTTTCTTCGGGCCTAGGTGCCCTACGCATAGTGACTCGTGAGCCAAATGCATCACCTCACTACGCTTGTCTTTCGGAACAACTAGTTGTCTCACTCGGGTGCCTACTATTGAGTCCCAGTGGTATAAGAGTCCATCAGAGACGAACATGCCGGATTTCCCGCTCCGAGCATCTTCCCACCCCTTCTTTAAGGTAGCGTCAGCTAGCTGCAATCTGCGGAACTCTTCTCTCTGGCTTATTGACGCATCCCTCTCTTCATCAATTAGCTCAACTTCTCCAGAAACACCTTCCTCCTCGAAAGTAACGTTGCAGGCCACTGCCTCGGCTTTCTCATTTGATCGCTCTATCCTTTGAGCAGGCTTGGCCGGTGCTACAGTGGATTCCAGAGAGCTGCTGGCCCTCAACAAATGTTCCCAATCTTCCTTGGTCAACAAACAATCTGTGCCCTCGACGAGCTCATTAGTAAACGCGCAGAGTAGGTCAACGTTCTGAGGTTCCGCTGCCATTTGCGGGCTATTTAACTTTACCGACAACGTTGCTAGCTTTGCCTCAATAGTTTTACCAAATGCAGACACCAATCGTATCGTGCCTGAAGGCTCCACAATACATTGCGGAAGCAGACTCTCGCGTATGACAGTTATTTCACTCCCCGTATCTAAAATCGCATCTGTGGATACGTTTCCGCATGAGATCGGGATCAACTGTAGGTTAGTCATGCCTTCACCTTTGTGTTTCAAGGCCTCTACCTTTGCAGTAAGGACTCCATCAGGTATCCCACTTCCCGTCTCGTCGGCTATCACCACCCTTTGTGCCCTCGGCCTTGGCTCGGTAGCCTTCTTTGGCTGGTTTCCCTTGTCACTAGACTTCGGGCAATCCTTAGCGAAATGGCCTGAGCTGTGACATACGTGGCACTTGAGGGCGCTTTTCGCCACTCGCGTCGGCTTTTGCCCCATCTCTGCCGCTGATGGCTTTGAGGCATATCCTTTGCCTTTCGCTTGTTCCAAAGTTTGCAGTACTTTGGCAATCTCAGGTGGCTTAAGCCATTCCTCGCCTTCTTGTAGCCTCACGTACTCAAGACCCTCTATACTAAGGCCCGCTTTTATTGGATCCGCAACCATGAGTTCTGCCATCACTTCTACAGTGTCGGCTCCTCTTACTTGAAGGTAGTAGGAAAAATACGTTTTCACTCGCGACGCGAACTGTGACCACGTTTCCTCCTTCCGCTTCACTGCTCTCTCAAACCTTTGCAGATACTCTGCCGGAGAAAGCTTCAGTTCCATCAACACTGCCTGTTTAACTGACTCGTAATCTGTACTCTCTTCTTGGTTGAGGTTACGCAGTAGGTAGCGAACGCGCTCAGTTAGAGCTGGCATGACTAAATGCACGCGACTCTCATACGGTACCCCGTAAGTAGCAAAAAGTATTTCTACCTCCTCAAACCATAAGGGTACATCCGCGTCACACGGCAGGCCGAACCCTTTCAGCACTTTTGCGCATTGCTCGACGGAGTCGAAGCCCATTCGCCTCCGATCGCCCCGCTCCGACTCAACGCTGGACGACGTGCCATTGAGACGTTCAGCATTCGTCCTTGCCTGCAACAGCCTTTCGTACTCAATCTGAAGTTGTATACAGGTAGTCTGAGCATTGAGCCTTTGAATTTCAAGTTCAAGCGTTCTTGTATCATTCGGAATTTGCAAAGGCTGCGATGCCTGCTGCGAAAATTCCTGGCTCTGACTGGGTTCTCTCACTTCATTTGACTTATCGGAATTGAGCATATCCTCGTTTGATAACTCCCGATTCCGATCCATTCCCGCCATCTTCGCACCCTCAACTCCATTAGACTCCATTGTCTCTGCGCCCTCGCGTGTCCTCACCATTTGCTCTACACATCAACTGCCATGCCAACTTGAGAAAGACGCAAGAAATCCTGCTCACCCTTTGCTGAATGCACTGTCGTTTTCGGATCTCCTCCACGGTGCCGGGCTTGGCTGCTGTGGGATCTTCTCAAAGGTGCAGGAGGTGCTCGTTGGATGACTTGATCCCTTCACCACTGGTCCAGGATTCGATGTTGTAGAGCTCGCCGATCCTGTCGACTGCGCCAGTTAGGTTTTGGTTGTTCTTTTCTCCTTGAAGTCGACCAAAGTCTCTTCAAGGTGTTTATCGGCGTTGATGAAGCAGGAGGCAGGTTGGAGGTAACAAAACTTGAAGATATATTGCAACGGAAATATTTACACAGTCAAATACAGAGTTAGCAAAAGAACACTGATACAAAACACACAAGTAAACAGCGCCTTACTCTTCTACTTTTTCTTAAGTTAGAGCCTAGGACAACTGTCACTACATACGACCAACCGAGTCTCACTGTTCTACCACTAAGTGGTTACGGCCCAGACTAGGGTTGCATCGTACGGAGTCTAGGCTGTAATCACTAAACCTGATAGAACAGTAAGACTCCGTACGATGCAACGCTAGTCTGGGCCGTAACCACTTAGTGGTAGAACAGTGAGACTCGGTTGGTCGTATGTAGTGACAGTTGTCCTATGCTCTAACTTAAGAGAGAGTAGAAGAGTAAGGCGCTGTTTACTTGTGTGTTTTGTATCAGTGTTCTTTTGCTCACTGTGTATTTGACTGTGTAAATATTTCCGTTGCAATATATCTTCAAGTTTTGTTACCTCCAACCTGCCTCCTGCTTCATCAACGCCGATAAACACCTTGAAGAGACTTTGGTCGACTTCAAGGAGAAAAGAACAACCAAAACCTAACTGACAGTATACAATCAACGCATTTTGCCGGTGCTGACATATGGGGCAGAGACTTGGAGACTGACAAAGAAGCTTGAGAACAAGTTAAGGATCGCGCAAAGAGCGATAGAATGGAGAATGCTAGGCATAACTTTAAGAGACAGAAAGAGAGTGGTTTGGATCAGAGAGCAAACGGGTATATACGATATTCCAATAGAAATCAAGTGAAAAAAATGGCACTGGGCAGGTCATGTAATGCGCAGATTAGATAACCGTTGGACCATTAGGGTGACAGAATGGGTACCAAGAGGAGGGAAGCCCAGTAGAGCACGGCAGAAGACTAGGTGGTGCGACATTAGGAAATTTGTGGGTGCTAGCTGGAATCCGTTTGCGCAGGACAGAAGTAATTACAGATGGCCTTCGTCCTGCAGGTGACATAGGCAGGATGATGATGATGATGATGATGATGATGACGACGACGACGACGACGACGACGATGATGATGACGACAACGACGATGATTATGATGATGATGACGAAAGAGAACGGTGTTACACACGGCCAGCCCATAGCCTTCTGATTTTGCCTCATACAAAAAAATCGCCCTCCGTCGCGCACACATTCCAAAGCTTTTGTGCTAGACGGCATAGATTGTGTACCAAACGAACCCGCACTCCTCAGCATTGATCTTCAGCAAGCTGTACACGTGTTCACAAAAAGTGTGGGTGTGTGGTTTGTCGGGTTCGCGTACTCCTAAGTGCGTGGGCTATTTGCCAAGTGGTCCCGAACGCTCTCAGCAAAATAATCATCACTCGTAATCGTCCGAGAACCAGAACGAAAACAGGTTGCCACTCTGACAGCAGAGCTGGCCTCACGTACAGGCGAGGTCCCGCAGAAGCAAGACTTCTTTATCCTCCAGGGTGAAAACAGCGCTTAGAAACAGCACTGCAGAGGCGTGAAGAAGATGCCTGTGACTTTTCTTCGAGAGCAGCGCTAGTTGTGCTGCTGTAGCTCCCCGAGAGCATTAATATTTCTTTCCGTATTTCTATTTTTGGCCTAATGCCTGCAAAAATATAGAATAAACCACTAGTTAACCTTCCGTTCTTGAGCGTCAAACAACCCTTTGGCACGCTTCAACGCCGCTGGCCGGAGAGCGTTTGAGGTCTCCGGACACGTACCTGGTAGAGAAAGCTACCAGGAGTCCAAGAGGAACTTTCCGACCTTTTCGGGAATCCAATAACGAGTTCTTATGCCGGAAGAACACCTTTCCAGCATAGGAACCTCCACCCCGTGGGAATCAAATGCCTGGGAGGCGAATAGGCACAAAGGAAGTGACTCAACTTCGTTCGTAACCTTCTAGCCAGAGACAGGTTAAGGAACTCCAATCGCCAAGCGATGTTCCTTTTTTTTACTGCCCCTCAGCGCTCAAATTGGCTCTGAAATGGTCATATCAGCCACAGCTGGTAGAAAATGCGGCTTGTTACATGCACAATATCGCGTTTCTGCGTGGACCGGCCCATGGGGTGGTAGCCCCTACGTCCTCATGCCATGCAAAATAACGTGCACTGAACAATGTCAGACACATTAAACCCTATGTCGCCAGTGTAGCTTATCGTCAGTAGTGATGTCCAGGAACCGACTACTCGTCGCACGTCGAATCAGGTGACGTTTAATGTTCAGTCTCAATTGCTCTGATTTCTGCCTCACTCCTTGGAAAAGTATGAAGGCAGACTTTACTGATGATAAGCATAAGGCAAACGTCGTCAAGTGACCTTTTTTTTTTAAATGAGAAAAATAGAAAGTTCCACCACTGATAGCGCACGATGTCCCAAAATCATATGCATAGAAATCAACAAAGAAATACAATGAAAATACAAAACACTATCAAAGTTTCATAACAAAATGGCAAAACCCTAGCAGGGCACATGCGTAGAACACGAACAAAATGTAAAAAAGCGTTAAACAATAATTGCAAGAATTATACTAACATATGTACAGGTAACTTTAACATAGTGGAAATTTAAAACGCACATTAACTACCGTTCACACGAAACCTATCAATTCATCGTCCGAAACATTTGTGCTGGTACCCCAAAATCCAGATAACGAGCATCACCACCGACTCCGTGAGATCACACCAACGGCACATTTCGACGATACTAAGGCAACATTTTGGTTCTTTTCAAGCGCAGAGACAACACATCAATTTATTTCGCTAAAGACGCTGAAGTAGGAGTATTACAAGAGGAATGGATATAAAAGGTACGTGGACGATGTATAACATTTTCGCGTTTAGTTGCGACTCGCCAAGCCGCTCTTCCGAAACGGGAAGACCACGCTCCCACTTGCGGTTCCTCGCAGAGCCTGGTTTATGTCTCCCCGTTCCAGGCACCAGAACAAGACCACGATTTCTGCTTAGACTATCAGGCAAATATGCTTACCTTAGCTGTGAAAAGTGGGCTTATGGTGACAGCTCACACATCTACACCGACAGCTGCGTTTTATTTGCGAGCTGCTCAGCTTCTCTTATCATGCCTGTCAGATTAGTAGCGATCAACTTCAGTGTCCTACATGACGACATCGATGGCGACTCAGCTTGCCATTTCGCTTACGAAAATTGATTATGTCATTCAGCAGCCACCGAGAAAATGTTCCGTCATTTGCATTTCGAAGCCGTCCCTTGAGATCCTGATGTCAAGCTTACTTCGCGGAACCTATACACCACCAGTTAGTCCTTTAAGAAATTTCCAATGGTACTCCCCAATGCGAAATTTGAGCGCAGCTCTATGCGTGTTTTCATTTCGCGATATATTCGTTGGCGCGGACAATCCGTCTCGTGCGGCTCGTAGCAAACAGAGCGAGTGTGGCTCCACTGCCTCGCTAATCGTGACGCGTGGATGCGATTCCCAGCGGCCGCCGCAGACTGACCTCCACTTCTGCAGCGCTGTGTTTCCATACGGACGACGCGCACTACTCTGGAACCATCTCGTAACCATCGTCGCCGCAAACCCCGTCGTGCGTGGCACTACGCTTTCCTTCTCACGCTTTAGCCATGCATTCATCCTCCGCTTTCCACCTCGCACTCTCTTCGATATCGCCGTCTTTCATCTGCGCTCCGCTTTCGCTCGTTCATGCTTTTGCTGTGTTCGTTCGCTCGGTTAGCAGGACGCCGAGGGATGACGCCGACGCTCGCCGCAGGAACGGGCGCCTAATAGCTGCGGTTTAGAAAATTAATTTTGTTCTAGCATAGGCGTGCAACGTGAAATTGTATTACTGCATGGCGCTTAACAAACAGGCGCACGTAGGCAGTACCACTTGATTTCAGCCTTTATGCCTATAGGCTGCAGAGAACAAAAATAATATTTTTCCACTAGACTGTACATGTATTTTTGCTGTTAGTGGAAACAACCGTTAGCGGTTCCAGTGCTAATAAGTTAGGGGAGGAGCGTACGCACTGCTGGGAGCGCGCTGGGCCGTAAGTTCGCCGTGAAAAATCCCAGAGGGCCGGCAGGAAAGCCACATAAATGATGTCGGAAGTATAAAAGCTGAAATGCAGGGGGTTTGGTACTGTCTCTGATGTCGGCCATTGATGCCAACTGTAACGTGTCGTGGGTTCCGTCGGGTGACTTCGCAGAGGGTACCGTATAAGGAGGCTCCAAAGGTGCGTGGCCTCTATCGCACAGGGTGAAACATGCGTGCGCGTAGAAAAGTCAAGTGTGGCAGTATGCGCAGGCACGGGCCGTAAGCGCAGCATAGGACTGCGAAATTTAGCAACGAATTTTGAAGAATTGTGGCTGCCGCAGAACATCTTGACTTCCACAAACGTGCAGAGTTGGCAGAGAAGACCATGGAGCTACCAGCGTTTTTCATCCAGGGCAGCAAATCTCATAACGCTTGCTAAAGAATGGTCGTCGCCGTGGCACCTTGAAGAAGACGGCAGACTAGAAATAAACTGCGGCAGCGAAATGTTATCGCGGAATATAAGACGGAGATATCAGTGCAGTTTGTCGCTTTACTGCGCTGTCTAATCAATGTGCTAAAGAACGACTGTGCTTAAGAAACAGCAATGTACAAATTTTGATGTTTCCGATGATTCTTCATAAATTTCTGATATAGTCATAACTGAGAAGCTTATTGTCTAAAACGATGGTTACGCAATGTACCTGATCAGATTAAGACACAAGTAATTATTCTTAGCCGTGCAAGCTCTCTGTGAATTAGAATGCATTCATATTACGTGCACAGGTTTCATCGCTTTCTTTAAGCTCCTTGCTCATGTTAGCTGCGACACCCCTCATATGCGTCGAGATACAGAAATGTTCGAGATAACAAACTGGTATGCCCTGTTGAATGGTCCTTCGGTAGATATAGCCTGGAAAGCAAAAAAGAAACAAAAGCGGTTTGTGGTGTTTCGCAGGGAACGTCAGTGAACACATCCCACAAGCTGTGGCACATTCAAAACATTTCGGAAGGGGGTGTTCAGATCTGTCTCTGCTTGACACGTTGGAGATACCAATTGTCTCGTAGGTGGTGGCAACGTAAAGCTATATGGTCGTATGCTTTTGAGTTTCCGCTCAGTCTGGCGATGTGTTTTTCACTTTCCCGCCGATTTTGAAAAGGTTAACAGTATCGTATCATTTCTCCATTTCAGCACGCAAATCATTATTTGCATAAAGGCGGTAAAATTGAGATAGACAAAAGGAAATGTTGTGGGCGACGAGTGACTTCTTCACTGGGGAAGATAAAGCGCACGTTCGTGGAGCTCATTTATTGCTAGCAGGCCGAGATAAAGACGGCGCTGAGGCCAGATGTGTATTCACTGCCATCTGGGCGGTTGATATGAGGATCCTGCCCATTGCTCTGCCTCCCATCCTCCCCCTTCCACCTCCCCGCCCGCCCATTACTCCTACTGGAACAGGTTGCGGATAAGCTGAACAGAAGCAACGCGCCAAGGCATGAGGGTCTGTGCACTAGCAGAATGGAAGACAGGAGGATACAACTGGGCTTTTGTTTTATCAATCCTGCGGTGGACGCCGCCGCCAATCCTAGTCATCAAAAAGTACCTGAGTAAAGACACACACACAATATATATATATATATATATATATATATATATATATATATATATATATATATATATATATATGGGGGGGAGCGGTTTTAGCCTTACAGAAGATGAAGCGCAAGAGCGAGGGAAAAACGGAGGCTGAACTTTCACTATATGGAGACAAACCATTCCCTGATATTATTGCATTGCCAAAAAACTACTTGGTTATAAGCAGAAAATACATTTTACATAATAAATTATCGTACATTTCATTAAGACCGCTCCTCTGTAGGGGACCGCTTAGCTATCTTTATCTGTTGAAAAAATTGCGCATCGTGCTAAAATACCCATGGAAGCCAAAATAGCTATAATAGCCATGGTAGTTTAAACGTAATATTTTAGAAACGGCTGCAGATATTCGCATCAAATTTCAAGTGCTTACAAAAGATGCTCTTGGGTACAACGCGAGACACTTTGTTTGCGTCTAGATGGTGTGCCTTTGCTGTAGCCCACTCCCAAAATTTCAGCCGTGTTTAATTATTTGATTCACCTTTTCTCTGCAATCACGCAGAGGGATGTGATGATATTACATGGTGTTATTCCACATACCCATAGGTTACATCTGAACTAAAGAGATATCATATCCACTTCGGAGTTCGCACGCAAAAAAGAAAGAAATACTATCTCTCCTTGCACAAAGCCACAAGGGGTGTTTCTTGTAGTGTAAATTTTTCCAGTGTTACCATTCATATTATCAGGAGATTTTTTTAGTTAAGAATAATTATGACTGGTTGTCGTACATGTGTACAAAGTTTCACTGGAATGGGATGAATACTTTTGAGACAAGGTACATTGAATTAGACAAATCATAAAACATTCAATTTCAGAAAAATTAGGTTTTATGTTCGAATACTGCTTGTGGATGCTCAAAATGCCACAGGAGAATATATTTTACTGCTGACTTTCTTGCAGGTGTCTCCAAAACCGTTCTTAGTGTTTCTTTTTATCCGTCGTCATTCCTTGCTCTCGACAGAGTCATAGGATTCTGCCCTGTCGACACGCTCTTGTCCATCCTATCGAGGGCAATATTACAAAACAAACTTGGAACAATTCCAAGGGCCTCCAGAACAGCTTTCCATGCAGAATTACCATCATTGTAGCAGGCTACAGCATTGTTAGTTGCTGTCTTCAATGTGTATGCACTGACAAAGTTTTCTTAGGGCAGCGGCACCAGATGAGTTGGTTGAGCGACTCATTGGTGTTCTGTGTTCGTCCACGAATGTATTTGCTCAGAATACTGATGACCTTTAAAAGTTCTCTTTCTGCTCTATTTGCTGGACCATCGTGCCATCTTCTGGGCAAGTAATACGTTTGAATCTCGAAACAGAGGCGATCACAACCACATAAGCAAAAGCAAGAGTTTGACGTAATATAGCTCTTTTCTACAAAGGTCTATTACGTCAAGCTCTTGCTTCGAGTTAACAAATTTGACTTCGCTCTGCCATCTCGTAGCCGCCTGGTTAGCTCAGATGGCAGAGTGACTGCCCCAGAAAGGCGGTGGTCCCGGGTTCGAGCCCCGGACAAGAACGAATTTTGATCAACTGCGATGCTTTCCTTACGAGGAATCCGTATGGTATTCCTTATTGCTACGATTGGGTAGATGTCTCATTTTCTTTTCATTAATATATGATTTTTAGTGCAAATCATTTACTTAGCACACACACACACAAGCAAAAAAATAAGGGAGACACGTCATAACGAAGAAAGCCGCGAACGACAACGATAAACAAACCGGCCTCCGCATTTTTAAACGCCAGGGCGCGCGGCACAATTCGGCGCGACATTTGAACCGCTTTGAGCGGGCGCTCGGGGTCGCGCTTCCGCAGGTTTGTTCCTCATCGTGCAGTAAATTTTTCTATGCCAAAAGTGCAAATTCTATTTTTTGAGGGGTTTACCCTACCATACCCCCTTAAGTCGATTTAGTCCTATCAGGCTTTGCCACCTACAGATGAAAATAACTTTGAAGGAGTAATCATTTTGGCGCTGGTAAATGTACTAAGGCAGCTGCCCAATTAAGCGCTAGGTCTTGATGGCATCACTGCGGCAATAAAAACTTTAAGATATCGTCTCAGGCATTAGTTACCATGGTAAACCGTTCTAACTGAAATTCATGGATTGCTCCTGTATGGAGATCTGCAAAAGAAATCGCATTATTAAAAAAGCAAGGTGCCGGTTAAGTCTTAGAAAACAATAGGTCACTATATCTTACATCTAACCTAGTAAAACTCGTCGAAGGAATCTTACACGACCGCATAGATAATTCGCTGACAGAGAACACGATTTTGAGCCCATGCCGAATTGACTTCAGATGTTGGTGCTTGATTTCGTATGCTCCCGCCGACCTAGAAATTTGTAATAAAGTAGCTCGACGTCATCAAAAATATGCTGCCTTAGTCAATGTGGATATCACTGAAGCATATGACATTGTAAAACATGTAAGCCTAATAAACGCACTTCAGAATGCATGTCTGCCAAATTATTTTGTCATGTGGGTTTATGAATTTTTAAACAGCAGTGAATTTTACTGCTCTCAATGCAGATTGTCCTCATTAACGTATAAACAGTCAGGAGGCCTACCACAAGAATCAGTCCTATCGTCATTGCTGTTTAATGTTTTACTGAGTACTGAACCATTGCAACATGATGCGCATGTGCACTTATACGCCGACGACATCGCATGTTTTGCTTGATCAGTAGATATACATGGTGTTTCACGTAACTTGAACCAAGGATTTTTAAAAGTGGTTAACCGCAATTGAAGGAAACCAACGCCATATGGTTTGCCGTAATGTGGCGCTCCTTAGGATATTTTTCATATTGCGACTAATTAGTCAATTAGGCAAACTTTTAAGATTCTCTTTAGGGCCAAGTGCTTTTCGTTACGTTGCAGAGGGCATTTCAAAACGACCAATCCAATTTTTTCTGGCAACGTACATGCTGCGTAGTGATTTTTCCCGGCGTTTAAAGAAAGACCCCGGAATATGAAATAAAACCACGTGACTACGCTCTTGCGCTGTCGTATTGCAGCGTGCTCAACCTTGCGTCGAGCCTACGGCTTACCAGGGACGACGTTGCTTCTTTTCCGTGTGCGACCGTCAGAAATGCTGACGCAATGTGAAGTCGATGCCGCGGCCGCCCACTTCGCCACGGTCTGCGCGCACGGTTCTTTCGCACGAAGCGCGGCAGGCGTGCTTCTTGACGTAAGATATCAGTATAGCGACAAATTTAGGAAGCTCTACAAGTTGCTTTCGCACAAAAATTATTGGAGTCATTAGATGTTCCCCTATGTTAGGTAGTCTTACTAAATTCTCCTGTTCGGGTCACTAAAGTTGATTTTGATATTTTTCCAAACAATGCTAAACATTTGTCCTACCAATATCTTAGTGGTACTTTGGAAGACCAGCTTACACACCTGGATACAAACGCCGTGATACCAACTGATGCTTGCGTTTTTGATGACCGTATACAAATTAGTCTTTTTCCATTCGGCTAACTGACTTCATGCCTTTCTGTCCGGCGGAATTTTCGGCAATTGTTTAAGCTTTACGCAAATTATCATCATCTCTGTCATCAGCCGTAAATTTAACCGATTGTTTGTCTGCCTGCTCTTCGCTAACCACGTCCAAATTGTCAGATTCATCAGAAACTGTCTATTGCCTCCTCCCAAGACACTTACGTCTCGTTCTTTTAACGTGGGTGCCAGGCCACAAAGCTCTAGCCTTCATTGAATATGCACATGCACCCGCAGTAGCATACAACGATGTTCCTATGATTCCAATTTTACCTGCGATGTAGCAGATGCGTTTGATGGCATGTATTCAAGTGCAGAAAGTTAGATTGAATAACGAATATGCCACTGGGAAAAACGAGTGGCACTCTGATGAGGAAAAAATTACTAGCATGTGTACTTACTTGAGAGATGTCGCGTGCAAGTGGCACGAGCTGCGCGGTATTGAAGAAGCTTGGAATCAATGGAAAGAAAAATTATTGACGAAATTACGAAGCAACCCACTGCAAAGATGGGCTTAATTTCAAATTCAAGCAGCACTCTCTTGTCGAGTGTTTCTTTGAGCAACGCTGCTTTTTAAAGCTGACCGAACCTATGCTTCCTTCTTCTCCATTAACAGCCCTCATAATGCACGGCCGGCCTGCTGAAGCCCTGAAGCAAGTGAAAGTACGATCAGTTAAGACTCTAGACGGGCTCCTGGAGTACCTTTGGGACAAACCATCTACTTCAGAAGAACAAAAACTGCTAACTCAAGCCGTCGCTATATATATCGTTTTACAGCCATACCGCACCAGAAATAGCTTAAAACGTTTTGTTGTCAAATATCCGCCTTCTTTGTTTATGCATCCCACCCCTCATCCTTCTTCTCGCAATGCCTGTACATGGTGCTGCTGTGTTTACAATTTGAAAATTAAAGTTGTCTTTGTGATGTCGACATAATCTTTACGCCACAGTTTTAAGATAATAAAAACGATAGACGCACTTTTTTTTAAATATGTGCAGCAATGATTACCTTATTAATTGGTGTATGTGCGTCAGGGGCTCAGTCAGGGGTGGCATACCGAAAAATTGCCCAGCTCCCCCCTACACCGAAATTTCTTATTACAAAGCTGCCACCTGCGCAGCCCCCTCCACCAACTTTCCTTTCGAGCCAAGTGCGTCCCCCTTGGCTAAGCCACAGGTGTGTAGCCATTGACAGATGTGTAAAATGACAGAAATAAAAAAGAAAACAAATAGACAAAGAAATGTTTAAAGATTGTTCAGGTTAGAAATAACAGAATATTTCACATTAGCACCATGTGTTTAGACTTGACTATCAACAATGCTGAAAGAAGTTATTGTACCGGACGCATTTGGCAGAACTTTCTATTGTTTCAATAAAACTTCAATAAAACTTGGTGCTGGGCTAGTTGGTGATGCATTCTTCAAAACTGATGGTAGCGCTAAAAAGGAACGGACACACGACACACCCTTCGTCGTCGTGTCGTCTTTTCATCGTGTGTCCGTTCCTTTTTAGCGCTACCGTCAGTTTTGAAGAATTTCTATTGTTTATATGCTCCTTTTCTTGCCTGACGAGAATAAGAGCTTTGTTTTATCATCAAGAATGCGTCCAACGTATGTACACAATCAAGAAGGGGGCTGACAGATGGAATAGCACACTGTGGTATAAAGTTTGTAAACAGGAATAAGGTGCCTCAGAAAGGCTGGCCAGCCTTTCTGAGGCACCCTATCCCTGTTTACAAACTTTATACTCCAATGTATGTAGTATATCGCGTGTCATCTGCGCAGGACTTCTCGCAGGGTCATTCGTAAGGAATGGCAAAGCGACCATGAAGCCACCAAAGATGGGAAAACCGATGAAGGAAGGAAAGAGTTAACGATCGCAAAGTCTTTTTCCTTTTCCTAGCGCTTCTCCTGTGAACGAAAGCAAGAGAGGAGTGTCAGAAATCATTCATCACACGGTTTCTCCGCTCTCTTGCTATGCTTGTGTGTGTTGTTCCTGCTTCCTTTCGTGCGAAACACAATGGCTCTCGCTATGTCTTGCGATGGAAGGATAAACTCATTTGTCTTTTCTTTGTTATTTTTTAACTGCAGAGGCGTCTTTCTTCTGTTAGACACAACAAAAAATAAATTCCGAAGTGGAGTGGGATGAAGCTCACAAAAGACACGAAAAGATGGATGGATAAGAAAGGCAAAACAAACAAGAATTGAACGTGCAAGGTAGCCAAATTACTCACGATTACGTTATGGTGCTACCGCAAAGAAATTTTTCTAGCTACGTCATGCAAGAACGTGGCGGAGCTGTCGCCTCAACGCAGTGACATTTACTACTAGCACAACTGTGCTGTCGTGAGACAGCGAAGTAATTCTCCTGCCGTAAAAAGAGACAGTGAGTCTTTCTTCTTTCAATATCTCGTGATGTCAGCAGACTTCAGCGACTCCAGCGGCAATGAACTCATTTCCTGCGACAGCAGCGGGTTTTCGCACGGCACATTGCTATCTTCCATGCTTGCTCTTGGCATAGTAGAGATGTCTCCTGAAAAACAATTTTGCAATTTCCCAACTTCGTCAGTTGCAGTAATGCTGGTTGTGCCTTTCAATATACTTGCACAGCTTCCACCACTCTCGGAGTGTGCCAGGCGCACCGACAGATGTACTTAACTGGATGATCATGGGGAGAGATTTGAAGATTCTAATACTCCATTTCACGTCCATAAAGGCTATGGCACTATGTAAGTGATGAAAATCACTCACAAGAAATGCTGATGAAAATGAAAAAAAAAACAGAAAGATAATTAAATAGTGCATTACGCAATGTCACCGTTCATCACGAGGTTGCAAATAAAGTTGCATGCCATGCGCAATGTCAGTACTTTGACGCTGTAGGTTGCTTGAAATACGAAATTCTGCACAGCACATAATGCCCTCCCTGCTCTATCTTGAGGAAACTACAGTCCACGGATAGTCCATAAAGAGAGCGCATGACTTGCCATTGTTCTAACCTTGATGCACAGTTCTAGCCTTTGTAGGGCATAAAGCGGATAAGTTAGCAGCACATGTAATGTCCTCGTGTTGTTTATTGAAAGCGCATGATGGTGATTCAGCAGCTATTTTAAGTAAGAAGTGGTAGTGGAAGGCCGCATCTAGCCGCAGTTAATTAAACGAAGTTTTCAGGTACCTCGGTAGGTTAACATTAACTGAATTTTTGTTCAGGCACCACTGCATACAGTGTAGATTGTTCGGTGTATCATGAAGCCATGTTAAATATAATTCCTTGGAGTTTCTTCAGGATGTGTCTTTTCTCATAACTAAAGAGAAGAATAACGCACATATTCCCGTGTTCGTCGGACAGCATTGCCATTTTGTTTGACTAGTTGTTCTCAGATCATTCAATGCGGCGTGTTACGCCCTTAAATGCAACGTCATGTCCGCGAGATTCTGCGCTCTGTACATATTCCGTGATTGAAACAATAATTAATCTGTATGATGTCTTACACAGAAGCTCTATTGCTGACTTCGAGTCCGAACAGACAACCCAGTTCTCAAGTGCTTCACCTGTGGTAGTGAACTTCGTTGTTTCCAGTATATATAGGGCACACAGCTCTGCTGTACTGGATGAGGTCAAGTGAAAAATCTTAGCGAGACACTTTTAACCTAGGTCGGAATAACAAGAGCGCACTCCAAACTGTTCTGCGCCATGGATACGCGCGCTCACGGTCCAAGCACTATCGCTTCTGTGGCCGTTTATACACTTCGGGAGCACCTTGAAGTGTGCGCGCACTCAGTTCACGCTCATCTCTCCCAGTGCAGAGTAGCAAACGATAGATGCATCTGCTTAACCTCCCTTCCTTTCCTTGCTTCTTTTCTTCTGAACAACACCTGGGAATATGCGTTTTCGGCCGGCATGTTTGTCGCGAAGTTGAAGCAAAGCAAAGTAGGGAGGAACTTCGCATATCTGCTTCGTACCTAGTATCTCGACACACACGTGTGGTGGCCGGTTAAGCCATGGTGGCTGCAGGTACCTATATGTTCTCATATGTTTCTCATATGTCTCTCATGCCTCTGCCACGACCAGTATACCTGACGTTTCCTTAGTTATACCAATACAAACATGAAGGCTACTTGCCTTTAAGTTCCCTATGTTCTCAGCGGAATGTGATAATCCATGTAGTACGAAAGCCACAAGGAGCATTAATTTGTCTGTAGAACTCCCATATTCTGCACTCTTCAAGTAGGGAAAAATACGGACCACATAGTTCACTTTCATCTCCACCAGTTCCAAATATTGTCCCCATGTCATGCGTTTATCCAGTGGTGTCCAAGGAAGCGATGGCTCTCTACAATTTGTAAGGGGTAGTTTCGATTCACATCAGGAAATCGTTTAATTGATTCATAATAGAAGGCATGCAGTACGACTGGCTTTTCCGCGAAGAAGCTCATGCCATGCTCCAGAAAAAAATTGCTCACTGCAGTTAATCCGACCTGTAAGGAACATTGAATACCTTCGTTGGAATATGCCGGTGCCCACATGTAGATATCGTTTGCACATATCGAGCACTGCATAGACTGGATATCTGGCGGAAAGACGCTGTTCAATCCACTCCATTACTTCATTCCACAATATAGGGCTCAGAACGCTTCATTGCAGTACTCCCTGCGATTACGCATATTGAAAGGTTGCCTTTATTTCCACAAGTACATTTCTTTAAGAAAACCCAATACAAAGCGCAGAACCCTTCCTTGGATGACAAGAGTCATGAGCCCTTAGAAACCGTGAACATGACTAAATGTGCGTGCCAGATGCACGCTTTATATCTCAAACAAAGAGCTACTGTAATTTTTTTTTTATTGGCCGCTCATAGCCTTGCAGAGGTCACCTGATCCGAGAAGCGGTACACTATGCATAGGTATTTACAAAATCTGGACACGTTTGGAGGCAACTAACTGTAGACATCACTCCACAATGGTATACTTTCACTGACTATTTTTTCAATTATTTTTTACATACAATTTGGCAGGCTTATAAAGCTGGAATGATTCGTGATCCGTGGTACCTTCCTGGATTGAGCACAGGCACAATAGTGGTGTGTGTTCACCTCTTCAGACGTCATTGTAGATGTATAATAAAATTTTGTGTTTCGACAACCAAGATTGGCTAGCGCCACACAAGGTGCTCGATTGGGGCCTACTCTTTTCTTCGCAGAAAAAAAAAAACACTTCGAAATTCGCCTAATGTAAAATATGGGTCCTAAGTTGGTTGTTCGCGTGGTATATACTACATTTTCAATGCCTATTTCAGCTGTTCAAAGGGAATCCTTGTGTTCTTGTTTGTTAGCAAGTCAGCTGGCCGCGCAAGAAGTGCACAAAAATTCTTGCTATACCACAACTTCATCGAATCCACGTGACAGTGATAATGCGCGAAAAAGGTGGCGCTGACTAACAGATAAACGAACGGCCCTCACAGTGTTCCAGACTTTAGCGCAAATCGACATGTGTGAAAGCTGCGCGGTAGCTCAGTGGTAACTACGTCTGGCCATCGCAGTATTGCCACAGCGGCGTGAGTTAAAAATGCATTTGCGGAACTTAACGTCCTGAATTGGCTCCGTGGGTTAGGACGGACGCAGCAGTGGGGGACTCCGGAATTGTTTTGGCCACCTGCTGGGGTTTTTTAACGGGCATTCAGTGCTCTGTACACGAGCGTTCTTGCACGCAATGCGGCCACCACGGCCGGGATCGAACCCGCGACCTCATGTGCAGCAGGGCAACGCCATGGCCATCGAGCTACAGCGGCGGTGCGGGGCCTGAGTTCGATTCCAGGTTGCAGCGGAGGGCGAATATGTTTTTCTTTTTCTGGGGGGGGGGGGGGGGGGGGGTAGGGCAATGTGCTGATGGCGAAGCTGAGCACGGAATCAGCGTACCTATAGGAGGGAGCGTCACGCGACAGTGTTGAAGCCTATAGTAATAAGAAAAGGGGAGGGCTCAATGCAAAGCAGGCCCTCAACACGTGATAAGTAAGCGGGAAAAGCAGAATCGTCTCCTGTGTTGGAAATGGCGTCATGCCGCCTCCACTGAGAGTAAGCAAGAAGCAAATACTGTCATGGAAGCTTCGGCATCCATGTGTAGGGGTACTCACGGAAAAGTAAACACGCCAATGGGCCGCGAATGGAGGCAGTAGTGACGTCAGAGTAGGTGGTCCTACAAACGCTATCTGTCTAACGTCATGCTGTGCCTCCTACTTTTTTTTGCTTCATGCTGGCTGAGTATGACGAATTGGTCTGAAGGAGGCGATAACGGCATGGCAGAAATAACAGATGACCGACCGGACCAACGCCGCAAATTGAGTACCGAGCTTCTAACTGTTGTTGCTCTAAAATGTCACCAATGAAATTGGCTGTTTCAAAGCGGTAAAATTTGCATACTCTCGTGGTAGCACTTCAACTTTTTATTGTATATGAGCTACTGCATTCCAAACACGGTTCCACGGACCCACGGTGGATCAATGGCCGGCGGCAATTTTAGCAAGGCTAGATTCGCCTCCAGCTAAATTCATCGTAACCGTCAGCACCACCACAACATTTAGGAAGACACCTCCGCTTTATCCTACTACCTTTGTGTTAAGCCTTGCACTAGTTATGCTTCGTGAAACTGTAAAACTTTTGCGCATTTGTCCTCGAACTATACAACGTTTCCTTTAAGTGGACAGTTGCGTTTGTTGCATGCATCAACAGTTGAGCTCGCATGAGTGAAATTGAAATATGTCGCAGAAGAACTTCAGTTTGGCCTAGTTGGTATTTACTGCAAATCATATTGACCGCAAAAAAGACGGGGACATAGGAAGAAAACACATAAACAGCACAGGCGGTAACTTTCAACTGTTTTATTCATAGCAGCCAGTGGGCATATATAGGCAAAAGGAACATGCGCAGATCGCGGCAAACAAGAATGCACATCAGCTTAGCGTGGCAACCAATTTCAAAAAATATATTTTTCTTTTTCTGGGGGGGGGGGGGGGGGGGTGGTAGGGCAATGTGCTGATGGCGAAGCTGAGCACGGAATCAGCATACCTATGTTTTCTTCCTATGTCCCCGTCTTTTTTGCGGTCAATATGATTTGCAGTGAAATATGTCGGTCACCTGAAAGTTCGGTAGGCCTTGACGTGAACCACAGAATGACACGCATGTTTTTCCGAGAATGACCACTGGTAGCTCATGAAAGCTTCCTTCTAGCTAGGCAATCGAGCCCATGTTGACCACTTGACCGACGCAAACGTTTCGTGTGCAATGTGTATACTAGGTAATCTTACAATGTTGTTATCATCGCTCAACTTCCATTAAATAGCAGTATCGAGTTATTGGATATTACACTTTGTTTTTGCGCATAATAAACACAGAGCTTATCACCTTCGGGCAAAAAATGCTGCCACCACAGCCATTTCCTAGTTGAAAGTCGGTAAAGCGAGTAATCACAAATATTTGTTAAGTTATGGTAATTCCGAAATTATCCCCACTCTTTTGAAGCAGTACCTTAAGCGCTGTCTCCTAATTATCGGTTCGACAAGCAATCATGGAACCAAAACATTCACCACAGCCGCAGCGAACACGGGGTTGATCGACATACCTGAGCGTCTAATAACAAACCGCTTTGAAACACTCAGCGGCCTAGAGAAGCCAAGAGACGGAGCACCAGCTGCAGCAGAGGCGACCGCAAGAACGAGGAAACCACAGTCTGACAAAAAGAAAACCAACAGAGGCCATCATCTCAACGGGAATCAAGAAGCAATGAAAGAACAAGCACATTCGAGCAGAGCTGAAAGACAAAACACGTCTCTAAGAGGAGCGGGATACGTGGATGAACGCTTGGTACCGTGTACCAGCTGCCGTACTTGCTCCCTCCTCGCGTCGCACCTCCAGTCCGTGGCCTTCACTCAGGCAGGCACCGCAGGAAACTAAGCTATCGACGCCTCACTGATAGTAGAATTAGAGCTCTAGAAGCAGGCATAGGGGAGAATGAGGGAAACACAGTTGCACAACAGATAAACATGGTAGACATGGCATACGTCCTCAGCAGGATAGACCAAATAGTTGTAGTAACTGAAGTGCCATAAAATATTTGGAAACTGTACGTAAAAACCCTTAGACTGCATATTATACAAAAGTTAGCAGAGGAAAATGCACTCATAGCAGAAGGAAAGACAAGAACAAACACAGAAGACAACGGCGCGGAAGATATGGGTTTGGCTGTCACCAGTGGCAAGTTGTTTTATTCGTCCACTTTCATTTTTCATTACATTTTCATTTATTCCTTTTTATATTTCCCTTATCATTTCTACATTTTCATCCAAACAACAAATAAGTTCTCCTAAGCCTTCCTGGGGCTCATTATATGTGGTCTGCAGAAGGTTGTGACTAACAAAAATTAGGCCCCTGTATTAGCACGTCAAGCAAATGCAATAAGGAGCTTTTACATTGTTCACAAAGAAGGTAGTAAATTCTAAGCCCTAGAATGATGACAATGGCAAATAAAATCAAGCCTAACATTCAAAACAGCATCTGCAATAAAGAAGACTTATTGTTAAGATAAAATAGCCTTCTGTCAGTAGAAATGAAAAATCTTCACAAGCAAAAAAAAAAACGCGGTCTTGCATCTAATTAAGCTGCAAGCGTAGCTAGATTCATACCAAATCAAACCACCAACTATCACCATTTTACATACTCTAAAAACAATTTGCACCCTTTGGGGTGTATATTTGTCCCACAAACCCGCCGTGGTTGCTCAGTGGCTATGGTGTTGGGCTGCTGAGCACGAGGTCGCGGGATCGAATCCCGGCCACGGCGGCCGCATTTCGATGGGGGCGAAATGCGAAAACACCCGTGTGCTTAGATTTAGGTGCACGTTAAAGAACCCCAGGTGGTCAAAATTTCCGGAGTCCTCCACTACGGCGTGCCTCATAATCAGAAAGTGGTTTTGGCACGTAAAACCCCAAATATTATTATTTGTCCCACAACAATAATCGTCATTGGCCTTGCTTGCGTTTCCTTTCTTGAAAACTCGGCGCTCGCTACATTCCTGTCGAGAATGCTGCGTCACACTGATAACGCGCATGCCGTTCGTGACTGGGAAGTACCGGGCTCGCAGCGTTAAAGAAAGGAAACGCGGGCAAGACAGATGACGATTATTGTTGTGGGACAAATATGCACCCCAAAGGGTGCAACTGTTTTAGAGTGCAGGGCTCACATGATTTCATAGCTAATCCAAGCTGGCAGCTATTTAAAAAAAACTAGTAACAACAAAAAATATAAAGTTTTTATATGACATAAATATAGGAGATGTGACTAAATTATATTAAGAATGAGTTAATGGCGGTGTACAGATCCACAAAGCTAAATGCAATACGGAGGAGGAGGAGAAGTACGCCCCAATGAAGCGCAGAGTCAGAAATGGCTTGCAGGAGATAATTTCTGAAAGCGAACACTGGATTTCTGATAATTTGACTCGGGCAAAGGAAGTACCTCTTCAGAATTTTCGGGCTGTGGTAGTCCTTACACGTTCCTTAACCTGGGCTTGTAGCCCAACACATGAAAACCCTGTAAACTATCTCAAAGTGCTTAGCTTCTGCTTCTGCGGCGGATCACTCGGCATCATCTGTGGCTGTTTCCAGAGACAAAGGCCACACCACAGAAATTGCTTATAGGATATGGACAGATCATATTAAAGACAATGGGTGGTTTATCTCGGACTGCAAGTTCCACACGGCACTTCTAATATTTCTTCACTAATATTAATTAAACAAAGAAACAAAATAATCTCGCAATAAATCCCTAAGCAGCATTGCTGCTCCAAGCTTCATCGGTGACTGTCTCAGTCTCTTAGCAGCCCACGACCGAGCCAGTGGGCTAGACATGTCGGTCCAGACGTGGGGCTAGCCGCGTGCGCGACGAGTTTGTGTCGTCACCGGACCTCCAACAAAGTTCTTTCACTCACTCACTCACTCACTCACTTATCAGCCTATTTGGGGCTGATAAAACATGGGCCATTTTCATATTTCACGCGCTTCCCTACGGCACCAAAATGATTGCGTAACAGACAATAACTATAATATTCTTAGAACGTTCTAAAATTTCCTCATTTGTCTATGTGTAAGATTTGCGGAGTTATTAAAGTAATCTTGGCTTACTATACTTCTAAAGGTATGCAAGAAATGTCTCATTTGCTCTATAGAGTAGCCGAACACATGTTTTAGTAACATCCTCCTATAGACCATTTTCGCGGAGCAATGGTAACGTCACTACGGGACCAAACATGACGTTACCCACGGGATCGCCGCGAAAAGGGTCTATAGCACACACTTACATTATTAAGCACTCACTTTAGTTATCTAGGACACCCTATATACATATGCAAGCCGTCGCACCTAAGGCAACAAGGCGACACTTGTTTAGTGGGTTCCACTACATTAAATAAATTTAGAATACCAACAACTTAAGATGACGAACCGCTCGTGGTTATGCTTCACATAAGAGAAAAGCGGCACACTTACGACGCGTTCTTGATTCGAGTGGAGAGCTAGGTGCTTGGAGTGACATTCAATATAGCGACCGAGTATTAGACACAAAGCTCCAAATGTAAATGCATCCGCACCTACTTGTAAGGGTACGTACATCCATGGGTCCCAAGCCATAGGAATTTCGAGGAAATGTGAGTGGCGCACCGGTTCCGCCACGTAGATAATCCGAGACATCCAACCCTTTGGCCTGTTAAAGGCAGGTACATTCCCCAGTAAAGCAAGGAGACACAAGACAAAGCACGTCTATATAGGCAGACTATGCAGAGAACTGCAGCCAACCACCAGGGTCTGGACTCTGCCTTTTGTAACATTCACGTTTAAAACTTTGAGGCATGAGAATTATTCACCATGTTTTCTCTCATTCGCTTGAAAACCTAAGTTGCCTACGCAACACCCTTGCTGCGTTCTTCCGTGTGAGTGGTCGGCACTTGTTATCGTCATTTCTTCTCTTATTCGGTCGGAACCTCACAGTGGCTATGGACCACTTTGATGCCTTCATTCGTGTGCCGCTTTTGAGCTTTTTTTTTCTGAGTTCCAAATCCACCAGCAATCTCGATGAAAGGGCTCCAGAATGATCAACCGCTTGAATTCTTGATCAGTTGTCCTCCTGTGGTGTTCAGGATGCCGTGTCACCCTTTCCAAAAGGCTGCGCTCCCGCACACCAACCCATATCGCGTGGGCCGCCATATGACTGATGTCCCTTATTAAATCACTCCAATGTTGCTTTCGCCCCCGTCTGCTCCCTCCTGCCCATGCATTGTGCACGCTATTCACTTGACGCCCTATCGTGTCCCGGACACCTCCTTACACTTCTGTGATCCTATCCGGTAGTCCTTGTTCTGCGACACCCGGTCGGTCCTTTCAGCGCCCTACTACTATTATGAGCAAGTCACCCCGTGGAAGAAGAAGCTGTTGTAGTAAAGTGCACGAGAAGTACGAGAGGAGTGTGTCTCACACCCCAATCACTGTGTTTGTGGCCCTGGTTGTTATTATACGCGCTATAAGGTAAATAAACCACTCGGTTTGAACCTCTCCTCATTATAGAATTGAACTGGATGTTGCACTGTATCTCACATGCAGCTTTTCATATCATTGATAACACAAGTTTCCTTGGTGATGCGTCCACGCAGTTTGTTTAGAAAAACAACGCGCATCACTTGCCGCTACAGGTATCAATGAGTGTGCATATTTTCTGTGAGTGTTTGTTTCGTTGAGATAGCGTGCGCCGTGGCAGAAGCAGGGCATTCCTTCCCTGCTCGAGATGTCAATGACTTGCTGTGTTCTTTTCTTCGCAATTTCGTTAATCGGTTGCTTTGCCTAACTCATGCATTATTGCTTAATCCAGCACTTCCTGGCCTCTCTACACGTTCCAAACGATTTTCAAAGCATGGCAGCTGCTCTGAACCCAGGCACCACAAATAAAAACGCAAAACTTGGCCAGTATAATACAGAGGGGATCATGATGGAGGAGTCCAACTACTGATTCGTGGTTCGCTCAATGCGCACCCAAGGTCAGCCTTTTCCATCAGCACAATAACGCCTGCGTGAGCCGCACATTTGCTCGGGCGGAGAGCGAGCGAAGCCGGCGGAAGGCAATGCACGTTCTCAACTAGTGCAAAATAGTCCGCGCTTGTTTTGAAACATTTGATGCTTCCTGCCGCTCGCTTGCACCAATATTATTTATTAGCAAAGCAGTTCACGTCTTCCTGGATGTACTGGGCACGGAAATAAGATATACTTAGGCGCACCGCAGTTGCGGAGAAATATATATATAATTGTCTTGCGCCACCATTGCTAAACTGCCCCTCTGAGGAAAAATCGGAACTTCCTTTCAGCGGACGATGATTGCTGAGAAACGGTGCCTGGCGAGACAATTACAGAAAGGCCAACTGTATGCACAACGATAGTTCTACTAAAGCCTGCTTGGTACCGTGAAAATCTCACGTTGAATTGCATGAATGGAATTTTGGGTATTTACATGCCCAAAACCACGATTAGATTATGAGGCACGCCGTATTGAGGGACTCTGGGTTAATTTGAACCAGCAGGGGATACCGTAAGGGACGCGGACGTTTTTGCATTTCGCCCCCATCGAGATGCGACAGCCGCCGCCTGGATTTGCTCCCGCGACATCGTGCATAGACATGTCGCATTAAATAACCGGTGTTCCGCTCACAAAATTATCAAGAATTAACCCAACAATGTACGTTTTCATCACGTATATACGACTGCTAGCCAATTATAGTTGCGGAAGAAATTTCACGCACACTTTGCATTTTTACCAACTCCTGATCTTCGAAGTCCGCAAGTTCTTGCACAGCCTGTTTTCTCCTCTCTATAGCGACGCATCTTTGACATGATTCAATACGGCGATCCTTCCAGCTTTCCTTACGATAACGTTTGACATTGGTCAGATACTTTTATTATTTAGGCCTAGTCTAGTTGAGTGGAGTATCTCCTCGGACTGTCAGTTTCTCTGCCCACTTACTGTCACGCGTACGTGCCCGCCGGCAGCAGCGCCAGCGCGCAACTGCAGTTTGCGCTGCAGCGGGCACTTTCGCCATCGACCGTCGATCGAGATGAGAATTTCAAGCACGACTGCTGCTCATCACTCGCTCCTGTATCGCTTTGGGAATCGCCAGCTTCTGGCAGCCACCGATTTAGCTTCACAGCGCAGGCTGCAAAGACGGCGTCTATGCGTCATGACCTTCTTGATATCCTCGTGTGCTTTCTCGTTGGCGTCATTTTCTTTTGTTACTGCCGGCTAGCCTCGCTCTCCCTGCTTTCCTTTCTCTCTCTCTCTATTTTTATGTCTTGCCAGTGGTGCACTGTGGCCAAGGAAACGTTACGCTTTCCCTATGCAGCTTATTCCTTGTTTTCCGCAGCAATTTATCTTTTTCTCTTTACATATAGAGATTTCCTCGACCGAATGGTGACTTTGAATCCGGGTCCGCCCGTTCGTTTTTCGTTTATTTCTAAGCACTACTTCCTACGCGGGCAGGGGTATGGAATGCTGGAGTCAGTGGCAAGCGCCTCAAAGTTTCTTTTTTTTTTCGTTTTTGTCCCTTTTTACCGTCATCTCCCGAGTGCTTCTACGCGTACCAGGGAAAGAAAACATTCTGCGAAGTAAATGGATGCAACAGCGTAGGGCCCCTGACGGGCGGCAGAGACCTGAAGTGTTGCGCTTTTGTTCTGTGAGCAGTACACGATTAGAAAACACAACCAGAAATTTAGTCAGATCGATTGCCGCAAAGCACACAAAAAAAACGCGTAATGAAAAGGCCGTGGTTCGAGCTGGTAAAAGAATGGTAAAATTGAGTGTTGGCCTGGTTGGTACCAGCAGCTTTAGCCCAGAAACACGCAACAGAAAAAGAAGAAAAAAGGACAAAAACGAAAGTAGTGTGAGGTCGAACAAACTGACAACGACACGAGTATTCGCGAGCTTCTATAAAGACAGAAATGGAAGGAAACAACGTGCGAGAGAAGATGTAAACAAAGCCAGCCTGACTGATTGCAGGCGTTGCCGGAAGTACGCTGTTGTCGCTTCCGCGAATAGCATTCTACACTTTCGCATGTGCGCTCCGCATGCACGTTTTGTGCACACTGTTTTGTATTGTTCTTCACTCTTTGACACCGATTCAGAGGAGAGCAGCGTGACGGAACCTGGCATCTCATCTATAACTTTTAGCAAGGGCAGGCAGAATAAATATAAAGGAACTTTAGAAGGTGGCTTCACGTCTTTGTACAAAGAAGAAAAAAACATGCGGCTAAAGGGGCCGAGATATTTTTCTCGCTGCGTTAAAGCTTCGAGATGGATGGTTAACCACATCCTGGTGCCTTCAGCTGGGGTGCGTGAAAGTTTTCACCGCGAGGACAAGGCGGCTGCCCAATCATTTACCTTCCCCGAGCACGGAGACGGGCCTATATTTTCCTGACGCTTGAATGTCACCTCTTCATCGCGAAATCTCGGCGGTTTCGAAAGTCTCGTGGCGTAATGTGGACGTCAAAGAGGGTATAAGACAGCAATATGTCCGTTTTTGATACCAGTGCCCGGTTGCAGGCAGCCGGGCACTTTCTGAACCGGTAGGCTTTCATCGCTGTGCGATTCCACGCTTCCCTCCTTTGTCTTGTGGTGGCTGTCGCGCGAATTCTGATTCTTTCCACTCGTCGACCTCTGAGCCAGTTGCGTCAACGTCGTAGGACGTCGGCGCCACGGCCCCGCTCTGTCCCCAGTAGGACACGAGCCGCCGCCTTATGCACGATCAGCCGACCAGAACTAATCCTGGGTTCGTGTCAGTCACGCGTGTACCCCGCTTTTGCCAACTTCACGAAGCTATATACGAGGCAATGTATTTGTATCTTAAGGGAGCGCTGGTGGCGTGTAATAATTCAATAAAACTACCACCGCAAAGATCCTTCGCCGAAATTCTGAGCCTTCTCAGACAATCATTATTTGTCCGCCAACGGGACATGCGGAGTTGTCTTTTCTTGCACCGTCATTTCTCTTTCCTCCATTTAGATATGTGGTTTATCGCACAATTCCCCTTCTTCCGTGATTTCAAATGATTGAACAGGAGTGTTCGAATATTCTAAATTTGAAGTACGAAGCGAATATTAGTTGATATTCAAGATTTTCGCATATTTTGTTTGAATGCAAAGGGTAACGTTTCTTGTTGGAGTCTCGAGGAAGATTGAGGGACGACAGTGAAGTCTCT
The DNA here is from genome assembly GCF_038994185.2 of Dermacentor albipictus. Taxonomy (NCBI): domain Eukaryota; kingdom Metazoa; phylum Arthropoda; class Arachnida; order Ixodida; family Ixodidae; genus Dermacentor; species Dermacentor albipictus. Next base: position 126,834,249 of record NC_091821.1, on the reverse strand, counting down.
CTCGAATGATGTTGGAGAGCCGCTGATGTATGCTACGCAAACGCATTGAGTGCGATCGCATGTGGAGGACAACTTCTGCTGAATATATTCCAGTCATGTAACACGTGTGCTGCTCTCGTGTGTGTCGCCGTCCCATTTGCGCTAATGAACATCAATTAACTCGCCTAATGTTACACCTTAAAATAATAAGATTGCCTCGCTTTTTAGGCAATCTACATGCAGATTTGTTGCGTCGATTTATGCAACGCAACGTAGTCTTTAACTCGTCTCACATACTTTCCTACTTTGAAAACAATTGGTGAGGATGTCGTATCACACTCCTCAACGAACGCAATACTCTACGTGCATCTTGTCACATGCTCCTCCCTTGTTTCAATGCTGTCTTTGTCACGGTGCGCCAGACAATTGAAAACAGTTCTCCTTTGATTTACATGCCACTGAGCTGTCCGGATGGCATTATATGTGCATCCAGGGGCGCTATAACGCAAAGCTACTCCAATTCTGCAATCAGCCCTCCATGGCTGGTCAAAAAGCTTTTGGGCCACCCACACTTCGCCTGTCTCTCACGCGACGTCGCGAAAACGGCGAAAACGCCCCATCTGATATGATGTATGCACACTGATTATGCACGATTAGACAGAACGAAAGAAAAATAATTATTTCTCATCCGACGCCTTTTTTCGCCATAATACTCTGTCATTGATCAAACGTTGTCGGGCTGCACCCACTTCGCCTGTCTGTAACGCGTTGTCACAAAACCACGAACACTCATAGCGTCGAAGTGACGTGTACGCGTTCAAGACGCATTAATATGTCGAACAAAAGTGAATTATTTTTTCTCAATAGCCGGAGGCTGCCCCGTTCCGAAAAGAATTGAGGATGGTTGCCCACCGATTGCTCTGGCACTAGCTACTGGGAGCGGCAGTGGAGCATGCATTTATTTGCGTGTAATAAACATCTTCCGTGGCACCACAACGTTATCGAGCCCTTTCGGCAGGCATACGATATCACTCTGCCGACTCTTCTTCGCTGAGGATTCGTTCTCGCGACATTTTTAACCCTCCATTGCATGTGGCAGCGATTTCCGACCATCCACCGCAAGCTAAGTAAGGGGAAGCGGATCAATCACAGAAGCCTGCACCCCACCCTTCAGCCTGTTATGTAGTTTCACCGAGTTGGCTGGGCCCAATCTAATTCCTCTCCACTTGATCGTGCTCCTCAGCTCTTGTCAGCCAATTCGATAAAAAATCTGCTCAATGTAGGCAATGCTATTGGCTTTGAAAGCAGAAGACAGTGACCCCGTAGAAACGAGGAGCTCGTTTATTTGGGCTTTGCAAACAAAGCTGCCGATTACTGCCCAACGCTTGCCTCGGTGGTTGCGTAAATTTGATGCCAGGAGATAGGGATAAAAAGTGATTGGAATAGTTTTACGCTATAGGGACCCCTTTCTGAACGCCATTACACCGCGTGTTTCAGCGAACACTTTCATTCTTTTTTTTTATTGCCTGTGGCAGATAGCGCAATTCTAGTCCATGAGCTGGTCTACTCAAAGAGGTGGACACTACTTGCACAAAAATTCGGACGCAAAATCATTTAATTAACAAGAACTTAATAAGTAAGTGTTGACGTAATTGCATTATGGCCTATATTGCAATTTACAAATTCTAGTCGGGGAGTTCACAAGGTGGATCCACTTGGAACGAATTCTCAGGATGACACCAGTTTCGAGGTATTAATTCCTGAGCTGAGTGGAGAAATGCATTGATGGTCCAATTATTTCTAGCTTCAGTGCATAAAACGGCGTTTTCTTAAGAAAGTGGAACAGTGCATTTTTACCACAAGTTTGACGATGCTTATCTCGTGAATGGTGTCATCCTCGCAATTATTTTCAAGTGGGCATGCCTTGCAGGCTCAGCTGCTAGAATTTGTAAATTGCAATGTACGCCATAAGGTAATAAGTTAAAAACTTAATTAGCGATTTTTTGTTAATTAGCTTGTTCTGCATTTCTGTATCTTGTGTAAGTATCGTCAGCCTCTTCGAATAGACCAGTTCATTGACTAGAATTGCGCAGTGTGCCAAAGGCAATTTTTAACAAAATGTTAACGTGCTCGTTGGAACACCCTCTACGTGCATGTATGAGATAATCTACCATATTTTACTCGCTTAAGGTCCGTACTTTCTTTTTCTACAGAAGGCAGGTCTTACACGAGGCATGCTTATGGCTACTCACTGAAGCATGGAACTGCACCCCGACTGTCACGAAGAATAAGGCTGCTGGCGACCAACCATTAACACTTTTACAGTCGCCGACAACAAATTTTTTGGACAAGGACGACACCGTCAAAATGTCCGAATCTTCAAGCACTCCTAAAGAACAAATTAATAATCATAATAATAACAACAACAACAACGACGACGACGACGACAATAATAATAATAATAATAATAATAATAATAATAATAATAATAATAATAATAATAGTGTTATTTCTGCCTCAAGAAATACAGACAGGGCGAGCTGCAGAAAAAGCTCTCAAACAGCTTGACTCGGCCGCAGCCCCGAAATACAAAGCAGCAGCGACAGGCAATCTCATCGCAGACATGACGGCTTCATGGTAAAGAAAAATAACTAAAGAACATAACAATATAGTAAGAACATTAGAAGATTAAACAAAATCTTATCTGCACTTACATGTGCAGAAACCAAGTTACTTCGTCACAAGCGTGATTACACTTAACATAATCGTCAACTAACATTAATCAAATAACAGCACAAATGACAGAGAATAATGGACACAATAAATATAGAACAATCAAAACATCCTATAATAAGCATTAACTATATACCTAAAGATTACTCAGTGGTATATTCATTTGCACATGAATTGCATATGACCCGCATTTCTCGTTGGGTGCAGGTACACAACTTGTTAGCAGATTCGTACGCGTTGAGTAGTGAAGGAAGTGTGTGTTGAAGGCGCTCTTTCCCGGTATTGATGCGTGCGGTTGGCACCAAGCAGTTTTCGGCGGTAAGATCGATTTTGTTGTTTTTTTGTAGCGCCAGCACAGCGGAATATTCATCTGCAGACTTTTGGTCAGTGTTGCGCTCCATTAAAATAAAATTCCATTGATGTTTCGTGACGACCGTGGTTGCACACGGCCTTCACCCATCGTGCAGCCTGATGCTTGCCGCTGGTTGCCGCAAAGCAGCAACCCGCGCCTCGGGCTTCGCCGCGCAGCGCCAAAGCCGCTGCGCCACCACGCCGGGTGGGGAAAATAAACCGGCATGCGGGTGTGCGCGTGACGCTGAGCGAAAATTTTTGAATACGTAAGCATTCTTTGGCGGGCTCCCCAGCCGTGTCCCGTGAAAAGTGTAATGCTTTATATCTGCACAAAAATGCGTTAATTTGCCAAGTTAAGAGATTTATACGTTATGATGGAGTAAATGTAGATGATTGGTAGCTTTTAAGCGATAAGGAATAATTTAAAGCCAAAAAATTCAATAGAAAGAGAATACGCATAGAGATGAATAGGACTCCTTAGAAAATGCAAGGGGAGGTTTATAGTAGGGGTGCGCAGACCGAAATTTGGGTGTGGGCCAACTTCAAATTTGCAAGTGGGCCAACTTATATTTGTGGGTAGCCCAAGTTGAAATCGGGGGGTACGCCAATGTGAGATTTGGGGGTGGGCCAACATAAATTTGAGGTTGGCTCAACTTAAGTTTGCGAGTTGGCCAACTTAAGTTTGGTGGTGGGCCAAGCTAAATTTGGGGGTGGGCCAACTGGAAATTCGGGGGCGGGCCAACTTATACGTGGAGGTGGGGCACCTTGAAATTTGGGGGTGGGCCAACATAAAATCGGGAATGGGCCAAATTGAAGTCTAGGGGTAGACCAACTTAAAATCGGGGGGTGGGCCAAATAAAATTTTTGCGTGGGCCAACATGAGATATTGGGGTGGCCCAATATCCAATTTATGCTGCTGAGCGTACTTCTAGTTATGAACACATCGCGGGCCAGCGAGCGCGTGGAGACGCTTGGCGCGTTTTCATTGGGCCTCACCGAGACGCAATAAGAACTCGGCTGAGAGCTTGCGTGGACAAGGAATGCGCGCAGAACACAGGCTTGCGATAGCGACAGCAAGGGTGCCCTGGCATGGCGGCGATTCACTCTCCCCTCACGCAATCTCTCACGCATTACTGCGGAAGCTCGTGTTCCCTTTCGACCACTCTGCTCCATAGAGGCTCAATTGGTGTGATTGCCTTAAGGGGGCCGGATGCGGCGAGAAAATATGACAATTGTCTACTAAAGCCCAAGCATTCTTAGCCACCGAAAAAGCCATGAGCGCATCAGCTGGGAACAGCAAGTAAGCAAAATTAAGAAAAAACGGGGTCACAGCCAATTCAAACAATGCTTACGCCTGAGTATAGGCAATTCTCATAATTTCTGTAGCTTTTCTTCCCAAATTTTTGCACTCCAAAGTGGGCGTGCGGGCGTTGCACGAGGGCGGACCTTACACGAGTAAATATGCTATATCAGCATTATTTCTTTACCCAACTGACTCCACAGAAACTTTACACCTTATTTGTTAAGGAAATGAGTAATTATGCCGCATTTGATGGTCGTATTGTTGGAATATTTGTATCCCATTCGGAAATTTCGCTATTACAACACCCCTAAAAATTATTCCTGCAGCTAAATAATAGCAGGTAATTTCACCCGCGCTTTCATTGTCTGCTGGCTTATTATCGTTGCTATTAAAGGTCTAGCCTCTCGGCTCCCCTGAACCCTCTGGCTCCTTTCTTCTGCCGGCATATGTTTTGAAATACCCTTATGAAAATGGATTTAGAGTTCCTTTAGAACTCCTAATGAGTTCCTATGGAGTCAAAAGGGACTCTATAGGAACTCGCGATCTATAGAGTCGTCTGCATAGAATCTCTATAAGAAGTCTATAGAAACGTTTCTATAGAAACAAGTCATTTCACACACAATAGATGTTCTATAGAGGGTGTATTGACGTCCTATGTACTGAATTCTATAAAGTAATTTTTATAGAATGTCTTTAAAACTTCTAACGCGACCTGTCTATAGAATGGCTCTCCATTCGTTCTCTATAAATGTTCTATAGAGATTGTAATGATATCATATGTACTAAATTCTATAAAATAATGTCTATAGAAAGTTTTTAACACTTCTAATGCGGCTTGTCTCTAGACTGACTCTCCATTCACGCTCTATAAGCAGTCTATAGAGGGTTTATTGTCATCATATGTACAATATTCTATAAAATAATGTCTATAGAAAGTTTTTAACACTTCTAATGCGACTTGTCTATAGACTGACTCTCCATTCACCCTCCATAAATGTTCTATAGAGGTCGTATTGACATTTTATGTACCAAATTCTATAGAAAAATGTTAATAGAACCTTTTCAGAACTTCTAATGCGGCCTGTCTATAGAATGGCTCTACATCCTCCATAAAAGTTCTATAGAGGTCGTGTTGACATCTTATGTACCAAATTCTATAGAAAAATTTATAGAACGTTTTCAGAACTTCTAATGCGGCCTGTCTCTAGACTGGCTCTCCATTCCCGTTCTAAAAGTGTGCCATCATATGGCATACGTACTGAGTTCTGTAAAGGAACGTTTATAGGAAATTAAACAAGCTAAAGTGCGGCCTGTCTAAGAACGGCTCTATATTTTCACTCTATAAACAGTACCCAGTATCCAGTGCATCGCCGGATTATGGGTCCAGTGCCGCGCGCTGGATGCATGGGGCGCTGGGCAAGCGCGGCGTACTGGGAGGCGCTGGTTACTGGTGCGAAAAACAGCTCTAGCGCGTTAAATACGTGGTGCCTGGACACCGTATGTATTTTTTTTAATACAGAAAGCAACAGATAGCGTTTTAGTACAATATAAATCGAAAAAATGAACATGTAAAAACAGAAGTGCTCTGACCAGGATTCGATCGTCGTACCTGCAGATCCCCAGCCCGGCTCATTACCGCTACGCCGCGTCAGCATAGGGACATGGGCGGATAATTTAGCTTATCAAAATCGAGAAGCAGTTTTAGTTTCACAGAGAGAAGTCTTGCACAGACGTGGTAGATGCGCTATCGGCCAGCAACTAAAACTCACGCCTGTACCTCAAAGAAAAATTTGCTCTCCATATTCAATAGTGTGCTCGGAAGTGCCATAACATCGACAGCGATTGGTATTTTAGCTTCGAAAAAAAGTCCTAAATGAACCACCGACCCGGGACGCTGCATGAATGGGCTGTTACTGCCGATTTCGATAGCCGTTTCTTGTTCTTCACGCGAGGGGTATGCAATGTTTTCTTAGTTCAGTGATGACTTTCAGTCTACACGTCTGTCTAGCCATATATATTCGTCAGAGAAACGCAGGCTAGTGCTGGGAGCCTTCGGCGACAGCACATATACCTGCGTTTATGATGCGTCACATCGGCGCTCCTCACTTCTTGTGCTGGCACTGTAGACATGAAAAAATTGTTTATTTAAAAGCACCGATGCGAAATCTGAAATATAAAGTAATTTATCCTTTTTAGACTTCTTGATTCTTGAGGTTAGACGCGCCGATAGCGTGCAGACGGACTCGGCGGATACGCTATGCCTAAGCTTCGATGGGGACTGATCTCGGCGCGGGTAGCTGGCGAAAGCTAAAATGTGTGTATTTGAGCCTCAGAACTCTTTTTAGTACAATAGGGAAAGTGGAAGCGCACGAATCGCCTCAGCCTTGTTATCGGTGCGATAATATCAAGCAGCGGTAGGCATCGAACTCGGGGTCCGTTCGAGCGCGTCTGAACGACTTCTGGATTTCATGTCCACTCCACAACACTGCGACAATGGCGATAACTCCCAGTCATACGTTACGTGCGAACTACTAAAAGAGCGGCGTCCTCCGTCTATGCGTGGTTTCGTTAAAGAATTTAGCTGTCCGCCCTGTCACAAGGCAAAATGCAAAAAACGAAAGTGATTTTCAGTGTCACATGTGCAGGAATAAACAAGGCAGCTCACGCACCTTTATTCCATGCTGCGACACGAAATAGTTCTATGACCCTAAGATATAGCGTTATTTAGGACAAGAGACTAGTATCAAGCCATGAAATTGTATAAAGCATTTAATATTCAGCAGCGCTCGTCCTTGCGTGCTGGAGCCAGCGCGGCACAAACACAACCAGCGCCGTTTCCAATGCGAGCGTCTCTTCCAGTGTGACCCAGCTCTTATCCAGCGTTCTCACTGTTCTCGAGTGAGTCCCAGCGAGCGCCAGCGTACCCAGTGCGATCCAGTGCTTAAAAAAAAGAAAGAAAAAGAAAAAAGAAAAACGCGCTGGTTTCACACTGGAAGACGCTGGTTCTTGCAATCGGCATTTCAGAGGTTTTTTTACTATCAAGTAAGAGCATCGTTAAAAAGACACTCATTGACCAAGGCAAACATCACACTAATCGAAATTAGGAAAACCAAAGAAATATAACGGAAGCGCGCATTGTGGTTTATATCGCATATGCAGGTAAATCACAAAGATGTATACCAAGAAACACTAAGCAAAACTGCGCCTTAGCAATCGCGTCATATCTATTTGCTGGCATGCAGTGACTGCAGCACTTGGGGCGGAAACAGATCGAATGCAGCCGCAAATTTCTGGCACATACCACTCAAATGCACGCTGCAGAAACGATTTTTTTTTTTTCAAGGAATCTTGAACAGTCACAGACCACATGAGCGCGATCCGCGCATGATAAGCGCATCGCCACGAAAGCAAGATAGGGAACACATAAGCGTAACCTGTACCTCACGGGTAAAATTAAACATCATCGTATATACGTTGCTGTGCGACGGACACAAGCGCACGGAAACATCACACACTGCACACGTGTACCTCCGAGGTTGTGTCGACAATTTCTGGGCTACATTTAAACGACAGCAGGAAGTTACTTCAATGAGAAACGAAGTGAGGGCACAGGCACTGCAGGTAACGGCTGCGCATAAAGTCAGTTAGGGTTTTAAGGCCAGTGACCGAGGTTGAAATCGTTAAAATCACACCGCAGCGATAGCTTACACAGGGGGCTTCTTCGATTTTCGGAGTTCTGGTAGCCCGCTGGCAGCCAGACGGCAGCCAGCTAGTTCCGGTTCTGACAGGAAGTCACGTGGGCTGGGATCCCAAGACAACCCGAACCTGCCCGAAGTTTGCAAAATCGAACGCCGGTACAGCTGGCCAAATGTAAACATGCTACCAGCACGGCAGCGCCCGGCGAGGCCGGCGCGCGCTCGGCGTAGTCGGCCCAATTATGCGTTGCCAGCTTGAAAATATATAGTCGCATTCAGGTATACGATCACTTTCGCGCGACTCGGCGCAGGACGCGTACTCGGCCAACCTCGCCTTGCGCAGCGCAACAGATGGCCTCCGACGCGGCGGATGACAAAACGCGAAATCGTGATTGTATACTCGAAAGCGATGGCTGGAGGATCCCTGCTCGCAGCGATCACGTCGACCATCGGCGACATTGATGAGTTAGCGTTGTGTCATCACAAGACATGAAAAAGCAGGTTATCGGGTACGTCTCATACGCTTAAGATTTCGCGCCGACCTGCTTGGGCTTCGATTTCAGAAAGTTTGTTGCGGCTGATGGTGCTTCTCATTTGAGGAGCTGGGGACGCGGCTGGCGCGTCAAAATGCACGTCGCCTGTGACCAGCGAAATGTTCCACACGCAAAACAACATTGGTCGCAATCACGAGAGCAATAAGCCATGCAATGTACGTGTGTCTAAATGTAGCGAGTGCAATTAGTGTGTTCTCAGATCAACGGCCTGCAGCTCAAATACATATCGGTTTCGAGCTGCCACCTATAAGCATACGACGGAGAGACGGAGCGAACACGGGCTAGTTGCAAAGCCTTCGCTAACTGCAAAGGAGAGATATACATACGCGAGATATGTCAAAAGGAACGCCACCAGAGAAATACGAACCCAAAATGTACCGCAATGTGCGAATGAGCGTCTACAACTTGCGTGGAACACGATGCAGATAACATGCACGCATGAGAGCGCGGCGCGCTGTTTACCGCCGCGAAGAAGCAATCAGGGGACACACACACACAAAAGCTTCAAACGATTCACCACGGCTCGTATCACACCGCTTCGCGATGCGGAGCGGAGCGTTAGCACCTAAAAACATAACGCTAGAAGTAAGGAAATCCGAAGATGACCGTAGACAGTTGGCTGAGCGAGGTAAATTAAGTCCTCAAGCGCCCGCGTTGCAATCCGTGAAGTCCCCGTAAAGATGGCGGCGAGCGCCCATCGCCTCTTTTAGTCGTCTGCTAGCCAGAGAACTTCCAGAGAGCAGCCAGACCAAAATCGTCCTGGCAGGTTCTGGCAGCCCGCGGGTAGCCAGAACCGTCCAGCGCGAGCAAAACGAACGCCCAGCGGAAGTGCGTATCGCGGTGGGCGGAGCAACCCGAGAAAAACGAAGACGCTCTGGCTGGCTCTGGCAGCCCGCGGGTAGCCAGAAGTGGAAAATCGAAGAAGCCCAGGGTAAATTGTCGAGATCTTGAAGGCCATGCTTTTTGCTGACTACATGTGGCATAAGCGATTCAAAAGCAAGAATACTGCATGTAATTTATTTCTGCCCTAAACTATAGCGCACAATATGAGCATGTCAATGTTTCTTCTTGTCTAGCAACATATGTATGTAGTTCGGCTCAAAGGCCGGCTCAAAACGGCACAAAACCTGCTGTAGTGGGTATTATTGTCGGAATCACGGAGGCCACAGCAGCCGCACTATTATACAGACGGCGATGGCGGCGCCGGTATTTTCGTATTCAACGCGACAGGTAGAATACGAAGCTACGGCGTGTTGTTATTGCTCCGTCTTCAACGGTTGTCGTGCGAGCTGCGTCGATGTGTTTGTTTGACCGTGTGTTATTAGGTTTGCTGTAATGAAATGAGACGTAGTTCGCGAGCACGAAAGTGCCAGAAGATGGCTTGAGTCTCGCTGTAAGCACGCCGTATGCGTGGCGCGCCAGCTAAATGTGGACCAACGATTTTCATGCCATGGAGTGCGTTCCCTTTGTCTCCGCTTGTGTTCGTGGAAAGTTTGGTGGACGGCGCAGAGAAGTAATGCGTATTATTAGCGCGCCTCAGCTCGTCCACTACCCAGTGGCTTGTTTGCTGCAAGTAACATCGCAGACGCATCACTGGAAACTTGGAGAGTGCCTTTCGACCTCGTCGTACTGTTGAAACGGTAAGCAATCGTGCTCGCCAACTACACGTGCGTTCATCCGTGTTGTGTGTGCTTCCCGTGTGTGTATAGAGTGCCTTGCGAACGTAGCAAGTGGAACACCCACGACAACAGTGAACCCTGTGCTGATACTTGCTACGCGCTGGTTGTAAGAATTGTGTACGCAACTCTATTGCCACAGTGCGGAATTGATAATCCTGATAAGCGTTTGCTTCCCCTGAGAAAAGTTTCGGAAATCGTGTTCGCCTTGTGCAGTTGTGCGTGAGCTCCCGCCTGCCTGCTAAAGTTGCATAGTAACGACCCGTCTACCTCTTCATCGATTCTTTCTTCAATGACGTTTGCTCACTTATAAATGCTTCGACGTTGTGCACAATCTCTGCTTACGAGGTTTTTGGCTAACGAACAGTTCTAAGAAAAAAATGTAAGCCAATCACAGCTTGCTACTAGTACAGCTTTATTTCCAAGGCAAGATGTGTTGACATAACTGACTTAACTAAGCATGACAGGGGAACGTTGCCTATACTAAGTAATGGAAAAAAAAAGCATTAAGTTTAGATTATAATCTGCTGCTGCGGTGCGTCCAAAACTTTATTTGATGTAGAGGTCCGCATTGTCATGACATTCGATGATTTCGAGCATTTGCTCTCTTTCCACATTAGTGCAGACATTGTTTTCGTGACTCTTTTAGGTGCTGATTGCATGTTTTCACGATATCACAGCTTTATTGTGCCACTGATTTAAGCTAACATAGAATTGATTTTGTAGTGGCGAGGCCGTGACCCACAACATTAACTACAAGATCGAGGAGCCCCAAGAAATGCCGACCCTGTGGATATATGGCTGCAGCAGCATGGCGTGTGATCTGGATCGTCATGACAGGTGTGTATGAAATGTACGTGTTCCAAAAAGGGGGCTTGGTGTCATTCATGGTGAAGTTTGTCGACACATTACTCAATGCAGCATACTAAAGAGACTAAATATTTATGCAACCTTATTGAACTTGCTACCTATTAGTGTGCATAGCCATTATGCCCACATGATTGTGTTCTGTATAAAACTATACCCAACCATTCCTGATGTTTAGTATTTCTTTTGCGTAAGTTGCTTACCTGCAAGTTACATATATTTTTTGCTTTGTACATAGTGTATTTATGACTTTTTATTGGGGTTTTATTCTTTGAAAACTATTTCCTATGCTGTACCCCTATTTGCATATTTTTTTTTCTGTTTGTGCTAGAATCTCATGCAGTTTTCTGTGCATGTAGGAATTCGAAGGGTAGTGGTCTAAATATGTCACAGGTCTAAGCACGTAGTGTGCACATCTTTGTTTATCATTGATATATTTACAGTTACTTCTCTGTTCCCATAGTAACAGCCACTGCAAAATACACATTTGGTGAGCTTTAATTTCTTGAAAATTAATATGAAGGTCAGTATTTACTAAGCTGCATTTACTTCTGTAGTACATAGGCACAGACTGATATGGATACCTTGTTGACCTACACAGGATGCCTTTTTTGTTTGTTGCATTAAATATGGGGGCTCACCCACATCTCTTACTATATATGTGGTATGCCTCATCGATTTCACTTGTCAGTTTTTACGGTGGATGAAAACAGATGAACGATGTAATCAAACATGAAGCCCCGTTGTGGAAATGTACGGCCAAGTTGGATGACCATACTGGATCTCTTATACACATGAGAAGATACCGGCCAGTTTGCCGTATGTACGCTTGACCACATGTGAAAGGGATACAGTGCACTCACTGCCTGTGACACACGACAAATTTGGTGGTATCTTTCACCGAGCAAGCCTCCCTTGCCTGCTTGCCTTTCTCAATTCTCTTGCACACTGCTGTGCATATGGCACCCTGACAAGAAAGGCTTGCTTAGATACCACTAAATTTGTCTTGTCTGTCAGGGGTAGTGTAGTCTATTCTTGTGATCAAGTGTATATTTGGTCAAATGTACATGCAACAGATTGGCCGGTGCCTCAACACGTACCTAAGACAGCACCATAATTCACTCCCCGGATCAGTATGTTCGTCCCACTTGACCATGCACCGATGGGACTGGGGCTGCGCACCTGATTTAGACTGTTCATCTGTTTTGTTCAGCTGCGGCAACCAATTGGCCAACAACATCGCTGAGGAATGCCACATAAAAAGACTGGGTCACAATCTGTTTACTGAATTGTCTGCAACCTTCGTAGTAACAAATTTGTTTGTTGCAACTAGTTTTAGGCACGTTATTTCTTGTTAAATTTTCTGCTTGACCTATAGAGCAGTTATGCAATCAGTTTTCAAAGTTACTTGATTAGTATAATTTTTGTTTTCTGTTTTTCACATGCCAGGTTGCAAGAAGGACCCTTTTTAATTAAAACTGAATTAACATTTCAATTGCAATTGGGCAGTCTTATCATTGCGCTTAGGATACATATCAGTGTACATACCTGTACTAGATTAGAAACTAATTGTTTCAATAACTCAAAAAGCACGAATATACTGTGTCCATTGTATCTGACAGTGACACCGCGACTGTGTTCCAAATACCACAAATTGGCAGTTATCCATCATAGTTTGCGAAAACAACTTAAAACATTATTGTTCCCCATACAATGCATACTTAGATGCCCAAGCTCCATGTGAGAAATTTATTATTCGCATATTAAGCATAGTACATACCAACTATGGCTAATAGCGGATGGAATATTAATTTTGTCTACCGCTCAGCAATAGAAGCCAGTAGGTCATTCCCTTTTCAAAAAAAAAATTTTCTATGCATAGTGTGACATCTGTATAGGACTCTTAGCTCATGGGTGTTCCTGCTTGCTTATGTTATAAATGGGAATGTGTTGTCATTGCAAGATGAGATTAATGTGTGACTAGGCTGTTGTCGTTCGGAGATGCTTTTTGTCATCAGCAATGATATTCTACTGCCAGGCACATTGGCCCAGTGCTGATGTCACCGAATCTTGGGAAAGTAAAAATGTTCTCAAAAGTGATTCTCAAAAGAACTGCCACTGTTTGGCAGAGTGGTGGGCAGGTGGGGCGTTCTGCCACCTTTCTGTTATAATTTTTTTCTGAAATACTGAAATGAAACTTAGCATAATGCTACAACTATATAGATATTTGTGGCATGTTTGTGCCTGCTAATACATTATGACTGAATGTTCATTACACCTTTTGAAAATTAATTTCAATTTTATTTTCCAGGCTCCACCGTCGCCGTTACTAGACGGACCAAATGAGGCCAAAAACTAGCCTTTCCTCGCTCCATTCCTGGGAAGTAAAATAGCAGGTGGTCATGTAAGAATGAACTTGCAACCATGTGGGCAGTAGCCAAAGCTCCCTACAGTTCATGCTGGTGGTGGAATGATAAGACAAACCGCAATATTTATTTGTTTACTTATTCACTTAATATTTATTTATTCATATCTCATGAATACTGTGCAGTTTTTTTAGCAAGGAGTCAGGTAAAATAAAGAAATATTGTTGCATCAAAGTAAACGTTATTTGAAAAAGCATAATTCACGTAGCACGAATTCATGGAAACTAAATTTTGAAGAAACAGAGCAGTAAGGTTAACACATCTTATATAACAAAAAATGAGATCACATTTCTGTTGGACCTAATACCATAATTTAATCTGTCAAATTAGAGATACCATATGCTGCTCTAATATACAATCACTAATTTATGAGTAGATGCGCGAAACTCTCAAACGTTGCAACAATTTCATGCTAGCTGTAAATTCATATATACAGTTTGTTGACCTTAGACATAGCAGATGGAGTCTGCAGAACTATGATATCTCTTTCTGGCACAGAGACGGGCATTAGTAAGCTTCGTGGTGTTATTTTTCTTAAACCTGCCAAATAGTCCTTCCTGCAACAGGTAGAATTCTCAAATGCCGCAAACTTAATTCAAATTAGTGCTGTGGTTGTCTCAAAAGTATTTCTGTATTTTGGATGTATTTGAGTAGGAAAATTTACAGAATTAACGAACTTGTGCTAGCTCTTTTTTTTATTTACAGTTGCAAACTAAGTCCTTTTCCTTCAAGTTTTGCTATTTTCAGCAAATTTTAATAAAAATTGATGGTGTTAATGTAAAAACTATAATTTAAACATTTTTAAATGTATCAAACCTCATCAAATTTGGTTGCATAGTTGCCGAGAAAAACGATTTTACTGTTCATGTGCATTACATAGGAGCTCCTGAGCTAGATCTCTTTTTTAGTCATTGCGTGTGTCGGTCTGGTTTGTATTTCTCACCCTAATTAGAATATTGGCTCTGATCTCAAAATTGTTTCCCTTACAACGAAATACAAGCTTTTAAACTTTTTACGATATATGCTGTACTGCTCTATGATAACCCCTGTTTGCCACATTTTTGCAGGGCCTACCAGTGCTAATTTTACACATAAACATAGACTAAAATGCTGTGTGGTTTCGGTATATGGTGTACTTATCTGTGAAAGCCATTATTTGCCACATTTTTGCAGCGACTGCCAGTGTTATTTTTGCTCAGACTAAAATGCTGTGTCGTTTCGTCAGGCTGACACAACATTGCAGTGCACATTCATATCAGTCTATTTTCAGGCTTTAGTATCCAAACATTTAATGTGCACTGCTGGAACAGGCACTCCTTTTGCAGTTTTAATGGTATGGTTTCTTGTCCTAGTCAAGCCTGTTATTGCGAGGTGTCAACTGTAATCAAGTCTGCCACTGATTCTTTTACCTCATGTTTCGTGTGTTTGCACCACCAGCTTGACCTGAGAAGCATGTTGGCAGCTACAGTTTGTGTGTTGCAAGTTCTAGTCTGAAGTGTGTATGTCACATATATGAAGCATGTATCTAGTCTGAAGTGCAATAAACATTTCAAACTGAATACTTTGTGGTTGTAGCACCAATTATTTTGCCACTGCATTTACTGTAGTCCTTATTGCCTACAGTAGAACTTTGGTAAATTGCAAGTACTTTACACACATCGGCCTAGCTTTTATAGGCATTTGCTTGTAGGGACTCGAAAGCAACTCGATAGAAATATTCTATAGAAATTTGCCTTTAGCATCTCTAAAGAAACTCGATAGAAATATTCTATAGAAATTTGTCTTTAGCACATCTAAAGGAACTCGATAGAAATATTCTATAGAAATTTGCCTTTAGCATCTCTAAAGAAACTCGATAGAAATATTCTATAGAAATTTGTCTTTAGCACATCTAAAGGAACTCGATAGAAATATTCTATAGAAATTTGTCTTTAGCATCTCTAAAGCAACTCGATAGAAATATTCTGTAGAAATTTGTCTTTAGCATCTCTAAAGCAACTCGATAGAAATGTTCTATAGAAATTTGTCTTTAGCATCTCTAAAGGAACTCGATAGAAATATTCTATAGAAATTTGTCTTTAGCATCTCTAAAGCAACTCGATAGAAATGTTCTATAGAAATGTGTCTTTAGAGTTCCTATAAGAATGCGGTGGCCAAATAACTTTTGAAACTCTATAGGAAAATTCTATAGGCAATCAAAATAAACACAATAAAGTTCTATAGAGAAAGTTCAAAAGACTTTCTAAAAAAACACATTAAAAATTTTTGTAAGGGTAAGATGCGCTAGAACGGACCGTGACGCTGTCTACAGAGAGCCGAGGCTGTAATTGCTTGCCATATTCCGCTATTCGTGCTCTGCAATCGCTTTCCCGTCATGCCTTTGTGCTCTCTTAAGCGCCGTAATGTAACGCACCGGTTCCGTGTCGCAACACCCTGCAGGGCACTGTTACGCGCCTCTTGGGCTACAGCGCGAAAGGGCCTCTATTTGACAGCGTAACAATAAAAGTATTAGGGGAGAGAGCAGACGGTGTGGGATGTGCATCGGCCGCCAGGCGATGTGAAAAGCTATGAGCGAGGGATAGGGTTGCAGCAAAGCTCTCCCGTTTATTTATTTGTTTTCCACCTTACGCCTTACTCCGCCTCACTTCTATTTTGCATAATGTCTTCCTCTGCTTGCATTTTAAGGAGCCTAAAGTACCACAGTCTCATTTTTCAGTGTATAAGAATAAAAAAGGAGGATATGTTGCTGTTAACATTCTCGCTTTATCACATCTCTGACAGAGCCTTTAAAGCTCATGTGGACAATATACTCCGAGAGCTGGGACCCTCGTTAGTACAGCGCAAGTAATGAAATCAAATTTTGCTCTTTAAGTTACACTATGACGGAAACCCGAAGTTTTCACTTTTTTTCCTCTCTGTACTTTTCTCTTCATTTATATTTATTGTTGAAAGTTGGAGCACACGGGCGAGTCGCCCCCATAAAAGAACGTGGTCCACGACATTTTTGTCTCGGCGGTGGTATAAAGTCTATCCACATGTCTGTGATGTACAAATAATAATACCGATAGTAATAATGACAATAATAACAATATAGGCTCACAGGGCATACACTGTAATCCTACACGAAGGCAATGCTTTCTGCGGCGCGTGGGTATGTAACCACGTGATATTTTTCACGGTCAGCGGGTTTTCTATGCAGCCACAAAAATTAGGCATGCTAATTGCATCTTATTAAAAGAAAGAATAGCGTAGTTTTGTCCGTAGTTAAAGCACGTAAAGCGATGCAGATTAGTGTTGCGCTGAAGTCGCTTCAGAAAGCTGCTGTGACGAGAAGCACCGCCAATGGCGTGGTAGGTGTGGCCTTTCGATGGTGCACAAGATGAGTCCGCAGAAAAACTATCGGCATTCTTCAGCGCCCAAGGAAAGCATTAGATAAACTTACCTAGACGGTTGGTCTACATTACGCTCTGTTCCACCAGCGGTGATGGCGGAAACGCGCATCGAACGTCCGTATAATTTCTATCACAATAAAATTACAGCTCGATGCTCTTATAACTACTCACAACTTCCTAATTGACGTCTTGTCAATTAATAAAATACATAAGATGGGAGATAAATATTGTAATTACTAATTACATGCCTTCAATCAAAAATTACTAGAGATTTCTCAACTCGACTACGAACCTAGTTTCATTCAAAATAATCCATCTTTTTAAAGCTCCGTTTATGATATTTCGAACGCACAACATCCAATCAAGGTTATACATAGCTCATAGACAGTTCAGTGGAGCGTATTGAACGTGAGTTTCAGTACCATCAAATGAGGTTTGTCTTTCTTTGCTGAAGTTTCACATTATTGGTGCCTGTGTACCCGTTACAAATTCGTTCAATTTCTACATCACATGCCTTGCAATTACTTCCTTTTTGCTCATTCATTTATTTACTGTTTCGTGCGCCAGAATTCAGATTTAGTAGTGGTTCATGAGCACGTAAAAGAAGTAAACGTCGGTTGATTGATGTATCAATTGCATATTTAATACAATGAACGTACCACGAGTATCAAGACTTCGGGGACTTCAAAACTAGGACTGCACGAGGGGAGCGAAGGATCACGGGACTGTACGCATCTTCTTGAAAGCGTATTAGCGCAGGCTCCGACGGATGGCAAAGGGAAGGGATAAAGCAACAAGTGTTGCATAGGACAGCTCTGAGCAGTGACAGCCGGCGCTACGAAGCGCAAAGTTCGAACCAAGCACCACGTCTGTGCTAGATGGCCCTCACATACATGACGAGTAAACTACCACGAGGGGCTCGCCTTCCGGGAAAATGTTCAGCAAATGTCACTTCCAATTATTCCAGTTCTTTTTTTCTTTTCTTTTTTTCCCCCGTCAGCCCATAGTGGCGATCTATGCCGGGCGAACGATCTTGCAACGAGAAATTTAACGGCTCGAAGGACCTGTTGCTGCGTTGTGTCACGAGAAAAACAAACAAAGGATAACCCACGGGGACGTGAGAATTGCGCGCCATCAGCACGTTGGGCACGACAGAATTGGTAGATTAGCCAAGCAGCACAGCCCCGGCAACGTGCCAATAAAACCACGTGACCGCCAAAGAGCGCCATGCTTTAGTTGCATGCGTATCGTTAGTTTACAAGGTTTTTGTGTGGTAACTTATTCGTGCTTGTGTCAACTATATTTTCGAGGTGTCGTAGCGTCTTTTTTGTTCATTTAAATGGGGCGAGCACTGCACTTTGACTTTATCTCATTTCGTTGTTGACTCAGGTGCTCGACGAACACCGAGTATCGCTAAAGCTTCTCAAGCCGTGATGATAGGGGATGCAACATTTAGTTTCAAATGCTGTTCTTGCACAGTTTCATCAAAAATTAACAAGTATATACACAGAAACTGGAGGAACACACAAAGTCTTGGGACAACACAAACTTGGAAAACACAAAAGCTTTGTGACAGAACGCAGAACTTCTGTGAGCGCTGTGATCTGTTTTGCAAACTAAACCATCCGTATTGATTTCCGACTTACCAAACGTGCGCAACCGCTATAAAAAATGAAGACACTTTTGTGCTGATGTTAGCTTCTAATAAGATCTGAACTTCGCCGCATTTGTATATTTGCGAGTAGATCTACTGCAGTATAGTGTACATATAGCGCATCACGTGATCATTCCATGGCTGATTCTTAAGCGGTCAGCGTGACCAGCAGTCCATTATAATGACTCACAGTAAGGAGTGAAATGCTGTGAAAGAGACTCGTTTTTTCACAACGCATGGAGGCCACGACATGAAGTTCGGGTTTGATCTCGCAAGCTTCATTACCGGCCTGCGAAAGGCTTTGGAAGAGACACCCACCTAGCAACCACAAACATTCCATCCGGTACGCTTCATGAACGACATTCCAGCTTTTAACATCAGTTGTGATTATGCAGGGATTTAATTTGCCTTCTCGTGGAGCGTAAAACAGTTTCAATTATGAAATAAAGGCATGTGCGGGTAGGCACTCCCACGTTCACTAACACAACTCATGAATGCTCATGACATTGCACAACGAGGCGCGGCATGGACAGTCTGAATGATAGCGCAACGAAACAGTGGAAGAGCGCTGTCAAGATTATTGAAAGCGTGTTTTAGGAGTGCACGATTATCATAACTATCCACATGGGCCTCAGGCAGCGTGCCTCTTTTCGTTGAGGTAGGTCGCGTACGTGCGTGCAGCCGGTCTGCATTACTGCATGGCAGCGGCTGAAACGAGCAATTTTCTCCTTTTATTTCATTGGGCGGAATAACAAGGTATAAATACTATATATCGCGTGCAGGAAACAGCGAGTTGTACGTCAAGCTGCGTCTAATACCCCTGTCACACGAGCAGATATAATCGCGGTTAAGCCTAACCATGGTTCACAGGATTAACCACGGTTAACGCGAGCGCTGTTTGCCACTGATACACGGACTCGGTTCAGCAAACCGACGCGATCACGCGGTCATCATGCATGCAAAATTTTTTAAACAAGTTCACGGTGTATGACTAAAAAACAATAATTATCATGCATATACAAGTTGTAATAAGATATACGCTGACTGCTTTAATACTTAAAGCCTTTAATAACTCAATAATATTGAGCAGCTTAGTTATTATCACATTAAGTCTTCCAACGATGGCTGCCGCAACCGGCGTACCATTTACCAGAGCCAAAGCATTTCATTGCGTTTCTTTTTGATCACCAAGCAGACAGTGCCGTGCAAAAGAAGAAAAAGCCCCAGAAGCCATTGAACCCCACGTTGTTGTCACTTTAGTTCTGGTGGCATATACATAGGGCAACTATCGGCTGCGATGGCATTATGGTTGTTTGAGAATAAAATACTCTCCAAATTTACGGAAATAATTCCTCGGAAATCTGCGTTTAATGTTAACGAAGCGTAACTCGTGTACCATGTACTGTCGCTGCAAAATCTTGTGCCTTAGAATGAAAGGTTCAGCAATGTATCGAGCAAGTTACTGCAATACTGTGCACAGCAGTGCAGCGATTCAGGCGAGTATTGCAAATGGAAACAAAGTAGACGGCAAGGGTCCTTATGGCCTCCGTATCATGCATGTCTTCCACATGTCGTTAATTGTACAGACATTTCTGCCATTTCTAGCCTGAGTTATTGGTAACGTCGTCGGCCGCCTTGGGTTGTATTAAACTCTAAATGCGGCACGAGTCCCGAAGCCAAGCGCACGCAGCGACACGACAACGCTGGTGTTAGTAAAGAAGTGCGAGTAAACTTAACATTTAAAAGACTGCGGTGGCACTACTCTGCAAGCGAATACATGCTGGTGAAGCCACACTTTGCCTATCGAGCGAAGCCTACTTCACGCAATAACTAACATCCTATTCGGATATCATAAGCGCCAAGCTTTCATGATTGCACATGTCAACGGGCACCTTCTGTACTTACCCATAGCGCTTGCTCATGTGGTTTTCCATTTTCAACCGCAGCTGCTTCATGTTGTACGGCGTTTCTCCATGTTCAGCCTGGCGTTAAGTTCCCCCAAAATGTTCGCGCATATGCGCGCATTCCGTGCATTCGAGCGCAACGCCCCAAGGTAACCCTTCCAAATGCGTATAAGAGCCCGTGTTATCGTTTCTGACCAGTTGCTGCGCCTTTGCCTCATTGACATTTCGATCGACGCTGGTACACACGCAACAGCCATGGCGTCCGCCATCTTGCCCGTTTCTCCGTTTGCGAGAGTAAACCGAGGTTGCCAAGCTCGGTTGGCGGTAACCATAGTTGGGAGGCTTACTACGGTTACCTCTGTGGTGTAGCTAGCGGTAACTGCGGTCAGCCGTGGCCGTAGTTAGCTTAACCTCGTTTAAGGCTGTCCGTGTGCCAGCGGTATAAGTCGGAAGCATTTTTGCCGTCGCCATGCGTCATTGGTAACGAACTGAAATGCGCGTCATGGTTATGACGCCAGGCGCCGACGCATGTGTTGCGCGAAGTTTCCATTCTGACTTGCTTTCCTTTGTACTATAACCTAATTACGCATGCACTGTAGGACAAAGTTAAGGGTATGCGAGACAACATACAGTGAAAGCATCTCTAAGCACACCGCTAAAGAGAAATAAAGGACTGCGGCAGATCCAACGCATCTGTTGCAGTCTACATTTAACGCTTCAGTGCCTGCGACGAATACCTGATCGATCAATCATAACAATCACGCGATCACGGAGGCCTCCTTCTGTCCTCCTTTTTTCATGTCGTGAAAAAAGGAGGAAAAACAAGACTGGCGGTATAGAGACCGCGGTATTGTCCAACCTGATTGGGTTCTTTTGCAGAGCAGGGTATCCTTTTTATTAAAACGGTGTTGCAAATAAATCAGTTGTAGGTCAGCACCCTGTGTGTCTCCTTTCAGCAGTCATCCTTTGTCTACAATTCGCTGTGATTTACCTACACGTACGTAGCTACAGCAAGCAGGTGTTAGGCATTGTGCGCCCTTGGACGACAATTGCAAGCCGTTTCACTGCCTTTCCTTCTATCTATGTCTCTGCATATTTTCTTCATTATTATTATTATTATTATTATTATTATTATTATTATTATTATTATTATTATTATTATTATTATTATTATTAAAACAACAAGTACAGCAGGCTTCAGGAATTCTCTTGGCTGAAGTAACGCGACAGCAACATTCACTCATTCCCTGCGACACCAACATCCTCCCACAGTGAAGATAACAATGCTATGGCTATTTCCTTATGATGCATTTATATATAGAAGGCTTATATTATGTATACTTTTTTAATTTAAAAATAATCATTCAGTCGAGGATGGAGAAACCTACTTATTCCTTAGTTTTTTGGGCGTTTGAGCATCGTGACATTAGCTTCGTGGTCAGTGTAATAAGTTGATACAAGTTCAACGAAAACAATCCTATTTTGTGATGAGCTTGAATATCCTACTAATAAGTAATCCCCAAGCGGGACGCCTGGGGATTACTTATTTCAGAGATTAAATCTTCTCCAACCTCTTTGGACTCGTTGTCCTCTGCATGCCATGTCTGCGACACGTCTGCACCTTGTTAGCAGCCGTTATGAAAACCCTGGGTAGGGGATTATTTACCAGACCATACTTCTACTACGGATGTCACGAGCAAAATGATGGAGTGCCGTCTACTAGATTTTCGCCAAAGAACATCTGCAGTGCAGATATTTATTATGTCCTGTCCGCTAAGAATCGTGTGGGAGTAATTGCATTTGCAAAATAAGTGTGCCTCTTTGTCCTTCAGACATTGTTTTTGGTAGAGACGTGATGCTTGATGTTGATGTTGCTTTCCGCCAACAGGGTGGTTACTAACGTACTTCATATTTTGGGTATGTACCATGTTTGAGGCTGATCATCTACATATTCATGTACGGCTTTCTTGTGTCATTGATGCCATTAATTAATTATTTATTGATTGATTTACTTTCAGGTTCTTGAGGCACTACAGAATGGAGTGGGGGAAACATAACAAACAATTTGGGCAAATAACAATGGATTTAAGCAAAGGCACCTTGAATGGCGTTCTTGAAGTCAGTACTGTCCGTGATCTAGGGACCTATAACGTAAAACTATTCCAATATGTTTTTATTCCAATCGCCTGACGTCAAATTTGCGTAAGCTCCAACGCAATCATCGGGCGGTGACCCGCAGGGTTGTCTGAACAATCCAATCAAACAATCTCCTCGTTTATAGGAGGTCCCTTTTGTTTGCTTTAAAAACGAATAACATTGCCTACACTGAGCGGCTTGTTTTATCTAATTGGCTGACAAAAGGCGAGGAGCACGCTCAAGTGGAGGGGGAGTCAATGGGGCCGAGCCAGTGCACTGAAAATCGATAACCGGATGAAGAGGGTGGCGCCGGTATCGGCGATTGGTCCGCTTTCCCTTACTTAGCTTGCAGTGGCTGGTCGAAAATCGCGGTGGCATGCAATGGACGGTTAAGCATGCCGCTAAAATGGATCCTCAGCGAAGAAGAGTTGGCAGAGAGAGGTCGTAAACGAGCTGAAAGTGCTCGAAAACGTTAACTGCCCAGCAAAAAGTTATTTTGTATGCAAATTAACCCAAGCTCTACGGCAGATGCGAGTAGCCAGTGCCTGTATGATCGGTGGCAGCCATCTTTGATTCTTTTCGGAACGGAGAAGCCTGCGGCTATTCAGAAGAGAATTCAGTTTTGTTCGGCTTATTATTACATCTTTAACGCGTACACGTCACACTGACGCGGTGAGTTCTCGCGGTTTTGTGACGTCGCGTGACAGGCAGAAGAAGTGGGTGCAGCGCGAAAGTTTTTAACCAATAGCCGAAGGCTATTGGCGAAAAGGCGTCGAATCAGAAATTTTTTTTTTGTCAGGTCTAATCATGAATAATCAGTGTGAACACGGCATATGAGATGAGGAGCTATCGCGGTTTTCGTGACGCGACGTGAGAGAAAGGCGAAGTGCGGGTGGTCCAAAAAAGGTTTCGCCAATCGGGGAGGGCTGATTGCAAAATTGTAATAGAAAAGTTTGGAATAGCTTTACGTTATAGAGCCCCTAATTTCAAAGTTTTCAAATTCAAAGTGGTGTACTCGCCATTTAGACGAGTATAGCAATGCGCCGCCATTTTTCCAGAACAAGTGCTATGCGATGCGTACAATGTCTTTGTCGTCTGTTTCAGTATCTCCTGTTGCGACCTCCGAAAAAAATTGGGGTGTGTGCCATGTTAGAGGCATATCTTCAATAATGTGACGTATGTCTCCTCGGTGCCGCCAACGCTATTTTCACGAGCATGGCAATATGTCCTCCAGAACGATCACTTAAGTTTGCGAGCTAGCACAACGAGTGGTGATCTGTCACGCCCTTGAATGGACGGCAATAAAAGCAAGGTCGAAACTTTGAAAGGGCCCATACGACAGCGAGACACTTTCTCCGCAGTGGTGTAGTTGGACTCTGGGCGCCATATAGTGTGACTTGCGAAGGCGATAACTCTTTCGACGCCCTCCTGTCATTGTGTGAGTACAGCGCCCAGACCAATGTTACTGGCGTCTGTATGTATTTCAGTCCCGGCCTGTTCGTCAAAGTGTCCAAAGACGGACGGCGAAGCCAGGCTGTATCGGAGTTCGGTGAAAGCTGCTTCTTGTTCAGTGCTCCGAATGAACGGCATATCGTATGTTGTGAGACGAGTAACCGATTAAGCAATCTTTGAAAAATTACTTATGGAGCGCAGGGAGTACGCGCAGTGACCCAGGAAGCGCCGGGCACTTTTTAATCGGTGCGCGTCGGAAAAAAAGGCCACAGCGGCAGTTTTGTTCGGATAGGGAAAGACCCTTCCACGCTCATGACATGACCGAGAAACTTTAGCTGTTGAAAGTCAAAGTGGCATTTCTGCGGCTTTAGTGTAAGGTTAGCCGATCGGATTGCCTCAAGAACTTGGCATAGTCGGATGAGATACTCGGAAAAGCTGCCTGAAAAAACGACCACATCATCTAAGCAGACGAAGGAGCTTTGTCACTTCAGGTCGGTCAGCACAGTGTCCATCATCCGTTGAAAAGTTGTTGGAGCAGAGAAGAGACCCAACGAAAGCACCTCGAACTCGTAAAGACCATCCGGAGTTATAAAAGCAGTTTTTCCAGGGTCCCGCTCATCGAATCCAATCTGCCAATAGCCACTTCTTGAATCAAGTGATGAAAAATACTTAGCTCGCCGTGGCCGGTCGAGAGAGTCATCGATGCGCGGCAGCGGGTAGATGTCTTTTTTGTGATGTTGTTGGTTTTTCGGTAATCAACACAAAAGCGAAGCGTGCCGTCTTTCTTGACGAGTGGGACCGGTGATGACCACGGACTGCTTGAAGGTTGGATAGCGCCATCGTCAATGATTTCCTTTACTTGTGCTTTAATTGTCTCGCGTTCTTTCTGTGACGCATGATACGGCTGCTGGTGGATAGGACGTGCATCGTCGTGGGAGTTTTTTCTGTGCTACGTGATTGGCGCTTGACTAACTTTAGACTGATAAACAAAGCACACTTTGAATTCAAATAATAGTTGCCGGAGTGCTTTCTTTTTCTCCTCGAGCAGCTCCTTATTTATGTCAATGCTTGCGAGTGAGGTTTCATCGATGTGGGTTCTTCAGATGCAAAACACTCACTGACGTCCTTCAAGGCTTCAGCGTAGGCGATGTCAGCGCCGCGAATAAGGTGTCGATGTTGATCGGTAAAATTTGTAAGCAATAGATCAGCTCAGCCATCCCGAAGGTCGACTGTGACTCGTGCCGCGCAAATTCTTAGGGTCAGCAAAAGGGAAATGTTGCCTTCTTCTAGGACTTCACCATTGCGCACTCCTTTTGATATCGCCTAAACTATAACACTGGAAAGGGGCGGTATCATGACGCTGTCGTCGGAAACGCGGAGACCGGCTCTATGGTGGCAGGCATCATCTTGTGTCGTAGCTTTCCTCGTAGAGAAAGTGATGCAATGTTTCCTGGGGTCGATGAGGGCACCATATTACCACGAAAAATTCATCCCAAATATTAAATCACGCGAACATTCACGCAGAACAACGCAGCCAGCGAGAAACGTTGAATTTCGTATTCTAGCAGTGCTCACGCCAAGCAGTGCGACAACGTGTCCGCCAGCTGTAAGAACTTGCGTCCCGGTCCAAGGCATAATAACTTTCTTGAGAAGGCTCGCCAATTTTTGGCTCATAATCGAATAATCAGCACCAGTGCCTACTAGCGCACGGACGGTAGTAGGCACATACCGCCTACTACCGTCGACGAGCACAGGTATGTTCATTGACAGCTTGTTTCCAGGGTGACGTACAGGCGGCGTGAAATTTCTAGATACAGACGTCGTCTAACCTCCATCGAGTCCACGTCACGTTGATTGGAGGTCTTCAGCGCGTCTCGTATCAGCGGCCTCGCAGTTACCAGAGACCTCGAGACGGATCGAGTGAATTGCCATTACGCTCTTCCACAAGACCCAGTTGTACCCAAGTTGGTCGCGTTATTCGTGATGAGTGTCAGAGTGGCGTTGAAATATCGGCTCCTTGCGCGTCATTGGGCGGTAAATAGGCTTTATTAGTTAACCCCTCTTTTTCTGCTGCGTTTTAATGCGAAAGCATCAGATGGTCCATTGAGAGAAAAAGCCAGCGTCTGTAGCAGCAAAACGGCACCTAAATTTCCATTGGCTGCGACGCCACGTCATGTGAGGGCCTGGACGGAGCACAAATCAGAGTTGGCTCCAATGCAAAGTTTCCTTTTAAGACAACGCTCCTCCTGTGTGATCGGAGACCTTTGCACAACTGAAACGCAGTAGACTAATTAGACGCTGCAGGGCTGTTGCCATGCCGTCTTACTGATGTGCATGGCATGCCTTCGTGTTTAGTGACACAAACAGGTGTGCCTGCGCGCGTGAGAAGTTGCGCAACACAATGCACTCCTGTCCTACACGCACATGGTGCTCTGGCGCAATAATCGTGAGTAAAGCGCAGGCTACTCTGCCGTTTTCATACATAAGCAATTCAAAATTTATTTTCCTCGTGGCGGAAATCTGTTTGGCTATGTTGGGAATCAGCGTGTAAAAGAAAGGCAGTACTAGCTACACAATGAAGAATGCAACTACATTGACAACTGACTTTGAGGGACAACAAGGTCGCACTACGTGCCAAACACCCCATATACATTCTCTTTTATCACTATGCGGTATTCCTACCCACTGTGGCGGTAGTTGGGGAAACAAATAAGCGAATGAAGTTGTCTCCCCACTCCTGGCCCCTTTGAAAACACACGAGAGAGAGCTCGGTCAAGAAAAAATTAGAAGGAAATCTGCTCTACTACTAAAGATAAGTGTTAATGAAAAAAAAAAGATCGCCTTTGGAACCTACCCGTACGTTCACCAGGACAACTTCATGAGCTCTCTTGGCGCAGGTGCTAAATGAAGACTACAGGATACCTTTCACGTGAATGGGAAACGCTATAACTTTGGCATCCACTACGTTATCATTGACAAAGTCATACCTGCCACATAGGCTGGACCACTCTTACGCATTGTTATAACTGCGGTTATTACGAAGCTATGAAACAGATATTGCATACTTTTTTCTTTAGCTCTAACAAGTTCTTTCTTTAATTGCATGGAACATATAGTGCAATTAACCCTGTGCAGGTGAATTACCCAAAGAGGTGGACGTTTCTTGCGCGACAAATTACAACGTCCAGATTGCTGGTTACTGAGAATAAGTAATGTAAAGAAACGGACAGCCGGCACCTGTTTCAACTAAAGATGGCAGGTGATATATTACTTGAAGTCCCTGCATATTCCAGTGATACATCTAGTTTCAGCGGCGAATGAACAAGCCTTCTAACGCTCCACGGAAGTTACATAGCACCTTAAGTGTCATAATGTTCCACCCAAACAGTAGCAGGCGTTGCACTTCTTGTTTTCCTACCCTGGTGAAATAGGCCTTCTTGAAATGTGGTACAACCGAGGTTAGGTTTATGTTAGAAGAACGCCTGAATCTTTCGCCAACGTCATACGTGTAAAATATTCAGAGGATTTAATCGTGTATTTTTTAATATATTACTTTTCTTTTTTTGTCACAACTGCTAGACTCTTTCATCGCCTCCCCTTCCCTATAATAAACATAATTGGTTGTCAGCATAGTAGCTTGAAACCATATTAAATGAAACATATTAACCTGGAGAAAACGCTGCAACTGGCGGTTCAAAAGTAAATAGAGTATCCAAAGCCACTCCCGCATAGTTTCAATGCGCCGCATATTCATGGCGGTTCTTTCTTTTTATTGTAAATAAGTTGCGGTAGCAGAGCACTAAAGACAACAGCTGAAAATGCGCATATAGTTTCTCAATCGCCGATCCTTCGGGTGCACGAAATGGCACAGTTGCCTTGAAAATGGGAAAATTAAAAATGAATAGTACGTGAGAATGCCTAAACGACGTCGCACAATAAGCCAGTAGAAACGATTTCACAGAGCGAATACAGATCACTGTCGCAGAATGCGAAAGTTTCAGAAACAGACAGCAATGTCACACAGCTTGGGAGCACGCCAGTTTGTAATCCAGGAGTAGACCTTATTCGCGAAATTAACACTGGGGACAAGCAAAACAAATACAGACAAGCGCTTGTCTATGCCGGTTTGGCTTGTCCCCTGCGTCAATTCCGCACTTCAAGTCAACTCGGTAATATAAAGAGTAACCTCAAAAGCAGACAGACAAACTATTTCTTTTCTCACCCTCTGCTGTCCTAGATATTCGTATGATTCTCTAGTAAAGGAAAATGTAATTGTTGCACGAAATAATGGCACATATTGCATGACTAAAAAAAAACTACCCGCTATCTTTTAAATATTAGATGAGGGGATGGAGGGGACCATTCTTTCTAAATTTTTATTAAATTTCAGAAATAGGAAGTTTGGCCGCAAGTAGGCGCGGCTATCCCAACATGATAGACTGGAGAACAACTACAAAACGATGATGAAAACACAAAGCAGTGTCCCAATTCGATAACAAAATGGCAAACACTAACTAAACACCACCCGCCGTGGTGGCGTAATGGTTTTGGCGCCGCGCTGCTAAGGCCGAGGCCGCGGAATCAAATCCCAACCGCGGCGGCCGCATTTCGATAGGGAGAAATGTAAAAACGCTTGTTTACCTTGCATTAGATGCACTTTACAGAATCCCAGGTGGTCGAAATCAATCCTCAGTCCCCCCATGCAGCGCGCCTCACAGTCTTAGCGGAGTGTTGGCACGTAAAACCCTGGAATATTTTTTTCAACTGAGATAGTCGGTAGATGAACCCTCTGCTCATTCACCATTTCTTCACATTTACTGAGCATTTATAATCAGGAAACATCAATAACAGCGCAGGTTATGCCATGACATCCATATAAAGCAAGGGCGGGGAAATATTTACGGTTAATTGGTGATCTTTCTTCGCATCACAGGGGAGGTCAACTTTTCTCGCGCGAGAGATAGCTTACGTTGTATGCGAACATTAATTATTGAACACATATACAACCGCCTACTCAGATGGGGGAGTGTCTTATTGGCTGACTTCCTTTCAGCAGCGGTCCCTCTTCCCGAGGAGGCAAAATCCCAACGTATATGGCCAGAGCTTGCCGCCTATCGAGCAATGCATAACGATTGGAATGCTGCTTAGAGTACTTACTGTCTTCGTTTTTTCGCTGTTGCGTTTCACCCGGATCGGGCATCAAAAACTTGCACAGTTCCCAGCTCAGCCGCATACTTAGTGTTCTCCGAGCCAGAGAAGCGTCACCCGAAGCACCTGGTGGAAGGACTGGATCACAGCGGCGGCGGAGACCCGTACCCTATCCCTTCGGTTCGACCTGTTGGAGCAAAATGAAGGGCTCCGAAAGGCACCTCGCCGTTTAGCGGTGAGTAGACATCGCCGTCAAGGCGCCGATGGCCAAGAGGCCGCTTACGAGTGCTATTAGCGGGCCCGAGAACAAACACGGCCGCCTTTGAGGAAAAGACCCTCGCCTGATAAAACGGACCCATGGTAGAGCGCGGGGTCGAAGCACGGCGTGTGCCATAGAGCGAAGCCCTTCGGGCCTGGCGAAATCATGACCGGGGGGCTAATTGAATGGAACGCCGGCCGGCCCTTCAGTGTGCCTGTGCAGCAAGCCGCCCTTACCGTTTACCATCAGGAAGGTCGCTTAAAAGATAAAGCGAGATGGGGTCCGATGTGCCCGGTTGCATGAAAAATGCGTGCGTGGCGATAGCCGAATGGTGTATTAGGGGTCTCCCGTCTTACTTAGTAAGCCCATGTAAAAACCATCAAGCAAGAAAGAAGGAAAAAATGACTGATGCAGTGTTATCCAACTGCCCAAAAACCTACCCGCGCGAAATCGACTTTTTTTGCTGAGCAGCGTATTAGCGTGCAAGCGCCCCAATGAAAACCTTCCTTCGATAGGTAATGCAACCTGAACTTTCGGCGTAATTTACTTTCGCTCATTACAACAGATTTTTCGCGAGTGGCGCAAAGCTTTTTCCCCTATTTTCTCCACGCTTTATCTCCGAAGCTCGCGCATATTGTTGTGAAACATAAACTTGCTATTTTCGGTCACCGTCTAGTCTGCAACTTTCTACGCCGCTCATTACAGTATACGAAACAACGTCGGTGTGAGTATGCAGAGTTTTCATAAACGAAGCTTGGCAATAACGCAGCAGCTGTCCAGTGTGTATACGGTGTACCTATTTGCATTTCGACGCTATCTGCATTAATTCTAGAGTAGAGGGACTGTTTAGCGACTATAGTTTTGCCCTGCCAACCAAGTGTGATGAGAAATAATTTTTCGGGGAATATACAACCGCTCTTTAGATGGTTCGCTCGAGAAAGCACTACTGTTAACAGTAGAGTTTATTACTCACTTAAAGTAAGAAAAACGTCTGCCTTACCATAATAGAGTACATTAAACTGTCATAACCTATATTTTCTGAAAGACTTGTGCATAAAACTGGCAATCTTTCGCCTAGTTCGTCATACAGCACTACGTCCAACTTGAGCGCTATATTGTGGTACACTTTGCAGCGTGCACTACACCAAAATTACAGCATGATGGATTATTTTCTACCCTGCTATTTTCATTTACACAGAAAGTTTATATGTCACGTATAATTATCGTGCAAATTATTCCGGTGCACTAGTAGCCATTCTTGGGTATTCGCAAGAATTTATGCTGGAGAAAAAACTCTCAGGGAAAGGCGCCTTAAAGATGAAAGATTATATCGTTATCGCAACTCAAATTGGCACAATTCTTACTGCAATTTCGGAGATCAACTTTTCAACTCGACAGATGTGCTGATTACGACGAAGAACATATGCGAATGTGCTAACACAATACGTTCACACGGAAAAAAAGCAAGCGCTTACTATAGTTCCGAGTAAATAGCGTCAAGCAGGTTACTGGAAAACAAGACACGAAACGAAGTCAGGAAACTACCGACTGAAGTGTACTCGACGAAGGTAAATGTATATCTACACGTGAATCTACACGGAATTTTTATGCAACAGCTGATCAGGCAATTTCCGCCGTTTTTAGACGACAGGATAGTGTCCTTAACTAAGGTAAAAGCTAATGAAACTTTGCAGAGAATATAACTTGGACAAAATGTTGAAAAACATTGTCAGAAGCAGACGAGATCACATAGAGGTGTTCTTTAGCGCGAAAACGCACAAACCTGACGTACCGTTGAGAGCTATTGTTTCAGATAAGGACACGTGGCAGAAGTCTGTCGCGATGTTTCTGCAAATAAAGTTAGCCGTTCTACCCGTGAGTGACCCGTTTTAAATACATAACTCCGACGAAGTGATTGACTTTTTGAGGAAAAACTCCGATCGAGGTTTCCGAGTCTTCTCCGTCGATGATAAAGACCTTTACTATTCTATTCCTCGCAATAACGTGCTGTCAGTTCTTTCGCAGACGATTGATTAATTTGGTGCCACCCGTTTTCAGAAAAATGCTGGGCTGTCAAGTAACCAAATTTTAGAACTTTTGAGCTTCTATTTGTCATCAACATTCACTACATGGAATGATACCATCTATTTGCAGAAAAAGAGAGTGCGTCGGTTCTTGCATTGCCCCGCTCCTCAGTGATTTGTTTTTAGCTCGCCTAGATGTCGCCATGTCAGGGAACCTTAATCAGACTAATGTTTTTAAAATATTTCGTTATGTGGCCGATTATTTGTTTTGTATTCAGTGTTTTCCGGTTGACCTTGAGACTGAGGTTTCCATGGTGGTACCAGTAGTCAAAGAATGCCTTGCCCCCCTTGATGTTACCCACGAGCTCGCACAGAATGACACGATCCGGTTTTTGGATCTGCGCTTAGCTTGTTCCGATATTCACACGTGTTGGTACTGTGAACCTCGTGCCAGCAAAACACTTCTTCCGTTTTATTCGGCCCATTTCATGTTGGTCAAGAGAGGCATTGCTAACCTTTGCCTAAATAAGGCTTTGCGAAAATCGTACCACCATACCGTTTTGTCTAGCTTTGCTTCTCAGTGCAAACTGCTTTCGCAGGCTGGTTTTCGCATGTCCTTACAAGTGTCAGTAGCAGAACGGATTTTAAGAGAGTTTAGAAAAGACAATCACCACGAAGTTAATCCTAGAGGAAGCATTATCCCGCATATCCACACTGTCTCACATAATCTGAAGAAAATCGCCAAGCGAGCGAATATTCGTGTGGTGCTTTCTGTCCCTAACAAGCTTATGAGGATTTGCAGGCTTACTAATCCGAATAAGGAGGCTCCTCCTAGCTGTGATAATAATAAAAAAGTTTGTTAATTGCAGACATTGTGTTGTTTGTTGTTTTCCACTCAAGTGCGGAAAGATTACGTCGGAAAGACTGGCCGATGTTTGAATGATAGGCTGAGCGAACATTGTTACAATGCTTAGAATTGTATTACAGCTGGGGGGTTTCTTGCGCAGCACTGCAAAAGGTGTGGTTGCGAACCGGGGGCGCTATAACATAAAACTATACCAAACTTTCCTATTCCAATTCTGCTATTAGCCCTCCGAGATTGATCAAAAACTTTTTTCGACCACCCCCACTTCACTTGTCTGTCACGCGACGTCACAAAAACCGCGATAGCTCCCCATCTCATATGATGTGTACACACTGATTATGCATGATTTGACGGAAAAAAGAAAAACAGTTATTTCTGATTCGACCCTTTTTAGCCATTAACCCTCGGCTATTGGTAAAAAGTTTTCGGGCTGCACTTACTTCACCTGCCTGTCACGTGACGTCACAAAACCGCGCAAACTCACCGCGTCAAAGTAACATGTACGCGATAGAGATGCATTAATATGCCGAACGAAACTGAATTTTCTTCGGAATAGCCGCAGGCTGCCCCGTACCGATAGGAATAAAAGATAGCTGCCGCCGATCGCTGAGACGCTGGCTACTCGAAACTGCGGGAGCGCATGGGTGTATTTGCGTATAATAAAGCTTCTTGCGTGGCCGTGTAACGTTTTCGAGCACTTTCGGCACGTTTACGACCTCATTCTGCCAACTCTTCTTTGCTGAGGGTCAGTTTTAGCGTCATTCTTAAGCTTCCGTTGCATGCCACCGCGATGTTCGACCAGCCACCACAGGCTAAGTAAGGAAAAGCCGACCAATCGCAGACGCCGGCACCACCCTCTTCATCCGGTTATGGATTTTCAGTGCACTGGCTCCGACCCAGCGGATCCCTCTCCACTTGAGCGTTCTCCTCGCCTCTTGTCAACCAATTAGATACGACAAGCCGCTCAGTGCCGGCAATGCGTTATTCGTTTTTCAAGCAAACAAAAGTGACCTCCTATGAACGAGGATAGCGTTTGATTTGTCTGTACAGACAACCCTGTGGGTGACCGCCTGGTGCTTGCGTCGATGGTTACGCAAATTTGACGTCCGGAGATTGGAATAGAAACATATTGGAATAGTTCTACGCTATAGGGTTCCTGTTTTGGAAGAATACATCATTCTAGGTCGTAGTCATAATCATACAAGAGAAAACATTGAAGCAAAAGCTATCATAGGTCTTGGCCATGCATGTGTAAGCTCACCTTCATTGTCGTTATCAAGCGATGAACTGGCGCATCTCGGACTGCCGCCACAGGCTGTCTGAATATGTTTTTACACATGGTTACTTTTGCTCCGGACAGGCCGCCATTGGAATCTGAACCTGGCAACGTTTAACGTTAGAACGCTATCTAGTGAGGTGAGTCTAGCAGTGTTATTGGAGGAATTAGAGGGTAGTAAATGGGATATAATAGGGCTCAGTGAGGTTAGGAGGACAAAAGAAGCATATACAGTGCTAAAAAGCGGGAATGTACTATGTTACCGGGGCTTAGCGGAGAGACGAGAACCAGGAGTCGGATTCCTGATTAATAAGGAAATAGCTGGTAACATACAGGAATTCTATAGCATTAACGAGAGGGTGGCAGGTCTTGTTGTGAAACTTAATAAGAGGTACAAATTGAAGGTGCTACAAGTCTATGCCCCTACATGCAGTCATGATGACCAGGAAGTCGAAAGCTTTTATGAAGATGTAGAATCGGCGATGGGTAAAGTCAAAACAAAATAAACTATACTTATGGGCGACTTCAATGCCAGGGTAGGCAAGAAGCAGGCTGGAGACAAGTCAGTGGGGGAATATAGCATAGGCTCTAGGAATAGCAGAAGAGAATTATTAGTAGAGTTTGCAGAACAGAATAATATGCGGATAATGAATACCTTTTTCCGCAAGCGGGCTAGCCGAAAGTGGACGTGGAGGAGCCCGAATGGTGAGACTAGAAATGAAATCGACGTCATACTCTGCGCGAACCCTGGCATCATACAAGATGTAGACGTGCTCGGCAAGGTACGCTGCAGTGACCATAGGATGGTAAGAACTCGATTTAGCCTAGACTTGAGGAGGGAACGGAAGAAACTGGTACACAAGAAGCCATGGAATCAATGAGTTAGCGATAAGAGGGAAACTAGAGGAATTCCGGATCAAGCTACAGAACAGGTATTCGGCTTTAACTCAGGAAGAGGACCTTAGTGTTGAAGCAATGAACGACAATCTCATGGGCATCATTAAGGAGTGCGCAATAGAAGTCGGTGGTAGCGCCGTTAGACAGGAAACGAGTAAGCTATCGCAAGAGACGAAAGATCTGATCAAGAAACGCCAATGTATGAAAGCCTCTAACCCTACAGCTAGAATAGAACTGGCAGAACTTTCTAAGTTAATCAACAAGCGTAAGACAGCGGACATCAGGAACTATAATATGGATAGAATTGAACAGGCTCTCAGGAACAGAGGAAGCCTAAAAACACTGAAGAAGAAACTATGAATAGGCAAGAATCAGATGTGTGCGTTAAGAGACAAAGCCGGCGATATCGTTACTAATATGGATGAGATAGTTCAAGTGGCTGAGGAGTTCTATGGAGATTTATACAGTACCAGTGGCACCCATTACGATAGTAAAAGAGAGAATAGCCTAGAGGAATTCGAAATCCCACAGGTAACGCCAGAAGAAGTAAAGAAAGCCTTAGGAGCTATGCAAAGGGGGAGGGCAGCTGGGGAGGATCAGGTAACAGCTGATTTGTTGAAGGATGGTGTTCATATTGTTCTAGAGAAACTGGCCACCCTGCATACGCAATGCCTCATAACCTCGAGCGTACCGGAATCTTGTAAGAACGCTAACATAATCCTAATCCATAAGAAAGGGGACGCCAAACACTTGAAAAATTATAGACCGACCAGCTTACTGTCCGTTGCCTACAAAGTATTTACTAAGGTAATCGCAAATAGAATCAGGAACACCTTAGACTTCTGTCAACCAAAGGACCAGGCAGGATTCCGTAAAGGCTACTCAACAATAGACCATATTCACACTATCAATCAAGTGATAGAGAAATGTGCAGAATATAACCAACCCTTATATATAGCTTTCATTGATTACGAGAAAGCGTTTGATTCAGTCGAAACGTCAGCAGTCATGGAGGCATTACGGAATCAGGGTGTAGATGAGCCATATGTAAAAATACTGGAAGATATCTATAGCGGCTCCACAGCCACCGTAGTCCTCCACAAAGAAAGCAACAAAATCCCTATAAAGAAAGGCGTCAGGCAGGGAGATACGATATCCCCAATGCTATTCACAGCATGTTTACAGGAAGTATTCAGAGGCCTGGAGTGGGAAGAATTGGGCATAAAAGTTGATGGAGAATACCTCAGCAACTTGAGATTCGCTGATGATATTGCCTTGCTTAGTAACTCAGGGGACCAATTGCAATGCATGCTCACTGACCTGGAGAGGCAGAGCAGAAGGGTGGGTCTGAAAATTAATCTGCAGAAAACTAAAGTATTGTTTAACAGTCTCGGAAGAGAACACCAGTTTACGATAGGTAGCGAAGCACTGGAAGTGGTAAGGGAATACATCTACTTAGGGCAGGTAGTGACCACGGATCCGGATCATGAGACTGAAATAGCCAGAAGAATAAGGATGGGTTGGGGTGCGTTTGGCAGGCATTCTCAAATCATGAACAGCAGGTTGCCACTATCCCTCAAAAGGAAAGTGTATAACAGCTGTGTGTTACCAGTACTCACATATGCGGCAGAAACCTGGAGGCTTACGAAAAGGGTTCTGCTGAAATTGAGGACGACGCAACGAGCTGTGGAAAGAAGAATGATGGGTGTAACGTTAATGGATAAGAAAAGAGCAGATTGGGTGAGGCAACAAACGCGGGTAAACGACATCTTAGTTGAAATCAAGAAAAAGAAATGGGCATGGGCCGGACATGTAATGAGGAGGATAGATAACCGATGGTCACTAAGGGTTACGAACTGGATTCCAAGGGAAGGGAAGCGTAGCAGGGGGCGGCAGAAAGTTAGGTGGGCGGATGACATTAAGACGTTTGCAGGGACAACATGGCCACACTTAGTACATGACCGGGGTAGTTGGAGAAGTATGGGAGAGGCCTTTGCCCTGCAGTGGGCGTAACTAGGCTGCTGCTGCTGCTGCTGCTGCTGCTGATGATGATGATGATGACTTTTGCTTTTGTTGCTTGGTTTTGTGTTGTTGTCTCTTCATGTCACATGGTTTGCTGAGTGTATAAGTAGCCTTGGGCCCTATAACGTAAAACTATTCCAATATGTTTTTATTCCAATCTCCTGACGTCAATTTTGCGTAACAGTCGACGCAAGCATCGGGCAGTCACCCGAAGGGTTGTGTGAACAGACCAATCAAACGCTCTCCTCGTTCATAGAAGGTCACTTTCGTTTGCTTGAAAATAAACGAATAACATTGCCTAGACTAAGCGGCTTGTCTTACCTAATTGGCTCACAAGAGGCGAGGAGCACGCTCAAGTGGAGAGGGATTTGAAAGGGTGGAGCCACTGCACTGAAATCGATAACCAGATGAAGAGGGTGGTGCCGGCGTCTCCGATTCGTCCGCTTTCCCTTACTTTGCTTGTGGTGGCTCGTCGACAATCGCGGCGGCACGCAACGGAAGCTTGAGTATGACGCTAAAACGGGTCCTCAGGAAAGAAGAGTTGGCAGAACGAGGTCCTAAACGTGCCGAAAGTGCTCAAAAACGTTACAAGGCCACGCAAAAAGTTTTATTACACGCAAATAAACCCCCGCTCTCCGACAAGTGCGAGTAGCCAGTGCCTGAGCGATCGGCGCCTGCCCTCTTTTATTCATTTCGGAACGGGGCAGCCTGCGGCTATTCAGAAGCAAATTCAGTTTTGTTCAGCGTATTAATGCATCTTTATCGCGTGCACGTTTCTTTGACGTGGTAAGCTTTTGCGGTTTTGTGACGTCGAGTGAGAGGCAGGTGAAGTGGGCGCAGCCCGAAAACTTTTGCCCAACAGCCGAGGGCTAATGCCGAAGAGGCGTCGAATCAGAAATAACTATTTTTTTTTCGGCCAAATCCTGCATAATCCGTGTGCGCACATTATATCAGATGGACAGCTAGGGCAGTTTTCGTGACGTCGCATGACAAACAGGTGAAATGGGGGTGGTCCAAAATCCTTTTGACCAATCGTGGAGGGCTCATTGCAGAATTGGAATAGAAAAGTTTGGAATAGATTTACATTATAGCGTCCCTTCTTAGTCACGAAATAAACCATCAGTTAAAAGTTAGCGCTCCACCCTGTTCTCGGTTCCTTTTCATTACCCCTTCCACTTTCCTTTTTGCTCGTTCTGAGCGGCGGTACAAGCATAAAAAAAGTCTTTCACTAAGGACTGTTCACCTTCACGTTTCTGCAACGGGGCTACACTTGGGCACAACGCGAAAGCATTAACGCTGGAGAGATTATACAAAATCGGAGAACAACATGACGAAAGAGACAGATCGAGATAGAGAAGGAAAACACAAACAGGAAAGTAGTGACAGCTTCAGGTTCTCTGCAAAGTACTTTGCACGTAAACAGCGACCATGGACTCAAGCCGCGTCCTCATGGATGTGAGAACGCGCCCACCTTCTTCTGCTTTCGTGTCAGAGGCGCAAACGGAGGCGCAAACGAGCGTCGTTACCACACTCCTTTTCTTGTTTTCGTTCAAAGCTCCGCGGCAGAACAAGGCGGTAATTAGCTAAAATGGATCGACGTAGGTTCCAGGTCTCGGCAGCATGCGGGATATAATCTAAACAGAAAATGGAAGTGAGGGGCGTGGTTGTGCAAACACGTGGGCGTGCCTCGCGCCCTGCTTAGTGCGAGTGCGTCCACAGCAGCATGGCCGCAGCATGATGATGGCTTGAGAGGCGACCATGTACCCGTTAATAATCTGCCGCTCCGGTGCAAGATATTTGTCCAAACATAAAAAAGGATCTTAGGCTCAGCCTGCCCGGGTGCAGTGATTGTCAAAGTTGCTTGGAGTTTCCCTGGAAGCGGATAATAGAACAGCGTTAGTCCAACAATAAAGAGCGATTACTCTCGCCGATGTGCTAGTAAACTGTGCAAAGGCGCTGCTAAATAATTGGATGAAGGCATCCTTGAAAACGGTGAGGTCCTTTAGTGCGCCCCTGGGATCATGAAATCTTTCAAAGTAAACAATATTTTAAAAAATTTGTCGCAACCTAGTGCCTGTCGACGCTAATGCCTTTACCATTGAGTCAATTTAGCGACCCAAGCTATTGCCACTGTCAAGATGAGTTATGTGTGAGACCTGTACTGCTGTGGGGCTCCTCTTTCGCGCTTCCCTAAGAACACACGGAGTCATCCAGCAGAGCCACCGCAAAGACTGAGCGTGGCCTCCGAAATACACGGCGCGCCGGTGCGCGCAAACGCTGAGAAACGCGTCGTGCGGCAACCTGGCTCCTATCTCGCGCTTCTTTTGGGACGCGCGCTGCGCCATCTGGCGGCAATACCACGTCCGTGCTTGGTCTCCGAGACGAGAAGCATGGCGCGCTGGCACCTGCGAACGCTGAGAATTATTCCCCCGCATGCAGCCCGCCCAGAGGCACGTACACAGTGATCCAAGTCTGCAAGATGTTAAGTGAAGTGCGGCTCATATCCCGTGCATTCATGGCGCATTTCGCTAAAGCGTTGGCGTGAAAGACCTTCATTGAAAGGCGGCACACGCCCAGTGCACTTGTGCCGCAGCCTGCTAAAGAATGCGGTCACTGTCCTTGAGGAATCCTTCAGATGTGGGCTCGATTCCACCTAGCATCGGATAAACGCAAAGAATCTTTTAATGGCGTTAGCATTCTTAGGGCAGTCAATGCACTATCCGGGGGTCGGATATCTATGTTTGTGTCTGTGTGTGTGCTTGTATCTAACCGTTTTCCGTCCTACCTGGGCCACACGGGACACAGTTTATTATATTTTTGAAAGTGAAGGAGGCAGCCAATTAAAATTTATTTCTAAAGGTATGGATATCTTTAGAAGAGTTAAGTGCTGGGCTAATCTGCTTGCGCTGCTGGTTGTTGCTTGTTACCAGACTGCAGTGTGCGACGAAGGCAAGCACCATGCCTACAGTCGGACGGTTGAATGTGCCGCAAGCAACCCATGTGTGTGTATGCTCACTGTTGTCATGTAGATCGTAGCCAATGCATAGTGCCAATGTATAGATTGAGCGTTATGTTAGAGTATGCTGAAGTGATTTGATTGCATAATCTTGTTTCGATGTTGTCCCAATTGGTCATGGTTGCCGTGCTACATTTCTGGGATGTGGCAGCCTGTTCAGTTGTATTGGCCAACGGCCTCTCGAGGTAAGCACCTGCTCCTGCAGTCCACACAGTGACACAAACTCCCTGTTTACATGAACTGTGATTGGTGCTCCCTGTTTGTCCTTTCCTGCTGCAGCCATGGATAAAGTCTGTTTGTGGCCTTCTTTGGCCATGATTTGGCGTGAACAGAAACTATCATACATGATTACATGGTTTGAAGTGTATGAAGTTGATATCCACATGGGTGGAAAGGCCTGTAAAAGTGGCTGCGAAACGGCGATTCCCACAAAACAGACCACATCCATATTGAGAGCAGGTGGGGTACCAAGTGTGAGCGACACATTAGTGGCCACCGAAAGAACAAAAAGAAACGTGCATGTAGGAAAGGAGGTAACACTAGGATGCCGGGTAGTTCATGTCGCTGTGTTGGCTGTGGAAGCAGGTGCCTGCGTCACCCGATTGATTCGCAGTGCAAGTTACGGTGACTGTCATTGCAAACAGGTGGGGCACTGTCCAATCTGCTTGTGCTGCTGGTTGTCACTCGTTACTAGACCACCACGTACGACGTAGGCAAGCACTGTGCCTGAAGTCGGATAGCTGAATGTGCTGTATGGAACTTGTAGCGCGTGAATGCCCACTGTTGTCATGTGGATCTTAGCCAATGTACAGTGTATTGTCTGAACCTTATGCGGTGATTGAATGCAGAGTCTAATTTGATAATGGTCGCCGTGTAATGTTTCGTCGATGTGGCGACCTGGTTAGCTGCATGGGCAACAGTCTCCCGAGGTAACCATCTGCTCCTGCAGTTCACACAGCGACAAAGACTACCAATTTACATGCACCGTAATTGGTGCTCTCCCCATTCGATAGTTCTTGCTGCAGCCGCCGGCAAATTATGCTTGTGGGCCTTCATCGGCCGTGATGTGGCGTGAGCGGAGACAGCACACGTTATTACATGGTCCGAAGTTGATAGCCACATGGGTGGAAAGGCCTGCAATAGTGGCTGCAAAATGGTTAGGCCCACATTGAGAATGTGGGGCACCAACTATGAGTTACACGTTAGCGGCCCCCGAAAGAACAAAAAGAAACGTGCAGGTTGGAAAGGCGGGAACGCTAAAATGCCGTTTAATCCAAGTCGCTGTGTTGGTTGCGGCAGCAGATGCCTTGCGTCACCCGATTGCTTCGCAATGCAAGTTACGGCGACTGTCGATGCAAACAGGTGGTGCACTGCCCAATTTGCTCGCGCTACTGATTGTCGCTCGTTACCGTCGCTCACTTTCGTCGCCATGTGCGGCGACGAAAGTGAGCACTTTACGAGCTCGCATTAATGGTTTCAGCGCATCTCGACTTGCAAATTTTATTTCTGATCTTGTATGACAAGCTGCACTGCTTTTCTTCTGCCAATAAAGCCGCATGTCCTGTTCACTCACTTGTGGCTTGTTTGTATGGGCGTCAGTAGAGGCTCTTTAGTCTCCTGGCCATTAAAACGCGGCAGCTGAGGCATGCCGCAAAGCCAGCGAGGCGAGCACGGCGCGTACCCAGCGTACGCCACCGGCATAAAGTGGCCATATTGAATATTGTACTAAAAAAAAAGGACATTTCCGCTTCCTGTTTAGGTAGCGCCATCTGTCGGGTCCCCACTAAGTTCCATGCGCTGCCGCTTCT
This sequence comes from Dermacentor albipictus, assembly GCF_038994185.2. Classification (NCBI taxonomy): domain Eukaryota; kingdom Metazoa; phylum Arthropoda; class Arachnida; order Ixodida; family Ixodidae; genus Dermacentor; species Dermacentor albipictus. The sequence goes on along the minus strand of NC_091821.1, from coordinate 126,792,812 downwards.
TATTTTCGAACCACTGTGGAAGGTACAGTTACCTTTCTCTAAAGTTGTTCTTTATTCTCTGATATTAAGATGAAACACCAGGTCAGTACTAGGAAATGCTTACGCATCATTCAGATAAATCCCAGAAAAGATTCTGCGTTTTTTTTTGTGCAGACGTCTCGATTGCCATTTCGTCCCATTTAGAAGCGGTACATTTACTTTCTTCAACGCATCGGTTTTGCCTTTTCTGTACACGTGGGTCGCTTTCCAGTCTGTCTTTTCGCTTTTATCTTTTGCCTCAAACCTGTTTTTGCAGCACGTATACACTCTCACGAAAAATAAAACCGTCACTTTAATTTGGCTTTGTGGCGGAGCAAGTTTTTGGCGCGAAATATAGCTGCGCGCGCAGTCTTTCGCGGTGCGAGAAGAGCCGGGATTTTCAAACATTCTATTCCTATTACATTGCTTTTTTGCGCTCCGTGCGTAGTCAGGGCGGCGCATCGGCCGCGTTATCAAGGGGCGTTTGTTATGGATGTGATCAGTCGGCCATGGGAGGCGGATAATAGGTGTGACCTAGGCCGGTATTTTGTAGCGATGCCTTTTCCGATGCTATGCTTTTTCAGGCTTTTCGCGCTTGGCCAGTGGTCAGAGCGACGGCCTGCCCGCATTATCAACGGGATCAGGCGGCCGTGTGTGGTGGATGATAAGAATAGCATAGAATAAGGCATAAGGCATCGCTACAAAATAGCGGCCCTAGATATGCGAGGAAGGAATAACTGCGAAGCCATGAAACCTGTTGTTGGTGCTCCTTCCGTACCATTAATTATCGATGTGACGCGCTGTCTCTTCGGGTTTGCGACAGGCAAAGCAGTTCATAATCGGAATTTATTATTAGAAGTTGGGTCACATTACAAGTATTTAGTATACAAAAGCGGGTTCCATAGCGAAAGATTGTGTCGGAACCTCCTATTTATGTCAGCTTATTTGACGGCGTTACTTTATGATGCGCGTGGGAGTGCAATCAGGTGGTATCCTTCATTTTTCTTGGGGTTTTTTTACCAGTCAGAAAAAAGTCAATGTGACAAAGAACATAAACTTGTATGTTCCTTGTCAACATTCATGATGTCTTTACATGCTGCTTCTGCAAATAAAGCATTTGGTTGCTAGTCAGCGCTTTGTCCTGTTTACTCGCTCGTCCTGTTTTGCGCTGTTCCTGTTTTTATTCTAAAGATGAACCAACCAGCCCCATTGAAGAAACTGCAGAAAAAAGTGTACGCAATTACTACGTCGCTGAAAAAACTGCGGTTAGATGTCATTTGGGGCGCCTGCAAATGCCTCACTGAAACTTTGATAATTACTACAGTAGTTCTTGAGTTAAATATTTAACAATAATTACCTAACTAAATTTGAGTGACTAAATAATTACTGGCGGCTGCTCCACTGTACTTGAAACAATATGCACATAGGCTTTCTTGGAGTAATGCAACTGCTCTTTTTTTCTTAAGTCCTGGTGCATGATAGCTTCCCTGGACACACTGTATAATTCCCACAGTAACCGAAATGAGGCCAAGCCTGATTCCCTCGAAATCAGCATCAATACAAATGACGCAGCAGAAAAAGTGAGAGAGAGCGATGCTGCAGTTTCTCCGCAAAGGCGAAGCAGTATTAGTGATAGCGAAGCATAATACAATTTCACGAAGGAAGCTTACACCCCCGAGGGACGCCATATTCTTGGTGGTGCGAGGGAACTGAGGCTGTGAAATTGAATCGCCTCCTTCTACGAGTTATTGTATATGCTGATATAAGACCGTCACTTCAGTGAACAATTCTTCGAGATCACACGAAGTTTCTGCACGTGCGACTCTGGGAGAACCCTGGGAGTGTTAGTAGGAGTAGGAAAGATAAATACCACAGAAAGTGGATGGGAGAACGGCACCGCGGTAGCTCAATTGGTAGAGCCTTTCACGCGTAATGCGAAGACGTGGGATCGTTCCACACCGGCGGCAAGCTGTTTCTTCATCCACTTTTATTTCCATTAATTTATCATTTCTTTAATTCATTTAAAAAGTACAAGTAATTCCGCTATGTTGTCCTTGGTGTCAATGTTTGTTGGCTTCTTATGATATGTTTAACAAAAATCGGGCTACACGGTTAACCTCCTGAAAAATGAAAGCTTTTCGCGTATGTATCTACCTATAGGTGACTACTTCTGCCACGGTAATTATAGAGAACACGGTGTTCTTCACATTCTACACTTCTAAAGACATGGACACCTTTCTGTGTTACAAGGAATAAGTGCCTTTCAGTACAGCTACTTCTGCTTGTTAAGAAATATGATTAGATTTAACAAGAGCACACTTGACCTACGACTCAAGGATGGAGACCAAAAACGATATCGCAAACTGTTGTACCCTCCACGAGGCACGGTAGTAAACGTCTATACAGGAGGCGTTTCATTTACTGAAATTGGTGAAATGGAATTGTTCCGCTTAGCCACTCCAGTAGTGGGAGTGGTCAAACTCTCACCATTCCGAGGAGTTAAAACGAGTGCAATAAAAGGGTATTTGCACTCTCCGGAATGCAATGGAAATTGAATGATGGGACCCACTCCGCTACTCTGGATCACGTCAAGAGAGAATGAATAATAATCGCTCCTGGCATTAGAGCACAATGGCGAATTTAAGAGTTAGCGAAAATATTGCATAAGTCCAATCTGAGAAGACATTGTATACACTAAGCAAAATTAGCGTCTGAGAAAAACATAATGTAGTCAAAACTGTATCGAACCAGCCATTCGAAAATTTCTTCCAAAATTAATCAGGGTACTGTGGACCGGTAAAAGACAATGATAGTTTGGCGATTATCAATGTACAAAAAAACCCGCCGTGGTTGCTCAGTGGCTATGGTGTTGGACTGCTGAGTACGAGGTCGCGGACTCGAATCCCGGCCATGGCGGCCTCATCTCGATGGGGGCGAAATGCGAAAACACCCGTGTACTTAGATTCAGGTGTACGGTAAAGAAACCCAGCTGGTCGAAATTTCCGGAGTCCTCCGCTACGGCGAGCCTCATAATCAGGAAGTGGTTTTGGCACGTAAAACTCCATTATTTATTTTTTCTTTAATGTACAAAATGCACTGTGACCCTGTTGCTGACAAAAAGCTGTGGTATTATACCGTCCACACGAAGTAATTCTTCGCGTACGTCATTGACATTCAGAGTCTGGAATTGATTGATTGTAAATGTTGGGAACAAGCCCAATATGTCGCCGATTTCTCCACAACTACAAAACTATAAGTAACTAAACAGTGATAGTCGATGAATCGACATATGTCAGTTCGAACATTATTGCAGTTTTTGAAATATTAAATAAATAAATGGGGGTACATAATATATGCCACACTCTTCGTAGTCTAAAGTGTGCAATTTAGAAAACCATCGTGTAATATTCACATTTTCTTCACAGACAGGCATTTTAAACAAAGGAATACAGGGGAAAAATTGAGTTTTCGCGTAGTTTTGGAATACCACACAAAAATATGATGCATCATCAAAGCTAAATAGCCAGGTAAGCACAAGATCACGCATGAGGAAGTTACAAAAAGAACACAACTAGAATACCAGGAAAGAAAACATACAAAATATAAATAAAGCTGAACTTTGCTATATATCAATAGTTTGACACCATATCTCTATTTATTAGGATTGCTGCTAAAGCCTTCAGATTAGTTCGTGGTGTTGAGGCGTTATTCCAATGTCGAAGGAGCTTTTCTAGGTTAAAACAGTGGATGTCACACCGATTGAGTGCTGTTCTCAAAACAGATCTATGGGACTCATATTGATGACAGTTTATTAGGAGGAGTTCTATATTTTCCCATAATCGTCCACATTCGCAACAAGTAAAGGTACATGGCGTATATGGTAATGAAAACTGCCCTAAGTCATGGATTACAGAATTCATGTCGCGGCTGTCATCAACATGCGTCGGGAAACGTAAGTGTGCATTGTCTCTATAAAAAACTATGTCACTGAGGTATGTCGTGCCAATCATTATGTGGTGATTCTATAAAACTGCGCTCCCATGTATTTTCAGTGGATTCTCTGTCATACTGAGTGCATGAGCTCATGTGCAAAGGCTCTAAACCTCTGCACACTTGATACAGACGAATGACAACTTGAAACATGTACCTTTTATTTCTCCGTGGACGGCAATATATGCTCGTATATTATGTATGCAGCCCTATCCATCTATTACAAGGGTTTTTCACTACGCTGGAAGATGTAAATGTTAACATTTCACCACCCATGGAATTTTCCGCCAACCAGAATGTCCATGGTCGTTAGTGCTTTGCAATGGTATACGTTTCGTCAGTCGTTTGAACTCAGTGTCAGCGTCGCCTATTTATATGAGATTGGAGCGCCACTTACTTCTCGTCGCTACAAACGCTATGCCTCGTTATCGCGTTACCGGCAGGCCTTGCACAATAAATCTGCTGTATGATACTCTATGCGCGTTGTTCTCTGTTTTCTTCATTTGCTTCTAAGCACTTGGCGGCCCGCGCGATATTCTACATTCGGTGCAACCGAATATATGCGCAAACACTATGCCACGCTGTAATAATTTGTCCCTTAACTACAGAGAAGAAACTAAAAATAACACGCTACAGTCCTGCCGCTTCACCTAACATGCTATCAAACCACATTTGGACCTTAGTTTGTCTTCAACTACCAGGAGTTACTCACTGGCTATGAAGGTTCACTGCAGAACAACGTCGCGTGATACAATCCCACCAATACCGGCCCCACTCCAGTAGAAAGGAAACCTACACATTCTTGGTGTTTAGCAAGATGTCGAACAAACCCAGATGGTGAAATTTCATTTGCAACTTTTGTCTACGGCATTCATCACAACCCAGGGTGTACAGTTAAGCATTGTTTACATTCGCAAGAAACGTATTTTTCCCAAGCCGTAGCGCCACACGACGGTAGGAAATACGTCTGTAATACAGTGAAAAAGAAAATGCTATCTTTTGCTTTTATTGGAGTCTACCTTTCTCCATCAAGTCAGTTTGATTGCAAAAGGCTAAAAGATATTATGGTTGCTACTCCCGGTCCTTCGATAATCACAGGGGATTTCAACGCTCACCAGCATATATGGGGAAGCTCCAGGATAAATGCAAGGGGCAGGTCACTAATATACTTTGTATCAGGCCACAACCTGTGTCTTCTAAATGACGGACGCCCGACATTTCTGCGAGGAACAACGTACAGCAGCTGCCTTGACTTGCCTTTGGTGTCACGTTGCCTGACTTCGAGCGTGCAGTGGTTCACTGATATTGAAACCCATGGAAGTGATCACATGCCGACTTATCTGAGAATCGATGGACTAGACGCCGCATTGCCGGTTGTCTTTCAAGATGGTGTAGAAGACGTATGCAAGAAACATACCGCAGGCAGGTAAGAAGACATAATTGTAGACGCTATGCAAGCTTGTACGCGTCGCTTCACACATTCATCGAAACGTACGGAAAATGACATTGAATGGGAAAGGCTTCGTGCACTACGTCGCCGAACTCAAAGGACGTACAAGCGCACGAAGTCAATTCTTGACCTTAGAGTACCTCGGCGCATGCAAAATAAGATACAACGCCGTATGGATAAGCTGGTGGATCAAAGATGGAAATGCTTTTGCGAGTTACTAGACCCCCGCAAGCCATTGTCCCATGTGTGGCGTACCCTACGCAGTCCTTTCTCAAGACCCCAGCAACGACACCCTTTTATATATACGCCCTTGCGAGTCGACACCCTCGCCTCTAACACACCTTCGCTTGTTGCCGCACCCACCTTCTTTACGCCCTCTCCCCTTTAGAAGAACCCCACCTATATATACTGTGGCGAGGAAAGCATATGTCGCCTTGAGGAAGACAAATCCACTTGTCGAAATGGTGGCTCCTGCGTTCACCTTGTTCTCGTTTTGTTCATTACCACAGGCATCGGAAGTACAACATACACGGCCTGCGAAACGAAAAATGCGAAAACACCCGTGTGCTTAGATTTAGATGCTCGTTGAAGAACCCCAGGTGGTCAAAATTCCCGGAGTCCTCCACTACGGCGTGCCTCATAATCAGAACGTGGTTTTGGCACGTAAAACCCCATAATTTAAACCTTCCCTCCTCCATTGTGTGACGATTCAGCCCTGCAGCTAAAGAGTCAAGTACAATACCAACATGATGTCTCCTCGTGCGGTTGTTATTCAAATTCGTAAGGGTGTCTGAGTCCGTGATCCTGACTGAACCCGAATTAATCCACGATTTCATGAATCTGATTTAAGGCGGGAGGGAGTTCAATACCGTGATTGTTAGCCCGATCAGTTATGAAGTCCGAGCGAGCCCTGCTGCGTAAAATTTCAGGCGAGTTTTAGCATGACTAATCTCAATTGAATTCAGCGAAGGATGTTGATGTTATTGGGCGCTAACGCTTAAAATATAAATTCCAAAGGGACCTTTCTTCTTCAACGGCTAATCAAAGGCAATCCAATGGATAACCAGCCTGACGCGTTACTGCTAGCTTCCTGGCGTGACTTATGTGTACGGCGGTCTGTCATCACAAATGAAGATGCAGCGACTCACCCGAATATTCAAACTCTCCTTGCGGGGCCCTTGCTCCCCCGGTTAAACCCCTCGTTGCGCTGATTAATTGTCGCTTGGTGACCCCCTACCCCCCCGAAAAGGATGGCCCACAGATAAGACGCGCCGGCACATCCCATCTATTTATCTTTATTAAATACGAACCTCGAGCCACAGTTCGTCTTTCGATCTGCACGCGTTGCATCGCTCTCAGCATATGCACTCGGCACGCCTTGAACTGTAAGACGGCGTTGGCACCCGCTCGAAGTTCAATCCAATCTAATTACGACAGAGCACTCGTATCCGAAACGGCGCAACCGCAAATCACGCGGGACACCCGTTAGCGACGGCTTGGTCATGAGGCGACTCAATTTTACGAGACTTGCCTCAGCGGGCGCTGTACATCTGGCGGTGCCCCATGAGGCACTTTCTTCTACAGAATCCGGAATCTCTCTGCTGCTTACGGTCGTGCCGCGGTATCTTGGTTACAAAAGAGAGAAGTGAAATGAAGTGCAGCTGTTTACTTCCGCGGCAAAGTTTCACGGTTAAGGTTCTTGGAGACTGCAGCGCATGCAAAGCGCAGCCTACGAAATAAAGCAATACGTGATAACGCCTATGGGGGGCTCTTACGTTCAGCGATTGTTATGCAAGAAGACATATGTAGTTTTGCTGCACTGCAATATGTTGGTCAGCGAGACCTACACACAAATACACACAGAAAAATAGGCCTGCAGCCCACGCATATCAGCGAAAAAGCTTACTAATCCTACTTCCGAAAAAAAAGGAAGTTACGCATTACAGAGAGACGGGTACAAAGAGGAACTCCGATATAGAGGAATTATTTTTCGTAGTAATAAAGACAGCGTGTTACAATACGAGAGGCCTGTCGAGTTAAGTCAAAAGGCGGAACAGTACACCTCTGGCTTTTCCGAAAAAAACCGGTCTGGGATGGATCCCTAACGCGGATAATCGTTTGCGTTCTATTCCTCTTGTAACTACACTCGCATGAAGAACGCAAGAAAAAAAAGCTTTCTACTACAAAAGGGGTGAAAAGGAAAAATGATGCTACTAAAGACGGGAAGTGGTGCTGGAGAGCATTTGTAAAAACGTTTGTTAGCTAGGATACGCAAGCGGGGCTAATTACAAGTGCAATCGAGCGTACATTCTTTCTGAACTGTTGCCTAAAGCCGGATAGTTTTGAAACAGCGACAGTTATGCGAGCAGCTCAGTACAAGTACAAGCAGCATACGTGAAGAGTTAAAGTTGAAATGGTTAGCTTCCGCAACTACTCTGGGATTTTTCTCACTGGGGCACTAGTAGGGCAGCGCTGTTCACATTTAGAAATTCGAACGCTTCTTGGGGTTGCGGTAACAACTTTGCAAAGTAAAGAAAACAAGCGTGGTCTTTTGAAAGCCTGGCAGGCCAGGATAAGCGCTCGCGACAGACACTTTGATTGCTTCTGAGTGCGAAATATCAAAGAGCTTTGTTCTCCGTACGCGCCCTCGCACGGCGCCGCTCGGTGAGTGCTATTCGTGCCCGCCACGTCCGACGAGGTAGGATTAGTCTACCAATTAGAAACTGCTTTCATTTGAGAGTGCAAACCAACAGACCGTCGGAATGCGAGTCTAAAGAGAATTACTAACGCAGTGAGCGATAAAACATTGCAGTCTTCTCACGTGAACTGCTTCATTTGAACTGTTTCAGTTAGGCGGAGTAGGAAGTTGGCTAGTGGAGTTACTTTTGTCGTATTAAAGGCATTTGTGAAAGCTGCGACTCACCCAACGAGTTCTAACTCGTTGGTTGAGTCACGTTGGCTCACGTCATAACATTCTTTCATTTTTAACATGTCTGTAGAAGGGCAAAGGCAAGGGCTACCAACGGGGGAAAGTCGTGCGCAGCGGTCGCCGCTGTAATGAGCTGCTGCAGAAGTGTGAGCGAGACAATCATACAGAGATGGCGGAATTAAAGAGCGGCCTTTACTGCGGAACTAGCGCAGCGGCATCGCCCATGAGCACCGTGACCGTCGACGACAATGAAGCAATCAATTTTATTTCTTTCCTGTGTGAAAAGACGAGACAGCACAGCTTGTCAGAAGTCCGGCCCCTTTACAGTCAACGGCATGTATTAGCGAGAAACAGGGATGTTTAAAGCGACAAAAGACATGTCAAAAAAGTGTTTCTTGCGAAGTAATAAACAAATGACGACATTAGCATATTTAGCATGGTATACATAAAATACTGGCAGCAAAAGCGTAATTCCTCAATAATTAAGTGAAACCCAACGAAGCACTCAAGCCCAAATGATACTCGTACATTAAACAAAACATTCAACTAAGCAACAAAAGCCAAGGATAAATTGCTAGTTAAGGATAACTAGCAATTAACTCGCGTTTGTTCCCTCGCCCAATCTGCTCTTTTCTTATCCCTTAACGTTACACCTATCATTCTTCTTTCCATAGCTCGTTGCGTCGTCCTCAATTTGAGTAGAACTCTTTTCGTAAGCCTCCAGGTTTCTGCCCCGTAGGTGAGTACTGGTAAGAAACAGCTATTATATGCTTTTCTCTTGAGGGATAATGGCAACCTGCTGTTCATGATCTGAGAATGCCTGCCAAACGCACCCCAGCCCATTCTTATTCTTCTGATTATTTCCGTCTCATGATCCGGATCCGCCGTCACTACCTGACCCAAGTTGGTGTATTCCCTTACGACTTCCAGTGCCTCGCTACCTATTATAAATTGTTGTTCTCTTCCGAGACTGTTAAACATTACTTTAGTTTTCTGCAGATTAATTTTTAGACCCACTTTTCTGCTTTGCCTCTCCAGGTCAATGAGCATGCATTGCAGTTGGTCCCCTGAGTCACTAAGCAAAGCAATATCATCAGCGAATCGCAAGTTACTAAGGTATTCTCCATTAACTTTTATGCCCAATTATTCCCAATCCAGGTCTCTGAATGCCTCCTGTAAACATGCTGTGAATAGCATTGGAGAGATCGTATCTGCCTGCCTGACGCCTTTCTTTATTGGGATTTTGTTGCTTGCTTTATGAAGAACTACGGTGGCTGCGGAGCCGCTATAGATATCTTTCAGAATTTTTACATACGGCTCGTCTACACCCTGATTCCGTAATGCCTCCATGACTGCTGAGGTTTCGACAGAATCAAACGCTTTCTCGTAATCAATGAAAGCTATATATATAAGGGTTGGTTATATTCCGCACATTTCTCTATCACCTGATTGATAGTGTGAATATGATCTATTGTTGAGAAGCCTGTACGGAATCCTGCCTGGTCCTTTGCTTGACAGAAGTCTAAGGTGTCCTTGATTCTATTTGCGATTACCTTAGTAAATAGTTTGTAGGCAACGGACAGTAAGCTGATTGGTCTATAATTTTTCAAGTCTTTGGCGTCTCCTTTTTTATGAAATAGGATTATGTTAGCGTTCTTCCAAGATTCCGGTACGCTCGAGGTCATGAGGCATTGCGTATATAGGGTGGCCAGTTTCTCTAGAAGAATCTGTCCACCATCCTTCAACAAATCTGCTGTTACCTGATCCTCCCCAGCTGCCTTCCCCCTTTGCGTATCTCCCAAGGCTTTCTTTACTTCTTCCGGCGTTACCTTTGGGATTTCGAATTCCTCGAGACTATTTTCCCTTCCATTATCTTCGCGGGTGCCACTGGTACTGTATAAATCTCTATAGAACTCCTCAGCCACTTGAACTATCTCATCCATATTAGTAATGATATTGCCGGCTTTGTCTCTTAACGCATACATCTGATTCTTGCCAATTCCTAGGTTCTTCTTCACTGTTTTTAGGCTTCCTCCGTTCCTGAGAGCATGTTCAATTCTATCCATATTATACTTCCTTATGTCAAGTGTCTTGCGCTTGTTGATTAACTTCGAAAGTTCTGCCAGTTCTTTTCTAGCTGTAGGGTTAGAAGCTTTCATACATTGGCGTTTCTTGATCAGATCTTTCGTCTCCTGCGATAGTTTCCTGGTATCCTGCCTAATGGAGTTACCACCGACTTCCATTGCACACTCCTTAATGATGCCCACAAGATTGTCGTTCATTGTTTCAACTCTAAGGTCCCCTTCTTGAGTTAAAGCCGAATACCTGTTCTGTAGCTTGATCTGGAATTGGAGAGATTGGAGAGCATTGGAGAGATCGTCAACCTCGAGTCAACCTCGTTGGTTGACCCCCGCAGTCAACCTCAACGAGGTAGCACACGGCGAAGCTCGAGGTCTTACTCGCCGAGCTGAGCAAAGAGTGACTTCCATCGGTCAGGAGAACGCGGAGGAGGAAATCTGGAGAGAAAAAGATATATTAACAAGATTTAGTGATATTACCAAATTCTATCAAAATCGGAGGCGAGTATTACCACCGCCTCACACTAAACTGAACAGAGCTGAGTCCGTTACTTGGAGGCGACTACAAACAGAAACTTATACGACTCCCATGCAACTAAAAACTTTCTACCCCGATATATACGAGAGCGATATGTGCAAGCTATGCAAGTCTGTTAGAGCCACCCTTCAACACATGTTGTGGGGATGTGAAATATACCAAAATAAAATGGCAGTCTCCCCAGAAAATCTACGGGCGCGGTGGTCGGCCGTGCTGCTCAGCTCAGAACTCCAAGACCAACTTTGGGCCATCCAGCGAGCCCAGGAAGCCGCACGGGAGCAGCAGCTCCCAGTGGCCATCTAGGCGGCCCCAGGCCCGGGCCTCCCAATCGCCGGATTCCAAATAAAGTTATCACATCATCACAAACATATAAGTATAGTACTTGGCTGTTCCGAATACAACCCATGCGAGCAATTCTCTACCACACCAAGCATGCTTTCAGTTCACAGTGCTTGTGATTTATTTTCTTGGTGGTTTTTCATTGCGATACAGCCTTCGGCGTGGTGCAGTTCTGCGATACGAATCACCAGTACCGCTGCATATGCTCCCTGCAACGAGGGAACACTAGCCATGAGCGCACATACTCGCCGGCTTGTTCGTGTACTTGCGCCGTGCCGCAACAGCACGAAGCCTGTAGTTGCATATTGACACGTGTACTTATCTTTATCGGGCGACCACGTTTCGCCGCTTAACAACTGTAATCGCACAGCGAGGGACGCATCCGACGTTTCTGGAACGTTATCGATGCTTCTACCCGGCTGTCTGTTGTCGCCGAACCTTGTGCTATCAGATTTCATCGCGTAACGCGAATGGTGTAGAACTTTGTGGAAGGCACGCGGGTCCGAACGATTAGTCTGGAACATTCGACGACTGCTCTATAAAAGCCGACGCGCTTGACCCGCTGATCAGATTTTCGACGATCGCCGAGCGTGTTCGCCGCTATCGTTGTGCTATAAGTGTAGCCTGTTTTGTGGGCACAGGTTCACCCAATAAAAGTTAGTTTTGTCGTTCACAGTATTGCTACTGTGTTATTCAACGTCACCACCACGTGACATCTGGTGGAGGTGCTTTGCGTTCATGCACCGGACGCCCCCACAAAGCCGTGACCCAAGCCCTCACTAGGAAGACACCAACGTCGACAAGAACCAGCGAGTTAGCCGCAGGCTGCAAGGACTGCCCCCGGAGCACGGACTTTTGCCCGAGACGACTAGGAGGATGGCCACCAAGTCTACCCCAATGGCAGCCCCAGCGTCACCCGTCGTGCTGCAGCAGCCCAGGGAGCCTCCGACGTTCCGCGGTTCAACTTTCGAGGACCCAGAAAGCTGGTTTGAGACGTACGAGAGAGTCGTTACCTTTAACAACTGGAACAGCGACGACAAACTGCGATATGTGTTCTTCGCTTTGGAAGACGCGGCCAGGACGTGGTTCGAGAACCGAGAAGCCACCTTAACGACCTGGGAACTTTTCCGAAGCGGCTTCCTACAGACATTCGCAAGCGTCGTACGCCGAGAACGAGCCCAAGCGCTACTAGAAACCCGGGTGCAGCTACCTAATGAGACGACCGCGATCTACACGGAAGAAATGAGCCGTCTCTTCCGCCATGCCGACCCTGAAATGCCCGAGGAGAAGAAAGTCCGCCTGCTGATGCGTGGCGTGAAGGAGGAACTCTTTGCCGGAATGGTACGAAGCCCACCGCAGACCGTCGACGAGTTTCTTCGCGAGGCCACCAGCATCGAGATGACACTCGAGATGCGAAAGCGGCAATTCGACCGCCGCACGAACTCGACAAATTACGCCGGAGTTCAATCACTGGCCACCGACGACCTGCGCGCGACTATCCGAGCGGTCGTGCGGGAGGAGCTACAAAAGCTGTTCCCATCATCACAGCCTCAAGTGGCTTCGATTGCCGACGCCGTGCGTGAGGAGCTCCAACAACAACTTGGAGTAGCCCCTGTATCGCCCCAGCCTGAGCCGCAAGCGATGACCTACGCCGCCGTCGCACGCCGTCAAGGTCCCCCTCCGCGACCGCGCCAGGGCCCTGTCACGCCGCAGTTCCGTCGTCCGCCACCGCCAGCACGACCACCCGTCGCCCAGCGCACCTACGCGAGGAAGACGGACATTTGGCGCGCTCCTGACTACCGCCCGCTCTGCTACCACTGCGGAGAAGCGGGTCATGTCTACCGAGGATGTCCATACCGGGAGATGGGACTCCGAGGTTTTGCCGTGAACGCTTCGCGGCCGCAGCAAGGTGAACGGCCCCGCGATATCGCCGACTACCTCGCCGCTACTCAGTGGAGCTCTCGACGACCATCGCGTTCGCCATCACCAGGCCGCTACCTGTCGCCGCAGCGCCGACCATACACTGGCCCAGCCCGGGGCCGGTCCGCGAGCCCATATCCGGAAAACTAAAAGCAGGAACCGATGGAGGTGCGGTTGCTGTTCGTCGAACTGACGAAGATCCTCCGCCGCCGACGAAGACACCGAAGAAACTACCTCGACGACATAATGACACGCCCCCGTCCCGACGATATCAGGAAGCCAAGACTACACCGATGAAAGACGACTTGACGACGCGACGCTCCAGCTTCAGTTCAACACGACGCAGCCGTGATCCGACGCCAAGACCCAACTGCAACGCCAGACAAAGAACCACCGACCTCGACGTACTTCTCGACGGCCACGCAGTCACTGCTTTAGTCGGCACAGGGGCTGATTACTCCGTAATGAGTGGACACATCGCCGCCCAGTTGAGGAAAGTTAAGACTGCATGGGAAGGCCCTCAAATTCGGACCGCTTGAGGACACCTGATTACGCCGACAGGGATCTGCACGGCAAGAATTACCGTTCATGACCGGACTTACCCTGCCACCTTCGTTGTCCTCCAACAGTGTTCACGAGACGTCATTCTCGGCATGGACTTCTTGAATCAACATGGCGCAGTCATCGACCTGAAGTCGAAATTGATAACGCTGTCACAAGATCAAGCGATACCGCCGGAGACCTGTCGTAGTCACCACGCCTTGAGTGTGCTCGAAGATCAAAGGAGCATCCCGCCGCGCTCCAGCATTATTATTTCCGTCGGCACTGAAACACCCGCTGGCGTAGAAGGCGTCATCGAGGGGGACCAACATCCATTGCTCGACCGTGAAATTTGCGTCGCAAGAGGGATCGCTCGACTGCACGGAGGGCAAGTGGAAGTTATGCTAACCAACTTCAGCCAAGAGTTCAAGCACATCAGCAAGGGCATGACAATCGCATATATCGAGGAAATTGTGGAAACTAGCAATGCCTTTGTCCTCTCGGATTCAGCCGCATCTACCCCGATGAGCATAGTCCCCGAACCAGACTTCGACGTGAATCCAAGTCTTCCTATGAGTAAGCAGCAACAGATCAGAAGTCTTCGACGATACAAAGACTGCTTTTCGACGTCATTGAGGATTCGACAAACACCAGTTGCAAAGCATCGCATAATAACCGAAAAGAGCGCTCGACCACTCCGCCAGAGCCCTTACCGAGTTTCGACGCGAGAACGTGAAGCTATTAGGCAACAAGTCGACGAAATGCTGCGCGACGACATCATCCAGCCGTCGAAAAGCCCGTGGGCCTCTCCTGTAGTCCTGGTAAAGAAAAAGGATGGGAACCCTACGCTTCTGCGTCGATTATCGTCGACTGAACAAGATCACAAAGAAGGATGTGTACCCCCTTCCACGGATAGACGACGCATTGGATCGGCTCTGCAACGCTAAATACTTCTCGTCGATGGACCTCAAGTCTGGCTACTGGCAAATAGAAGTCGACGAGAGAGATCGCGAAAAGACTGCCTTCAGCACTCCAGAAGGCCTCTACGAGCTCAAGGTCATGCCATTCGGACTGTGCTCGGCGCCTGCAACGTTTCAGTGCGTCATGGACACGGTGTTAGCCGGACTGAAGTGGCAGACGTGCCTTGTTTACCTGGATGACGTCGTTGTCTTCGCCGGAAATTTCGACGATCACCTTAGGCGGCTTGCGACAGTGTTAGAAGTCATTAAGTCATCAGGGCTCACTCTGAAGCCAGAAAAGTGCCCTCGCTTACGATGAGCTTTCATTCCTAGGGCACGTGATCAGCAAGTCTGGAGTCCGCCCTGACCCGCAGAAGACAGCTGCCATCGCAAAGTTCCCGCAGCCAACCGACATGAAGGCAGTGCGCAGATTCCTTGGCATGTGTGCCTACTATAGGAGCTTTGTCAAGGACTTTTCACGCATCGCGGAGCCGCTAACACATCTAACCAAATGTAATGTCGCGTTCAAGTGGGAAACGCCGCAGGCCAAGGCATTTCAAGAACTCAAACGACGCATGCAGACGCCGCCGGTACTTGCACACTTCGACGAGGACACCGATACCGAAATCCACACTGACGGCAGTAGCCTAGGCCTCGGTGCCGTCCTAGTCCAGAGGAAAGAAGGACTTGAAAGGGTGATATCGTATGCTAGCCGGTCGCTGTCAAAAGCGGAAAGCCACTATTCTACGACTGAAAAGGAATGCCTCGCCATCATTAGGGCTACAGCTAAATTCCGCCCTTACCTCTATGGCAGGCCATTCAAAGTCGTCAGTGACCATCACGCATTGTGTTGGCTAGCTAACTTAAAGGACCCTTCAGGACGGCTGGCGCGGTGGAGCCTCAGACTACAAGAATATGACGTCACGGTAATATACAAGTCCGGAAGAAAACACTCGGACGCCGACTGCTTATCGCGCGCCCCCATCGATCCCCCGCCGCAAGACGACGAGGATGACGACGCCTTCCTTGGGATAATAAGCGCGGAAGACTTCACTAAACAGCAACGAGCCGACCCGGAGCTAAAAGGCCTCGTCGAGTATTTGGAAGGGAACACCGACGTTGTCCCTAGGGCATTTAAGCGCGAGTTATCTTCGTTCACGCTACAAAACAACCTGCTCGTGAAGCAGAACTCACCAGTCCGCACCAGCTACCTTCTTGTTGTACCGTCAGCGCTGCGTCCAGAAATACTGCACGCCCTACACGACGATCCAACCGCTGGGCACCTCGGATTCTCCCGGACGCTGTCGAGAATACAGGAAAGGTATTACTGGCCGCGTCTGACCGCCGACGTCGCCCGTTACGTCATGACATGCCGAGACTGTCAACGACGCAAGACACCACCGACAAGGCCAGCAGGATTACTACAGCCGATCGAACCTCCTCGCCGACCATTCCAGCAGAGTGGGATGGATTTCTTGAGGCCGTTTCCGATATCAACATCTGGGAATAAGTGTATCGTCGTGGCGACGGACTATCTCACCCGTTTTGCTGAAACTAAAGCTCTACCAAAAGGCAGCGCAGCCGAAGTGGCGAAAGTTTTCGTCGAGAACATCCTGCTGCGACATGGTGCCCCAGAATTCCTCATCACCAACAGAGGAACTGCTTTTACAGCAGAGCTCACCCAAGCCATTCTGCAGTACAGCCAGACCAGCCACAGGAGGACAACTGCCTACCATCCGCAGACGAATGGTCTCATGGAGCGCCTGAACAAGACGCTTGCCGACATGCTAGCAATGTACGTCGACGTCGAACACAAGACGTGGGACGCGGTCCTGCCGTACGTAACCTTGGCGTACAACACGGCGGTGCAAGAAACAACACAGATCACGCCATTTAAGCTGGTTTACGGCAGGAACCCGACGACGACGCTTGACGCCATGCTGCTGCACGTAACTGACGAAGAGAATGTTGACGTCGCTAGCTATCTCCAGCGCGCCGAAGAAGCCCGACAGCTCGCGCGCTTGCGAAGCAAGAGCCAGCAGAGGACCGACAGCCGACACTACAACCTCCGACGACGCTTCGTCGAGTACCAGCCTGGCGACCGTGTTTGGGTCTGGACCCCGATACGCCGACGAGGACTCAGGGAGAAACTACTCCGACGCTATCGCGGACCCTACAAGGTCATCCGACGTATTGGCGCTCTGGACTATGAGGTCGTGCCAGACGGCATTTCGCATTCACAGCGGCGCCGCGCACGATCTGAAGTGGTCCACATGGTGCGCCTCAAACCCTTTACGGACGCTCACGAACTTCGTCATTTTTGTTGGTTTTTTTTGCTACGAGTGCTTTTGTTTATTACCTTCGTTTGTTTGCAGCATCGGGTCGATGCTTTTTAAGAGGGGGGTATTGACACGTGTACTTATCTTTATCGGGTGACCACGTTTCGCCGCTTAACAACTGTAATCGCACAGCGAGGGACGCATCCGACGTTTCTGGAACGTTATCGATGCTTCTACCCGGCTGTCTGTTGTCGCCGAACCTTGTGCTATCTGATTTCATCGCGTAACGCGAATGGTGTAGAACTTTGTGGAAGGCACGCGGGTCCGAACGATTAGTCTGGAACATTCGACGACTGCTCTATAAAAGCCGACGCGCTTGACCCGCTGATCAGATTTTCGACGATCGCCGAGCGTGTTCGCCGCTATCGTTGTGCTATAAGTGTAGCCTGTTTTGTGGGCACAGGTTCGCCCAATAAAAGTTAGTTTTGTCGTTCACAGTATTGCTACTGTGTTATTCAACGTCACCACCACGTGACAATATTTTCGTAAGCGTCTGATTTCACTTCGCAATGTTCCCCTGCTCAGCACATTGAGAGGCGAGCGATGAGGCTGTAATGTTTTCAGCAGCTGATTTACCTGGTGTCTCAAGCACAGTAGACGTTGCTCTTGGGCGTGTTCCCATTATTTTTTTTCAGGAAACACTGTTGTATGTAAAGGTGATATAAAAGTCACAAACAGGGATAAGGTGCCTCAGAAAGGCTGGACAACTTTTAGATAGGAGGATTTGTTATAGCGGAAGGCCGTCGAAGAAGATAGGTCGTACTATTCCAAGGTTGGAGAGCCTTTCTGGGTTACTTTATCCATGTTTAAACTTTTATACAACTGTGTGATACTCCATCTGCCAGCCTCCTTCATGTCGTTAGAAATAAAAGTGGCGCAATTATTCTTCCTTAGTTCATGCTCGAAGCTACACTCACGAGGGGCCCTGCCATACTTTATCTCGTAATGTGCATTGTGGTAGACATATGGTAGCCTGGATCACCATTTCATGAATCCGCAGCATGCGAGTGGAGTTATCGGTAGTAAAATATTACCTACTCATTTCTTCCAGAGTGCGACCAAGCCTTCCACACAGTGT
The DNA here is from genome assembly GCF_038994185.2 of Dermacentor albipictus. NCBI lineage: Eukaryota > Metazoa > Arthropoda > Arachnida > Ixodida > Ixodidae > Dermacentor > Dermacentor albipictus. The sequence continues at coordinate 126,774,634 of NC_091821.1, read as the reverse complement.
GCCCTCGAGTCTGTGGAGGCAGTGACGTTTCCCGAAGTGCTCCGGCAAGAATATACGTCACTGAAAGCGGTGTTTCTAAGCAGGGATCGGAATTTCTTGGACATTTACTCTTAGATGACAAACATAACTATCACTGGTACACACGACACAAACTAGACACACGCTGGCGCAGATGTGCATGCAAAAGCACCGGTGTGCCTTCGCGGGACTGTGAGGTGCAGGCAGGCAAATGTCGCACGGCAGGATAATGATTCAACTAAGCAAGAAAAAAAAACCCAACGACAAGCACAGCCTAATAAAAACAGTGTAACCTTCTTATATTTTGCAATCCACTTCAATGAAGCTTGCATAATTTTATTTTCGCGTTGATAGGCTTCTACAGAAAGAGCTAGACAGACTGTGCGCCAGATAGAGAACAAAAAATGAGAATTTTGCAATGTGACGGAGTATGGCACTGGCTATAAAAACCTTCCGCCAGGCATCGCCAATGTTTCCGCTGGCACTGCAAGGGCCGATGAGCTAAAGCGCATATGCTCTAAGCACATGTGCCCTTAGGGCCGGCTACAAATTAACTCATTATCCTACCTCTTTGCCCGTCCAATCTACTATACTTGACAATCTTTTTCATATAGTCGCTTTTGTGGCGCAAACCCACAGCGTATCTCTTATCCTGTGAATGTCCACACCCTCCGCATAACTCCCCCCCCCCCCCCGCACCTTCATATTCCTCCTTTTAGGCGGCGTTGACCACGTCAGAGGCGCAGAAGCAGCGACGAATTATCCAGCAGGCAGGTGGAGCAGCTTGAGCCAATGGGGCCCTGAACTAGGCACTTCACCCTAGTAGTAAGATGACTCGAGCTAACAGAAATAATTGTTTTTCGATGTACAGGAATGTTGTTATTTTTGTGACAAATTCTGCTAATAGAAGTACGCAGAAAAACACAATTATAACAGTTATAGCCCAGGGTCAAAGGAAGGAAGGAAATCAACTTTATTCAGGTCAGAAAAGGTGATCGCCATGACGTCGAAAAAACATGCTTTTCTTCGAACCTACCAGGAAGACACAGTCGTGTCAAGGACATGAACAGCTGGTGAATTCGTCGACATCCATGATGTCTTATTCACAAACCAGCATTTGATGCCAGAGCGTACTTTAAAAACGTTTCAAAGGTTTTAGGCGAATATATTGTTTGATGAGTCGCTTAAACACGCCGACATGCCGGGGTAAAAGAGTGTAAAAAAACTACAAAAGGCTAACAAAAAAGTATTTACGAGCAGCGCATTCGTCTGCAGCCTAAGTATATATTGCGGTGAATTTGAGGGGTATTTTTTGCAAAGAACTTCCACAGCGATTTCCCGACAGGCCTCATCTCGTTTCTTTTCGGGTGCACATCGAACATGTATTCAGACAAAAAGAAGAAGAAAATTATATGCCTGCGTAATGTTGCGCAATTGAATTTTCCCTTTCAGAAAAATGTAATTTGTAAAGTTGCAATGTTAAAATTAATATTTCCCTAGTTTATACACCCAAATTAACAGGCGAATAATCGTCAGTCGCCAACTTTGGATATTGGCCAGAAATACTCAGGTACACGATAACAACAAGAATAAAAAGATGACTGGTTGTGAGCTTCGAACAAGCGGGAATCCTCATCTATATTTGACGTGAACAAAACTAGCTCCCCTAAGGCGAACTATATTGAAGTTTCTTTACAAGACAGATCAATCATTGACTGCGTTGTCTCATAAAAATACTAATGCTGCAGAGTTTGCCACTCTCAACAATATGCATGGCGACGCATATGACAAAAATTGTGTACAAAAATGAGCTTTAAAATCTGATACTTCCTGCACAAACAACAGCTAATAAGAACCGAAGAAGCTATGTTCAAGACTTTATCAACATTTCGGCTGTAGCAAAAGTAAGAGACGGCATCCACTCTCATTTGTGCTTTGCTTCACTGAACATTTTAAGTGGCGCAGATGATGATTTACGAAAAAAAAACGAGAAACACGAACGCAAAATAAGTGCAACGCCGGCGGGACTCGAACCCGCAATCCTCGGTTTAGAATACCGATGCCTTGTCCATTGGGCTACGGCGGCTCTTTTTTTTTCTTTATTACATGGAAAACAAAACTTAAAGTGTATTACGATGTTGACACAACTACACACTTAAAACTCGGACAAACACACACATGCGTCCAACAAGTGCATCCAGTCTGGTGGAGATTCCTGCGCGGCGTACACACTTCTTACATAGGCAGCACTTTCACGAAAGAAGGACTTTGTAGATCGCGGGCTTTCGGCATGGCGATCACACAGTCTACTTCTCCACAGGCTATCTCACGCTCGGAACGCAGCGTCCTAGTTGGCCAATCCTGTGCCGAGCGTCGCCGTTCCTCGGCGCAACCGCGTGAGCGCGCGCTCGTGCCACTGCTGCCTCCTTCGTCGTCGTCGTCTTCTTCCGCAGCTGGTTCCGATGCGGCTCGTCTTGCCAGCGTTTCCATACTGCCCCTCCGTCTGCGAAGGCGCTGACGGCACTGGCCAACTGTCAAGCCAAGATTAATTGTGCGCCTGAAAACTGCATTAAGAATTTAGTCTAATGACTTCATCAGGAAGTTTATTCCAATCAACTATTGTCCTTGTAAGATAACACCATTTGAAGCAGTTGCTATGCGGTGTTAACGGTTTCCCTGGGTGTTTATGACGAGTATCATAACCAGTTAAGGGTGTTAAGATGTGCGAGGTACCAGTATAATAGTGGCCATTCATTAGGTGAAAAAAAAAGCATTTTAATCGGCAAGCACGATTTTGTTCTCTAAACGCAGAGAAGCCACACTGATTAAGGAGATCTGTTATAGAAATTTGAGCCCTTCACACCTTCCGCATAACCCCCCCCCCCCCTAGATCGGTAAATAATTCGGCACACATTTTTTAAAATTATTTTTAATTTTCTACATTTATTTTTCTGTGGGGGTCCCAAATGATTGATGCATATCCTAGAGTAGGACGAACTATTGTTTTTGATGTCCGGAGGCGCACAGCTGGTGCCAAGTATTTTAACCACGTTCTGAGGGTGAGCAATTCGCGAAGACAATTAGTCATTACAGTGTCAGTGTGTTTTCAGCAGGAAATATTGTGATATATTTGTATGGCAGATATATTTATAGTGAGATACTTCCGAGTTATAAGTGTTGCGGGGAAAATATGGGAAGAGAATGGGCTTTTCCTTTAGTGTTATTCTCATACAGGCGGTGTTTTCATAGTTAACAGACATTTGCCATTGATGCCGCTAGCCAACTATTTTGCCAAATTTGCTATTTAGCATGATTTGTTCTTCGGATGAGGCAATTTTAACATATAATATACAGTCATCCGCATAAAGCTTAATTTTGACAGATACATTACTGCCAGTGTCATGTATATAAAGGAAGAATAACAGAGGACCCAGCACGAATCTCTGGAGAACGCCACAAGCAACAACTAATGTGTCGCAGTTATCCTAACTTATTGGGACCTGTTGCTTAGGTATGCTTCTATCTATTTTAATAGCTCATTGTTTGTGAGTAACAAACTTAATTTGTAATTTTTATTTGCTGTTGGTTACGTTGTCGAATGCTTTACTGAAATTCATGAATATAACTTCGCTTTGTTTTGTATTATTTATTGTGTTGCAAAGTCGTGAATCGATTCTACGCCACCGCAACATCTTTGAGGCCATGTTCAGCCAATACGGCCACTCTTAAGCCTTAGCGCCGATAATCTGAGTATGGCTTTCGGAAACGGTGCCAACTCATCACGAATAAATTGCTGTCGAAGCTTCTGGACACACATTTAAACCAAATACAAGCCTCAGTTTGAAAGTTACGGGACACACAGTGGACCACGATGACTTGAAATGTTCGAGGTGGACGGCCGTCACTTCGGGCGGTGCCGCCATCTTTATTATTCTGGCGCGGTCGTCTGCTGACTCCGTCCGTCGTCTAGATGCGCTTCACAGCCGGACGGGTGGCGGAATTAGCGTCGGCGGAACGGATTGTCGCGGAGTTGTCCGTCATGTGGATCCACCATAAAAGACACTCATTAATAGCCGTACGCTTCTTCATTCCCGTAAGATCGTTGGTGGGCAGTGGCGTAGCCAGAAATTTCGTTCGGGGGGGACTCACGTTGCAGGTGGACCCCCTCCTTAAGAGGAAAGATTAGGTCGGATGCGCATATCTAAATACATGTAGAAGGAGAATTCGTTTTTCTCGGCAACCATTGCACCAAATTTGACGAGGTTTGTTGCATTTAAAAGAAAAACCTACATTCTAATGACTATTTGTTTCGAATTTTCGATTTAGGTCATCAATATTTTATTAGGAATTGGCAAAAATCGAAAATTTTCAGAAAACGATACAATATTGTTTACAACTACGTAAATCAGCAATGATAATTGATATCACAATTCTGTGAATTGCACATAATAGTACATCTACAGTGGACAAAATTGATATGTTACACATGTCTCAAAAAATTAACCGTTATGGAAATACGGCTTTTGCAGAACCTATGTACATAACATAACCAATTAACGTAAGATACAAATTGACATATCGAATTTCTCCGCTTTGGATGGTGTAATGGATGCCGTTTACAGAACCGCGATATCTATTCTCGATACAGAACTATTAATATTTTAACATCGTGCTTCCATTTTTCTCAAACTTTCGAATTTTTCAAAATATTTTAAACAAAGTTCAGGCCGTAAATCGAAATTCCACTTCCAACAGACACTAGAATTTAACATACTCTCTCAAATGCAACAAATTTCATTAAAACCGATTCAGGAGTTATCTCAGAAAACCGTTTCTGCGTTTTACATGTATCTCAATAGGCCGCGTCGCAGGTGGGCCCGAGCTAAAGCTTCCTCTTAAACAATTTGCCTAGGGATCAAATACACGAATAATAACTGCATTGCCATTGCCAAAGATGCTGCAAACGATTTGTTGAACGCTACGCACTGTCAATACAAGTGAAATATGTATTTTTTCATAAAAGAATATACTCATATGTGCCAAAAATTGTGGCCAACATTACTATTTAATAAGTAAAGAAAATATCACACAAACTTTAGAACTATGTCAATTCAAAGCCAGCAAAGCAGTGCATGCCGCTGATATGAAAAATGTAAAGGCCATGAAATGAACAAGTTGAGGACAAATAGGTTAATGACACTTTGTCATTCAAGATCCTTGTTTACATTCTTGTACATATGCAACGGCCAGTGAAAAATCTCTATGACGCTGCCATTTGTTACAATGTATTTCGCAGCAGCAGCTGTCACCGGTCGTGTATCGTGAGTAATTGCATCGAAATTATAGTCGCAACAAACACCACGTATAAAAAGCAGGAGTTCTGCAGAATATACGAGGGCGAGTCAAATGAAAGTGAGCCAATGCGAATATATAACAAACGGGGTACTTTAAATAAAATTAGCCCCCATGAGCATTTAGACATTTGTCCCATTGACTAAAGAGCCGCGCACTTCCCGTCTCATAAAGCTCCTTGGGTTGTTGCTTCAAAACGTCTGCAACTGACTTTCACGACATCGCCCGAGACGAATCTGGTTCCCTTGAGCTGTTTTTTCGGTTGCCCCAAAATGTGGAAGCCGCAAGGCGACAGGTCCGAGATGTATGGCGGATGTTGCAGCGTTTCCCGCTTGAACATTGCCAGTTTTGTATTAACCACGTCAGCGACGTGGGAACGGGCATTGTCGTGGAACAAGATGACCCCATTCGTCAATTTTTCACGTAGTTTGTTCTTGATTGCGACACGCAGCCGATCCGGCGTTTCACAATATCGGAAACAATTGATAGTCTCTCAAGATTCAGCAAATTCTCTCAGTAATGGCCCCTGACGATCGAAAAATAAAAGTCAACAACACTTTTCTCGCGGAAATGACGGCCTTTGCTTTCTTTGGAGAAGGTGAATTTGAATGTTTCCATTGTAAGCTTTGCCGTTGTGTTTCAGGCTCTTAGTAGTGGCATGATTGTTTGTCTCCGATCACAATTGCAGACAAGAAATCGTCACCTTTATTGTGACACCGGCTCAGATGAGTAAAGGCAGCGCTGATCTTCTCCGTATTCTGGCAGTGGTTCAAAATCTTGCGCATCCATTGCGCACACAAGAGCCGATAACCGAGATGTTCATGAATGATGGCGTGCACCAAACCGTGACTGATGTTCACACGCTCTGCCAGTTCATCGATGCTTATCCTCCGTTCTTGTTTCATCAGCTCATCAACCTTTGCAATTTTGTTAGGGGTGATTGCACGATGGCTTTGGCCCGGTCTGGGATCGTCTTTGCAAATTTCACGTCCTTCTTTGAACCGTTTGTTCCAACGCTTCACAATGACCAATAAAATGCAATGTTCCATATACACGGCAGTCATACGGTGACTAATTTCTTTTTGGGAAACACCTTCAGCTATCAAAAAACAACACGGCATTACGCTGCTTCACTTCTTGGGAGTCCATTACGGCACGCATTCATGTTCAACCCAGTGTATGAGAGCATTAAAGAACATTTATCCTCACAACTGCGTGTCACTTTTGTAAATGAGAGATGCCTGTGTGCTACGCGCAGGCCTTGCAGATAATGAACAGAACCGTAATTTCGCGGGGTGGGTAGGCTCACTTTCATTTGACAAGCCCTCGTACATTAGAAATGCGAAAATGCAATGGAATACAAAAATGCGAAGATACAGCTTGATAAAGAGCAAAAAAGTGCCACTGGAAATGCCACTGCACGTAGACACAAAACCTCGCAACAAGATATTTGAATATACGTATAAGTCTCCAATAAATCTACGTATCTGAGAAAACGTCACGGTATATAATGCGTCAAACAAGGCAAATAAAGATGTTGCGCAATCACAGATTAACAGAATCCTAGATCCTGCCCCCATTTCATCCACTCCCCCCAATGTAACGCGCGCGACGGAAGGCGGCGCACTTGCTCCTCACTTTTCTCCCTTGCGCACACAAGAGTGAGCCACTATCGTCGGCTCACCCATCCCCCCCCTCCCCCCACACGCTTTCACTCGCACATACAGCATGCGGCGCGGGGTCACGATGTTATCGCACTTCGACTTTATGCGGAACATGAGGGCGACGGCGACGGTAGGAATGCGCCTAGTGTCCGTATAATTGCTATCACAATATTATAATAAGAGTATCCGGCAGCTGAAGCGTCCCATGGTCCATTACTTTCCGCAAAAGAAATAACGAAATAGCACTTTCACCATGCGACAATTCGCTGCACCGCAACAACGCTTCTTTTTTCCTTTTATGGGGCGGGGGCACCGTAATGAAAAAAACGCAAAGTATGTTGGTCACAATAGAATGCCTATTTTGGGCAACTGATATGGCTATTAAAGGAATATCGAAGAAAACACGAGGCGCTTGGTCCACCAAGAACCATGCGCATACTGCTCGGCATCCTACACCGGCGAGACAAGACTTTCTGGAGAGGTTGCGCTCAAGCGAACGCACTGCAATCCGTCGAGTCCCCACAGTGATGGCGGCTAGCGACCATTGTTTCTTTTTCTCGTCTGCTAGCTAGAAAGCGTCGAAAGCTCTGCCAGGCGAAAATGCACTCGGCCAGAGAAAACCGAACGCGCACCGAAGTGCGCCGCGCGGTGGTCGGGGCAACACGAGAAAAACGCGTGCGCTCTGGCTGGCTCTGGTAGCGCGCGGGTAGGGGAGCGAGAAAAAAAATTGTAGAGGCTCAATGTGTCCTCGCGATTATAAGTCAAAGTAGAAACATAAGTAAGAATGTAGTTGCCTTGGCTGGCTTTAGTGTCTTCACTGGATGCTTTGGCGCAGGTGAAAAAAAATATATTTTTTATGTGACATGACGGCACGAATGAACCACCACAACGCTTCGTCTCATCGGGCCTCGCTGCGGGCTTTGTCAACTTGTCTGATAGCGTGTTCATTTGGCTTGTCTCGTTGTATGGCCCGATGTGCGACTCTGGAAAAGTCAGTGCACCTTTGGCGTCAGATATTTATGGGAGCATTAAACCTACAAAGTTCCGCAATTGAAAATCTAAAGCACACGTTTGGAAACGTCAATGTACCTTTCACATCAAAGTTTATGAGAACTTTATACCCATAAAGTTTCGGAATTGATATCCACGCGCTCCGTAAATTCCATGATAGAGTGTAGATTCCGCGGCCTCCGCGCAATGCCGCGGCGAGCCCGTTCGCCATCAAAACGTCCTTGAAACTTTGTGCACGGATGGGGCTGCTTGCATTATGTGACTCCCGGTGCATGGGCGTTGCCGCGAAATTCAGCCCAAGGTCCCAATTCTTGCGGTGAAATGGCTTGTCGAGCGTGAAAAAGACGCTCTAGACAAAATCCAGAATGATTTCTGGCGCCGGGGGTTGCTTTTGTCGGCGGTGCATGGACAGCACGAAAAAATTTCGGGGGGGGGGGATGAAGCCCCAAAAGCCCCCCCGCCTGGCTACGCCCCTGTTGGTGGAGGTACTGCGTAATCACTTGCGCAAGACGGAGCTCCGCAGAAAATCTAACCTGGCCGCCATGTCATCCGAAGGAGAGACTTCAACCACGGCCCCGTCCTCGCCTCTGACAGTCATCCTGGCCCAGTCTCGCGACACTGGCATGTTTTTCTGAATTGACAACGTTGACGTCGACGACTGGTTGCAGAGTTACGAACGGGTCAGTACACACAGCAGGTGGGATAACACGCTTATGCTGGCTAATATATTCTAAATAAAGAAAACAGCGCAGGTCTGGTTCGAGGCACATGAAGAAGAGATTACACGTAGGGAATAGTGCAAATAGAAGCTTAGAAATTCGTTTGGCCAGCCCGTCGGCCGCCAGTCTGCTGCTAAAAAGGACCTTTGGACCCATCCACAGGCATCCACTGAATCTCACGCAGTGTACTTCTAGGACATCCTGGCTCTTTACCGCAATGTGGATACTAATATGGCAGAGGAAGACAAAGTTAACCACCTTTTAAAAGGCATCGTCGTCTATGCGTTTAACCTGCTTGTTTACAAGAATATAACAACGGTCAATGAGATAATTAACGAATGTTGCCGTTTTGAAGAAACGAAGAGCTACCGCATAGTTTAAAAGTTTACGCGTCTACCAACTGCCATCGCTTCATCGACGCGCGAAGACATTTCTCTTCCTAGTGCGCCCACCTCCTCCAAGAACGTCGTACGTATCGTCAGGCGAGAAATCGAAGCAGGGTCTCCTACCACCCCAGTAACGCAGTGCTTTGACGATTCTCGGCCAGTAGTGTCTCTCATTCACTCGGTCATTCGCCAAGAGCTTGGCAATGTGAGTCTTCAGTCCATCTGCTTCGCCAACCATCCTGACTTTGCTTTGTCTGCTGCCTCTGCCCCTGTTAACTGGCGCTAATATGGTCCATATCCGAGCCATCGCAACCCTTCCGAATAGCGCACACATGACGATAGGCTCATCTGCTTTTACTGTGGACGTGTGGGCCGTATATTTCGCCACTGCCAAATTTCCTGACCAGCCCACTCTCGACCAAGCGTTCCTGCTTACCACCGCTCTACACTAAATCCTCGCCCATCTGCACTCTCCACCGAGGTTGAAAACGCACCTGGCAACGCTTGTGCCACTAGGACTAGCCTCTTGCCATTACCACATAGTCGCCGCTCTCGTTCGCCCCAGCTGCGTCGCTCCCCATCCACAGCTTACCGTCGCCGCTCTCCGACGGGAAACCAACTGAGGCTGTTTATGGAGGTCACGCTGCTCTAGCACCCCGGCCTGAAATTCCTCTGTTGACCCTACCTACTGATCGGAACCTTCTGGACGTGCCCCGCAGGGGCGTCTGCGGAAGCAGGCGTTTGGTGTGTTGCGACACCACGTACCGCTTGTGCACGCGGGAGGGTCCACACAGGAGGGTTGGACCCGCCCGCGTGTGGCCGTGCGCGGCTTAGCCGTGTCCGGGTAAAAGGGGATCCTGGGGGTTGAGCCGATGCCGGGTGTTCGGACCGTTAAGGCCCCTCAGCCGAGGCAACACACCTCTTTGGCCTCTGCTTCACGTAGACAGCACCCCCGGACTGACCCAACCGGCGGAAATCGGTAGTTGCCTTTTCCTGTCTCTCTCTCCCTACAACCTTCGTCTTTTCCTTACTTTCCGCCTTTCCTGTCTCCTTCTCATATTTTATTACTTCCGACCTTCCTGGCAGCAAGGGTTAACCTTTTGTGAGTAGCCAACCTTGGTTATGTCATATTGGGTTATAGTGGCAACGTACAGCTGGCGTTTGCAGACCCTGTTTTTCAGGCCCTGAAGCGTCCCCTTGTTGGACGCCACACCACCCGTGGTGATGTCTCTGATGATGACTTGATGGAGCTCACTGAGGCTGAACTCTTGGAGGGCTTCAGTGACCAGAATGTTATCAATGTTAAACGAATTAAGACGAGGAGAGATGGGAAAGAGATCAAGACGAAATACCTGATACTCACTTTCTGCTCAAGTGTCCTTCCCGAGTCCATCGAGGCTGGTTGTATCAAACTTCGTGTTCGGCCGTACGTTCCCAATCCTCTCAGATGCTTTAGGTGCCAACGTCTGACTTGTGCCAAGTGGCACAAGTCAGGCCGGCTGACTTGTGCCAAGTGCAGTGACAAAGACCATTCCTCTGAAACATGCCAGAACACTCCACATTGTGTCAACTGTGATGGCGAGCATGCCGCATAGTCGCGGTCCTGCCCGTCCTGGAAAAGAGAAAAGGAGATTGTGACGATCAAAGTCAAAGAAAACATATCTTTCAAAGAGGCACGTAGGCGGGTATTATACCTATCTAAGAGCAGGTTTGCCGACGTGGCGCGTAAGGGGACAGCGTCACAACGGCCTCCGGCGGCTGTCCGACCCACAGGCAGTGAGTCGGCAGTTACGCCATCTGCCCCCGCGGCGGCGGTTGCAGCTAGCGCTGCTCCGTCAACCCAGAATGAGGGATCATCGACCCCTAAGGTTGGCGCAGCCGAGGCTGCCCCGGCCTCCCCGGCCCCTTCCTGCGCTGGCAACAGCCGGCGCAGCCAAATCTCTCAGGGTGCCCCATTGACCTCTGGGCTGGTGGGCGCAGGGGTCTTGCCCTCCGAGGCAGGACCCTCTCTAGTAACTTCTCGCTCGCAAGAGCACGTGTCCGGCGCCTCACAAGAGGCAATGGACACTACAACTACCCTCAAGGCGCACTAAGCGCCTAAGGAGCGGCGAGGCTCCCTCGAACGTTCCAGAAAGGGCAGAACCCCCGTTATAGGGCCTCGAAAGAGCTCTGTAACCTAAGGCATCACCTCCGTTTCCATACACACCGCAACTATTTACTTTCAATATGGATACACAAATTATTCAATGGAACGTTGGAGGTCTTCTTAGGAACCTTGATGACTTGCACGAACTCATCCACAAACACAATCCAAAGGGCTTTGTCTACAGGAAACCCACTTAAATTCGAAACACTCAAATTTCCTCCTACAGTATGTTACGTTTCGCAGAGATCGCGATGATGCTTTCGCATCGTCGGGCGGTGTTGCCATTGTTATTCAGAAAGGCATAGCGTGTCAACGTTTGCAGCTACAAACGCCCCTTGAAGCAGTGGCGGTTCGTGCTGTCCTCCTCAACAAACTTATCACTGTCTGCTCGCTCTACATACCCACCCCCATTACAAATTAACTGAACATGAATTTCAGTCCTTCATAGATGAATTACCAGAACCTTGCGTTGTGCTTGGGGATTTCAACGCGCACAACTGCCTGTGGGGCAACTCTCGTATAGATGCGCGAGGTCGTCTTGTTGAACAGTTCCTTCTCTCTTCTGGTGCGTGTCTGCTGAATAAGAAGGCACACACATATTATTCTCTGGCAAATAGAACATTTTCTTCAATTGACCTCAGCCTAGTTTCTCCGTGTATACTGCCCGAACTTGAATGGGAAGTTATCAACAATCCTTACGGAAGTGACCACTTTCCCATAATGCTAAGAACACCTACAGAAAACGAATATCCACCACAGGCTCCTAGGTGGAAGATCGATACAGCTGACTGGGAGAAATTCCATGCTTTCGCCAGTATCCCCTGGGCTAACATGTCTTCGTTAGAAATTGATGCTGCTGTAGAGTATTTTACAGCCCTCATAATAGATTCCGCATCTAAATGCACATCGGAAGTAAATGGTTTGGCATGTAAACGGCGCGTCCCATGGTGGAACGACGAATGTAGGATCGCTCGAAAGAAACAGAACAAAGCGTGGGGGTCGCTACACGCATCTGCCACTGCGGATAATGTTGTTAACTTTAAGAAAGCAAAGTCCCAAGGCAGGAGAACGCACCGACAGGCCAGAAGATAGAGCTGGCAAAAGTTTTTATCGGGCATCAGCTATTATAGAGATGAGGCCAAAGTATGGAACAGGGTTAACAGAATAAGAGGGCGGCAAACATATTCACTCCCTTTGGTAAACAAAGAAGGCGATACCCTGCAAGCCCAGGCAAACTCACTTGAGGAGCCCTTTGAGCACGTGTCGAGTTCAATTCACTATTCCCAACCCTTTTTGAAACTTAAAGAAATAGAAGAACGTAAGCCAATCTTACGAAAACCCAGAGAGAGTGAACCGTATAACCAGCCTTTCAGTATTTCCGAGTTGAGAGCTGCATTGAACACATGCAAAAGCACTGCACCGGGACCTGACCGAGTCATGTATGACATGATCAGAAACTTACATACTGGCACACAACGTACACTTCTCACACTTTTCAACAACATATGGGCTGCGGGATACCACCCATCCACATGGAAAGAAGCGATTGTGGTCCCTGTTCTTAAGCAGGGCAAAGACCCTTCCTTGGCGGCAAGTTACCAACCGATAGCTCTTACAAATTGTCTCGGTAAGCTTTTCGAAAAAATGATTAATCGCAGACTCATACACTTCCTTGAACTCGCCAATATACTCGATCCCAATCAGTGTGGATTCTGAGAAGGACGATTGACTACCGATCACCTTGTGCGCATTGAAGGAAATATCCGTGATGCATTTGTTCATAAACCGTTTTTCCTATCAATATTCCTCGACATGGAGAAGGCGTATGACACAGCATGGCGTTACGGGATCTTGCGAGACTTGTCGAAAATGGGCATCCGTGGAAATATGCTGAACACTATTGAAAGCAATTTGTCAAATCGTACCTTCCGAGTAAAACTCGGTAATGCACTGTCACGTCCTTTTACGCAGGAAACTGGTGTACCCCAGGGAGGCGTGCTGAGTTGCACTCTCTTTATCGTTAAGATGAACACACTACGTGCTTCACTGCCACCGGCCATCTTTTATTCCGTATACGTAGACGATATACAAATAGGCTTCAAATCTTGCAACCTCACAGTATGCGAGATACAGGTACAGCAGGGCTTGAACAAGGTTTCCAAGTGGGCAGACAACAACGGATTTAAAATCAAGCCCCGCAAAAGCTCCTGTGTTCTTTTTACTAGAAAGAGAGGCCTGGTTCTAGATCCTTGTGTTCAACTCTGTGGACATCAAATACCTATCAACAAAGAATACAAATTTCTAGGTATTATACTAGACTTCAAGCTTACTTTTATACAGTACATTAAGTATCTTAAAGAAAACTGTGTAAGGACAATGAACTTACTTAAAATTCTATCCCACTCAACATGGGGTAGCGACAGGAAGGGTTTGATGAATGTTTATAAGAGCCTAATTCGATCACGATTGGACTATGGCACCGTCGTATATGACTCTGCCGCTCCGAGCGCACTAAAGATCCTAGATCCTGTCCACCATCTAGGTATCCGCTTAGCCACTGCCGCTTTCAGAACTAGGCCGATTGAAAGCTTATACGCGGAATCAAATGAATGGTCCCTCCATCTACAGAGAACTTACATCAGCCTTACATATTTCTTGAAAATACATTCTCAATCATCAACATCCATGTTTTCCCACTGTTAACGATATGACGTGTACTACACTTTTCCATAACCATCCCTCTGTAAGACAGCCTTTCTCGCTTCGTGTGAAGGAGCTTAGTGATCAAATGCGTGTCCCACTCCTCGAGCTTCGCCTAATGCACCCAACCAAGGTGTTACCACCTAGGGAGTGGCAGCTGATAGAATGTGACATATCCTTTTTAGAAGTAACAAAACACGCACCGGAGATAGAAATCTGAATACATTTTCTAGAACTCCAGCACAAGCACTCCTGCGCAGAGTTCTACACAGACGCCTCGAAGTCAAATGCCGGAGTGTCTTATGCTGCCTTCGGCCCATCCTTCTCAGAATCTGCTGCACTACATCAGGAAACAGGTATCTTCACGGCCGAGGCCTACGCAGTATTGTCTTCTGTAAATCACATAAGAAAATGAAAACTTCAAAAATCAGCGATATGTACAGACTCCCTAAGCGTCGTGAAGGCCTTGATGTCACTCTATAGACACAAAAATCCAGTACTTAATCAACTGTACTCCGTCTTGTGTAAAGCCTACATATCTAACCAGCATATCATCATATGCTGGGTGCCTTGCCATAGGAGCATCGAGGGTAACGTTCTGGCGGACGAGACGGCCCCGTCAATCGCATCGCAAGCTGTTAACCTTACCGCTGCGGTGCCTGTCACAGATCTGAGACCTTTCTTGCGAAGGAGATTGCGAGACCACTGGCAACGCATGTGGGACGCGGAAACTGATAGTAAGCTCCACCTGATAAAACCACAGTTAGGTTTCTGGCCCTCTACTAGAAAATCGCGCCGAACAGATGTCCTATTCTGTCGTCTCAGAATAGGACACACGTTTGGCACCCATAATTTTCTACTCACCGGAACTGAGCCTCCAACCTGCGGTAAATGCGGGGAGAGGCTGACCGTACTCCACGTCCTTCTGGAGTGTCGAGAAGCCTAATCTGAGAGAAAGAGACATTTTTCATTAGCATACCGACAACACATTCCCCTTCATCCATTAATGTTACTCGGCCCAGAGCCGCTATTTGACACCAACGCAGTCCTAAGTTATCTGAAAGATGTTGTGTTGCATGTTGTTAGCCCCACATGTTCATAGCGTATCCTCTCTTCAGAGGATGCCGCTGTGATAGTTCTTTCGTATAGCACGTGCCTCTAGGCCCTTGTGTTTCAAGGGCTTCGGCGAGGCAACAGTGCTCCAGGTATTTTTACCATCTCATATATTTTCTATTCTGCGTCATTCTTTTACGATGGATTTTAATGTTTATAGTATTCGTCATTAGTCATCGCCATAATTTTATAGCACGTAGATTTACGCACTATTTTTAGGCCACTTTACAGCCAAGTCACACCTTCTTCACAGGACCCATCATTCCACCACGAAATCACTCACACTGTCTTGACGCTCTTTGGCCATATCTGGCCCTTACGCCACTAAACCACACACATCATCATTCTGGACGTGGACGTGCATGGTTTGCCCGTTACTGCACCCATCGAAACGGGAGCGCCAATTTTCATAATGAGTGCGGAGCTTCGAACACGCTTAGAAAGTACTTGGTCCTGCTCCGAATCGACTGCTCCGCACCGCCGACGGAGGAACCCCGGCTGCGCTTGGCTGCGTTTTGTTTAGTGTGATCCTCGATGTGATCCTCGCACTCGACTTTTTGACTGCCCATTCTTCCCTGATTGACTGTTCAGCCGATGTTGTACAACTTGACCTACCCCTTCCAGTTGACCTTCCTGCTGAAGCTCCTATTCAGATTTGTCCTGAGCATTTTATTTGCCTCCCGTCTCTAGCAGCTAGCAGTAACCTGCATCACTGTTTTATCCTGCCCACTTGTACCTGACGAAGACTATGACCTTACTCCCGCGACTTCAGTCGTCCTTTTCCACAATGGCTCCTTCCCACACACCATCGTTCCTGTAGCGGACAATCGGACATGCCTTCCCATCCTAAATTTCTGACAGTGCCCACAAGTACTTCCTTGAGGCATGTCTTTTGCCACGTTGTCAGCGTCACAGGAATGCCACATTTCTGCTCTTTCTATTTGCGCCGTCTTCGGCCAGATCTAAATCTGCACGTTCTCCATCTGCCCCGCCGGACGACATTGCAAATATGATTGCACCGCACCTCTCAACCCAACAAGCCACCGAGCTGCGTGGCCTGCACGAGTCGTACTCCGACATTTTCAACCTGAATGATCGCCCTTTGGGTCGCAGTATAATCGTAAAGCGTCGTATAAATGCCGGCAATGCAGCACCTGTTCGCCGCCCGACATTGACTGTCGTCCTCTAAGAACGATCACCAAGAAAAATCTATATCCACTTCGCCGCATTGACGATGCTCTGGATTGTTCCCACGGCGACACTTATTTTTCGTGGATAGAGTTTCGCTCTGGATGTAGGACGATTGCCGTGGATGAAACGAGCCGTGAAAAGACCACATTCCTCACACCACCCAACTTATATCAGTTCAGGGTAATGCCTTTTGGCTTGTGCAATGCCCCGACGACCTATGAACGGATGATGGACATGCTCTGGCGTGGCTTGAAATGGTCCATCTGTTTGCGCTACTTGGATGACGTCATCGTATTCTCGTCAAATCTTGCGACAATCTCGAAAGACTTTCATCTGTTCTTTCTGTTTTACGCACCGCTGGCTTGCAGCCAAACTCGTCCAAGTGCCACTAATGTCAGAGCCAACTAACCATGTTCGGAGACCTCGTCGATTCGTAAGGCATTTGCCCCTACCCCGCTAAATTTCATGCTGTGCAGAATTTCCCCGTACCAAGTTGTCTCCAAGCTGTTCAAAGCTTTCTTGGCGTTTGCTCTTACTTCCGCATGTTTGTGGAAAATTTCGCCCATGTTGCCCGCACCCTGACTGACCTCCTGAAGAAAGACGTTCCTTTCTGCTGGGGCTCTGAACAAGTGTCTGCTTTCTCGTAGCTCATAACGCTGCTGCCCACACCTCCTCCGCTCGCCCATTTTGACGCCTCCCCTCCGACACAAATTCGCACTGACGCCAGTGGCTCCGGCTTCGGCGCAATTTCAGCTCAATGCCAATGTGGGCACAGACGCGATATCGCCTTCACCAGCCGCCTCCTCTCTCCAGCCGAGCGCAATTACTCGATTACCACCCGCCGTGGTTGCTCAGTGGCAATGGTGTTCGGCTGCTGAGCACGAGGTCGCGGTATCGAATCCTGGCCACGGCGGCCGCATTTCCATGGGGGCGAAATGCGAAAACACCCATGTACTTAGATTTAGGTGTACGTTAAAGAATCCCAGGTGGTCGAAATTTCATGAGTCCTCCACTACGGCGCGCCTCACAATGAGAAAGCGGTTTTGGCACGTAAAACCCTCTTAATTTAATTCATTGCTCGATTACCGAGCGCGAGTGTGTCACTCTCATTTGGATGGTGGGCAAGTTCCGACCCGAAATATATGGTGGATCATTTACGTTTATTAATTATTTATTTATTTATTCATTCATCTATTTATTTATCACAATACCCACAGCGCCCGTAGGCATTACAGCGGGGGGGGAAAAGGAAACAAAGAACCAATAAATAAAGCAGGCAAAACATAACATATACCCGGAATGCTGTCATACTAGAACATACACACAAACACACTATCTTACTTCAGTGGGCGTATACAGTTTGAAAATACATCATTTGATAGAATCATTGCGACATGGGATGGTAGCTTGTTCCATTGGCTTATGGTTCTGGGGAAAAATGACATTTTAAACGCTTCAGTTTTGCAGGCTATTTCTTTAACCTTATTTTCATGGTCCAGCCGTTGAGAAACGTAATCAGGCTTGGAAAAATGTTTCCCGGGATTTATACCTGTTAGAGAGTGGAATATGTTATGAAAAAGTTTCAGTCTGAGATATTTCCTGTGTTGCTGAAGTGGCTCCCAACTGAGGCTTTCTTTTGCTCTTGAAACGCTGAAATTCCTAGTGAAGTTTGAATAAACAAAACGAACGGCTATGCTTTGAATTCTTTCTAAACTGTTGATGTCACGTGCCGTCCACGGATCCCACACAGCACACGCATAATCCAGAACAGATCGGACATTTGATTTGTACAATGATACCTTTGTCTCAATTATACCTTTGATACCTTTGTTGATACAACCGATCACCACGCCGTTTGTTGGCTTTCTTCCCTCAAGGATCACACCGGACCCCTCAGTCGCTGCGCTTTACAGCTGCAAGAATACACGTACAATGTGGTCTAAAAGTCAGGTCTTCTACATCAGGACGCCGATTGCCGATCTCGTCATCCCGTCGATGCACCGGACGGTTTCAGTGGATGTTGCGCCAATCTGCGTTTCGCGCTCTCCGGCTTCAAAGACATTAGTGTTGAACAACCACGCGATGAATGGCTAAGGCACATTATCCAACGGATGCTCTCTGATCTACCGCACCCATGACTTCACATGTTCGTTCTACAAAATGGCATCCTGCATCGCCACAACATGCCCCAACACCGTTGCCTGTGCCTGTGCCCCAACCCACACTTTCGACTTGCGAGAGGCCGTGAAGCAAGAGTTGACAGCGATGACTACACCCATGACGCATCTTGCTCCGGTAGTGCGCCCCACACCTACCTACGGGTATGTTGCTTTGCTACCAACCGCTACCGTGACCTCCGTGCCTACGGACGTTACCTATGACCATTTGACTTCGATGCTAACCAGAGCACTGCAGTTGCTTCGCCATACTACCCTCAGTGGGGTCCATCTCGTTCGCTTTGCTTTTACTGTGGTATACGCGGCCATATATCTCTCTTTTGCCGCCGTCGCCAGCAGAATAAAAGACGAGGCTAAGCTGAGAACGAGAGACACCGCACTCGCCGACAAGACGCCTACTATCCCGGATCGTACTCACTCCCTCAGCAGCGTTCTCCGTCTCCTCCAGCTGCTCCTGGTCTGCCTCATTGTTCCCGTTCGGCCAGACGTCGCCCTCCTTCGCCTTACCGGCGCTCTACATAACCACTTCGCCTCACTTCCCACCTTGCCGACCAGCACTCGGAAAACTAACTGTTGCAGTTTTTTGAGGGAAAACTGCTCCCTATTGGTCTTCAAGAATTCCTCCTGTTCGCCTAGCCACCATTCTTTATGTAACTGTTGAAGGCGTTCCCGCGTCAGCTCTCATCGATTCGGGTGTCGCCGTTTCTGGTCTTCGTATTAATCTGTGTTCACGGCTCCGGAATGTAAAAACGCCGGATCTTGGACCTATTTTGCGTGGTTCTAATATTGCAGTCATCCACCCCGATGGAGAGTGTACTGCTCGTATTCTCATCGATGGCATTTGCCACCATTGAGTCTATCATCCTTCCAAGGGGTATTCATGAACATATACTGGGTTGGGGCTTCCTATGTTGTGCTTCAGCCGTCATTTTATGTAGAGAGGAAGTTGTCCATACCACGGATACAGCGCTTGCACCTGTTGCTGACTCTTCACCTTCATGTGTGACCTTCGCCATCGCTGTAGACTACGTCCTGCGTTCTCATCACGAAGACGTTGCAGCCGTACCATCCAGTCAGATCGCTGATGGAGACGCTCTAATCGCCTCTTCTTCCCGCTGTATTTCTCGCGGAATGCTCATTGCCGCCTGTCTCATCCGGTTTTCACGTGGACGCGCCCGTCTGTCTGCTTGCAACATAACCCCAGATCCTGTGATGCTGCCCAAAGGGATGAATGTGGCAACCCTCGCCGAAACTCAACCTATCTCTAAAGTCACGCTTTTCCCTTCTTCACACGAGCACCAACCTCAGGTTTAGATGATTCTTTTCCTCCCCCAGCCGTTCTTCGTTGTGACCTAACAGCCGCGCAGTCCGAAGCCTTGCTCGTGGTCTTGGCGAAGCACAAAGCCTGTTTAGATAGCTGTTCCCCTGTGTTGAGCCAAACTTCTGCCGCTACACACACCGCATCGAAACCGATGGTTCCTCTATAATACGACGACGCCCCTATCGTGTATCGCCGTCTGAATGAAAGGCCGTTGAACAACAAGTTGCTGACATGCTTGCGCGGAAGATAATACGATCTTCATCTAGCCCCTGGGCTTCTCCCGTGGTTCTGGTAAAGAAGAAAGATGGCTCCGTTCGCTTTTGCGTCGATTATCGAGCGCTCAGTAAGATATCATGCAAGGACGTATATCCAATACCTAGAATTGACGACGCTTTGGACACACTACAAGTGGCGGTGTATTTCTCCGGCCTTGATATTCGGTCAGAATATTGGCAAATTCAGATGGACTTCGACAACCCCTTCTGCCGGTTTACTACAACTTCTCCCTAGCCCGGACGCACATGTTCAATTTGTTGGCATTGATTTATATGGCCACTTGCCTTTGACACCCTCCGGTCACTGTTGGATTGCCACTTCGATAGACCATTTAACAAGATATGCCGAGACTGCCGGCATATCTTGTTATCGACTTTGCTATTGACTGTTGTTATCGACTTTAACAAGATATGCCGAGTGGGGACGACGCTGAAGTAGCGCGGGGGAAAACGAAGAAGACGTTGTTGTTGTTCCCTTGCACGCAATTCTTGGCCAATCCCCCAGTGTGGGTATGAGCCATAATAAGAGGCTATCATCATCATCATCATCTTGGACGACTGATAAAGTGCGTTTCTTGGCGGTGCTGCTACGCATACTCGTCGATCCCACGTCGTTACACTGGTGGAGGTGCGGGGTATTCTTCATGCTTGGCACCCCTTCGCGGAGCCGACGATCGAGCCCGGAATCACCATCGTGCATCGAAACACCGGTCCACCGCTTCAGTCGTCGCCTGCTAGGCTTAGCGCCCGAGTCCAGTCCCCTACAAGAAACTTCGAGAAATCGTTTGCCTCCTACAAATAACATGGCCACCGCAGCTCCATCGCAAGTAACACTACAAAATCCTATGGTCCCGGAGAGGTTTCATGGTGATGCCTTTGAAGAGGTCCAAGATTGGCTAGACCAGTTCGAGCGCGTCGCCCAGTACAACCATAAGACCAGCTCGGCGGACAAACTCTCGAGTGTCTATTTCTATTTGAAGGACAATGCTCGTACGTGGTACGTAAACCGGGAGAGGAGCTTTGCCACGTGGGACGACTTCCGCGCACAGCTGCTGGATACCTTTTCAAGCATTGAGAGGAGGGAAAACGCGCAGCGTCTCCTTGAAATCCGCGTTCAAAAGCCCAATGAGAGTGTTGCTATGTTCTCGGAAGACATGGCCCGTCTTTTCCGTAGGGCAGACCCGGACATGCCAGAGGAAAGAAAGCTGCGATATCTCCTGCGAGGACTGAAGGAGCAACTGTTTGCCGGCCTTGTGAGAAATCCACCGACAACAGTGGCACAGTTCACAAAAGAGGCTACAGCCATTGAACGGGCCCTGCATCAACGATACCGCCAGCATGACATGGGCAACTCGACGGCGGACACTTCCGTACTGGCTGCGAGTAACGACATGTCTCTGCGTGAAGTTGTCCGAGAAGTGGTGCGAGAAGAGCTTCGGCAGCTCGGCTTTGTGGTTGCGCCTACGGAACCGACGCCAGCGTTATCTTTTGTTGCTGATGTAGTCCGGGAGGAAGTCCGGCAAGCTTTTTCAGCGCCAGACTGTGGCAACGTTCCGCGGCGCCTCACTTATGCGGAAGCTGTTCGCCCTCCACTCAACGCAACTTCAACGCCGTTGACTCCAACTACAACTACAACACCACCTACGCCACAAATAGAGCCGACATCGTCACCCTCGTCGACTCTACCGACCCCGCCGATCATGCCAGCACGAACAACGCCGTGTTTTCGACATGCGCACGCCAATCCTTGGCTCCATGGAGAGCCGAACTACCAGCGTCGGAAAACCGATTTGTGGCGCACCGTCGACCGTCGACCAGTGTGCTACCATTGTGGTGAAGCTGGACACGTCTATAGAGTTTGCCGCAAATGGAACAACTATCGCACCGCTCAACACCCAAGCTTTCCTGCCAACTATGCTTATTCTCCGTACGATGGTCGACGCGCTTACAACGACGCTCCTGTGA
The DNA here is from genome assembly GCF_038994185.2 of Dermacentor albipictus. NCBI lineage: Eukaryota > Metazoa > Arthropoda > Arachnida > Ixodida > Ixodidae > Dermacentor > Dermacentor albipictus. Next base: position 126,752,596 of record NC_091821.1, on the reverse strand, counting down.
ACAGTCAGCCACCAAATACGACGACGCCCCGACCACGTTCTCCTTCTCCATCTCCGGCGCGCTACAATTCGCCGACTCGTCGCAGTTTTGCCGACGTCACTAGGGGTAGATCGCCTAGCCCTCGACGGGGAAACTAGCCGCAGCGACCTCCGGGGGTGAGGTTGCCAATACTCTAACTGCTCCACATCCCCCTTTATCGACGAACGACGACGTGAAGACGACATTGACGAAAAAGATGCCCAGCATAACGACGAATACGACGGATAGAAGTACGAAAGACGTAACTGACATCGTCAGCGCCGAGCTCATCGTTTGCATTGACGGCCACGAAATAGCCGCTCTGGTTGACACTGGCTCCCATTTTTCAATCCTTAGCTTACAGGTCGCTGACAAACTGAGGAAGGTGAAGACACCATGGCACGGGCCCAACATAAGAACCGCCGGAGGTCAGTTGATGACACCTGTCGGGAAATGCACGGCCCGACTCTTAATCGCCGGTTCAACCTTCGTCGTCAACCTCGTCATCCTTACTGAGTGTTGTAAAGAACTTATATTGGGCATGGATTTCCTACGGGAGTACGGCGCCGTGATTAACATCCGTGACAGAAGCGTTACATTTGCCACGAGTTCCGATAATGTGACCCATGAGAAGCCACAACAACCTCGCTTACGTATTGCCGCGGACGACGTCATACTTTCGCCGCGGAGTTGCTCTCTCGTACAGGTGCGCTGTGACAACCTGCAAAGCGCCCATACAAAAATGCTTCCTTACTTTCTTTAGAACTTTTATCAACATCCTATCAACTTTAGTAACATCCTATTGACTTTTACTTTTTAGTAACGTTTGTCAAAAGAAAGTTGGTTACTTCTTTTCTAACTTCAGTATGTAAAAAGAAAGTTACTAGAAAGTTAAGACACACTATTTTAACTTTTTAAAAACACGATTCAATAGGAAGGTAATAAAAATAATTATGTTCTTAAAGTACATAACCCAAGTTACAAAACATGCATGAATATTATTCAATAAGGTTATAATTATTCAGTGAACATAGCTGGTGCAAGACAGTGTTGTTTCATGGACAGGTGTAACTTTCCACAATTTGCAATCAACTTTCTAGTAACACTGGTTACTACAAAGTTGTTAAAAATGATTTAGTGAAAAATGAACATATAACAGCATCTGAACTATAAATGAATATGCAAAGAATGGCTGCATTAAAAAAATGTTTTTTTTTTGCACAGTAACTGTTTTCCTAATTTTTAATCAACTTCCTAGTAACAGATGATAGCAGAATGTTCATAGAAAAAAAATGCTTCTAATACCGGACGCTAAGAGAAAATATGGTCTCACCAATTCAAGATGTGGGCACGTATTCTCGAAAACACGAGAGCTAGTGCCATGGGAAGCGTGTATATGAGCGGTGATCATGAATTTGTGCTCAGTAGGTGTCAAAGAAGCCCGTAGGCCATGCACCACCGCACTAGACGGCGCGCTGATCGGCTCGTGTTCGCCAACTAAAGCGGGAGACACACGGTCCGATTTGGTGTCCGATCCGGCGTCTGACGCGCCGAAACTGCAGCCCGAATCGAGGTGTTTTGCCGTGCCGAAGCGCCGGATCGGACGTCCGGCGTGCGACAAACCGGGCAGATTTTCATCGTTCGACGTGTCCGACAACTGCACCGTCGTCTGGCCGCAGCCATTGGCAGCGCGGCTGGCATGTGACGTCCTCTGACGTTCCCTCCACGGAGGCGGTGCTGGCTTTCCGGTTTCTCGCAGTTATTCTTTTTCCTTGCCTGCTGCAGTTTGTTTCTGACATGAAATAGTTACCAGTTCAGTAAAATTATCTCGAACGTGTGCCTGTTACGCAAACCAGCGCCTTGTACACTAGCGCTAAGCTACTGGTGAGATCGGGAGCCGCGACGCGAGGGCATTTCGCGAGCAGACATCACACACCGACCGTCTGAGCGAAGCCGCTTGCACGTTTGCCCTTCGCAACGACTGCGTCGAGTAAACCAATTGTATTTAATTACGGCCGACCTAAGTGTACAGTGTTCATTGTTTTGGCAAAAATAAGCACTCTTCGACGAGCTCGGACTGGATCGCAAGCGCCGTCGGCTGCAGCGTCCGCCTAGCTATGCCTACCGGCCCTATCGCTGGCTTTAGCGGAGCCGTCAGTGGACAACGCGCCGTCGTGAAGTGTTCTGTCACTCACAGGGGCATAAGTTTATCGACAGCCTTCGCGTAAAGCGAAGCAGTGTGGTGCAGAGTTGTTTATATTGCGTTTCTCGACGTGGATATCAACTCAAGCTGGGGAGTTGGATGTGGGCGGAGCTTACGCGCCGCTCATGCCGTAGCATGCAGCGCCGCACGTCGGATCGGACACCGATCGTACCGCGTGCGTCTGTATAGCTCGCTCATGGTTCGGCTGAAGTCCCCGTATACACTTTATAAATAAGGAAGCCTACCTAGGCACTGTAAACCCAATTATTGGGGCCTAAATGCCTCTCCGCCTCCTACTACGGCTTCCTTTGAGTGACAGTCTGATCTCGAAGGCCATGCTTTTGCAACCTGCATGCACCTGAAGCAATTGCGAATCTTGAAGGCAACATCCGCTTAGTTTTTATTATATATACATTTCCTTAAACTTCGTATCACAAAGTACAAAGTACACACTTCTGGACCAAATAAATTTATTAAAAGACTCTATCAAATGTTATTAGGAAAAAACACGCAATTTTTTCATTTAAGATACATTTTTCTAAAAAACCGCAGAGTGGCGCTACTGTAGTATTTGTTTGGTCGACACACCACGTTGGTTGTCGTAAGTGCTCCCTGCAGTGAGGTGGTATTTGAGGTAAATTTTAGAAGTGCCTAGACAAAACGTGCTGCTTGTTGTGTGCAGTGACCATCCCAAACCCTCCGGACTCGTGTAACGCCATTAGTTCGCCGTGTGTTTCGAGCGATCCACCAGTGTCGTCAGTGAGTGCCCTAGTACAGCTCCCGTCCGAACTGCCTTTGTTCTGCCGAGCTGCTGCCGGCGCTGTTCTGCCGAGCTGTTCTGCCGGCGCTCTCGTCAAAAGTCTGGTACTGGGGCTTCGAATTGTAGTGTTTGGAAGACTGTTGAAGGTTGTGCTTTTGTGGAGCTGGAGTTCATCGGCAGTTCTACAGTGCTTGCGCCAGAGAAACGTCGGTGCTTCTGTACCTGTTAGACGAAGGAGCGTTTGCCAAGTCTTGAAAGGTAAGCAAGTTTGGCGCTTGCGCGCATTCTTGAAGCTTATGATTTGCGTAATGAGCGTTGTGTAACTAGCTAGAGCAAAGCGCTTTCCTATCGTATGTTAGCCATGTTGCTGTGCACATTTAGCAAGCAATTTCGCGAAAGCTTCCTCTGATGTTACAGCGTACTTGCATTCTGCTACCCGCCTTGATTGCTATGCCTGAATGGGCACACAATTATGAAAACACATTGAAAGTTTGTGTTCGTTCGGCAGTGCGTAATAATTTGAACACTGCGATTTTGTAGCAATACTTACCCCTCGATTCTATATCACTCTTCTCGCCCACCGCTAACGGCCGGCAGCTGCAGTACGTAGCACGGGCCGGGGCGTCGGTCAGCCTACTAACGAATAGCGCAAAGGAATACCATCGCTACAAAATCGCGGTCTTTAAATTATTACGCAAATTTTGTGCACAATGAGATGTTATAAACACACCTTGCATGTACATGAAAAAAAGGTTTACAACAGAGATGACATATATGCATGGGCACATATATGTGTCAATAAAATACTCGAGCCTCTTTCTGCCTACAGAAAAAGAAGTTATGTCTTACTCGAGGGCATGGCTGCTTGTAATAATGAACCTCTAAGGGAAGGTTTTCTCTAATCCCTATTTTTGATATCTAAATGCTTATGTGGCATGTACAAACTGCTTGCATCCATTTCTCATTGGGATGAGCTGTCTGAAATTTATTTTCAGTAATAATTGCAATAATTAACTACTTTCACCTGTCTTCTAATGACTAAAGTTCTATGCTTCTACCTTGACAAACCTTTTGTGAAATTAGTTTGATGAGGCCCAATATACAGCGCTTTCTAAATTGAAGGTATCAGTACCTATTAAAGACTACGCTAACTATGAAAATGCTGCTTGCGTATATTGTTTATTCACTCTGTCAGACAAAATCTTTACACCCAAGTGCAGTCAGTAAATTTAAAAGTGCATGCCTGCAAGGGGAAGTCAGAATTGTATTTGAAGACAATTGCATCTTGTTTGATAGTTCTTGAGCACTTGTGCGCCACTAATCGAGCACAGCTTGGCCCTATACTCGATGAGGCTTGAAGCTTTCAATGTCTGCTAATCACTAAAACAGCACCAGATCTCACTCTGTGTCAAGGGGTGGCACACATTTGCTTAGTTCTAGGCAGATGCATGTCTTTCTTTCGCATTGAAGTTCCCAATACTTTCTAGTCTTACGTAAAAGTACACAGCTCAGTACAATGCATGTATGGTATACGTAAGGCTGCTTTGTTCTTTAAACCGAATCAACAAGAAGCAGCGACTTCCGTTTTTGCAAACCTTACCCTACTTCCTAACCATTCCTTGATCAAATGCGTATAAAATGAATCTTTGGTTGTTGTATTCTTTCACAGGTAGACATCGGTGACGGTGTATACGTTGAAAAGGGCCTGCTAAAGAGGCTGTGCCTGGATGCTAACAACTCAGGCTTTCACTTCGCGGAGGGCCTCCTTAAAGCTCCTTTTTCAATAGAAGACGTTGAAGGGAGGTCCTTCTTTGGGCGGCTGTCAAATGCCTTCCACAGAAGGATCTGTTGGATTCCAAGAAGGTCAACACCATAGTAGGTATGTGTCGCAAAGAAGCATCTTAATATTCTTTGTGCAGTTTTCAACAAAACTCCTTTCATGCTAATTTCAATGCTATCTTAGGGTATACTCCTTTCTTTCCTGCTAAAATAGCTATTAACCTGATTATAATAGCATATTATAATGCAAGCTTTGCCACCATAACTAGAAAATTGTCATTACTGTTGGCATGTGTATTTTTGTGATAGAGGCCCTGGTCATGTGAATGCACTGATAATATAATATCCTGTCTTGTGGAAATCTAACATGTTTAGTAACAAGCTCACTTTGACAATGTCTGCCTGCACAACAAAGGCATTTTGTAATCTTGCTGTAGAACGTCCGTAATGCCTGTTCAACTGCTTACATGTTGCTTGTATCATTTCGTGTTTCTTAAGTGCAACATAAAAATCAACTCTTCTATGTACCTGTGCCCAAGCAAAGCTGCAGCATAGTTATGACTGACACCTTGCCTTTCCTAAGATAATTCACACATGAAACTTCCATGTACTAGTCACAATACGAATATCGAAGTTCATTAAACTGAAGTTGATTTACAGGTTTTGTTTGTAGATGACAATTGGTACGATAGAATTTGTGTCGTGCATCTGTTGGTGTTATGCACATCCATCACGCTCCCAGCTTTAATGCACGAATTCAGTCATTTCATGCATTTTTAGGACTTTGCACAAAACAGCTGGAGATGTTTATAGCTCACAGGATTGAAAGCTTGTCTCTTGTGCACTTCTCATGGCATTTCTTGTCTCATGTCACTGTAGCAAAACTAATATATTGCCTTTTTTCTTCTCGTTTCTAGACTACACAACGCAACATTTCAGCCTACTTCCAGGGCAGCTGGAGAACTCGTCCCCCTTACTAGCCCGGGGATATTAAATGGATGTGTTCAAGCACAAACGGAAACCCGTCTTCTTCTGTTGCATGCCACACCTAGCCACTTGGCAATCACTATTCGCCAAAGACAGATAGTTGACAGGATGTTACTAGCAAGTCGTTAGGATATATAAAGGTGGTTAATAAATAGTCATTGCACAGTTTTTAGGAAGCAAATAAAAATTTTATTCAGAGATAATCAAAGCTTACTTTTGCAATATATAATTGCAAAAGTAATTACCTCTGGATAAAATTTTTATGTACTTTCTAAAAACTGTGAAGCGACTATTTATTAACCACCTTTATACATCCTAACGACTATCTAGTAATATCCTGTCAACTATCTGTGGCGAATAGTCGACAGGATGTTACTAGCAAGTAGTTAGGATGTATAAAGGTGGTCAATAAATAGTCGCTTCACAGTTGACACTTTCTAACGACATAAGATAATAAGCAGTCGGTAAGAATTCTATCGACATTTTATATCTATACTTTCAATTCAATATCGGTGGCCAATAGTCGGCAGGAGGTTACTAGGAAGTTGTTACGGTGTCTAAAGACGTTTTATAGAATGTTGATAGGTTTTAGTAACATTTGTCTAAAGACGGTTTATAAAATGTAACTAAAATTTTTGTAAGGGCGGGACTGGAGTAGCTGAACACATCAGTGCGCTAGCACTGAATTGTGGTGTGGCCATTGCCAGAGCACTTATCAATGTAATCGACGGAAGCGCCGAACTCTTGCTGACAAATTTTAGTAGGGAGCGCCGACACATCGTTAGAGGCACTGCTGTCGCCTATTTCGACGAAGTGACAGAAATACAAGACTGCCACTTAGCGCAGGAGTCGGCGTCTACAATCCAAACAGCTGCACCCATTGTAGACGTAAACCCGACGTTAACGGCCGTTGAGCGGAACCGTCTGCTTGAGCTCATCAAGCAGTACCAGGGCTGTTTCTCCTCTGCGTCAAGAGTTGGTCAAACGCCACTTACCAAACACCGCATCATTACTGATGTCGACGCCAGACCCATCCGACAAAACCCTTATCGTGTGGCCCCAAAGGAACGCGAAGCAATACAAAAACAAGTGAAGACGATGCTAGAAGATGGCGTTATTCGACCATCTAATAGTCCGTGGGCATCACCTGTAGTTTTAGTGAAGAAGAAGGACGGTAGCCTGCGCTTGTGCGTCGACTATCGGAAGCTCAATCAGGTCACAAAGAAGGACGTTTATCCACTGCCACGTATTGATGATTCCTTGGATAGGTTGCGAAACTCGTGCTACTTTTCCTCAATGGACTTGAAAAGCGGTTATTGGCAGATCGAAGTGGATGAGAGAGACCGCGAGAAAACAGCCTTTGTGACGCCTGACGGACTCTATGAATTTCAGGTACTTCCCTTCGGTTTGTGTTCGGCGCCAGCAACATTTCAGCGTCTAATGGACACTGTGCTCTCCGGACTCAAATGGCAAACATGCCTGGTGTACTTGGATGACGTGATTGTCTTTTCCGCAACGTTCGACGAACACTTACGAATGCTGAAAACTGTTTTTGAAGCGATACGCTCTGCCGGTCTTACTTTGAAGCCTGAGAAGTGCCATTTTGGTTTTCATGAGCTCCAATTCCTCGGTCACGTCGTCAGTAGCCAAGGAGTCCGACCTGATCCGGATAAAATTGCCGCCGTCGCTAATTTCCCGATTCCATCAGACAAAAAAAGCTGTGCGACGTTTTCTGGGACTCTGTGCATATTACCGGCGATTTATTGCGAATTTCTCGCGTATCGCATGGCCGTTAACACAGCTCACCCGAGAAAATATGCCTTTTACTTGGGGCGAAGACCAGCAACGGGCATTTCACGAGCTCCGGCAACGCATGCAATCTCCTCCCGTATTAGCACACTTCGATGAGGAAGCCCCGACGATATTGCATACAGACGCTAGTAACGTCGGTCTAGGGGCGGTGCTAGTACAATGGCAGGACGACAGCGAAAAAGTGGTTGCTTACGCCTGTAGAACACTATCCTGAGCCGAAGCTAACTACTCCACCACTGAAAAAGAATGCCTCGCAATAGTATGGGCAGTTCTGAAATTTCGTCCGTATTTGTATGGTCGGTCTTTCACCGTCGTTAGTGACCACCATTCCCTCTGCTGGCTCATTAATTTGAAAGATCCTTCCGGCCGGCTCGCACGCTGGAGTCTTCGACTCCAAGAGTTCGACTTTGTTGTTACATACAAGTCGGGAAAACGGCACGCAGACGCCGACTGCCTTTCTCGGTCTCCTGTTGAGCCGGCAGCACAAGACGATGACGACACGGTTTTTCTGGGACTCGTGGATACTGCCGATCTTTCATGCCAGCAACGGGATGACACTGAATTGCTGCCGCTTATTGATTACCTCGAAGGACGAACCAATAGCGTGCCGACGCTCTTTGCAAGAGGGGTGGCATCATACTGCTTGCGTCGCAACGTCCTCTACAAGAAGAACTTCTCGCCTAGCGGCAGCAACTACTTACTTGTTGTTCCATCACCGCTTCGACGTGAAATCTTACACGCCTGCCACAACGAGCCGACTGCTGGGCACTTGGGCTATACTCGCACTTTGGCACGGATTCGGCAGAATTACTACTGGCCGAGACTTACTGCGGTCGTTAAACGTTACGTTCAGACATGTCTGGATTGCCAACGTCGTAAACCGCCATCCGTCAAACCAGCCGGCTTACTGCACCCTGTTGACGTACCGGCCACACCATTTGCACAAGTAGGCATGGACTTTCTGGGCCCCTTCCCAACGTCTACTACTGGTAATAGGTGGATAATCGTTGCCACGGATTATCTCACTAGATATGCCGAGACAAGTGCCCTGCAACGGGCAACAGCAGATGAAGCGGCACGATTTTTTCTGGAATCCATCGTTTTAAGGCATGGCGCTCCCGCAGTAGTCGTCACGGACAGAGGTACTGCGTTCATGGCCCAGTTTTTAGATATCGTTCTACGTCTGAGTGGTACCGCCCACCGGAAGACAACAGCGTATCACCCTCAAACGAACGGACTGACAGAACGACTCAATAGGACACTGGCTGATATGATCAGCATGTACGTAGATGTAGAGCATAGGAACTGGGACGAGGTTTTACCTTATGTCACCTTCGCGTACAATCGGCTCGTCAAGAGACCACTCGCAAGACGCCCCTCAGTCTCGTATACGGCCGTGAGGTTACAACATTAGACGCAATGCTCCCTCATGAATTTGACGACAACGAGACGGGTGCTGAAGAGATAACACACCGAGCAGAGGCAGCTAGGCAGCTTGCGCGTCTGCGAATCCGCGAACAACAGGACATTCACGCCAGACGCTACACTCTTCGGCACAAAGCCGTAACATACAACATCGGCGACAAAGTGTGGATCTGAACACCTATTCGACAGGGTGGGCTCTCTGAAAAGCTCCTACGCAAATACTTCGGGCCCTACATAGTTCTCCGACGCATCAGTGACGTCAACTACGAAGTCGTTCCAGACAGCTCGCACTGTTCAAAGCGCCGACGGCATTTACCCGAGGTCGTTCACGTGCTGCGTATGAAGCCGTACTATGAGGACTGCCAAGACTGCGCAGTTCTTCACCGCTGCTTTCCAAGCCTCTATCATCGGGACGATGATCTTTTCTAAAGGGGGAGCAAATGATACAACTATATTTGGCAGAACTTTAATTCAGCGGGTATGCGCCAGTGGGGACGACGCTGAAGTAGCGCGGGAGAAAACGAAGAAGAGGTTGTTGTTGTTCCCTTGGACGACTGATAAAGTGCGTTTCTTGGCGGTGCTGCAACGCATACTCGTCGATCCCACGTCGTTACAATATATATATATATATATATATATATATATATATATATATATATATATATATATATATCTATTGACGCAAACATATAAGCATAGTACTTGGCTGTTACGAATATAACTCATGCGAGTAATTGTCTACCACACCAAGCGTGCTTTCAGTTCACACTGCTTGTGATTTTTTTTCTTGGTGGTTGTTTTTCATTGCGATACAGCCTTCGGCGTGGTGCAGTCCTGCGATACGAATCACCAGTACCGCTGCATATGCTCCCTGCAACGAGGGAACACTAGCCATGAGCGCACATACTCGCCGGCTTGTTCGTGTACTTGCGCCGTGCCGCAACAGCACGAAGCCTGTAGTTGCATATTGACACGTGTACGTAAACGTGGCGACCACGTTTCACCGCTTAACAACTGTAATCGCACAGCGAGGGACGCATCCGACGTTTCTGGAACGTTATCGATGCTTCTACCCGGCTGTCTGTTGTCGCCGAACCTTGTGCTATCTGATTTGTGCTATCTGATGAACCTTGTGCTATCCGCAACAGCACGAAGCCTGTAGTTGCATATTTTCGTAAGCGTCTGATTTCACTTAGCAATGTTCCCCTGCTCAGCAGATTGAGAGGTGAGCGATGAGGCTGTAATGTCTTCAGCAGCTGATTTACCTGGTGTCTCAAATAAAGTAGACGTTGTTCTTGGGTGTGTTTCCATTATTTTTTTTTCAGGAAACACTGTTGTATGTAAAGGTGGTATAAAAGTCACAAACAGGGATAAGGTGCCTCAGAAAGGCTGGACAACTTTTAGATAGGAGGATTTGTTATAGCGGAAGGCCGTCGAAGAAGATAGGTCGTACTATTCCAAGGTTGGAGAGCCTTTCTGGGTTACTTTATCCATGTTTAAACTTTTATACAACTGTGTGATACTCCATCTGCCAGCCTCCTTCATGTCGTTAGAAATAAAAGTGGCGCAATTATTCTTCCTTAGTTCATGCTCGAAGCTACACTCACGTGGGGCCCTGCCATACTTTATCTCGTAATGTGCATTGTGGTAGACATATGGTAGCCTGGATCACCATTTCATGAATCCGCAGCATGCGAGTGGAGTTATCGGTAGTAAAATATTACCTAATCATTTCTTCCAGAGTGCGACCAAGCCTTCCACATAGTGTGCCCTCGAATCTGTGGAGGCAGTGACGTTTCCCGAAGTGCTCCGGCAAGAATATACGTCACTGAAAGCGGTGTTTCTATGCAGGGATCGGAATGTCTTGGACATTTACTCTTAGATGACAAACATAGGTATCACTGGTACACACAACACAAACGAGACACACGCTGGCGCAGATGTGCATGCAAAAGCACCGGTGTGCCTTCGCGGGACTGTGAGGTGCAGGCAGGCAAATGTCGCACGGCAGGATGATGATTCAACTAAGCAAGAAAAAAAAAACACAATGACAAGCACAGGTTGATACAAAGCAGTGTAACCTTCCTCTTTTTGGCAATCCACTTCAATGAAGCTTGATAGGCTTCTACAGAAAGAGCTAGACAGACTGTGCGCCAGATAGAGGAAAAAAAAAAGGGAATTTCACAATGTGACGGAATATGGCACTGGCTACAAAAACAATCCTCCAGGCATCACCAATGTTTCCGCTGGCACTGGCAAGGGCCGATGAGCTAAAGCGCATCTGCTCTAAGCACATGTTCCCTTAGGGACGGCTACAAACTAACTCATTATCCTACCTATTTGCCCTTCCAATCTACTACACTTGACAATCGTGTTCTTTAGTCGCTTTTGTGGCGCAAACCCACAGCGTATCTCTTATCCTGTGAATGTCCACACCCTCCGCATAACTCCCCCCTCCCCGCACCCTCATATTCCTCCTTTTAGGCAGCGTTGACCACGTCATAGGCGCAAAAGCAGCGACTAATTATCCAGCAGGCACGTGGAGCAGCGTGAGCCAATGGGGCCCTGAACTAGGCACTTCACCCTAGTAGTAAGATGCCTCGAGCTAACAGAAATAATTATTTTTCGATGTACTGGAATGTTGTTATTTTTGTGACAAATTCTGCTAATAGAAGTACGCAGAAAAACACAATTATAACAGTTAAAGCCCAGGGTCAAAGGAAGGAAGGAAATCAACTTTATTCAGGTCAGAAAAGGTGATCGCCATGACGTCGAAAAAACATGCTTTTCTTCGAACCTACCAGGAAGACAGTCGTGTCAAGGACATGAACAGCTGGTAAATTCGTCGGCATCCATGATGTCTTAATCACAAACCAGCATTTGATGCCAAAGCGTACTTCAAAAACGTTTCAAAGGCTTTAGGCGAATATATTGTTTCATGAGCCGCTAAAACACGCCGACATGCCTGGTTAACACTTTCGTGACTGCGGGAAAATCGGTAGTTTTAGGGTAGTCTGGTAATTATTTCTTTTCCTGCCACAGGAAATGATTCATGTTGAAGTGTATAATATCAAATTGTAGAAGAAGAAATCATCTTTCCAACGGTATTAATTTCAAACAACATTTTTATTAATAATAGTTCGAAAAAATTAAGCAAAACGAAAACATTGCAACAAAAATGAGAAAGATTGATAAAAACATCAATGCTGCTTTGCACAAAAAAAAATATTAAAAAAAATCGAAATATACATTTTCAACAAAAGGGCCATATGAAATCAGCCTGCAAATATTAGCTCAGTATCTACAAAAGTTCTTGAGGTACACAAGAAAACATTAGACCTAGTGTCGTCTATCGTGCCACCGTGCGAAGCAGTTTCTCGATGAAGTGAAACAGAGGTTAGCTGCACGTTTCGCAGATTTGTTTTCTGCGCAACTTTTCTTTCTTCATAGCACAGTTTACACTTTCTATATCTTTGCATTTTTTGTATTTGATGCTGTTGAACCTAAGGTGCGCTCCGAGAGGGAACAACAGGCGCAACTGGGGGGTCCGCAAAATGTGGCTCATCATATCCCAGCAGCTGGTCGATTAGTTCTAACCTGAAGGCAAACTGGTTGAAGTGCAAACTTCGCGATAATTCTGGGACTCCTGGATGCTGCTGATGATGCTCGTCAAACATCATAAAGCTATTTACTACAGCTATATCGATACAGTGGAAACAGTGTCTTCCACCAACGCACGGACTTCATAAGAATGTTGTAGGATCCGATGAGCTGGTCAGATTTATCCCCTCCAAGCATGCCCACATTGTATTTCTTGATCAGCACCGGCTTCTTCACGGACACTTCTGTCCTCATATTCCCAACTTTCTTTCTTCGCTTTGTAAGGACGAGATTATTCACTGTCTGCGCGGTAGACATATTCACAACCCGCCTGTCTTTCCATTGCAAGTACAAAACATCCTGCTCCCGCAGCCATCGAACTCTGCCTTCTCTTTTCGCTTTTCGCCTTCTTTTCCCACTGTGTGCCTTTGAGTTCACTTAGAAAGCCACGCCGATCTTTCCACATTATCCCACATGGAAGTGTCTTGCGCTCCAGTAAATGAACAAACAAAGATGTGGAAGTGTAGGAATTGGCCAAAGAAATGATGCAACCCTGATCAAGATACTTTTTGCACAGCCGCGTCACAACATCGAATGCCAAACCTTGCACGCTAGGCTCTTCGCGCTTTCCCGTGTAGACGCTGAACTGAACAGTGTACCCCGTTTCTGAATCTGCCAAAACACATAATTTGTAACACTTTATCCCTCATGCACTGGCGAATTCAGACTGACCTTTTGATTTCACCATTTTCTCCCCGACGGAGAGGTTCCGACGCGGTTGAAAAAATAACGTGGAAGAATCATTGATGTGCTGAAGCAGAGAGGATATGCGGTGAAGCTTGACATGGGATGCGACGGTCGTCTTCCCTGGATCAGACACCCTCAGGAAGGCAAGCAACGCCTTGAACCATTTCCTTGGCATCACTATAGGCAGAAGAAGCCCGGAGAATAATCTGCATGTGCTCCAATAACAATGAAAGCATGGGACTTGCACGATTCCCATGTACACGAGAAGTCCGATGAACTTGAGCATCTCCTCTTGAGTGACTTCCTTCCGCGATCTATCTCTCGCTGTACGTGGGCTTCTCGAAAATATGCATCCACGCATAGTTATTTGTGTTGTTGCATATATCCCTGATGATTTCGGCGGCGAAAAACAACAAGAAATTGACGGCTCTTACGAACCGCCGCGCAGCACTCCGGAACGCGATTCCAAGGTCCACTCCCGGCGGTCTTCATATACAAAACTCCACTCTCTGCGTGGCCGCCGGCAAATGGTCCTGTCTGAATGACATTGAGACCCTGCAGATAGGAACTGTAACCCTTAGAACACGGCGGAAATCCTTACGATGCGATAACATGGTCCGAGAAGAAAGCAAAACTCACCGGCGGATACCTGTCGATATTCCACGGCAGTTTGCTGCACTGTCGTCGTCCGTACTGAAGTCCGACGAATCGAAGTCGTCTTCCGAGTTTGTGGTGCTGTTATCATCCACAAATTCGAGCCCAGATGCGTCGGAATCCGTCGAAACTCACCGTTTCCATGGAGCGGATGCGCACGACGTAAATGCCATCTCGAAAACAACGAGCGCTCGTCACCCCGACCATGCAGGCGCTTTAAAAATCCCTACACGGTGGAAACGAGAAACACAAATCTGAACCTGATAAAATAGTCTCTCTTTAACCTGTTCGATGGCGCTAGCTGTCCTAAGCGCTCGGAGAGGCACCAAAATTCGAACTTGTACCATCGAGAACATACTGTCGACGGGAATAGGTGCGGTCACGAAAGTGTTAAAGGAATGTAAAAATACTACAAAAGGCTAACAAAAAAGTATTTACTAACAGCGCATTCATCTGCAGCCTAAGTATATATTGCGGTGAATTTGAGGGGTTTTTTTTGCAAATAACTTCCACAGCGATTGCCCGACAGGCCTCATCTCGTTTCTTTTCGGGATGCACATCGAACATGTGTTCAGACAAAAAGAAGAAGAAAATTATATGCCTGCGTAATGTTTCGCAATTGACTTTTCGCTTTCAGAAAAATGTAATTTGTAAAGTTGCAATGTTCAAATTATTATTTCCCCAGTTTATACACCCAAATTAACAGGCGAATAATCGTCAATCGTCAACTTTGGATATGGGCCAAAAATACTCAGGTACACGATAACAACAAGAATAAAATGATGACTGGTTCTGAGCTTCGAACAAGCGGGAATCCTCATCTATATTTGAGGTGAACAAAACCAGCTCCCCTAAGGCGAACTACATTGAAGTTTCTTTACAAGACAGATCAATCATTGACTGCATTGTCTCATAAAAATACTAATGCTGCAGAGTTTGCCACTCTCAACAATATGCATGGCGACGTATATGACAAAAATTGTGTACAAAAATGAGCTTTAAAATCTGATACTTCCTGCACAAACAACAGCTAATAAGAACCGAAGAAGCTATGCTCAAGGCTTTATCAACATTTCGGCTGTAGCAAAAGTAAGAGACGGCATCCGCTCTCATTTGTGCTTTGCTTCACTGAACATTTTAAGTGGCGCAGATGATGATTTACGAAAAAAAAAACGAGAAGCACGAACGCAAAATAAGTGCAACGCCGGCGGGACTCGAACCCGCAATCCTCGGTTTAGAATACCGATGCCTTGTCCATTGGGCTACGGCGGCTCTCACGCTCGGAACGCAGCGTCTTAGTTGGCCAATCCTGGGCCGAGCGTCGCCGTTCCTCGGCGCAACCGCGTGAGCGCGCGCTCGTGCCACTGCTGCCTCCTTCGTCGTCGTCGTCTTCTTCTTCCGCAGCTGGTTCCGATGCGGCTCGTCTTGCCAGCGTTTCCATACTGCCCCTCCATCTGCGAAGGCGCTGACGGCACTGGCCAACTGTCAAGCCAAGATTAATTGTGCGCCTGAAAACTGCATTAAGAATTTAGTCTAATGACTTCATCAGGAAGTTTATTCCAATCAACTATTGTCCTTGTAAGATAACACCATTTGAAGCAGTTGCTATGCGGTGTTAACGGTTTCCCTGGGTGTTTATGACGAGTATCATACCAGTTAAGGGTGTTAAGATGTGCGAGGTACCACTATAATAGTGGCCATTCATTAGCTGAAAAAAAAAAGAATTTTAATCGGGAAGCACGATTTTGTTCTCTAATCGAAGAGAAGCCACACTGATTAAGGAGATCTGTTATAGAAATTTGAGCCCTTCACACCTTCCGCATAACCCCCCCCCCCCTAGATCGGTAAATAATTCGGCACACATTTTTTAAAATTATTTTTAATTTTCTACATTTATTTTTCTGTGGGGGTCCCAAATGATTGATGCATATCCTAGAGTAGGACGAACTATTGTTTTTGATGTCCGGAGGCGCGCAGCTGGTGCCAAGTATTTTAACCACGTTCTGAGGGTGAGCAATTCGCGAAGACAATTAGTCATTACAGTGTCAGTGTGTTTTCAGCAGGAAATATTGTAATATATTTGTATGGCAGATATATTTATAGTGAGATACTTCAGAGTTATAAGTGTTCCGGGGAAAATATGGGAAGAGAATGGGCTTTTCCTTTAGTGTTATTCTCATAGAGGCGGTGTTTTCATAGTTAACAGACATTTGCCATTGATGCCCCTAACCAACTATTTTGCCATAGTTGCTATTTAGCATGATTTGTTCTTCGGATGAGGCAATTTTAGCATATAGTATACAGTCATCCACACAAAGCTTAATTTTGACAGATACATTACTGCCAGTGTCATGTATATAAAGGAAGAATAACAGAGGACCCAGCACGAATCTCTGGAGAACGCCACAGGCAACAACCAATGTGTCGCAGTTATCCTAACTTATTGGGAGCTGTTGCTTAGGTATGCTTCTATCTATTTTAATAGCTTATTGTTTGTGAGTAACAAACTTAATTTGTAATTTTTATTTGCTGTTGGTTACGTTGTCGAATGCTTTTTTACCTACCCCAATTCGCCCATGTATAAAAAGTCCTTCTCCTTTAACTTATGAGAAAGTTATATTTTTAAGCAAAACGTCATCTTGTTTAGTTATAGTTTACTGAAATTCATGAATATAACTTCGCTTTGTTTTGTATTATTTATTGTGTTGCAAAGTCGTGAATCAATTCTACGCCACCGCAACATCTTTGAGGCCATGTTCAGCCAATACGGCCACTCTTAAGCCTAAACGCCGATAATCTGAGTATGGCTTTCGGAAACGGTGCCAACTCATCACGAATAAATTGCTGTCGAAGCTTCTGGACACACATTTAAACCAAATACAAGCCTCAGTTTGAAAGTTACGGGACACACAGTGGACCACGATGACTTGAAATGTTCGAGGTGGAGGGCCGTCACTTCGGGCGGTGCCGCCATCTTTATTATTCTGTCGCGGTCGTCTGCTCACTCTGTCCGTCGTCTAGATGCGCTTCACAGCCGGACGGGTGGCGGAATTAGCGTCCGCGGAACGGATTGTCGCGGAGTTGTCCGTCATGTGGATCCACCATAAAAGACATCCATTAATAGCCGTACGCTTCTACATTCCCGTAAGATCGTTGGTGGGCAGTGGCGTAGCCAGAAATTTCGTTCGGGGGGGGCTCACGTTGCAGGTGGACCCCCTCCTTAAGAGGAAAGATTAGGTCGGATGCGCATATCTAAATACATGTAGAAGGAGAATTCATTTTTCTCGGCAACCATTGCACCAAATTTGACGAGGTTTGTTGCATTTAAAAGAAAAACCTACATTCTAATGACTATTTGTTTCGAATTTTCGATTTAGGTCATCAATATTTTATTAGGAATTGGCAAAAATCGAAAATTTTCAGAAAACGATACAATATTGTTTACAACTACGTAAATCAGCAATGATAATTGATATCACAATTCTGTGAATTGCACATAATAGTACATCTACAGTGGACAAAATTGATATGTTACACATGAGTCTCAAAAAATTAACCATTATGGAAATACGGCTTTTGCAGAACCTATGTACATAACATAACCAATTAACGTAAGATACAAATTGACATATCGAATTTCTCCGCTTTGGATGGTGTAATGGATGCCGTTTACAGAACCGCGATATCTATTCTCGATACAGAACTATTAATATTTAAACATCGTGCTTCCATTTTTCTCGAACTTTCGAATTTTTCAAAATATTTTAAACAAAGTTCAGGCCGTAAATCGAAATTCCACTTCCAACAGACACTAGAATTTAACATACTCTCTCAAATGCAACAAATTTCATTAAAACCGATTCAGGAGTTATCTCAGAAAACCGTTTCTGCGTTTTACATGTATCTGAATAGGCCGCGTCGCAGGTGGGCCCGAGCTAAAGCTTCCTCTTAAACAATTTGCCTAGGGATCAAATACACGAATAATAACTGCATTGCCATTGCCAAAGATGCTGCAAACGAATTGTTGAACGCTACGCACTGTCAATACAAGTGAAATATGTATTTTTTCATAAAAGAATATACTCATATGTGCGAAAAATTGTGGCCAACATTACTATTTAATAAGTAAAGAAAATATCACACAAACTTTAGAACTACGTCAATTCGAAGCCAGCAAAGCAGTGCATGCCGCTGATATGAAAAATGTAAAGGCCATGAAATGAAAAGGTTGAGGACAAATATGTTAATGACACTTTGTCATTCAAGATCCTTGTTTACATTCTTGTACATATGCAACGGCCAGTGAAAAATCTCTATGACGCTGCCATTTGTTCCACTGTATTTCGCAGCAGCAGCTGTCACCGGTCGTGTATCGTGAGTAATTGCATCGAAATTATAGTCGCAACAAAGACCACGTATAAAAAGCAGGAGTTCTGCAGAATATACGAGGGCAAGTCAAATGAAAGTGAGCCAATGCGAATATATAACGAACGGGGTACTTTAATTAAAATTAGCCCCCATGAGCATTTAGACATTTGTCCCATTGACTAAAGAGCCGCGCACTTCCCGTCTCATAAAGCTCCTTGGGTTGTTGCTTCAAAACGTCTGCAACTGACTTTCACGACATCGCCCGAGACGAATCTGGTTCCCTTGAGCTGTTTTTTCGGTTGCCCCAAAATGTGGAAGCCGCAAGGCGACAGGTCCGAGCTGTATGGCGGATGTTGCAGCGTTTCCCGCTTGAACATTGCCAGTTTTGTATTAACCACGTCAGCGACGTGGGAACGGGCATTGTCGTGGAACAAGATGACCCCATTCGTCAATTTTTCACGTAGTTTGTTCTTGATTGCGACACGCAGCCGATCCGGCGTTTCACAATATCGGAAACAATTGATAGTCTCTCAAGATTCAGCAAATTCTATCAGTAATGGCCCCTGACGATCGAAAAATAAAAGTCAACAACACTTTTCTCGCGGAAATGACGGCCTTTGCTTTCTTTGGAGAAGGTGAATTTGAATGTTTCCATTGTAAGCTTTGCCGTTGTGTTTCAGGCTCTTAGTAGTGGCATGATTGTTTCTCTCCGATCACAATTGCAGGCAAGAAATCGTCACCTTTATTGTGACACCGGGTCAGATGAGTAAAGGCAGCGCTGATCTTCTCCGTATTCTGGCAGTGGTTCAAAATCTTACGCATCCATTGCGCACACAAGAGCCGATAACCGAGATGTTCATGAATGATGGCGTGCACCAAACCGTGACCGATGTTCACACTCTCTGCCAGTTCATCGATGCTTATCCTCCGTTCTTGTTTCATCAGCTCATCAACCTTTGCAATTTTGTTAGGGGTGATTGCACGAAGGCTTTGGCCCGGTCTGGGATCGTCTTTGGAAATTTCACGTCCTTCTTTGAACCGTGTGTTCCAACGCTTCACATTGACCAATAAAATGCAATGTTCCATGTACACGGCAGTCATACGGTGACTAATTTCTTTTTGGGAAACACCTTCAGCTGTCAAAAAACAACACGGCATTACGCTGCTTCACTTCTTGGGAGTCCATTACGGCACGCATTCATGTTCAACCCAGTGTATGAGAGCATTAAAGAACATTTATCCTCACACCTGCGTGTCACTTTTGTAAATGAGAGATGCCTGTGTGCTACGCGCAGGCCTTGCAGAAATGAACAGAACCATAATTTCGCGGGGTGGGTAGGCTCACTTTCATTTGACAAGCCCTCGTACATTAGAAATGCGAAAATGCAATGGAATATACAAATGCGAAGATACAGCTTGATAAAGAGCAAAAAAGTGCCACTGGAAATTCCACTGCACGTACACACAAAACCTCGCAACAAGATATTTGAATATACGTATAAGTCTCCAATAAATCTACGTATCTGAGAAAACGTCATGGTATATAATGCGTCAAAGAAGGCAAATAAAGATGTTGCGCAATCACAGATTAAAAGAATTCTAGATCCTGCCCCCATTTCATCCACTCCCTCCAATGTTACGCGCGCGACGGAAGGCGGCGCACTTGCTCCTCACTTTTCTCCCTTGCGCACACAAGAGTGAGCCACTATCGTCGGCTCACCCATCCCCCCCCCCTCCCCCCACACGCTTTCACTCGCACATACAGCATGCGGCGCGGGGTCACGATGTTATCGCACTTCGACTTTATGCGGAACTTGAGGGCGACGGCGACGGCAGGAATGCGCCTAGTGTCCGTATAATTGCTATCACAATATTATAATAAGAGTATCCGGCAGCTGAAGCGTCCCATGGTCCATTACTTTCCGCAAAAGAAAGAACGAAATAGCACTTTCACCATGCGACAATTCGCTGCACCGCAACAACGCTTCTTTTTTCCTTTTATGGGACGGGGGCACCGTAATGAAAAAAAACGCAAGTATGTTGGTCACAATAGAATGTCTATTTTGGGCAAATGATATGGCTATTAAAAGAATATCGAAGAAAACACGAGACGCTTGGTCCACCAAGAACCATGCGCATACTGCTCGGCATCCTACACCGGCGAGACAAGACTTTCTGGAGAGGTTGCGCTCAAGCGAACGTACTGCAATCCGTCGAGTCTCCACAGTGATGGCGGCTAGCGACCATTCTCGTCTGCTAGCTAGAAAGCGTCGAAAGCTCTGCCAGGCGAAAATGCACTCGGCCAGAGAAAACCGAACGCGCACCGAAGTGCGCCGCGCGGTGGTCGGGGCAACACGAGAAAAACGCGTGCGCTCTGGCTGGCTCTGGTAGCGCGCGGGTAGGGGAGCGAGAAAAAAAAATTGTAGAGGCTCAATGTGTCCTCGCGATTATAAGTCAAAGTAGAAAAATAAGTAAGAACGTAGTTGCCTTGGCTGGCTTTAGTGTCTTCACTGGATGCTTTGGCGCAGGTGAAAAAAAAAATGATATGTTTTATGTGACATGTTGGCACGAATGAACCACCACAACGCTTCGTCTCATCGGGCCTCGCTGCGGGCTTTGTCAACTTGTCTGATAGCGTGTTCATTTGGCTTGTCTCGTTGTATGGCCCGATGTGCGACTCTGGAAAAGTCAGTGCACCTTTGGCGTCAGATATTTATGGGAGCATTAAACTTACAAAGTTCCGCAATTGAAAATCTAAAGCACACGTTTGGAAACGTCAATGTACCTTTCACATCAAAGTTTATGAGAACTTTATACACATAAAGTTTCGGAATTGATATCCACGCGCTCCGTAAATTCCATGATAGAGTGTAGATTCCGCGGCCTCCGCGCAATGCCGCGGCGAGCCCGTTCGCCATCAAAACGTCCTTGAAACTTTGTGCACGGATGGGGCTGCTTGCATTATGTGACTCCCGGTGCATGGGCGTTGCCGCGAAATTCAGCCCAAGGTCCCAATTCTTGCGGTGAAATGGCTTGTCGAGCGTGAAAAAGACGCTCTAGACAAAATCCAGAATGATTTCTGGCACCGGGGGTTGCTTTTGTCGGCGGTGCATGGACAGCACGAAAAAATTGCGGGGGGGGGGGGGGGGGCTGAAGCCCCATAAGACCCCCCGCCTGGCTACGCCCCTGTTGGTGGAGGTACTGCGTAATCACTTGCGCAAGACGGAGCTCCGCAGAAAATCTAACCTGGCCGCCATGTCATCCGAAGGAGAGACTTCAACCACGGCCCCGTCCTCGCCTCTGACAGTCATCCTGGCCCAGTCTCGCGACACTGGCATGTTTTTCTGAATTGACAACGTTGACGTCGACGACTGGTTGCAGAGTTACGAACGGGTCAGTACACACAGCAGGTGGGATAACACGCTTATGCTGGCTAATATATTCTAAATAAAGAAAACAGCGCAGGTCTGGTTCGAGGCACATGAAGAAGAGATTACACGTAGGGAATAGTGCAAATAGAAGCTTAGAAATTCGTTTGGCCAGCCCGTCGGCCGCCAGTCTGCTGCTAAAAAGTACCTTTGGACCCATCCACAGGCATCCACTGAATCTTACGCAGTGTACTTCTAGGACATCCTGGCTCTTTACCGCAAGGTGGATACTAATATGGCAGAGGAAGACAAAGTTAAACACCTTTTAAAAGGCATCGTCGACTATGCGTTTAACCTGCTTGTTTACAAGAATATAACAACGGTCAATGAGATAATTAACGAATGTTGCCGTTTTGAAGAAACGAAGAGCTACCGCATAGTTTAAAAGTTTACGCGTCTACCAACTGCCATCGCTTCATCGACGCGCGAAGACATTTCTCTTCCTAGTGCGCCCACCTCCTCCAAGAACGTCGTACGTATCGTCAGGCGAGAAATCGAAGCAGGGTCTCCTACCACCCCAGTAACGCAGTGCTTTGACGATTCTCGGCCAATAGTGTCTCTCATTCACTCGGTCATTCGCCAAGAGCTTGGCAATGTGAGTCTTCAGTCCATCTGCTTCGCCAACCATCCTGACTTTGCTTTGTCTGCTGCCTCTGCCCCTGTTAACTGGCGCTAATATGGTCCATATCCGAGCCATCGCAACCCTTCCGAATAGCGCACACATGACGATAGGCTCATCTGCTTTTACTGTGGACGTGTGGGCCGTATATTTCGCCACTGCCACATTTCCTGACCAGCCCACTCTCGACCAAGCGTTCCTGCTTACCACCGCTCTACACTAAATCCTCGCCCATCTGCACTCTCCACCGAGGTTGAAGACGCACCTGGCAACGCTTGTGCCACTAGGACTAGCCTCTTGCCATTACCACATAGTCGCCGCTCTCGTTCGCCCCAGCTGCGTCGCTCCCCATCCACAGCTTACCGTCGCCGCTCTCCGACGGGAAACCAACTGAGGCTGTTTATGGAGGTCACGCTGCTCTAGCACCCCGGCCTGAAATTCCTCTGTTGACCCTACCTACTGATCGGAACCTTCTGGACGTGCCCCGCAGGGGCGTCTGCGTAAGCAGGCGTTTGGTGTGTTGCGACACCACGTACCGCTTGTGCACGCGGGAGGGTCCACACAGGAGGGTTGGACCCGCCCGCGTGTGGCCGTGCGCGGCTTAGCCGTGTCCGGGTAAAAGGGGATCCTGGGGGTTGAGCCGATGCCGGGTGTTCGGACCGTTAAGGCCCCTCAGCCGAGGCAACACACCTCTTTGGCCTCTGCTTCACGTAGACGGCACCCCCGGACTGACCCAACCGGCGGAAATCGGTAGTTGCCTTTTCCTGTCTCTCTCTCCCTACAACCTTCGTCTTTTCCTTACTTTCCGCCTTTCCTGTCTCCTTCTCATATTTTATTACTTCCGACTTTCCTGGCAGCAAGGGTTAACCTTTTGTGAGTAGCCAACCTTGGTTATCTCATATTGGGTTATAGTGGCAACGTACAGCTGGCGTTTGCAGGCCCTGTTTTTCAGGCCCTGAAGCGTCCCCTTGTTGGACGCCACAGTGGGTGGCTGGCGTTCCTGCCCAAAACTACACGTCCACACATGGCTACTTCCTTCCCTCCACTACCTGATCGCCCTCAGAAAATAGGGCGCACCGATGAAATCTTCCAATTTTTTGGCCGCCAAAAAGAATCCTTCCCGCGTTTCCATGTCATCCATTCTGCAAAACCAGATAAACCAGTAAGAACTATCTCACCTTTCCTTGTTTCGAAGTCACTGAAGCCTTTGGTCCTGGATATAAGGCGTCGAGGATGTCAAACGGCGGTCTCCTCTTGGAGCTCTGCGATCAAAAACAATATGAAAAATTGTCAACACTAGTTTCATTTGGGGAAACCCAAATAATTATAACCCCGCACCGCACGATGAACACCACCCGTGGTGATGTCTCTGATGATGACTTGATGGAGCTCACTGAGGCTGAACTCTTGGAGGGCTTCAGTGACCAGAATGTTATCAATGTTAAACGAATTAAGACGAGGAGAAATGGGAAAGAGATCAAGACGAAACACCTGATACTCACTTTCTGCTCAAGTGTCCTTCCCGAGTCCATCGAGGCTGGTTGTATCAAACTTCGCGTTCGGCCGTACGTTCCCAATCCTCTCAGACGCTTTAGGTGCCAACGTCTGACTTGTGCCAAGTGCAGTGACAAAGACCATTCCTCTGAAACATGCCAGAACACTCCACATTGTGTCAACTGTGATGGCGAGCATGCCGCATAGTCGCGGTCCTGCCCGTCCTGGAAAAGAGAAAAGGAGATTGTGACGATCAAAGTCAAAGATAACATATCTTTCAAAGAGGCACGTAGGCGGGTATTATACCTATCTAAGAGCAGGTTTGCCGACGTGGCGCGTAAGGGGACAGCGTCACAACGGCCCCCGGCGGCGTTCCGACCCACAGGCAGTGAGTCGGCAGTTACGCCATCTGCCCCCGCGGGGGCGGTTGCAGCTAGCGCTGCTCCGTCAACCCAGAATGAGGGATCATCGACCCCTAAGGTCATCGGCCCCGGCCTCCCCGGCCCCTTCCTGCGCTGGCAACAGCCGGCGCAGCCAAATCTCTCAGGGTGCCCCATTGACCTCTGGGCTGGTGGGCGCAGGGGTCTTGCCCTCCGAGGCAGGACCCTCTCTAGTAACTTCTCGCTCGCAAGAGCACGTGTCCGGCGCCTCACAAGAGGCAATGGACACTACAACTACCCTCAAGGCGCACTAAGCGCCTAAGGAGCGGCGAGGCTCCCTCGAACGTTCCAGAAAGGGCAGAACCCCCGTTACAGGGCCTCGAAAGAGCTCTGTAATCTAAGGCATCACCTCCGTTTCCATACACACCACACCTATTTACTTTCAATATGGATACACAAATTATTCAATGGAACGTTGGAGGTCTTCTTAGGAACCTTGATGACTTGCAAGAACTCATCCACAAACACAATCCAAAGGGCTGTGTCTACAGGAAACCCACTTAAAATCGAAACACTCAAATTTCCTCCTACAGTATGTTACGTTTTGCAGAGATCGCGATGTTGCTTTCGCATCGTCGGGCGGTGTTGCCATTGTTATTCAGAAAGGCATAGCGTGTCAACGTTTGCAGCTACAAACGCCCCTTGAAGCAGTGGCGGTTCGTGCTGTTCTCCTCAACAAACTTATCACTGTCTGCTCGCTCTACATACCCACCCCCATTACAAATTAACTGAACATGAATTTCAGTCCTTCATAGATGAATTACCAGAACCTTGCGTTGTGCTTGGGGATTTCAACGCGCACAACTTGCCTGTGGGGCAACTCTCGTATAGATGCGCGAGGTCATCTTGTTGAACAGTTCCTTCTCTCTTCTGGTGCGTGTCTGTTGAATAAGAAGGCACACACATATTATTCTCTCGCAAATAGAACATTTTCTTCAATTGACCTCAGCCTAGTTTCTCCGTGTATACTGCCCGAACTTGAATGGGAAGTTATCAACAATCCTTACGGAACTGACCACTTTCCCATAATGCTAAGAACACCTACAGAAAACGAATATCCACCACAGGCTCCTAGGTGGAAGATCGATACAGCTGACTGGGAGAAATTCCGTGCTTTCGCCAGTATCTCATGGGCTGACATGTCTTCGTTAGAAATTGATGCTGCTGTAGAGTATTTTACAGCCCTCATAATAGATTCCGCATCTAAATGCAAATCGGAAGTAAATGGTTTGGCATGTAAACGGCGCGTCCCATGGTGGAACGACGAATGTAGGATCGCTCGAAAGAAACAGAACAAAGCGTGGGGGTTGCTACGCGCCTCTGCCACTGCGGATAATGTTGTTAACTTTAAGAAAGCAAAGTCCCAAGGCAGGAGAACGCACCGACAGGCCAGAAGATAGAGCTGGCAAAAGTTTTATCGGGCATCAGCTATTATACAGATGAGGCCAAAGTATGGAACAGGGTTAACAGAATAAGAGGGCGGCAAACATATTCACTGCCTTTGGTAAACACAGAAGGCGATACCCTGCAAGCACAGGCAAACTCACTTGAGGAGCCCTTTGAGCACGTGTCGAGTTCAATTCACTATTCCCAACCCTTTTTGAAACTTAAAGAAATAGAAGAACGTAAGCCAATCTTACGAAAATCCAGAGAGAATGAACCGTATAACCAGCCTTTCAGTATTTCCGAGTTGAGAGCTGCATTGAACACATGCAAAAGCACTGCACCGGGACCTGACCGAGTCATGTATGACATGATCAGAAACTTACATACTGGCACACAACGTACACTTCTCACACTTTTCAACAACATATGGGCTGCGGGATACCTCCTATCCACATGGAAAGAAGCGATTGTGGTCCCTGTTCTTAAGCAGGGCAAAGACCCTTCCTTGGCGGCAAGTTACCAACCGATAGCTCTTGCAAATTGTCTCGGTAAGCTTTTCGAAAAAATGATTAATCGCAGACTCATACACTTCCTTGAACTCGCCAATATGCTCGATCCCAATCAGTGTGGATTCTGAGAAGGACGATTGACTACCGATCACCTTGTGCGCACTGAAGGAAATGTCCGTGATGCATTTGTTCATAAACCGTTTTTCCTATCAATATTCCTCGACATGGAGAAGGCGTATGACACAGCATGGCGTTACGGGATCTTGCGAGACTTGTCGAAAATGGGCATCCGTGGAAATATGCTGAACACTATTGAAAGCAATTTGTCAAATCGTACCTTCCGAGTAAAACTCGGTAATGCACTGTCACGTCCTTTTACGCAGGAAACTGGTGTACCCCAGGGAGGCGTGCTGAGTTGCACTCTCTTTATCGTTAAGATGAACACACTACGTGCTTCACTGTCACCGCCCATCTTTTATTCCGTATACGTAGACGATATACAAATAGGCTTCAAATCCTGCAACCTCACAGTATGCGAGATACAGGTACAGCAGGGCTTGAACAAAGTTTCCAAGTGGGCAGACAACAACGGATTTAAAATCAACCCCCGCAAAAGCTCCTGTGTTCTTTTTACTAGAAAGAGAGGCCTGGTTCTAGATCCTTGTGTTCAACTCTGTGGACATCAAATACCTATCAACAAAGAATACAAATTTCTAGGTATTATACTAGACTCCAAGCTTACTTTTATACAGTACATTAGGTATCTTAAAGAAAACTGTGTAAGGACAACGAACTTACTTAAAATTCTATCCCACTCAACATGGGGTAGCGACAGGAAGGGTTTGATGAATGTTTATAAGAGCCTAATTCGATCGCGATTGGACTATGGCGCCATCGTACATAACTCTGCCGCTCCGAGCGCACTAAAGATCCTAGATCCTGTCCACCATCTAGGTATCCGCTTAGCCACTGGCGCTTTCAGAACTAGGCCGATTGAAAGCTTATACGCGGAATCAAATTAATGGTCCCTCCATCTACAGAGAACTTACATCAGCCTTACATATTTCTTGAACATACATTCCAATCATCAACATCCATGTTTTCCCACTGTTAACGATATGACGTGCACTACACTTTTCCATAACCATCCCTCTGTAAGACAGCCTTTCTCGCTTCGTGTGAGGGAGCTTAGTGATCAAATGCGTGTCCCACTCCTCGAGCTTCGCCTAATGCACCCAACCAAGGTGTTACCACCTGGGGAGTGGCGGCTGATAGAATGTGACATATCCTTTTTAGAAGTAACAAAACACGCACCGGAGATAGAAATCTGAATGCATTTTCTAGAACTCCAGCACAAGCACTCCTGCGCAGAGTTCTACACAGACGCCTCGAAGTCAAATGCCGGAGTGTCTTATGCTGCCTTCGGCCCATCCTTCTCAGAATCTGCTGCACTACATCAGGAAACAGGTATCTTCACGGCCGAGGCCTACGCAGTATTGTCTTCTGTAAATCACATAAGAAAATCAAAACTTCAAAAATCAGCGATATATACAGACTCCCTAAGCGTCGTGAAGGCCTTGATGTCACTCTATAGACACAAAAATCCAGTACTTAATCAACTGTACTCCGTCTTGTGTAAAGCCTACATATCTAACCAGCATATCATCATATGCTGGGTGCCTGGCCATAGGAGCATCGAGGGTAACGTTCTGGCGGACGAGACGGCCCCGTCAATCGCATCGCAAGCTGTTAACCTTACCGCTGCGGTGCCTGTCACAGATCTGAGACCTTTCTTGCGAAGGAGATTGCGAGACCACTGGCAACGCATGTGGGACGCGGAAACTGATAATAAGCTCCACCTGATAAAACCACAGTTAGGTTTCTGGCCCTCTACTAGAAAATCGCGCCGAACAGATGTCCTATTCTGTCGTCTCAGAATAGGACACACGTTTGGCACCCATAATTTTCTACTCACCGGAACTGAGCCTCCAACCTGCGGTAAATGCGGGGAGAGGCTGACCGTACTCCACGTCCTTCTGGAGTGTCGAGAAGCCTAATCTGAGAGAAAGAGACATTTTTCATTAGCATACCGACAACACATTCCCCTTCATCCATTAATGTTACTCGGCCCAGAACCGCTATTTGACACCAACGCAGTCCTAAGTTATCTGAAAGATGTTGTGTTGCATGTTGTTAGCCCCACATGTTCGTAGCGTATCCTCTCTTCAGAGGATGCCGCTGTGATAGTTCTTTCGTATAGCACGTGCCTCTAGGCCCTTGTGTTTCAAGGGCTTCGGCGAGGCAACAGTGCTCCAGGTATTTTTACCATCTCATATATTTTCTATTCTGCGTCATTCTTTTACGACGGATTTTAATGTTTATAGTATTCGTCATTAGTCATCGCCATAATTTTATAGCACGTAGATTTACGCACTATTTTTAGGCCACTTTACAGCCAAGTCACACCTTCTTCACAGGACCCATCATTCCACCACGAAATCACTGACACTGTCTTGACGCTCTTTGGCCATATCTGGCCCTTGCGCCACTAAACCACACACATCATCATTCTGGACGTGGACGTGCATGGTTTGCCCGTTACTGCACCCATCGAAACGGGAGCGCCAATTTTCATAATGAGTGCGGAGCTTCGAACACGCTTAGAAAGTACTTGGTCCTGCTCCGAATCGACTGCTCCGCACCGCCGACGGAGGAACCCCGGCTGCGCTTGGCTGCGTTTTGTTTAGTGTGATCCTCAATGTGATCCTCGCACTCGACTTTTTGACTGCCCATTCTTCCCTGATTGACTGTTCAGCCGATGTTGTACAACTTGACCTACCCCTTCCCGTTGACCTTCCTGCTGAAGCTCCTATTCAGATTTGTCCTGAGCATTTTATTCGCCTCCCGTCTCTAGCAGCTAGCAGTAACCTGCATCACTCTTTTATCCTGCCCACTTGTACCTGACGAAGACTATGACCTTACTCCCGCGACTTCAGTCGTGCTTTTCCACAATGGCTCCTTCCCACACACTATCGTTTCTGTAGCGGACAATCGGACATGCCTTCCCATCCTAAATTTCTGACAGTGCCCACAAGTACTTCCTTGAGGCATGTCTTTTGCCACGTTGTCAGCGTCACAGGAATGCCACATTTCTGCTCCTATTTGCGCCGTCTTCGGCCAGATCTAAATCTACACGTTCTCCATCTGCCCCGCCGGACGACATTGCAAATATTATTGCACCGCACCTCTCAACCCAACAAGCCACCGAGCTGCGTGGCCTGCACGAGTCGTACTCCGACATTTTCAACCTGAATGATCGCCCTTTGGGTCGCAGTACAATCGTAAAGCGTCGTATAAATGCCGGCAATGCAGCACCTGTTCGCCGCCCGACATTGACTGTCGTCCTCTAAGAACGATCACCAAGAAAAATCTACATCCACTTTGCCGCATTGACGATGCTCTTTATTGTTCCCACGGCGACACTTATTTTTCGTGGATAGAGTTTCGCTCTGGATGTAGGACCATTGCCACGGATGAAACGAGCGGTGAAAAGACCACATTCCTCACACCACCCAACTTATATCAGTTCAGGGTAATGCCTTTTGGCTTGTGCAATGCCCCGGCGACCCATGAACGGATGATGGACATGCTCTGGCGTGGCTTGAAATGGTCCATCTGTTTGCGCTACTTGGATGACGTCATCGTATTCTCGTCAAATCTTGCGACAATCTTGAAAGACTTTCATCTGTTCTTTCTGTTTTACGCACCGCTGGCTTGCAGCCAAACTCGTCCAAGTGCCACTAATGTCAGAGCCAACTAACCATGTTCGGAGACCTCGTCGATTCGTAAGGCATTTGCCCCTACCCCGCTAAAGTTCATGCTGTGCAGAATTTCCCCGTACCAAGTTGTGTCCAAGCTGTTCAAAGCTTTCTTGGCGTTTGCTCTTACTTCCGCATGTTTGTGGAAAATTTCGCCCATGTAGCCCGCACCCTGACTGACCTCCTGAAGAAAGACGTTCCTTTCTGCTGGGGCTCTGAACAAGTGTCTGCTTTCTCGTAGCTCATAACGCTGCTGCCCACACCTCCTGCGCTCGCCCATTTTGACGCCTCCCCTCCGACACAAATTGGCACTGACGCCAGTGGCTCCGGCTTCGGCGCAATTTCAGCTCAATGCCAATGTGGGCACAGACGCGATATCGCCTTCACCAGCCGCCTCCTCTCCAGCCGAGCGCAATTACTCGATTACCACCCGCCGTGGTTGCTCAGTGGCAATGGTGTTCGGCTGCTGAGCACGAGGTCGCGGTATCGAATCCCGGCCACGGCGGCCGCATTTCCATGGGGGCGAAATGCGAAAACACCCATGTACTTAGATTTAGGTGTACGTTAAAGAATCCCAGGTGGTCGAAATTTCCTGAGTCCTCCACTACGGCGCGCCTCACAATGAGAAAGCGGTTTTGGCACGTAAAACCCTCTTAATTTAATTCATTACTCGATTACCGAGCGCGAGTGTGTCACTCTGATTTGGATGGTGGGCAAGTTCCGACCCGAAATATATGGTGGATCATTTACGTTTATTAATTATTTTTTTATTTATTCATTCATCTATTTATTTATCACAATACCCACAGCGCCCGTAGGCATTACAGCGGGGGGGAAAAGGAAACAAAGAACCAATAAATAAAGCAGGCAAAACATAACATATACCCGGAATGCTGTCATACTAGAACATACACACAAAAACACTATCTTACTTCAGTGGGCGTATACAGTTTGAAAACACATCATTTGATAGAATCATTGCGACATGGGATGGTAGCTTGTTCCATTGGCTTATGGTTCTGGGGAAAAATGACATTTTAAACGCTTCAGTTTTGCAGGCTATTTCTTTAACCTTATTTTCATGGTCCAGCCGTTGAGAAACGTAATCAGGCTTGGAAAAATGTTTCCCGGGATTTATACCTGTTAGAGAGTGGAATATGTTATGAAAAAGTTTCAGTCAGATATTTCCTGTGTTGCTGAAGTGGCTCCCAACTGAGGCTTTCTTTTGCCCTTGAAACGCTGAAATTCCTAGTGTAGTTTGAATAAACAAAACGAACGGCTATGCTTTGAATTCTTTCTAAACTGTTGATGTCACGTGCCGTCCACGGATCCCACACAACACACGCATAATCCAGAACAGATCGGACATTTGATTTGTACAATGATACCTTTGTCTCAATTATACCTTTGATACCTTTGTTGATACAACCGATCACCACGTCCTAAGTACATCAGGACACCGATCACCACGCCCTTTGTTGGCTTTCTTCCCTCAAGGATCACACCGGACCCCTCAGTCGCTGCGCTTTACAGCTGCAAGAATACACGTACAATGTGGTCTACAAGTCAGGTCTTCTACATCAGGACGCCGATTGCCGATCTCGTCATCCCGTCGATGCACCGGACGGTTTCAGTGGATGTTGCGCCAATCTGCGTTTCGCGCTCTCCGGCTTCAAAGACATTAGTGTTGAACAACCACGCGATGAATGGCTACGGCACATTATCCAACGGATGCTCACTGATCTACCGCACCCATGCCTTCACATGTTCGTTCTACAAAATGGCATCCTGCATCGCCACAACATGCCCCAACACCGTTGCCTGTGCCTGTGCCCCAACCCACACTTTCGACTTGCCAGAGGCCGTGAAGCAAAAGTTGACAGCAATGACTACACCCATGACGCATCTTGCTCCGGTAGTGCGCCCCACACCTACCTCCGGGGATGTTGCTTTGCTACCCACCGCTACCGTGACCTCCGTGCCTACGGACGTTACCTATGACCATTTGACTTCGATGCTAACCAGAGCACTGCAGTTGCTTCGCCATACTACCCTCAGTGGGGTCCATCTCGTTCGGTTTGCTTTTACTGTGGTATACGCGGCCATATATCTCTCTTTTGCCGCCGTCGCCAGCAGAATAAAAGACGAGGCTAAGCTGAGCACGAGAGAGACCGCACTCGCCGACCAGACTTCTACTATCCCGGATCGTACTCACTCCCTCAGCAGCGTTCTCCGTCTCCTCCAGCTGCTCCTAGTCTGCCTCATTGTTCCCGTTCGGCCAGACGTCGCCCTCCTTCGCCTTACCGGCGCTCTACATCACCACTTCGCCTCACTTCCCACCTTGCCGACCAGCACTCGGAAAACTAACTGTTGCAGTTTTTGGAGGGAAAACTGCTTCCTATTGGTCTTCAAGAATTCCTCCTGTTCGCCTAGCCAACATTCTTTATGTAACTGTTGAAGGCGTTCCCGCGTCAGCTCTCATCGATTCGGGTGTCGCCGTTTCTGGTCTTCGTAGTAATCTGTGTTCACGGCTCCGGAATGTAAAAACGCCGGATCTTGGAAATATTTTGCGTGGTTCTAATAATGCAGTCATTCACCCCGATGGAGAGTGTACTGCTCGTATTCTCATCGATGGCATTTGCCACCATTGAGTCTATCATCCTTCCAAGGGGTATTCATGAACATATACTGGGTTGGGGCTTCCTACGTTGTGCTTCAGCCGTCATTTTATGTAGAGAGGAAGTTGTCCATACCACGGATACAGCGCTTGCACCTGTTGCTGACTCTTCACCTTCATGTGTGACCTTGGCCATCGCTGTAGACTACGTCCTGCGTTCTCATCACGAAGACGTTGCAGCCGTACCATCCAGTCAGATCGCTGATGGAGACGCTCTAATCGCCTCTTCTTCCCGCTGTATTTCTCGCGGAATGCTCATTGCCGCCTGTCTCATCCGGTTTTCACGTGGACCCGCCCGTCTGTCGGCTTGCAACATAACCCCAGATCCTGTGATGCTGCCCAAAGGGATGAATGTGGCAACCCTCGCAGAAACTCAACCTATCTCTAAAGTCACGCTTTTCCCTTCTTCACACGAGCACCAACCTCAGGTTTAGATGATTCTTTTCCTCCCCCAGCCGTTCTTCGTTGTGACCTAACAGCCGCGCAGTCCGAAGCCTTGCTCGTGGTCTTGGCGAAGCACAAAGCCTGTTTAGATAGCTGTTCCCCTGTGTTGAGCGAAACTTCTGCCGCTACACACCGCATTGAAATCGATGGTTCCTCTATAATACGACGACGCCCCTATCGTGTATCGCCGTCTGAATGAAAGGCCGTTGAACAACAAGTTGCTGACATGCTTGCGCGGAAGATAATACGATCTTCATCTAGCCCCTGTGCTTCTCCCGTGGTTCTGGTAAAGAAGAAAGATGGCTCCGTTCGCTTTTGACGTCGATTATCGAGCGCTCAGTAAGATATCATGCAAGGACGTATATCCAATACCTAGAATTGACGACGCTTTGGACACACTACAAGTGGCGGTGTATTTCTCCGGCCTTGATATTCGGTCAGAATATTGGCAAATTCAGATGGACTCCGACAACCCCTTCTGCCGGTTTACGACAACTTCTCCCTAGCCCGGACGCACATGTTCAATTTGTTGGCATTGATTTATATGGCCACTTGCCTTTGACACCCTCCGGTCACTGTTAGATTGCCACTTCGATAGACCATTTAACAAGATATGCCGAGACTGCCGGCATATCTTGTTATCGACTTTGCTATCGACTGTTGTTATCGACTTTAACAAGATATGCCGAGTGGGGACGACGCTGAAGTAGCGCGGGGGAAAACGAAGAAGACGTTGTTGTTCCCTTGCACGCAATTCTTGGCCAATCCCCCAGTGTGGGTATGAGCCATAATATGAGGCTATCATCATCATCATCTTGGACGACTGATAAAGTGCGTTTCTTGGCGGTGCTGCTACGCATACTCGTCGATCCCACGTCGTTACACTGGTGGAGGTGCGGGGTATTCTTCATGCTTGGCACCCCTTCGCGGAGCCGACGATCGAGCCCGGAATCACCATGGTGCATCGAAACACCGGTCCACCGCTTCAGTCGTCGCCTGCTAGGCTTAGCGCCCGAGTCCAGTCCCCTACAAGAAACTTCGAGAAATCGTTTGCCTCCTACAAATAACATGGCCACCGCAGCTCCATCGCAAGTAACACTACAGAATCCTATGGTCCCGGAGAGCTTTCATGGTGATGCCTTTGAAGACGTCCAAGATTGGCTAGACCAGTTCGAGCGCGTCGCCCAGTACAACCATAAGACCAGCTCGGCGGACAAACTCTCGAGTGTCTCTTTCTATTTGAAGGACAATGCTCGTACGTGGTACGTAAACCGGGAGAGGAGCTTTGCCACGTGGGACGACTTCCGCGCACAGCTGGATACCTTTTCAAGCATTGAGAGGAGGGAAAACGCGCAGCGTCTCCTTGAAATCCGCGTTCAAAAGCCCAATGAGAGTGTTGCTATGTTCTCGGAAGACATGGCCCGTCTTTTCCGTAGGGCAGACCCGGACATGCCAGAGGAAAGAAAGCTGCGATATCTCCTGCGAGGACTGAAGGAGCAACTGTTTGCCGGCCTTGTGAGAAATCCACCGACAACAGTGGCACAGTTCACAAAAGAGGCTACAGCCATTGAACGGGCCCTGCATCAACGATACCGCCAGCATGACATGGGCAACTCGACGGCGAACACTTCCGTACTGGCTGCGAGTAACGACATGTCTCTGCGTGAAGTTGTCCGAGAAGTGGTGCGAGAAGAGGCTCGGCAGCTCGGCTTTGTGGTTGCGCCTACGGAACCGACGCCAGCATTATCTTTTGTTGCTGATGTAGTCCGGGAGGAAGTCCGGCAAGCTTTTTCAGCGCCAGACTGTGGCAACGTTCCGCGGCGCCTCACTTATGCGGAGGCTGTTCACCGTCCACTCAACGCAACTTCAACGCCGTTGACTCCCATAACTACAACACCACCTACGCCACAAATAGAGCCGACATCGTCACCCTCGTCGTCTCTACCGACCCCACCGATCATGCCAGCACGAACAACGCCGTATTTTCGACATGCGCACGCCACTCCTTGGCTCCATGGAGAGCCGAACTACCAGCGTCGGAAAACCGATTTGTGGCGCACCGTCGACCGTCGACCAGTGTGCTACCATTGTGGTGAAGCTGGACACGTCTATAGAGTTTGCCGAAAATGGAACAACTATCGCACCGCTCAACACCCAAGCTTTCCTGCCAACTATGCTTATTCTCCGTACGATGGTCGACGCGCTTGCAACGACGCTCCTGTGAACAGTCAGCCACCAAATACGACGACGCCCCGACCACGTTCTCCTTCTCCATCTCCGGCGCGCTACAATTCGCCGACTCGTCGCAGTTTTGCCGACGTCACTAGGGGCAGATCGCCTAGCCCTCGACGGGGAAACTAGCCGCAGCGACCTCCGGGGGTGAGGTTGCCAATACTCTAACTGCTCCACATCCCCCTTTATCGACGAACGACGACGTGAAGACGACATTGACGAAAAAGACGCCCAGCATAACGACGAATACGACGGATAGAAGTACGAAAAACGTAACTGACATCGTCAGCGCCGAGCTCATCGTTTGCATTGACGGCCACGAAATAGCCGCTCTGGTTGACACTGGCTCCCATTTTTCAATCCTTAGCTTACAGGTCGCTGACAAACTGAGGAAGGTGAAGACACCATGGCACGGGCCCAACATAAGAACCGCCGGAGGTCAGTTGATGACACCTGTCGGGAAATGCACGGCCCGACTCTTAATCGCCGGTTCAACCTTCGTCGTCAACCTCGTCATCCTTACTGAGTGTAGTAAAGAACTTATATTGGGCATGGATTTCCTACGGGAGTACGGCGCCGTGATTAACATCCGTGACAGAAGGGTTACATTTGCCACGAGTTCCGATAATGTCACCCATGAGAAGCCACAACAACCTCGCTTACGTATTGCCGCGGACGACGTCATACTTTCGCCGCGGAGTTACTCTCTCGTACAGGTGCGCTGTGACAGCCTGCAAAGCGGGACTAAGTAGCTGAACACATCAGTGCGCTAGCACTGAATTGTGCTGTGGCCATTGCCAGAGCCCTTATCAATGTAATCGACGGAAGCGCCGAACTCTTGCTGACAAATTTTAGTAGGGAGCGCCGACACATCGTTAGAGGCACTGCTGTCGCCTATTTCGACGAAGTGACAGAAATACAAGACTGCCACTTAGCGCAGGAGTCGGCCTCTACAATCCACACAGCTGCACCTATTGTAGACGTAAACCCGACGATAACGGCCGTTGAGCGGAACCGTCTGCTTGAGCTCATCAAGCAGTACCAGGGCTGTTTCTCCTCTGCGTCAAGAGTTGGTCAAACGCCACTTACCAAACACCGCACCATTACTGATGTCGACGCCAGACCCATCCGACAAAACCCTTATCGTGTGGCCCCAAAGGAACGCGAAGCAATACAAAAACAAGTGAAGACGATGCTAGAAGATGGCGTTATTCGACCATCTAATAGTCCGTGGGCATCACCTGTAGTTTTAGTGAAGAAGAAGGACGGTAGCCTGCGCTTGTGCGTCGACTATCGGAAGCTCAATCAGGTCACAAAGAAGGACGTTTATCCACTGCCACGTATTGATGATTCCTTGGATAGGTTGCGAAACTCGTGCTACTTTTCCTCAATGGACTTGAAAAGCGGTTATTGGCAGATCGAAGTGGATGAGAGAGACCGCGAGAAAACAGCCTTTGTGACGCCTGACGGACTCTATGAATTTCAGGTACTTCCCTTCGGTTTGTGTTCGGCGCCAGCAACATTTCAGCGTCTAATGGACACTGTGCTCTCCGGACTCAAATGGCAAACATGCCTGGTGTACTTGGATGACGTGATTGTCTTTTCCGCAACGTTCGACGAACACTTACGAAGGCTGAA
Source organism: Dermacentor albipictus (assembly GCF_038994185.2). Classification (NCBI taxonomy): domain Eukaryota; kingdom Metazoa; phylum Arthropoda; class Arachnida; order Ixodida; family Ixodidae; genus Dermacentor; species Dermacentor albipictus. The sequence continues at coordinate 126,715,558 of NC_091821.1, read as the reverse complement.
AACTGTATGAATGAATGAATGAATGAATGAATGTTTATTTCATCTTGAATACACTTTCAAGAAAGGTGCAGGGGCAAAAGGCGCACAGCGCCTGACAGGGGCCCCTGTACCCCCAATATAAGCTTTTATTATACATTATTTAGTGGTAGTTCATTGGCAGTGAGCGGACACACACAACGTTACACATTTTAACACATTATACACGAGTTTACACAAACTGAGAACAGAAATAACAAAAAAATTTTTGGGTTACAGTTTGTTTACTAATATAGATAATATAGATAGTAATATATAGTTCACAGTCAATAACGTAAAGGGTATACAGGTAAATTACCATAGTACACTAAAGTAACCATGAACATGTACGTATCCACGTAAAACAGAAAAAACAGAAAAAAGGGGGTATAATATAGTTATGTAGCAATAATCACTCTCTCAAACACTGTGCTAGTAAAAATTCTTTCACATGGTTTTTGAAGGCGTTTCTTGTCATACTGAAATCACTCTTATCTTCTAGCTTATTTAGGATTGTTAGTACTTGGTACCTGGTTGTTTGTTCACCATACTTGGTCCTTGTGTTTAGGGTCCGTTTTCTTTTTAGTCTCATATCGTAAGGAGCTTCATTAATGTTATCATGTATATGGAGTGCATTTTTATATATATACTGCAGTAGTTTAAAATCGTAAACGTCGTTAGCTTTAAGCATTCGGTATTTAAAAAATAATGGTAATGTGCTTAGTTCATGACATGGTCCCTGATAGTTTTCGTAAATGCGCAATATTTTCTTTTGTAGAATAATGAGCCTGTTGTAGTTAGCTTTTGTTGTGGTACCCCATACCAATATGCCGTACGATAATCTGGAGTAGAACAGTGAAGTATACAGATTTTGTTTCAGCCAAATAGGTATTAAGTGTGCAATTTTATACAAGCATCCAACAGATCGGGAGAGTTCGGTAGTTAAATTATTAATGTGTACATTCCATGAAAGGTGCTCTTGGAACCAAACACCAAGAAACTTTTGCTCTTTAACCCTGGTTATCTGTTGCCCTTCAAAAGTTAAAACTATTTCTCTACTTAGTGGTTTGTTAAGTGCACGAAATATTATGTACTTTGTTTTTGTTGTGTTAAGCTGCAGCCTATTTTCCCGGAACCAGGCCGCGAGGGATGTAAGATAAGTGTTGGCCCTTCTTTCTAAATCTGTTAAATCTGTGGAAGTAAAAAAGATATTAGTATCATCGGCATACATAATGAGTTCAGGAGAGTTGGGTATAGTTACAATGTCATTAATGTAAACAAGAAATAAAAACGGTCCTAATATTGACCCCTGTGGAACGCCTTGTGTTAACTTTAGCTGTGATGATGTGGCATCTTTTATTTGCACGATCTGATAGCGGTCACTTAAGTAGTTTTTAACGAGCTCTAATACAACTCCCCGCACACCATATCTAGACAGTTTGTGCAGTAGGATATCGTATTTTATTGAATCAAATGCTTTCTTTAAGTCGAGAAATAAACCAAGTGTTAACTTTTTACTGTCAATGTTAGTAAGTATGCTATCTTTAATATAGTACAACGCTTCTTCGGTTGATCTATTTTTTTGAAATCCATATTGGCTACTAGACAAGATTTTGTGTTTGTCAAAAAAAGAAATTAGCCGTTGGTTAATCACACTTTCAAAGATTTTGGACAAAATGGGGAGCACCGATATTGGTCGGTAATTTGATAAATTATTTCTATCACCTCCTTTAACTATAGCTCTTACTCGTACTATCTTAAGTTTATGTGGGAAAACACCGGTTGTTAGCATGAGATTAATAATGTGAGCAATTGTCCCCGAAACAAAGTGAGATATTTGTTTTAATTCTTTGGAGCCAATTTCGTCAATTCCAGGGGCGACGTTACTTTTCAGCAGCCTTATAGACGCTTCCACTTCGGTAGGAGATGTTGGTTGCATGAATATTGTTTGTTCTAACATGGGTATAGCTGTAATATTAGTCTCACAATCAGTGGCATTAGGCTCTTCATAACATCCTGCATTTATGAAGTGGGCATTCATTGAGTTAGCCAGATCCTGACCACAAGTCGTTCTACCATTTATAGTAATTTCATTTATATCACCAAACTGTTTTTTTCCTATTTGTTAATGCATTTACCATTTCCCACACCTTCTTAGGGTTGTCATAAATGTGCTCAAATTTTGCTGTGTAGTAATTATTTTTAACTTTTCTTAAATCATTGTTCAGAGAATTTCGGATTTTTTTGTATCTACGAAACACTTCAGGATCCCGGCAGCCAAGGAATTCGTGGCATAACTTATTCTTATCCTTTATACGTTGATATAGATTTTTGTTTATCCAAGGTTTTCTATATTTTTTATTTCTACGCACCACGATTCTCTTGAATGGAAATGCTTTATCAAAACAGCTATAGACCATGTGAAAAAACATATCATATGCAATGTCGACATCGCTCTGCTCTAATATAACGCTCCAGTCCTGCTCTTGAACTAGGTTAACGAATGCCTCGCGTGAGCTTTCACTGAAGTTTCGTAGAAATGATACCTGCTCATCAGCCTCATTTTTATATCGAGTAGTTAGAAGAAAGAGTGGCAGATGGTCGCTAATATCGGAAGAAAAAACACCCGGTTTTATATAATCTGCACTGAGGTTTGTTATACAGACATCCAATAACGTAGCACTGTGTGTTGTGATTCTAGTGGGTATATCTATATAATTTTGACAGGCATACGTTGACAACAGGGTCGTAAATTCTCTAGAGTACGGGTCTGAGGATTTCAGGTCAATATTTATGTCGCCCATAATGACAAATGTGCCCCTATTGAAAGCATTGTCACATAACAGTGTCTCAAAGAAATGAAGAAAATGTTCTTTTTTTCCTAACGGTGGCCTATAGACAACTACTGTTAGTATCTTGCCAACGAGTAAGGCTAAACATTCCACATCGTCATTAATGACGGATAGGTGAGGCAGCTTCTCACGTGCAAGTGTGTCCTTAAAATATATAGCAAGGCCCCCTCCCTTCCTTACGCTACGGCACAAATGCTCAGAATGGTACCCAGGTAGACACGGTACTTCATTTCCATGAATCCAAGTCTCTGTGAACATTATCACGTCGAATGATACAGTACAGGAGCCTAGAAAGTGGGTAATGTCATCAACTTTATTGCTGATGCTCCTGCTATTGATATGCAGAAAGCAAAAATTATTTTTGGAGAGAGAGAATTTAGAATTAAAAGCATCAATCGTGTAATAATTTATCTCATCTTCTAGCACGGCCATGACAAGAATGAGGGTCAAAAATGTTCAGATGACGCTACGCTCGAAGGTAAGCCACTATGAATGCGCAGCCGTATCAGCAGATATCTTACTCAGATCTGCTTGTGTGGCGACACGGATCACAGGCGAGCCTTCATCCCTTCTTGCCAAAATTTTCCCGCCGTTTGTCCAGAAAAATTTCCAGTTTGCAGCTTTCTTTTTTTGGATTGCGGCTGAAAGCAGCGCCTTATTAGCTTGCGTGAGATTCTCGTTTACGTAAACAGGCGTCTTCGCCGTACTTCCAAGCACTGAACTGTCTATCCTTTGTTTTCTGCATTTAGACAAGAACGCGTTGCGTTTGCTCCGTCGCACAAAACGAGCAATAATGGTCTGTGCACCCTGCTGCGAGCCACGTACCCAGTGACACGTATCAAGATCGGCTTCTTCGACAATCTCACCCACGCTTTTCCCAATTTTTTTTATTGTGTTCACTGGATCTTCTCCCGCTAGTGCTCCTTTTATTTCCACATTATTGAGGCGCTGGTATTGCTCCAGTTCTTCACACTTCTGAACGAGCCTTTCGTTTTCCGCTTTCAGTGCGCTATTTTGGTCTACAATGTAGTGCATTTCCTTCCGGAGCTGTTTTATGTCATCTGCTATGCCCTTTACGTCACTGCAAATGTCAGTACAGAAGGATACGCTGTCCTTCAGTTCCCTCATATCTGATCTGTAGTCTCGCTTAAAAATGTCAAATGCTCTCACTAATTCCCGGAGGTCTTTTATATCCAATGCATCTTTTTCAGAATCGCCACCGGCGTCTTTTCCAACTCTCTTTGCCATCGCGAACACTTTTACAAAATACTTTTACAGACAGTTTTACAGACAGTTTTTACAGACACTTTGCGCTAAGCTCGGCAGCAGTGCGCAGAAAGCAAATAACACCAAAAGATTTTTGTGAAACAAATGTCTCACCTGTAAGGCAAAGCAAGAACCCCTAACTTGCGCGTCTTTCGAGGCACCGCTGCCGAGCTCAGACAAACAATCAATAACAGCAGAGGAGGCAGCAGCGGCAGTGGCTTTTGGCACAATCCAGTTCAACTTTGAGTAATATGGTACTAACCTGCAACAGGAGCAGTTTCGCCGTTAGCGATGTAGACACGTTGCTGCCGCCGCTGCCAAGTAGCCGAACGGTCCAAGTGCTCGCGTTTATATCTTGTACGGGCTTCCAGTTGGCGCCTGCGCAGATTGTCTCAGGGCTTACGGCAGCGCGCTGGCGGCAGATTGCGCAGACAGTAGCACGCCTAGCTTTCGATGATCAAGCTCGGTGGTGATGGCTTCAAGGATGGCGTAGGATCCCAGCAGCAGAACTGTCCGTTTTCCAGATTCCCGGTCGCAGGAGGCCACAGGAAGGTGAAGTACGATCTGCAACAGGAGCAGTTTCGCCGTTAGCGATGTAGACACGTTGCTGCCGCCGCTGCCAAGTAGCCGAACGGTCCAAGTGCTCGCGTTTATATCTTGTACGGGCTTCCAGTTGGCGCCTGCGCAGATTGTCTCAGGGCTTACGGCAGCGCGTTGGCGGCAGACTGCGCAGACAGTGGCACGCCTAGCTTTCGATGATCAAGCTCGGTGGTGATGGCTTCAAGGATGGCGTAGGATCCCACCAGCAGAACTGTCCGTTTTCCAGATTCCCGGTCGCAGGAGGCCACAGGAAGGTGAAGTACCCTCTGCCGGTCTTACTTTGAAGCCTGAGAAGTGCCATTTTGGTTTTCATGAGCTCCAGTTCCTCGGTCACGTCGTCAGTAGCCAAGGAGTCCGACCTGATCCGGATAAAATTGCCGCCGTCGCTAATTTCCCGATTCCATCAGACAAAAAAAGCTGTGCGACGTTTTCTGGGACTCTGTGCATATTACCGGCGATTTATTGCGAATTTCTCGCGTATCGCAAGGCCGTTAACACAGCTCACCCGAGAAAATATGCCTTTTACTTGGGGCGAAGACCAGCAACAGGCATTTCACGAGCTCCGGCAACGCATGCAATCTCCTCCCGTATTAGCACACTTCGATGAGGAAGCCCCGACGATATTGCATACAGACGCTAGTAACGTCGGTCTAGGGGCGGTGCTAGTACAATGGCAGGACGACAGCGAAAAAGTGGTTGCTTACGCCAGTAGAACACTATCCCGAGCCGAAGCTAACTACTCCACCACTGAAAAAGAATGCCTCGCAATAGTATGGGCAGTTCTGAAATTTCGTCCGTATTTGTATGGTCGGTCTTTCACCGTCGTTAGTGACCACCATTCCCTCTGCTGGCTCAATAATTTGAAAGATCCTTCCGGCCGGCTCGCACGCTGGAGTCTTCGACTCCAAGAGTTCGACTTTGTTGTTACATACAAGTCGGGAAAACGGCACGCAGACGCCGACTGCCTTTCTCGGTCTCCTGTTGAGCCGGCAGCACAAGACGATGACGACACGGTTTTTCTGGGACTCGTGGATACTGCCGATCTTTCACGCCAGCAACGGGATGACATTGAATTGCTGCCGCTTATTGATTACCTCAAAGGACGAACCAATAGCGTGCCGACGCTCTTTGCAAGAGGGGTGGCATCATACTGCTTGCGTCGCAACGTCCTCTACAAGAAGAACTTCTCGCCTAGCGGCAGCAACTACTTACTTGTTGTTCCATCACCGCTTCGACGTGAAATCTTACACGCCTGCCACAACGAGCCGACTGCTGGGCACTTGGGCTATACTCGCACTTTGGCACGGATTCGGCAGAATTACTACTGGCCGAGACTTACTGCGGTCGTTAAACGTTACGTTCAGACATGTCTGGATTGCCAACGTCGTAAACCGCCATCCGTCAAACCAGCCGGCTTACTGCACCCTGTTGTCGTACCGGCCACACCATTTGCACATGTAGGCATGGACTTTCTGGGCCCCTTCCCAACGTCTACTACTGGTAATAGGTGGATAATCGTTGCCACGGATTATCTCACTAGATATGCCGAGACAAGTGCCCTGCAACGGGCAACAGCAGATGAAGCGGCACGATTTTTTCTGGAATCCATCGTTTTAAGGCATGGCGCTCCCGCAGTAGTCGTCACGGACAGAGGTACTGCGTTCATGGCCCAGTTTTTAGATATCGTTCTACGTCTGAGTGGTACCGCCCACCGGAAGACAACAGCGTATCACCCTCAAACGAACGGACTGACAGAACGACTCAATAGGACACTGGCTGATATGATCAGCATGTACGTAGATGTAGAGCATAGGAACTGGGACGAGGTTTTACCTTATGTCACCTTCGCGTACAATACGGCTCGTCAAGAGACTCGCAAGACGCCCTTCAGTCTCGTATACGGCCGTGAGGTTACAACATTAGACGCAATGCTCCCTCATGAATTTGACGACAACGAGACGGGTGCTGAAGAGATAACACACCGAGCAGAGGCAGCTAGGCAGCTTGCGCGTCTGCGAATCCGCGAACAACAGGACATTGACGCCAGACGCTACAATCTTCGGCACAAAGCCGTAACATACAACATCGGCGACAAAGTGTGGATCTGAACACCTATTCGACAGCGTGGGCTCTCTGAAAAGCTCCTACGCAAATACTTCGGGCCCTACATAGTTCTCCGACGCATCAGTGACGTCAACTACGAAGTCATGCGAGTAATTGTCTACCACACCAAGCATGCTTTCAGTTCACACTGCTTGTGATTTTGTTTTTCTTGGTGGTTGTTTTTCATTGCGATACAGCCTTCGGCGTGGTGCAGTTCTGCGATACGAATCACCAGTACCGCTGCATATGCTCCCTGCAACGAGGGAACACTAGCCATGAGCGCACATACTCGCCGGCTTGTTCGTGTACTTGCGCCGTGCCGCAACAGCACGAAGCCTGTAGTTGCATATTGACACGTGTACTTATCTTTATCGGGCGACCACGGTTCACCGCTTAACAACTGTAATCGCACAGCGAGGGACGCATCCGACGTTTCTGGAACGTTATCGATGCTTCTACCCGGCTGTCTGTTGTCGCCGAACCTTGTGCTATCTGATTTGTGCTATCTGATGAACCTTGTGCTATCCGCAACAGCACGAAGCCTGTAGTTGCATATTTTCGTAAGCGTCTGATTTCACTTAGCAATGTTCCCCTGCTCAGCAGATTGAGAGGTGAGCGATGAGGCTGTAATGTCTTCGGCAGCTGATTTACCTGGTGTCTCAAGCAAAGTAGACGTTGTTCTTGGGCGTGTTTCCATTATATTTTTTTTCAGGAAACACTGTTGTATGTAAAGGTGGTATAAAAGTTACAAACAGGGATAAGGTGCCTCAGAAAGGCTGGACAACTTTTCGATAGGAGCATTTGTTATAGCGGAAGGCCGTTGAAGAAGATAGGTCCTACTGTTCCAAGGTTGGAGAGTCTTTCTGGGTTACTTTATCCATGTTTAAACTTATATACAACTGTGTGATACTCTATCTGCCAGCCCCCTTCGTGTCGTTGCAAATAAAAGTGGCGCAATTCCTGTTCCTTAGTTCATGCTCGAAGCTACACTCACAAGGGGCCCTGCCATACCTTATCTCGTAATGTGCATTGTGGTAGACATATGGTAGCCTGGATCACCATTTCACGAATCCGTAGCATGCGACTGGAGTTATCGGTAGTAAAATATTACCTATTCATTTCTTCCAGAGTGCGACCAAGCCTTCCACACAGTGTGCCCTCGAGTCTGTGGAGGCAGTGACGTTTCCCGAAGTGCTCCGGCAAGAATATACGTCACTGAAAGCGGTGTTTCTATGCAGGGATCGGAATTTCTTGGACATTTACTCTCAGATGACAAACATAAGTATCACTGGTACACACCACACAAACGAGACACACGCTGGCGCAGATGTGCATGCAAAAGCACCGATGTGCCTTCGCGGGACTGTGAGGTGCAGGCAGGCAAATGTCGCACGGCAGGATGATGATTCAACTAAGCAAGAAAAAAAAACACAATGACAAGCACAGCTTGATACAAAGCAGTGTAACCTTCCTATTTTTGGCAATCCACTTCAATGAAGCTTGCATAATTTATTTTCGCCTTGATAGGCTTCTACAGAAAGAGCTAGACAGACTGTGCGCCAGATAGAGAAAAAAAAATGGGAATTTCACAATGTGACGGACTATGGCACTGGCTACAAAAACAATCCTCCAGGCATCACCAATGTTTCCGCTGGCACTGGCAAGGGCCGATGAGCTAAAGCGCATCTTCTCTAAGCACATGTTCCCTTAAGGACGGCTACAAACTAACTCATTATCCTACCTATTTGCCCTTCCAATCTACTACACTTGACAATCGTGTTCTTTAGTCGCTTTTGTGGCGCAAACCCACAGCGTATCTCTTATCCTGTGAATGTCCACACCCTCCGCATAACTCCCCCCCCCCCCCCCCCGCACCTTCATATTCCTCCTTTTAGGCAGCGTTGACCACGTCATAGGCGCAAAAGCAGCGACGAATTATCCAGCAGGCACGTGGAGCAGCGTGAGCCAATGGGGCCCTGAACTAGGCACTTCACCCTAGTAGTAAGATGCCTCGAGCTAACAGAAATAATTATTTTTCGATGTAAAGGAATGTTGTTATTTTTGTGACAAATTCTGCTAATAGAAGTACGCAGAAAAACACAATTATAACAGTTATAGCCCAGGGTAAAAGGAAGGAAGGAAATCAACTTTATTCAGGTCAGAAAAGGTGATCGCCATGACGTCGAAAAAACATGCTTTTCTTCGAACCTACCAGGAAGACACAGTCGTGTCAAGGACATGAACAGCTGGTAAATTCGTCGGCATCCATGATGTCTTAATCACAAACCAGCATTTGATGCCAAAGCATACTTCAAAAACGTTTCAAAGGCTTTAGGCGAATATATTGTTTCATGAGCCGCTCAAACACGCCGACATGCCTGGTTAAAGGAATGTAAAAATACTACAAAAGGCTAACAAAAAAGTATTTACGAACAGCGCATTCATCTGCAGCATAAGTATATATTGCGGTGAATTTGAGGGGTTTTTTTTTTGGCAAATAACTTCCACAGCGATTGCCCGACAGGCCTCATCTCGTTTCTTTTCGGGGTGCACATCGAACATGTATTCAGACAAAAAGAAGAAGAAAATTATATGCCTGCGTAATGTTTCGCAATTGACTTTTCGCTTTCAGAAAAAAGGAATTTGTAAAGTTGCAATGTTCAAATTATTATTTCCCCAGTTTATACACCCAAATTAACAGGCGAATAATCGTCAATTGTCAACTTTGGATATGGGCCAAAAATACTCAGGTACACGATAACAACAAGAATAAAATGATGACTGGTTCTGAGCTTCGAACAAGCGGGAATCCTCATCTATATTTGAGGTGAACAAAACCAGCTCCCCTAAGGCGAACTACATTGAAGTTTCTTTACAAGACAGATCAATCATTGACTGCATTGTCTCATAAAAATACTAATGCTGCAGAGTTTGCCACTCTCAACAATATGCATGGCGACGCATATGACAAAAATTGTGTACAAAAATAAGCTTTAATATCTGATACTTCCTTCACAAACAACAGCTAATAAGAACCGAAGAAGCTATGCTCAAGGCTTTATCAACATTTCGGCTGTAGCAAAAGTAAGAGACGGCATCCGCTCTCATTTGTGCTTTGCTTCACTGAACATTTTAAGTGGCGCAGATGATGATTTACGAAAAAAAAAACGAGAAGCACGAACGCAAAATAAGTGCAACGCCGGCGGGACTCGAACCCGCAATCCTCGGTTTAGAATACCGATGCCTTGTCCATTGGGCTACGGCGGCTCTCACGCTCGGAACGCAGCGTCTTAGTTGGCCAATCCTGGGCCGAGCGTCGCCGTTCCTCGGCGCAACCGCGTGAGCGCGCGCTCGTGCCACTGCTGCCTCCTTCTTCTTCTTCTTCTTCTTCTTCTCCGTCTTCTTCCGCAGCTGGTTCCGATGCGGCTCGTCTTCCTAGCGTTTCCATACTGCCCCTCCGTCTGCGAAGGCGCTGACGGCACTTGCCAACTGTCAAGCCAAGATTAATTGTGCGCCTGAAAACTGCATTAAGGATTTAGTCTAATGACTTCATCAGGAAGTTTATTCCAATCAACTATTGTCCTTGTAAGATAACACCATTTGAAGCAGTTGCTATGCGGTGTTAACGGTTTCCCTGGGTGTTTATGACGAGTATCATACCAGTTAAGGGTGTTAAGATGTGCGAGGTACCAGTATAATAGTGGCCATTCATTCGCTGAAAAAAAAAGAATTTTAATCGGGAAGCACGATTTTGTTCTCTAATCGAAGAGAAGCCACAGTGATTAAGGAGATCTGTTATAGAAATTTGAGCCCTTCACACCTTCCGCATACCCCCCCCCTAGATCGGTAAATAATTCGGCACACATTTTTTAAAATTATTTTTAATTTTCTACATTTATTTTCCTGTGGGGGCCCCAAATGATTGATGCATATCCTAGAGTAGGACGAACTATTGTTTTTGATGTCCGGAGGCGCGCAGCTGGTGCCAAATATTTTAACCACGTTCTGAGGGTGAGCAATTCGCGAAGACAATTAGTCATTACAGTGTCAGTGTGTTTTCAGCAGGAAATATTGTGATATATTTGTATGGCAGATATATTTATAGCGAGATACTTCTGAGTTATAAGTGTTCCGGGGAAAATATGGGAAGAGAATGGGCTTTTCCTTTAGTGTTATTCTCATAGAGGCGGTGTTTTCATAGTTAACAGACATTTGCCATTGATGCCGCTAACCAACTATTTTGCCAAAGTTGCTATTTAGCATGATTTGTTCTTCGGATGATACAATTTTAGCATATAGTATACAGTCATCCACATAAAGCTTAATTTTGACAGATACATTACTGCCAGTGTCATGTATATAAACGAAGAATAACAGAGGACCCAGCACGAATCTCTGGAGAACGCCACAAGCAACAACTAATGTGTCGCAGTTATCCTAACTTATTGGGAGCTGTTGCTTAGGTATGCTTCTATGTATTTTAATAGCTTATTGTTTGTGAGTAACAAACTTAATTTGTAATTTTTTTTTGCTGTTGGTTACGTTGTCAAATGCATTACTGAAATTCATGAATATAACTTCGCTTTGTTTTGTATTATTTATTGTGTTGCAAAGTCGTGAATCAATTCTACGCCACCGCAACATCTTTGAGGCCATGTTCAGCCAATACGGCCACTCTTAAGCCTAAACGCCGATAATCTGAGTATGGCTGTCGGAAACGGTGCCAACTCATCACGAATAAATTGCTGTCGAAGCTTCTGGACACACATTTAAACCAAATACAAGCCTCAGTTTGAAAGTTACGGGACACACAGTGGACCACGATGACTTGAAATGTTCGAGGTGGAGGGCCGTCACTTCAGGCGGTGCCGCCATCTTTATTATTCTGGCGCGGTCGTCTGCTCACTCCGTCCGTCGTCTAGATGCGCTTCACAGCCGGACGGGTGGCGGAATTAGCGTCCGCGGAACGGATTGTCGCGGAGTTGTCCGTCATGTGGATCCACCATAAAAGACATCCATTAATAGCCGTACGCTTCTTCATTCCCGTAAGATCGTTGGTGGACAGTGGGGAAAGCCAGAAATTTCGTTCGGGGGGGGGCTCACGTTGCAGGTGGACCCCCTCCTTAAGAGGAAAGATTAGGTCGGATGCGCATATCTAAATACATGTAGAAGGAGGATTCGTTTTTCTCGGCAACCATTGCACCAAATTTGACGAGGTTTGTTGCATTTAAAAGAAAAACCTACATTCTAATGACTATTTGTTTCGAATTTTCGATTTAGGTCATCAATATTTTCTTAGGAATTGGCAAAAATCGAAAAGTTTCAGAAAACGATACAATATTGTTTACAACTACGTAAATCAGCAATGATAATAGATATCACAATTCTGTGAATTGCACATAATAGTACATCTACAGTGGACAAAATTGATATGTTACACATGAGTCTCAAAAAATTAACCATTATGGAAATACGGCTTTTGCAGAACCTATGTACATAACATAACCAATTCACGTAAGATACAAATTGACATATCGAATTTCTCCGCTTTAGATAGTGTAATGGATGCCGTTTACACAACCGCGATATCTATTCTCGATACAGAACTATTAATATTTAAACATCGTGCTTCCATTTCTCTCGAACTTTCGAATTTTTCAAAATATTTTAAACAAAGTTCAGGCCCTAAATCGAAATTCCACTTCCAACAGACACTAGAATTTAACATACTCTCTCAAATGCAACAAATTTCATTAAAACCGATTCAGGAGTTATCTCAGAAAACCGTTTCTGCGTTTTACATGTATCTGAATAGGCCGCGTCGCAGGTGGGCCCGAGCTAAAGCTTCCTCTTAAACAATTTGCCTAGGGATCAAATACACGAATAATAACTGCATTGCCATTGCCAAAGATGCTGCAAACGATTTGTTGAACGCTACGCACTGTCAATACAAGTGAAATATGTATTGTTTCATAAAAGAATATACTCATATGTGCCAAAAATTGTGGCCAACATTACTATTTAATAAGTAAAGAAAATATCACACAAACTTTAGAACTACGTCAATTCGAAGCCAGCAAAGCAGTGCATGCCGCTGATAAGAAAAATGTAAAGGCCATGAAATGAACAAGTTGAGGACAAATATGTTAATGACACTTGGTCATTCAAGATCCTTGTTTACATTCTTGTACATATGCAACGGCCAGTGAAAAATCTCTATGACGCTGCCATTTGTTCCAATGTATTTCGCAGCAGCAGCTGTCACCGGTCCTGTATCGTGAGTAATTGCATCGAAATTATAGTCGCAACAAAGACCACGTATAAAAAGCAGGAGTTCTGCAGAATATACGAGGGCGAGTCAAATGAAAGTGAGCCAATGCGAATATATAACAAACGGGGTACTTTAATTAAAATTAGCCCCCATGAGCATTTAGACATTTGTCCCATTGACTAAAGAGCCGCGCACTTCCCGTCTCATAAAGCTCCTTGGGTTGTTGCTTCAAAACGTCTGCAACTGACATTCACGACATCGCCCGAGACGAATCTGGTTCCCTTGAGCTGTTTTTTCGGTTGCCCCAAAATGTGGAAGCCGCAAGGCGACAGGTCCGAGCTGTATGGCGGATGTTGCAGCGTTTCCCGCTTGAACATTGCCAGTTTTGTATTAACCACGTCAGCGACGTGGGAACGGGCATTGTCGTGGAACAAGATGACCCCATTCGTCAATTTTTCACGTAGTTTGTTCTTGATTGCGACACGCAGCCGATCCGGCGTTTCACAATATCGGAAACAATTGATAGTCTCTCAAGATTCAGCAAATTCTATCAGTAATGGCCCCTGACGATCGAAAAATAAAAGTCAACAACACTTTTCTCGCGGAAATGACGGCCTTTCCTTTCTTTGGAGAAGGTGAATTTGAATGTTTCCATTGTAAGCTTTGCCGTTGTGTTTCAGGCTCTTAGTAGTGGCATGATTGTTTGTCTCCGATCACAATTGCAGACAAGAAATCGTCACCTTTATTGTGACACCGGGTCAGATGAGTAAAGGCAGCGCTGATCTTCTCCGTATTCTGGCAGTGGTTCAAAATCTTGCGCATCCATTGCGCACACAAGAGCCGATAACCGAGATGTTCATGAATGATGGCGTGCACCAAACCGTGACTGATGTTCACACGTTCTACCAGTTCATCGATGCTTATCCTCCGTTCTTGTTTCATCAGCTCATCAACCTTTGCAATTTTGTTAGGGGTGATTGCGCGATGGCTTTGGCCCGGTCTGGGATCGTCTTTGCAAATTTCACGTCCTTCTTTGAACCGTTTGTTCCAATGCTTCACAATGACCAATAAAATGCAATGTTCCATGTACACGGCAGTCATACGGTGACTAATTTCTTTTTGGGAAACACCTTCAGCTGTCAAAAAACAACACGGCATTACGCTGCTTCACTTCTTGGGAGTCCATTACGGCACGCATTCATGTTCAACCCAGTGTATGAGAGCATTAAAGAACATTTATCCTCACACCTGCATGTCACTTTTGTAAATGAGAGATCCCTGTGTGCTACGCGCAGGCCTTGCAGATAATGAACAGAACCATAATTTCGCGGGGTGGGTAGGCTCACTTTCATTTGACAAGCCCTCGTACATTAGAAATGCGAAAATGCAATGGAATATACAAATGCGAAGATACAGCTTGATAAAGAGCAAAAAAGTGCCACTGGAAATGCCACTGCACGTACACACAAAACCTCGCAACAAGATATTTGAATATACGTATAAGTCTCCAATAAATCTACGTATCTGAGAAAACGTCACGGTATATAATGCGTCAAAGAAGGCAAATAAAGATGTTGCGCAATCACAGATTAACAGAATTCTAGATCCTGCCCCCATTTCATCCACTCCCCCCAATGTAACGCGCGCGACGGAAGGCGGCGCACTTGCTCCTCACTTTTCTCCCTTGCGCACACAAGAGTGAGCCACTATCGTCGGCTCACCCATCCCCCCGCCTCCCCCCACACGCTTTCACTCGCACATACAGCATGCGGCGCGGGGTCACGATGTTATCGCACTTCGACTTTATGCGGAACATGAGGGCGACGGCGACGGCAGGAATGCGCCTAGTGTCCGTATAATTGCTATCACAATATTATAGTAAGAGTATCCGGCAGCTGAAGCGTCCCATGGTCCATTACTTTCCGCAAAGAGAAATAACTAAATAGCACTTTCACCATGCGACAATTCGCTGCACCGCAACAACGCTTCTTTTTTTCCTTTTATGGGGCGGGGGCACCGTAATGAAAAAAAACGCAAAGTATGTTGGTCACAACAGAATGCCTGTTTTGGGCAACTGATATGGCTATTAAAGGAATATCGAAGAAAACACGAGACGCTTGGTCCACCAAGAACCATGCGCATACTGCTCGGCATCCTACACCGGCGAGACAAGACTTTCTGGAGAGGTTGCGCTCAAGCGAACGTACTGCAATCCGTCGAGTCTCCACAGTGATGGCGGCTAGCGACCATTCTCGTCTGCTAGCTAGAAAGCGTCGAAAGCTCTGCCAGGCGAAAATGCACTCGGCCAGAGAAAACCGAACGCGCACCGAAGTGCGCCGCGCGGTGGTCGGGGCAACACGAGAAAAACGCGTGCGCTCTGGCAAAAAAATTGTAGAGGCTCAATGTGTCATCGCGATTATAAGTCAAAGTAGAAAAATAAGTAAGAACGTAGTTGCCTTGGCTGGCTTTAGTGTCTTCACTGGATGCTTTCGCGCAGGTGAAAAAAAAAATGATATGTTTTATGTGACATGATGGCACGAATGAACCACCACAACGCTTCGTCTCATCGGGCCTCGCTGAGGGCTTTGTCAGCTTGTCTGATAGCGTGTTCATTTGGCTTGTCTCGTTGTATGGCCCGATGTGCGACTCTGGAAAAGTCAGTGCACCTTTGGCGTCAGATATTTATGGGAGCATTAAACTTACAAAGTTCCGCAATTGAAAATCTAAAGGTACACGTTTGGAAACGTCAATGTACCTTTCACATCAAAGTTTATGAGAACTTTATACCCATAAAGTTTCGGAATTGATATCCACGCGCTCCGTAAATTCCATGATAGAGTGTAGATTCCGCGGCCTCCGCGAAATGCCGCGGCGAGCCCGTTCGCCATCAAAACGTCCTTGAAACTTTGTGCACGGATGGGGCTGCTTGCATTATGTGACTCCCGGTGCATGGGCGTTGCCGCGAAATTCAGCCCAAGGTCCCAATTCTTGCGGTGAAATGGCTTGTCGAGCGTGAAAAAGACGCTCTAGACAAAATCCAGAATGATTTCTGGCGCCGGGGGTTGCTTTTGTCGGCGGTGCATGGACAGCACGACAATATTTCGGGGGGGGGGGGGGGGGCTGAAGCCCCATAAGCCCCCCGCCCCCTGGCTACGCCCCTGTTGGTGGAGGTACTGCGTAATCACTTGCGCAAGACGGAGCTCCGCAGAAAATCTAACCTGGCCGCCATGTCATCCGAAGGAGAGACTTCAACCACGGCCCCGTCGTCGCCTCTGCCAGTCATCCTGGCCCTGTCTCGCGACAGTTGCATGTTTTTCTGAATTGACAACGTTCACGTCGACGACTGGTTGCAGAGTTACGAACGGGTCAGTACACACAACAGGTGGGATGACACGCTTATGCTGGCTAATATATTCTAAATAAAGAAAACAGCGCAGGTCTGGTTCGAGGCACATGAAGAAGAGATTACACGTTGGGAATAGTGCAAACAGAAGCTTAGAAATTCGTTTGGCCAGCCCGTCGGCCGCCAGTCTGCTGCTAAAAAGGACCTTTGGACCCATCCACAGGCATCCACTGAATCTTACGCAGTGTACTTCTAGGACATCCTGGCTCTTTACCGCAAGGTGGATACTAATATGGCAGAGGAAGACAAAGTTAACCACCTTTTAAAAGGCATCGTCGACTATGCGTTTAACCTGCTTGTTTACAAGAATATAACAACGGTCAATGAGATAATTAACGAATGTTGCCGTTTTGAAGAAACGAAGAGCTACCGCATAGTTTAAAAGTTTACGCGTCTACCAACTGCCATCGCTTCATCGACGCGCGAAGACATTTCTCTTCCTAGTGCGCCCACCTCCTCCAAGAACGTCGTACGTATCGTCAGGCGAGAAATCGAAGCAGGGTCTCCTACCACCCCAGTAACGCAGTGCTTTGACGATTCTCGGCCAGTAGTATCTCTCATTCACTCGGTCATTCGCCCAGAGCTTGGCAATGTGAGTCTTCAGTCCATCTGCTTCGCCAACCATCCTGACTTTGCTTTGTCTGCTGCCTCTGCCCCTGTTAACTGGCGCTTTTATGGTCCATATCCGAGCCATCGCAACCCTTCCGAATAGCGCACACATGACGATAGGCTCATCTGCTTTTACTGTGGACGTGTGGGCCGTATATTTCGCCACTGCCAAATTTCCTGACCAGCCCACTCTCGACCAAGCGTTCCTGCTTACCACCGCTCTACACTAAATCCTCGCCCATCTGCACTCTCCACCGAGGTTGAAGACGCACATGGCAACGCTTGTGCCACTAGGACTAGCCTCTTGCCATTACCACACAGTCGCCGCTCTCGTTCGCCCCAGCTGCGTCGCTCCCCATCCACAGCTTACCGTCGCCGCTCTCCGACGGGAAACCAACTGAGGCTGTTTATGGAGGTCACGCTGCTCTAGCACCCCGGCCTGAAATTCCTCTGTTTACCCTACCTACTGATCGGAACCTTCTGGACGTGCCCCGCAGGGGCGTCTGCGTAAGCAGGCGTTTGGTGTGTTGCGACACCACGTACCGCTTGTGCACGCGGTAGGGTCCACACAGGAGGGTTGGACCCGCCCGCGTGTGGCCGTTCGCGGCTTAGCCGTGTCCGGGTAAAAGGGGATCCTGGGGGTTGAGCCGATGCCGGGTGTTCGGACCGTTAAGGCCCCTCAGCGGAGGCAACACACCTCTTTGGCCTCTGCCTCACGTAGACGGCACCCCCGGACTGACCCAACCGGCGGAAATCGGTAGTTGCCTTTTCCTCTCTCTCTCTCCCTACAACCTTCGTCTTTTCCTTACTTTCCGCCTTTCCTGTCTCCTTCTCATATTTTATTACTTCCGACCTTCCTGGCAGCAAGGGTTAACCTTTTGTGAGTAGCCAACCTTGGTTATGTCATATTGGGTTATAGTGGCAACGTACAGCTGGCGTTTGCAGGCCCTGATTTTCAGGCCCTGAAGCGTCCCCTTGTTGGACGCCACAGTGGGTGGCTGGCGTTCCTGCCCAAAACTACACGTCCACACATGGCTACTTCCTTCCCTCCACTACCTGATGGCCCTCAGAAAATAGGGCGCACCGATGAAGTCTTCCAATTTTTTGGCCGCCTAAAAGAATCCTTCCCGCGTTTCCATGTCATCCATTCTGCAAAACCAGATAAACCAGTAAGAACTATCTCACCCTTCCTTGTTTCGAAGTCACTGAAGCCTTTGGTCCTGGATATAAGGCGCCGAGGATGTCAAACGGTGGTCTCCTTTGGAGCTCTGCGATCAAAAACAATATGAAAAATTGTCAACACTAGTGTCATTTGGGGAAACTCAAATAATTATAACCCCGAACCGCACGATGAACACCACCCGTGGTGATGTCTCTGATGATGACTTGATGGAGCTCACTGAGGCTGAACTCTTGGAGGGCTTCAGTGACCAGAATGTTATCAATGTTAAACGAATTAAGACGAGGAGAGATGGAAAAGAGATCAAGACGAAACACCTGATACTCACTTTCTGCTCAAGTGTCCTTCCCGAGTCCATCGAGGCTGGTTATATCAAACTTCGTGTTCGGCCGTACGTTCCCAGTCCTCTGAGATGCTTTAGGTGCCAACGTCTGACGTGTGCCAAGTGCAGTGACAAAGACCATTCCTCTGAAACATGCCAGAACACTCCACATTGTGTCAACTGTGATGCCGAGCATGCCGCATAGTCGCGGTCCTGCCCGTCCTGGAAAAGAGAAAAGGAGATTGTGAAGATCAAAGTCAAAGAAAACATATCTTTCAAAGAGGCACGTAGGCGGGTATTATACCTATCTAAGAGCAGGTTTGCCGACGTGGCGCGTAAGGGGACAGCGTCACAACGGCCTCCGGCGGCTGTCCGACCCACAGGCAGTGAGTCGGCAGTTACGCCATCTGCCCCCGCGGCGGCGGTTGCAGCTAGCGCTGCTCCGTCAACCCAGAATGAGGGATCATCGACCCCTAAGGTTGGCGCAGTCGAGGCTGCCTCGGCCTCCCCGGCCCCTTCCTCCGCTGGCAACAGCCGGCGCAGCCAAATCTCTCAGGGTGCCCCATTGCCTCTGGGCTGGTGGGCGCAGGGGTCTTGCCCTCCGAGGCAGGACCCTCTCTAGTAACTTCTCGCTCGCAAGAGCACGTGTCCGGCGCCTCACAAGAGGCAATGGACACTACAACTACCCTCAAGGCGCACTGAGCGCCTAAGGAGCGGCGAGGCTCCCTCGAACGTTCCAGAAAGGGCAGAACCCCCGTTACAGGGCCTCGAAAGAGCTCTGTAACCTAAGGCATCACCTCCGTTTCCATACACACCGCACCTATTTACTTTCAATATGGATACACAAATTATTCAATGGAACGTTGGAGGTCTTCTTAGGGACCTTGATGACTTGCAAGAACTCATCCACAAACACAATCCAAAGGGCTATGTCTACAGGAAACCCACTTAAAATCGAAACACTCAAATTTCCTCCTACAGTATGTTATGTTTCGAAGAGATCGCGATGATGCTTTCGCATCGTCGGGCGGTGTTGCCATTGTTATTCAGAAAGGCATGGCGTGTCAACGTTTGCAGCTACAAACGCCCCTTGAAGCAGTGGCGGTTCGTGCTGTTCTCCTCAACAAACTTATCACTGTCTGCTCGCTCTACATACCCACCCCCATTACAAATTAACTGAACATGAATTTCAGTCCTTCATAGATGAATTACCAGAACCTTGCGTTGTGCTTGTGGATTTCAACGCGCACAACTGCCTGTGGTGCAACTCTCGTATAGATGCGCGAGGTCGTCTTGTTGAACAGTTCCTTCTCTCTTCTGGTGTGTGTCTGCTGAATAAGAAGGCACACACATATTATTCTCTCTCGCAAATAGAACATTTTCTTCAATTGACCTCAGCCTAGTTTCTCCGTGTATACTGCCCTAACTTGAATGGGAAGTTATCAACAATCCCTACGGAAGTGACCACTTTCCCATGATGCTAAGAACACCTACAGAAAACGAATATCCACCACAGGCTCCTAGGTGGAAGATCGATACAGCTGACTGGGAGAAATTCCGTGCTTTCGCCAGTATCTCATGGGCTGACATGTCTTCGTTAGAAATTGATGCTGCTGTAGAGTATTTTACAGCCCTCATAATAGATTCCGCATCTAAATGCACATCGGAAGTAAATGGTTTGGCATGTAAACGGCGCGTCCCATGGTGGAACGACGAATGTAGGATCGCTCGAAAGAAACAGAACAAAGCGTGGGGGTCGCTACGCGCCTCTGCCACTGCGGATAATGTTGTTAACTTTAAGAAAGCAAAGTCCCAAGGCAGGAGAACGCACCGACAGGCCAGAAGATAGAGCTGGCAAAAGTTTTTATCGGGCATCAGCTATTATACAGATGAGGCCAAAGTATGGAACAGGGTTAACAGAATAAGAGGGCGGCAAACATATTTATTCCCTTTGGTAAACACAGAAGGCGATACCCTGCAAGCCCAGGCAAACTCACTTGAGGAGCCCTTTGAGCACGTGTCGAGTTCAACTCACTATTCCCAACCCTTTTTGAAACTTAAAGAAATAGAAGAACGCAAGCCAATCTTACGAAAATCCAGAGAGAATGAACCGTATAACCAGCCTTTCAGTATTTCCGAGTTGAGAGCTGCATTGAACACATGCAAAACACTGTACCGGGACCTGACCGAGTCATGTATCACATGATCAGAAACTAACATACTGGCACACAACGTACACTTCTCACACTTTTCAACAACATATGGGCGGCGGCATACCTCCTATCCACATGGAAAGAAGCGATTGTGGTCCCTGTTCTTAAGCAGGGCAAAGACCCTTCCTTGGCGGCAAGTTACCAACCGATAGCTCTTACAAATTGTCTCGGTAAGCTTTTCGAAAAAATGATTAATCGCAGACTCATACACTTACTTGAACTCGCCAATATGCTCGATCCCAATCAGTGTGGATTCTGAGAAGGACGATTGACTACCGATCACCTTGTGCCCACCGAAGGAAATGTCCGTGATGCATTTGTTCATAAACCGTTTTTCCTATCAATATTCCTCGACATGGAGAAGGCATATGACACAGCATGGCGTTACGGGATCTTGCGAGACTTGTCGAAAATGGGCATCCGTGGAAATATGCTGAACACTATTGAAAGCAATTTATCAAATCGTACCTTCCGAGTAAAACTCGGTAATGCACTGTCACGTTCTTTTACGCAGGAAACTGGTGTACCCCAGGGAGGCGTGCTGAGTTGCACTCTCTTTATCGTTAAGATGAACACACTACGTGCTTCACTGCCACCGGCCATCTTTTATTCCGTATACGTAGACGATATATAAATAGGCTTCAAATCCTGCAACCTCACAGTATGCGAGGTACAGGTACAGCAGGGCTTGAACAAGGTTTCCAAGTGGGCAGACAACAATGGATTTAAAATCAACCCCCGCAAAAGCTCCTGTGTTCTTTTTACTAGAAAGAGAGGCCTGGTTCTAGATCCTTGTGTTCAACTCTGTGGACATCAAATACCTATCAACAAAGAATACAAATTTCTAGGTATTATACTAGACTCCAAGCTTACTTTTATACAGTACATTAGGTATCTTAAAGAAAACTGTGTAAGGACAATGAACTTACTTAAAATTCTATCCCACTCAACATGGGGTAGCGACAGGAAGGGTTTGATGAATTTTTATAGGAGCCTAATTCGATCACGATTGGACTATGGCGCCATCGTATATAACTCTGCCGCTCCGAGCGCACTAAAGATCCTAGATCCTGTCCACCATCTAGGTATCCGCTTAGCCACTGGCGCTTTCAGAACTAGGCCGATTGAAAGCTTATACGCGGAATCAAATTAATGGTCCCTCCATCTACAGAGAACTTACATCAGCCTTACATATTTCTTGAAAATACATTCCAATCATCAACATCCATGTTTTCCCACTGTTAACGATATGACGTGTACTACACTTTTCCATAACCATCCCTCTGTAAGACAGCCTTTCTCGCTTCGTGTGAGGGAGCTTAGTGATCAAATGCGTGTCCCACTCCTCGAGCTTCGCCTAATGCACCCAACCAAGGTGTTACCACCTTGGGAGTGGCAGCTGATAGTATGTGACATATCCTTTTTAGAAGTAACAAAACACGCACCGGAGATAGAAATCTGAATGCATTTTCTAGAACTCCAGCACAAGCACCCCTGCGCAGAGTTCTACACAGACGCCTCGAAGTCAAATGCCGGAGTGTCTTATGCTGCCTTCGGCCCATCCTTCTCAGAATCCGCTGCACTACATCAGGAAACAGGTATCTTCACGGCCGAGGCCTACGCAGTATTGTCTTCTGTAAATCACATAAGAAAATCAAAACTTCAAAAATCAGCGATATATACAGACTCCCTAAGCGTCGTGAAGGCCTTGATGTCACTCTATAGACACAAAAATCCAGTACTTAATCAACTGTACTCCGTCTTGTGTAAAGCCTACATATCTAACCAGCATATCATCATATGTTGGGTGCCTGGCCATAGGAGCATCGAGGGTAACGTTCTGGCGGACGAGACGGCCCCGTCAATCGCATCGCAAGCTGTTAACCTTACCGCTGCGGTGCCTGTCACAGATCTGAGACCTTTCTTGCGAAGGAGATTGCGAGACCACTGGCAACGCATGTGGGACGCGGAAACTGATAATAAGCTCCACCTGATAAAACCACAGTTAGGTTTCTGGCCCTCTACTACAAAATCGCGCCGAACAGATGTCCTATTCTGTCGTCTCAGAATAGGACACACGTTTGGCACCCATAATTTTCTACTCACCGGAACTGAGCCTCCAACCTGCGGTAAATGCGGGGAGAGGCTGACCGTACTCCACGTCCTTCTGGAGTGTCGAGAAGCCTAATCTGAGAGAAAGAGACATTTTTCATTAGCATACCGACAACACATTCCCCTTCATCCATTAATGTTACTAGGCCGAGAACCGCTATTTGACACCAACGCAGTCCTAAGTTATCTGAAAGATGTTGTGTTGCATGTTGTTAGCCCCACATGTTCGTAGCGTATCCTCTCTTCAGAGGATGCCGCTGTGATAGTTCTTTCGTATAGCACGTGCCTCTAGGCCCTTGTGTTTCAAGGGCTTCGGCGAGGCAACAGTGCTCCAGGTATTTTTACCATCTCATATATTTTCTATTCTGCGTCATTCTTTTACGACGGATTTTAATGTTTATAGTATTCGTCATTAGTCATCGCCATAATTTTATAGCACGTAGATTTACGCACTATTTTTAGGCCACTTTACAGCCAAGTCACACCTTCTTCACAGGACCCATCATTCCACCACGAAATAACTGACACTGTCTTGACGCTCTTTGGCCATATCTGGCCCTTGCGCCACTAAACCACACACATCATCATTCTGGACGTGGACGTGCATGGTTTGCCCGTTACTGCACCCATCGAAACGGGAGCGCCAATTTTCATAATGAGTGCGGAGCTTCGAACACGCTTAGAAAGTACTTGGTCCTGCTACGAATCGACTGCTCCGCACCGCCGATGGAGGAACCCCGGCTGCGCTTGGCTGCGTTTTGTTTAGTGTGATCCTCGATGTGATCCTCGCACTCGACTTTTTGACTGCCCATTCTACCCTGATTGACTGTTCAGCGGATGTTGTACAACTTGACCTACCCCTTCCCGTTGACCTTCCTGCTGAAGCTCCTATTCAGATTTGTCCTGAACATTTTATTCGCCTCCCGTCTCTAGCAGCTAGCAGTAACCTGCATCACTCTTTTATCCTGCCCACTTGTACCTGACGAAGACTATGACCTTACTCCCGCGACTTCAGTCGTGCTTTTCCACAATGGCTCCTTCCCACACACCATCGTTTCTGTAGCGGACAATCGGACATGCCTTCCCATCCTAAATTTCTGACAGTGCCCACAAGTACTTCCTTGAGGCATGTCTTTTGCCACGTTGTCAGCGTCACAGGAATGCCACATTTCTGCTCCTTCTATTTGCGCCGTCTTCGGCCAGATCTAAATCTGCACGTTCTCCATCTGCCCCGCCGGACGACATTGCAAATATGATTGCACCGTACCTCTCAACCCAACAAGCCACCGAGCTGCGTGGCCTGCACGAGTCGTACTCCGACATTTTCAACCTGAATGATCGCCCTTTGGGTCGCAGTACAATCGTAAAGCATCGTATAAATGCCGGCAATGCAGCACCTGTTCACCGCCCGACATTGACTGTCGTCCTCTAGGAACGATCACCAAGAAAAATCTATATCCACTTCGCCGCATTGACGATGCTCTGGATTGTTCCCACGGCGACATTTATTTTTCGTGGATAGAGTTTCGCTCTGGATGTAGGACCATTGCCGTGGATGAAACGAGCGGTGAAAAGACCACATTCCTCACACCACCCAACTTATATCAGTTCAGGGTAATGCCTTTTGGCTTGTGCAATGCCCCGGCGACCTATGAACGGATGATGGACATGCTCTGGCGTGGCTTGAAATGGTCCATCTGTTTGCGCTACTTGGATGACGTCATCGTATTCTCGTCAAATCTTGCGACAATCTTGAAAGACTTTCATCTGTTCTTTCTGTTTTACGCACCGCTGGCTTGCAGCCAAACTCGTCCAAGTGCCACTAATGTCAGAGCCAACTAACCATGTTCGGAGACCTCGTCGATTCGTAAGGCATTTGCCCCTACCCCGCTAAAGTTCATGCTGTGCAGAATTTCCCCGTACCAAGTTGTGTCCAAGCTGTTCAAAGCTTTCTTGGCGTTTGCTCTTACTTCCGCATGTTTGTGGAAAATTTCGCCCATGTTGCCCGCACCCTGACTGACCTCCTGAAGAAAGACGTTCCTTTCTGCTGGGGTTCTGAACAAGTGTCTGCTTTCTCGTAGCTCATAACGCTGCTGCCCACACCTCCTGCGCTCGCCCATTTTGACGCCTCCCCTCCGACACAAATTGGCACTGACGCCAGTGGCTCCGGCTTCGGCGCAATTTCAGCTCAATGTCAATGTGGGCACAGACGCGATATCGCCTTCACCAGCCGCCTCCTCTCTCCAGCCGAGCGCAATTACTCGATTACCACCCGCCGTGGTTGCTCAGTGGCAATGGTGTTCGGCTGCTGAGCACGAGGTCGCGGTATCGAATCCCGGCCACGGCGGCCGCATTTCCATGGGGGCGAAATGCGAAAACACCCATGTACTTAGATTTAGGTGTACGTTAAAGAATCCCAGGTGGTCGAAATTTCCTGAGTCCTCCACTACGGCGCGCCTCACAATGAGAAAGCGGTTTTGGCACGTAAAACCCTCTTAATTTAATTCATTACTCGATTACCGAGCGCGAGTGTGTCACTCTCATTTGGATGGTGGGCAAGTTCCGACCCGAAATATATGGTGGATCATTTACGTTTATTAATTAATTTATTTATTTATTCATTCATCTATTTATTTATCACAATACCCACAGCGCCCGTAGGCATTACAGCGGGGGGGAAAAGGAAACAAAGAACCAATAAATAAAGCAGGCAAAACATAACATATAGCCGGAATGCTGTCATACTAGAACATACACACAAAAACACTATCTTACTTCAGTGGGCGTATACAGTTTGAAAACACATCATTTGATAGAATCATTGCGACATGGGATGGTAGCTTGTTCCATTGGCTTATGGTTCTGGGGAAAAATGACATTTTAAACGCTTCAGTTTTGCAGGCTATTTCTTTAACCTTATTTTCATGGTCCAGCCGTTGAGAAACGTAATCAGGCTTGGAAAAATGTTTCCTGGGATTTATACCTGTTAGAGAGTGGAATATGTTATGAAAAAGTTTCAGTCTGAGATATTTCCTGTGTTGCTGAAGTGGCTCCCAACTGAGGCTTTCTTTTGCTCTTGAAACGCTTAAATTCCTAGTGTAGTTTGAATAAACAAAACGAACGGCTATGCTTTGAATTCTTTCTAAACTGTTGACGTCACGTGCCGTCCACGGATCCCACACAGCACACGCATAATCCAGAACAGATCGGACATTTGATTTGTACAATGATACCTTTGTCTCAATTATACCTTTGATACCTATGTTGATACAACCGATCACCACGCCCTTTGTTGGCTTTCTTCCCTCAAGGATCACACCGGACCCCTCAGTCGCTGCGCTTTACAGCTGCAATAATACACGTACAATGTGGTCTACAAGTCAGGTCTTCTACATCAGGACGCCGATTGCCGATCTCGTCATCCCGTCGATGCACCGGACGGTTTCAGTGGATGTTGCGCCAATCTGCGTTTCGCGCTCTCCGGCTTCAAAGACATTAGTGTTGAACAACCACGCGATGAATGGCTACGGCACATTATCCAACGGATGCTCACTGATCTACCGCACCCATGCCTTCACATGTTCGTTCTACAAAATGGCATCCTGCATCGCCACAACATGCCCCAACACCGTTGCCTGTGCCTGTGCCCCAACCCACACTTTCGACTTGCGAGAGGCCGTGAAGCAAAAGTTGACAGCGATGACTACACCCATGACGCATCTTGCTCCGGTAGTGCGCCCCACACCTACCTACGGGAATGTTGCTTTGCTACCCACCGCTACCGTGACCTCCGTGCCTACGGATGTTACCTATGACCATTTGACTTCGATGCTAACCAGAGCACTGCAGTTGCTTCGCCATACTACCCTCAGTGGGGTCCATCTCGTTCGGTTTGCTTTTACTGTGGTATACGCGGCCATATATCTCTCTTTTGCCGCCGTCGCCAGCAGAATAAAAGACGAGGCTAAGCTGAGCACGAGAGAGACCGCACTCGCCGACCAGACTTCTACTATCACGGATCGTACTCACTCCCTCAGCAGCGTTCTCCGTCTCCTCAAGCTGCTCCTAGTCTGCCTCTTTGTTCCCGTTCGGCCAGACGTCGCCCTCCTTCGCCTTACCGGCGCTCTACATCACCACTTCGCCTCACTTCCCACCTTGCCGACCAGCACTCGGAAAACTAACTGTTGCAGTTTTGGAGGGAAAACTGCTTCCTATTGGTCTTCAAGAATTCCTCCTGTTCGCCTAGCCACCATTCTTTATGTAACTGTTGAAGGCGTTCCCGCGTCAGCTCTCATCGATTCGGGTGTCGCCGTTTCTGGTCTTCGTAGTAATCTGTGTTCACGGCTCCGGAATGTAAAAACGCCGGATCTTGGACCTATTTTGCGTGGTTCTAATAATGCAGTCATCCACCCCGATGGAGAGTGTACTGCTCATATTCTCATCGATGGCATTTGCCACCATTGAGTCTATCATCCTTCCAAGGGGTATTCATGAACATATACTGGGTTGGGGCTTCCTACGTTGTGCTTCAGCCGTCATTTTATGTAGAGAGGAAGTTGTCCATACCACGGATACAGCGCTTGCACCTGTTGCTGACTCTTCACCTTCATGTGTGACCTTCGCCATCGCTGTAGACTACGTCCTGCGTTCTCATCACGAAGACGTTGCAGCCGTACCATCCAGTCAGATCGCTGATGGAGACGCTCTAATCGCCTCTTCTTCCCGCTGTATTTCTCGCGGAATGCTCATTGCCGCCTGTCTCATCCGGTTTTCACGTGGACGCGCCCGTCTGTCTGCTTGCAACATGACCCCAGATCCTGTGATGCTGCCCAAAGGGATGAATGTGGCAACCCTCGCCGAAACTCAACCTATCTCTAAAGTCACGCTTTTCCCTTCTTCACAAGAGCACCAACCTCAGGTTTAGATGATTCTTTTCCTCCCCCAGCCGTTCTTCGTTGTGACCTAACAGCCGCGCAGTCCGAAGCCTTGCTCGTGGTCTTGGCGAAGCACAAAGCCTGTTTAGATAGCTGTTCCCCTGTGTTGAGCCAAACTTCTGCCGCTACACACACCGCATCGAAACCGATGGTTCCTCTATAATACGACGACGCCCCTATCGTGTATCGCCGTCTGAATGAAAGGCCGTTGAACAACAAGTTGCTGACATGCTTGCGCGGAAGATAATACGATCTTCATCTAGCCCCTGGGCTTCTCCCGTGGTTCTGGTAAAGAAGAAAGATGGCTCCGTTCGCTTTTGCGTCGATTATCGAGCGCTCAGTAAGATATCATGCAAGGACGTATATCCAATACCTAGAATTGACGACGCTTTGGACACACTACAAGTGGCGGTGTATTTCTCCGGCCTTGATATTCGGTCAGAATATTGGCAAATTCAGATGGACTTCGACAACCCCTTCTGCCGGTTTACTACAACTTCTCCCTAGCCCGGACGCACATGTTCAATTTGTTGGCATTGATTTATATGGCCACTTGCCTTTGACACCCTCCGGTCACTGTTGGATTGCCACTTCGATAGACCATTTAACAAGATATGCCGAGACTGCCGGCATATCTTGTTATCGACTTTGCTATTGACTGTTGTTATCGACTTTAACAAGATATGCCGAGTGGGGACGACGCTGAAGTAGCGCGGGGGAAAACGAAGAAGACGTTGTTGTTGTTCCCTTGCACGCAATTCTTGGCCAATCCCCCAGTGTGGGTATGAGCCATAATAAGAGGCTATCATCATCATCATCATCTTGGACGACTGATAAAGTGCGTTTCTTGGCGGTGCTGCTACGCATACTCGTCGATCCCACGTCGTTACACTGGTGGAGGTGCGGGGTATTCTTCATGCTTGGCACCCCTTCGCGGAGCCGACGATCGAGCCCGGAATCACCATCGTGCATCGAAACACCGGTCCACCGCTTCAGTCGTCGCCTGCTAGGCTTAGCGCCCGAGTCCAGTCCCCTACAAGAAACTTCGAGAAATCGTTTGCCTCCTACAAATAACATGGCCACCGCAGCTCCATCGCAAGTAACACTACAGAATCCTATGGTCCCGGAGAGCTTTCATGGTGATGCCTTTGAAGACGTCCAAGATTGGCTAGACCAGTTCGAGCGCGTCGCCCAGTACAACCATAAGACCAGCTCGGCGGACAAACTCTCGAGTGTCTATTTCTATTTGAAGGACAATGCTCGTACGTGGTACGTAAACCGGGAGAGGAGCTTTGCCACGTGGGACGACTTCCGCGCACAGCTGCTGGATACCTTTTCAAGCATTGAGAGGAGGGAAAACGCGCAGCGTCTCCTTGAAATCCGCGTTCAAAAGCCCAATGAGAGTGTTGCTATGTTCTCGGAAGACATGGCCCGTCTTTTCCGTAGGGCAGACCCGGACATGCCAGAGGAAAGAAAGCTGCGATATCTCCTGCGAGGACTGAAGGAGCAACTGTTTGCCGGCCTTGTGAGAAATCCACCGACAACAGTGGCACAGTTCACAAAAGAGGCTACAGCCATTGAACGGGCCCTGCATCAACGATACCGCCAGCATGACATGGGCAACTCGACGGCGGACACTTCCGTACTGGCTGCGAGTAACGACATGTGTCTGCGTGAAGTTGTCCGAGAAGTGGTGCGAGAAGAGCTTCGGCAGCTCGGCTTTGTGGTTGCGCCTACGGAACCGACGCCAGCGTTATCTTTTGTTGCTGATGTAGTCCGGGAGGAAGTCCGGCAAGCTTTTTCAGCGCCAGACTGTGGCAACGTTCCGCGGCGCCTCACTTATGCGGAAGCTGTTCGCCCTCCACTCAACGCAACTTCAACGCCGTTGACTCCAACTACAACTACAACACCACCTACGCCGCAAATAGAGCCGACATCGTCACCCTCGTCGACTCTACCGACCCCGCCGATCATGCCAGCACGAACAACGCCGTATTTTCGACATGCGCACGCCACTCCTTGGCTCCATGGAGAGCCGAACTACCAGCGTCGGAAAACCGATTTGTGGCGCACCGTCGACCGTCGACCAGTGTGCTACCATTGTGGTGAAGCTGGACACGTCTATAGAGTTTACCGCAAATGGAACAACTATCGCACCGCTCAACACCCAAGCTTTCCTGCCAACTATGCTTATTCTCCGTACGATGGTCGACGCGCTTACAACGACGCTCCTGTGAACAGTCAGCCACCAAATACGACGACGCCCCGACCACGTTCTCCTTCTCCATCTCCGGCGCGCTACAATTCGCCGACTCGTCGCAGTTTTGCCGACGTCACTAGGGGCAGATCGCCTAGCCCTCGACGGGGAAACTAGCCGCAGCGACCTCCGGGGGTGAGGTTGCCAATACTCTAACTGCTCCACATCCCCCTTTATCGACGAACGACGACGTGAAGACGACATTGACGAAAAAGACGCCCAGCATAACGACGAATACGACGGATAGAAGTACGAAAGACGTAACTGACATCGTCAGCGCCGAGCTCATCGTTTGCATTGACGGCCACGAAATAGCCGCTCTGGTTGACACTGGCTCCCATTTTTCAATCCTTAGCTTACAGGTCGCTGACAAACTGAGGAAGGTGAAGACACCATGGCACGGGCCCAACATAAGAACCGCCGGAGGTCAGTTGATGACACCTGTCGGGAAATGCACGGCCCGACTCTTAATCGCCGGTTCAACCTTCGTCGTCAACCTCGTCATCCTTACTGAGTGTTGTAAAGAACTTATATTGGGCATGGATTTCCTACGGGAGTACGGCGCCGTGATTAACATCCGTGACAGAAGCGTTACATTTGCCACGAGTTCCGATAATGTCACCCATGAGAAGCCACAACAACCTCGCTTACGTATTGCCGCGGACGACGTCATACTTTCGCCGCGGAGTTGCTCTCTCGTACAGGTGCGCTGTGACAGCCTGCAAAGCGGGACTAAGTAGCTGAACACATCAGTGCGCTAGCACTGAATTGTGGTGTGGCCATTGCCAGAGCACTTATCAATGTAATCGACGGAAGCGCCGAACTCTTGCTGACAAATTTTAGTAGGCAGCGCCGACACATCGTTAGAGGCACTGCTGTCGCCTATTTCGACGAAGTGACAGAAATACAAGACTGCCACTTAGCGCAGGAGTCGGCCTCTACAATCCACACAGCTGCACCTATTGTAGACGTAAACCCGACGTTAACGGCCGTTGAGCGGAACCGTCTGCTTGAGCTCATCAAGCAGTACCAGGGCTGTTTCTCCTCTGCGTCAAGAGTTGGTCAAACGCCACTTACCAAACACCGCACCATTACTGATGTCGACGCCAGACCCATCCGACAAAACCCTTATCGTGTGGCCCCAAAGGAACGCGAAGCAATACAAAAACAAGTGAAGACGATGCTAGAAGATGGCGTTATTCGACCATCTAATAGTCCGTGGGCATCACCTGTAGTTTTAGTGAAGAAGAAGGACGGTAGCCTGCGCTTGTGCGTCGACTATCGGAAGCTCAATCAGGTCACAAAGAAGGACGTTTATCCACTGCCACGTATTGATGATTCCTTGGATAGGTTGCGAAACTCGTGCTACTTTTCCTCAATAGACTTGTAAAGCAGTTATTGGCAGATCGAAGTGGATGAGAGAGACCGCGAGAAAACAGCCTTTGTGACGCCTGACGGACTCTATGAATTTCAGGTACTTCCCTTCGGTTTGTGTTCGGCGGCAGCAACATTTCAGCGTCTAATGGACACTGTGCTCTCCGGACTCAAATGGCAAACATGCCTGGTGTACTTGGATGACGTGATTGTCTTTTCCGCAACGTTCGACGAACACTTACGAAAGCTGAAAACTGTTTTTGAAGCGATACCCTCTGCCGGTCTTGCTTTGAAGCCTGAGAAGTGCCATTTTGGTTTTCATGAGATCCAGTTCCTCGGTCACCTCGTCAGTAGCCAAGGAGTCCGACCTGATCCGGATAAAATTGCCGCCGTCGCTAATTTCCCGATTCCATCAGACAAAAAAAGCCGTGCGACGTTTTCTGGGACTCTGTGCATATTACCGGCGATTTATTGCGAATTTCTCGCGTATCGCATGGCCGTTAACACAGCTCACCCGAGAAAATATGCCTTTTACTTGGGGCGAAGACCAGCAACGGGCATTTCACGAACTCCGGCAACGCATGCAATCTCCTCCCGTATTAGCACACTTCGATGAGGAAGCCCCGGCGATATTGCATACAGACGCTAGTAACGTCGGTCTAGGGCCGGTGCTAGTACAATGGCAGGACGACAGCGAAAAATTGGTTGCTTACGCCTGTAGAACACTATCCCGAGCCGAAGCTAACTACTCCACCACTGAAAAAGAATGCCTCGCAATGGTATGGGCAGTTCTGAAATTTCGTCCGTATTTGTATGGTCGGTCTTTCACCGTCGTTAGTGACCACCATTCCCTCTGCTGGCTCATTAATTTGAAAGATCCTTCCGGCCGGCTCGCACGCTGGAGTCTTCGACTCCAAGAGTTCGACTTTGTTGTTACATACAAGTCGGGAAAACGGCACGCAGACGCCGACTGCCTTTCTCGGTCTCCTGTTGAGCCGGCAGCACAAGACGATGACGACACGGTTTTCTTGGACTCGTGGATACTGCCGATCTTTCACGCCAGCAACGGGATGACATTGAATTGCTGCCGCTTATTGATTACCTCGAAGGACGAACCAATAGCGTGCCGACGCTCTTTGCAAGAGGGGTGGCATCATACTGCTTGCGTCGCAACGTCCTCTACAAGAAGACCTTCTCGCCTAGCGGCAGCAACTACTTACTTGTTGTTCCATCACCGCTTCGACGTGAAATCTTACACGCCTGCCACAACGAGCCGACTGCTGGGCACTTGGGCTATACTCGCACTTTGGCACGGATTCGGCAGAATTACTACTGGCCGAGACTTACTGCGGTCGTTAAACGTTACGTTCAGACATGTCTGGATTGCCAACGTCGTAAACCGCCATCCGTCAAACCAGCCGGCTTACTGCACCCTGTTGTCGTACCGGCCACACCATTTGCACATGTAGGCATGGACTTTCTGGGCCCCTTCCCAACGTCTACTACTGGTAATAGGTGGATAATCGTTGCCACGGATTATCTCACTAGATATGCCGAGACAAGTGCCCTGCAACGGGCAACAGCAGATGAAGCGGCACGATTTTTTCTGGAATCCATCGTTTTAATAATAATAATATATGGGGTTTTACGTGCCAAAACCACTTTCTGATTATGAGGCACGCCGTAGTGGGGGACTCCGGAAATTTCGACCAC
Organism: Dermacentor albipictus; assembly: GCF_038994185.2. NCBI lineage: Eukaryota > Metazoa > Arthropoda > Arachnida > Ixodida > Ixodidae > Dermacentor > Dermacentor albipictus. The sequence continues at coordinate 126,682,334 of NC_091821.1, read as the reverse complement.
CTGGGGTTCTTTAACGTGCACCTAAATCTAAGTACACGGGTGTTTTCGCATTTCGCCCCCATCGAAATGCGGCCGCCGTGGCCGGGATTCGATCCCGCGACCTCGTGCTCAGCAGCCTAACACCATAGCCACTGAGCAACCACGGCGGGTCCCATCGTTTTAAGGCATGGCGCTCCCGCAGTAGTCATCACGGACAGAGGTACTGCGTTCATGGCCCAGTTTTTAGATATCGTTCTACGTCTGAGTGGTACCGCCCACCGGAAGACAACAGCGTATCACCCTCAAACGAACGGACTGACAGAACGACTCAATAGGACACTGGCTGATATGATCAGCATGTACGTAGATGTAGAGCATAGGAACTGGGACGAGGTTTTACCTTATGTCACCTTCGCGTACAATACGGCTCGTCAAGAGACCACTCGCAAGACGCCCTTCAGTCTCGTATACGGCCGTGAGGTTACAACAACATTAGACGCAATGCTCCCTCATGAATTTGACGACAACGAGACGGGTGCTGAAGAGATAACACACCGAGCAGAGGCAGCTAGGCAGCCTGCGCGTCTGCGAATCCGCGAACAACAGGACATTGACGCCAGACGCTACAATCTTCGGCACAAAGCCGTAACATACAACATCGGCGACAAAGTGTGGATCTGGACACCTATTCGACAGCGTGGGCTCTCTGAAAAGCTCCTACGCAAATACTTCGGGCCCTACATAGTTCTCCGACGCATCAGTGACGTCAACTACGAAGTCATGCGAGTAATTGTCTACCACACCAAGCGTGCTTTCAGTTCACACTGCTTGTGATTTTGTTTTTCTTGGTGGTTGTTTTTTATTGCGATACAGCCTTCGGCGTGGTGCAGTTCTGCGATACGAATCACCAGTACCGCTGCATATGCTCCCTGCAACGAGGGAACACTAGCCATGAGCGCACATACTCGCCGGCTTGTTCGTGTATTTGCGCCGTGCCGCAACAGCACGAAGCCTGTAGTTGCATATTGACACGTGCACTTATCTTTATCGGGCGACCACGTTTCACCGCTTAACAACTGTAATCGCACAGCGAGGGACGCATCCGACGTTTCTGGAACGTTATCGATGCTTCTACCCGGCTGTCTGTTGTCACCGAACCTTGTGCTATCTGATTTGTGCTATCTGATGAACCTTGTGCTATCCGCAACAGCACGAAGCCTGTAGTTGCATATTTTCGTAAGCGTCTGATTTCACTTAGCAATGTTCTCCTGCTCAGCAGATTGAGAGGTGAGCGATGAGGCTGTAATGTCTTCAGCAGCTGATTTACCTGGTGTCTCAAGCAAAGTAGACGTTGCTCTTGGGCGTGTTTCCATTATATTTTTTTTCAGGAAACACTGTTGTATGTAAAGGTGGTATAAAAGTTACAAACAGGGATAAGGTGCCTCAGAAAGGCTGGACAACTTTTCGATAGGAGGATTTGTTATAGCGGAAGGCCGTTGAAGAAGATAGGTCCTACTGTTCCAAGGTTGGAGAGTCTTTCTGGGTTACTTTATCCATGTTTAAACTTATATACAACTGTGTGATACTCTATCTGCCAGCCCCCTTCGTGTCGTTGCAAATAAAAGTGGCGCAATTCCTGTTCCTTAGTTCATGCTCGAAGCTACACTCACAAGGGGCCCTGCCATACCTTATCTCGTAATGTGCATTGTGGTAGACATATGGTAGCCTGGATCACCATTTCACGAATCCGTAGCATGCGACTGGAGTTATCGGTAGTAAAATATTACCTATTCATTTCTTCCAGAGTGCGACCAAGCCTTCCACACAGTGTGCCCTCGAGTCTGTGGAGGCAGTGACGTTTCCCGAAGTGCTCCGGCAAGAATATACGTCACTGAAAGCGGTGTTTCTATGCAGGGATCGGAATTTCTTGGACATTTACTCTTAGATGACAAACATAAGTATCACTGGTACACACGACACAAACGAGACAGACGCTTGCGCAGATGTGCATGCAAAAGCACCGTTGTGCCTTCGCGGGACTGTGAGGTGCAGGCAGGCAAATGTCGCACGGCAGGATGATGATTCAACTAAGCAAGAAAAAAAAACACAATGACAAGCACAGCTTGATACAAAGCAGTGTAACCTTCCTATTTTTGGCAATCCACTTCAATGAAGCTTGCATAATTTTATTTTCGCCTTGGTAGGCTTCTACAGAAAGAGCTAGACAGACTGTGCGCCAGATAGAGGAAAAAAATTGGGAATTTCACAATGTGACGGAGTATGGCACTGGCTACAAAAACAATCCTCCAGGCATCACCAATGTTTCCGCTGGCACTGGCAAGGGCCGATGAGCTAAAGCGCATCTTCTCTAAGCACATGTTCCCTTAGGGACGGCTACAAACTAACTCATTATCCTACCTATTTGCCCTTCCAATCTACTACACTTTACAATCGTGTTCTTTAGTCGCTTTTGTGGCGCAAACCCACAGCGTATCTCTTATCCTGTGAATGTCCACACCCTCCGCATAACTCCCCCCCCCCCCCTCACCTTCATATTCCTCCTTTTAGGCAGCGTTGACCACGTCATAGGCGCAAAAGCAGCGACGAATTATCCAGCAGGCACGTGGAGCAGCGTGAGCCAATGGGGCCCTGAACTAGGCACTTCACCCTAGTAGTAAGATGCCTCGAACTAACAGAAATAATTATTTTTCGATGTACAGGAATGTTGTTATTTTTGTGACAAATTCTGCTAATAGAAGTACGCAGAAAAACACAATTATAACAGTTATAGCCCAGGGTCAAAGGAAGGAAGGAAATCAACTTTATTCAGGTCAGAAAAGGTGATCGCCATGACGTCGAAAAAACATGCTTTTCTTCGAACCTACCAGGAAGACACAGTCGTGTCAAGGACATGAACAGCTGGTAAATTCGTCGGCATCCATGATGTCTTAATCACAAACCAGCATTTGATGCCAAAGCGTACTTCAAAAACGTTTCAAAGGCTTTAGGCGAATATATTGTTTCATGAGCCGCTCAAACACGCCGACATGCCTGGTTAAAGGAATGTAAAAATACTACAAAAGGCTAACAAAAAAGTATTTACGAACAGGGCATTCATCTGCAGCCTAAGTATATATTGCGGTGAATTTGAGGGGTTTTTTTTGCAAATAACTTCCACAGCGATTGCCCGACAGGCCTCATCTCGTTTCTTTTCGGGGTGCACATCGAACATGTATTCAGACAAAAAGAAGAAGAAAATTATATGCCTGCGTAATGTTTCGCAATTGACTTTTCGCTTTCAGAAAAATGTAATTTGTAAAGTTGCAATGTTCAAATTATTATTTCCCCAGTTTATACACCCAAATTAACAGGCGAATAATCGTCAATCGTCAACTTTGGATATGGGCCAAAAATACTCAGGTACACGATAACAACAAGAATAAAATGATGACTGGTTCTGAGCTTCGAACAAGCGGGAATCCTCATCTATATTTGAGGTGAACAAAACTATCTCCCCTAAGGCGAACTACATTGAAGTTTCTTTACAAGACAGATCAATCATTGACTGCATTGTCTCATAAAAATACTAATGCTGCAGAGTTTGCCACTCTCAACAATATGCATGGCGACGCATATGACAAAAATTGTGTACAAAAATGAGCTTTAAAATCTGATACTTCCTGCACAAACAACAGCTAATAAGAACCGAAGAAGCTATGTTCAAGGCTTTATCAACATTTCGGCTGTAGCAAAAGTAAGAGACGGCATCCGCTCTCATTTGTGCTTTGCTTCACTGAACATTTTAAGTGGCGCAGATGATGATTTACGAAAAAAAAAACGAGAAGCACGAACGCAAAATAAGTGCAACGCCGGCGGGACTCGAACCCGCAATCCTCGGTTTAGAATACCGATGCCTTGTCCATTGGGCTACGGCGGCTCTTTTTTTTTCTTTATTACATGGAAAAGAAAACTGAAGGTGTATTACAAAGTGGACACCACTACACACTTAAAACTCAGGCAAAGACACACATGCATCCAACAAGTGCATCCAGTCTGGCGGAGGTTCCTGCGCAGCGTAGACACTTCTTACATAAGCAGCACTTTCGCGAAAGAAGGACTTTGTAGATCGCGGGCTTTCGGCATGGCGGTCACACAGTCTACTTCTCCATAGGCTGTGTAAACCAAGTACTATGAACATGTCATAGGGAGGACCACGCGTAACCTTAAACGGTAGAAACCTAATTGTATATGGAGTCATGTCAATGTCCTTTTTGAGCGTCCGTTGGAGAATGTCCCAAAAGAATACAGCGTCCCTACAGTCTATGAAGCAGTGATCTATGGTTTCGGCACGTGGACAGAGCCGACAGTTTGTTGACCACGGCACGAAGCAACCCCTCGAATTCAACCAAGTTTTAACAGGGAGTGTTTTGAATGTAATTTAAAGAAAAATGTTTTTACTCCAGGAGGTACACACATTTTTCGGACGCGCTTAAGTACATCCTGATAAGGTCGGTTTAAATAAGGTGCACGATACAAAGGATCTGGGAAAATAGAGTCCACCAGTGCCGCAGAAATTGCTTTTCGACTCGCAGTGAACACGTACTCCAGGCTGAATCTAACTTTCAAGAAAAGAAATGTGTCAACAACCTCCTTAAGAAAGCCCCAAGGGGCCTGTGGGACTTTGGCATTTGATGACACTACTATATTAGGAATATAATGAACTAAACGGAGTTGCAACATTTCACGCAAAAATGGATGGTCATTGTCTCGAAAGAAAAACAGGCGTGAAACAATTTGCCTGATGAAGAGGTGGACTAATCCTAGACCACCACGTTCAAGAGGGAGGAACAGATTGTCGCGCCGCATCGATTCACAACTGGAACTCCAAATAAATGTTGCAAATACGCGATGCAGTGCCTGAAGGCGAAGCCGTGAGCAGTGCAGTACTTGCAGCACATACATAAGACGGGAAGCTAAGAAAACGTTACACACTTCAGCACGAAAGAACATTGACAAATTCCGCCCTCGCCATGAATTCACTTTACGTTGAATTTTGCCAACTTCTCCCGACCAATGAGCGTTGCTATTTCTATACTGTGAGAGAGGCACACCTAAATAACGCAGATCTTCTTTCCATTGAATGCCTGCGTAATGTGATGGCATTGTGGCCCATAATCCAAACCAAAAACCTGAACTTTTTTCAAAGTTAACGCTTGCACCAGAAGCCGCACAATATTCTTCTGTAATTGCAAGAGCAGTCATCACACTCTCTTTATCTGTACAAAAAAAGGCCACATCGTCTGCATACGCAAGAACCCGAACCTCATTAGTCAGTAATTTAAACCCTTGGAAATATTGTTCTTTAACAATGCTCATACAAAGTGGTTCTAAATACAAGCAGAACAGGAGCGGTGACAAAGGGCATCCTTGTCGTACTGATGATGCAAGCCTAATCGAATCGGAGAGAGAGCCATTCACTATCAGCCTCGTTGAACCATTAGCATAACATATCCTGACGCCTCTAAGGAGCAGGGAACCGATATTTATATGCTCTAGTACAGTAAACAGGAATGAGTGATTTACCCTGTCGAACGCCTTAGCCAGATCTAGCTGTACCATTGCCACCTGTCCAAACCCCTCAGCTACACACTCGATCACCGATCTCGCAACATGAATGTTCGTCTGAATGGACCGGCCCCTGATGCCACATGTTTGATGATCACCGACCACAGATCTTATTACAACTTGCAAACGGTTAGCTAATACCTTAGCAAAAATTTTATAATCAACATTGCATAAGGAGATAGGCCGATATCCATCAACTTTTTGCAATTTAGTCTCATCATCGCTTTTGGCTATAAGGACGGTGTGTCCTTCGTACATTGTGGCGGTTAGGTAACCTACTTCCAAGGCCTCACGGTACACCTGAAGTAATAATGGTGATAAGAGGGAACGAAAACACTGATAAAATTCGGCAGTAAGGCCATCGGGGCCGGGCGTCTTGCCCTTCGCTAACGAATCGATGCATGAAGTTACCTCATTGATATCAATGTTTTCATTTGTGTAATTGTAATCATCCTGATTTAACTGGGGCAGCAACGATACAATTTTTTTGGCAGCATCTGTATCCAATGGCTTGTGGTCTCGAAATAGTTTTTGATAATGCTCGAAAAACGCTTTAGTTATTAGAGTAGGGTCATTAACAATGATTCCACCATACTCTATATGTAGTATTTGTTTCGACAGCGCGTGTCGGCGTTCATCACCAAGGACCCTACTGCAAGGCTGTTCTTCCAGGAAACGTTGCTCTCGCGCACGCACTAGTGCACCTCTGTATTTTTCTGCGTTCAAAGTTTGTAACTGTGCCTTGACCTTATAAATATCATCAATATATTGACCCGGACGTAGGCATTCAAGCTCATGCAGTTCACTCAGAAGTTTATACAATGTTTTGTAAGTATTCTTTTTTTCAAAGGCCAATATTGATGATTCTTCGATAGCTATCATTTTAACTTCCTGTTTGAATAATTCCCACACAGCAAATAGTGGCAAGTCCTTGCGGCATGATGCATTAGTTATAAGCTCAGTAACACGATTTAAGAAACACTCACGCGAAAGTAATTGGTTATTAAACTTCCACAGCTCCCAGCACATACGCCGACTTTGATACCGACGGCTGCCAAACGATGCTGAGACTAGGCAATGGTCACTAAAGAATATAGGGTGCACAGTGTAACCATATATAAGAGGTATTGCGCTAAGTGAAACGTAAATTCGATCAAGCCTTGCATGCGAGGTGCCCTGGAAGTGCGTATATCGACATCCTGCCTTTTCATTTTCCCCAATGTCCACAAGCTGATAATCACACATCAGGCGTTGCAATGCATCACTACTTGGATCATGTCTCAGCTTCAGTGACGTACGATCTTGCGCGTTACATACACAATTAAAGTCTCCAAAGAGGACCAATGCGCGATCAGTACAGAAATGATGTTCTAGAGATAAGAAGAAGCACTCGCGTTCACGTAACTTGTTCGGAGCATAAACACACACAAATCTAAAGCTCATACCACTGATATCCATATCGCAACAGATTAGGCGCCCTTCCCTATCTGTAAACAAATGTAGCAAATCACATGCTAAATGTTTTCTAACAAATAACATACAGCCTGCGGAAACGCCGACTGCATGGCTGACACAAACATTATAGTCAGATAGGAATGGAGATAGAGCTGCTTCTGTGTTTTCATCGGATTCAATCTTTGTTTCTTGGATAGCAGCAATGTCTAATTTTCTATTGTGTAACAAATGAAGAAGCTGTACTTGCCGTCGCTTACTGCGTAAGCCACGGACATTTAAAGTGCCAAAATGGAAGGGAAGAGCGCCCGCCATGATTACCTATGGAGGTGCAGCGTCTAAACACTGCTCCAGAGGTGCACCACTCCCTTCTTGATGAGGTGATGCACAATGGGCCTTATGGTGCACGTTAACACAAGGGACATCTGCAGGAGTAGGCGTTCCCCGGAGCGGTTTTGTCAACTTTGACACCTTGGGAACGCGAGCCTCTTTTCCCGAGGGCGATGAATTGTCAGATGGCGCTGGACGCTTCTTAGCGGCCTCGCACATCGATCCAGATTCCACTGACGGTGGGCGATCTTGAACTGGTGGCGATTCTGCCCATGACACAGATGGTTCGTCGTCAGGCACCTTAGTCTCATCCTCGCTCGCAGGCTTCTGGCTGAGGCTAATGTCAGCCGATGACGGCTTAATCTGTTCTTGTCGATGAGTCTCAGGGAGTGTTTCTCCAGTTGCATCCACAACTTCGGTCACGTCCATGAGATGATCGGTGATGGTATCATCCTCAGCTGGTCTATTTCCACGAAGCTTGTCAGCGTAGGTTCCGACGCATGCATCTGCAGGGTGACCGTAGCGGTGACAGTTACTGCAGCGTGGTGTTCGACATTGTCGCCGGATATGCCCAACTCTGTTGCACCGGAGGCAAAGTGGTGGTCGGCCAGGTACCAAGATAAGGCACTGGTGGCCATATATGCTCAACAGATGTGGCAGATTACTGGCAGAAACGCCATCTTTCAATGTGAACGCCACGTCTCGGTTAGTCATTTGCCAGCCCTCCATGCCGTCACACCGCCACATTTCTCTCGTGATGGACTGCACTGTGCCATATGGCTCTAGCGCTTCAACAATCCGTCTCTGTTCGAGGTGTGGGGGAAGCCAAAGAAGCTTCATCTTGATATTCTTGCATTCAGGGTCAATGACAAGGCACTTGAGGCCCTTCACCAACAACTCGCCTTTGTCGACAAGATTCTGTTTCGCGATGCTATTAACGCATGTCACCAACCACAAATGGCTCATCTGGTATTGTCCAGCGCCGAGTATGTCAGTTGCATTTAGCACTGACAGGAGAGCATCGCGAAAGTCCGGGGCTCGATACGGCCGCCCTGCCAGGTCAGCATGCAGGAAAACTGAATTGAGGACGGTGTTGCCAGTCGGTAGACGAGGAAGAACGACTTTATAATTACCGGAATCGGTAGATGACGGTGGGTGTGATCCTCGGCCAAGGGCCGATGCGCTGTTTCCAGCGGAGCTCATCGCAAACGTGGCCGTTCGAACAAGCCTCTTCTCTCACGCTCGGAACGCAGCGTCTTAGTTGGCCAATCCTGGGCCGAGCGTCGCCGTTCCTCGGCGCAACCGCGTGAGCGCGCGCTCGTGCCACTGCTGCCTCCTTCGTCGTCGTCGTCTTCTTCCGCAGCTGGTTCCGATGCGGCTCGTCTTGCCAGCGTTTCCATACTGCCCCTCCGTCTGCGAAGGCGCTGACGGCACTGGCCGACTGTCACTTTGTGAGGTCATTTCGGTCTCAAATTCTTTGTCTCAGTACATCGCGAATCCAAAACGCATATACAGCTGCGGTCAAATTTCGCATTAGAGAATATCGTAATCTTCGTACACAATTACAGCGCATCTCGTAGCCTCTGGATGGTCTGTACTTTCCGTGTCCGCGTTGGTCAGCAAAAAACGTTGGCCGATACCGGCGGCGGTGCAGGGTCAGGAGCCGTGCTTCGTGCGCACCTTAAGGCAGAATCTATATTTAGGCAGCTAAGTGAAACGAACCGTGGATGCATTCTTTGGAATCAAGCACACAACATACCGAACAGCGCACGTTTCAAGAAAGAACAAGTACAAAACAATCATCCCAACCACTTAATTGATTATGAGGCGCTCATGACAACAACACGAAGTACGTAGCGCTCCCCGCATACGTTTCCCGGTAAAGATTACTATTTCGCAAGCTGCCACGCAGACGGCAGCTTTCCACGTGTGGAGGGACGTCCCCAGCCTTTCGTATAAAAGAACCGGCCTACCAACTGATTTCAATGTTGTTGCAGCACTACTGAAGGCGCCGGCGTGCTGGAAAAAAATCATTACTACCGTTACCATCATCCCTTAATACAAGAGTTTATACTGTCTTTAGTAATCTACAGACTTCTTATGGACGACTTTGCCTTTGTATAGAGTTGTTCTTTTGTTGATGCAAACTCTACAGTTTGTCAATAGGCCAGGGTCGATAAGGTTTCTATTTCTTTTTGCTTCCTCCAATTTTATTTATTTGTTCAGACAATTATATTTATAGATTCCGGTATCTTTTACAAGATCTTAACAGGGTGAGAACATACAAGTAGATTCATACAAATATACAGTTCAAGCAATCATGCCGATGCTTGAATTCAACACTCAAAAAGGACAGATTGCATGAAAAAAGAAGCATAGAAACTATGTGCGATTGAGCCAAGATTGATTGTGTGCCTGAAAACTGCATCAAGAATTTAGTCTAATTACTTCATCAGGAAGTTTATTCCAATCAACTATTGTTCTTGTAAGATAAGAGCATTTGAAGCAGTTGCTATGCGGTGTTAACGGTTTCCCTGCTAGAGGGTGTTTATGATGAGTATCATAACCAGTTAAGGGTGTTAAAATGTGCGAGGTACCAGTATAATAGTGGCCCTTCATTAGCTGAAAAAAACGAATTTGAATCGGGAAGCACGATTTTGTTCTGTAATCGAAGAGAAGCCACAGTGATTAAGGAGGCCTGTTATAGAAATTTGAGCCCTTCACACCCTCCGCATAACCCCCCCCCCCTAAATCGGTAAATAAATCGGTAAACTTTTTTTTAATTATTTCTAATTTTCTACATTTATTTTTCTGTGGGTGCCCCAAATAATCGTTGCATATTCTAAAGTAGGACGAACTATTGATGTCTGGAGGCGGACAGCTGGTGCCAAGTATTTTAACCGCGTTCTGAGGTTGAGCAATTCGCGAAGACAATTAGTCATTACAGTGTCGGTGTGTTTTGAGCAGGAAATATTGTGAAATATTTGTATGGCCGATATATTTATAGTGAGATACTTCAGAGTTATAAGTGTTCCGGGCAAAATATGGGAAGAGAATGGGCTTTTCCTTTAGTGTTATTCTCATAGAGGCGGTGTTTTCATAGTTAACAGACATTTGCCATTGATGCCGCTAACCAACTATTTTGCCAAAGTTGCTATTTAGCATGATTTGTTCTTCGGATTAGGCAATTTTAGCTTATAGTATACAGTCATCCACATAAAGCTTAATTTTGACAGATACATTCCTGCCAGTGTCATGTATATAAAGGAAGAATAACAGAGGACCCAGCACGAATCTCTGGAGAACGCCACAGGCAACAAATAATGTGTCGCAGTTATCCTAACTTATTGGGAGCTGTTGCTTAGGTATGCTTCTATCTATTTTAATAGCTTATTGTTTGTGAGTAACAAACTTAATTTGTAATTTTTATTTGCTGTTGGTTACGTTGTCGAATGCTTTACTGAAATTCATGAATATAGCTTCGCTTTGTTTTGTATTATTTATTCTGTTGCAAAATAGTGAATCGATTCTAGTAACTGACTGTTTGTGGTAGAGCCCTGCCGAAATCCATGTTGAGCGTTCGTCAATACGCAAGGCTCATCAAAAAAACCAATTACAGGCTTATAGATTATGTGGTCGAAATTTTTGCATGTTGCCGAAGTCAGAGAAATTGGTCGATATTATTTTATACAATTCTTGCGTTCCGATTTATGTAAGAGTTTATTTTTGCTGTTTTCGAGTCATAGCGAAGCATGCCATCCTGAAATGATTTACTAAACAAAATTTTAGGGTATTTCGAGCATTACTAGGCATAGTGTTTTAAGAAGGCATTTGGTATACCACCTGCACCGGAGTTTTCTTTTCGGCAATTTTTAGCAGTAAGTGGCATATACCGTGATCAGAAATAACAATATCAGGAATGGAAGGCTAATCCATGTAAACATAAGGCAGACAACTTCTATCCTTCCTGAATAGACTGCTGAAATGATTGTTAAATACAGAACATGCAACCTGCTCATTGTGGACAGTATTACCGCCTATTATGGACATATCGGAAAGGGAAGAAGAATGAGTCATCGTCCTCCAGAGTCTTCGAGGAGGCGTTTTCATAAAACTAGGGAGCTGTACATTAAAGAAATTACGTTTGTAATTCATGATCATTTCATTTAAATTATTCGACGGTTCCTCAATGACCCTATCTTAATTTGTTCAAATTTTCAGTTTTGCGGAACTTTTAGGCCGTATATGTTTGCATTGGTTGAGCAACATCTCGCGAGAGATCCAGGGATTCCGACCCGTGGCCTTCCTCGCAATCCTTAGAACAAACTGTGACAGACAGTTGAATATAATGCCTTTAAATTAAAGCCACACATCGTACATGCTAGCAGTGTTCTTCTTTACGTTATCCGGATGAAATGCTCGCGTATCAATTCCAGACGCGTCATCTGCACGAGAAAAATTTGGGTTACACTGGATCTTATCATTTTTACTGCGAGGGGCACATTGCTACGACAATACTACTGCTTGGTGATCTGAAATGCCGTCTGTGACCATACATGAGACGTCTTCTTGTATATTTGCACTCACAAAAAAATATCTAGGGAATTACATTGGAATCTTTGTGGCTTCTAGTAAAATGTTAATCTACCTGTACTCCGTCAAAAATAAAAGCAATATCAATGATTTCACTACCAATATTTGTGGTGGAGCGGGACGGGAATGTGCTCCAGTCGACATTCGGCAGGTAGCTATCACGGGTTAAGATTAGTTTATCTATCTGCTTGTTTTTATTGAGTGTACATGTTTTCCCTTAAGCATTCGACGTCAGTAACAGGCGAGTTAGGGGTCTGTATGCGGCACCAAGAATGTATTTGACATTGTTAATACAAAAGTTGCAGAAAACGCTCGCTAGTTCCGAGGTGTCGGGCATTCTTAACATTTGAAGGAAATGTTTAAAAAGAATTGCTACACCTCCTCCTTTTCTGTCGAAGTCTTCGCGCAATATCTTGTAGTGTATTGGGAAAAATTGGCTATTATGCATATCACAATTTAACCAGGTTTCCGTCAATACTGCCATATCAGGGTCAAGCGAGAAAACGATGCTTTCAGGCTGTGCTACTTTGTTGATAACGCTCTTGCTGTTAACGATTAAGATGGGGAAAGGTGATTGGAAACGGTTATCATGTTATTTGGTCCTTCTTTTTAGCTTACAGCGTTTGTCGTTTGCCACATCATACACAAACATTTCACCATCTATGCTGCATTTATAAAAAATTATTTTAGCTTTGGCGCTTTCATCACGTTCTTGTGAGCATTGCAATAATTTTTTTCTTCTTTCACGAACATTCAAGGAAATGTCCTGTGTTATAAAAAGCATTGTCCCAGCTTTTTTGTTCGCTTTGAGTACTGAACTTTTATCGCGAGAGTCCGAGAACGTTAAGAGCACGGGGCGTGCTTTTTCTTTCCTAGCCGGTGACCTCTTTCCATACTATTAATAGTAAGTCCAAGCCTTTCCTTGAAAACACCTTTTTGACCTCATTCAAGAGATTGTCGTTTGACTCCCCGTCTTCTTCATTTGGGCAGTACACGATCTAATTGTTTCTTCTACCTCTGTTTTCTAGTTCATCTCCTTTACATTCCATACTGGATACGTTGTATTGCAAATCGGTTGCTGTTTTCTTGACATTAGTTATATCAGTTTCCAATAAACTTAAAGTGCTTGGTTGAGTTCTGTTTTAGTTGATATCTGTTTCAATTGCACTCTGTTTAGACAGTACATCATTGATAGAGGCACTCATGTCACCTTCGCCAGATAAAAGTTAGGACAACACTACCTTTTCCGTTGGTCCAGGGTTTGACTGAATAACCACACATGCCAGATGTCTCGGTTTTAAAGGTAACAAAGCTGTCCCCAGCACTATTTTTAGTCTATAGTCTACTACGCAAACAACCGTGTGGGTAACACAGCAGCAGCAGGAATCGATTATCGGATCGGATGCTGTACTAGTTGTACAAGTAACGTCTAAGTCCAAGTACCTGTGCAAGCAAGAAGAAGCATTCAGGCAACATACTGAAGCTGCTGCTGCATTACCCACTGTCAGGGCGCTGGTACGACGGAGCTTTAATATTGTGGAAGCTTGGCGTCACCGATCCGATGGCGTCACCTGTGGGAGTTGCCGCGCTAGGAGCATCCACGGGAGTTCGCAGAATCGTCAGAGAAGGAAGAACGTTCGCAGGATCTTCACGCCGATCATATGCCTGGACGATAGGGCTGAACCAGTACGAATTGACGGTAATCGCCACAGTTAGAGAGGTGCAGGGCGCACCATGCCCCATGGATGAACGGCATGACCAGTGAAGAAATCCAGCATCTGTGCAAACAACAAGAAGCGTTTAGGCATTATGCTGAAGCTGCTGCTGCAGCATTGCCCCCTCCACTGTAGAGGGTCTGTAGAAACAGTCGCTAAAGTGTTTGTTTCTTTTTGTCTACTTCCCCTTTAAATACAGCCTAAGACGAAGGTCGATACAGTATAGATTTTTGTCCATTCCTAGTCTATACACTGTCAACAGACGAGAGTCGATAAGCTTTTTATTCGTTTTTGTCTAGTCCCGGTTTGTAGATTGTATATAGCCAAAGTTGATAAGCTGTTTGTTTCTATTTGTCCGCTTCTGTTCTATAGACTACCTATGGACAAATGTTGATACAGTCTTTATTTATTGTTTCCATTATTTGTCTATTGACTGTCTATAGACGAGAGTCGATAAGGCCTCCAATATTTTTCACTACTCCAAGCTTATAGATTGTCTATCGACAAACGCTGATAAGGTGTATATTATACACACACAGGTATATACAGGTATATATACACACACACACACACACACACACACACACACACACACACACACACACACACACACACACACACATATATATATATATATATATATATATATATATATATATATATATATATATATATACATGTATATTTTAATGAAGGCCGGACCCCTGCCGAAACGTCAATAAACCGCTTCATACACGCGTCTACTTCACTGTGAATATTTACCCGGACCTAGAACTGCTTTTATTCTGGTATATATATATATATATATATATATATATATATGTGTGTGTGTGTGTGTGTGTGTGTGTGTGTGTGTATATATCACCAAGGAATCAACACGACGTACGTGAAAACATGGTACACACGCCAAGAAGTTTGATACTAAGAAACAACATGTTTCCACTTACGTGGTGTTTATTCTCTAGTGCTACACCAAACCAGCCAGCGTGCTTTGCTAGCCGCCACCACACACCACATGCAGGGTGTTTCACCGAAGACTTTCGAATATCATTAACAGTTGCCTGTTGCAGATATCACAATTCTAGTTCATGAGCTGGTCTACGCGAAGCGGTGGACAGTACTTGCGCAAATAATTGAGATGCAAAACCGACTAACGAATAAAATATTACAAATTAAGTTTTTATGTAATTGCATTATGGCACATATTGCAATTTGCACATTCTAGCAGTGGAGCTCACAAGGCGGATCCACTTGGAACGAATTTTCAAGATGACACCAGTTTCGAAATATAAATTGCCGCACTTTACGGAGGCGTACCATATAATTTGTTAACAAAACGTAATTTCATTCACTGAAACACAGAATTAACTGGAACGCCAATGCATTTCTCCGCAAAGTTCGGGAATTTGTATTTCGAAACTGGTGTCGTCCGCAGAATTCGTTCCAAGTGGATCAGCCATGCGAAATCCACGGCTTGAATTTGTAAATTGCAATATGGGCCGTAGGATAATTAGCTATAAAGTTTATTAATGGATTCTTGTTTAGCGTTTGAGTTTTTTGTGCAAGTAGTATCCGCCGCTTCGAGTAGACCAGTTCATAAACTAGAATAGAGCTTTACAAATTTTTTTTAAAATTTGAAAGTATTAGATGAAACACCCGCTATATATATATATATATATATATATATATATATATATATATATATATATATATATATATATATATATATATATATATATATATATATGGCCACGGGACTGCCGCTCGAGGCACGCACATTGCATGTATTCGCGAGTTTGTTGCATGCCCAGAAAAACATTTTTATGTAGCACGTTTTGAGCAACAGAAAGCTGTATCGGGAGTTTGTCACATTGCTCTATAATTTTCTCCTTGTGACTTTTCAATTAAGACTAATTACCTAATTAGGGGAGCGCAAAAAATAAACTGAGTGCTTCAAATCAACAGCAAAAATTGCCTTTGTTCTGTCCAGCTACATTGCGTCTGTATATTTTGAAGTTCGGCTCAATTTAAGTGAAACACCCTGCATACTTCTTTGCAATTCGAATTATTCTCCACGGTTTTCTATATGACCACCGATGAAGGCCATGGGGTGGCACGTCACCAAAGGTCATGTTACCTTGTTCGAACAGCCCGTATACCCATTGTGGTAAGGCGTGAGATGAAGTAGAAAACAGCTGATACTGTAAAAGTCCTATTGCTATAGATTGACTATAACTTTGTCTAAAGATTCACTACAGACAAAGGTCGCCCATTGGTGGCCCAACCCGTGTACGTTGTAGGCAAGCACACATACCGGTGGATAATACGGAGCTACGTTAGATATTAGCCACTGGAGTTGTATACTGCTGAGATTGCTTTAGAGCATATGTGTAGATTTTAGCATACGCATAGTGGATATCTCCGCATTTATTGATCATATGACATGAGGTACGTAGTCGCTCTCGGGAATCGCAAGACAGTGTTCACAGTTGTCGTAGCATGAGCTTTGCGGCAGTAGAATAAAGAAAACAAAACGCCGATCCAATCCTGATAACAGATGTTATGAACGCCAAATTTAGCTACAAGTGGATTGCAAACAAGCATCACGCTAACAGCACACAGACTCGTAATGTTCGTAGCTGACAACACAGACTTTCTGAGTGTGCGATGAGCCCATGTCGCACGTGTCGTGTGCGCCTTGTGTGTCTTCCGATAATAGATACATTTAACGTTGCCCTCATATCTCTGCCGCGTCACTAATATCGGGTGGTTTTTCATAGGCTATCCGGCTCAATAACGTCATCAAAGTTTCTCACCCACTTAAAATAAGTGCCAAATCCTCTGAACCCAGTCAGTACTTCGCAGGGGGTATTCTTGTGGGCCGAGCATATGCGTACGTAATTAGTGTATTGATTGATTCGACCTATGATTGGAACAGAAAACTTGCACTAACATCTGTGCAGGTATCCCATTTGGCAGTACGCTGGAAGATATGCCAGAAATGCATTGTATTACTCATCGTCGTTGGCAGTGACGCGAGCGCCTGACGGGCCTTGTAACGGCTTTCACAAGCACTGAACTCATCCAAGTGCGCGTTTCAGTTCCGTACGATAGCCCACATCGTTTGTAATACAACGCGCTAACGCCTTTGCTTCATCCATGAAAAAAAATTGAAAAATTGAAAAAAAAGCAAACCATTTCTCGCGCATGGCCCACAGAGAGACAGAGAGAGAGAGAGACAGTAATGAAAAAGAAAGGGCACTCGGACTTTTCAAAGCGCGCACACCCTCGTAGCCTGAGTGGCAGCTTGAGGGGTTTTAGTGGGACTCAACGGCGGCTCGCTATCTTTCCGAGTCAATTAGAATTCTCAACGACTGCGCGAGGTACAAACACTTGTTGCTGCGATGTGCGGTGCCTGCCTGTACCTTGGTACCTGTGTATTAGCGTCTTCTTTGTGGCATGGCACGTGAACTACACTGAACGTTCGGTTTTTTTTTTTTTTTCGCCAATAGCTCGTGATTAGGTGAGCGCACTTGGTAGAGAGAACCGGCTGCATGTAGTGTAGGCGACTCGGGCATAGTGTCGGTTTGTCGTTTACATGGTTTGATAACGCGCCTTTGTTCTCGCTTCAGCGACATGGAATTTGCTAAGGCAAGAAATCAATCACCAGTGCCGATTTTAGCGTCATAGTCGATGTGCATAACAAAGAAAATCCACCATGTTTTACCTAGATACTGAGCAGCCAGTGCGGGTAATCTCAATTAGTGGAGCTTAATCGGGCCGCCATGAACGCTGCGCCGCATGTGCAGGGAAATTGTCGTGACACGCTTTACGTATTAACCTCCACATGGTGGTAACATGAGGAATTTTGAAACGGAGACCTGTAGCTGAATAAATGTTACCGTACTCGGATGAAAGGCCGTGTTTGCGTGGCATGCATCAGCAATGCGTGCGCTGCTATTTTCGTATTGGGTAAAAGTAGCAGTATTTTTAAGGCTCTTGGGAACCTTAAATATATGCAAATCTAAATATATGCAACCGCAAAAGCTTTCGTAGAATGGAACCTGCGATGAGCTCACTCACTCTTAGCTTCGCATCTTAGGCGAAAAAATTAGAGAACAATAAATTAGACGCTCAGGGAAGCACTTTTACGCGTTTCAAACTGAAAGCATTGGGTTTGACGATAGTTGGTCGATTTCCTTTTCTTTGCGGGCGTCTTTTGTGCACAATTTAGCAGCAGGCGTTGTTTTTTGGGCTATTTGAAAAGCATTAAGTGCCTTTCGATGCTTTGGCGTTATGCAGTTCACGTGCTGTTATTCACTAGGCAGCCGCTGGCGCAGATTCGAAATTTTACTATCGTGCATGGTATGAAGCCCTTGATGTGCATAATAATTTTCCGGTGTTTATTACTGTTGCATTTAGTTACGCCATCTTGGACACACTGTATACTAGATGCATTGAACAAACGAAAAAAGAGCCAGATTATCCATTTGGTAGTCTTTTTCTGATAGATAACCGGGGTGTCTAACCACTGGGAAACTCTGGAAAACCGGGAATTCTCAAGGATTTTGAATAAGCTGAAATAACTCACGGAAAACTCAGGGAATTCGTTCTAATATCAGGTAAAATTACCTGTAATTCTTTTGAATGCGAACGAAAGTCGCGCTATTGCTGGCGCGATTAACAGAGAGGAATCGAAACAAATAGTATCTGACGCTGCGCAATCGGCTGGAGAAGTCACCAATGTACAGTCAACAACCGATTTTCCGGACAAACCCGATAATTCGGACGCCCTCACGGCACTACTCTGTACCCCATAGACTCAATCTTAAGAACGTCTGAAATTTCGGATGAAAAACTTTTTGCCGTCTGACTTTCCGGACTTTTTGCCTTGATCGCAGCTCCGAAACGACATTAATCAAAACCACCACCACCGTCATTTTGATTACTTCGCTGCCTCGAACCGGCGCTATCGCACGCAAATCCGCTGGTAGCCGTAGCCACCACCGCGGCAACGCTAGGCATATGAACTTGTCATTAAAGCAGCACGTTCTTGTTACAGCACCAGCAGCAGTTGTGACTGTTTATTTGTTCACCATGCTATAAAATGAAACATTGCAGATTAGCAATGAATTGTATTGATAATCAGTCATTAGTCATAGTTACAGCGCATTGAGCATTGACTTAGGCGGTTTGAGCAAATAGATAATGCTGCTTAATGAACATACAAAGAATACACAATTGTTATATTTGCCTAACATTGTTGCAGCTGCCTATTTGCATCATACAGTTGCAGCACCTTTGGAACATATGACACGAAGGTCAAGGCCAGCCTGGTGACCTTGCTTGCCAAGAGGAAGTAGTCTGTAAATCTGTAATTATCTCTTTCAATCATAGCGTAAGACCTGCATTAAGGAAATTAATATATGGTGCAATAAAAAGAGGTAATTCAGCATCGATGCACTTGTTTTCTTTCTTGCAGTGCATGATTCAGCAGTAGTGGAATTGCTTCAATTTGTTTTCTCTTTATACAACATATGAGAGTGCAGCTCTTTCAGGAGCACTATTAAGCTATTGAAATTTTTATGATAAAAAAAGAAGAGAAAGTCGTCGACGGTGAAGACGACGAAGCGGCAGCAGCCTCTCGGGATTCTCGGCTGCTGTTTACATACGTCTTGTGAATACATCGTGTAAGTAGTTATATACGCGTGACATTTTGGTGGAGGTGCGGGGTACGCGTCTTCGTCACGGTGCTTCGCAGTGGACGTCTCACCCATCCTGGGACCATGCTTCCAGTGGAAGGCACCGCGTCTGCAGCTGCAAAGCCGGCTACGCATACCAATTGCGTTGTTCTACCTCAGCCGCGAGACCCCGGCAAGTTCACCGGCCTCGATGGTGTTGACGTAGGAGAGTGGTTGAAGATGTATGAGCGCATCAGCAAGGTGAGCAGTTGGGATCCGACCATAATGCTGGCCAATGTCGTGTTCTATCTCGACGGAGCACCGCGACTGTGGTTTGACGCAAACGGGGAAGAAGTAGCCAGCTGGGACTTGTTCAAATAAAAGCTGTCCGACGTTTTTTGGCAAACCGACCAGTCGGCAACTAGCCGCCAAGCAACAACTCGCCACGCGTTTCCCAACTGCTACCGTGTCGTATCTCTCCGACATTCAGGATGCCCTAGACCTCTGTCATAAAATCGACACGTCCATGCCAGAGGCGGACAAGGTTGGACACATTATCAAAGGCCTCGCTGGTCTTCTGGTCCTTCTGGTCTTTAGAAACTTATCGACTGTAGACGCCATTATGATGGAAAGCCGCCGTTTCGAACATGCGAAGAGTCGCCGTATATATAATCAGTTTACACGGCTGAGGCCCTTACAGGTTGAGGCCCTTACAGGGCTTAGGAAAGATTGTATAGCCGTATTGGTAGTGTTGGGTGATTTCCTTGAAGGTAAATAATGGATTGGGGTCGGAGTCCACAGAGACGGGAGGCGAAGGTGATGCCCGGAGAGTGAGCGCGCGGGCAGCGGCGTCGGCCGCTTCGTTGCCCTCTAGACCATACTATCGTGCGGGGCGCGGGGACCCCGAGATAATTGCTGCCTTGAAGTAAGCGGTACGCCAAATAGGGAAAAAAGCCCCTTTCGATGTTTCTGCAGGCCCCTCGTGAGTCACTAATAATGACCCGCGAGTCCTGATCTGCGGCGGCGAGCGCGATGGCCACCTCTTCCGTATGTGTTATGTCTTGTGCTTTGAACGTAAGGCCGTTCACCGCGGTGTTTTGGTGGACGACTGCGGCCGTATACCAACCACCATGGTGTGGTCCGGAGGCGTCCACGTAGAATACTCCGTGCTTGTTCCCATAGGAACGTGCCAACGCTTCCGCCCGCGCGAGGCGCCGGCCACTATGGTCGTCTCGTGTCATGTTGGCCGGAAGAGGGCGCACGTGCATGGCGTATCTCCAGACTTCCGGGATGCGCACGCGCTCTTCCGTCAGTGTTGGATGGCGGATGTGTAGTCGGGCAAGAAGGCGGCGACCCGACGACGTCCTTGAGAGTCTTGTGTAGTGGTTCGTCAAGTGTGCTTCTTGGAGTTCCGCGAACCATTCCTAGGCCGAGGAGGGGCTGGTTGGATGTGTTGATCGGGAGGTCGACAGCACGCTTGTAAATTTTGCGGAGAATCGCTTCGTCATACGCGACTCGTCAATTCTCGGTAACTGCCCGAAAGCTTTTTTTTTTCTCTCTCTTTTCCTTTTCCACGCTCATTTTAAGTGCTGTTCAAATTGGCCGAAAATATATCATGTATCTAGCCGTCTTCATGGCCGCATGTGTACGGGAGACTCCGAAACCACGATGTTAGAATCACTGAGAAATACTATGTTGGGTCACCTCCTGTGATCACCAAACCAATATATCGCGGATACTTCAAGCATGTTTTCAGGCATGTAGTATACTCTGGGCTGGAATTCTTCGACATAAGATGGCCTGACAGCCCGCAGGGTTGTTTGACTGAGCTAGCTTGGATGCTCCGTTGCCACAGTCAGGAGATTGCATCCTCGTGCTTTTTTTTCTTTTTTTTCTGAAGGTGATAAGCTCGAATTCACCTCCCCCAGTACACTTCAACTCCAGTCTTGGAGTAGTATGCAGTGTGTCTGTGCTTGGAGACACAGGAAAAAACGCCGAGAGCTAGTGGGGCTACACTAATCCAGTTACAACCAAATTAGGCATGGCCACTTAATTACAACAAGACACTCCCTCACCAGAACAGGAATTAGCCTCCCTAGTGCAGAATTTGGCCACTGCCTCCCAAATGAGTCATTCGCTTAACCAATGACCCTTATACCCCTGTCACACGAGCACTTTAAAGGCATTTGAAGAAAAAGACATCTCACACAAAGGAGTTGCATCCGCAGACACACGCCAAAGTTTAATCTCTTTTTCAGAAGCGGTCTTTTCCGAAACCGGAGATCACCGATCTCTTTTACGGCTGGAAAGGCGTAGCCTCCAACGCAGTGGGCACCAGTAATTATCATGCAATAAAGAAACGAAGCAAAAGTGCATTTTTATTTCAAGTGTACACATCACAAAAAAGGGTTTTGTCTTTCGTTGAACCTTAAGTAGGCGCAGTTTTGCACTTTTTGCACGGCACTCTCGTAAGCAGTTCGAAAATATCACGTGACGCTAACAGACGATGCAAATTCGCGCCATTTTCTGCGACCATGGCTACGGCGAGCGGTACCGACGAACAGCCTCCGGCACGCCAAAGAAAACCGCGGGTACAGTGGTCGGAGAGAGACACCTGGGCGTTAATCAAGTTATGGGAAGACAACCTGCCCTCGCTGCGTGCGCAGAAGCACAACGGAGGCGTTTACGATGGCATTGCACAAGCATTGACGAGCATGGGTGTACCTCGCACAAAGGCGCAAGTGCACAGCAAGATAGAGAACCTGGGACAGACCTACAGGTAAGACAAAGCACAGCAGTAAGCTGTGAGCGCTAAATTTACCTTGAAGCGGCTTCAGGCTGTGGTCGCAAGCTGCAAGCTCTCGTTTGTGGTGTCGCGACCTCAGCATCGAACGTTGTTTCCGTAGTAGGCAGCGACGGAACCCTAATCTAGCGGACGGAGCCGTAGTAACGAAGGTTTTAAGGCAGAGACCCTTCATTTCAGCTAGCGTCGAATTTTGCAGGGCTGAACTGCGCCCTGCACACACGAAAGTCGACGACGCGCTAAAGGCTGTTTCTGCAATTCCTTTACAGTGCGAGTCGGTCTGAGTAAACGCAAATTCGCCTTCACATGCGGCGAAGAATGACAACCCGCGCAGGTCGTCAATAGCATGATTTCGTTCGTCACAAGATAACGGGAACCTTAACTTATGGACAGGCGCATTTCACATTATATTGTACGCCTTCTCACGGCAACATATAATACGAAGCAGGAAGTCGTCTGCATGTTTTCATTTCTGCAGATGTGACTACGGTTTGCATTTTTCTCGGACCATGCGCAAGCGTTGTTCTCAGACAAGAAAACATGAGAAACTTTAAATTTTTTCGAGTAAAAAGGGTTACCTTCGCTTCTCAGGCTTTCTGTACCATCAAGTCGCGTTTGTATCTATCGGCAAACGTTTTGCTCTGTGTATATCTTTACATTTTGAGTATATAAAATTTTAGTTCTTTCGTTTTCTTATCCAGGAGCTGCCTGAAACACATGACAACAGGGTCATCACCGCCGAGCTGGCCATTCTTCTCCGAAGTCCATAGGTTTCTAGGATCCCTGCCTGTTCACGATACATCTTTAATGGAAGAGGCTGGGTGCAGCGAGAGCACAACAAGCAGCACTGCCTCCGTCGAAGAAGTAAGAAATGCATAGTGGAGACTATATATGCTTTATTACAGTCAACTAAATTTCAAGACATAATGTAGCATCAGCTGTGCTGCCAAGCCCATAATCTGCACAACCCTGCAGTGTAGCGGACTGCTCTTGTTAATACTGTGGTTCATTTCTGCTTGTGCTCACGCGCTGTTCATTTTGCAAGCTTGGCAGTGCGCTGTTTGGAGAATAAAAAAAATGCAGACTCTAAAATAAAAAAACGTGAATACATACACGCAAGGAGAGGCAGCTCTCTTGCAAGTAAAAACCCTGAACTAATTGTTTACCGCTTCACACATCAACTAATGTGGTCAATGTATTTCGGATCCCTTCTTCAAACGCAGCTGATCTTCGACATGCTTGATTCCGGCTCTGCTTCTTGTGAAGACGTCGCCGAAGATTGTTCACCTTCCGAGTCGCCAGTACAACAGGTTGAATCCAGGAACCTCGCAAGTGGCAGTTCCGAATGTGCCCGCAGGAAGAGAAGGCAACCGGCTGGCGACTTTCAAGAAAGGATGCTTGAGGAGCAGCGACGGCAGAGAGAGCAGTTTGCTGATGCGCACAAAATGGAAATGGATCTCCGTAAAGAGGGGCTCAAGTTGCAAGAGAAACTTGTAGATGCAATGTTGAAGTTTTTTAGTAAAAACTGACATGGTGTTCCACAATTGTTGCTGATTCTTGGGACTCTTGCGTTCAGTTCCTTCGCTTGTAATATTCCACAAGTGCTGTCCTGATGGCGGATGCATTTCCAATTTCAGCTTCTGTTCTGCGTGATGGCTGTGGAAATGTAGCATTGGACTGCTGCACCTCACTTAACCACTGTGGGTGGACACTGTCGTTGAAGTGCTCGCAAATGTTATTGAGCACGCAGCATGCTCGTATAGCCAAACGGGCATTGCCAACAGAACACTCCATTCTTTTCGCAATGAAACGGAACCGGGCCTTTAGCCTTCCGAATGCGTTTTCAACTATCCTCCTTGCTCCAGATAAATGACAGTTGAAATTCCTTTCAGCTTCACTGATGACAGTTCGGTGTCCAAATGGCTTCATGAGGTTTGGGGTTAGTGGAAATGCTTGATCGCATAATATTATCGGTGGGACTGCTGTGGTACCCACTGCGGCAACAGGTGCTTTGAAAAGGGGACTGTTGACAATCTTCGACAGCCGTGAAACACCAAACACATGTGCGTCGTGGCAGCGTCCTGGGGCACCGACATTGCAGTATCTGAATCGATACTTGTGGTCGACCAATGCTAGTAGGATAATACTGTGCCTGCAAGAAAAAACAAAGTGCAAAGTGAATAAAGGTTAGTGCAGCATGGCACTGCTGAGTTCACTGCCTTTAGTTACTGTGATGCGATTTTACAGTTTGCTTTTATTAATAGCTGTGAGTGCAGCTCGGATTACATTATTTCACATAATGCCACAACCGGTCGCTGTTAGCGTACTCTACATCGTATAGGAGTTGCAGTCCTGCGGAGAACTCTTTTCGTCGTCGCATTAAAATTGTCGCTGCTAAACACTGCAAGACTGCGAACCAAATTACGCGTTTTCTTAAGAGCTGCTGGTAAAATTGAATAACATTTTACTTAGCAATAAAATATGGGTCAGTCAGTTACTTTTTTTTACTACTATAAAAATGGGCCCAAACAGAACACTTACATGAAATAAGTTAAATCGTGGCCACTTACCAACCCTTGTAGTTGTAGTAGTCGGTGGCGTACTTCTTTGGAGGCGAAATAGGGAAATGGCAGCCATCAAGGGCACCGACAGCTTGAGGGAAATCGCACACGGCTTCGAACTCTTGGATGTGCCTAGGCATTTCCTCTTCAGTAATCATTCTGATCCAGTCACTTTCGAGCACAGAGACAACAGCTGCGCAAAACTCTCTGTAAATGACGTTGACGGATGAGCGCCCAACGCCGAAGAGGTTTGCCACAGTTCTATCTTCGGCAGAAGAGCACAATTTGTAGAGGCCAATGGCGACACGCTTTTCCGCAGTGATCGGGTCACGCATGTTGGTAACTTGTTTTTCGAGCACATGGCGCAGACTTTCCACGAGAAACCGGAACGTTGAGGGGTTCACTCGAAACGACTGCTTGAAGTTGTGGCCACCGAGGTGAGGCACAGTCTCCTCGAACCACTTTTCGTGGCGGATGAAAGCCCACGTCGATCGGTTGCAGACTCTCGTGGGAAGCGCCAAGGCATAAAATGTACACCCGTTGAGTAGCAACTGCCGCTTAATACGGTCTTTGACTGCCTTTGCGGCGTCTGCTTCGCTCTCTGCAGCAAGAATCCTTGCCAAAATGCATGCTATTTCGACTTTTTCCTTCGTGTCCGTGCAGTCCCCCATATTCTCGACCTCCATGTTGACTCCGATGTAAACAGTGGCCCAAGGTTGCTAGACGAACATGTAAAATTTGCTACTTCTGCGAAGACTCTTGAAGCTACCTTATTAAATCTTCTTTAATTTAACCTTTTCGAATAAACTGTATCTAAATTCACTAAAACAAGCATATTATAGTACGTTTCTAATTTCTATATTGAAATACGTTGGTTTATTCTAACTGGTTTTGTTTCAGAATCTAGCGCCATGCTTTCCATAGCGTGTTCGGAAGGAAACGATAAAAGGAGATCGCCCGCGCCGTGTGTCTGCAGCGCAACTCCTTTTAATTAGAGGTCTTTCAACTCGGTAAAGGACCGCTTAGGTAAAAGAGTTTTTGCGTGCTTGTGTGACAGAGGTATTAGACCCCAGCAGCTGTGGGGCGCTTGCCCAAGGCGGCGGTTGGCCTGTAACGCAGCAGAGGGTGCTAAGAATCTCTGGACCCGGACAGGCCGCCAATGGAAGCTGACGCTTGCAACGTTTAAGACCCGAACCCTCTCGAGTGAAGCTAGCCTAGCAGGACTCTGAGGAACTATCAGGCATTGTTTGGGATATCATTGGCCTTAGTGAGGTTATAAGAAATGGTGAGGCTTATACACGGCTCACAAATGCCCACGTCCTCTACTATAAAGAACTACCAGATAAGAAGCTGTTCGTAGTAGGGTTCCTAATCCATAAGGGCATAGCGGGCAACATCAACGAATTCTAAAGCATCAATGAAAGTGTAGCAGTAGTCGTAATAAAGCTTAATAGGATAGAGGTATAGAATATATGTAGTACAAACCTACGCTCCAACTTCCACTACCGAGGATGAAAAAATGGAAGTTTTATGAAGATGTTGAATTAACGATGCGAAAAGCGCAAGCTCAGTACACTGTAGACGTGAGCGACTTCAGTGCAAAAGTGGGGGAAAAGCAGGCTGGTGAACAAGCAATTGGAAACTACGGCCTGGATTCTAGAAACACTCGAGGGGAGATGTTGATAGAATTCACGGTAAAGAATAAGCTGTGACTAATGAACACCTTCTTCAGGAAGCGTTGGAACAAAATGTAGAACGCGAAAATCCCTAATAGTGAAGCAGCAAATGAAATTGATTTCATACTTTCTGCCCATCACAGCGTAGTGCACGTTGTTGAAGTGTTAGGTAGGGTAAGGTGCAGTGCTCTTAGCTTAGTGAGAGCTAGGATTCACCTCAATTTCAAAAGAGAAAGAGTAAAATTGGTCAAGAAGAAACAGGTCAACCTATACACAATAAGGGTAAAGGCAGAGCAATTTATGTTGGCACTTGCCAACAGATATGGAGCCTTAGAACAGAGAGATGAAGATGACATAGAGGCAATGAATGGCAATGAATGAATGATGGCAATGAATGAATGAATGACAATGAATGAATAATACGTTGGCGTAGTTTCTTCTTATTTTCTAGCACTCCGGTCCAATGGTTTAGGGTAGTAAAGTGGATCTGCTCTTTTGATTAGTATCCTACCTAAATGTGGGGCAAGGATGTCCTTTTTTCGCTTAGCTTTCTTTATGGAGACACATATCTATGCAACTACATTCACAAAATATTTTAGTTGCAGCGCCTGTGCTATAAGAAACTTCGGAATGATCGTTTTAGAGTATGTTAAGCGAACACGGCACCTTGCAAGTCAACAACTTCTTGTTTTTCTATACGTTCTACAAGTTAGAACTGCCAATTTTTGCGTATCTTTCTCTCAGATAACAGAAGGATAATGTAGAAGGACAGAGAGACTTAACAGCTTAGATGAAATATCAAAGATCATAGTGTCTTCTCTTCAAAGGGCCAGGGGACATTAAAAAGAATAGCTACATTTCGAAACGATTGATAGCTCCATAGTCATCCGTAGTTATTCAATGAAAACACAAGTAGAATGTCAAGTTTTACAAGCATATATCGTGTTGGATACAAAATGGGAGATTTGTCGTGCAAAGAAGTGCATGTATTTTGTAGCAAGTATAATCCTGACAGCTTTGTAGTACCACGTGGCACCCCGAAGAAGGCTACAGTATCAATAAAGTGAGAACCGCGAGTTACAAAGCATAGTTTTGAATTTAATAAAAAGAAGAAGATCCTGGGGCCTTGGCCTAAGCATTCTTGCAAGCGCTTGGACACAAAGCCCTATTGCACTTCTTGAAGGCGACTGAAGTGTATTAACGCTTGTTACCTTTCTTTTTACTCATACTGTTGGCCTGTCAGCCGTTACAGGGTGGGTCAAAAGCAGCACTTAAACAATTAGTACAATACATGAATACTCTAATAATACATATACCACAAAAAAAAACAAGTCAATAGCAGTATTTTGGCAATTATTACAGTACATGAATAACGCAGTACATGAACAGGCGAACATAAGCAAACTAAAAAAGATACATAAGCGAAATATTCTGCACATACTTCGATCAATAATACGACTATAAATGGAGTGTTAACAAACGAGCTCACACACACGCAACCCCCAACCAAAAAAAAAAAAAATAAAGCGGCGAGCGCGTATTACGTGCGTACATCTTTCAATGTAGCTGTAAGTTTTACTCAAGTTCTTCTGCGCTGATGCTTTCTCGCGTTAACGCCAGTAATTCATTCCATTCTTTAGTGGTTATTGGGAAGAAGGAAAATGCATAAGCGTTAATGAGCATCTGAGGTATTTTAAAAGTATTATATTTGCTTTTCCGTAGCGTTCTACCCTGTCGTGCTATCACACACTGTTCACTTTTGATGTTGAATGTGTTTTTAGTGAGAAGAAAAAAGAACTTTAACCTAGCTATGCGCCTGCGTTCAGCGAGCATTTCGCAAGTTCAGCAAACTGAGCATTTCGGAGACAGAATCTGTACGAGAGTCACGTGAAAAAATAAACCTTGCTGCTCGACGGTGAGCTCTTTCCAGTCTCTCAATTAACCCTGACTTATAAGGGTCCCAGATTACGCTGGAATATTCTAGCGTGGGTCTAACGCACGTTAAATAAGCTGTTAGTTTTACTTACAGTGAGGCTAACTGCAGTTTCCGTGGCAAGAACCAAAGCTTCTTTTCCAGTTTCGCATATTTTTATAACATGGTTCGACCAGCTTAAGTTCATGGATATATGTATACCTAAGCATTTCAGCACGTCAACCGAGGAAACCACCGCAGAATTCCCTGTGTAATTAAAATCGATAATATGATTTATTTTATTCGTTATGCGCAATAGGACAGTTTCACTCTCATTGATCTTGATTTTCCATTTGTCACACCATTTTTCTATAGCCCTAAGAGCATCACTGAGTAATTGATGATCGTCCGTGCTATTGATTTCTTTGTATATTAAGCAATCATCGGTGAAAAGTCGCACCCTGATACCTTCGTCAACTGCAGAAAAAATGTCCTTAATATATACTAAAAATAGTACAGGACCTAACAGAGACCCCTGTGGGACACCAGACGTCGCATTCAACGGCTTTGATTTAATGTGTTCCACTTCTACGTATTGGGTTCTGCCCTGGAGGTACGCGGTTATCAATTTTACTATTTTAGCGTTTATTCCCATATCAGTCAGTTTCACAATCAATTCTGCATGTAGCACTGTGCCGAATGCTTTCGACAGATCAAGACAGATGGCATCTATCTGTTTCTTATTGTTTAATGTGCTGGCAAAGTCATACATTGTTTCAAGAGGCTGTCTTGTTGTGGAAAGGCGCTGTCGGAATTCCTGTTGGTTGGGAAATAATCAGTTCGCATTTTCGATGTGCGTGTAAATTGACTTGGCTACAACATGTTCTAGGAGCTTGTAGCAAACGCAGTTCAGCAATTTTGGACAATAATTTTCAATTATCTGTCGATCTCCTGATTTGTTCACAGGTATAACCTTTGCCGTAAACCAGTCATCAGGGACTCGGCCTTCCGCAAGTGACGCGTTAAACATAATTTTTAAGTAATGCGTAACCCATTCGGCATACCTACGCATAAATGCATTCGGTATGTTATCGAGGCCTACTGATTTTTTGACGTCAATGTTTACTAGAAGAACTACAATTTCCTCATAAGAGACCTCAACGTCTGGCATCTTTTCCGAGCGAAGCGATGTAGATAGTATGGATTCAGTACTGGATTGTGACGGAACAGAAAACACCGACTGAAAGAACGCGTTGTAAGGAGAAGTAATCCTTGCAGGATCAGTAACTACAGCGTTATCAACTACAATGCTATGTGACTCGTTGTCCTTTTTCGACATGTGATGGCAAAACTTATCGGGAGATGACCTCATGAAATCTATCAATGTTTCTTTGTAATATCTACTTTTGGCTTCAGTAATCATAGAACGCAGTTGTGCAGACGAATACAAAATTCAGACCAATTAGAGATATGGCAATGGAACTGCCGCTCCTTCTCCAGGAAAGCGGCAGTGTTCCACCAGTTTATCAAAAACTCCGGAATCGCTCCGGACGTGATATGCCTGCAGGAGGTCGGGGCCAAGCCGGCCAAACTGCAGGGATACTACACTCTGAGCGATCCTCAAAATTCGAAGGTCGCCACGCTGGTGAGCAAGTCGATAAACGCTCAATTATTAACACTTCCGCCAACTGAGGGAGATACTAATTCCATAGTTATCAGTGTGATGCCAAATAAACGAAGTAAGGCACACACACTAATCACTAATCTGTACAGTCCTCCCAAAAGCAAAGGGAACGACCTACCCCACATTCTCTCAGCAACAAAAGATTTAGCGGGCACCAGGGATAAGGCGGTGATAGTAGGTGACTTTAATGCACCCCACATACTATGGGGATACGCGAAAACGTCGCCCAAAGGGTTCCTACTCGAGCGCACCGCAACGGCCTTGGGCTTACGGGCAATCAATAAGATCGGAAAACCGACGCGCACGGGTAACAGCGTCAGTAGAGACACGGCACCCGACCGTGCCTTTACAATTAACATCAGAGACGCACAATGGGTTTCCTTTGATGAAAATTTGGGAAGCGATCACGACATAATCCGAGTAGCGCTCTCCACGCCCAACATACGGAGAACAATAGGAAAGACTAAATTAACTGACTGGCCTCGTTATAGAAAACTCCAGAGAGCTCTAGAGGAGTCGGATACAGCCCCGACCAACATGCGAGAATGGACCGAATTCCTTCGACGAGCACACGGGGACACCACTAAAGCCATTGAGCGTACAGCGGAGGTGCCGGTGATAGACTCTCACCTGGTCAGCCTATGGGAAGAGAGGCGGAAACTGGCCAAGAGGTGGAAAAGACAACGTCTAAACAAACACCTGAGACAACGCATCGCTCTCTTGGCAGAGCAAGCCCAAGGCCATGCCAACGAGCTCGCTAAAAACGAGTGGGCGACGTTCTGTGGAACCCTGTCAGGAACTCTGGGAACAAGCAGTACGTGGCGAATACTACGAAGCATGCTAGACCCAATGAGCACGCGTACTGAGAATAACAAGAAGCTCCAAATTATAGCAGACAACTTCGAGGGTACAGACCAAGATCTCGTTCATGCGCTTCAGAAAAAGTACATAGGACTCTCACCTGCCACGGGATCCTGCTACGCGAGGAGACAATACGCGGGGCAGGCGAACCCTAAATTAGACGGAGATATAACGTACGCGGAAGTTTATGAGGCGGCACAATCCGCAGTTAAAAACTCGGCACCGGGCCCAGACTCGATCACAAATGCAATGATTCGAAACATGGATTCGGTAGCCCTAGCGAAAATCACAAAGATATTTAATAGCGAGTGCTGGGCCAAGGGAGACTTGCCCCAAGAGTGGAAATTGGCTAAAATAATCATGATCCCCAAACCAAAAAAGAATCCCTCGATTGATACACTACGGCCGGTGTCGCTCACGTCCTGCCTAGGTAAGCTCTATGAAAGGGTTATCCATAGCAGATTGCAGCGATACCTGGAAGAGCGGAGCTGGTTCCCGGACTCCATGATAGGATTTCGCCCGGGTTTATCTTGCCAGGACGCATTCCTCCTACTTAGAGACGAAATTCTAACTAATATACCGTACGGCGACGAGAGACTAGTCCTAGCACTAGACCTTAAAGGAGCCTTTGACAACGTCTCTCACGCCGCAATATTGGAGGAACTCGAACTCGCGGGTTGTGGTGAGCGCACATACAATTACTTAAGAGCGTTTCTTTCCAACCGCGAGGCGAGCATCAGTATTGGCCAAATCACTTCGGATTTATTTAAAATGCCTGACAAAGGAACACCTCAAGGAGCTATATTATCTCCTCTTCTCTTCAACATTGCGATGTGTCGCCTCGCGCGCGATCTGGATCGGATACCCGACCTAGGTTACACGCTCTACGCAGACGACATCACGCTGTGGACGAGCAGAGGTTCACTAGGGGATAAGGAATATACGCTCCAAAGTGCAGTATTAGCGGTGGAGAAATTTTCTAGATGGAGTGGCCTGAAGTGCGCACCCGAAAAATCTGAGGTTATCCGGATACACGCGAAAGGCTACAAATCCAGAGGATCGATTAACATTGTGGTGGAGGGCCAATCAGTCCGAGAGGTACCCACGATGCGAGTCCTGGGTTTGTGGCTTCAGAGCGACGGGAGAGCACTACAGACACTCAAGACCCTCAAATCCACAGCCAACAACATAGCCCAAATGATACGTCGCGTGACGTATCGAAAAGCGGGAATGCGAGAAGACGACACCCTAAGGCTGGTACAGGCCTTAGTGGTTAGTCGAATAACGTATGGCTTACCGTACCAAATCCTGAACAGGAAGGAGGAAAAGCAGGCTGACACAATAATCCGAACCGCTTTCAAAGCTGCTCTGGGCCTGCCTAAATGTACTTCAACGGAGCGCATGTTAGCTTTGGGAGTGCACAATACTTTCGACGAACTAAGGCAAGCCACCCTGATGCGACAGAGGGAGCGCCTCAGCTTCACAAAAACTGGTAGGGCAATATTGGCTAGACTCAATATCCCAGCATACCCCATTTATCTCACAGAGCAGGCCGTACCTCTCCCTCCTTCTATGAGATCCAAAATTACAGTAGCCCCAATTCCAAAGAATATGCATCCAGAGTACAACAAAGAAAGGCGCAAAGCACGTGCACAACACATTCAATCAGCCTACTCTAATAACCATAGGTACAACACGTACTACACGGACGCAGCTCTGTATGCAGAGACGACCGGGCAGCGCTACCAAAGGAGGTACGCCCTCGCAGTCGTGAACGCTATCAGCCAACAGCATATTACCGCGTCGGCCACGGCGGGATCCCCAACCTCGGCCGAAATGTTAGCAGTGGCGATCGCACTCGCTCACGCGGAGCGTTCGCAAAGGGACTCGGTCGTGGTCACGGACTCCCAGGAGACATGTCGCATGTTTCTCAAGGGGCACGTGACTGCGGCTAGCCTCGCGATAATCCCCAGATCCTTCAACCACCATCATCGCCTACTCTGGTGCCCGGGCCACGCGGGGGTACAGGGGAACGAAAAGGCTAACGCGTTAGCTCGAGAGTTGACTAACCGAGCGACGGCGTCCTCTTCTAACCCCACCCACCCGCACTACCCCTCACAAAATTCCACCAATTTAAATGCCAAAGACATCCTTGCTCATCAGCGTGGAGTCCGAAGAAAATACCCGCCGCCTCACCCACAACTTAACGGGGAAGAGGCCGCCGATTGGCGTAAAATACAGACCGGGGTGTTCCCCCATTTAAAATTGCTGAACGCCATGTATCCCACTCGTTATAGGGCCAACTGTCCTTGGTGCGGTGGCATACCTACCCTAATGCACATAACCTGGGAGTGCACTAAGCACCCTCATAGGCCAAACACCAGTAGGACAATGGAGCAGTGGGAGGCACAGCTCGCCCGCTCGGACCTGGCAGGACAAAAGTCCTTAATTAGCCAGGTCAGGCAGGCGGCAGAGGCCAGTGGGGCCCTGGACTGAGAGGCTCCGACCACCCCTCCTTCAAATCTTTATAATTACAATAAAGTTTCTCTCTCTCTCTCTCCGTCTCTGGCGGCTTATTCTACATTTTAGTTGGATGATTTCTCTGTTGATCCAAAGGTTCCGTTTAGCATTCCTCCAGCATTCCTGTGCCGGTGTGTTCACAATGACTGCCTCTTTATTATTTTTCTTATCTTCCCTTGTTACCTATTCTTCTTGGTTTTCCCCTCCCCAAGTGAAGGGTATCCCGCCAGGCACGTCAATTGGTTAACCTCCCTTCCTTTCCCTTCTCGCATCTCTCTCTCGCTCTCTCTTGACCACCTCCCGCATTATTTTACCTCTTATTCAATAGAAATATGCATCTGCTAATCACTAAAAGATTGCTGATTAATAAAGAAGAAATTAACATGAAACAAATGTTGGATGATGGAATGCCCAACTGTAGCGTTGCTGGCTGTTTAGCCTCGGTGAAAACCTTCCATGTTTTCTCACATCGTGCCAATATCATGTCAATGTCATTTTTGGCACTACACAAGCGGGTAGTCTTTGTGCAAAGATTAATTATGCCACGCAGACACAGCGAAGAGGCCGAACTAAGCAAGGACCAGCTTTTTGCCTCTGACGTACGTGTGGCATACGATACATCGGCCAGTCAGTAAAGTGTATCAAAGACCGACAAGATAGACCACCAGAGTGCAACAATAATGTAATCAAACTCACTGTCTGAAAACCTTGCTTTGTATAGTCGGCCGGTTTGGTTTCCCAGTGTAAAACGCTGTTTAAAACCCTGATAGAACTACGGTAGAATGTTCGGAGCCTTAGAGATTCACTGCTCAAAAGATGATTGTGCCAGCAGCCATTCCGAGGTATTCAGTTTCTTGCCGTGATTCTATGACCAATTAGAGGAGTGTGCGATCGGAAGGACGCGAGGGGCTCTTTTTTTGTCTGCTTATGTTGGCCTGGCCTTTTAATGTGTAAAAGGCAAAACGTGTCAGTAGATGCACACACTTGTCTCGTTCCGTTTCCTTGTTTCGTCCCGTCTAATAGAGCAGTTCTATTTAAATCTAATTGATTGCCACATTCTTTGAGCCATTCCTACTGCTTGGCCTACCATATTTTTCTGTCAGCTTGTGATTTTTATTAGAGATTCGCTGCAGGCGATTTGCTTAAAACGTCGCGTCATCTAGAATGCTACTTATTCTGCACGTGTCTGGAACACTGTCCTCTCACTTGGGCGCACAAAGTATACGTGGCTCTTGCAATTTCAAAATTTTTTTTCGACCATTGATTGTTTGTTTCCACTTGCGTAACTGACACCGTATTTTTCTCATAACATCTACTGATGAATGTTGGATTGCTTCTTTATTTCTCTTATTTACTTCCTCAAATCTCTTTCTGGACTGCTTCCCAAATCACGAAGCTCCTGCCTAATATACTTCTTAAAATCCAAGCACGGTTAACTTCCCTGTCTTTCTCTCTCTCTCACACACACACACACGTGAGATCTACGTGGACAAGGCCTTGAGTGCATTTTCCCAATATCCCATTGGCAAAAGGTCTAACGTTCGCAGTTATTTGCGCTCGTCGTACCCCTAATTTAGCTTGCCTGGATAGAGTATTCCTTCAAGACCGACCGCTTGCTTACTCGTAGCCATGGGAACCAACAAAGAGACAGCATTGCGCTCCGAGAATCGCTGATTACGGCCGGCGAAAAGCCAGAACGGCGAAAACAAGCGCCGACTGCCGGGCAGTGTCGACGGTACATGCGCGCCGTTCCTGATGAATATTAAAGCGCGCGCGTGCGCCGGCCTATGGGCGGGCTCCATGCCCACGGCGTGAGAATAGTGCGTCCGCCTAATCAGCTCGCCCAATCCGTCATTCTCGAGACCAGCCGCCGCAGTGCCGGGCGTTCTCGGCCCACGCTGAGCGCGATCGGCTCGCCCCGCCTCGCGCAGCAGTAATTCGGCGCGCGGTCGTGCGTTGCCGTAAACGCGGCACCGTTACGCCACTTGGCAGGCGCTTGATCCGTCGTGTCTGACGAGCGTGTGCGGGCCACGTCGCCGGCGGTCCTCTCACCCAAAGTCCGGCCGCCGAGTCGGAAAATAAGTCTGCACGCGCACTCATTCCGAGCTCCGTGGCGGCTGTAGTCCCGGCAAGGAGAGGCGCTATCGGGCGAACGTTGGGCGTAAATTGGTGTTTGATTGAGGCACCGGGCCATGCCTGTAGCTACCATCGGTTAGGTGTGCCGCCGCATTTATTGAAAATGGCGATGTATCCTTTATCCGAAATTCTTCTACGACATTAGCATACATATTTTACTGCGTAGTTACGATCGGTGTTACACATACGCACATGTTTCGCATGAACAGCTCGTGGGCTCGAAACGGGTTAGTATATCATTATGCTGCACAGCGCATACCAGATATTTCTTATCGGTATGTGCAACTTATCAGCAAGGGATATTTAACGACGGGATTTATTAGTTTAGAATGTTAAACTCTCACAAAATAATAATGTACAACGCAATAAAATGAAACCGCGTTTCCTTGAGTAAACTACAGGGCCGGGGGACGAAAAGCTAGTAAAACAGCTTACGTTACGCAAGAGTCGGGTACGTTATTGAAGCACCCAGATGCCTCTTTTTCTGCTCCTTTTCCTGTAATTAAAAACTCATGCGTGACCGACACGTGAAGTCATTCCAACTATGTTTATTTCGTTGCATAGAAAAAGAACCCGTTCGATTGCTGTGAAAAACTAGTCAGCGCGTCACTTAGGTCCAGGACAAACTTGCACAGCACAGAAGCGAGCGTGAGGAGCTTGCCGAGGCGCAGCATCCCCTTCAGCCACCAGGTCGCCGCTACTCACAGGGACCCAAGGAGGCCGTGAAACTACAAAGCTATATTTGGCATTATTTGTGAAGAGTTGAGGGTTATAACGATGCGAAACGGATTCGACATGAAGGAGTGTGTGGCACAGCCATCAATGTTCGAATGGGCTTAATTCATTCGGACCCTGATGGTTTCCTATTGGCATTGAGTAAGACGGCAAACGGTTGGAGCAACACTTAACGAAATGAAAACGCCGCTCGTGCATGGCTGAGGGGTGCGTGAGGGGCGAAGGGGGAGGGGGGGGGCTTGGCGTCATGGTAGGAGATGCGAGTAGTTCGTGACTGCCACTTACGTACAATGTATTTCAGGAATATTGCCCTAGCGAAGGCGAAATTCCCTTACAAAAATTTTTGTAGTAAGTCTATAGACTGTATATAAATATTTCTTTAGACTAGTCTATGGCTAGTCTACAGACTTATTGTCTTGCACTCTTTATGAGCTAGTATATAAAATGCTTGTCTACAGACTGTCTATATATAAATTAAAATTCACATTTGTATGCAATTGTCTGCAGAATATCTATAGAAAAATGTCTATAGATAGTCTGTAGACATTTGTTTCAGACATTTTACAGACTTCAGCCTACAAAAGTAGGACGGCACTTTTGTAGAATGAAGTCTATAAAAGTCTATAAGCAAATGTCTACAAACAATCTATAGACATTTGTCTATAAATATTTCATAGACTTCAGTCTACAAAAATAGGAGTGTATAACCCTATACACTTTTGTCTATAGACATTCTGCAGACATTTGTCTACGAACGTGAATTTTCATTAATCTATAGACAGTCTGTAGAGTTTCTGTAGACTAAGACAATCTATAGACTAGCCTTCAAAAAGTGTAAGGCCATAAGTCTCTAGAATGCCTATATACATTTACTGTATACCAGTCTATAGTTAATCTATTGACTTTAGCCTTAAACTATTTGTCGACTATCGTCGGTACAGGGTGTCCCAGCTAACATAAGATTAGTGAAGCTGTTCAACGAAGAATAATGTAAAAAAAGGCCGTGCAGTAAGATCCTAAGTTAAGACCTATGGTGTTCACCCGTCACAGATCTGACCTGTAGGTTTTTTATAATAGCGTATCTTGCACCGTGTTTTTTTTTAATCTTTTACTTTCATTGACCAGCTTGGCTGCAATAGCGCACCCAATATACTAGCTATATAAACCACATTTTTCCAGTTATGCTTCGATCACATATAAGCACTCGCTGATGGGGTTGGTAATAAGCAGTCCATTCGACATGTCTATAAAAATTTATTGCATCCGTCATGTCTATGGGAACATACCTTGGGAACTGTACATAGAAAATCGTGCATGTGGACAGAAGCAGTTGTAAAACCTCAAATATATGTAGTCGCGAATCTTCATGTAAGGCTGCATAAGCATTTGTACACGAGCACATTGAAGAAATATTACAGTTGCATGCAATGCATCCGCTTGAATGAAATCTGCTAGTTATCTACAAGTTAGTCTACATTTTCGTTTACATATGGCAGCAAAAAAATTTTGAATGTTTATTATGCATGGGCATCTCTTGCTTCTCAACTGCACTTACGCATACATGTCAACAGCTGAATAATGCTCCTGAACCAGCTGCACTCTCATGTGTTGCATAAACAGAAAAAATGTCGAAGCAATTCCACTAGTGCTGAATCATGCAGTGAAAAAAAGAAAACAATTTATTATTTATTATTTTATTTTATTGTACCCTCAAGACCGAAGTATTACAGAGGGGAGTGGGTAAAAAAAAATATACACAAATAAATAAACAAAGCAGCAATAAACAACAAATGTGGTTAGTTAATTGTATCCGGGAGTAATGATGTCTGATAAAGCCGAACGAAACTTTGAATTGTCCTTGATTGCGACAACTGCGCCGGGAAGGTGGTTCCATTCCTGAGAGGTCCTAGGAATGAATGATTCGTTACAGGTTCTGGTGCGGCACTGAATGATTCCAACCTTGTGCACCGATTCCAACCAATTGCACCGATATTGAGTTCACTCTTTTTATTGCGCGATATATTATTTTCTTAAGATGCAGGCTTTACGCTATGGTAGAAAGAGGCTATTTACAGATTTACAAACTACTTGACATATGACACGAAGGCCTTGACCTTCGTATGACCTTTTCATTGTGCAGCTTAATAAATTTGCTCAAACCACCTAAGTCACTAATCAATGCTGTTTAACAAGTCAGTAGTACTATGCATTGTTTAATTTCTTGACATGACGAGCAATTAAACAGTCACAACTGATGCTCATGCTGCAGCAACAGTACGTTGCTTTTATGGCAAGTTTATATTACACATTAGTGTAATTATCCCAAATGATCTCTATATCAATTACTAAATCAAGGTTACCCAGTTGGACTCTGTACGTTTTTAGCTGGTAATTTTTGCGCGTGCAGAATGATATGCTCAGATGAGTGACTGGAGTATTGACAGAGAAAAGACGGGGAATGCGGGAGATGGAAATTCAAGACGATAAGCAAAACGTGAACAAGGTGAATGCAGGAGCCAACGTTTCGGCAAGTGGACTTGTCTTCTTCAAGGCGACGTATGCCTTCCTCGCCACAGTATATATAGGTGGGGTTCTTCTAAAGGGGAGAGGGCGTGAGGCGGGAGGATGCGGAAACGAGGCAAAATGTGTTAGCGTGTCGAATTGAAAGTGAAAGAACCCTGTGTACAAGGTCAAAGCCAGGGCACATATTATTAGGCCTATATTATAAAATTAAAAGAATCATCATGAAAATCTAGGGCCGAAGTTAAAAGGCTTTCAGTTAGTAAGTGTTTTGTGCCATTGTTTGTGCTCACTAATTATATGTCCGACATCACCAATTGGATGAAATTTTCTCCAACCGACATTTCTAGGGTAAGATGCTTTTGTGAATGTGGACCCAAGTTTCGTGTTTTTACATTTCAAAATGGCCCCGCAGATCGAAATAACTGGTGTCAAATTATTCGCTCAATTTACGGGATTACGCACACGGCACCGCGAACCGCGGCTCAGCGTGCAAAGCGGCTGGCGCAAAGTGGAACTGTCGTTGCGCTTCTCTCTTTCTACGACATGAGGCTCAATCCTGACATTCCAGAATTTTCTTGGAGGCATGACGTAAGCTCGACACGTACAAAATGGCACTGATGGCCCCGTTTTGCTTTCATAACATGACGCAACATTGATGTTTTGCAAAACTTCCTTTTCCAGGCAGAAATTTCAAAGCACGCGACCTCTCAACAGCCAATCGGAGAGTTAACATGGTGGATAACGGCAGCCATGCAGCCGCGATGAGTGTCGAGAATACAGCTTCTGATGCCGATTGGCGCGTTGCGCAGCTCCCGGTTGCCCCGCAGAACGGTGAGACGGACCGCTTTATAAGCACGCTATGGCGAAGCTTTATTTTACGCTGTCCCTCTACGTCACAGGAAGGTTACACCTTGAGTCGCACTTGTCGGTTCCGCGTACGTAATACGGTAAATGGAAGCAATAATTTTACGGCAGCAATTTTGTTCTTCATGGCCATTTTGAAATGTGGATACATGAAACTAGATTTATATGACGATCTTGTTCAACTTGCTGGTATAAACATGTGCCGCAAATTTTTTTACGTAAAAAGTTAATTATTGTGATTATTTTATTTACTGAATGGTTTTGGTTTCTTTTTTTGCAAAAGATGTCCAGCTCGGCAGATAGTTCACCTGTAGTGACGTTATTGGGGTGAATTTCGTAGCTATACTAAAAATGTGTTGGAAGTAAAAAAACACAAAGAACACTGCACCCGTTGTGCACGTTTGAGTTTGTTATATGTAGCTAGTTATGTATAGTTGTGTGTTGTGTTATGTTGCTATGTGTAGCTGCGTCAGTCGTCTCGTCTGTCAAATTGTCCATTTATTTGCGTGTTCTGGCGCTTTTTGTATACTCTCGCTTCGTTACTGAACTGTGCATGTCTCTAAGTGTCCTTTTACTCCCTTCTGTGCATTCCTTCACCCACATATGCAACCTCGCAAACTGCTGTTTTGACTGTACTTCCCTGCTTTCAGTGCTTTTAAGTTTTGTTTGCCCTGCGACGAGGAGCAGCCGGCGCCAGTAAAAGCCCAACCTTTTCACTATGTATATATATATGACAAATATCTACGAAACAAAATCGGAGTGCCACCAAATAGAGTTCTTGCTTTTTTTTTTATTTTTCATCACTCCCACGTGTGCGATCGTGTTACCGACGTCTAGCGACATCGCAAACCTTGTTAGACACGTTAAACGGCACTGTGTCACAGAAGTATAGTAAGCAAAACCTTGGCGCAATACATACGTAGCAGTAACAAGGCTGCCGTGACTTGTTTCACTCAAGCGACTCTCTGCAAGCCCCAATGAAGCACGGCGCCCGGCTAGACTTGATGGCTTTAGCAACCCCTGTACTCGGCGTGTGCACACACGCGAGCGCGCTCATGAATAATGATACCTGACACCATTTACCCGCCGAGAGGGCAGCAACATGGAGAGCATCGTTCCAGGCGGCCCAGCCCACAGTGAAAACACCAGCAAACCGTGCGCTCCAGTGGGCGCAGCCGGATCTTGCGAAGCTCTCGGATCGATTGACATTTAGCAAAAAAAAGGTCTGCTGGTAGGCATGTCAGCTCTTGTAACACGCGTTGTTGTCGGCCTATGGCTGATCGAAAGTCGAAGAGCTGCCAATATTGATTGCACAGGTATGGCTTCAACACGGCATCCATACATGGCACCCACTCCTGATGCTAGCATCGCTTCTCCTGGTATTTCAAGCAGAGATGAAACCACACTGCAGGAAACACGGGGCAACTTGGAGCAATGAAAAGGCAACAGGTATTCAACTTGTTCAACTCCCACTCATACACAGAGAGCTGAAACCAAGCAAGTCAACATTAGACTTAATTCATAAGTAAACATTTTGCAGCATGTCTCTAAAGGCGCGTCTATGTCCTGTTATGCAAAAAGTCCATTATTTGGTTACACCGTTGTCTAGATCAAGTGTGTTCACAAATACAACAGCGCCTGGCTCTCTCTTTTAGGCGAAAGAAAAGACGAATGATCAGTAAGTTTTGAAAGCCTGAAATTTACCTGAATAATTTGCAGAAGGCTTCGCTCGCCACTGTGTTTACTCAGCTCAAATTTGCTTAAAATGTTGATGAACCTAAAATAACTTAAGCTAGAAAGATACCACAGATTAAATGTAACAAGTGCTTGATGGACGTCCACTAAGGCAAGGCATGATGCGCTTTCCCGCTTTTGTTTGGCGTCATAATTTTTTAACTACATAAAACGCACTCCGTCTGCTAGGCGCTAACACTGCTAGGTTGGGGGATGGCAAGAGGCGGCGGTTCGCTGCTTCAGGACAGCGTAGAAGCGTTCTTTTAACCAGACATGTGCTTGCGTATTGTGTGGTATGCATGCGTTCTTCTTGACACCTACTCACTTTCATGCAATGAATAAGAAGGGACCTTCCCTTTGTCACAAATTACAAGAAAGTAATAGGAAAATACCTCAACCTTTTTAAGTTACACAAATATTGCAGCAAAGCGAACATTCACTGAACTGTCTGGCAATAACTAGGACTCAGTGATGCGAAGAATACTATAGTGATATTAACGTCGTTTACCTGCATTAAGTGTTTTGTTTCTGGTTCATATACATAACCACATAGGGCATAAATATTTAACTAGGATAACCTAATACATATACCTATACTGCATCACAAATGTGAATATAAGCTTCGAAGTGCTCCTGAGATATTTTTTTTTAAACACTTTCTAAGATACAAGTATGAGTGTCTATTCAAGCTCCACGCTCATGGTTGCCATGTGGTTGCCCATTTTATATTTTACAAATTTACCTTCAGCATGTAGATTCCCCAAAATTCATTTCGTTAAAATTAACGAATACAAAAAAAACTGTATGGAATGTGCTTACGGCTGAAAATAGGTTAGCTCACCTGTACACTAAGAAGGCCTTCAGCTCTCTCTTTTTTTTCTGAAGCTCTGGAAGCAGTTGATTTTTTTGTTCGCTGACCAGAGATATCATTCGCCCATTAAGCTATACGCTTATATCTGCTCTCGTAGTGACGCATGGTGCAGCCGAATAGTGCGAAATGTACATATTCTTTCAAATAGGTGATAAATAAAAAAACTGATGTAATACGTACTTCCTTCCTTCCATTAAATAGTTGTGAGTAGCGCTTGTCTTTGTCCACCTTTCTTGTTTCCGTGCTTTTATTCGCGCTAAGTTACTATTTCAATGATGTAATAAAGCCGGACAAGGTTTAGGAGAACGTAAGGCTTGTGTAGTTGGTCAGCGCTTTCTTTAGCGCAGCCAACAGACGATTAGCACGGATAAGGAATGCACGAGACATGCGATGGGAAACGCTGGCGTAAAGTCCAAGCCTTCCTTGTAAGTATTACTCGCCTGCCGGCAGTGCTCCTACACTCAAAACCTTCGCGTTTTCTCCTAGATGCGGTGGTCACGTGGTCTGCTATGGCGTACTTGAAACGATGTCCCCGTCGTTCGACTTTGGAGAAGATCGGCTATTGGTCAAAGATAAAGGCTTACGTAGTCTGATGTTCTGTTGAAGTCCATTTACAGGCCTTCCAGTAGGTCGTCTCCGGAGCTCTTGATATGATTATTTGCAAAGACACGCGGATCCAGTTTTATGAAATTTCTCTTGTATTCGCAACGAACACGATGAACAAAGCAGTTGTTTCGTACAAAGCAATAAAGTAAACAATTATCACCCAATATGGCAGACCAACTTGCTATATAAGGCACTTACAAAAAAAATACTTCCTTTCAAGAAATACGTTCGTTCCTTTATGAGGACGTGCGCTGGAGCAGAACAGAGTCGTGTTGTGAAAATCTGGTGCGAAGAAAATTAACTATTTTGCAAAAGCGTTTTGTAGTAAGCACGCTATCTTTACGAGTTGTCGAGAACTATGCCACGAGAATGTTGAAGGAAGTGTTCTCGCAGCAGCAGATTTTGACACGCCTTTCACACGTATCAGACTTCTAGAGGTCTATAACTCAAAACTATTCCAATCTATTTTCATTCGAATCTCTTGATGTCAAATTTACGTAACGACCGACGCAAACATCGGGCGGTAATCCGCAGCGTTGTTTGAGAAGCCCAATGAAACAGGCTCCACGTTTAGAGGTGCTTTTTTTTTTGCTTTCAAAGCGAATAGCATTAGTCACATTGAAAAATTTTGTTATCGAATTAACTAACAAGAGGCCAGCAGCCTGCTGAAGTGAAGTGGGTTTCGATGGGGCCAAGCCAGCACAGTAAATGTGGATAACAGCATGAGAAAGGTGGTGCCGGCGTCTGCGATTGGTCCCTTTTTACCTTACTTAGCTTGCGGTGGCTGGTCTAAAATCATGGCGGCGTGCAACGGAGGGCAAAAATGTCACAAGAACGGTTCGTCAGGAAAGAAGACTTGGCAGAACGATGGAGTATACGTGTCGAAAGTGCTCGATGACGTTATACTGCTGCGCAAAAATTTAAAGTATATGCAAATAAGTCCATGCGTCCCGGCAGTTCCGAGTAGCCAATGCCAGATTGATCAGCGAGCAGCCACCTCCTTCTGTTCCTTTCGGAATGGTGCAGTCCCAGGTTATTGAGGAAAGTTTTCTCTTTTGTTCGACATATTATTGCGTCTTTAATGCGCACACGTCATTTTGACGAGCTGAGTTTTCGCTGTTTTCTGACGTCGCGGGGCAGACATGCGAAGTGGGCGCAGCCCGAAAACGTTTAACCAATAGCACACGGCAAATGGCGAAAAAGGCGTCGAATCAGAAATAATTCTCTTTTTTTTGGTA
This sequence comes from Dermacentor albipictus, assembly GCF_038994185.2. NCBI lineage: Eukaryota > Metazoa > Arthropoda > Arachnida > Ixodida > Ixodidae > Dermacentor > Dermacentor albipictus. The sequence continues at coordinate 126,638,235 of NC_091821.1, read as the reverse complement.
TAATCATGCGTAATCAGCGTGCACACATCATACCAGATGGGGCGTTCTCACGGTTTTCGGGCCGTCGCGTGACAGACAGGCGAGGTGGGGGTGGCCTGAAAACTTTTTGACCGATTATGAGGAGCTGATTAGAGAATTGGAATAGAAAAGTTTGGAAAAGCTTTACGGCATAATGCCCCTAGAAGTAGGTACCATTGCCTGTTTCAAGAGTGGTTGTACTTCGGGAGAAGACTGGCGCGCAAAATAATAATAATAATAATAATAATAATAATAATAATAATAATAATAAAGGTGCCACGGGTTTTGTGGAGACGGGATCACGTTTCATGCGGGGAGAACGTGTGTGTACAGACCAGGGCTACTTTGAAGAGTGTGCGAACACAAGCTGTGTGTTTGCTTCCAAGCGCGAGCGCCACAGCAACTATATAAAGTAGACGTTTCCACAGAAGACCTCGCCGAGATCAATAATGTTCTATGCTCAGTAGGTGTAAGTCGCGTAAAGGACAATATAGCGTCTTTAGAGCATCACTAGGAAAACTTGAAAGATCGCCAGCACTTACTTCTTTCTCTTTTCATTGTCACAACGGGATCATGTGTAATGGCGACAACGGCAAGCACTAAAAAGGTTTTTTTTTGCTTTCTTTATGGTGGATCCAGTAGAATCTAGGCCGCGTGAATCCTTCAGTCTATCGTTATGATTTGCATTACTTTCGAGAGTTGGCTCAAACCACTATTGCGGCAAGGGCACACTCAAGCCTCAACTAATGGCACTTCTTTAAACGGCTTCTGTTGCTAGAGGGGCTCCATGAAATTCTAATACATAAGAACCGGTAAAGCGTGGCGTAATAGCCTAAAATCTCAGATTCCATTATCACTACGTGTAGTTTCAAAACCTTTGTTGTCTGTGTTAACAATTCGATGGGTTTGTAAATCCTTGTCATTTCTAAATTAATGTAGTTTATGTTCTGTACGTATCGGCAGTATTTGTGTATGATTATTTAAAGACATTGTAATTGTTCTATTCTAAGCAGCAGACATACGCTTCTGTTGCAGCAACGCAAAAAGCTCTTTAGTCGAGGCAGCAGCGTACATTTATAGATAACGCTGCATGCCGGTGAGGCACACGTCATTCATGGTACAATCTTATAATACCGCCTAGCCGATACAGAACATTCCTTCCTCCCTAATTAAAGCTACACGCGTTTCTTTCCGCACTCATAATTGGAGGTTTGATAGCGATCAGGAAATTCTTCGCAAATCGGCCTCTTCAGGTGATGCCATTGTTGATGCGGTGATACTTGCAGGCTGCGCTGCGGAGTGTCTTTCCTCAGGCTGCGATGCCGGTTCCTTAGTTGAAGCGGAGTCATCTAAGCGAACATCCTCAAGCTTATCCGCAGTAGGACCACTAATCATGGAGTCAGCAGGGGGATTTCCTTCTGAGGGTGTTGATAGAAAATCTCGCTGAATACGGGCACTTGGAGTGGACTCAGGATGCGCTTCTTTTGCGACGTCCCGATGGAATGAAGTCCTTGGTCCCGAAATCCAGCTGGGTCTCAAGTGGTCGATATGCACAAAACGAAAATGGTCACCGACTTTGATTACAAACGTAGAGTCGCTTACGCATTGAACTACGACAGTTTCCCCCCATGACAGGGTTTCCCCTCTTGTAGTCTTGACGAGAACTGTGTCACCGGCTTCCATCTGCGGGACCTTCCTCAGCCCTCGTTATGATGGGTGGTCTGTCTGTCTTGACGGCTGCGCATATCCTGCACAGAACTTGGCTTCAGGAGTGAAAGCTTCACTCGAGGTTGTCGTTTCAGGAGCAGCTCAGCCGGCATTCTTCCTGTTACGGAATTCGGGGTGTTCCTGTAAGCAAGCAAGAAGTCGTTAAGTCGTTGATGCAGAGTTCTGTTTTGGCCTGTTAGGTTATCGTGAAGCACTTGTTTGAGTAGAGTGGCTTTTGTCGTTTGAACTAGCCTTTCTGCTGCCCCGTTCGATGAAGCATGGTACCATGGCGTACGCGTGTGTCGAATCCCGTGAGAAGAGGTGAAATTGGCGAACTCCTGCGCAGTAAATTTAGGTCCGCTTTCGCTGATCTGTTCCTCCGGGTAGCCATACGCTGCAAATATCTCCTTGAGACAGTCGACTGTTTTTGACGTCGTTGTAGTGCGGATGCATTTTGCTTTCATCCACTTTGAGTAAGAGTCTACTAGAAGGAATAAGTTGGAGCCATCCTTCATGGCGAAATCGACATGGACTCTCTGCCAAACACGAGTTGGTTAAGTCCATGGATGCAATGGTCCTTATGCCTTCGCAGGTATGGTCGTTTGGCACACTGTACATCTACGGACAGTGTCTTCAATGTTCTTGTCAATCAATGGCCACTAAACAAACGACCAAGCAAGCATTTTCATTCATTGCATTCCAGGGTGCTCTTCATGCAGTAATGTTAATACTGCTTCTTTAAGTTCGTCCGGAATGATCACTCGCTGGCCCCACGTGACACAGTCTTGCTCGTACGATAGTTTGTTTCGACGAACGTAAAAGGGCTGAAATTTATCATCGTGGTGCGCGGGCCAGCCAGATAAGGTGAACTGCATGACTTTGGAAAGAAAGCGGTCCATTTTAGTCGCAGCAGCAACTTGGCTCACAGTGAGAAGCGTTGCCTCAAATACTGCAAGACATTCTTCAGTGTCGTCTTTATGCTTTACCAGAAGTGGAAGCCTTGAAAGTGCGTCGGCAACTTCCATGTTTTCGCCGTTTCTGTAGCGCAGTATGTACTGATCAGCTGCTAAGATGATAGCCCAACGCTGAATCCTGGCTGCGGCCAAAGAAGGAATTGGTTTATCCGATGCCAAGATCCCCCAACAGCGGTTGGTGGTCTATATAAAGCGTGAATTTGAGCCCGTATAAGTATCTATGAAACCTGCTTAGAGCAAAAATTAGGGCCAGGGCTTCCTTCTCGCCTTGCGCATAGTTGCCCTCCGCTGCATTTAATGTTCTGGAGGCGAATGCGATGAGTCTTTTTGAACCATCGGGTATGTCATGAAAAATTACGGCCCCAAGACCGTAGGCCGACGCGTCGCAGCTTAAACCAAATGTTTTTTTTTTTCACGTCGTAAAAAGTCAGAACTTGACTCTCAATGAGGCGCTGCTTGGCTTCCACGAATGATCTTGAACATGCGTCCGTCCACACCCAATTCATGTCCTTTTTGAGTAGGTTGTACCTTGATGCAGCTACTGTAGCTAACGTTTTGATGAATTTTGCGTAGAAATTCAGCAGGCCCAAGAAGGCTCGCAGTTCAGTTACGTTGCTTGGCTGAGGTACTTCCGCGATTGCTTTTATCTTTGTTGCGGTTCGAAAAAGGCCATCTGATGTCACTTTGTGTCCCAGATAAACGACGGACTGTTTGAAAAATTCACACTTCTGTTGTTTCACGGTAATATGGTGCTTTGACAGTCGTTAAAACACCTTTTCCACGGTTTCCTGACAGTCGTCTATATTGTCGCCTACGACGATGACGTCGTCGATATAGCTACCCACTTTTGGAATCCCTTTTAAGACTTTGTCCATTAACGACTGAAAGATAGCGGGTGCGCTAGAGATACCGAATGGAAGGCGCTGAAACTGAAATAATCCTAGATGAGTGTTCACCGTTAGCAACGCTTTGCTTTCCTCAGCAAGCGGCACTTGTTGATAGGCTTGCGATAGATCCACGACGCGAAAGATCTTGCCTCCCGCGAGCATAGAATACAAATCTTCCGGTAATTGCAAAGGGTAATGGTCCGTATTTAGATCAGGATTAACCGTGACCTTGTAGTCGCCACATAACCTTAATCCTGTGCCCCCTTTCTTCGCGACCACTACCAGAGGCGTTGCCCAGTTGACCCTCTTTAGTATTCCGGCTTGCTCAAGCTTTTCCAAATCCTTTGCAACTTCCTCTTTGATAGAAAATGGTATTGGCCGTGCTTTTGAGAACACTGGTTGAGCCCCTTCCTTAACAAAGATGCATGCTTCGAAGTTTTTGACGACACCCGGGGTGCTCTTGAAAATATCGGGGTACTTCTTCCGTAAAGCTTCTACCCCCTGCTCCAGTGGCCTATCCGTAAACAGACTGTATACTGCTTTCCGGTTTATCTGCAGTTTTTCCAGTCAGTCTCTTCCCATGGGAGCGGGCATCGGCGCTCCGTTTACCTGCACTAATACTATGGGCAAAGAGATCTCACTTCCTTCCCGTTTGACTAATAGGTTGGCTTTTCCAAGTACCTTCAACTTTTCTCCTGTGTAAGTGCGCAACGACACCTTTGATTCCACACATCTGACATGCGGGAAATACTGCTTATACAACTGCTCTGATAGGATCGTGACTGCTGCACCGGTGTCAATTATCCGCGAAACAGTCTTCCCTTCAAAGTTCAGGTCGACGCTGTAGCCCCTTGAACTTTTGCCCGAGTAGAACACAGTTTGACAACTCAAGTCTTCAGATTCGTTGTCCGTGGTGTCGACGTATCTGATAGCTTTTGCTTTGGCTCCTCTTTTGCGGACGGCTTGCAAATGCCATTTTTTGTTACAATTTCTGCTGGTGTGGTCGATACCAACACTTTTCTCCCGCATGACGCTTTCCGCAATGCCTGCAAGCATTTCGTAGCTCCTCCTCTAGCTTATCTTTTGACCATGCAACCATCCTCGATTTCTTTTGCTTATCACGGTGACGTTCGCTCTGAATGATGCTGACGCGGCACGGTTTTGTGTCAAACTCATGCATTTGCTTCGCCTGTTGTGCAGCTAGCTCTTTTTCTACCGCTGTTTTGCACGCCAGCTCGAACGTCAAGTAAGCCTGTGCAAAAAGGAGCCCGTTGCGTTTCTTCGTCACGCAAACCAGCCACTAGTCTGTAGCTTAAGGCATCATTTGAAAACGTGCCGAAATTGCAATCTCTTGCGAGATGCTTCAGTTCAGTGATGAAATCTTTGACACTTTCTTTTTTTTTTGCTGCATTCGGCGATTAAATTTTCAACGCTCTGCGATAATTGAGTGAGCTGGGCTGAAATGAGCTTCAGAAGCTGTTTAATTTTTTCGAAGGTCTTCTGAGAAGGCAAATTAGGCATAGTTATTTTCTTTAGCTCTTCATATGCTTGCGCGCCGAGTACGTCCCGAAACAACTTCAGTTTCTTCTCTGCAGAGACATCATTTATGCCTACGTAGTTGTCGGAGCGTTCAAAATACGAGCGTATGCTGTCAATTTTTTTGGTTGTATTCTGTCATTCTGCCGAGCTTCGGACAATGTCCGGGTTCTGCCATAATGAGCAAATTTCACTTATCTGCCCAGCCGATTTCCTTGATGTGCCTTGTCCGTAGCGTCGGTTCTTGTTCGCTTGCTCCAGCCAGCCGCTGAAGTCCATGCAAGGGCTCCGTGACGCCTTGCGTCTTGATGTTCTTGCGCTGCTCCAGGCCGCCGATAAAGTCGTGGCATCAAGAGCTCCGTGTCGCCTTGCACCGTAGGTGGTTCAGCCTCGTGACTGCTGCTGGCCGATGGCGGTTTGCTGCAAGCCAGATCCCATCCTCATCGCCAGATGGTCTAAGGAGCAGACAGACGCTTCCGTGGCAGCAACGCAGAAAGCTCGTTATTTGAAGCAGCAGCGTACTTTTATAGATAACGCTGCATGCCGGTCAGGCACACGTCATTCATGGTACAACCTTATCATACCAACTGACCGATACAGAACAGTAATCATTTTCAATCAGGATTTCGGCCCAGGTTTATATTGAGTTATTGATTCATTTTAATGCGCAAAGGCTACGCAGGGTGAGGACAAATGCCATAGTGCAGGGCTCCGACCAAAGCTAACTACCAGGGGTTGTACGCAACACATCAGAGCGCCGTACACGTAAGTTTCTGCTTTCCGCCCCCATAAATATGCGGCCATCTCAGCCGGCAGTCGATCCCGTAACCTTGTACCTGTCAGCAGAATGCAATACCCACTGAACCGCCACAGTTGCGACCAAATTTTCGCACAGAAGGTTATGCCCGTAGGGATTTGCCGTGCCAAAACTGCGTGGACAAAACTGCGGGATAATACCCTATACCGCAGCGACCCAAAGCATAGGCTCAAGCGAAGCATAGGCTCAAGTGACCAAGAAGGTCACACCCGTATACCCGTCCGTCTCGTACAACAACACCTGCCCTCACCAGCGAGGCGGTATCAACAAATCATGGCCAGCAAACATAAAAGCGCACTACCACCACCTTCAGGGTGTGTCAATGGTATTGTAGAGAGTACCGAAGGAAGAGGGGTTCCCTCACACAGTTCCTAGCCGCACGTCCTCACCCACAAGACGTTATAGCACTTCAAGAAGTACATTGCACTGCCACACTCACTGGATACAATGCATACACCGACATGCATGACACCACCAAACATAGCTGCCACCCTTGTGTCCAAACAAATCACAGTGATCGAGCACACGCTCGACAGCTCCCATGTTTTGCATGTGCTCTTAGAAATTGTACCTAGGAATCGATATGAAACCAGCTTGTTTTTACTTAATATCTACAATGCACCCCAATCGCGACGAGACGACTTCGGACAACTTTTTTCGGCCGCCAGTAAACAAGCCAAAAAATTGATTATTCTGGGAGATTTCAATGCATCCCACCCAGCCTGAGGTACCAAACAGAAACTCCAAAAGACCGCTGTCTAGTCCACACCATGAACCTTCATCAATTCACTCTGCTGACAGAACCTGACAAACCAACCAGAACGGGCAACAGCGTAAGCAGGGATACCTGCCCTGACCTAACAATGGTCAAGGGGTTGACTCAATGCTCCTGGAACAACCTAATGGAGAATCTGGGCAGCGACCACAGCATTTTAGCCACAGAAGTCCAACTGGTGGCCATACGCACCGCAGAACGCCCAATTAAAATAACGAACTGGGACACTTGCCGGCGCAACAGAACCAATGCTCAACAATACAACCCGCCATCTCTAGACGAGTGGACACAACAGCTACAAGCAGATTTTAAAGCAGCCACTAAGCAACATACTGCAACAACGGAGACACCGGATGTGGACAGACATCTGCTCCATCTCTGGGATGCTCGAAGAGGCCTGACCAAACGATGGAATAGGCAGAGGCACAACCGTAGGCTGAAACACAGAATCGCCCGCATCACAGCAGAAGCTGAAGAATACGCCACCAACCTCACTAATGGCAATTCGCACAACCTCTGCGACCGCCTTAAGGGCACACTAAGTAGTTCCAAAACGTGGTCTCTCCTCAGAGCACTACTCAACCCAACGCGCACAAAAACGCACAAAACGAACACAGTCCGCACTATCATCCACAAAGAACAAATGGATGACGACGCGCTACTCCAAACACTGCAACAGAGATACATTGCTACAGGCCTCCGACCGGAGAGCAAAGACTATCCACACGAGGAAGAAACCCGATTGGATGGCGATATTACAGAGACAGAAGTGAGGGCAGCCCTACACGGCATAAGACGAAACTCGGCGCCCGGAGCAGACGGCATTCACTATGCACCGCTACGCAACCTCGGCGACCAGGCCATACGGCAACTCACTGCATACTACAACGACAATTGGAAAAACGGAACGCTTCCACAGGAATGGCGACACGCCGATATCACCTTAATTCCGAAACCCGGGAAACCACTGTCCCCACCAAAATCTCAGACCCATTTCCCTGACTTCGTGTATTGGCAAACGCTTCGAGCACGTAGTTCTAAATCGCCTCCAGCCTCACCACGAAGTGAGCTAATTCTTCCCCAATGCCTTATTCGGCTATCGACCAGGTCTTTCTGCGCAGGAAATACTCCTACAACTTAAGGAGGATGTTGTGGATAGTCCAAGTAAAGCTAAAACAAGAGCCATTCTGGCATTGAACCTCAAAGGAGCCTTCGATAACGTCTCACATGACCTCATTCTAAACAACCTTGCATTCTCCCGATGCGGAAAACGCATTTATGATTATGTCCGAGCCTTTTTATCTGACCACACAGCCACCATCGGCCTACGTGATATTCGGTCGGATAGCATAAAGCTTTCCGGCTGAGGGACTCCCCAGGGTTCGGTTCCCTCACCCAACCTGTTCAACGTGGCGATGGCAAAGCTACCACCGCTCCTCGACAAACTTCCGAACGTGCCGCACGCCCTGTATGCCGATGATGTTACAATCTGGGTGACCACAGGGTCAGACGGCGCCATTCAAGACGCACTACAGGAAGCCGTAAATATAGTTAAAGAGTATGCAACAGCGAGAGGACTCACATGCGCAGCTGAGAAGTCGGAGCTCCTGCTTGCATTCAAAATACGGAACAAGTCCGATATTCCACCAGCTATCACATTGCATCTCAATGGCAACGTTATTCCAAGGGTAGACAGACTACGTGTACTAGGCCTTCACATACAACACAATGGGAAGGCCACACATACCCTACACTACACGTGCTCCGCCTACAACTTACCCAAATAACGCACATGATAAAGCGCATTACAAACCCCCGACAACGACTGAAAGAAAAAAACGTACTACGAAATGTGCAAGCCCTCATATTTAGCCGATTAACCTACCACCTCCCCTATCATAATGTGACTCAGACTGAGATGCACCAGATGGACAGCCTCCTCCGTACGGCACTAAAGGCAGCGCTGGGACTACCCCAACATGCGTCTACGCAGCTCCTACAACGACTGGGGGTGCATAACACCATCCGCGAACTAGTTGAAGGTCATCTTAACAGCCAATTGGAACGTCTGCAACGAACAATGCAAGGGTGCCACATTCTATCCCGGCTAGGATACCAGACACCAAGAAAACCACAACAGGAAAACCGCACACTTCTTCCGCTTAGCATTCACAACAAAATTCACGTGGTCCCAATTCCCTAGAATATGCATCCTGACCGTCATAAAGGTCGAAGAAAGGCAAGAGCACAAGCCCTGGCTCGACTCTTTGGCGATGACACATCAAACACACCAGTCCTATACACGGACGTGGCCCGCTACCCACAGAAACGTGCCCTATGTCTAGTCGTACTAGATAGTGCAGACGTTCTGAGGGCTTCGGCCACGCTCAACACTGTGGACAGTGACACGGCGGAAGAGGCTGCTATCGCCCTAGCCATCATACACGCTTCAACCATGCCGGTGGCGGATGGACCTGTCCCAGTGGTCACTGATTCTCAGACCGCCTGCAGGACTTTGGTACAAGGGAGGGTGACACCCTACACACACCGCATCCTTACATCATTACACCCCACAGTGTTACACAGGGTGCGTATCGTCTGGACACCTGGACACGCCTCTCTTCATGGTAACGAATGTGCTAATGCGGTAGCCCGAGAGCTCGCTAACTGGGCGCCATTGGAAGAGCTGTCCCACCCAGACGACGCACCGACAGAACCACTGAACTACGCTGAAACTCTACAATATTACAGAGATACCAGGAGACACTTCCCTCCACCACATAATTCCCTTAATCGAGACGATGCCCTTGCGTGATGACAGCTTCAAACTAATTCATTTCCCTGCCTCGTTTATCTTCACCTCTTCCACCGCACACAATATCCCTCATACTGTTCCTATTGTGGAGCAAAGCCCACAGTATATCATTGCACCTGGGAGTGCCCACACCCTCCGGGCTACTTCCCTATTCCTTCACATTCACCTTCCTCCTGGGAGACTGCGCTGACCAGCTCAGACCCGCAAGAGCAGCGACAGCTGATCCGGCGGGCACGCGGAGTGGCGCGACCCAATGGGGCCCTGAACTAAGGGCTCCACCCTGCGAGGAAGTCGCCCAATCTCATGTCAAATAAAGGTTTTCTGCCTCTCTCTCTCTCCGAATGCAACTGAATAGGAAAAATGCAGCCAAATATTAAAAAAATCATTTGGCATATTGCAACTACTGCCGCCTCATTTCTGACCTCAAGTATTCGATTGATGTTGAATGTTATGTCCTTCGAAACATGAACACTTATAAGGAAACGCGCCGACAAACCCTAAAAAAATCGGGGGCGTTGGTTGAGCCAGCAACCACCCGATACAAAATAGGACAAGTCGCTACACGAGCTAAGTAATTATTAACCAGAAAAAGACATGCGGATAAAAGAAAGAAATAAGGAAATAATAGGCGAGCATATAGGTGTTCCTGGAAAGAACATTACACCTTAATGGGGCGGTAAAACAGGCTACAGCTGCGGCAAAAACTGTACGGTGAAAGCAACGAATACCATTGAAAGAACGATGCTGGATAGCCAGGAATCTGCAAAACACTTCGCATAATTTTTCTTCCCACGGGTAACCTTTTATTTATTTATTTATTTATTTATTTATTTATTTATTTATTTATTTATTTATTTATTGGTACTTCAAGAGACCCTAGTTATTAGGGCATTGCGATACGGACGGGAAAAATTTGTTTTCTATGCAGTTTCGGATTGCAGCATACATTGTAGACTGGAACGTCGCGGCAGTGCTTCGATGTTTGTGCTAAGAAGGAATCGCCGTGGTGGCACAGTGACTTTAGCGTTCTGCTGGTAATCCCGAGGGTGCGGCATCAAATCTCGGCCGCGGCGGCCGCATTTACATGGGGGCTGTGAACCCGTTATTGCTTTTTAGTAGGTACGGGTTTCCCCCTTTTCTTTAGTTTGCTTTATTATTTTGGAGGGAACAGACAAAATCCGGGGCGAAATGCAAGAACGGCCCTGTACCGTGCAATGGGTACACGCTAAAGAACTCCAGATGGTCAGAATTAATCCGGAGTACCCCACTACGGCGCGCTGGAATAAAGCGCGAGTGCGCTGGGAATTAACACCTTTGGTGTGGCCTGCTCAAGAATAATTGTGATGAGCTGGATGACTAAATGATAATTCACAAGCTTTGTGAATGACAATGTTTCTGAAATCGTCAAAGCCTACGTGCTTCACGCGTAGACTCCAGAATCACAAAGGTGCGAGGTAGCTTATGATCTGCTGCACGAGTCTGATGAGAAAAGTCTTGAGAAAATAAATCTGGCGAGGGTGCCACACCTAATCACATGTTATGGGAATGTCAGCACTTAACAAACAAGTCGGGATGTGCCGACCCTGCCGTCTGTTCTACCGCCAGCCTCTGCTCGCGCTGGAAGACCGCACTGCTCTGCTCGAACCTGACAGCACAACTCTGAGCCGTCCAGCGAGCCGAGGAAGCCGCTTCGAGACAAGGTCTCGGAAGCGAGTCCGCGGCGGATGCCTAGACCCACTAGAAAGACGCCGGACTCAAATCTTATTGATTTGAAAACAAAGTTTACGCTGCACGAATCTGAATAAGTTCAACGACCTCTTGACCAGTCAGAAAGGAGGACACAGAGTGCGCATATATGTACTCCAGTTTGAGACGCACTAGCTAGTGCGCAAAGCTATGGATAGAGGCGCAAAGCTTAGCTAGAGACGCAAAGCTATGGATTTAACAAATGACGATGTAAGACCCACTTTGTGGCGCGTGTAGCATAGAATTTGGTTGTATTTGTTAGTGATGCGACCCATGTGTGGAGCCTAGCTGAGATTAAGTGTAATGTTAAAGTATAGGCACTCATGTGAGGATATGGGAGAGATAATCGGCGTGCCTACGGTGTACTGCGGCGTTGTGCAGCTACATAAGCAGTGAAAGTAAATTAATGATATCTTAGTAGTACCTTACGTTTCAAGGCATCAGCCACAACTGTCACAATTTCTTAGCTCTGTCGAGGTCTCACTGAAGGACACCAGCCTGATTATTGCATGTAACCGAGCGATAAATGACATAATTGCCTGCGAGATTACAAATTGTAGAAAAATTTCCCACAGAAGCGACATTAAAACGGAGCTTGGCCACTTTGCCACCACGCGGCGCACCATGAAGTTTAAACCAGTAATAATGAAATGCAGCAGTAATGAAACATAGGGCACTTCGGGGCTACAAAAAATATTAAGTGGTGCGTAAGGTCTGAAAATGTGTCATGGTGTCAGCGGTAGCGTTGGCAAATGCCATTCTGTGCCTAGAATCGGATATATTGTCACGGTTGGAAGTTAGCCAAAGTCGATGGGCCGATTGGCTTTGAGAGCCCACGGCGAACCCACAAATGAGGCAGTGCAAGGGGACATGGGTTGAGCCTCATTTGAAGTCAAAGAAGCGCAGAGCAAAATTAGTTTCGAAGAAAGACTCAGCAACATGCCTCAAAAGAAATGGGTGGCGAAAGTGCATAAGTACCTGTACCTGAAAAGCGTGGCCACACAGAACGGAAGAAGAGGTCAAGAAAGTTCGTAACCGAGTACAGGTTAACTTAAAGTGTAGATGGACAACCAAGAGGAATCAGAAAGAAAGTGCGAGAAACAGAGACAGCGAATTGGATGCAAACAATGGAAACGAAAAAAAAGACCATGGAGGTTTACAAGACTAACACAAATAAATTAGAAAGAAAAATGTGTACGCTAACACGAAGGGAAGTGCCTTGCTATTTGAGGCACGAGCTGGTTGCCTAAGAACAAAGCATACCGCCCGCAGCCAACATTATCATTTAGATGAGTCATGTGCATGCTGCAGAAAATCTGGAGACCGCCGAGCACATAATAATGGAACGCGAAAGGTTTCATACAGCGAGACCAGTAAGCAACGTACACTTTCCAGAAGCGCTTCGATTTAAAGTGAACGGAAACATCAACCGGTCAGCAGTCGAGATAACAAGGGACGTTTAGTGTATTGGTGGAAAAAAGCAGGGAAGAGATTGATATGACCAGATTTTGTACCGGCATAGGTAGCAGTACAAGGCAGATAGACAAGTTTTGAGGAAAAGAAAAGAGATTAAGGAAATGTATACCAAAATGGTAGGATGAAAAACATGTATAACATACCTGATTAAATCAAGCAGGCTAGGTGACTATTTGTCACCGCCCCGTTTCGAAGGGGATGCCAATAAATCAGCAGCACAATCATGGATAGATTTAGAATACCGCACGAAGACCTATATACGTACATTAAACCAAGCACACTGACAGACCTAATTGTGAATGTCAGTTGAACAATTTCAGTTTATTGCACGGGAAACATAAATGCAACGTAAATAAACGCATGTGCAGCCATTCGGAGGCTGGTGTCAAACCTGTTCGGGTCAAGACAATCCATTATCATCTAGCCTTCCATTTCTATTCTGACAGTCCTGCTAAGTGTTGGAAATTGAAGGAATTATCGTGTCGTTCCTGACTGACACTAGACCATCGGTTTTAATCCCAGCCAAAGAACTTTACCGACGTCATTTTGCCACTGTATTTCCTGTGACATCAATATCCGTTCGGCTCCTCAATTATTCTAAGTCAGCAATCCTTATATAAGGATATTTCATTGCTTCAGTTTCCTTTCATAGCCGATGCACTTCTGTTCTTCTGTACGTTGTGCCTAGAGTAACAACAACTCTTGGTTTAGATGGTATCGCGGCTCTGGATGTGAAGATTCAAGGGTCGCTGCTCATGTGTCTGCTATTGACGCAATAAACTCCTGTGCTACCTCCTGAATTACGTTCCGAGTTCGAGCACTTGTTTGAAGAACTACTAGGAACTGTCAAAGGTTTCACTCACAACGTCAGAGTTCGCGCGTCTGTTGAACCAATGGCCAGCAAGCTAAGACGAGTACCACTCGTCATTCGTGAGCAAGTCTCGGCAGAAGTGCAAAAATTAGAAGAGCAGGACATCATCGAGCGCGTCGATTCTTCAGAGTGGGTCTCACGCATTGTCGTAGCCAGAAAAAAATAAGAAAGGATGGCTTGATTCGCATGTGCGTAGACCTACGAGAGCCAAACAAAGTTATAGTAGTGGACAGTTTTCCCCGGCCACAAATTGAGGAACTTTTGAACAGCTTGGCTGGTGCACAGCGATTCTCCTAGCTGGATTTAGCTTCTGCATACCATCAGTTACCACTAAGTCCAGAAAGTTGCGATCTTACGACGTTTATAACGCACGACGGACTATTTCGCTTCAAGAGGGTTTACTTCGGACTGGCATCGGCACGGTCAGTGTTTGAGAAGATGATGGATATGAGCCTCAAAGAATGAAATGCGTAATATTTTACATTGAGGACATAATCATCTATGAGCACTTCCGAGAGGATCACTTGGTGAAGTTGACTTTACTAGGCCATGTTGTTAGCGCCACAGGGTTATGTCATCAGATGTCATCTATCGAGGCGATAACCAAGGCACCATCACCTGCAAATATCAATGAAATTCGCTCGATGCTGGGACTTACAGGCTTCTACTCCAAGTTCATCTCGCATTTTTCTGATGTTGTGGAGCCAATGCGTGCTTTGCTTCGAGGAAATGCGCCTTTCGCTTCGACTTCGGAAACACAAAGCGGCTTGAAGCAGCTGAAAACTTTGATAACGTCATGCCAAGTTCTTCACATTTTTGATCCTCAGTTACCTGTGTACGTTACAACTGATGCCTCAGGATATGGATTAGGTGCTGAACTGCAACAGGATAACGGAATATCACTGCAAACTGTCGCGTTCGGCTCACGTACTCTGCAACCGCATGAACGGAAGTACTCAGCTGGTGAATGTGAGGCACTAGCCTGCTTCTGGGCTTGCGAACACTGGCACGTTTACCTGTGTGGCCAACCTTTCTTCTTGCGGACAGTGCACGCTGCTTTGGATACGCTCCTTTCAACGAAAGGCACAAGTCACCCTCCGTTAAGGATTGCGCGCTGGTCATCATGGTTGCTGTGCTACAACTACGTCATGGAATACAGGAAGGGTAGCGAAAACGTCGTCGCTGACACACTCTGCTGGCTGCCTGTACAGAGTTTTATCCACGATGCACCCGAAGAAGAATTTATGTCTCTTGTCTCCAGTAGTTACCATGCAATATCTTCAAGAAGCAAGGGCCATCAATCAGGCTATCTCTCAAGTTAAGCTGTTTACCACTACATTTTGGCTTGACAACATATCCTTATCAGAAGAGCTGCTACCTTACTTTCGCGTGCGATCTGAACTCTCTGTGGTTAGCGACATTCTGTACCGGGGTGACAGCATTGTCGTACCTACAACTTTGACACACCATCTTGTGGATCTGGCTCATGAGTCACACCCAGGAATTAGCCGCACGAAAGCTCGTCTTGGAGACTCGTATTGGTGGCCATGCATGGATAATCACATTGAAGAACTTCTGCGCACATGTGTAACCTGCCAGTCACGTGACAAATGAGTGAGTGAGTGAGTGAGTGAGTGAGTGAGTGAGTGAGTGAGTGAGTGAGTGAGTGAGTGAGTGAGTGAGTGAGTGAGTGAGTGAGTGAGTGAGTGATTAAACTTTATTATTACGTACGTGGTATGTACGTGGTGACGTGACAAATCACCACGTACATCTGCAGTTCCAATGCAACCCGTCAATCTTCCCGAGCAAGTCTGGGAAAAAATTGCTATCGACATTGTGGGACTTTTCACGCAAGCTTCAGCCGACTGCCGTTTTGCAATTACAGTTATTGACTATTACAGCAAGTGGCCAGAGGTGGCTTTTGTACGGGATACAACCACGTCTACAGTGAGAAAATTCCTACTTGAACCTTTTGGGAGAGAAGGATATCCACGTGGTATCGTATCCGATGATGGACCACAATTTTCTTCAGCGAATTTTGAAAAATTTCTCCCAGAGCGTGGAATCACCCATTACAACTCTTCTGTGCAAGCTAATGGTTTGATTGAAAGATTTAACAAAGTACTAAAGTCATATATCCAATTGGCCCTGTTAGAACGCCGGGATATAATAACAGTGATTCTTGATTACATGCAAACATATCGCTGTACGCCTCATGCGACTGCTGGTGTTGCGCCCACTGTTTTTCTTCATGGACGCCGACCTCGAACCAGATTCGACGTTGTGGGATTGCCTGACGAATGTTTCAGCACGGACCCTGCAAGGGCACTACAGCAGTTGCGAGGGCGCATTAAGAACAAGCAAATGAAGTCGAAGAGTTACACCAATGAAAAATGCGGTGCCAAGGAACCCAACTTTGTTGTTGGTGATAACGTGTGGGGTAAATTACCTGCAGTTCATGAGACGCTATCTCCACAGTTTTATGCGCCGAAGAGAATTATTTAGAAGCGCGGACCGCCTCTTACCTCTTGGAAGATGGGCGTGTGTGGAATGCTTCCAAATTAGCGGCCATTCACCGTGAAGCTATCAGCAGAATGAAATCCAGTACCTCTGCCGTCATGAACCAGTCACCGGCATCCGATTATTCAGTTATTGCAGCTGTAAATCATCCATCACAACCTGGCACGCCCCCCGAACGCGGATAACTATGAAAATGCACCCCTGGACCCTGAACCACCTGCTGCAGAGCGCACGCAACAAGCTTTATTTGATTTGCCAGGATGCGAAGCGCGCGTAAGAAGAAACGTCCGTAACAAGAAGACACCGAAGAAGTTGCAGGACTACGTTAGACCGTAATGAATGCGTTCTTTTTTTTTGCAAGCGGGTTTATGTTATATAAGGCGTCGCACAGGACTGTAGCGCCCTTATAAGGCGCGTGCTTCGAGCCGCCTGTAAAAAGAAAGAGTATGGAATAAAGGTTGAGAGACTGAGTAATGTCTCCATCGATAGCGTATTGAATACTATGCACAATACAACAGAAGCCATAGAGTATCTTCGGGGCATCTGCCCTCGCTGCAACCTTCAGAGACTCTCTCGGGCCTCTGTCAAATAGGCTCTACTCGAAGACGTCTTCAGAGGCACCTACCCTCACACCGTGCCTTCAGGAATATTTGTCGCTGAATTGAACCCGAGTGCTTCTTGATTACGTGAAGCTGAGGACCCTAGTGACCGCACATGTATCCGGGCAGTGTATTGCGTGCGTGGGTTTTCCAGCGCTTCTGTCGCCTCTTCTACTTTCTGCGCCTCCTGCAGTAACAAATCGGACGTGATTGTGGTTGATCACCCTACCTTTTCTTTTCTTTTTCTTTCATTTCTGTCACTCCCAGTTCTCTCCACATTCCCATGCAAATTGCATCACGCACCCCTCAGCCGAGTCATAACATTACGAGGACGGTGCCCGGTAAAACTGCTTTATGCTCAAAAAACCACCCACATAGTTCACGCATGGTACTGAAATCTTGGTACTTTGCAAGAATGGACGGAGCAAAAACAGATGACGCAGACATCTCAAGATGGAAAGGCAGCGCCACCTTTACCGCGTAACCAGTTGTCCCTCTCGTTTGGAGAGCTCCCCCCCCCCGTTCCCCACCTGCGTTGGTACCCATGCAATCTGTATTTTTTGAGAACGAATTTATGCGCATGTATCGACCAGCCGAATTGGGTTCCAGAGTAGTACTCACTCAAGCAAGGATACGACATTGCCTATTTAGGTGAGGGAAGTAGAATGCCTCTTCAAACGGATAGGGTCTCCGTGCTCAGATTCAAAGCTCCTGTTTCGCTGATGAAATGCATTGGAAAAGAGAAGTCGTTCGCCGTGTTTACACAAGGAACGTGGTTCACGAAATCAGTCTGAAAGCGTGACTCGAAAGGAGCAGCAGTTATGGGAACCTCCTTTGATGGAAGGAAAGCAGTCAACGAATTGGGAAAATAGAGGTCCTTACAGGATAAACTCAGGAGTTGCCACGTTATCAGCGCTGAGTAAGAAAATAAGAAAAAAATGGAAGGGAGACGTGGAAGCATAAAACAGCATCCGCGCCTCCACCAAACAACTTTGAAACAAGGAGCAACTGAATTTGTTCCCGTATGCAAAGAAAGCTTGTTTGGCACGCAGCGACGTCCTATTTTCTGCCAGCTCACCTCGTTGCCCATCTTCTGCCTTTTTCCTTTCTTCGTCGGATCGTATTTTCGTGCTACAAAGTGACAACAGTAGAACCTATCTGTCGACCTGGATTAGGACATGTGGGGCGGGGGACTACGCATAGGCATTCAAAATACTGTTGGGAGAAAGTAACGGTGGCGTAATAATCTCGGACGCACAGAACGAGAGTGACGAGTGTGCCCAATGTTATTACCTGTGTTTTTTTTTCAATGTTAGGCTGTTTTTAGCCGGTACAGTGGGATCAGCGTCCGTATAGTCATTAAGTAGAGTAAAGTAGACTGAAATACAGTCAAGGTTATGTCAGCTTCTATACGTTCTATGCATCCATAAAATGCTTTTTAAGCCCTCTACTGCCATTCTTACCTTTTCACCTTGGCGGCGGTGGTATTCATGATGATTTCGCTGCAGGTGGGGTTAGCTTGGCATACTTGCCCGGCAATATTGACACGTGTACTTATCTTTATCGGGCGACCACGTTTCGCCGCTTAACAACTGTAATCGCACAGCAAGGGACGCATCCGACGTTTCTGGAAAGTTATCAATGCTTCTACCCGGCTGTCTGTTGTCGCCGAACCTTGAATTATCTGATTTCATCGCGTAACGCGAATGGTGTAGAACTTTGTGGAAAGCACGCGGGTCCAAACGATTAGTCTGGAACATTCGACGACTGCTCTATAAAAGCCGACGCGCGTGACCCGCTGATCAGATTTTCGACGATCGCTGACTGTGTTCGCCACTATCGTTGCGCTTTAAGTGTAGCCTGTTTTGTGGGCACAGGTTCGCCTAATAAAAGCTAGTTTTGTCTTCACAGTACTGCTACTGTGTTCTTTACCGTCACTACCACGTGACATCTGGTGGAGGTGCTTGTGCGTTCATGTACCGAACGCCCCCGCAAAGCCGCGATCCAAGCCCGAAGCCCGACGACCAAACCAACGTCGCCCAAGACCAGCGTGCTAGCCGCCGACTGCAAGGACTGCCCCCGGAACACGGACTTCTACCTGAGAAGACCAAAAATATTGTGGACAAGGCAACCCCAATGGCAGCCCCAGCGTCCCCCATCATGCTGCAGCAGCCCAGGGACCCTCCGACGTTCCGCGGATCAACATTCGAGGACCCGGAAACCTGGCTCGAGACGTATGAGAGGGTCGCTACGTTTAACAGTTGGGACAGCAACGACAAGCTGCGGCATGTCTATTTCGCACTGGAAGACGCCGCCAGGACCTGGTTCGAGAAGCGAGAAGCCACTTTAACGACATGGGACCTGTTCCGAAGCGGCTTCTTACAAACGTTTACAAGCGTCGTACGAAAAGAGCGAGCCCAAGCACTACTAGAAACCAGAGTGCAGCTGCCAAACGAGACGATCGCGATCTTCATGGAGGAGATGGCCCGTCTTTTCCGGCACGCCGACCCGGAAATGTCAGAAGAGAAAAAAGTCCGCTTCCTGATGCGGGGCGTCAAGCAAGAACTTTTCGCAGGACTTATTCGTCACCCGCCGAAGACCGTAGCTGAGTTTTCTGCAGAGGCATCGACGATCGAGAAAACTCTGGAGATGCGCACCCGGCAATATAACCGCCAGGGGCTTACGCCGCAGTACGCCATCCAAGGACTGGATTCCAGCGACCTTCAGGAGACCATCAGGGCCATTGTGCGCGAAGAACTGCGCAAGGTCCTGCCTTCGTCGCAGCCCCAAGTGACTTCGATCGCCGACATCGTGAAAGAAGAAGTTCAGCGATCGCTCGGAGTTCCCGAGTTACAACCACATTCATCGCAGCCCTAGCCAGAAGCGATGACCTACGCCGCCGTCGCCCGCCGTCAAGGTCCCCCTCCACGACCGCGCCAGGGCCCTGCAACGCCGCAATTCCGCCGACCACCGCCGCCGCCATCACGCCCACCCATCGCCCAGCGCAGCTACCCGAGAAAGACAGACATTTGGCGAGCCCACGACCACCGGCCGCTCTGCTATCACTGCGGAGAAGCCGGCCATGTGTATCGCCGATGCCCATACCGCGACATGGGACTGAGAGGGTTCGCCGTCAACGCGCCGCGTCCAAAGCTTGGAGAGCGCCCACGTGACATCGCCGACTACCTCGCCGCTACTCAATGGAGCTCTCGACGACCATCGCGTTCGCCATCACCAGGCCGCTACCTGTCGCCGCAGTGCCGACCATACACTGGCCCAGCCCGGGGCCGGTCAGCGAGCCCATATCCGGAAAACTAAAAGCAGCAACCGATGGAGGTGCGGTTGCTGTTCGTCGAACTGACGAAGATCCTCCGCCGCCGACGAAGACACCGAAGAAACTACCTCGACGACATAACGACACGCCGCCGTCCCGACGAAATCGGGAAGCCAAGACTACACCGATGAAAGACGACTTGACGACGCGACGTTCCAGCTTCAGTTCAACGCGGCGCAGCCGTGATCCGACGCCAAGACCTAACTGTAACGCAAGATAAAGAACCACCGACCTCGACCTGCTTCTCGACGGCCACGCAGTCACCGCCTTAGTAGACACAGGAGCCGATTACTCCGTCATGAGTGGACCCATCGCCGCCCATTTGAGGAAAGTGAAGACTGCATGGGAAGGCCCTCAAATTCGGACCACTGGAGGACACCTGATTACGCCGACAGGGATCTGCTACGAGTGCTTTTGTTTGTTACCTTGTTTGCAGCATCGGGTCGATGCTTTTTAAGAGGGGGGTATTGACACGTGTACTTATCTTTATCGGGCGACCACGTTTCGCCGCTTAACAACTGTAATCGCACAGCAAGGGACGCATCCTACGTTTCTGGAAAGTTATCGATGCTTCTACCCGGCTGTCTGTTGTCGCCGAACCTTGTGTTATCTGATTTCATCGCGTAACGCGAATGGTGTAGAACTTTGTGGAAAGCACTCGGGTCCAAACGATTAGTCTGGAACATTCGACGACTGCTCTATAAAAGCCGACGCGCTTGACCCGCAGATCAGATTTTCGACGATCGCCGACTGTGTTCGCCGCTATCGTTGCGCTTTAAGTGTAGCCTGTTTTGTGGGCACAGGTTCGCCCAATAAAAGCTAGTTTTGTCTTTCACAGTACTGCTACTGTGTTCTTTACCGTCACTACCACGTGACAATATTTACAGCGAAGCTTTTAAGGACTACTTTCCACTCTATCATCTCCGTATGTAGAAAAGGAATCCCGAAGGTAGTGTAACGCAAGGCCGACCCGCGGTAGAAGTGAAGCAGGCGGTAAACACTCGCCATACGTCAGCCGATCCCAAATATAGGCCGACCCGCAATGGAGGTGCAGTTCGCCATTGATGGGCCCACATACACAGCTTCGCTGGTCATCCTTCTTCACAGAGTGGAAGGGCACTGAGGTTTTTCTGAGCGTCTCTTTTTGTGCCAAATATTCCACCACGAGTCAATCAATGCAAACACTCCCTCAAATGTGGGAAGAATCCATGGCACTTCCTTGTCCACTGTTTGCGATTCTTCAGGGAAAATTCACTGTTATACACGTTGGTGAGGAAATCTTCTTCTCATGATGTCCAGAAGCCCTCTCATTCAGGTCAGAAGCGCGTGCAAGACCTGATAAAGTGCTCAGTATCACCCACTTCGTTTCAACCACCGCATGGTGAAGAAGCGGGGCCGATCTATGCAGGAATGTATAGGGCGATCCTGTTCTTGCTCTCTATAGGAGGATGAAAAAAACGATAACAAGGTAAAAGCGGGAGCCAACGTTTCGACAAGTGGACTTGTCTTTTTGTCTTTGAAAAGGACAAGTTCACTTGTCGAAACTTTGGCTCCCGCTTTTACCTTGTTCTCGTTTTGCTCATCGTCTTGATTTTCCACCTCCCGCCTTCCCCTGTTTTCGCTGCAATGGAGGGTGCGTTGTGAGCGAATAAGTCCCTTTACAACACAAGGCTGATGCGGTAGTTCCCAAATCGAAGGTGGCGACGAATTGTTTTCTTAGGAAGTTGGTGATTAACCGGGGCTCTCATCGTTGGCTGCCCTGAAAACGCTTCATTGGCGAGAGCATCTGCCCTTTGGTTGCCAGTAACACCAACATGCAAACGTGTGTTGAAGTCTGAAACCCTGCACATCAGTTCTAGTACTTGTGCCCACGTTTCTGTTGTGCACCTTCGTTACTACCTTACATTATCTGTCCTTGCGCGGCCCAGGCGTAAACATTCTCTTTCAATTAAGCCGTGTCAAGTACGATTGTATGGCCGTCTACCAAGGAATGGCGTGGGTGGTGTTTTGTATCTCTTGGTTAAACCATGTTGGCGAGTTAGTTAATTAGAATACATGATAGAGTGTATAAGCGCGACTGAACGAAGGACGTAGAAAGAAACAGACACAAACAGAAGCGCTGTTTCTGTGTATCTGTTTCTTTCTACGCCCTCGATCTGTCGCACCTACGCACTCTATCATGGGTTTTGTATTTCGTTGGTGTTCGTGCGACAGTCTTCGCGTCCATAGCTTAAAAATAATTAAGGTAAAGTACTGCTTACGCTCGACTAAGAACAGGAAGATGCGTTTGCAATCAGGCGTATTCGATATGAGGCCTGAGACTTACCTTGTTGAACTCCAATAATATAATTCAATGGTTTAGAATCTTGATTAACGTATCACTAATTCAGTATGAGCACACAGTCATGCATTGCTTTCACCCACAAGTGGGGCCGGTGAGCATGTCTTGTATTTTGTTTTCCGCTTGCGTTTTTCTAGCTTTCCTGGCTGTTACTAGGAAACTTTGGGTCTTCTAAGGTATAGCTTTAAGTAGTTGACATCGCCATCACTTTTTCATTCTACATAAGCTGGTAACCCTAGGCAGGCGTCCTCTGTTACCCGCTCGCTTGTGCCAGTGTATCACAGCCAACGCCACAAACAACCTCGGCGAGAGGCAACGAAGGCTGGCGCGCTGCGAAGGGAACGGTAATTACACGAGAAGTTGTGTGGAAGAACTCCGCGTAGCAAGCGTCCGTAAGCATACCTTTCGCTCCCGCAATGCCACCATTCCACGCGAAACGCAAAATGCGGGAAATAAAATAAAACAAATATTCAGCATGGACCACAACAACGCAAACAGTGCACGTGCGTCGGTGGAGATGAGCTGAGCCTCCGGGTCTTCATCCTGCTGGCGGCAGGGCTGCGAGGGGTGGCCGACGCGGACTACGTGCCTACAGCAGCGCACGTTTTCCTTTCATTTTTCATTACCTTTCCTCCGCTTCGGGCACACAGCTCGTCCCCAAGGCACCGGCACGTCAATAAGGACGCACTAACTTGTGGAACTGCAGGGCAAATCTTTTGGCTTTGTTCTCTCCCTTCTGTTACGCCCCTTTCCTTGACTACGTAGTGTGCGCACCAACTTACTTCCCCGTGGTGACTGCACGAGCGCGCTCAATCAGTGCCTCTTGAGCTTATTTTTATTTTCGTACTTTTTTCGCTGCCGCGGACGTGCTCAATCAACGCCTTCTCGCACTATATTTTCACTTTCTATGTTTCTGGAGAAGGTAGTTGGTTAAACCGGCTGGGCACAAAGTTGGCGCCGTTCAAACGAATAACGAAAGAACATGCGCCATGCGGAGCTTCCCGACAAAAGGTTAGAGAGGAAGCCTTGTGGCACTGTGCTTACCGGGAAGGTAAGTCTTCCTTGGCACCAGTTGGGTGCAGTAAAGGCTTGAGTAGCTGCGATTTCGTGGAATTTCTCATAGCTTTAGTCGTGCTCACATTAATCGGAGAAAGGAGAGAAACTTGTGCGAAAAAGCTGTCAAAAATGTATGCGCACTTTTCTAGCGTAAATTGGTGCAAGGAGCACCCAATATATACTCTGGCACGTAAGTTTATTGATTTTGTGTAAAAGCCGATAGAAAAAAAATGGCAAATTTGTCGTAACGTTTCAATTTAGTAGAGACGCAATAAGACAGATTTGATATCAGGAAACCACTAACAGCACTTACTGAGGACAATTTCCCCCAATGGAAAAAAATAAAAAAGCACTTTCAGCAAAAAAAAAAGAAAAAGAAAAGAAGATAGAAATACAAAACGAGAAGTAAAACAAAGAAACAAAACATGTGCGTCTTTGACGGCGCACGAGTGGGCCTTATGCGACAAACAAAGACGCAGACGGGGAAAAGTACGAGTACAGCCCGAGGGTGTAGGTGGGATCAAGTGACCTGAGAAATGGTTCTTCAACGAGCAAGATGGAGACGTGGAGCGTGGGCCCTGGGAAACCTCTATTCGTGGCCGTAAAAGAGAGCGTCGTCCTGGCAAACCCTATGAAATTCGAACGACGTGGAAGATACAATTCCCCCCATAACGCTGCAGTGGAGACGTCAGAAAAACATGGTCATTTGGAGCCGCCGTCCAAAGAAAGCACAGTATAGCACGGTGATTTAGAGAAGAAGAAGCATAATGAGCGGCAAATGAGGTCACGCAAGAAATGAGTTACAGCAGTGCTTTAGCGGCACGAGGTGCCTCACTGCTGTTGCTCGGGGCGCAAACTTGATTACGGCTTTCCATCACGCACCAGTACAAGACGAAAAACGCGTCCATTTTTTCTAGGGGTTAAACAGTTTCCTGCGCAGAACTTGAAATAAGAAATGCCAGGGCTGCTCCTTTTCTTTCTGATCTACAGGGAGAAAAAAAGTGGGGTCAAGGTGGAATAGTCAGCTGCTGTGACTCTAATAATGCCTTTATAATTAGGCGGCAGAAGTTGCCGTGCTCTTACAGTGCACACTGCACGGTTATTACCGCAGGTGTAGAAGTTGTAAACGTGGGTACCTCTAAAATACCATTGGGTCTATTCGCTAGTAAGAGACAGTAGATGCATATTTCAAGCGTATATTTCACTTGAAAAGCCCTTCCAATGCCCAGCGATAAAACCACGCAGTTGGCATGCTCCGATATACCACGGAAACCGCCACAATGATAGATGTAGAGTTTCGCTCGCTGAAAGAATATCTGAATCGTCTAGTTGCATACTTCTGCGACTTAGGTGCTAGTCTTTGTTTGGAATTCTGCAAAGCAGGCATGATTGCGTTACTTCTCGGCTTCAGTATTGCGATTTTAACGTGTTTCCTAAGATTAATATTTAAAGTGTAATGAGCTTACATTTTAATTAAATAACTGGACCTTACTCTTTGTAATGCGAGTAATGCCCACCTCGAAAATCACCTAAACAGCCTGAGTTTCTATATCTTGCACAGCTTATTTATAAAAAGAAAATTACCTCGCTCTCGGGAAATCTCCGATCTGAAAAAAAAAATAAGTTAAATTATGGGGTTTTACGCGCCAAAAGCATGGTTTGATTATGAGGCACGCTGTAGTGGGGTACTCCGGAAATTTTGACCTCCAGGGGTTCTTTAACGTGCAACTAAATCTAAGTACACGGGTGTTTTCGCATTTTGCTCCCCATCGAAGTGCGGCCGCCGTGACCGGGATTCGATCCCGCGACCTCGTGCTTAGCAGCCTCATACCATAGCCACTAAGTAACCACGGCGGGTAATTTCCGATCTCCTTGTCCTTGCAATACTCAAAAGAAATTAAGAGGGATATTGGGAAGAGCAAGTTGTTCGAGGTTAAGGCGGTACATTCTGGCATAGCCGTATTTCTCATGTGCGTCCGTCTGGCATCAAGAGATTGCTTTGCCCGAATGATGTCATACCTGAATTTATACTGCAGTGAGATATGATGAACGCGTCACAAAACATTTATTTATTTATTTATTTATTTATTTATTTATTTATTTATTTATTTATTTATTTATTTATTTATTTATTTGAAAATACTGTAGCCAGTTGGAAATGTCGCGGATGTTGGCCGTAAAAAACGTAATAAAATACACTACGCACATGCACCTTCCGTACAAAGTTCAAGGTTAAAAACGATACGCTAACATACCATAGATGCAGAAATTATAAAATCGCTATCAAGAAATGAATCATTACTCATGGCACGTGAGAATATCTTGTAAAGGGAGCGATTGCGTTTCACCAGGCGAACAGTTTCAGTGCTCAGTGGTTCCCAGGAGAGAGCTATACTAAAATGAAACAATGTTATCGTTACGGGGTGAAATAATAACTTTGCGGTTGTTTCTTGTTGATAACATATATTCAGGGGATAAGCAGTTATTTGGGGAAGCATATTAGTTTGGGTTAACCAAGGTGAGCAAAATATTTAAGCTTCCTACTCGGCGCCGGTCGAAAAGCGAGTTGAGTACTAATCAAGGAAGTAGGCAAGAAATTCCATTCATTACGATGACAAATAAAACATCCTTTTTTTCCCTGATTCTACGTGACCAATTTCGGACTTTCTAAACAGATGTCATATCGTTGAGCCATTCTCTAACATCGGTCTTAGGAGTGTTTTACGTGTCAAGATATTTTATATATGGCTCAGGCAAAAAGCCGTTTCTAAGTTCAATTTTCTCTCTCGATGTCTGTCTCTCTCATTATGCATCGACAATCCGAGGTTGCAGCAATATTTTCCAAAGTTGACACACACGTATAGATAGCAGAAACTTATGTATATGCAATGTAAATCCACAGGAGTTCCTCAGTTTTTGTATAATACTCATGTATTATTAGTGGCCCGAAGTGTTCATGCATGCTGATTTTTGTTGAATTCTTTTTAGCGAGAAATATATTAATCAAGTGTAAACTTAAAATATAGAAAAGTGGTGCGCATAGTCTCTAGTGAGACATTAAGAAATGCAGCCATACAATAATCTTAGGATAAAGAATCTGAATAATTAAAATAAAGAAACTAGGACCTCTTTCGAAACTTTCACGTTGTAGCCGTTTTGTGTATCGGATAAAGTTGTAAATATCAACACAGGTGTCCGTCATCGATAGCTTAACGAAGCCGTCCCAAGGGGTAGAATGACCGTCGAACTTGAAAGATGCCAAAACTGGCAAGATGGCACTTCTAAACAACTTATTAAGGCGAAAGCCTGAAGTGGCTCATTGCATTGGCTCATACACGAAAAAATTTGTTGTTCTACTGAGTGACTGGGGCGCGTACCCACAGTGGGGGATTGGCCATGAATCGGGTGGTTAAATTAGTTGTATAAATAAAATAAGGGAGTTAACAATTTGAACGCTGGAGCTTCAAAAGTAAAATTTTTGTCTGCGGAAAAAAAACAATTAGAAAAAAACCGGGCATAAAAAATCTGATAATAGATAAATAAATAAAAGAAAGCTATGGTGTGGAGGGAGGATGATCAGTCTATCATGGTAATCGATTGGTTTCAATTAGGCAACGCGAAAAATGGGGCCTCTCCTTCAGGGATACAAAAAGAGTAGACGAGTGAAACAGAAAATATCAGAATCAACAATGACTCACACCCGTAAAACACGGCGTCTAGTTCAGGGATGCAAACAATACGATGAAAAAAAAATACAGTCATCAGGTTTGGCTCATACCCACGCAAGCAAGCAAAGGTGCAGCGGCTAAATAGTAATGAAGAAATGAAAGGAAGAAAGGTCGAAGGAAAGAAGAAAAGAACGAATGAACGAAAAAACGAGAGAAAGAACGAAATAACCATTAGGTAGTGCATTAGGTGCTCGCATGTGTCGTTGAGGAGGTCGAGCTACAGCGCCGCACGTGTACTTCACACTGCGGCTCGTTATGTATCGCAAGCAGTATGACCCCTCCGATCGTATAACATGAATGCATTAACACGTGTGCAGCAGGCTTTCGCCTTCATGTGTTATAGGAGTGTAACGTGCTGCTGAATATTTGTTTTATTGATGCATTGTTTGTATTAAAAATTGACTGTAGAAATAAAAAGCAACGCTCAAAACACGCTCAGGTACCTTGCAGAAATGACACCGAAGGGACACTGCCACGCCACAGATTGGTAAATATGTGCCGAATTCACGAAGATTTTTGTTCGTAAGTCGAGTTTGCCACTTGGCGGCGTTCTTCGCTCATATGTCCAACGTCATGATTGGCTGGAAGATGCACATGAGAACCGTTCACAGCGCAGAAACGTTTTTCGTGAACATGGACCTAGAAATATAGAGGTGAAGTACGACAGCGCAGCTTTGTAAGTGAACTTGAAATTGTCATGACGAAAATTTCTCTGCCAAGCCAGGATGACTTAAACCGAAGCCGACACAATGGATATAACAGGGCTACCGAGAGATGCTCGTGCGAGGGATCGAATCCGTTGTTTCATTTAAATGCAACTCGTGGTGACGACGCACGCAGAGCAAGCGAATCCATAGTTAGGTTTGATGAAGCAATGAACGGTGTGTCCGACAAATGGCCAATTTTGAGGATGCTGTAAGTGTTGTGTACACGGAAAGAGAGTTAGTCACAATAACCGCTAATGAAGCATTCAAGGGAAGTTTTCGTAAGGCTAAGACAATAGCTAGTAATTCTTTCTGTCTAATTGTGCCTCAAGTAAAACTGCAGAAGAGGTTCAGAAAAGGTCTTCACACCTGCCTTCTCACTGCACGAAGAAACGTAAGTAGCGATTACGTTGTCGGCAGCAAGGCGCGTTGGATGGTCCTGTAAAATGGCGTTTATACCACGCCTGCAGGGTAATAATTTATGATGATTTGGACAGATGCGTTCGTATTCAGTTATGAGAGTTGGCAAGACATGTCGTTCGCAGAGTACTGACTTGACGAATACGCAGATCTACTGTTCCAATCATGCTTCCACAAAAACAGACTTAGGTATGTGTAACCAAAACTGCACCTAAAAATAATACATGGATGGTTCGCTTGTAAGAACGTTGTCACCGTCTCTGCAAAGAATCGCAATCTCTATCTCTTTGAACCGTGAGGACGCAGAATCTACAGGCTAGAGTAAGCCTGCTTCCTTATACACTGTAAACACAAATGAGCCCATATGGGCGTTTTAACAGTTGATATGCCATTTTTCCCCTCTAGCCTAAAATGACTACTACCACGAGAAGAAGTAAAATAAGCTAGAACCATTATTATACTCCCGGCCCCATTTGAAGGGCCATTGCGGTTGTAAAATGGGGTTTTTCAAGGAATAACGGTGGCGTACGGCAAAGTGGGAGTGTTGAAATACACCCATATCTGAGACGAGCCAAATAGAGAAAAGAATAACTCAGCCGTGACCAACAAGGCAGGCAGCCGCAGCGACAATTTCAGTAGGATTATTTCTGCAGTCAGATTCGAAATATCCCGCGCAATGTGTGTCGGCGCTGTTTTTCTGTTCGGAGTGGGCGCGCCTTGGTGCTGCAGAGGACGCCGAAAGTCAGAACTACGCGCGGAGGAACACAAGCCTTCGGAGAGCGCGCGCGCGCTCGTTGAAAGCTGCGATCGAGCAGCCATTTGTCAGCGTCTGCACATTCTTCTACCGTGGTTGATGTTTCACACTGCTTTGAACCCTCAAGAGTCCACGGTGAGTGACTTTGAACGATTATTACACGTTCTATGAGTGTGCATATGTTCTAAGTGAGGAGACGCGCTGATATGACTTATTGAAGGTCTCAGTACAACATGGCGCGACAGTTGGCCGTCTAGAACGATTTTGCACGATCACTGTGTTTCTTCGAGCTTTGTCGTAATCGAGGTGACTTGAGTGTTTAGGGTCAAGCGAGTGTACTTAAACATTAGAATTTTACATGATGAGGGACTGTGCCGCGTCTTTAATAGGGTGGATGTGAGCATTCGACATGTTCCCCGAAGCGCAAGCCACTACCATAATAGTTATGTGCAATGCGAGGTGAGCTAAGGTTCGCCGCCTAACCGCGGCCTGAAAATGTGGCGGCTCGTTAAGGGTTTACTGCGGTGCGCGTGTGCGAGTGTTTGTACAGCGATCATTTGAGCGAGAACCGGCGACGCTTCTTTGTGCGCGGTATCTGCTAGCTGGCGCGTACGCGGCGCCAGTCCCCTAGCTCGTGCGATTGTGCGCAGGAGGTCGCTCACTAAGCGCGCATTTTGCAGATTTGCCAGTACGCTCCGTGCTATCGTCTGTGTCTTTTCGCGCCCACACCGCTGATTGTGCAGGGAGTGTGCGACTGCGGCGTGTAGCATGTAGAGCCTGCGCCCGTCGACTTTGATCTACGGGCGTGAAATGTCGGCGGCGCGTTTGTGGTATTAAAAGCGTGTGGTGAGCTTCCAACGGCACTACGGGTCAACGCCGCATGAACTGCCGGTCAGAGTATAAGAAACGCTTTATAGTTTATAGTTAGCGTACTGCTTGGCGGTAACAGTGTCCTTCTTTGATTCAGATTACTGGATACGCCGTCACGTGAACCTCGGCGGCCGGAGCAGGTGAGTACCAGTGGCGCCGGCACCTCGGCGGCCAGAAAACGATGCCTGTGCTCAATTTACGCGATAGAATTGCCGGCGATGGCTCATACGGGCGCGTCGCTCCATGGCTGTGTTCTTTGCTGGAGGCCGCCACTACGCCTGCCGTGCACATACTACGCTACATCTATACAGTCGATGCTTGTGCAGTGTTGTTATTCAACAGCTGGCGCTGTGCGCTGGATACCTGGACTTGTTTAATGTTTAATTACTTTGCTGCTGTGCCGTTGCGTATGGGGTACAGATATTGAGTTTTGAATTATAGGTGCCAAATTCATACAAAAAAGTGGCGCTTTTCAACTCAGGATCATATCACACATCATAGCATCATCCTATATTGCACGAATATTAATAACAAAATTTCTACTGCTGGTGAAAAAAGAAAGGCAGACCGATCAACCTGTATCTGTGAGAAAAATGTGCTTGAAGTCTGCCATCGTCTATTATAAAAAGGTAATACCTTGGTATTCAATGTCAGTAACACTCATAAGTTATGCATCCTTTTGTGTGAAATAATTTGTCTTAGAAGCCATTCATTGTAAGGGATCAGTAAACATCTCATAGCTTAAGTAGTGCATAAGTGTATGAGTTAGGCAAAGGTTTTAGTTTGTAAAGAGCAAAGCCATTAAGGTATAAAATTTTGGCAAGCTTAGTTTAACAATAAGCTGACCAATATACAAAACCTAATGTAGCAGCAGATGCTCTCCAAGATAAACTGGCGACCAGCTTTTTCGTGTTCTATGTGATCATTGTAGTGTCAACTTTTTCTCTTTTATTTCAGGACTGTGGTTGCGGTCGTTTCGTTGCCAGCTGTGAGGATGAAGCAGCTTCATAACCGGAGATCAGTCGCCTCCCATCAGTTTCCCTTTTCAGCAATAGAGGTCTTGGTATGCTCTTACCTAGAGTTTACTTTTATTACCCTATATGTTTTAAGTGCAATGGCTAGTTTAGCGGCATCACTTAGAGTGATTGGGTGTGACACCTGTTCCATGGGACGTATGCAGGTTATCCCACGTAACTTTAGGAAACTTTAAAAAATATGCATATGCCACCTAGCTGCACAGAACCTAGGTAATGTTATTTCCTGTCTCTTGGAAATACTTAGATTTTCTGCATTTTGCCTAATTACCTAATTATTCTTAATCAAATAATCAACTCAGATATTATAATTAGATAAAAAGTCTCAATTATAAAATTGTAGTGCAACGTGAACATTTTCCAGTACAGCTTTCTGTGGCTCAATATGTGCTACATAACGTGTTTGTAGGAGCATGAAAAAAGCCTGAGAATCCCGCAGAGTGCCTTGAGTGTGTGTGTGACAGCACCTGTGTTGTGTTCTTCCTTCGGTCCTCGTCTTTTGCGCTGTACAAACATGTCGACCTCAAATGGCCAGTCCCGTGGCAGCTTTGCATGTATTTGAGTGTGTGCCCTGTATAGGCATGTGTGTTCCAGTAAGAAAAAAAAATACTGAAGGAGCCTAACGTGATGTATTTCAGGACAAGTGTATGATGTAAATTACTATGTGAAAATAAAATAGGAAACCGAAACAAGACTTCACAGTAGAGATATGCAGGTGTGTGCATCAGCATAATGACGAAACCCTCATGCAAGTTTAGAAAAATATTCATTAAGTTAGTTTCTGTCATTCTTCTCTGTCACATTATTATTGCAAAGATGTGCTCTCTAGTATTGCACCATTAAAAACACAGTTCAAATACATCATTTGCTGGCACCTTCACATTCATAGCAACATAGAGAGGAATGGTTAAAAATTTGCTTTGCTTCTGTGACCTTCATTTTAGGCCCTTCTCATGTTTGCTGAGCTTCTTAATGTATCATAGACACCCTCCAGTGTTTACAGGCAGCTTGAGCACATTATGCCAGATTGTGTAGAAACTGCAGAGGTCGCAGTGTCTATAGCGGTGCCCGGTATATGCAAGTTTCTTGCATGATGCATTATGCTCAGTACCAATATTGTCAAGACAAAATGGCTAAAGTACATCCTTAAGAGTCTTAAGCGCATTTGGATGACTTTACAGCATGTAGCAAAACAAGAATGGGAACTGAGGTGCTTAATTTTTGTTCATTATTACCATATGGCACCAGCATGCAATGAAGACAAAAGAGGAAGAGCCATGAAGTGCACCAAAGGGCAACTCTATCCTGATGGGAGCTGCATTCACATCTGCATGGTGCATGCAATCTGAGTTATAGCAGCAGCTATCCACCTGTTCACTTTGTTGCACATTTGTATTGTTTATGTACTAAGTCTGTCCCTGGAAGTGTTAGGCAGTGCCACTTGTGGCGTTGGTGTGGCATGCAACACATCCTTCTAACCACAGGTGTCATGTATTATGTGAACCTAAGTTCAATTCATGTAATGCACAAAAGTTCCATTTGAAAGGATGTGCCATATTTGTCACCATTGCCATGAGTAGCACTGGCTGACAGTCACAGGGCGAGACGTTAACCTTGCTCAGCTATTATGCAAAACTATTTTACATACAAATGTAGTAATTAGTATACATGCCAAAAGCCTCACAGAATAAAATTTTTGATCCGCATCTTACAACGATTTTTATTTTGCTTTACCTCAGGATGCCTTTCTACCGGTGTTGCATCCTGTGACTGACCACTCCAACGATCTCGGCAGAATCGTTACGCAGGTGTGTTCTTTTGCGATTCTCAGTACTGATATTTTGTAGTTTACGTTCGATGTAAATGCACAGATCGAATGAAAAACAGGTTAAAAGATGAGCTCACAGGCACTGTGTCCAAACATTTGTGAGGAAGGAAAATCTTTGTTACAAGTTGTAATTATAGTAACACAAGAGAGTGTGCACATCGAACCATTAGTACCTAGCAAGCCTTATACACAGCATTATACCGTAGAAGCCAAAACATCAGGCGAAAACCTGTACTAAACTAGGGACTGTATTAAAACGTTTTGGAGGCTTGAAGTATTTCTTGGGTTACTCGGTCTAATTGCTTGAACTGAACTGACGTGTCCTGCAAAACAGTTTGCATTTGCATTTGATACAATCTGCAGCAAGATCTGAAAAAAGGGCTGCAATACTGTAAGGGCTTCCTATTGAAGTAGCAACCAGTCTTCCCAGTGTACTGCAGCCTCAGGAAAATGGAATGTGGTACACTGCACCACATGCACACAACAACAAATTTTAATTTATAAGCATCTTTACACTGTGCTTGTGCAGGACTGGGCAACTGGCTGTTTGTTTGTGACCGAAACAACTATGTACATCAAGACTGTACTGGGAAGCCACTATCTCTTTCAGTTAGTGTAACTGTCCATAAACATATGCATTTACATGAACATTTTGTCTGCCACACTTTTCATTGTCGTTTTTTTTCGCTCTTGCTTTGATGGCTGGGAGACATTTCAGGCTCGCTGAAGAGACAGGTAGCCCAGTAGCTGCCCTCACAAAGTTGTTATTTTGATTTTTAAGAGCCAACTTGCTTTGGACAATGCTGAATAACACATCAAAAGGCCCGGGATTATTGACGAGGTTAGAATGACTTTGAAAGAAGTTTATGAGTGTTCTTTTTTAACTCTGATCTGTCTGCTGAGACCAAATCATGTCAGCTTTTAATGAAGCAACGTTCAGGTTGGAAAACTGCAAGGCTGTGTGGGTACTCAAACAACATCAATGCTTCAGCTAGCTGAAGTTGCTCCATGACATCAAGGCAGAAGCAAATGACATGGCAAAGGAAAGGTTGGTGGCAATTATGTAGGTTCAAGGGCTATTGCACTGAGTAAGAAAATGTGTTCCCGATACAGCGTGAACATAGTGTTAATGCTGAAGAACAAACTGGCACCATCTGCGTAGTCCTACACAAGCACGTGCACAGAAAGGGATGCCTGTTGGCCTTGAGGGCCACCACTAGAGAGATCAGCTGCTATCGCTATGACATAGAATGTGACATCAGATGACTATAGTTCACACCTTTGCTGCAGCTCGCTGGCTGGGCAATTGAAGCCTTGATTGTAAGGTTGAAAAGTTTCAATCTCAAGGTGGCAATTTAGTTGCCAACTCTTACAGCATGGTTCACTACTCAGTGATGCAGTGCTGGACGTATTCGACCAAGCCTGGTGCGAGTTCTTATGAGTGCCTATGTTCAAGCTGCCGCTAGATACTTAGTTGATAAAGTCACTGAAAACGAAATATGGTCATCGAAAGAGCCTGAAAACGATGCACGCAAGGTTTGTAGTGTGCTCACTTGGTATGACATTAGTCAAAACACCCTGTGTAGATGTTCCAAAAGGACTTCTTCTTGGGCAAGTTGGTGCTTAGATTTCCTAGGTATACATTGTGGCGCAAAATACGTTTCTTGAAAAGGGATAGAAGAAAGGAAGACAGTGAAGTGCCAAACTACCAACAGTTTAATGACAGCCTGAACAAACGTATAGAAGAAAATACAACTTCCGCTCAAGCGCAGGGAGCCTAGGTGCGACAGAGCAGCATGGTCGCGATAACATACTTTGGATGAAGCACATTTGAAGCACAGGGAAAATCAGACATCCACCCGTTCGTAGCAATTGCTACAAAGGAAACCCATACGGATTCCTCGAAAGAAAGGCCTCATAGTTGAAGAAAAATTCGTCCTGGTACCGGACTTGAACCCGGGACCACTGCCTTTCCGGGGCAGCCGGTCTACGATCTGAGCTAACCAGGATTTTCCCTTTATTCATTACGTCTCTCCACCTTGTGGGTTTCCGCAGAACTACTACGTCAAACTCTTGCCTTTGCTTTGTGTTGTTGACAAATTCGACTTCGCCCTGCCATCTGCTAGCCGCCTGGTTAGCTCAGATGGTAGAGCGGCTGCCCCGGAAAGGCGGTGGTCCCGGGTTCGAGTCCCGGACCAGGACGAATTTTTCTTCAACTATGAGGCCTTTCTTTCGAGGAATCCGTATGGGTTTCCTTTGTAGCAATTGCTACGAACGGGTGGATGTCTGATTTTCCCTTTATTCATTACTTTTCTCCACCTTGCGGGTTTCCGCAGAACTACTACATGAAACTCTTGCCTTTGCTTTGTGTTGTCGACAAATTCAACTTCGCCCTGCCATCTGCTAGCCGCCTGGTTAGCTCAGATGGTAGAGCGGCTGCCCTGGAAAGGCGGTGGTCCCGGGTTCGAGTCCCGGACCAGGACGAATTTTTCTTCAACTATGAGGCTTTTCTTTCGAGGAATCCGTATGAGTTTCCTTTGTAGCAATTGCTATGAACGGGTGGATGTCTGATTTTCCCTTTATTCAGGAATGAAGCAAATTCACTCTTTGCACTAGCCTATTGCAGAAACAAAATATGACAAACTGAGCTTTTAAGGGGGCCCTCAGTGGGGCCCAGTCCATGTGTGTCTTCATTTCTAGCGCAGCTGAGCACATCTGCAGCCTGCACACCCTGTTCTAGAGGTGATCTGCTGCGTGCGGAAAGAATAGATGTGCTCATATGGCGTGGTATTACGTGCACAGTCTTCCCACGTGTTTAGTACTGGGGGTTGCATAATCTGTAGTTTCAGAGATGCATTGAAATGAGACAGACATAGCATTCGCCTCCACTGCCAGCACTTTTCATGATAGTGTCGTCCCACTGCGTGTGACAGTATCAAAGAGGACAGAGTGGATGAAAAAGCAAGGCTGGGTTTGCTTCATACTACCTATGTGAAGGTATCGGTGACACACCGTAAAACCATATCTTTATTCGCTGACTCTCAAATTCAAAATTTGAAATCGTACTAAATGGCTTTGTATTACTGAGAGTAAGGGTAAGCTGCAATGGCAGGATTGAAAAGACTAGGAAATCTCTTCAGTTAAAGTTATTTCACAGCATATACTGTTCCAAACATGTAGAGATAGGGAAATTCATATCAGGCTATCATCATACCTCACAAGGAAGAGATTACACTAAACAGGTTTATTAATTTCCTTAGTGGTGATGCCTCACATTGTTTTTTCCTTGGACCAAAGGGACTGCAAGGTTTTTCCGCCTGCAAATGATTGCATAGTTTTCAAAGATAATTCCCTCCCTGCTTTGTTTGTTTGATTTGACTGTAAGTTACATTACACAGAATGTATATCCCCCTGCAACGCCAGTACAGGTGAAGCAGGTACTAAATGAATAACCATGAAAGGATTTTGGGGCGAGCAAAAATGGCATGTGCAATAAAGATATGCACAGATGTCCCGTCAGTGTTGCTGTCAAACAAGAAATTGTGATATTGAGCGACTGAGCAAAATAACTAAATGTGTGCTTGCCGAACTATAGCTGGCATTTGCACCTTGATTGTGACTTAGCTACCAGAAGAAATTTGTTTTGTCTTGTTCTTTTTCTGTTAAAATGTAGTTTTTTCTTTGTTTACTTTCGTTTGGGTTTTTGTAGCTATATCATGTGCACATGTGACTAATAATGCCGTCTGGAAGTTAGTGGTTGTTGGTATTTCTCACTGCCTGTCGTTTGTTCAGTGTGTACTAAAGTCAAAAGAGCACCGACCAGTATAAACCAGTGTGTTGAATTTGTTTTCTTGTGTTAGTGCGAATGATCTGACTGGTTATGTGTCCAAATAAACAATTAGATTATGAAAACAAAGTTAATCAGAACATGTCATTCGTTTTACTTATAATTACCTTATTTCAACTGCAGAACCCACATGTTCAGACATGTAGATTTAAGTAGAACAAGTCTTTTTGCGATTGTTACTTCTGAACAGGTGAGAGCAGCGCTAAGGACACAAAGTGAGTCCACATAGATAAATGGCATGGTGCACTGTGCATGGACCTGATAATTGATGTGTTTTTGCAACAGACCAGCAAATAAATATCTAGTAACACCTTGTCAAAGGCACGAAAGCACATAAAGAGGCAGGGGTTGGCCACATACAAATGTGCCGTGGTTGTAGGTTTGTTAACAAGCATGCCACTTTCCTTTAACTTCAGAATATAGGTGCTGCACTGACACATCTCTTTTTTATTATGCGAAGCATACTAGCCGCACAACCATGCTCTTCCTTGCTGCGGCGCGCACGGCCGCGTAGCTACCATATGACGTCATAACAGCTGCAAAAGCGGAGGCTCAACTTGTGCGCTCGCTTGCGGCCGCGTAGCTACATAGCCGGGTCTCAGCTCGTGCGCTCGCCTGCATGAGTTGTTTCTTCGTCTAGCCGAACCAAATTTAGCCAAGCAACAGCAGTTCACCAGTCTAAACAGTGGTTCAACAACTAAAATAAAGGCTAGTATGCTTCGCATCCTGGCCTTAACCTTAGCTAAGCCACAGCCACTTTTTTGTGGGATTTGATTAGTTTCGGGGTTAATGGTTCCTGCTTTCGCTAACATGTTGCACTTGTGATATTCGGGACATCATCTGTATTATTTACAGTGTATGTACCCTAATGGTCACATAGTGGTGCTTAATCGTGAAGGCTCTCATTCAAATATTGCCTGGTGTACATATGCTTTTCTTCATGCAAAAAAAATAAGATATACTACGTTTGTGTCAGAAGGAAAGAAACTGAGTGGTGTCTATTATTGCACATAAATCTATGCTTAGTTGCGTTAACATTTTGCATAATTTCAACAACTTATTTGCTGCATTTCTGTAACATTCACACTCTGGCTTATCCACTTAGGTGCAACGAATAATAAAGGCAGAAAAGTAAAGCATTGCAGTGGATTTAACCTACTGCTGTTGATTCTGTTACCTTTTCGCAGCTTTTCTTTTTGGAAAAGCATATGTACAAAAGCACGTTTTGACCAAATAGGCTGCTGTTTGCGAGGCTTTGCAAGCACCACTATAACGTGACAAAAGCAGTGTGGCCATTTGGTTATACAAATTCTGGTGTGTTGGCACCACAAAAAGTAAACGAAGAAAGATATGTACGCATGACACAAGCACCGGATCTCACTTCAAGCTTTAAAATAAGGAAACGCAATATTTAATAACAAGTGGAGACATTATGTGATGATATCTGTTAAAAGAAATTCTTTATGCAGTGCAACTAATGGATCACTGATACATTTATCATTCTTTTTAAATGTTGCAAACCACAATTACGTTGCATGTTGTCAGGTCATAATATCTCGCTACAACGCAAGTTTTGTGGAACACAGGACCGCGGTCACATTCTTTGCAGCATTTATCATTGTGTGAGGGAGGGTTGTTTCACACAGATGACTCACACTGCCTCAATCTCCCTGATTTCGCATTAATAGAGCATCCCATCTGTCCAATGTAGGCACGGCCTTGTGATGGCAGCAGACTACGCAACGCTTGCAGCCTAGCTCACTAGATGCATATTGTGGTTCAAGCCACAACCAACCTCTTCCTTTTTTTGGCTTCTGCCTTTTGTTGCAGCACAAAACTCTCCTTACAAGGGCCTGAGAAAAAGGATTTGCGCAACTAAATAAGGCATGACTAGGGAATATAATGAATGAGATGATGAAGTAAAGAAGTGGTTGCAGTTGTTTCGTATGCATTTGGGATTTTATTTTCGTGAGTAATTGTGTAGCTGATCCCTACGGGCAAACATTTTTTTTTGTATTAAACATGTGAAGAGAGATTTGCTCTGATGAGAAAAAAAGACTGAAGCCAGGAAAACAAACTAATTAGTTTGTTGCGTGCAGCACAATTTGCAGGCGTTGCACTGTGCAACGGAGGTTATGTACAGTCTGCCATTGCTATCCAGTCATGCTTGCATTGCATAGACACGCATTGTAATAATTTGAGATTGAGGCTAATGAAGTTTGTGTGCAACAACTTTCATCCGCACATTGTGATGCATTGCAAAATAGAGTGGTTCGTTCCAGTGTTCTTCGAAACTCGTTGCCAGAAATTATGAGCAAATGTACATAAGATAATTAAGCTTTGGCAGATTAGCGTGAAAAGGACAAATGCATCAGTCATTCTCAATTAAATTGCATGAAGAATTTGTTTTTGAATTAATAACGTCACTTCGTGTCACTACATGTTGTATATGTCTGTTTTCTTATTAAAGCCAGAGTTGAGGTTAAGCACTTGTGTCCTGCATGTCTTTGTCTTCGTTTGCTTCTGTGGTCCCATTACACCAGAGTAAATCCATGACAGGAGCTGCCAGTCCATGCCGTTATACTACATTGGACTTAGTACGGCTGGCAGCCTGAATGTGACGAGTGCGAAGTAGCAGTAGGAACTTCAAAAGGGTAGAATTTTGTGTCAGTTGGTGGCGCATATTATAGTATGGTGAAGCGCTATAGATGAAACAGTGCGAGACGAGACAGATGGGAACGTACTACAGAGAACTGTGAAAGTTTACTGGAAAGTTTTGCTGCAGCAGGACAATGCGTGCATTATCCTGGTGCAGCAAAATTTGCCAATCTTCGTAGTTGTCAGTAGCACTTCCCCATCTACATTACACTTCACCATACACTAATAGCAGTAACAACAGCAGCCAACTGACCCAAGCAATAATCAGTGCCCACAGAATTGCCAAATTGTAGGAGAAATGTTTCAGTGTAACACGTTTTGTTAACTGACAAGTAAATGGCACACATATCTGCAAACCGATGGTCAAGTGCATTTTTCATG
This sequence comes from Dermacentor albipictus, assembly GCF_038994185.2. Lineage (NCBI taxonomy): Eukaryota > Metazoa > Arthropoda > Arachnida > Ixodida > Ixodidae > Dermacentor > Dermacentor albipictus. The sequence goes on along the minus strand of NC_091821.1, from coordinate 126,598,539 downwards.
CACATACATTATTTCGTACAACTGCTTCCTTCTTTGGTTTTTTATGGCTTTTAGGAAGCATTCCAAAGTACTTAACTGTTTGTCTGTTCTAATATTAAATCTGTAGTCAGCCAGCACTATGTGTCATTACTGTATACGCCCTTACTTCGTCAGTGTTCTTCGCACTGTTCCCAACTAAATATGAATAACCAAATAACAAATTTTTAAAATTTTTAGGTTATGAAGAGAATACTCTTAATATGTAATTAATTAGAAAAATTTTCTCAATTTTAGGAAGAAGTCCGGCTGGCCCCAAGCCTGGTGTGAAATGAAGAAATGGCACTCCACATCAATTCATGTTTACTTGTCGTCATAACCAGTCTGTTAGCTTAATTTTGGTTCTTCTTATTGAATTCTCAAGAAAGGTACCAACTCTGTCATTCATTGAAAACGAATTTTTGCACTTGGGGACGCAGCCATGCACAAAGCCTTTGAGCTCATTAATATTTTTATTCTTAAAGAAAGTGCAGCTCCTGCGTGGAGCAATGGGTTGAATAAGACGAGGGTAAATGAAAAGATGGCGACATTAATTGTCAACAGTTGTCCAACAAAAAAAGTCTCAAGCTGGAGCCAACATCATTGCAAGGGAACCAAATGGCTCCAGCCTGAGACATTCGTTGTTCAACCTGGCAAGTCTCCTTGTCGAAATATTTCCTCTAGCCTGAGACCTATATCCACCCTCGACCAACGATACACCCATACATTTGGCAACCCACGGCAAGGTAACAAATTCACATTCAAAGAAAGAGAATGTAGTGTGCACCCTGGAAGGTAGCATGAACAGTATTTTATTTACTTAATGAAATGCAGGTTTGCTATCCAACTACTTTATTTCGATCCCCATTTTATAACTGGACAGCATGGTTCCTCAGAGAGAATATTTGTTCAAAGCTCACACAATTTTGCTCCTGTATGTCCGTTAAATCTGTCCTGGTTGCTACACTACCAGCCCTGTCTGCAATTTCATAGCAGTGTTTTAAGTATCATCCCAATTCAAAAGAATAGTTAGGCATCTACCTCAGAATGTCTGCTACTGCGTTGCAGCTCGAATTCTATATCTAGGTGGTGACTGTGATGCCATGTGCTTTTTAAATAAGACCAATATGCTATCTGAAGTGCAATTAAATGAAATCTCAAATGACCTCAGCGCGGGGAATGACACGACTGGAAACCAATGTGATCAGGAGGATTTGATTTCTGAAAACAAGGCACTTAAACATGAGAAACCAGTACTAATCTCGTCTAAAGATGCTGTTATTGGGTATGATAGGGGAGTTACTTGTTCGTGGCTGCATTTGCAGCATGTTACATTGCTGGCTTTATATATTGCACTGCGTACAGTGAAATGTTGCTGCTTGCACAATATTCAACTAAACATGGTAGCCATGCTAAAGTGTCCATGCAGAACACAACTCATCCACTATTAAGAACTGCAGTGGAACCTTCATAAACGAAAATCGCTTAAGCGAAACTGCCGCCTAAACAGGACACCATCCTGATGGTTGGTTGGCTCTCTGCAATGTCTCGCACTAAATAGAATTCCTGGTAAATGGAACCAATTTCCTCGGCCCCTTGAGGCTCCATTTAAAGAGTGCCCACTGTAAAAATATAGGGGGAATCCTGTTCGGAACTTTCGCATATCTAGTCGTAAACAAAACTGCATTTCAGTGGGAGTGAAATGCAAAAGCACCCGTGTACTTGGATTTAGGTGCATGTTAAAGAAGCCCAGGTTGTCCAAATTAATGCGGGGTTACTCGCTACGGCATGTCTCATAATCAGCAGGTGGGTTCTGGTTTGTAAAATACGGTTTATTTTTAATAGCCTACTCGGAAATACAGCCCAATAACTACACTAAATTATGTAGCTTGTTTGTGTGTTGAGTCCCAATTTCTTAATTTAGTACTTTGACATTTATCATATTTGTGTGCTAGTCCATGCAAAATACCACTGATCAGCCTCATTATACAAGCCACTGTTAATTTAGAATGGCTTAGTCAAGCAACTTAAAATTACAGCACAAACATCTAAGACGGACCACAAAAGGAACACACGACACATCGAGGCTAACAACTTCTTTATTTCTTCGTCGTCGATGCAATATAAACCCTAGACCACACAACCGTGCAGGCACTCAGATTACATTACAGAGATCTGCCAAATTATCACATAAGCAAACGTAGGAAGTCAAATTCAGATGGGTGCAGGGACAAAGATATCTCACTGATGCAATTATCGCCTTGCCTTTTTATGTGGTAGGCCTCTATGGTAAGCCGCGCATGCTCATTCTTGCTTTTGCCTAGAATCGACGTCCCGTCAAGTTGTGCCTCACAATTGTTGCAAGAGTTTATATGCGCACCAAGGTGCGCTGCTCTATCTACATTTTTGTTTACTTTTTGCGCATGTTCCCCGAGTAGCTCATTGACGCAATGCCCTATCTAGCCAAGCTATATCTTACTACATGAGAGTGGAATGGTGTAAACCACGCCGACAGCGCGCGACACGTATGAAGCACGTATGCCGAATTTGGCCTCCTCCTCTGCTCTCTCCGCAGGTGCGTGAGCATAGCTTTAAAAGCTTGTTCGGCGAAGAAAAAGCCAAAGGAACACTATGCCTGCAAGCAACTCCCTTGAGTTGATAGATGACCTTATGTATTTAAGGGACCACGCAGGGAACATGCGCAAAAAAGTAAACAAGAATGTAGGTAGAGGAGTGCACCTTGTTGCGCATGCAAACCCTTACAACAATTGTGAGACACGACTTGATAGGACGTCGATTCTTGGCAAAAGCAAGAATGAGCATGCGCAGCTTGCCTTAGAGGCCTACCACATAAAAAGGCAAGGCGATAATTGCATCAGTGACATATCTTTGTCCCTGCACCCATCTGCATTTGACTTCCTACGTTTGCTTATGCGGTAATTTGGTAGATCTCTGTAATGTAGTCTGTGCGGTTGTGTGGCCTAGGGTTTATATATGCATCGATGACAAAGAAATAAAGAAGTTGTCAGTTAGCGCCAGTGTGTGCCGTATCTGCCTTTTGTGGTCCGTCTTAGGTGTTTGCGCTGTAAGTTTAAGTTCAGAATTATGTACCAACTAGGCCCAAGTGGAGTTTTACTGTTAGTCAAGCAAGCTCAATATATAGTCTGTGCAAAAGTGTGGAGTGTCAGTGCAAAGTAACAGTTCAAACACATGGCTATGTAGTTACAGTTCAGTATGAAACGAGATAAGATTTCATAGCATTTCTTTCATTTGCTAATTTCATTGTGTTAGGACATGTAGAATACTAGTAACTGGCATGCATGCTTACAATGTACAGTATTCTTTTTTAAAATCAAGACAATTATTTTACTGGGGCAGAAATTTGCTTTCTTTTGGGCCCGAAAGTGAACATATATTTCTTACATTTGGTGTTTAATAAATTTTCTTTGCTGTCAATGTGTGTCTCGTGCATTTTTCCTTTCAGCAAGTAGCAACTGCTCTCGAAGGCGTTTGCTGGCCTCGGAGGCACTTCCGGTAACTAGCATTTTCGATTGGACGATTGTATAAGAGCTTTGCAACGAGGGGGGCTTTGTGATCAGCGAAAGGAAAAAATGAAGACGGGCAGTGACGGGTTCATTCACCATTGGACCACGTGTGCGCGTGACTTGGTCGATTCAGCGGTGGCCGTGTGCCGTCGATTGGACCACGTGCGGCGAGTCTGCGGCGAAATGCTTCGTGGCGGTACGCCGCGCCTATGCAGCAGCAGACGGAATACCGGAGGCCACAGTGTCGGACGCCGGCGTTCGCTCCGAGCAGGTGCGACGCCTGCTCGGGTGGCAGCTCACGGACGGACGAGTTCCCTTGAGCCTTGATCGCCGGCGTTCGACATTTTGGCCTGCGGCGTTCCGTCTGGTGCTGCGTAAGCGCGAGACCCGCGCCACCAAGCATTTCGCTACGTGCTTGCCGCACCTAAACTAAAATGCCTTTAATTCCTTCACAAAACTCCCATTGTACCTCCCCGTCAAATGGGGGTAAAGGGGGTGAAGTGGGCGTATTACGGTACCCCCGTTTTGTGCCCAATTAATGCCCATGGCATGGGAGTTTTATCGTAGGCCCATTCAATGGGAGGAAAAAGATGTACAAAAGGGAATGCGCTAGAGGACAAGCAAAAAACGCCCATCTGGGTGTTTTTCTGTTTACAGTGTACTAGGTATTCGTTTTATTGCGACAGCAACTATATGGACACTGCAGGCGAAATTTTACTGTCGCCGTCGCCGCGATGTTCCGTATGTAAAGTCCAAGGGCACCGTCGCCGCGCGTTGTATGCTGGACGTGGGAGTGAAAGCACGCGAGGGAAACCGGCGACTGCAGCTCAATCTGGCGCGCGCGAAGGAGCAAAGCGTAGAACGCCCGTCTTCCGTCGTGCGAAAGGCCGTGGGGGGATGGGAGGAAGGGAAGTGGGAGGCCAGCGTTGTGCTGCGGCAGTAACTGCGTACTTCGCCATCGGGCGCAAGGGAACTGACTATCGCACATGGAGGAAGGAAAAAAAACTGTGGAGAGGCCTTACCCTCTCCGCGCGCTAGGAGAAAAGTGTCGAGGATCCGTGAGTAGGTCATAGAATAAAGAACAAACTTAGAACGCCACATGACGTTGCTCAATCCGGAAGCGGAAGTACACTTTTTTTTAGAACAAAATCTAATATGGCCGCTTTTCGCCGGTCGCGTACGCTGGTACGCGCCGTGGTTGTCCTGCCGGCTGTGCGGCATGCCTCAATGCCTTCGCTGCCGCTGTTAGGAATGTCCGTACGGGGTGGCAACGTGCCAGCTTTCAGCCCGCTGCACGTGTTCCAAGCCCACCAGACGGGGCGCCCTTCAGAGAACTGCGGATGACCGGCAGCCACGTGGCGCGCGGTCAGCTCAGGAATGCGGTACTCGGCAGCGCCACCGGGGACGGAGCAGAGTTCCACGAAGCCCTCTGACGTCGGCTCCGGACACTCGAACGTGTGAGCCTTTGTGTGTGTGGGCCGTCCTGCGGGGGGCGGCTAGTTCACAATGACTGGACGAACGTTTCCGTCCGCTGAGGCTCCGTCCACGGGGCCTTCGAACGGTGACGTCGAACGATGACGTCGAATTATGACGTCGAGCGGGGAGCTTATAAGCAGCGTTTGGCGGCTGCTAGAGTGTGATCGTCGTCAGGAGCTGAGTGCTCGTTGTCATGCTCAAAATGTAGTAGTGAGCTGTGTGCTCGTAAACTGTTTGCTGTATGTTAGTTTTGTGGGCTCCATATGGGAGTCGCGCTAGACTGCCGATGTATGTCTTGCCTAAAATGTAAAATATGTAAATAAATCCTGTTCACCGAGTTCCTCTCTACGAACTTCAACTCCTTCAAATCGTGGCAGCGGCGAGATAGTCCGACGACTCCTACATCTGGTTGACAGCGGTGGGACTATCCGGCGAATCTAATACCGCGTAGCTGCTGCGTTCTAATTGCCAAGAGCCTCTACTGACGCCCATACAAACAAGCCACAAGTAAGTGAACAGAACGTGCGACTTTATTGGCAATAGCAGAAATAAAATTTGCATGTCGAGATACGCTGGAATCATTGACGCGAGCTCGTAAACGGCTCACCGTCGTCGTCGCACGTGGTGGTCAGGTTAACGAGTGACAACCAGCAGCGGAAACAGATTGGACAGTGTGCCACCTGTTTGCAGTGACAGTCGCCGTTAAAAATGACCAAATTGCATTGCGAAGCAATTGGGTGACGCAGGCATCTGCTGCCGCAGCCTACACAGCGACATGGACTACCCCGGATTTTAGCCGTTCACTCCTTCCCAACCTGTACGTTTCTTTTCTTTCGGGGGCCGCTAATGTGTGGCTCACGCTTGGTGTCTCACATTGTCTCAATATGGACAAGTCGCTTTCGTGGGCATCGCCTTCACCAGCTACTTTTGCGGGCCTTTCCAACCATGTGGCTATCAACTTCATGGGCATCGGACTATGTAAGCACGTAAGCTGGTCTCCATTCATGCCTAACCGCGGCCGAGAAAGGCCAGAAGCACAATTTGCCCATGGCTGCAGCAGGAAAGGGCGAACGGGGAGCACGAATCACGGTGCATGAAAATTGGCAGTCTATGTGTCTGTGCAAGCTGCAGGAGCGAATGCTTACTTCGAGAGACTGCTTCCCAATGCAACTGACCAGGCCGCCACATTCGAGAAGCATAACATGGCGACCATAACCAAGTAAGATAACATCGAAATTAAACAGCAATCAATCACCACATAAGGTTCAGAAAATACATTATACATTGGCTACGAACCATATGGCAACAGTGAGCATTCACATATACGGGTCTCTGACGGTACATTCAGCCGCCCACCTACAGGCGTAATGCTTGCCTTCGTTGCACGTGGTGGTCTAGTAACGAGCGGCAACCAGCAGCAGAAACAGATTGGACAAAGTGTCCCACCTGTTTGCAGCGACAGTCGCTGTTAAAGATGAGCAATTTGCAGTGCGAAGCAATCGGGTGGCGCAGGCATCTGCTGCCGCAGCCTACACAGCGACATGGACTACCCATCATTTTAGCATTGACTCCTTTCCAACCTGCATGTTTCTTTTCTTTCGGAGGCCGCTAATGTGTGGCTCACACTTGGTGTCCCACATTTTCTCAATATAGACAAGTCGCTTTCGTGGGCTTCACCTTCATCAGCCACTTTTTCGGGCCTTTCCACCAAACTTCATGCACGTCCGACCATGTAAGCACGTATTCTGGTCTCCGTTCGTGCTTAATCGCAGCCGAGAAAGGCCAGAGGCACAATTTGCCCATGGCTGCAGCAGGAAAGGGTGAACGGGGAGCACAAATCACGGTGTGTGTAAATTGGGAGTCTATGTCGCTATGCAGACTGCAGGAGAAAATGCTTACTTTGAGAGGCTGCTTCTCAGTGCAACCGACCAGGCCGCAACATTCCAAAAAGATAACACTGCAACCGTAACCAAGTGACATAACAGCAAAATTAAACAGCAATCAGTCACCGCATGAGGTTCAGACAATAAATTATACATTGGCTACGAACCATCTTACGGGCATAATGCTTGCCTTTGTCGCATGTGGTGGTCTGGTAACGTGCGACAACCAGCGGTACAAACAGATTGGACAGAGCCTCGCACCTATTTGAACCAACAGTTGCCGTTGAAGATGAGCAACTTCCATTGCGAAGCAATCAGGTGACGCAGGCATCTGGTGCCGCAACCAACACATAACATGGACTACCCGGCATTTTAGCGTTAACTCCTTTCCAACCTGCACATTTATTTTCTTTCGAGGGCTGCTGATGTGTGGCTCACACTTTGTGTCCCACTTTGTCTCAATGTGGACAAGTCGCTTTTGTGGGCATCACCTTCGGCAGCCATTTTTGCGGGCCTTTCCACCCATACGGCTATCAACTTCATACACTTCGAACCATGTAAGCACATATGCTGGTCTCCATTTTGAGCAAATCATGGCCGAGGTAGGCCACAGGCACAATTTGCCCATCACTGCAGCAGGCAAGAACGAACGGCGAGCACCAGTTACGGTGTGTGTATACTGAGAGTCTATGTCGCTTTGCAGACTGCAGGAGCAAATGCTTACCTCAAGGGACTGCTTACCAATGCAACTGACCAGGTACCCACATCCGAGACCTGTAACACAGTTACCACAACCAAGTGGGGCAGCAAAACCAGATTCTGCAATCAATCACTTCAGTGTAGCTTGCGCAAAGAACCAGGCTATCGAAGAAGAAGAGCAATCATCAACGAGACTAGGAATATGGAAAATCAGAAAGCTTGCATTCAAGAGAAAAGCCACTCTGCTCTGCAGGCATTGAAGGCTAAAAACATCAAGAAAAGTAAAATGCTGCATAGCACATGGTGCATAGGTTAATGCAAGACACATGCCGATGCTGCATCAGCTATTTCAGGAGAGGAATTGTGCATTACAACATACACTAGAAGATACTGCTACAGATATGTTAGGCTACTAGACAGTGACTGGTATTAAGTATCAGCGAAGAATCGGTTGACCTCTATGTTTGGATGAGGATGAATGATCTCTAAGAAAAATGGGTGATGAGAAAGCTTGTATTTATAGAAGAAAAATTACACTTGGCACAAACGGAATTGACATGGCTAGGAAGCTGATTAAGGGCTCACTGACGGAACTCGATCTTGTGGCCAGCGTCGTCTATGCTTGGTCAGATGTTGCAGGTGCATCTGAAGACGAAGAATTTCTAGAAAGTCCTTTTTGAGTTACCTGGATGACTCAGCTAAATGTCCGTACGGGTGGAATGGTGGCTGAAGCTCTTTTCAGTCTTGACACAGTCCTCTGCAGACTTGATATCTCATCCATATTCTTCTGCATGCGCTTATTCGTGGTGTAAAAGCCTTGCAAATTCGGCTGCAGCCCCTTCCTGTTGGTGCAGATAGGAGCTCCAGGGATGACCAAGATGTGCTTGGCATAGACTCTGTTGGGGCAGAGCGGTGACACATGAGATACAGCACAGATTAGCCAAACTCATGTGTGTTTTCTTTTATGTCCGAACCAATTATACTGAACCATAAATATGAACAAACATTCATATCTGCTACAAACAGCAAGCTGATACAGCATATATCAAACATATTTATTTCTGAACCATGCGTTGATTACCTTTCAGTAGTAGCCAACGTCCAACATCGCAGGCAGCTGCTTCTGTTTAGTGCGTGGAGTGTGTTGCTTTATACTGGTGCCGTCCTCATTACTGCATGTCTGGAACAGAAATTTTGACTGAATCAGAATTTTGCAATATGAAATGCAAAAAGGTGTGACATATATATTGTAATGGTTTGTGAGTAAAGAACACATGCAAATGTACACTGTCTGTTCTAGGGTGCTTAAGCAGCATGTTAAATAAATATTGCTATTGTCCATAAAATTGATATCTGCCTAACTACAATGCATGTCAACAGCTTAAGTATTATTAAGATCACAAATGAGAATATTTGTGCGTTCATATATACATTAGAAGAGATCACACTGCTGATTCCACAAGCAAATGCATGAAAGTCATGAAGTTATTAAAACTGATGCATTATTTTTCTGCACGAACGTGATGCACCGCTTCACTACTGCAAAAATAAATGCCCTACGGTAAACCAAACTGAACAGCAAGAACATTTGGAACCAACAAGTAAAAATATGGGTGAATTATCATGCTTGCAACTGTTTAATACACTAAATTCTGTACTTTCGCTTAATTTTACCATAGGATTATTCGGTTTTGTGGACGAAAGAAGTTGCCGGCGGACTCGAAAAAAAAGTTTGATATGTATATTGATAAGGCTACTCAGTCACCTACGACCACGGCTACAATAAGATGAAAAATGAGACGCGCGTTCCGATATCGCTCTTTCTTTCCTGGTTGTGTGTGTATAACGACAGCCCGCAAGTAATGGTTTATTTATTAAACAGCAACAGGGGATCCCGACTGCCATATGTTGTGCAGGATCTAGTTCGTTAGCTTGTCTCCACGAGTAAGTTAATGAGACGAATATTATATAACGATTCAAGCAGCGGTGTTAAACGACTCACCGTTATTGCCGTTGTCAGCCGCAGCAAAATCCAGCTCCCCTTTCGATGCAGACGTGTTCCGAATGGCCCACGACCGAAACGCAACTTCCGGGCTTACATGTCCGCTTGCAAACACGTAACTTCACCCCAAGTTAAATAACGCGAGACATCGAAGCGCAAGAAACTAGTTTTAGAAGCAAAGAAGTAACCAGACGAACGAATGAATCCGCGCCGCCGTGCACTCGAAAATACCGGTAAAAATTTTAAAACCAGGCCAGAGGTCACGTGAAAGATCGATGATGCTGAACGCTATTTGCGTTTTTAATGACGAAGAAACAATAAACTTACTAACAAAGAGTACAATATCTAATTAGTAATGATAATTTTGCCCTGTTTCTTATGTAACAAAAATGCTTCGGCAATTCTAAGATAAAGTTTGTAAGATAAAATTGCGCTTATTACGATGCCTCTATCAGGAAATGTTGGAACTAACGAAAGCATCCTGAAGTGATGCTACTACGCTGGCTTTCTTAGCAGCGGCGCGCGGTCGATTTTTTCGCCCTCTGTGGCCATTTGTTGAACTTGAGAGTGTGCTACCCCTGAGGAGGTTCCGTGAAGCTTCACTTGTAGTGGAAAGAAGGCACCTCAAGCCGCAGTCAGTGTATCTAAACGCGCAGTCAGCAATGATGTTCTTACTCATCGCCGGCGCGCTGCGGTAGTGATGCGCGGCCACCCGAAATTTGTTCAATAAAGCACGACGATTCCTCAAGTCAGAGCGAGAATGCGTGTTTAAGCTCGAGGTGGATCACAAATAGGTCGGTGTGTCGTACGTGTCTCGAGTGCATTCTTGCAGTGCAATGATCGAGAATGCGTACATAGTTTTCGTATCTCGAGACGTCTAGCTCGCAAGTCCGTCAGAGAGCCCAGAAAAGCAACTAGGATGTGACCTTGTTTAGAAACACGCAGGAACCGACTAGCGGCTGGTACCTGCTGTTGATGAGACGAGTTCAGTTGGCTGGCCTGATAAAGCATGTTTATATTCCTAAAAACCGGTAAACCTAGCCGATTCGACCTCATAGCCTGATTTGCGAAGTTGGTTATGAACTTCTTTCAACATAACTTCGGCAACGGTAATGCGATGAGACATCGCGATTACATCCTTTGGTTTACGGTTGCTGCGGAGCGCACGCGTCCGAGCTAGTGTTCCTGTATATGTTCCCCGCCCGCATATACAGGCACATTAGTCCGAGCAGCCCAGTTGCGCACTGCGCGCTGTGGTTTCGCGAGAAATGTAAGCAAGAGAAAAGGACAGGCCCGACATGATGACGTAGCCACGCCAACTTCCGGCTTCACTTAGCTTCACAAAGAGTGGCGTTAGGGCCGCTCCTCAGTTTTAGCGCGACAGCGTTAAGGAGCTCGTGCCGCAGAAAAGCCGGTGTCGTCCACGTCGCCGGCCGTGAGCGAAAATGGCGGAAGGCAATTCATAAATAAAAACAACATGCAAGGTTGGCTGGGTGGGAATCGAACCAGGGTCTCCGGAGTGTGAGATGGAGGCGCTACCACTCAGCCATGAGTTTTTTTTATTTATTAAACTCAGCCATGAGTTCGATGGTTCAAACGGGACAAAAGCGTCTCTAGTGAGGCAATGCAGTGTTGCCTTAAAAAAGGGCCGTAGAAAGGTATACTTCGGTGTATATCGGTAATTATGAGCATGTAAATTACAGAAGTCGCAGTTAAACGAGTAGCGAAGTAAATTTCCGCTACATTTCTTCTGCGTTTGGCGCCCATGCAGAGCCATCTTGCGGGAAACACAGAAGACCGCCTCCTTGCAATGTATGGCGCTGCCCCGACAGGTGGCGCGCCACTCGCCTGCTTCTCCCCTTCGTCGCGTTTGAGCGCATTGGGGCCGTGCGGGGACCGGTGCGAGGATGCCCCAATACCCTTTCGTTTAATAAGTTTTCTCGCTCTCTCCCCTTCCAACTTTCAGCGTGCGTCACTCGAACCCTCCTCTTTAGGCGACGCGGCTCCTCTTTCCGCTCACAGCGCGATTCCTAGGTGCAGCGTCCGATGCGGGACGCCTCTAACGTTATCGCTGCGCCGTAGCGTGTCTGGTGGGAAAGCGTCCCCTGCGATGTGGGCCGTGCTGCTGGCGAGGAGTCATGCGCCTGCGTGGTGCTCCCAAGCAAGATAGAGGACGATCCCATCGAGGTGTCAGCCCCATGATCGCGTCCGCCTTCATGACGCGTCGCAGCCCGGCTGTCCGGGCAGATCACGACGTTTGGCTCGCGTAGATCGTTTCTCCCTCCGAGACACCGAGTTCTTTGATTCGTTCCGCTTGCTCAGGCGCACGTTTCGTTGCCGCGTCAAACGCTGCGTTGCTCAGCGCTCACCGTGTGAATGATGGGTGCAAAGTCCGATGCGGGGATCCTCGTAAGTGGTCGCTGCGCCGTGGCGCATTGTCTTACACCCCTTTGCTGGTCGACGGGAACGCTATCACGTTCCACTCTTGAAGGCGAAGCTTAAGCGTCCTCCATTTTTTTGCTTCCGTTGGATCGGGGCTCAATCTCGCGCGCAATAGGAAGGAGAGTGGGCTGTCAGCACGGGAGGGAGAGGGTGCGGCTTCAACTCTACGAGCAAGTCTACTTTGCACGGCCGCGCGCGGTCGCGCGCACCGTATTTTGAAAGGGATCTGCAGACGGGCACATACGTTTGCGCGCTCTGTGTCCTCGCCGCTCTTCCGTTCAAGCGATCGACCGCACGAAGGTCACTTCGATCGTTGCTTCCGCCGCGCTTGCTCACACCAGCGTTTTGACAGCGAACGTCCGCGCTAATCTAGTGTGTTGTGTTCATGTTTGCTTGTGCGCGCTGACGCTACGCTTCCTAATTCTGTTAGTAAATTAAGCTAATGTTCACAACTTTATATCGCCGAGAAAACTAATATCCTAACTTCGTGTAGCTGTCTATTATTTTGCTTCACCTTTCGGCCCGAACTGCGTCTTTTTTATGTGGAACTCTTTCATTTAAAAGAAAGTCGTACGGACTTCGTCGTACTTCGGGGTGGAGGACGAGAGACGGACTCTTTTCGCAGACGAAGAAGAAACAAAAAACTTTATACAATATATACAGATAGTTCATGATAGCGTAGATGTAGCTGCAAGAGCGCATCAGACCGACTGGGTGACTCGAGGCGATTCTTTCTCTTCACAATGGGCCGGTTCTCCCTTAAATCTCTTTGGCGACTTCTCGTCGGCAAGAACCCGTCGGGGCCGGTGATGTCGTCACCCGCGTACAATTCTTGTTTCGTCGCGGATAAGTGCGAGCTCCCGTCGCCTTGATGATAGGCACGTGGTATGGCACTAAAGCCCCTGTCGTTTTCACATACATGCTACTTCTCTAGGCAGACGTTAGTAGGAAAAACATAAACGATAATATGGCTAATTACTTCACATTCGCTAATTAAATTCTTAATTACCTACTTTAGGACACATGTCATTGCGAAATTAAAGCCTACAAGTATCGAAATCACGTCTCCTTAGCAAGAATCCTAAAGGTGTAGCGCCGTCTTCAAGATAAGCTACCATCAAATCTGGTACGAAATGCATTATCATTCTAGTTAATAGTTTCCAAAAAAGGGCGCTTCTAACAGTTCGGGATGATCTTAACTGGAACACCGAGAAACTTTTGTAGCAGATTTTTGGGACGGATATCTCAAAAGTGGTGCTAGTCCTAGGTAGCTGCTCAGGAGGCATGACTTCACTACTCCTTGGCTTCAATTCGCAACTCCAATATGTGTTCTGAACTGGACAATAAGAACAATAATGAGCACATTTAACGTGATTAGGAACATTACTGACAAAATTATTCTTGCTGCTAATGACCGCCTCGCTACGTGGCCTATCTGCAAGAACGGCAAGGACCGAGAAAGTAAAGTTTCTTTTAAAAGAAAGGTGTCCTGCATAAAAAGAACCACCTGGTATAACACATTCTAGGGAACACAAGTTGATGTTTTCTTTCTAGAAGGGATAAGGGGCTTCATGTTACAGGCGAGGCCAACGGAAAATAATACGCAGCCGAAGTCCAGTAGGTGTCAAACGTATTCAATAAGTAATCAGTAGAGTACACTTGCATAGTCAAGAGCGACGATGTCTGAAGTGAGGCCGCATACGAATAGTACGTTCTACCTTGGATGCAACATGTTCAGTGCCATTGCGCCAGTTTTGCATGCAGTCATACACCAAGCGTTTCTGCAAAGACCATCTCAGATTGTTGATAATCGGTGATCTGAGATAAAAATTCAATTTTTCCTAACCAAGCTTCACGTGTGTAGCGCACATAAGAAATTGTGCGATAAACTCCTATACGGTTAATAATCAGGAAAAGTAAACTAATTAACTTCTTATTGGTGAATTTATGTGGCATGTTGTTGCAGAATTGAATTCAGCCAGTACTGAAAACGAAGCATTTTGCTAGAAAGTGTCGCGAAATATGGACTGGTGTCGCGAAATATGGATTAAAATCTGCATTGAAACGCGTGGCTGTTCCAGTTAATACGTTTGCGGAGTCTGAAATAAAGTTAAAGGTTACGCTTGTGTACTGGCTGATTACTGTAGCTGAAAATGTGATGCCAGCTACTGCTATAAATTTTGGTTATTGAACATCATGATTTTGTCCCCAATCAGCGTTTTAGCAATCTGAAGCTCTTGTCGCAAAAATACGTGGCATATCACAAAAGCATTTCGTCGAATCAACTTGAGGAATTATTTCTTGGCAGTTGTAGTTAACAATATTACATTAACATTTAAAGAAAAAAACTAGCAGAACAGTATTATTAGAATTCAAATATGTACATAAATTATTAAGGCATGTCTCAGCATATCAGTAATAACTGACATAAATGGCGTACAACGTCTGCAGCATATAAAAAATGGAAAAGTAATATCGTCCGCATAAAAAGCATACATCCACATTATGAGATGTATAAATAAAGCTTATCTAAATAATAGCAAAGTTAAACACGAGAAGAAACGGCATCCTGTGGGCCGCTTCATGTCTTGCATTTATCCGTCGAAAAATGAAGAAAACGATATAATTTGATGTCTCCCAAAAACTTCTGTATCCAAGTTTATCATTATACCTAATAATACCTAATAACAGCAGTGTGGCAACGCGGAACATCTCTGACCGTGCCGTTGGTGGCTTCGCAGGTGGTGCTAGCTGCCTACCGGATCAACATTTCCGTGCCTGCTGGTGCGCCTGCGCTCACAAGTGTCCAGCCGTATCGCGTTGGGCTTTCACCGATGGGATTCTGACGTGGCTGCCGACGACACACTACTGTCCTTGGATCTGCGCATATGCTTCACTGCCAGCCCGGCTATACAAGTTTCCCTGAAGCAACCTCATTCAGCAGCAGCAACAGTGTAGCAGCAGTTTCGTGTTTGACCGTGCCTTTGTTGGCTTCACAAGTTTGTGATTACTTGCTCTGGCTATATACTCGGTTATAGATTATTTTTCAGCTGCTGCTACTTCTTCTTCTTCTTCTTGTTTCATGCACCCTTTCGTTTTATCATGCCAACTATTGCTGAATTGTCTAAACGTATACTACTGTCGTTTCCAAGCTTGATTCTCAGCCTTCCCTGATCATTAATGGCCTGGAGGATGAGATTGAGGAGTTAAAACACAGACTTTATTATTTGAACAAGACAGTTGAGTCCCTCAGATCTGAAAAGGAGCAATTATGCGAGCAACAAATTCCTGATTTCGCGGAACGAGGTCTTAGAAAAGCGTATCAATGACATCGAACAATACTCAAGAAAAAAGAATGTGGAAATCAAGGGCGTCCCGTTCAGTCTGAATGAAAACTGTACGGCTATTCTCCAAACTATTGCCTCCAGAATTGACTCCCCTATTTCGGCTAATCATGTCGAGATCATTCAGCGCGTTCCGCCTGGTCCTGACTCAAGAATTTACTTGTGCGATTTAACTGACGTGCGCTTAAGAACGCGCTTATTGAGAAAGCTTGTAAGGCCCATCTACATGCAAATGATATCAGTTTCAGTAGTTCACGTGGCTAGCTGTCTTCGTCAACGACCACCTCACCCCTCAGAATAAACAACTAGTCAGCATGGCTTTGCGACTTAAGAAAGAAAAGAACTGGCTCTTTCTGTGGACTGATGATTGCGTCATAAAGGCGAGTCAGTCAGCAAACAACAGGGTCTTTCGAATCAAGATTAAGTCTGGTCAAAGGGTGCTTCCCTATTCAGCTATTGCTTTTTTCTCTTTACCATTATGTCATACATTTTCGTTAATGAAAATAAATCCATTTTTTTTCAATAGCTATCATTCAGTGGTTAACTTGAATGCACGTAGTCTGCGTAAACATTTTCACAATTTTCAAGTGCTGTACGTTGTCCTCATGTCTCGATTCATTCTCAATATGTCCTTCAGAGACAAAGCTTATTGATAGTAATAGGAATCTTTACAGCTTTCCATCACATAATGCCGAATATTGCAAGCATACTTCATCACAACGCGGTGGCTTAGCCATGTTTGTTCTTTCTGGGTTCAGATATAGACGAAGGCTAGATCTTCGTCTAAACATCTGTGACTGCCAGCCAGTTTGGATCGAAATTAATAACTATCCAGGGTGAAGATAATAAAAATGTTGTTTTTCGTTCCATTTATCGATAACCGCATTCTTCAATTCCGGCTTTTTGTGATGAACTCGCTACCAGTCTTGACATTATCTCGAAAGAAAACAAGTCCGTTGTCCTAGTGGGTGACATAAATATTAACCTACTTGATGCTTCTTCCTCATGCATTCTCCAATACATTAGCTGTTTTCACGGTTACGGCCTTGAATCTCTTCTTTCTCTTCTTACTCGATGTTCTGTTGATGGCTCAGGAACACACAACGATCATGCGTTGTCCAACCTTGTCCTTCCTCCTCCTTCCGCATTCTTTCTTCAATATCACATTACGGATCACTTCCGCATAGATCTCTGCTTTCACAACAGTCTTCGCAATCAATAACACAAGTGTTGTTAAACACATGGTTGATCGTGTCAGACTTGTACTATAAATATCTAGCTCTGACTGGTCTTATGTTACGCCAATCGACTATGTTGAGCCAGCTTAACGAAATTTGGTATCAATAATAACCAACTGTGTCACTTCAACCACAACGTCAGTTCAGTGCAATAAAAGGTGTTCCTCTCCCAGGAATCCTTGGATAACATCAGGATTATTTAATAGCTTACGTAAAAAGGGTAACTTATACAAAAAACTAAAAGGCAACAATTCAATCTGCGCTTAAAAGATCGCTACAAACAATATTGTGACACCTTGAATACACTCATCCAGAATGCGAAGAGAAGCTATTACCAAAATGAAATTACTCGTTCTGGTTCTGACATAAAACACACTGGCGTTTGATCAATTCTTTTCTCAAAAAACCTATAAATGGTATTATCACTGATATTACTCACGAACCATGTATTATCTCTACCCCAGTTGACATCGCTAACGCATTCCGTGAATAATTCTCCTCCACCATTCCTGTTCCATTTGTTCCCCCAGACAAACTTCGTCATTGCAGTCATTCACATTTACAGCGAAAGCTGTATATGACCAACCTTCCATAGTTTTTTCGGCGTCCGGCAACAGAAACGGACTTAGCAATTTCCAACAAACCCATACGGGCGCAGTGCGGCGGTGTAGATGTCAAAATGCGGAATAGATTAGCAGACTCGCGAGAACAATAGCGTGGCGCAAAGGTTATCGCAGTATCTAAGCAGGAGAGGCATGGGCGCTAAAAACAGCAGCGATATCGATGGGGCGGTCACGTATAGTTCGTACGCCCGAAGAACAACATGCGTACGAGGAGTGCCGGAGGGAACGGGAACGAGAATGTAAACGGCGCCGGTGTGAAAAGACCACCGACGAAGAACGTTTCCGTGATGCTGAAGGAATATTGCAATCGCGAGCCCGGGGCACCTCCGAACGAGCAACGGCGCCAGACTCGCAACGCAAAAAATGACAAGCATTCCACTCTGTAAAGACGGAATGGCATCGAAGCACTTTCCTTTCCATTTGAGAGCTTTCACTGACGTAAGCTTTCACTGCATTCCATCTTCACAAAGTGGAATGGTTGTCATCCCCCCCCCCACAGCTTCGGAAGAGATAAAGAGTATAATAATCAACCTAATATGCTCTAGTCCTGGTGTAGACAATATTCATGCTAATCATATAAAATTGCTTGCTGATGTCATTGTGAATGTGCTCGCTTTCATGATCAGTCTAATTTTTCAAAGAGTCATATTTCCCAGTGCATTAAATATAAGCAATGTAATCCCAGTATTTGATTCAGTAGAGATACCAAGTCATATCGGCATTATGTAATCAAGGAGTACAGAACGCTTACGTAAATACCTTGGAAAATATCTCCAGAGGTTCTACAGCTACCTTAATTCTTCAGAAGAAAAGCAGGAAGATACCAATAAAGAAAGGCGTCAGACAGGGAGGCACAATCTCTCCAATGCTATTCACTGCGTGCTTAGAAGTATTCAAGCTATTAAACTGGAAAGGCTTAAGAGTAAATATCGACGGCGAATATCTTAGCAACCTTCAGTTTGCGATGGAATTGTCCTATTCAGCAACAATGCAGATGAGTTACAAGAAAGGATTGAGGACCTTAACAGAGAGAGTGTAAGAGTGGGGATGAAGATTAATATGCAGAAGACAAAGATAATGATGAGTAGCCGGGCAAAGGAACAAGAATTCAGGATCACCTGCCGGCGTCTAGAGCCTGTGAAGGAGTACGTTTATCTAGGTCAATTTATCACAGGGAACCCTGACCATGAGAAGGAAATTCACAGAAGAACAAAAATGGTTTCGATCGCAAATGGAAGACATTGCCAGCTCCTGACTGGAAGCTTACCATTATCATTGAAGAGAAAGGTGTACAATCAGTGCATTTGACCAGTGCTAACATATGTGGCAGAGTCTTGGAGACTGACAAAGAAGCTTGAGAACAAGTTAAGGACCGCGCTAGAAGCGATGGAACGAAGATTGCTAGGCATAACGTTAAGAGACAGAAAGAGAGCGGTTCGGATCAGAGGGCAAACAGGTATAGACGATATTCTAATTGTCATCAAGAGAAAAAAAATGGAGCTGGGCAGGTCATGTAATCGCCGTTTAGATAACCGTTGGACCATTAGGGTTACAGAATGGGTACCAAGAGAAGGAAACCTCAATCGAGGATGACAGATGACTTGGTGGAGCTATGAAATAAGGAAATTCGCGGCCGCTAGTTGGTATCGGTCGGCTCAGGAAAGGGGTAATTGGAGATCGCACGGAGAGGCCTTCGTCCAGCAGCGTACATAAAACATACTTACGATGATGATGATGATGATGAACCCCGGAATTTAGATATGTTGATAAGTCGCTAGTTTTCTCCTGAATTTCTGTGCCTTCTTTTAGTAAATTTATTGAAGAACTAATGCACATTCGTCTGTCTAGCTAGCTTGAAAACTTTAACTTGTTGCACCCTAAGTACTTTGGATTGTGTCACGGGTATTCAACTAACCTTGCTGTTATTTACTTCACTGATACATTCAAAATTTAAATTGACAAAGGTAACTTCGTTGGTTCTGTTTTTCTAGACTTCACTAGACCTTTTTATACAACCATTCATGCCATTTTATTATCTAAACTTGCTTCTTATGGCATTGAAGGAACCCCTCTAAATCTCTTTCGAAGTTACTTATCGTACCGTGAGCAAAAATACATTTCTGGCGTTTATTCTAACAAAATAATAATTAACATAGGTGTTCCACAGGACTCCATTCTTGCTCAGCTTTATTTTTGTTATATATTAACGATCTACCCAAATGTCTAACTTCACCAAGAGAACGCATCTTATATGCCGATGACACGACTCTATTACCTTCGGGTAACTGTTTAAGCAATCTTATAAAACTATATAAATAAATTCATGGGGTTTTACGTGCCAAAACCACTTTCTGATTATGAGGCACGCCGTAGTGGAGGACCCCGGAAGCTTTGACCACCTGGGGTTCTTTAACGTGCACCTAAAAATAAGTACACGGGTGTTTTCGCATTTCGCCCCCATCGAAATGCAGTCGCCGTGGCCGGGATTCGATCCCGCGACCTCGTGCTCAGCAGTCTAACACCATAGCCACTGAGCAACCATGGCGGGTTAAACAATCTTATAATGACCCTTAATGTTGAACTTATAAATATCTCTACTTGGTGTGCTAAAAACAAACTTCTAATTCATTCTTCCAAAACTAAGTTCGTAATTTTCATATCCAGACCCAATAATGATTCGCAAGTTCTGTCAATTTTTATTGATTTGCGTGCCATTTATCCCACCAACTACTGTTCATTCCTTGGTGTCGAACTTGACTCATGCTTAAAATTTAACTTTCATATTCATGAACTACAAAGAAAAACTTCACACGAGATTAGAATTCTAATCGAAGGTAGGTGTTATTTGGTTTACATACTCTGCTTACTCTATATTACGCATTCATCCATAGTTACCTAAACTACTGCATACCTTCCTGAGGTCAAACCTATCACACTCATTAGTCATCTTACGACATGTCCAAAATAAAGTCATCCATACTACTACTAAGACTAATTGCCGATCACATGTTACAGAACTGTACCGCGATCTTAATATACTCTGCATCAGTAATCTCGAGAAATTCAATATTTATATATTCGCATATCGAGCAATTAAAAACCATCCCTTTCTTAAATTTGTTTTCATGTCCAAGAACTTACCAATACAAATCACACACGTTTTTTTTTTTTCTCAACAACAATTTTTTGTACTTCCAGAAGTCCGCTCTAACTAGGGTACCCAAAGAGTTGGTTTTGTTTTAATTAAATCGTGTAATTATTTGCCTCATAATATTAAAGCTGCTGTTTTCGTGTCATCATTTGAACCTTTGCTTCGTTATTTTATTGTTAACCCATAGAATATGGCAAATGAAATAACCTGTCCTTTATCGTTTTTTTACTAAATAATGACTATGTACTCATTCACTAGAATTGTTTAATTAATGAAATAACTGTAGTTGCTTAATTATTTTTAATATTTCTGTTACTGCTCTATTTTATTGTAGTTGATTTTTATTACTATTTTTGCTTTTAAGTGGTTCTTCATGTTATGTAACATATCATAGGAGGTCTCCGTACAGTGTATTTTAATACGAAACCACCTTGTGTACAATATCATGCCCAACTTTGGTTTTTGTCAGAATAAACTACGAACTTCAAAGAGCTACCGCGCAAATTTAATGCATGAGGACTACTCTTGCGGCCACAAAGCGTCTGCATACGCTCAAAACATGATACAACTCATCGCGCTCTTGCTCACGCTACACAGTCGTGATCGCATCAGTCGCAGTTTATGCCAAAAGTAGGTTGTGTAGGTGATGTTTAACCGAACATGGTGTGGATATATACGGTAACGTCTTCAAAGGTGGACCGCAGCTCTGCTATCTTATTATGAGACTCTACGGCCTGTTTTTGGCTGCCCCTTTGTGTATTTAATTACTGTACAACTATCTCAATGATTCCGCTATAAATGTGATTTCATTAAATGCCTCGGTGCTGAAACGTTCGTTGCTTTTATTATTATAAGGTTATGTGCTTCATAACGCTTTTCTACATTGTTATAACAATCAAATGTGCAAAAAGTCGGTCGACAAAAGTTTCCCTCATTTCGAATATTATAAAATAAATAACTCCGCGGCATGTGTAGGCACAGGTTATGAGCAGCATTAGTGACACGTACTTCGCTTTGGGCAAATCGGAGCGGTATGCTCATGGTGACAGAGTGCGATAAAAAGAAGGCAATGCGAACACGTGCAGTGCTACCGTTGCTCTACCAACTCAAATTTTATTTCCAGAAATAAGCTGTTACAAATGCCACCCCTTTACGCTACAAAGATACAGGGGAATTATTTTTATAGCAATACCATAACTGAAGCCCAGTTGCCACCTTTATAAATAAATGACACGAACATAGACACTTTTGGCATCTCTAAATCATCTGCTGCAGCAAGCAGTTAGCGGCGCACAACAACGATGGTATAATCAGTGACAGATAAGGGTGCAGGGTGACGGCGGCTGCTGCGGTTCGAAGATGAGAGCGGCTCAGCAACGAGAATGACCGCAGCGGTCTGATGCCCGCGCTAGCACAAGTGGGGCAACAGCGATGATGCCACTTGATTAAACGGTATCTAAGAAAGGGAAGAGCCCGAATTCTAATTGTGATCTCACCGATTGGCACTCGGAACTTTAGCCCCTTCTCTCTCTTTCTCACTCTCTATATTTTATAGGAAGTTTTGCCTATTCTTCAACATAAAATAATATGGCGTCAGGATAATGCGGTGGCACCTCTACCTGCTATGACAGGCTAGTGCCACACTCGCCAACTTATCAAGCACCAATGTGAAGGAATCAGAACGACGCCAGTGGTAAAATCCGGAGGAAAAGGGGAGTCGGGCCTCCCACTTCCACGACCGGAGGGCGCCTTCTCCGCAAATAATAATATGTTCTTATCGGCACAAAATTACTTTGCACGCGCCTGCGAATGTTCTCCATCCGATACTGCATGAAACGGAAAAACTCTGGCCCACAATATTGTGCCGTCATGAACGCTACACCAGAAATACCATGGGCCGGGAGAGATAGGATTAGCTGGCGCCTTTACAGCTGATCGATAAACCAGCACCCAGATGAACGAATTCAAACGAAGCGAGTGGTAAAAAGGAACACGCAGAATAGGAAATAAAAGGTATAAAAAGCCCATATATCTCCATTTTACCACCGGTAAATCTGTACAAATGGAGCAACATGATGACATCCGCAGCCTACTGTGACGATACGACGTGCACCAGCAACCACTCGGCGCAAACAGCTGGGAACGAAGCATGTGCGGCTTTTTACTTAGTTGAAACGCTGAAGTGCCAGAGCACCCTTAAACACTGTGAGGTGTATCGCTCGCACATAACAGCCTTTTAGCACGCCCAAATAATGACTAAATGCCGTAAGGGTACACTAAGGGTGTTGTACGAACTTGTACAGTGGTTATATAAAATTTGAATAGAAATAAGGTTGCAAAATAGGTTACAAAAAGCACGCAGTTTTTTTTTAGTTCGTGTTCATCACTTTTTTCTCTTTTGCGTTCATGTTTTATCTTAGCCCCATTGGAAGCTACACTACCAGCTTAATAATCCGTACCACGAAAGCCTAATAACGCTTATTTTTGGGCTAGTTTGTGCATGCTTCATTCAACGAAAACGACGCA
Organism: Dermacentor albipictus; assembly: GCF_038994185.2. Taxonomy (NCBI): domain Eukaryota; kingdom Metazoa; phylum Arthropoda; class Arachnida; order Ixodida; family Ixodidae; genus Dermacentor; species Dermacentor albipictus. The sequence continues at coordinate 126,575,595 of NC_091821.1, read as the reverse complement.
ACAGACCAAGGAAGAGACAGGCCGCACTCGCAACTAACTGCATTCCTTGAAAACATCGCAACATGTAGTCAAGCCATATATGCGCAGCAAGGTTTCGCGCATGATACCACCCTAGATGGGTCAACATAAAGCATTTGCTAGTTTAAAGGAAAACCTGCTGCTGTTTTTTTTTTTGCTAATGTGCTACCTAACTGGTCGGGTTACGCACTGATTACGCACTCCACCGCTTATACCGTCGACTAAAGTCAGCTTATGCACTACATCCCCTGTTGCCTGTACGAATTGTTTTGCATGAGCTTCACGCGCACAACCTTTGCCTGGTTCGTGTGGCGGACTAAAGTAAAGCATATCTCATTCGCTTCCAATATATGTTTTCGTTATGTTCGCCAGACGTCAGGGCTGCGCGCCCATCTTAGAGCGATCTGAAGATGTGCGCTATGATTGACCACTATTCGCAATGCGTGGTCTGAAGACATATGCGACGAGAAGGTTTTGCTTATCTCTCTCGCTTAAAGTAAACAGCGCTATATTATGTTTCCATACGTAAAACCCACTGAGTTAAGCTCGCGTTATCTTTCTGTATATTTTACACTTTTTAATATATGTTATTATTCATGGCATCCCGAGTGTTTACATACCGCAGCTTTTTCATATATTGCATCCAGTTAGAGTTTACTCCATGTAAAAGCGAAATGAAATAGCAAAAGTAGATTTTCCAGCCTCCTCTTCAACATACAGCATGCATTACCATGTCCCAAAATACTATTCACGACCAAATTGCACAAAGGATCAGGGAGCCTATTAACCTCCCATAGTCGCTATTTTTTAGTTTAGGCAAAGACTGCCGTGCTCAACACAAACACAGCTTAACTGATATCTAACAATTATTCTCAAGGGGTTCTCAACAAGCATGCAAACACCGCAATATGATAAAAATCATGTTGTAGGATTGTATTTACGAGTATTAAATCTATCTTAGTAGTCACGGACAAGAAAGGCCAAGGCACATGCTGTAGAAATAGGCCTCAGCTTCTACGGAAAGAAGGTAAATATTCCGAAAGCGGGGCCACATATATCCTTGGACTGAGATGAGTATATTTCATTTTATTTCATTTTATTTCCTTAAAGACCCCGTAGTAGGGGTATTACATAAGGTGTGGGAATAGAAGATATACAAGCAAGCGTTATAATGCATTCAATTCTTTAATATTTCGGTAGTTGCGCTTAGAACTTGACTGCACTATAATACCACAATAGATACGTTGGCTGCGAGAGAGAAAGAAAGCTTTTTATTGATTTACGGCTACGAGAAAATTAACTTTGTTCACGGCTCATGTGCTTACCAAGCTTCGGTGGAAGATATGACACTGTGATAACTGAAATCCGTTAGGTCAGCGATAGCTGGCTGATTCAGCAGAATGTGTCTGTCGTCATTTAAGAAATGTGTATTTAATTTTCCTACGAAATAAGTTAATGATAAAGTGAGAAGACACAATGAAGTTGTCTTTTCCCATTATGCTCGGCCAAACTGGAGCCCCATACAGTAAAAGCTGGGCTAGTTCCTAACTGAACCTTGCATGAACTTACGGAAAGAAACAAAACGCCAGAAATGGAAAATGCTAGAAAATTCAGCGAACACGCCAAATGAAATTTCCACAGAAGTATAAATGCATATACAATGTAGTAACTACACCAATTATATATTTTAGCTGCTCACGACAGAAAAATTGGTAGTCGACCTTCGAGTCAATCTTTCTTGCGAGCTTTATCATTCACGACCCGCACTATATCTCGGTTGTCACCAGGACGCGCACTTGAGTGTGCCTCCAGCGGAGCTTTTGTTTAAAGCAAAATGTAATGTGCCCTTTGGCGCCATCATTTATCGTGCGAGACTTGTGATGGAGATTGAAGCGTTCGTCGGCGCCCCAAAAGAGGTCACGCAGCGCTTAACTTCTCAGCGCCCTTTGGTCGCGCCGAAGGAGAGGCGCCTCAAAACATTTCTTGCGCAGAACGTTGAAATCTGAAAAGTTCCTTTCGGTTGACCTTCTAATGATGTTTAATGGTACTTCGCTAACTTACCCAGGTGGTGGAAAAATCACTTTATCAATGTGTCCATTCACGTTTATTTTTGGCAGTGTCTTCTAACAATACAAAGAAGCTGGTATAGCATATTACTAGGGTCACTCGTCATACGTAACGCTGTGCCGATGGATATTACGCGTGTATTTTTTTTATTATTACACTCCAACCGCCCCTGCTAGCAACTGATCGACGTCCTAGTATGAAACGTCATTCAGGCGCAAGCCTGATGCCCATCTCAATAAAGCTTTGGTTTCAGTTTATTGATAAATATCACATTACGAAAACTACATGAAAATAGTTATCAAAGGAGCTCCCGAAGTAAAAACTTGTCGGGGGTACCTCCTGTAAATCTAGTATGCGATATTATTAACAAAAACACAGGAGACTTGCAAAATACAAAGGAAATAATTTACAGTGATTTCAGACATTTTATACAAAAAAAGAATTTAGACAATTATCCATTTTTAGACATTCTACAGATTGCAAAAGAACAAAAACTGACAAGTTTACAATAAAAAGTGCTACGCAATGTAAGACACAATGTATGTTGTTTAAACTAACAAGTAAAATTAACTTGAAAGAATTATAAGATGGAGATAGTTGGTTACATGACATGATGCTAGTTGAAAGCGATTTCCAAAGGGGGGTTGGCGGAGTATATGGCGATGAACTTTCCGTGATTAGTATTTATTCTGGGTAAAAATAGGTTACCTTGTGAAAAATCTCTTGATATTTGTGTTTGTTAGGGGTGCTGTGTTGAAGCTGTTCATGGACAGGTTCATGTTGCGTACTTTGAGCATCAGTGAAGCCAATGCAGCAGACGTTCAAGCCAAGTTTGAACGCTTTGCTTACTGTAGATATAAAGGAAGAATGGCGGTATCTATTGATTTAACCATATTATAATATATAGTTCGTGGAGAACTTTTCAAAATGGGTCTTTTGATATTTGCGCATAAGCTAATGTGAATTTGTAATTTTTTTAACTTCTTCACACACAAAAGAGGATGTGATAAAACTAAATATATTTATTACGAATGAAAGCAAGATAGATATGGAGCGACACTTAAAGATATACAATGAATGTTTGAAGAAAACTGAAGTTATCTGAGGTTGGTAATACATCGCACCACTATGCTGTAACTGTTTCCTGAGTTCAGTATGGAGAAAGAAAAGCGCTACAACGACACGGACTAAAAGAAGAACATGTATGACGGACAGGCGCTAACTTCCAACTAGTCCGACTAAAAGTTCCAACTTTTAGTCCACGTCTTTCTAGCGCTGTTTTTTTTTTTCAAGTATGTTAAACCAACTCGCGCACATCAAGCTTCTGCTGCTCAGTATATATGGAACTATTCAAGTGAAATTTTATTTTCCCTCAAAGAAGCAGCACTGCGATTCCTACGCGCTCAGCATTATGTCCATGATCAATCGCTTTATCAGCATCTTTCGTGCCGCCGTTAAACAGGTACAATTTGCAGAAAATTTTCTTACACAGCATCTATAGTGTAGAACTACAGAGTATAAAGCTTCGTGCCAATCTAGATACAGCAGCCAGTACGTCTGCTTGACAGTTAAAAATAAAAAGTCGTGGGTGCGTACTTAGCTCCATCAACTGGGTTTGACATCAAAAGACTAGAAAGCACTCTAAAAGCATATCTTAGTTCTTGTGTTTTTCCCGGAAACTTGAACGCACAGCACACCATCTGGGGTAGCATAAGTGTCACTGGAACGGGACGACAACTGGCTTCATTTGTCTCCGAGCATGGACTCTTTCTGTTGAATGACGGAAGTATTGTGTTTTTAGGGGGCTCAGCCTATAGCAGCTGCTTGGACTTGACCTTTCTATCACACCGCCTCGCCAAGCGCGTGAAGATGTTTCTGGAGATTGAGATACACGGGACCGATCATATATCCTCACTTGCCTTGAGATAAAAGGCATGTCTAACGCACTTGCGCCTAAGGCAAACCGGCGAATAAATTAGACTGCATGCGTTTAAAGCCTGCCAGAATACGCTTGTCACGATGGTATCTCCACTAAACTTGAAGAAGCTATTAAAATAGCAATGCCAACGACCATATACACGCTAACGTGCTCTCCTAGGTACTCTAATTCAGACCTGCGCAGTTGAAACGACTTCGTGCGACTCACGTTCGTACCGAAAGATGTCGAACAAAGTTTGTTCATGCTCGAAGTTCACCACTACACTTACAAAAAAAGAAAGAAAAAGAAAGCGGTATAGCTTCATATTGATAAACTGAAACTCGGCATTCGATGCAATTTTATCAGTCCTTTCATCCCACAAAGACTCTCTCAAATACGAAGAGCCACGCAAGGCCTACGTTCAGTTCAAGAACAATGCTTTCCATTAAAAGCCCTGGTACTCTTTACACGCAGCCAAGATATCTAAGCAGTGGAAGATTTCTGTGCTAGCACTATTAAATAAAGGTCGCGTCAGTTACTAACCAAACGCTGATAACTGTTTTTCAAAGTTACGTAACATTCTAGTAAAATCAGTAACAGCGCCGGTAGTTGCATTTACTGCACGAGAGATGTGGTGCAGAAGATTTGCACTGATGGTTCAAGAACCACAGACAGTAATAGCACCGGCACAGTGGCATTTGCTACCCAAATAAGTCAGTGGGGCTTCTTGGGCACTTCCATTGCGAAGAAATATCTAGGTGTAAAAGTGTATCGTGAAAATTTAGGCGAAGGAAAGAAGAAAAAGATGAGGACTACATTGCCACACAGTTTAGGGATATTTATCTATACATTGAAATAAGACAACCACTGCACAGCATAACAGACTACGCGTGAGACCTTTCACTAACTATAATTTGTGAAACCTAGGAACTGCTTATATTATTAAAAGCAGCACTTACTAAGTCTGACTTTTCGAAGGTAGCAAACAGCTAGTGAAGAGACAGTAATAGGCGGCAATTTAGTAACTCCACCTTTATTACACTCTTGTCTAAATTTTTTTCTGTATTATTGTGGTCCAGTCAGCGTACACAGATTCGCTTACTTTCAACTGCCTTCCGCACTTACGAGATTCATGTATGATTCTTCTTTTCACCATTAAAAAGCGTGATGTGTGCCTTGCCTTGTGTGATCTGTGGCCATCGCCTGGCCTAAATGACATATCGCGCCATATTTGGATCACCTTAATGATTGGACAGGAAGTGCGCTGCTGCATATCTTCGACTAATGCCTGCAGGATGGTCCATTAAGAATGAAGGACCGCTTGGGGCCACTAATAACACGTGGCGACTCTCTAGAGCTCACATCATACCACTCAGTCACTCTGGGTAGTTCCGTAGGGAACGTGATGGAACGAATAATCTCTGTGGCACTTGAGTGGTACCCGGAGCGTTAGGAAGTTTACCCAGACGCTACAGCTGGTTTTCGATAATGCCACCATTGCTCTATTCACAACGTTATTGATCTGGCTACTTACGTTCAACATGGAAAGACAAATAGAGAGAGGGAGAGTGAGAGAGCTAAACGGAACGCGAAAGACGGAGAAGTTAACCGGAATATTCACTCTGTCGCCCTGTAATGGGGAAAGAGCAAGCAGAGACAAAAAGATACAAAAATGAACCCACGGATGCATATATTACTACCACATAAAGTCAACAACAGGCAATGACGCCAAGGAAAGCCTATATAGGGGTAATTAGCTGTGGTTAAAATTGAATTTTATAAGATAATGAACAAAACAGGAAATGAAACCGGACAAAAAGATAACCTGTTGCCGGTGGTACACGTACCCCCCCCCCCCATTACCCATCCGTTGCACTAGCAATTGTGCTATGGCGATGGCCATCTGTCTACGCCATAACTTCGGTATGTGTACTAGACAGAGCCCTGGGAATGTCCACCAGCGTCATTTAGGGCCATATAGCGGGCGGCTGTGGAACATTCGTTTTTTGCCCGATTGCATCCCATAATCCGTGAACTTGACAGCAAGCGCATAAGCCCTCGTTAGCCGCCTAGGCTGCCAGATTTGAGACCCTCGCTATGATTCAACAAGCAGAACGGAAACAGAGGGGCTCGATTTTTATTAATCGGAACCATGCATATAAAAAACCAACAGGCGATGAAGCCAAGGAAAGCATAGGTGTAATTAGCATTGGCTCAAATAGAAATGTAGGAAATAATGAGGAAAGCAGAAGACGAAAGTTGACGAAAAGATGAATTGTTGCCTGTGGCAGACACATACCCAAACATGCACGTCTACACACATAAAAGAACATGGAAGGGTCAGAATCGTTCAATTAAGTCGCTTGATCGGAGGAACTTCAGTAAGGCTTTCATGGCCTTCTGGTGCGAAGACGGTTATTCATTTTAAAAGACGAATAACTATTACCTATGAGTATGCTCCTTGATTAAAATAATTATATGAAAATATTGTTCATGGCTCCATACACGAGGCTATAGAATCAGTTGGCCTTGGCGGCAGAGTGTTTCACTGGACCTGCAGTTACTTCTATATACGGTCTTTCTTTGTGATCACCAAAGAAGGCCTAACTTCTCACGCTCCATGGAGTATCCCAGGGTGTTGTCTTGAGCCTCACGCAAGCCAAATGCAGTGACGTTATCAGTGTACGCCAATTATATGTGCGTCAGGGCATCTGTCGTGACACGGTCTCTGGTGCTTAAGAGGCTCAGCGAACAAGGCCTCAAGATCTCGCCAGAAAAATGTGCTCTGTGACGACTGCGGTAGCGAAGAAACTGCCGAACATGTTTTTTATTTGTCCTCGTTACAGCGCACTCAAGCGATCTCTCGCGATCGCATTGTTCCTTCTCGACAGCCGCCTGCTTTTCGCGCAGACAATCCTAGCGGCATACCGACCCACATGGTCGTTATACCAGAAGTCGGTCTAAGCATAACTGATTCATTTAGGCTCGAGTAGCCTACTGCAAGGATAATGATGGGTTCCCCATTTCCTACTTTCTTTAGCATGTCTGCTTTGTTTCGCTGCTATTCTTTCCGTCTTTCTTTCCTCCCTTGCTCTTCAGTGCAGAGCAGCAAGCCAAAAGGCTCACTTCTGGCTAAACTGCTTGCCTTTCCCATCTCAATTCTCTCTCTCTCACTCACTGGCCACGAGAATGACAGACAGTGCCTCGTGCACCTGTTGCGATTGCAACAACATCATGGTACATTTCCTCATCTACCGGCATGCTTTTGGACGACGAAAAACAGGGTTTGCGTGCTGCTTCGAGCTGACTGGACGACGTAGTGTTCAGAGAAAAAATCTTGGCACGACGGGCTCGACCACCATCCGTACAGAAGGCAACCAAAGCACTGCTGTGCTTTTTAAAATTTCGCTGAGCTCTACGACCAAATTTTTCTGCGTGACGAACGATGTTGTGTTTGCGTGCTCATCACTTTTTATCCCTTTCCTTTTACCTTATCTTTTTTTTTTTCCTGCTTTCTCTGTGTAGGGTATCAAACCAGGCATAACCAGGTAATCTCCTTCCATTTCTTTTAGCTCTCTCTCTCTTCATTTATAGGCATGAGACATTGATCATAAAAAGAAACTACCACGCAGTAAAAAAAAGAAAAAGACTTGACATCACGCTTATCTGTGATACACCCGTTTTTCAATAGATCCAAAGAGCATACTTTTGTCCACCAGTTTTGCTCTCCCGCAATGGCAGGTGATAGACAAAATATCTACCTGCACCGCTGTCGGTCGCTGTCGCAGAATTCTCGCAGCAGTGCAGTTAAAATGGCATAGAGGTTGAACGGGTTAAAGTCTTCGTAAAACGGCATTGTAAACTCCAAGCGCACGAGCGATGCATGAGTGGCACGTTATGCGCTACGCATAGTAATAAGCACAAAACATTTCAAGCCGTGCGCAGTGCACAACTTGCGAACATAAGATTTTGGGGTATCTTACAGCGGGGCGCACCGACGACAGCATATGACCTTGCCACGGTGCACCTCAGCGTTATAACGCCTACGATCCTTCCCACACGTTTGATCAATAACGGCGTGGCAGCCCGCCATTTTCCACCCGCCTCTGTGCAGAGTCACGTCAACCCGAATGTAAAACTTTCGCACGATGAAGCCACTTTTCTTTGGCACGCAACCGCCGTCTCCTGTCGCGCAGCTCTGTCGTCGACGGGTCGATCGCGTCCATGGGCTTCTCTTCGATGCCAGAAGTCGTAACACGCTCTGAGCGTCGACTATCAAAAATCGATGTGCGCCTCTGCGACGCCGCTGAAACTCTCTGCCGCTCAGGAGGTGACGTATCAAGGTTGAAGATCCAGGACGCCAAGACATCTCTCTGCCAGGTCGAACTTCGGAGGTACCCTTTTCTTTGTGCGTGACATCATCACAAATTTCGAGCGACGCATCACTGTGCTAAACTTTACTGAACGTTTATTTACGTATCATTAAGATTCCAAGCAAAATAGATATATCACCTTAGAGCTTCGACTGAGCCTAAATAATGGGGAGGTTTTCATACCGTGCTTCCTTAAATTCTATTACAGGGGACTTTGTGCCTGTATATCAACGCCTGTATATCAATGCTGCATCGAAACAAAAAATTCGAAATAGAAAAACCAGGAAGTTAACGTTCAATCAGAAAGTTCGATGCAGGTTTCGTCCCCGCCAGGAACGTCTTGGGGAAAGGAAAGATGTGCAAGCCTGCGCACATCTCAGTGCACCTTCCCCGAACTTGCTGCCATGCTTGACAGAAGACAAAAAAATTATTTGATAATAGATAAGGCAACGCACTGCTGTTCGAAAGCAGATAAGAATGTTTCAGAGTGCGAAGTACAAAATTATTGGCGAAATTTTCCGGATAGCGACTATTTATTCGGGTGTGTGCAAATAGCACTGAAACCATCAGCATGATTTTTTAGAATATCTGTGTACCAATTCATCGTAATTAAATGAAATCATATAGTTACTCTGCCCGAGGTCATGGGTATTCAAATAATATGTGAGATGTAAATGAACCTTCGGCGATAAATATTTAAAAAAACAGATCTGGATGGTTAGCAGTGCAACTGGAGAGAAAATACAGAAGATAAACAACATTACCTTCTAGAAAAATAATATAACTGAGGTTTCAGTGGCTTACAAACACAAATCACGGATCTTAAAGGTGAGAATAAAGAAACGCATAAGGAAGATGTAAACAACGAGCTTGGTGATCCTAGTTGACACTCGTTTTCGAAACATACTTGTACACGTTACAGTAAAAAAGTAACCGATACCATTTACTTCATTCAAAAAGAGTAATATATTACAATGACCGCTTACAGCCCTCCGAAAGCAGCTGAGCAATTACTAAAATGTAATGAATTATATAATACTTTCCTCGCTACCTTTATTATTATTGCACAAATACAGAAGAAGAATCGCCTCGCACTTTGCATGCGTGCTCTGCAGTCATTCATACGTTGTTTATCTTCACTAAAAATTGCTTTTCAAAATTTTCGTTGGTCATCTTACCTCGCTTCGTCGCGAAGACGCCGGCAACGAAACTAAAACTCGCTAGATGTACGCGCTCTAGGGAAGGGCGAGGTTGTAACGCACCAACATCTTGCGCACAAACTCGCGGTTACTCCTGTCTGTGTTCTCTATAAAGCGCAATGCTTCATTGTTGCTGGGGCTTGGAGAAAGCGCATACCCGATAGGGCACATGAAAAGCTAAATATTGTCCACAGTTTATTTCCTGGCATATGAAGTGACCAACACCACCGAGGTACAGCACAGCCTGTTCAAATCATCGGCCAAAGTCTCGCCGAGCGTGAAGATGAGGAAACAGATATTCTGCGCCAGGGGGGGTTTGCCTGTCTGAACAACCCCATCCACGAAGTTACTGCGTGGCACAGTCGCGGGCATTCTAGTGCAGTTTCCGCAAAGTTAACGTGCTCGAAGATGCGTCGCCTGTAATAGCTTGTCTCGTCAATAAAGTAGCTGGTTACATGTATTTGGTTACGGAAAAAATTAAATAAATTACTGCAAGCATTACCGAGTACAATTCAATTGATAATTTACAGAGCCTCCAAATTACTGACAGTGTACTTGTTTATCGGGTGACCGCGTTTCATCGTCTAACAAATGTTATCGCTCAGCGCAGGACGCGCCTGCATGTACTGGAAGTTTCACGAATGTTATCGATGGTTCCATCCGCAGTCTGCTGTCATCGAACCTTGTATAATCAGAATGCATGTATGTGCGACGCGAATGGTGTTGAACTTTCTGGGAGACACGCGGACACCAGCGGTTACTGTGGAACCTTCAATGACTGACGTATAAAAGCCGACGCGCTTGACCTGCTGAGCAGATTTCGACGATCGCCGACCGTGTTCGCCGCTATTGCCGTGCTCTGAGTGTAACTTGCTTTTGTGGGTACACGTTCGCCCAATAAAAAAGCAAGACAAGCCCAAGGAGCTCAACTGCCTACCACCCACAGACGAATGGTTTTACGGAGCGACTGAACAAGACCCTCACCGACATGCTAGCAATGTACGTCGACGTCGAATACAAGACTTGGGATGCCGTCCTGCAGTACGTAACCTTCGCTTGTAACACGGCGGTGCAAGAAACAATTCAGATCACTCCGTTCAAACTGGTTTACGGAAGGAACCCTACGACAACTCTCGACGCCATGCTGCAGCACGTCATCGACGACGAGAATATCGACGTCGCCGCCTATCTCCAGTGCGCCGAAGAAGCCTCACAGCTCGCCCGCCTGCGCATCAAGAACCTTCAGAGGACCCACAGCCGCCACAACAATCTTCGACGACGATATCTGGAATACGAGCCTGGCGACTGTGTTTGGATTTGGACCCCGATGCTCCGACGGGGACTTAGTGAGAAGCTTTTACGTCGCTATTTCGGGCCCTACAAGATCAGCCGATGTATTGGCGCGCTGGATTATGAGGTCGTGCCACACGGCATTTCCCAATCGCAGCGTCGCCGCTCACAGCCTGAAGTAGTTCATGTTGGGCGACTTAAGCCGTCCTACCAGCGCTAACGAACTTTGGGACTTTGCACAGCTGAATCTTGAACTTTCTTTTGGACTTTGTTCCTTTTGGACTTTGTTTCGTTTGGACTTTGTTTCGTTTGGACTTTGTTTCTTTCGACTTTGTTTCGTTACTTTTCCTTTGTGTTTACTTTTTTGGCTCCCCTTTTATGTTTGTAGCATCGGGACGATGCTTCTTGAGAAGAGGGTATTGATGCGTGTACTTGATTATCGGGTGACCGCGTTTCATCGTCTACCAAATGTTAACGCTCTGCACAGGGCGTGCCTGCATGTATCGGAAATTTTTGGAATCTTATTGATGGTTCTATCCGCTGTCTGTTGTCACCTAACCTTGTGTAATATTACGGGATATATTCGAGACGCAAATGGTGTAGAACTTCCTGGAAGACACGCAGACATCAGCGATTACCCTGGAACCTTCGATGACTGACGTATAAAAGCCGACGCGCTTGACCCGCTGATCAGAGTTCGACGATCGCAGACCGTGTTCGCCCCTATTGGTGTGCTTTGAATGTAACTTGCGTTTGTGGCCGCAGGTTCACCCAATAAAAAGTTGGTTTCGTCATGCGCAGTTTTACCGCTGTATTATTCACCGTCACTACTACGTGACAATTTGTAATTGAATAAAAGTAATTGATTATACCCTTTAGTCCTTTCTTCGAGGCAACTAATGCTACATAGAAGCTGCATGACATTGTACTGCTTTAATAATATTTGGGGTTTTACGTGCCAAAACCACTTTCTGATTATGAGGCACGCCGTAGTGGAGGACTCCGGAAATTTTGACCACCTGGGGTTCTTTAACGTGCACCTAAATCTAAGCACACGGGTGTTTTCGCATATCGCCCCCATCGAAATGCGGCCGCCGTGGCCGAGATTCGATCCCGCGGCCTCGTGCTCAGCAGCCCAACACCATAGCCACTGAGCAACCACGGCGGGTATTGTACTGCTTTCGTGACCGGCCCAAGTTGAAGGTGTTTCGCTTCCTTGGCGCAGTGCAATTACGTTGTCATTTTAACGTACTCAACATGGCATAGACGCAGGCACATACGATTCTATAACACGTGGTTGCAGTTGATGGCACAGACCATTTTTCTCTCGTTACGCCCGTCTGGTGCTTATGTATAAACGAACAATCGGCATGTCATAGGAGGAAAATTAATTAAATTAAATTATGGGTTTTTACGTGCCCAAACCACTTTCTGATTATGAGGCATGCCGTAGTGGAGGACTCCTGAAATTTGGACCTCCTGGGGTTTTTTAACGTGCACCTACATCTAAGTACACGGGTGTTCTCGCATTTTGCCCCCATCCGAAAGCGGCCGCCATGGCCGGGATTCGATTCCACGACGTCGTGCTCAGCAGCCCAACACCATAGTCACTGAGCAACCATGGCGGGTGTCATAGGAGGAGGAAACGAAGAAAGAAAAAGTAGCGAAGTGAAGCAGATGCACGTATACGGTTTGCTATTTCACGCTGGAGAAAGGGAGATAAGGGGTCATAAATTCCCGTCAAAAAACTAGAACTGCAATCATACCGTCGCCGTCATACGATCGCCGTCCTTTTCGTCTTCTTGTCGCTGTCATCATATACTCAGACGTAACGCACGCAAATACGTGTGCGCCTTAAAAAACACGTTGGTCCACCTGGTAACGCTTTGCGCAACCGCAAACTATGCTGAATAGCCAGCGACCTGCAAAATCGATTCCTGCAGTGCCCGAGATCTGCTTAACTTTTCTATTTTTTATTGTTGTCGGTGTTGCTTTTCAGCAGGGAAAGGTACGAACCAAGCGCAATGCTGGTGAGCCTGAAGGCTCCATTCATAACGTCCTCTCTCTGCCTCTGTGAACACAAGTTTGCGCCGCGGAGCCATGTTGCGGCGATCATCCGGGGAGAGAACGCGAAGCCTATGTAGGAATAGCCACTCAGTGCTTATCGCACATTAAAGAAAGTAAAGAAACACCTGTCACAAGCGATAAGCAGCAAAGGAGAAACACCCAGGGTGCCTAAGCAAGCATGCATTTTCTTCTCAACGATTGCCAGTGGTCAAACTTTGGTACATCGGAAGGAAGGGCCCTACGACAGCCAACGGTGGCTGTCGCACGTGCGATATAAGACATGACGATGACGAATTGACCACGAACGGCAGGACGAGAATGGCTGGAAGGTTTGCAGGCTCGTTTCCTATCCATCGCGAATGCAATGCCCTTCTTTGACGCGTGGAGCAAGGTTTATTGGGCTTGACAGGTGAGGCATTTAGTGCCTTATCCGCAAGACGTGAGCCTCTAGAAGTGAACATGCAAGTAAAAAAAAAAACTATCCACAACATAAGACAAAAAAACTCCAGTGCGGAATTACTCACTTAATATGCGTGAGTACAGGGGCACAAGTCAAAAAAAGCGAACTACCGATTTCTCGAAACAGGCTGTTTAGTTGTCTTTATTTTTCCCCTCTTGTGCGTAACGCTTTGAAGTCGGCAACAAAGAATATGTCGATACCTTCGGAGCGAGCAAGAGAGAAATCACAACAAAATGCATGGAAGACATGTTGAGTAGCAAAAAAGCCCCTCATTTGCTGCTCTATAGAGGCTGATACAATAGGGAACAGAGTAGTCAGACAAAAGAGGAAGAAAAAAAATAGAAAGATGTGGGCGTCATGGTTCCTGCGCAACAACCTTGACCGTATATGTAGTGGTATCACTAGGGAGATGATATTTCTTCTTTCAATGTGTCCACTATTAACTAGGCATTGCGGTATAGCTAATGGCTATAATATGTGTAGACTGCAAGGTACAATTGAAGTTCAACAAAGACTGGTGCTTCACGAACTTCCTTTACAGAAATCAAGCATGAAGTCTGCATTACGAAAGAAAAATTATCTTGGCATGCCGTGCAATGCGTATGAGAAGTAGTCCGTTGTGTTGTAGGCATGTACATTAAGTGAACGGATATGCAACCGGAGCCGGCACGGAATTTTGTGAACTGATAACATTCGAAAACCCTAGTGCACAGGCTGGGATCACTTGACAACGAGCAGTAGAAGTTCGAGAGCATTGTAGTTGAATTAGCTGGTTGAAATCATTTGTGTTATCACGATGATGAGTAGGAGGAGAGTGGCGATGGTGGATCCAGTTTGTATAAGCCTACATCACTCTGTGACACCCCTCGACACAGAGCCTCGGTTGTGTTTACGAGAAGTTTGTGAATCCATTTTCAAGAGCACTTTTGGCGGCGCCTCTTGAGCAGCGTCGCAGTTTAATGCGTCCCTGGTGACAACTGCCATAAACCGTGCTTTTGACTTCATTGCTCCAGTTTTGTATTTCACTCCGCATCCAATGCACTACTTGGCGTATTACCTTGTCTGAAAACAAAGCAGTGGCCGATCGATACTTGTGTCTTTGTGTGTCTTTCTGTCTCCTTCAGATCATTTGCGCTGCTTCGCAATTACACGTACGTCATAGTTCACCTGTGTTTTGTAGAGGGTCGCCGGTGTGTGCAGTACTACAGATCTCTTTTTTGCTGCATTTTTTTCCCACATACATGCAGCCATGTTTAAACAAACAGCATCTGCGAGATGCGACAGACAACGCAGGCCGTGGGATGCATGGCTGTTACATTTCATTAAAAAGTAACTGTAAGGTAATTATCTCAAGAAATGATCTAGGATATTCTGGCTACGGTAGTGACAAAGATTAGTGCTCTTGTTAGCCAGTTGCTCGATTGGTGCGGCAAGCTTGAGATACTGGAGCGCAGTAACTTTCTCTCTTCTCTCTCTGAACTTTCTTTTACAGCGAAAGCGTCCGGCAACAGAAACGGACTTAGAAATTTCTAACAAACCCATACGGGTGCAGTGCAGCAGCGCAGATGTCTAAATGCTGAGCAGATTACAGTGCTCGCCGTGAACAATAACGTGACGTCAATGTTATCACAGTATATAAGCTGGAGAGGCATCGGCGCTAAACACAGCTGCGATATCGATGGGGTGGACACGTATAGTTCGTACACCCGAAGAACAACATGCGCATGAGGAGCGCTGGAGGGAACAGCAACGAGAATGTAAATGGTGCCGGCGCGAAAAGAACACCAACGAAGAACGTTTCCGTGATGCTGAACGAAAACGACAATCGCAAGCCCGGGCACCTCCGAACGAGCCACGACACCAGAGTCGCAATGCAAAAATTGACAATCATTCCACTCTGGGAAGACGGAATGGCAGCGAAAGCACTTTGTTTTTCGTTTGAGAGCTTTGACAGTCGTTAGCTTTCGCTGACATTCCATCTTCACAGAGTGGAATGGTTGTCTTTTTTTTTTTCTTGGGTGACAGAGTGGAGCGTGTCCGAGGGTATTGGTATGTTATGCACACGCGGAAGATCAGGCGAGCATTTTGGCGTAAGAAGAAAGATGGGCATGCCTACATTTCTCCGTGTACTCCTCATGGAGTCACGCCGATTCATTGTACGCTTTGCGAGCCCCAGGGCTCGGGCTTTAGGGAGGCAAAATCCGAAACCCCGACAGGAGGCGCGTGCAGCTATCCCAGTTTTCCAACGCCTTTCTTCTTCGGCTGTGCTCGCACTCGGCGAGAAGCGAAATACGATGGGGGCCACAACACTTTTTGTTACATGTTGGCTTTTTTTGTCTAGAAATCCCACGACTGAATCCGGAAGCCGTCGGGTACACATAGAGGAATACAAATCACGTTAGCCGGGCGGACTGGGTTTTCTTTTCTGCACCCGTTTTTGTATCGCTCGGAGGAAGTTCCCCGGAACGAGACGGGTGTTTGCCGAAAGTGTTCAATCGACCGCTTCTGCGGCCAAATAAACTGTTTCAAGTGAAGGTTTCAAAGCACTGCTCTCACTGTTGCCGGACACTTCGTTACTACTGCTCGAATCACCCCTGCCTCGCGCGACCTTTCCTTTTTTCGTTTCTTCCGATACACAAATTTTGAAGAAGCACAGAGAATACTAATTTACGTTGCACTTACATTGGATTTAGTAACGTGTCCTTAAACGTTTGCGATTTATTGTTTTTGGTTGATCATATGTGAACATATCGGTGCTAACCGCGATGCTACATGGCAAACCTTTCTGTGCATATATAGTCCATGTTCGGTGCAAATAAAACCAGTTGTTAGAGAGCGCTTGTGTTGTGGGTTGTGTTTCTTTGTCTCCGTCCCAGTCGCTCTGCGCCTTTTGAATTCACCATGATTCTAGAAAGGCTTTCAGCTTAAAAGGTTAGCGCATTCGTCGTTTCTCCGTTTTACAGCGAAGCTGGATACCTCTACCGCCCAAGGAAATATTCGTGTCGTTGTGGTAAGCAAAAAACTCCCATACGTGGGCCGATCCCGGAGATAGTGCAATGTCGGGCCGACTCACGGCGGAGGTGAAGCGGGCGTTAAGCACTCCCCATACGTGGGCCGAGCCCGAAGGTATTACAATGGTGGCTGACCCGCGACGGAGGTGCAGTTCGCCATTAAGACTCCCACATACACAGCTTCGCTGCTCGTCCTTCTTCACAGAGTAGAAGGACACTGAGATTTTTTGTTCACTAACGCAATACTGTTTATTTCTCAAGATTTGATCACCTGCCAGAACGTTCTTGGATTATTGACCAGCATTTTTGGTAGATCTTAGTGAAATAATGACTGTTCTGCCTCCCGAATGGCTGATAAATATGCACGTTCCACAGCGTAATATTTAGCCCAGACGCATGCGTTTGTCCTGCACTTTGCTGCGCGGTACAAGCGTTTCTTGTTATTTTCAAGTCTCTCTAAGGAATTGGTGGACCATGGCTTCTAAAGCTACGTTCAAAACGTTATCTTTGGAATGAACCTCTCTGCTAGATGGTTTATTTTTTCTTTAAACCTTTGCCAATTAGTGTGGATAGTGTGTTTGTTAAAGGATGCCTCGAATGAAATAAAGAAGTCGTACAGATTATCGCGTATAGTCTCGTAGTTGCCTTTGTTAAATAGATGTATCGTCTTTTGGAGTGTTTGGCATGGGATTAGCGCAAAGTCAAAGGAAGGATGGATTACCTTATGGTCGCTAATTTTCTTTAAAAAGGCAATTGACGATAAAATGTCTGGTCGACTTGTTAGTATTAGATCTAATACGTTAGCTGTGCCTTGTGTGACGCCCGTTGGTTCGCATACAAGTTGAGCAATGTTACAATTAAAACAAACATCAAGGACATTTCTTACTTTTGTCTGATTTACTAAAGAGGGAGCTAAATTGTGCCAATCAATATCTCGAAAGTTAAAGTCTCCGAAGAGGAGGACATCAGCTTTGTGGTACTGAGAAGTTATTTTACAGAGTATATTGTTATGTTGGCAAGCAAAATCGGTGCCACTAGGGGGGGGGGGGGGGGGGGTCTGTAGCAAACGCCCGAAAGTACCGATTGTGGAGCGGCGTGACAATGAATGAAAAGGATTTCCAGGTCTGACATGACGCTAACAACAGAGCACCATAACTGCTGGCTGACATCTACAAGGATGCCTCCTCCCCGTGTCGCCGTGCGATCCTTCCGAAACACGTCGAAATTCGGTAAATCAGCCAGCACCTCCGAGTGACTCTTCTGTCTAGTCTAGCTCAGCACTGAGCGGTGTCGAAGAGCTTGCTTAAATGGCCCCTCACCTGGCCCCATTGCGAATACCACGCCTGGTATCCTCAAATGTTTGCATGCCCCAACCCGTGTGTCTCGCTGTATCTTAATTGTGTAGCGCTGCTTGTAGGCTCCTGGAACATGGAATGTTTGCATTGCTCATCGTACGCGAAAACTGCTGATTGAAAGTTGCTTTGATATACATTAAAACACGTTGGCGGGCTAGTTGGTTAGCGTCCATAATAGAGTATATAAGCGCGACTGAACGAGGACGTGGAAAAAAAGCAGATACACAGAGACAGCGCTGTCTCTGTGTATCTGTTTCTTTGATATAGAACGATCAAATGCCTCATGGAATGGAGATGGCGGGTAGCACAGAAAAGAAGGTGCAACGTCCCGTTAGTAATGTCCTTTCTATGTCTTCGTAGGAGCACTTGTTGGGTTCTACTAAATATTGCTGACAAATAAACTCGTGTTTTCATTTTAAACAATGCTGAAATAGATTTTTTTCATTAGGTACAAAATTCCTCATTTACATTTACAGAGCATATATTATGTCGGTAAATAGCTTCTAACGCAGGCGACCACATAAACAATATTTTCGACTCAACGGTTCTTACGAAAAAAAAAATGAGCAGATATAAATTGCAAGGTTTCTACTTGTGTAAAAAATGAAGAGCAACCGCTAACATATATCGAAGCGAAATTTCCGTCTGCACGTCAGCTTGCATCAATGGGCCGATGTGCAACTGTCAACAAGTAGTGTCAGTTTCTTACAACACCGCAGAAAAATTTAGTTTCGGGAATAAAACTAGGCTTGCTGGCGGTAAAAAAGTGAAGACAGCGAAGCGACTTCAGCGTTACGGTGCTGTCACTATTAAGGCGAAAGCCTTAACAGGAAGCTTTAGCTAGGGTGCTCCTATCTAAATATAAGTAAAAGTAGAATTCGTTTTTCTCGGCGACCACTGCAGCAAATTCGACGAGGTTTGTTGCATTAAAAAAAAACACAAATGATAGTGACTGTTGGTTTCAAACCTTTTATTTAGATTGTCAATTTTTTATTAAAAATAGGCAAAAATCAAATTTTCAGAAAACGAAGCTATCAGATTTACAAGTCTCTAACTCAGCAAGGAGAAATGATATCATAATTCTGTGGATTGTATATGATAGTACATTTAAATGGGACAAAATGGATATCTGACACATGAATCTAAAAAAATTCAGTAATATGGAAATACAGCTTTTTCGGAGCCCTTGTGCACAACGTAATAAATTCCCGTATGATATAAATTGACATATCGAATTTGTTCGCTTTTAATGATCTAGTGGATGTCGTTTACAGAACGGCGATATCTTTTCTTGATGCAGACCTAATAATTTCTAAACTTTGTGCGTCTATTCTTTACGAGCGTTCCAATTTTTGCAAATTCTTCTAACAAATTAAATCCCTAAATCGAAATTCCGCTTTCGAGTGTCACTAGAATTTAACTTTCCCTCTCAAATGCGACAAATTTCATTACAATCGGTCTAATGGTTATCTCATAAAATCGTCAGCAAGTGGAGAGTGGAGAGGGGAACGAGACAGAAAAAAAATAATCGACCATTCCACTCTGTTAAGGTGGATGACAGGCGAAACTGTTAAGCATACGACACAGAGGTGGCACAGAAATTTGAACTTTGGTACGGACTCATTTAGCGTGATTTTATATACATTCGCGTGAACGACGGGACCGCCGCCCCGAGGAGCCGGAGGAAACCAGACACGCGTGAGGTTTCGAGCGCTTGGAACACCGACAAAGAGAGGGTGGGGCGAGCGCAGACATGACCGGCGTGGGTGAAAGTCAGCTTAATATCTGATGCGGGCTGTATTTGGACCAAACATATTGAACTTATTTTTGCAAGTTAGCGGAGTGCTTGAAGCCTGCTTCACATCCGCCGTGGGTGAGCCCGGTATTGCACTACTTTCGGGATCAGCGCACCGTTTTTGGTCTACGGGCATCGATCCGGGGCAAACTCGTCATATACAGCTTCGCTGTAAAACAGGTGTTGCATTGCTGACGTCACACGGCGGCGGCGGTTGTAGCGACAGTCGACAGCGAAGCGAAGGAGACGGCGACGGAGGACGCTCTCCCGGGGCCTAACGGATGGCGCGGTACGCCGAGGAAGTACGCTACGGTAGAGGACGCTCGTCGAACGAGAAACGAGGTGCCACGTTCGAAGTGGCGGGAGCAAGGCGTTCCACCGTGACTGCTGCTTTCCCCTGCTAGAAGGATGCAACATAACTGTGTTCGGCTTGCGCTAACATCTATAACCCTTAATAGCGACAAGCATGCTGCACCGTTAAGTAGGGCATTAAGTGCTCGCATATGTCGTTGAGGAGGCCAACCTAAAGCGCCACACGTGTCCTTCACACTGTAGCGCCTTATGTTTTGCAAAAGTCTGACCCCTACGATCGTATAACTTAATGCATTGCCAAGTGTGCAACAAGCTTTCGCCTTCACGTGTTGCAGAAGTCTAACATTCTGCCGAATTCGTCCCCATTGTTTGACGCTACAAATGCGCGCCGGCTGCCGACAAATGTTACTAGTGATAATTGTCCTAAATTCCCGTGTTTAGTCGTGCTTTTGTCTTGCCTTCATAGGAATATTTTCTGGGACAAAAACGAGGATGGGATCCTCCTAGTTGGCTCTTATAAGGGCTCGATCTATTAAATGTCTCTTCACTGGCACTAGAGCATGATGTCTCAGTGTTTTTTAAAGAGAAAGTTTCTTATTCCTTTGTCCTTTACAGGATTTGATTTCTTTGTAAACATTATATTGCTGGTTTGTCGCTTACCAAAAGGCGAAAACGAAGGCGAAGTGCCAACATTGCGGTTTCTGCAGAACCTTTCTCTGCCGCTTAGCGATAAGAGATAATTTCCGTATGAGCTCTATGACCAACATATACGTTGCGATGGACCGTAATAGCACGCTTTTTACGCACGTCGCAACGTGTACCTTCGCTGGGCGTCACAGCCAAGGCTTAAAGGCAGCATACCTCGCACAGCACAGCTATTTACTGCAACAGGAAAAAATTCTCGACAGCAATACTCACAAAGGGAGCTCACGGAGATATCCGTAACTTCTTGACTCGACAAACTGTTTCAGTTCCTAAAAAGAGAAAAAAAGAGGCTCAAGTTGCGCCTTGATAATGCTCCACACATTCTTAAGATACCGCACCCCTTAAAATAGAAAGTAAAAATGTATTGGCCAAACGAAGAAAAGCCAATTAACACAAGGGAAGGTCGGATGTAAAGCTATTTAATAGGTGCGTCGGCTGCTTCCGGAAAGAGTACGAGAGAATTGCTTAATTGGGAAGAAACTGACCTTTTAGCTGCGTTATATGGCTTAAAGGAGACTCCACTGCTCCCGGTTATTCGAAAGAAATGGCCGTCGAGGAAAACGTATTTGGCCTTACGTATAAATAAGAGGAGGTAGCGTTCTCCTGCATTACACTAGTGCAAGTGTGTATTTGAAACTACACAGTTCTTTTTTTTTCCTTTTTTTTCTTTTTTTAACACAGCAGAGAGCTAACGACGACTTGAATTGAAAGGCGAAAACAAGCAGGCAGTGCGAAATACGAGGATGGGGAGGAGGAGAAAGTGAAAATGCAAATTGAAAGACCACGAAGGTGGTGGATGACTGCACGTACCCGCAAGGGCTCAACGAAAAAGCAATTCGAACCGCATTTTGTATTCGTTTGTGTCTCAGGCCAACTCGTTTTCTCTTTCTTTCAGTATTTCTCTCTTTCTTCCTTATTTTCCTTCTTCTTTTCTTTCTTTTTCTTGAGCGCGTATACGTGCTTGCGTGCGTGCGAATAGCTATGCAGAAAGGTAATAGAGCCTAAGCATGAAGATGAATTCATTCCAAAACACGTTGTGCAACTTGGACAAGGTGCAACTACCCTCAAATTATTAGCACACAAGTTTATTTTTTGTAACGAATGTAATGCAGGAAAAAAGCAGAATGCAACTGCAAGTACTCTGCAAATTGCGCGACCTAAGTATTCGGAAAAAAAATTGAAAGTGACTGCTAAATGCGCTCATATATAGAAGACGATGAACAAAACTCTGCAGCACAACATTAGCTACGTAAACCTACGTATACTTGGGGCTGGCCGAATATTCGAAGTTTCGAATACGAATCGAATATTGTGCACTAATTATTCATATTCGAGAAAAAAAGAAACTATTCGATATTTTCGAATATTCGAAACAAGCAAAATATTTCGTTACAACCGCTGTTCAAATCTTATTACTGTCTTTGTCTGCTTAACGAAGTATCGCAAACTAGCAGAAGTGACATAACGACTAATGTTTATTAGGCAATGCAGAGACAAAATGAGTAGTGCAAACCTTGTTTTCAGTTTCGTGGTGGAAGCCTACATGTCCGCGTGTTATTTTTGCTTGACGTCTACCGTTTAGGGTTTCTCGCGGTCTAATCAAGCAGCAGTTTTATCTATTACGCTACAGCTAGTGATGCTTTCCTTGCAATGGGCTATTATACGAGTGTTTATACGGCACACAAGTCCTTCAGCAGCTCTTCTTTTTTCAACTTTTGTTGAAATGTCGCCAACCATTTTCTTGGTATTTTTGGAAAGTTTGTCAAACAGCAGCATGCATTCATTGAAAGTTCGTTTGCGACCAGGCTCTAAAAATGTTAAGAGACTATTCATGCAGTTGTTTTAACTACAATTAGTGATATTCTGTTTAAAACTGATCCTTTGTTCCTGATAGCTAGATTTTTTTCGCGCTAGTCAGCACAGCCGTGGTACCTAATTATACCGAAATAACCATTCTTGCTGAAAGTATATGCATTTATGTTTCACTATTCGATATTAGATTCGATATGCGATACTTACTATTCGAGTTCGATTCGTATATGAAAAAGTGGATATTAGATGATCTGTACTAAATGCATAGCCACAATATAAGTAAGGGAGTGCTAATACCGAATAGTAGATAACGAATCGAATATCGAATAGACTAAAAAAGAAAAGCCGAATATTCAACCGAATATATCGAATATAAAAAATCGCAAAATTTATTGCTCACAAACCGTGGGCAATAAATACTGTGCTGCACATGTTCGGGAGTCTCCTACCATTGCATAACAAGAATGTATCAAGCTACCAAAACATAGGTACATAGAAATCAAGATACACGGTATGGTCTACTGTTATTAAAGGGAACACCAAATAAGTATGCCAACACTGATCACAGCTCAGTTCTAGTACGTATATATGATGGTCTGGAAATGCAGTAATCCCAAATCACTGCTTTACAGTAAAACACGTTGTGGGGCTAGTAGGTGCATAGCTTTCAAAAGATGAAGCGGCAACAGTGACAGTACACTAAGAAGGAACAAAGACAGGACAAGGTGCTACTTACAACTATTTATTGAAGTCAAAGGTGGCTGATTACAGAGCCATGGGGAGAGGGGGACGAAAAAAGAGGAACACTGATTATGTGAATGCGCACGCGCGAGAACGCTGAAGATGTATATGAAGGGAATGACGATTAATCAAAATCCAAAACTTGCCTAAAAACATGCTTTCATTTGTGTAAATATTCATAGACGGGGTACTGACACAGCCGTCCCCTCTTTTCTTAATCTTGTGGGCCTCCAACAATTCACGCGCCACAGAATCTTTGCTTTTAAACATGATTGTTCTATCATGAAGCCTTGCCTCCCATACTTGCTTATTCTCATTCCCGCAGACCTTGCCATGAAGCCCCAAGTTTGAACGGTAACCATTTTTCAATTCAAGCCTATGCTCCCGCAGGCGTTCATTAATACATCGGCCAGTTAGGCCGATATACTATTTCCCACACATCAGCGGTGTGCGCTATACGACCCCTTCTTCACACTTTACAAAAGGGTTTGTATGTTTAATAGAACACCCTACTTTCTTAGAGTCATCAGGGCCAATCAGGCGGCACAAAGTAGCAAGTTTCCGGGGCCCGCAAAGAAACCACAGGAATTTTGCAGCATTTCAGGGCGACTTGTTTAACATTATGCGCCACTTTGTGAGAATACGGTATCACCACTGGTTTAGCCTTCGCTTCGATTGTTTGACCTTTTTCATTGCTTCTTTTTTTTTACCTTTTTCAATTACGCCTCTGAAACTGGGCTAAAAATGCAGTTTCGAACAAATGATGAAGCTGAGGAAGGCTGGCTTTCTTTGTTTGATTTTAAGCGCAGTTTCGGATATTACAGTCAACCTGTCTAAGGCTAGAATTTGGTAAAGTGTGTGTCCGAGATGTTGACAAAAAGAATGCACCGGGGCGATCAGTCATACAACTGTTTCCGCGGCCGCGTGATGTTAGCAGTCGCAGCGGTTGTTCTAATAGACAGTTCTAATGTAGCGTTTGTCACCTTACGTACGTTAAACATAAGCACCTTTGCGGAAGGTTACGGTGCGTGTCCTTTGAAGTCTTTTAGTTTACCGTACGGAAACGCAAACGTAAATAATACGTTATAAAACATGGCGCCGTCTGGTTCCTCGTGCCAAACGTATCAAGCCAAGATGATCCATTAGCAACCATCCTGCTGTTGCTATGTGGGCGCGCCTCGTCAGGCCTACGGGCGCCAGAACCGCCGAACGAGCTCATAAAATGGACGCGCTATGCACTCATAACTAACCCTTCATACGAGTTTAGAGAAACCGAAAGTTCATTACAATAGTTACTGGCGATCAAGGCGAGTGAGAGCGTAGCCATCACGAGAATTCACGCTGAAGCGGCAGCCATGGGTGCCGCTATGTTCGACAACGCTATTTCTTAGCGTTCGTAAACAGTGCGAACGTTAAACTCGCCAAACGTTATCAGAGCGCACGTAAACCGCAGAAACCCAATAACGTTCCGAGCATGCGCATTGAGGACGGCGCTATTTCTTTACGTACCTAACGCGTTTACGTTCGGTTGCAAACGCTATTCTAAAACTGTCTAATGCATTTTTTTCTTCGGGCAGGCAAGTGGAGAGAAAGGAACAAGACAGAGGGGGAGAGAAGGAACTGTTATTTGTTACCTCACTCGCGTGTTCGTTGCAGCAAAGGCTGCGAAACGGCGCGTGCACTTGTTCAAGCGCCCTTTCCACCCCTTCCCGCGACGATGGCAAGTGGATTGTATCCTTCCTGTTGGAACGGTTTGGAATTGAGTGCTACACGGACGTCAATGATCGACCATGCGTGACCGGTCGTGTATAGATGTAACTTTTGGTAAGAACGTGTCTAAACTCTCGGACAGCTTTCTGCGGCTATGAAGGGAAAGCTACTGGGGGCGGAGCTTCTGCACAGCGGCTATCGCGCCAAGTAGTCCGCGAGCGTCTGACAGTGTTTTTGGTTGCTCGGAACAGACGCTGCATACGTGCGACAGTTTCGCGTTCACCCAGACGCGGAAGGGAGAAAGAGTATAATAAATGAATTTTTACATTCAGTGGTGGGCTTTGTCTTATTTACCGGTCGCTAATAAGGTGTTTATGTTTTCTCTTCCTCGGCTTAAACTACCGTGGATGAAAACACTGGACACTTTTTAGAAGCGCTCTCATTTGTGCGCGCTTTGCCTCCGTAGCTTTCCCTTCATAGCCACAGAAAGTTGTCCACCACTGGAGATGGTCCACCACTGAACATGTGGGCGCTGCAATCGTTTTGACGCGCAAAAGTTGGATCATGTGATCCCACCTTGCTCCGACGAGGAGAAGCGGGTGGTTGGAATGCGTTTCTTTAACCGCGATTTTCTAGTGTTTTCTCCTTGGAACAGCGTTGTTTTGCACTCACTTCACGTGCGCGGACACCTGGAGACTACAGAAGCTGGGAAAGTGCGCTCAATTTTATCGGCCGCATGGTACTTTACTGCTCCCTGTCGCAGTACGTTGTGTACGCAAAGGAGCAGGGCGTGAGCTTTCACTTTTACCCCAAAGATCAGCAACTTTGCGGCGCATGGCTGATAAAGCTTCGAATGGGTAAGAAACCGAGCTCCTACGCACGTGTTTGCAGGAAGCACTTCCGCGAAGAAGACTTAGGGTACGGACTCGGAGCAAAAATGTTCGGTGAGAAGCAGACGACGCGAGACGATCGCTCACGTGCAATGTTCAGCGATCGAGTGATACGCAATACTTCGACTGTATCGCAATCGGTGATTTTTATGCCGCTGGTGAGCAGTAGGTGATCTACAAGGGCCCGAATGCAGTCACAATGCACCACAACGACTATTCGCTTTCATGCGTTACAGAAATGGATCAGTTCGGTGACCCCAGCACCCACCGGCGGCGCAAGAAGTGCCGGCAACCACGCGCTCCTATGGTATCGTGTTTCAATCGCTGTGCACACTTCGTTAGCCGCAAAACGCAAGCTGCACCTTCCAGCCTGCTAGTGCAATCAAATCCGCAAAGTAATACTGCCGGGTGTCACACGTTGCATTTTCAATCGTGAGCGAGCCCGATATGTACCAAATTTCTCGATCGCGATTGACCCCTTTGTGCAGCTGCGGAAGGGAGTCAATCGTCGAAAAATTCTATCCCGAACTGGCTCGATCGTGATTTAAAATGCACCGTGTGACAACAGTATAATATTCGCGCAATAATAAGCAACAAACAAATAATAAAATCCTTCGGCAGACAAACGTGTGCTCGTCGTCACACGGGCGAAAATGTAAAATGTTATCTAGCTACAACGTCAGAAATGGAAGCCCTAGCTGTCACAAAAATAACAGAGCTAAATTCTCTGAATAACGCGCGCACGTGCATATGGCTATCGTGTGTATGCCTCAAATCGTGTGAGAAATTAAGGTCGCGGCTTCGTGCAGCTCAAAGCATGTGGGGCTGCTTCCCACAAAACGGAGAAACCACTTGCGTCGTGCTCCGTGGGAGAATGCGTGCTAAACTGTAATGTAAATGTGCGAATGCCACTTCTTTGTCGTATCAACCGCGACCCGTTTGTAGATGCAATCCTACAATGAAAGAAATTACACGTTGGACACGTTGCATGCCGTTCTTGTAGCAAAAATATGTTTCTTTACCGCAAGAACTCACTAAAACCCATTTGATGCTTAGTTTTAATTCGATGCAATGGCCTCTTACGTTTTACAAAAGCAGAGGACTCGGTCTCCGGGGTTTCTATGTCAGTGGCCATAGCATCTGCGACGGGGATCTGCGACGGGAACGGTCGGCCGCGTGCTGTGTTTTCACGGCTTAGTTCGCGTCAGTTTGCTCGCTGCTGCTGCCGCGCTTCCGCACTCCAGCATTTTGACAGCGAATTTCCGCGGTCATTGAGTAAGTTGTGTTCATCTTTGCTTGTGCGCGCGTGACACCATGCTCGTAAATTTAGTTAGTAAGCGTATGTATACAAATTTATACCGTCGATAAAACTACGAGTACTATCCCTACTTCGTACAACTGCCCACTAATTTGCTATCGCAATGGATGCTTCGACTTCAAGGCTAAACTGTAACTTCTTTAGACCTCCTGAAGCTTGATCAAGATGGAATAATGGCAGAACAAGAGAACTATGTATCCCTCGGCTAGCTGGAAGAACAAGAGGAAAAGGGGATAGCCAGGAAGAACATCACTTTTCAGTGTCACGTTCGCGTATTGTACCGACAATACAAAGACACAAAGGGGGTACAATATTATCAGCTCCTTGTTCCCTCAAGATACACTGCTACAATCCTCAACCTGTACCGTGGCAACGGCTGGGCTGGTCATATAGGATTAAAGAAGACCAAAGACAGGTTACTGCGAGGATTTTATTGGCCGGGATGCTTCGTAGATATATATACAGAATTATGTCCAGACCTGCGAGGCTTGTCTGAAAGTGGGGAAGCCACACTAAATGAGGAAAGTATCTGTGAGATTGGTTCCTGTAATCACTGAACCCTTCAAACTCTTAGTGGTTGATGTGGTAGGACCCCTTCTGGCAACTTGTTCAGCGTACAAATATATTTTGACAATGATTTGCCGCATAACTAACTTTCCGGAGGTCCTTCCCTTAGTCTCCGCAGTTGAAACCTTACTCTCGGTATTCTCCGGATTAGGTTTCCTATCTGAGCTTCAAAGCGATCAGGGTAGCGTATTCACGGGCGTTCTTACTACCACCTTCCTAGAAAGGTGCGACATCCACAGAGCAACATTGTAGAAGCATAGCACTCCGTGCTGAAAAGCGTACTGCGGGGTTTGTGTTACGAGCAAAGAAAGGACTGGGAGTCGTACTTGGTGGCCATTATGTTTTCCTTCGGGTCGGTACCGCAAGAACTCACCGGATACAGTCTTCTCTCATGCGTCGGAGAATCATTTGCGTCACATTAAGAAGGTACTGGAGAGGTTTCGTGCGGCAGGCTTGACCCTGAAGGGTGAAAATTTTCAACTAGGAATAACCGAAGTTAGCTGCTTAAGCCGCAACATAGGACATAGCGACAAACGCCTTCTTGAGATAAAAGTAGCCGCCATATCCGATTACCCAAGACAGTGACGGAAACATATGTCCGTTCTTTTTGAGACAAACTAGTTATTATCAAAATTACATGCGTAACTTTTCAGAAATCCCAAGCCCCCTCACGGACAGTTTACGAAGGACTGCATCAGTGAAACTTGTGTGGAACGAGTAAAAAAGAAAAAGACAATTCCTTTCTCAAATAAACGTTACTTTAGCTGATAAAGCAGTCATGAGAGCTCCCGTTTATTATGCTTTTGATTCTGCAGTGCGTAGCCACTAATTGAGGCATGGGCGCGGTGCTCAGTCAGAAATGTGCAGATAGGGAGGAACACCCGGTAGTGTTCAAAGGGAATTTTATTTTTTTATTACACAATAATATGAAAGGTGCGTACAAAGATATTTGGTCCCATTGCCTAAAGCGGCTAGTGATGGGTCCAATACAAAAAATGTATTGCAATAATTAGCAGTCTTACACAAACAAAATAGCGAAAATATCATACATAAGCGGTAAATACTATATATAATCACAGAACTGCACTAAAAACGAACAAAACAAAAACAAAACTCAAGAACGTGCTTGACAAGATAAGAAGTGGCATTCGCATGTAATGTCAAAATTTCTTGCGAGTTTTATTTCAAGAGGCAAATTGTTCCACAGCTTAACACCAGAGAATTGAATTAATCTTTCGCCGTACACATTCGAGCATAAAGGGAGATTAAGATTACCGTTGCGTTCATGCCGTGTGTTTAACGACGGAAACGTGAAAATGGCACGCGGCAGAGGTGTGTTTGTGTTTATTATTTTATTCACTAAGCAGGAAATATTGTAGTCCCGCATGTCAGTAAACGGCAGTATACGCAGCCTCTGAAATAGAGGATTAGAGGGATGACGCACCGAGGAGAAAGTAATCGCACGAACAGCTCGTTTTTGTAATCGGAATAACGGGGTAAAGTATGTTATGTACGTTTGGCCCCACGACTCACAACAATAAATAAGGTGGCAGTGAAATAGGGTAAAATATAATATTCGTAGCAATGTCAAATCAAAGTACTGACGTGCTCGTACGAGAGTGTAACAGTTGAATGACAACTTTTTACAAACGGTATTGATTTGATCGTTCCAGTTAAGGTTACTGTCAAATATAATGCCTGGATACTTAATAGTCGGAACACATTCAATGGTTCGATTGTGTAATGATATGCTAATTGAAACGTAGTTCAGAGTTATAATTCCTGAATGGAAAATAACGTATTTTGTTTTATTGGCATTTAGTAATAGTTGATTTTCACGAAACCACATTGAAACAGCTAGTATTTCATTGCATACAGTACATTGTAAGGTTTCAAGTGAACTACCTGTCAATAAAATTGCAGTATCGTCCGCATCCATTAATATTTTAGATGACTGTATAATTCGCGGGAAATCATTAACGTATAGAGCGATTAGAATGGGACCCAATACCGATCCTTGCGGCACACCACATGTGACATTCCTAGATTCGGATTAAAAACCATAAATTCGTACTTTCTGCTTTCGCGATGGGAGATAACTGGAAAAGAAGTCACAAGCGCCATCGATAATGCCATAGCACTTCAGTTTTTTTCAGTAGTGCCGAATGACAAAAGGTATCAAACGCCTTTTTTATGTCGATAAAAATTCCAATAACAATCTTTTGATGGTTGAGGGTAGAGTTCAGTATTTGAGGTAAAGTAAGCAACGCTGATGATGTGGATTTCCCTGGGACGAAACCATGTTGTTCCTGGCAAATTATGTTATTATTGCTGAGGAAGTCCTTCAGCTGTTGAGCGATTAATGTTTCAAAGATATTGTTTACTATACTCAATATGGACATCGGTCTGTAGCTGCTGGGAATATTATGGTTGCCCGTTTTGTATATTGGTACAACTTTGGCCATTGTGAATACATCTGAATAGGAATTCGCATTTAATGAATGGTTAAATAGATGACAAAGTGGAGCACTCAAAACGTCTGGACTGTCTTTTAGTACCCTAGCTTGTATACCATTTATTCCTGTGGCTTTGTTCAACTGTAGATTTCTTATAGTAGACGTCATCAGCTCTTCTGTTATGGCCTGAAAACTAAATCTGTTTTCACTTTTTTCAACATAAGTGGTGGGCCGTGCAGTACTAAATTCTTTCATAATGTTTTCGCCAATCATGACAAGGTAATCACTATAATCATTTGTAAGGCTATTTGGGACGTTGTCAGGGAGATTTTTCTTTTTGTTATCGAGCCCTGTCACTTCTCTGACTATTTGCCATGTTTGTTTTGTGTCGCAACGGGCAACGAGACATGCATAACATGCCCTTTTAGATTTACGCAATAGCCGAACTGACTGATTTCTGAAGTACTTAAACTGAGCCTTGTAATATTCATTTGTTTTATTTAATTTCAGCTTGTTGTATTAGTAATCTTTTTTTCTTCAGTAGTGCTAGTATAGGCTGTGTTATCCAAAGACATATGGCGTGATCAAACCGACATCGGGTGCACGTATACGATGACTGCTTTATTGCATTCATGATACTGCAAATAATGTTATCACATTCTACTTGCACGCCATCGTTATACAGCGTTTCGAACATTGTGTGTTGCAAGAGGGTGCGTACTTGCGAATAATTAACGCATGTGTGATATCTCCGGAGCAACTTTTCTGTTTTACGAATATGACGTAAGTACGATTGTGGCATGGAAAGAGAAGTCGGGCGGTGATCAGCAATTGCAAAATCATAAACACCAGCTTCTACGTTAGTATCAAGACTGCACAGCATGTGATCAATAAGTGTGGCAGAATTTTCAGAGAAACGTGTTTGTTCGCTTATAACATTTCTAAGATTAAATGATTGTAGCAGGAACAAGTAGTCATGGCACTGCTCCTTTAGCAGACCTATATTGAAGTCACCACTGATTACTATCTGGAAATGCGAGGTTAAACATTGAATTAGCACAGTTTCCATGACAGATATCAAGTCATCTACGCTTGAGCTTGGGGGGCGATAAACTACACCAGCTATGACACCACATTCAGTTGTCGCAAATAGTGTTTCCGCAGATTCTTGAGTGCTCGAAATATCATTTAGACGCTGAAAACTAAGCTCGTTCCTGATAAACATGGCTACTTCATTGCCACGTGTCGCATGCGCTCTCGGATGTGACAACATCATATATCCAGGTATATTTACGTACTCATCTTCTTTTAGCCATGTTTCTGTAATTGCGATTATATCGTATTGAAATGAATTTTGTGACAAATAGATTAGTAGCTGGTCGAAATTTTTCTTTATGCTGCGGATATTGCAATGGAACATTGATATGTTCTTATGTTTTTGCCACGCCCTTTCAACCTCTACGTTATAAATCATCTCGATCGGTGACTGTACTCTATCGAGGTCCTCTGCGTATGTCACGTGCAGAACCTTCGAAGTTTCTGTCCTGCGCAATAACACTTTGCCGTCTGATACCCAGGTGAACTCCCAGTTTTTTTTCGCGTTTTGCATTCAATGCTTTTGCCTAAAGTATCTTAATTGCTGGACAAAAGTGTTCATTCACGAACACTGGTGAACAATCCTTGAATCCCAAGGTGGACGTGTTCAGCCTCTGCTTTTTTGCCGTCTCAGAACCCGGTCCCTCACTTTGCGAGAGTGGATTTTTACTATGATGTTGGGTTTCTCTTTGTCCTTCGACGGGACTCGATGAATTACTTCGATGTCAGACTCGTCAATCTCAGAGCCAATGCAAGTTGAAATTGCTTTCATTGTCGAAGTTAGATCTTCGTCTCGGGTTGAAGGTATTCCTTTTAATTCCAGGTTGCTGTTACGACTGTATTGCTGCATGTCAGTTAACTTTTTCTCAATGTCTCCGAGTTCCTAAGACGCAAGTTGTTTTTTATTTTTCTATTGTCGTCCTTAACTTTGGTTATTTCGCTGTTTAGTGTTTGCATTGCTGCTCAAAATGCCTCAAAGCTTTCATTAATGAAGTTCATTGCTTGTTTTACAGGGTCCAGCTCAGTTCTTATCAAGCTCATTAGGTCGTGTTTCATTTTGTCATATTTCTCATCAAGTCTACTAGTCAAGTCTACCAAAGCCTTAGTAAGTTCTTTAACGGTTGTATGAGCCTTCTCACTCATATTGCGCACACAGTAGGGAGCAGTCCGGCAGCCTAAGTAACGATTACTTTAGTGACAATATAATTAGAACGTACCTGCACAAAATAAGTACTTCGTTAAGAGGCTATTCGATCGTTGTGGCCGCCTGGACTGCTCCTTTCAGCCGGAAGCTGACTGTCCGCGAACAGGCCTATAGTACTGCAGAGAAGGTGTGCGCTTGCATGGTATGGGCAATACACAAGCTCTGATGTTATCTGGCAGGATCACTCTAGTGAAAACGGACCATTGTCCTTTGATGTGGTTTAGAAATCTGTCCCGGAGGAACGGCAAACCGCTTCGCTGGGTCCTTAGCCTGCAGGACCATAAGTTTGATGTCAGGTACAGGAAAGTACCCGACAATGCTAATGCTGATGGCCTCAGCCGTAAGTTCCCTGTGTGAAGCAAAATGTTGTAAAGAGCCCCTTTTTGTTTTTGTTTTCGGATGTGGTTTGTTTGTCTGTTTTCAATTTGTAATGAACCCCAGCATTGTTGTGTTTCAATGCGCTCATAGTCCCTCAACAACCGTGGCTTTCTCGGGGCAGAGAAACCCAAACGTTAGGCATTAGGTTGGTTATAATACGCAATCAAGTATGATTTCCTTCATTTTGTTAGTTCTGAGGAATCTCAAACAAGGGCTGCAGGTATGGTTCTCATAAAGTTTTACTTGAAGCACGTGTGAACCTGGCCGTTCTCATGGTTAGCTGGGTGCTCTCTGTTTATTGTGCATTGGGCTTGGCGTGGTTTATTTCCAGAAGGAGTTACCTGGTATGCCTTGGAACAGACTTCGAAACGAAGCAGAGGAACAGGCTCTGCCGGTCTCTTCGAGCTGTTTGAATGCGGCAACCCCTTCAAGACCTCCTGTGCCGGCGGATGGGCTGTAACCGGCCTGGAATGCGACCTCTTAAGTGTGGGAAACGTTCCAGCTCGCTTTCCCGTGTAGAAGTAATTGCACTCACCCCCGAGAAAGCGTCACCCTTATGGCCTTGCCACGTCCTGAGTTGACACAGGTAACCAGCAAGTCCCGAAGGGGAGGCGACGGTTGGCTTCACAGCTTCACAAGGGGACACAGGACTGCGTTGAACACTCAGGCACTGATGCCTCCATGGGCGCAGCCCCAAGCAGATTTCGACTACGACAAAACCTCTAGAAATGAATAACCATTTCGGTGGAGACATCACAGATTGTAAGGGCTGTACGCGAGGCGTCATGTAAGATCGTCCTGGCGTCCGTGTCGGGCAGAACCGCTCGAGGCTCACACAGAGTCAAAATCATGTACCACTGCAGCCAATACATTCTTTCAATTTTTTATCATCGCAATGCCTGCCTTTGTCGCCGTGTCCTGATTTTTGCGTTGAAGACTCATCTCACCCGGTCAAAATCTTACCAACAGAAAGTCTCACTCATAGAAGGTTCGTCACAGGTGAAACAAAAAAAGTGAAACATTGTGTCCAGTGTATAACGCAGCAGGTGAGCGTAACCAGGGAAAAAAACAAGCCGTTTCCAGTGTTTCAGTGTGTCGAAGTATTGAACACGTAAATAATGAACCGCGAAACGTCGTCCTAGCTTTTTATGGTCCCATCCAATGTGCATGAGCAGCATGTTCACTAGCGGAGGTTTGTTCATATGCTCCTTCAGTCCACTTGTTTGTGAGTGAAACGGCGCCAAGTCGTGAAAGCTGGAGGCACCCACATGAAGCTCTTCCAGGACATCTACGGTAAATTGGCCGCCACAGTTACTGATGATAGCTGGAGAATGAAGCGCCGTGACGGAGAACGACCAAGTGCAGTAGAAAGTGGAAAACTTGCCTGGCGGTGGCAGATGGTAGAGCAACCATATCGCAATAGCAGGCCAGGTGGTCGGGGAGCGGGGAAAGCAACCCATGAGATCGATGCCAACCTGTTCAAATGGAGAGCTTGGAGGCATTAGGGAACTTAAGCGTCTGGCTGGCGCTGTAGTGGGATGTATGTGAGACTGAGAGTGAGCATATATAGCGACACAGAATTCAATTGGTTGGCACATCCGGCCCAGTATAACCATTACTGGGACCGATGGAACACCATGCGTCGATCATAGATTTGTAGAGGTGAGATCGTCCTGCATTGCCGATAAATGGAAGCTCAAAGTGCCTTTGCCACTTTAAGAAAAAAAGTGGGTGGCAGCGTGGGGCTACGCCTATACGAGAGCCAAAGGCAAAGTTTTATGGCAGAATATTGTAACGTAGATTGAAGACAGAGTTTTAGAAAATAGACACTTCGCTTTAATGGTGGGCCAGAAGAAGAGCGTGCAGCTTACGCGCTTCGTCGTCTTTCATGGCGCCGGCCTTTGCGCGCGCCGTCCCGCGGTGCGGGAGCCCCACATCATTGTGTCAATTGCCCCCTATACGAAAAGCGACCATCTCGGTCGCATGAAAAAGTTCTTTTAGCGATGACAAGAAATGCAGCTCCTCAGGTGCACCTCGGCGTTCACGTACGCGCATAGCATGGTTTCATGCGCACTACATGAACGATTTCAGCGCGAGGACGACGACGGGGCGACCCGGGGTCAGAACTGCAGGGTATGACTTCGTAGGTCACGTCACTGAGGTGGCGTGTAACCTTGTAGGGACCAAAATACCGGCGGAGCAACTTTTCCGCGAGTCCACGGCGACGGATGGGCGTCCGGACCCACACGAACGCATCGGTATTGTAATCGACGTCGCGTCGACCCTGATTGTATGGAAGGGTGTCGGTATGCTGTTGGCTCCGGATACGATGCCGAGCAGGCTGGCGTGCTTTTTCGGCTCTTTGAACTCTTCTACGTGTTCGCTGGTCGGGCTATTATCAGCCAGAGGCAGCATGGCGTCAAGAGTGGACGTGACGTGGCGCCAATATACAAGTTCGAATGGCGTAAACTGTGTAGTTTCCTGTACAGCAGCGTTATACGCGAAGGTCACATAGGGTAAAATCTCGTCCCACGTCGTGCGCTCTACGTCGATATACATGGAGAGCATATCAGCCAGCGTTCTGTTCAGACGTTCCGTTAACCCATTGGTTTGAGGGTGATACGCAGTGCTCTTGTGGTGAGAGCAATGCGTCAGCTGGAGAACGTCCTGCATAAGTTCGGCTGTACATGCTGTACCGCGGTCGGTGATGACAACAGACGGTGCACCATGTCGTAGGACGATGTGGCGTACAAAGAACTTGGCCACCTCATACGAGTTTGCTTGCGGAATAGCTTCGGTTTCGGCGTACCGGGTTAAGTGGTCGGTAGCGACGACAATCCATTTGTTGCGCGAGGAGC
This sequence comes from Dermacentor albipictus, assembly GCF_038994185.2. NCBI lineage: Eukaryota > Metazoa > Arthropoda > Arachnida > Ixodida > Ixodidae > Dermacentor > Dermacentor albipictus. The sequence continues at coordinate 126,539,996 of NC_091821.1, read as the reverse complement.
TAGGTCACTGAGAATGGCCCAAGTAGATCCATTCCTATTTGTTGGAAAGGTGCTTGAGGAGGGTCCACAGGGTAGAGAAAGCCAGCCGGTTTAACTGGTGGTTTCTTGCGGTGCTGACAATCACGGCACGTCTTGACGTACCGTTGCACAGAAGAAAAAAGCCGGGGCCAGTAATATTTCTGTCGTATCCTTGCTAATGTCTTAGCGAATCCCAGGTGTCCCGCACATGGCGCATCATGGCAGGCTTGCAAAATGTCTTGGCGCAGTGCCGACGGCACGACAAGGAGGTACGTATTTGGACCGCTTCCGCAGTTTCTCCTGTAAAGGACGTTGTTCTGCGAAGAGTACGATGATAAGTCGCGCACGAGCGAGCGGGGTGAAACACCTTCAACTCCTTGAAGGTGCTCGATCAGCGGCAGCAGCTCAGGGTCAGCGCACTGGTGCTCAGCCATCTTTATGGCGTTGATAACGCCACAAATGGCAAGTCATGGTCAGGTTTCGATGGCGTCGTAGGGAGTGGTGCACGTGACAAACATTCAGCGTCGCTGTGCTTTCTCCCAGATCAGTAGACAACTGCTATGTCGTACTCTTGTAAGCGCAGGCTCCGACGGGCTAGTCTGCCTGAAGGATCCTTGAGGCTGGCAAGCCAGCATAAGGCGTGGGGATCGCTGACAGCCTTCAAGGGTCTACCGTACAAGTAGGGTCGGAATTTCCCAATTGCCCACAAAACCACTAAGCATTCTTTTTCAGTGGCTGAGTAGTTTTTCTCAGCCTTGGTGAGACTGCGGCTTGCATAAGCAACGGAGCGTTCCGTACCAGCTTGCCGCTGCACGAGAACTGCACCGAGACCCGTATTGCTGGCGTCAGTATGGATTTCAGTGTCAGCGTCTTCATCGAAATGAGCAAGTATCGGGGCCACTTGCAAACACTTGCGCAATTCATTGAACGACTGCTGCTGCTCGTCCGCCCAAATGAAAGGCACATCGTCGGGTGTAAGCCGTGTCAGAGGCTCAGCAATTCTCGAGAATCCCTCGACGAAGCACCTATAATATGCGCACAAACCAAGGAAGCGTTGGACAGCCTTCTTGTCTGTGGGCGGCGAAAACTCGGCGACGGCAGCTAACTTGTCGGGGTCTGGTCTGTCGCCTGTCGGACCGACGACATGGCCAAGAAATGTGACCTCGTGGAACCTCAAGTAGCATTTTTCAGGCTTGATGGTAACGCCGGCAGTACGGATCGCAGCGAGGACACTCTCGAGTCGTGCGAGATGTTCGTCAACCGTGCTCGAGAACACGACGACGTCGTCCAAGTACACGAGGCAAGTTTGCCATTTGAGTTCAGCAAGCACGGTATCCATCATCCGCTGAAAGGTGGCAGGTGTGGAACAGAGACCAAAGGGGAGAACTTTGAACTCATAAAGCCTGTCAGGTGTCACAAACGCTGTTTTTTCACGATCCTGTTCATCAACTTCGATTTGCCAATACCCTGATTTAAGATCCAACGAAGAAAATAAAACTTGGCATGCCGTAGACGATCCAATGCGTCGTCACTGCGTGGCAATGGATAAACATACCGTTTGGTGACACGGTTCAACTTGCTGTAATCTACACAGAAGCGTAGCGTGTTGTCTTTTTTTCTGACTAACACTGCAGGGGAGGCCCACGGGCTTGTGGACGGCTGGATCACGTCGTCTTGGAGCACTCTTTCACCTGATGCTTGATCGCTTCTCTTTCCACTGGAGACACTCTGTAAGGATGCTGACGAACAGGACGTGCAGACTCACCCGTAATAATGCGGTGCTTTGTGATGGACGTGCGCCGTACTTTGGACGACGTTGAAAAACAGTCCGCAAATTCATTGACGAGACTCAGTAGACGGTCTTTCTGATAGTCTGGCAGAGCAGCGTTAACGTGAATCCGTTCTTTTAGGCTGGGTAACTCAGATTGCTGAAATGATGCGATTTCCAATTTGCCAATGTCAGTAACATCACTGATTTCGCGAAGAAATGCGATTCTAGTTCCTCGCGGTGCATGCCGATACTGGTTGCTGAAGTTTGTTAGCAAAACAACTGAACATTTGTTTCGCACCTGAAGAAGTCCTCTGGCTATGCAAATGTGGCGCTCAAGAAGCAGGAGGATGCTTGCCTCAGCAATTCCTTCGGCGTCGTCTTTCATGTCGCATCGGACAAGGGTAAGCACGCTGCTCTTGGGTGGCAACGTGACGTGATCGTCAGCTACGCGAAGCGCGATGTCACGGTCGTTGTCATTACTGTTCGCTATGGCTTGCGTAGTAGCGAAGCTGACTCTGGACTCTTGCAGGTCGATGATGGCACCGTTAGCCTGAAGGAACTCCATGCTGAGTATGAGGTCCTTTGACATTCAGGTAGAATGACGAAGTCGCCGATGTACGTGAAGCCCCGAATGTTGACTCGTGCTGCGCACCGGCCAATTGGAGTTATGAGGTGCTCTCCTGCAGTACGAATCTGAGTTCCGGTCCATTGCGTCAAAACTTTGTTCAGTATACGCCCGAGATTCTGGCTCATAACAGACGCGTCCGCACCCGTGTCGATTAACGCCGTGACTTCGTGGTCAAGTATGGTAACTGGTACGTCGCAAGATACTGTCACCGAACTACACTGCTTTCTCTGCGTCTCAATTACGTCATTTCGTGGTGGTCATAGTGGAGGATCTTCAGCGTGCGGAACGTCAGTGACCTCACCTCCGCAGGTCAATGGACTCAGTTTTCCCGGGAGGCAGGGCTGGGTGAGCGACGCCTTGTTCCGCTCGGCGTGAAAACGGTGCTGGAAGACCTGTATCGGGCAGGTGATGGTGACCGGGGGTCACGGAATCGTGGGCAAAACGAGCTCCTGGCGTCCGCGAGGTAGGCTTCAATTTCCAGGGGGCGTTCACCATTGCGCGCGCATGGCGCATTTAGTGAAAATCCACGGAGCCCAGCTCGCCGGTAAGGACACGCCCTGTAGTGGTGGTTGGCTTCACTGCAAAGAAAAGACAAGGGCCTCCGGTTTGCAGTGCGCCATACATAGCTCTTGCGGGGTGGTCGTGTTTCAGTCATGAATGGCGTGCGACGAGTCCTGAAGTCGCCAGTTGTTTGTTCAGCGGCGCGCACCCATGATAGTCCGGGACGTCACGCGCATCGTGAAAAGTCGGAGACAACGAACTTCGCGCAGCTTCCGCATACGACATGCGAGGCTGTGGCAGCCGTACCTCGTACTGTGGTGTCTCGCTGTGCTCTGGGACTTGTACTGCCTGCCTGATTTCTTCCCGGACGACCTCAGCCAAAGCGAGTCGCGGTACCGATGCCGGAGCCACCTGAAGCTATTGGAACTGTTCTCGAACAACAAGCCTAATGAGCTCCCACGAGGCGTCGGTACTGTCCAAGGGTACAGCGAGAGGGTCACGCGATAGGGTCGACACGTCGCGGTTGTACTGCCTTGTTCGTTGCTGCAGTGGCTTTTCCATTGATATGGCTTCCGCGAGAAGCTCTGCAACGGTCTTTAGTGGGTTGCGTATTAGGCCACCGTATAACTCTTGCTTGACACCGCGCATCAAGCTCCTGACCTTCTTTTCTTCCGGCATGGATGGATCCTGGCGTCGGAAAAGTCGGCACATATCTTCGACAAACAATGCGACACTTTCGTTCGGCCGCTGTACTCTCGCCTGAATTGCAAATTCAGCTTGCTCCTTGCGATCGAGGCTGGCGTATGTGCTGATTAGCTGGCGTCGGAATTCGTCCCATGTCAATGAGCCCACCTCACGGTTCTCAAACCATGTCCGGGCGTAGTCCTCGAGGGCAAAGTAGGCGTTGCGTAGCTTGCGCTCTGGAGTCTAGCCGTTGAATTCTGCGACACGCTCAAAGTGATCGAGCCAGTCCTCAACATCCTGGAAGGTATCCCCATGGAAGGATGTGGGGATTCGTGGCTGGTTAAGGACGACCTCGGTCGGTGCCGTTGAGGAAGAAGACGGAACTGGTGTACTCATCCTGTCGACTCGACTGGGTAGATGCTCGTGCTCAGGTGGCAGTCCTTGAAGTCGACGGCTTGTCCGTACGTGAACAGGAATCAGCTCGACCGGACTTCGTACTGGGCTTGTACGCGGCTTTCGTTCTGAGAGTGGTAGCATGTACCCCGCACCTCCACTAGAAAAATGTAACGTAGATTGAAGACGGAGTCTTGCAAAATAGACACTTCGCTTTAATGGCGGGCCAGAAGAAGAGCGTGCAGCTTACGCGCTTCGTCGCATTTCATGGCGCCGGCCTTTGCGAGCGCCGTCCCGCAGTGCGGGAGCCCCACATCATTGTGCAAATATACATGAGACAGGCCTGACCTCATCACTGACCCCAGCTCCCCCCCGAGAATGGGAACAAAGCTGACAAGAGACACCACGCCCGATCTAACATTAGTGAAGAACGCGAGAGGAGCCAGTTGGAATAACACGTTCGAAGACCTAGGTAGTGACCACAGGATTCTCGAAACAAAATTATTGGAGAATTTAAAGATCGAACCTAAGAAAACCTTCAAATGGACGGACTGGGACCAGTTCCGCAAGAACCGAGCCGGAATGACGCACACGCCCAGACATTCAACAATGGGCCGGAAACGTGATGGCTGACGTAAATGAAGTACCAAAGACCATGACGCCAGAACTTCCCGTCGGAAAGGTTGACAGCCGCATGGTGCACATGTGGGAGGCCAAACGATCGCTTCAAGCCAGGCGGCAGAAACGAAGACACAATAGGAAGTTGAGGAAACGCATAAAATTACTAACCAAACAAACTGAAGAACACTGCAGAACTCTTAGTAAACAGCAATGGGATGAATTCTGCAACACGATGACCGGACGGATTGGCACCGGTCACACATGGCGCCTGCTCCGACACCTGCTAGACCCGACCAAGACCAAGGCAACACATGGGCAAATCATGCGCAGCGCTGTACACACACACGTTAAGGACGAGGAAAAAATCCTTTGCGAACTCTGCGACAGATACGCCCCGCAGAAGCCGACTATTCAACACAGGGAATACAGTGGAAAACCCAACTTCTCTCTGGACAGCGACTTTGGCGAGGCGGGAATCTGGGCCGCTTTTCAAAAGCTCAACAGCAAGTCGGCCCCGGGACCGGACGGCGTAACTAATAAGACCCTTCGTAACTTGGACCACGAAGCCATCTCCGAACTGACCAAGTACATTAACGATTTCTGGACCTGAGGATGCATGCCCGACCAGTGGACAAGAGCAAGAATTGTGCTCATCCCCAATCAGGGAAATTCTCAGATATCGCCAACCTTCGACCAATATCTCGTACGCCGTGCGTCAGCAAGTTCATGGAGCACGCCCTCCTCATCCGGATCAACGCACACTTGGACGACGTCGAATCATATCCGGACACCATGCTCGGGTTTCGGCTCATCTCTCCAGGCAGGATGCAATGTTGCAGATCAAACTCCAGATACTCGACAACAAGACAAGAGGTACCAGAGCCATTCCAGGCTTAGACCTCAAGAAAGCATTCGACAATGCAGCTCACGCAGCCATACTACGCAGCATTGCCGCACTCAATCTAGAAAACCGAGAGTACAGCTATGCTCAGGATTTCCTCACAAACAGGAAAGTCTCCTTAACTCTGGGCAAACCCGCATCCGACGACAGGAACAAGGGGAGCGTCGGCACCCCTCAAGGATTGGTCATCTCGCCAATGCTCTTTAATCTCATTATTATCTGCTTCCCTGAGCGCCTCAACGCCATCGAGGGAGTGCATCACGCAATATACGCGGACGACATTACAATCTGGGTGTGCCAGGGAAGCGACGGAGAAAGCGAACAACGCTTACAGACAGCGGTCGAGGTGGTGGAAGAGTACCTCGTCGGAACCGGTCTCGTCTGCTCGCCACAAAAATCGGAACTCCTCCTTTACCGCCCGACGCTTAAGGGAAGACCACCTAAGGCTCACACCCAGCATGCTGCATATGAAAAAAATTTGCATACGCACCAAAGACGAACAAGAAATACCCAGGGTGAAGCAGATTAGGGTGCTCGGACTGATTATAGAATCGAACGGCACCAACGAAGAAACGGTCGGGCATTTGGAGACTAAGATCACGAACCCGATGAGGTCTCATCAGAAGAATCACCAGCAGACACCAGGTTATGACGGTGGCCAGCGTCGTCAGAATCATAGACTTCTTCGTTATTAGCTACATTACCTATGTGGCCGCCTACAACAACTGGTACGCGGCCGAATATGCCAAGCTGAACACCCTCATTAAAAGAACACACAAGATGGCACTCGGCCTTCCAGAAAGCACAAGCACGGAACTTCTGCTACAGCTGGGCATCCACAACACGTTCGAAGAGTTAATTCAGGCACACCAAATCTCGCAACTCAAAAGACTAGCGAACACACGAACGGGCAGAAGCGTCCTGCACAAACTCGGGATAAGTTATCACAAGCAGCACGGCGGCAAGACATCCCTTCCAAGCGCGATCAGGGAAAAGCCGCAGATGGCTAATCTACCCAAGAACATGAACACCGAATCCAAACAGGGTCGAAGAGAGAGTATAGCAAAGGCTTTACTACAAGCCTTTGGTAAGGACAAGGAAGCGCTGTTCGTAGACGCTGCATAATACGACGATTGACGTGCTTTCCCAGTGGCAGTACTCAATACCGACAAACAATTGGCCAATTCTTGTTGTATACGTTGCAAAACCCCTGAGGTAGCGGAAGAGGAGGAGATAGCCCTAGCCATCGTTAACCCCAGTTGCAGGTACGTACTCAGTGACTCACAGACGGCGGTCAGAAACTATGCAAAATGCAGAATTTCGCCGAAGGCTGAGGCTATACTCAAATCCAACGCGAACTATGCCACCTCCAAGGAGACGGAGGAACGACGCATTATATGGTTCCCGGCTCACACATCCCCCGACAACCCCGTACCAAACCTCAGCGAGGAGGTCCACCACGTAGCGCGAGGTCTCACATTCCGCGCCCGCGTAGAAGGATCCTGTCTTGGGGTTGGAAACCCAATGGAGGCATGGACAGAGAGGGACAGAATAACCAGTTACTGGGATATTACAAAATTTTATCAAAACTCCAGGCGTGTTTATCCACCCCTAACCCCAAACTCGACAGGGCCCAAGCGGTAGACTGGAGGCAGTTACGAACCAAGACCTTCCCCAGCCCCGTCCATCTAATTAAATTTCAATAACGAAAAATTACTGGCAGCTACCCCACTGTACTGTAAACAATATGCACTAGTTTTTCTTCGAGTAACGAATTGCTCTTTATTTTTTAATCTTTGTGCATGATAGTAAATTGGGAAACCCTTGTTAGGAACGGCCTGCAGAGATGCCGACATGCAAAGTTTTCTCAGCCAGCCGCAGCAGCAGGGTTGGCGTCTTCTAGGAACCGACCGTCCGTCTCCAGCCGAATGGCGCCACTAGGTCTACTGTTTCGACTGGCTTTGAAAGGACGACAAGGCTTCGTTGCGCAGCCTCTTTGCGTCACAATGTCTGTGAGGGGGACAATACGCCGAGTCAGCAACTCTTAGTCGCCGGAATGCCGAGACGAGGTCGACGAACCAGGCGTTGTTAGTGAACTCGCCACCACCGACCTGGTCTGTCGGGAGCGGGGGAGTGCCCGACGGAATGTATTTGGCGCCACCATCCCACGCACCTTTCAAGACGCAAGACCCAGTTCTACGAAGACCGCCTCACCTCGGTGGGAGTAGTGAAACCTGTGCGGAAGTGTGTGTGTAAGCCCTCCCGCTAAAAGGCGGCTCGGCTACGATGACTATGGTCGAACGTTTTCCCTCACCTAATGATCTAGGGAGGACAGAGTGTACTTAAGGGGCTGTTGCGTGGCTCCTCAGTGTGGTTTTCTCTCCCAGTCATGCTAGACTGATGAACTGCAACGTCCTCATGTAGATACTGTAAATAAACCCGTATTCTTCGTTCTCGATAAGAACAAGTCTCTCACTTCAACAACGTCCTCAGCGTGGATGAGTTGCACGACGGCATAGGCCAGCTACCATCTAATTCATGCCCGACTCCAAACTTTACACCCTGTTCATTATAAAATATGAAGACGCCAAATAAACCGACACACACAAAAGAAGAGAACGGGACAGGGCGCCACTCGCAACTGTTTTATTTGCAGAACGCAGGCACATATATACCGTCAGTCAACACATGCGCACAGAGCAATCATTCATTCACGCATCTAATCAAACATTGATGACGCACAACGCTCAAGATACCTCATCTCGGCCTTATATAATGATATCGAAGTTTCGCTAACGCACAAGCTGCCTTTATTGCCTATCTGATAGGCTTCAACCAGTTCCCTTGCTCTAGCATCTTTACTTCGGGCAAGAATCCGCACATCAGAAAAACATGGCTAACGTGGCTTACACCCTGCATATGTTTGTGACCTTTGCATGTCATTGATGATGTTTCCATCCCTAATAAATGTTGTAAATTATTAGAAATGCTTTTTTAAAAGTCGTTAGCATTGCTTACTGGGCTTACTGGAAAGAGAAGCGTGGTGAATATAGGGCAACATATTCATTCTCTAGGCATAGGCTATCCATACTTTTAGAGAGAGAAGAAACTTTATTAATGAATGGCCGGCAATTTCGTTGTGGTGGCCTCAGGTGGCGGCTCCAAGTCCTTGGACTCGGGCGGCATCTTTGGCTTGCCGGACGGCCCAGGGTTGGTCTGCCAACTCTGAACTTTTGAGAGCCGCCTCCCAGCGGCGGCGGCGCCGATGGAAAAGGTCCCCGGCGGGACCCCCAGCTGGGGCGGCGTCGGGGAGAAGCGAGCTCGAGGCTTCCCGTACTGTGGTAACGGCCGCGATTACGGACGCGTCGCGAACGGATGTGGTCCCATTACCGTGGTTGCCGGCACATTCCCATAGCATGTGTCGCAGCGTTGCTCGCTGTCCGCAAGTTTTACAGGCATCTGTTGGATATAAACCTGGGTAGAAGTGATGTAGGACAGCGGGGCTAGGGTAGCTGTGCGTCTGGAGCAAGCGTAAAGTTACGGCCTCATTCCTGTTTAACTTGTCGTGTGGTGGCGGGAATGTGCGTCTTTTGAGTCTGTAGTGTTGGGTGAGATCTCTGAACGTGGTCAGGCGATCGCCCCACGCCCATTGTGATTCTTGTTGCTGTGTTTCTGTTGTAGTGTCCCGATCCGGCATATCCGATGCCCCGCTCTCGGGGGCGGAGGCGGCCACATTATCAGCGGCGGCTCGGCGTGTGAGTCCTCGAGCCGTGGCGTGGGCCGCCTCGTTGCCCGCGAGCGGGACATCGGTGTGTGCCGGGGTCCACAGGAGGAAGACTGTAGAATTTTGGGGTTGCGAGGGCGATGACGAGCCGCCGTCGTCACAAATTTGGAGTATGCGGACCGCTTCCCGCGGATTGCCGCCTGCGAGTCGCTGATCACGATCGCAGCGCTAGGCACCGTGGCCAGTGCTAGGGCTATTGCGGCTTCTTCGGCCGCCTCCGTGTGTCCTGTGGTCACTGTAGCGCTCGCGAGGCACTTACCCGTGCGGTCTACAACCGCGATCGCGTGTGCGCTTTTCTCTCCTTCATATCGCGCAGCGTCTACGTACACCGCCTCGTTGTTGTTGCCAAACTTCTTCTGAAGGTCTCTGGCTCGTTTGTTGCGCCTCGCGGCGTGGTGCGTCGGGTGCATGTTTTTGGGAAGCGGCGGGATGATCAGGCGGTCGCGGACCAAGGCCTGAACCGCCATCTTTTCTCCATGCTGAGTGTGGTACGCGATGCCGAGTGTCTCGAGGATGCATCGAGCTGTCTTTGAATTAGATAATCGTTCGTACTGCGCAATGTCGTGCGCCTCGATTAACTCGTCAAGTGAGTTGTGAAGCCCGAGCTCCAGAAACTTGTCGGTGCTCGCGTTGAGTGGAACGCCGACCGCCCTCTTAAAAGCCTTGCGTATCATGCAATCGACCTTGTTTTTTTCGCACCCTATCCACTTAAGGTAGGGGGCAACATACGTTATGCGGCTTATCGCGTACGCCTGCACGAGACGGATCGCGCAGTCTTCACGCATACCATTGCGTCTATTCGTGATGCGACGCAAGAGTCGGATCGTGTCATCTACCGAACGACGAAGTCTTCGCACCGTCTCTCCGTTATGGCCATTTGCCTGCAGGTGTAACCCCAGGATTCTAATTTTGTCTACGTACGGTACGGGAGTACCATCTGCCAATATAATACGTATTTTGGAGTATTCCCGTTCTTCGTCACGCAGGGTTTTACGACCTCTCCTTATGGGTTTGTAGATTAACAGTTCGGACTTGGTAGCCGAGCACTTGAGGCCCGTTCCACGCAAGTAATTCTGGACCGCATCTACCCCTGCCTGTAGCGTTCGCTCGACGTGACCGTCACATCATCCCCCGGGAACCCAGAGGGTGATGTCACCCGCGTATAGACTATGATGCAATCCTTCAACTTCTCTTAATTTCTCGGGTAGACCGAGTAGAACTAAATTAAAGAGTAATGGTGATATGACGGATCCTTGCGGCGTGCCGGACGGACCCGTCTCAAATTCCGGCGATTCCTCGTCGCCAATGACGATGCATGCACGCCTGCACGCGAGGAAATCTCTAACATAATTATACGTTCTTTGGCCAAGTCCTAACGTTCTAATTGTTTTTAAGATTGCTTCGTGTTTAACGTTATCGAAGGCCTTTTTAATATCCAGGCCGAGAATTGCCTTAGTGGAGCTGGTAGTGTCGTCTACGACCTGGTGTTTAAGCTGAAGCAATACGTCCTGTGAGGAGAGGTTGCGGCGGAATCCTAGCATGGTGTGTGGGAACTCGTCACGATCCTCGAGAAAGTCGGTCACGCGGGTGAGAACTGCGTGTTCCATGACTTTGCCAACGCAAGACGTAAGCGAAATCGGTCTTAGATTATCGAGGGTAACTTGCTTGCCGGGTTTTGGAATCATGATAACGCGGGCCCGTTTCCACGCTTCGGGAAGGGAGCCCCCTCGCCAGCACTCGTTGACGTAGGTCGCGAGGTGGGAGATCGACTCATCGTCTAGGTTACGGAGAGTCTTGTTGGTAACCCGGTCCAGGCCGGGCGCCGATCGGGTGTTTAGTTCGAACAGGACTATCCGAATTTCTGCTTCGCTAAATTCCGCGTCCAATTTCTCGTTTGCGACGCCGCCGTATTCGGCATATTGGATGCTTTCGGCCTTCTTAAAGTAACGATCACGTATTGCGTCGAAGAAGTTATCACCTTTGTAATCTCTTACTAGTCTACGAGTCTTGAGGCCTTGAGCGGCCCTAGTTTCCTCCGGATCTAATAGGTGCCGAAAAAGGCGCCAAGCGCTCGCCCCGGCTTTTAGAAATAATTTTAATTGGCTACCCTAATCCCTTTCAAAAATATAACAAATAATGTCCTCTGTGTATATTTAAATATATTGTGTATGTGCATGGTGTTTAGAATGGAAATTTAAAACGATGTTAAAGTCACAAAATGTCGATAAGGCAGTCTCCGCTGGTGCTTCTAATGCACGTGTCCTCCTATCGTCAGAATTTGCACAAGTAAACCGAAAGTATGAATTAAAAGCCGTGCACGTCCGCGCCAACAATGACGCAGTAAGCTTTAACCCCAGTAATATTTCGAGTGAGAAGGTCCAGGAAAGTCAAAAGAAACCTCATACGATGCTGGCGACTAAGCTCTGGTAATGGCACTTTAGGTGTGTGTCTGGGCGGGTGTGAGGGTGGTTTCGGCAATGCCAGGAGCCCCCCTCCCCCCCCCCCCCGGGAAGAACTCCGGAGGGGGCTCGGGCCCCGGAGCGCACCCCCCCCCCCCGCCCCCGTAGTCGGCGCGTATGCTTAGCACTATCCGCGATAAAAAAGTTCACTGCTAGGTGGGCGTCATACTAGTACTTTGCAACTAGCGAGCATCGATCCTTCCAAGGGAATGGTTGCGTGGTGCTCCTTATATATTGTAGTGTACGATTTAAAAAAGCACTAAACGAAAATGAGCAGCAAAGCTTGATTTGCAGACTATTACACTTCTGAAGCTGCTAAAATTCCCAATTTATTTTTGTCAGAAAATGGTGTGAGAACGAAAGACAGCAGACAAAATTACCTTTATTACAAAGCAGTTACTTGTGACGTCCCATATTTTGGCAGAAATCAGCCTAGGGATGTCATTCATTCACTGTAGGAAAAAAAACGAATGAGATTGCAGTTGAAGTAAAGAACTTAGCAGGACAACATATGTAGGCTTTTCGTCAAAAGAAACACAAACCTGCTCAACGACAGGAAAATTTACATCATGGCAACCATATCATGACACTCCATGGTTTGGCCGCGAGAGAAATTGACAACGGAAAGTTTTGCCTTCGAATGCAATTTTATATTATCTAATCTTTCTACGCTATGTTGTTGCAATACACCAGACGCTTAAGGGGCCTGCCGAGGAAAAGCCCGGCGTAAAGATCTCAAAGCAGGTAACAATGTCAAAGCTGAAAAGACTGCATCCAACCCAATCTGTCACTCCAGACTTCATTATTCACCTTACATTTCCTCTTTCGTGCTCAACAATAGCTTGCAGGCACAATAGTTCCGAATGTTGCTATATTGCTCATGGTTATAACAGCTATTACTTATTGTACTCTACATTAGTACTATTACTGCTTGTATTGCATGCGGTCTTTATCATACCACATGCCATTATCACGAACCTGGCAACTAAATATGTCAACGATATGCATTACTATTCCTATTCCTGCATTCCTAATATTTCCGCCTGTGTGTGTTTGTGTGTGTGTGCGCGTGTGTGTGCGTGCGTGCATGCGTGCGTGCGTGCGTGTGTGCGTGCGTGCGTGCGTGTGTTTGCGTGTGCTTGCTTGCTTGCTTGCTTGCTTGCTTGCTTGCGTGCGTGCGTGCGTGCGTGCGTGCGTGCGTGTGTGTGTGTGTGTGTTCGGAACCGTTACTCTAAGCAACATCAGAGCCCGTATTAGAAATCTCTTTACAATCACAGCATTTCCTCCTGATTTAGTTCGGGCGCCAGCCATGAAAAATTACCTAATAGCGACATGATAGCTGCGGTGATGCCCAATTACAAGCAGAACTTACGTAAGAAAAGATATGAGAATAGGGGCCCCAGGGTGGCTCTTGCACCGTTTCCACCATAATTGGACATCTGGTGGCGCTAGTAACCTCGGAGGCCTCGGAACAATCAAGCAGGCGAAGTGACTATATTTGTCGCCGCACCATTCCAAAGGAGATGCCCATAAACGTCATCATCATCCGCCATGGTCGCAAATTCTGCTGTCTCTGAAGGCCAAAATAGAGTTCGTTAATCCCCGTGGCAACATTACAGCTCCCTCTTTGAAAGAATCTCGATAGAGAAATATAATACGTTCGTTCAAGTAATTACGGGGCTCCCAGTTATTTTCGAGAGAAAAAAGTGCACATTCAGCACCTCTTACGTCTGGTGTCGCCTTCATTTACGGTGGCGTTTACTGTAATCACCGTGTCAGCTTGTCGCCTTCATTTACTCTTTTCACGTTTACGCTATACATCTATATCACAGAAATAACAATAGCGCTGCATTCTTCTACAGATTATTGTTTCTTTCTTTTAGAGAAATGGAAAAACGAGAAGTAGCGAACGTTGACTTTGCCTGAAACAAAGCCGCGCTAATTAATATTCGCGGATTAACCTCAAGTTCGGCAATAGCGTGCGAACTCTCAACTGCTTTTCGAGCAGCTCCTGGAAACAAAAAGGAAAAAAAAAGCACTGGGCGGGTCATTTGCGTTGCAGCCGTACATTAAAGCTCGAATGGAGAGTGGGGCAGGAGGGAGGTGAACGAGAGGTCTGTCGGGCGGCTAGCGGCAAGCGCACACAACCAGGCGTGCCCCGCATCCCCTCCCCTGTAATGTTCGCGCTCTGTGCCAGTGGCTGTCGAGGCGAGCACAATTAAAGGGAGCGCTGGGCACACCCCCGCCTGCGCAAGAGCCGACGCGCGAGAACGTCGCCACGCTTTCGCTGTGGCTATAGAACGGCTGGGCGGAGCACAATGAGCGCTCCTGAAGACGCGTCACGCGCACCCATGAAGCTTCAGTCTCTGTGTAATTAGGGAACTCCTGCCGTGGCGTCAGGTCAGCCTCGACACGGTGCCTTCTTCCCCCAAATGACTCATCGGCCACATTCTCGTGCGCTACCCAGTGCAGGTCAATGTGCAGAGACGGGTTCGAGTAATTTGGTGGGCGAAATAATTTTCCTAAGACCAGCCGCCTTGATGCACCGCAATACACAAGCATGAATAGTATGTCGTGCTTGGGTGCATAGTGGTGAGCATTGTTTTAACAGGGGTATCAGCGTATACCGCCGCACGCGCACATCTCAACGGTGGATGCCTACGATAATTAAATTGCATTGTTGGGTGGACTTTTTCGTGTGGTACGGCAAGTAAATGCATAAAACCAGCGCAATGTGCATGCTGTATTTTTCAGTTGATAAACACAGACGACATACGAAAACACACGCTCGTATACAAAGCAATACCACGGATGTGTGTATACTGCTTTTTATTAAAGGGTATTTTGATACGTTAGCCTTCTTGAGGTACTTCACGCACTTTTCGTGGCCTGTCTATGCTCTCAACCATAAGTGGTTGAGAAAAAGGAGACAAGACAGGGAAACATCTCTCCTGTCTTGTCTCCATTTTCCGAACCACATCTGCGATCCCATCTGCAAGATATGTCAAACCAACTATCCCAACACCTTACTGTTCTATGTTTGTTTATATCTAACCGTTTTCCTGCCTACCTGGATCACTGGGTAGTCCGTGGTCGAATGGGTAGCGTATCGGGCCGCTGTGCTGAGGTAACATGGTCCGAAACCAACCGTCGAGCCAACCTGGGTCACTGAGTATATGGCAATGTGTACATTCATGCCGCTCTTCAACAATCCTCTTTCCCGCCGATATGAGTAACTGGGGAGGCGGGACAGGGCAGGCACAGCTGTTCAACGAAACGGACGCCAATGAGGAGCACTGGGTTTGCGCCACACGATATTTGCTTGTTTTCAAGGAACTCCTTTGAAGCCAACTTAGGTCACTGGATGCGTGCCAGATAGGTGCGTGCCGCTCTTCAACGGACGTATTTGACGGCAACTTTGGTAACTACTTATGTGCCACTAGGAATGTGCCGCTGTCGAATGACGAAAAAGATCCCCTCAATTCCTCCGATGCTGACCGGATGCGCTGCATGTGTGCCGCTTTTCAATGACCCATTCGCCAACTTGGGCCGCTAAGCATTTGTCACAGAGTGTGCGGCAGGCGAAGGAACAATGCAAAGCATTCGTAGGCACCGGCGCGCCTTGCTTCTCGTCTCGGAGGCCACACGTAGTATTGTAGGCACTGCCACTAGATGGCGCAGCGTGTCCAGAAAGAAGCGCGAGAGAGGAGCCTGATTGCAGCTTGACGCGCTTTTCAGCGTTCGCACGCAACGGCGTGTCATGCATTTCGGAGGCCACGCGCAGACTTCATGACGGCGACGCTAGATGGCTCCCTTTTCTTAGGAAAGAGCGAAAGAAGAGTGCCGATGCGTACACGTCCCTTCTATAACTCGTTTCGACAATGGCAATACGTTGTCTGGCAATATTAATTCAATGCGAACGCATTACCGTCGACAGTCAGCGTGAGACGAGTTGTGCCGCATTTATTATCAAATCTAACTTGAGTAAAAATATTGCAGGCGTGCAATCAGTTTGCCTAACAGCCCCTCCGATGGTATTGGTCTTTATTGCAGTAACGTTTCGTGCAGTTTAAAGCAATTAAATATGACGCGAGTATCGGCAGACGGCAACCGGGACTCGTTAGAGCCTTAAGCGCATAGCGGAAACGCGTGCACAGTTCTACAACAAGCGAATCGGTCAACAAACCGAAATACCACTTCGCCTCACTGCACGCCTCACCGTGCATCGGCCGCTCCAGACGACGATGCTTTCGATGCCACCAATTATTAGTAACAAGTTCCCGCACCATTTATGATTTGAGTTAAGAGATTTGGCTCAAAGTCGCGTTACAGTGATTACACCGTGGCCTACCTCGAGAGAAGTTTACAAGGCAATCTCTGGCACTGAATAAAGATCTAATGAGCAAGGTATTTAGCGTAAAATTTTAGTGGATTTCATCTCACGTAGGAATTCAAGGAAACGAGATGTTGATCCTCTTGCACGTCAAGACCCGCCGTGGTTGCTCAGTGGCTATGGTGTTGGGCTGCTGAGCACGAGGTCGCGGGATCGAATCCCGGCCACGGCGGCCGCATTTCGATGGGGGCGAAATGCGAAAACACCCGTGTGCTTAGATTTAGGTGCACGTTAAAGAACCCCAGGTGGTCAAAATTTCCGGAGTCCTCCACTACGGCGTGCCTCATAATCAGAAAGTGGTTTTGGCACGTAAAACCCCAAATATTAATATTATTATTGCACGTCAAGCGCTTACATGCGTCCCAAAAGTGAGATCGCCAAAGATCTTTCAGGACACTAAGGATGCAATCCGCAATCACTTTAGGCCCATCCATAAGAATCCACACCAAGTGTGTGTGACTCATGGACTTACTCGCGAAGAAGCAACGCTGTTGCACCGCATCAGAACCGACTCCGCGTACTGCCCGGCTTGGTTATTCAAGGCTGGACGATGCGCTTCCCCGCTCTGTGCCATGTGTGATGATATCGGCGACATCGAACATTTCATTTGGTTATGCTCGCAGTTCGACACAAAAAGAAAAGCGATGATTAACACCCTGGAAAAGAATCGTCTTTCGTACAGAACCTTTGAAGACATCGTTCTCCCCGGAGAGCCCGTGGCACTCAGAAAAAGAGTGCACCAACTGCTGATTGTCTTCATGAGAGACACGGGACTCTTCGACACCTGGTGAAACACCCCTGATCTCAACTCACAGGAGGTTCATATTGAACAATTGCCAGCTATATATGTCAGGCTAAGCCCGTATGCTGCAACAACACCACCACAATCACCTTGGCTCGCCTAGACATAAGTTTGCAAAGCCCAACCGAGCAAGTCATCGCTCATATCTATCGAACCCCGCTAAGGCTCTCGATGCACGAAATATAACATCGGCCAAAAAAAGGGCAAGAAAACAGCTCCCCTCCCTTCTGAATCTGCTTCTCTCTCTTGAACCTTTATTTCTTTTTTCTATAATCTTACACATACCATGGATTTCTTGCTCGTATGGTTGTTCTTGCGTCACCGAATTGAAGGTGCAATGCCTATGGCGTCTTGCGTCTCAGTAAAAGGTAGCGCGTTTGATTGCTAGTCACGCTTACCACACTCCAGTGTGTTAGGAGTGCAAAACAACTACGTGTTTATTTCAGTGAACTTTAAGCTAACGCATGCGTCTAAGTTGTTCCAATGCCCTACAATGTAGCCTCTCTAATATTCACAGTTCATGCGCAGCGTTGCTACATCGCTATCACCTTGTGAACCACGGCTTGCATGGAAGGCTTCATAATTAGTAATTAGAAGATGGTTGGTAAATGAGCAACTGTCAGCTGGCATTTTTTACAGTCAGCAGAATCCGATGAATGTAGGGGCGCATTCACACTGGTGATTGACGTAGGCAGCGTGACCGACTGTGACTCTCCAATAAGGAGTGACTAGCGCAGACTGACACTCGTGCCACCAAGCGCGATTGTTCGTCGCCACGCCGAAATGTCTCGTGATTACTGCAGTCCACGTCTGCTCGCAGCATCATCACCACGCAAAAAAAAAACGTAAAAGTGTTCCGACGTCATGCTCCTACGCTACTGATTGGTTGAGCATCTTTGCGACCGCAGTCACGCGACTGACCCAAAATAGAGGCTTTTCGACAAAAGCGGTCATTTGCGACCGGATACTTTATCTCAATTTTGGTCGCGCGACCTCTACGAGTCACTAGTGTGAATGAGTCCTAAGTGGGGGCGTTTCAGGATTCCCCTGCAGAACTACGACATTGTCAGTGTTTGGCGTGTTTCCATAAGTAAATACATCTTTTTTACGTTCTACTTCTCGTTCCCTTTGTGCTTTTTCTCGTTGATTTGAGCCGCAAACTTTCCGTCAGCTTATGATGTTCCCGCAACCATTCAAAATCAATTCCTGCACTAACCATGTAAAGCGTGCTTCACCTCAAATAAGGTGTTCTTAAGGTGAAAGCTTCCTTACAAAAAAAAAAACGTGGTTTTGTTGGAAGCATTCGCAGAGATAGCAGCGTTTAGCATTGCGCTTGAACTCCTCGGACGGTGTTCTAAGTTTACGCGGTTGCGTGAGAATTTCTCGCACCCTTCAAACCTTTACTTAACACGCCATGCAGAGCCTGTAATGGCAAAGGTCCCTAGTAATGGCATAGCACTGGCGCCACTGCGCTGCCCGTAATAAGCGGCTTCGGTGAAATTACATCAGTTTCTGATTGTTAGCAGGGATATTGTTTTGCGCTTTTTAAAGGTATCTAGAGATAAACGACATGTACTATCAATGAATTGTTTATGGTTGTTTGCGCCCCGCAATTCTAAAATTTAATGAGGAATAACTAATTCAATAACATAGGACCTGGTCTGGGAAACTTTTTGGCGGTTAAATAGTATAGCATGTATCCTGCATATATGGCATAGATAAGCATATACAATACATTTACATAAACATAGGCGAAACGTCATGGCGATAGCGACGCCGGTGGCGAAAATTCGTCTGGAGTGTCATATATGTGTAATTACTACCGCAATAAAGTTATGCATATCGCACACATTGCGGCAATCGATGTTACAGGAAGCATTTTGCAGGAACCACAAACGAGGCTATCCAGCCTTGTTTCTGGTTGCTGCAAAGCGTTACCTAGTGGATAAACATGCTTGTTCAAGACATGCTAAAGCGTCTGTGGCACGAGTGTGCATAACGACAGCAGAAAAACGACAACGACAACGACAGCGACAATGCTACGATGGCAGCGACGGTGATGGCACAATTCCAAAGCGAGTAGCTTGTTTCTTTTTTTTCGTTCACCCGCCTTCGTGGTGGCTGCATGTTGGAGGTGGTTGGTGGTCGGCCTTTCACCACCGATTCAACAGCGCCGATTAAAAGGGCCCGTGGTCTCGCGCAACCGAGTGTCGGGTGGCGTTCGTCGCCGAACGTCAACTACTAAAACGCTTTGAAACAGCAACTACTGTTGCGCGAAAGCTCCGGGGGTCTGTAGGTTCAAATGCTGTGGTGAAGCGCAGTCCAACCACCGCTGTAGATGTGTTTCGTTAATGGCTCTATTCCCTACGGAATTACGAAATGAAACAACAAACGCTACTCAAACGTCCTCACGGCCTCACATGTACGCCTTCAAGTCTATAGTTCCTTAAATAAAGCGTATAGCTTTCTACAATCATTCGTCAATAATGTCTGTACACTTTTTTGCACTTCGGCACAGAAACTTGCAAGTTTATTACAAGTAGTTCCCGGGTGCAGTTTGGTGCGGTCATTAAACGACGCATAGAACTTCTTCATGGCCTGCCCCCGCATTGATTCATTCAGCCCATGATTTCCCCAATGAAAATCGTTGCTGTCGTTGTCGTACTTGTTGTTAAAGTAAGTAACCAAACTTACTCGCTAACGCAACAAAACACTTCTTTGCGGCACCTTTTCGTCACGTAATCTGCTTGAGAGGAATCAATGTGTACAGATAAATGGTAAAATAAAATTCACAATGTTCACAATTCACAAATCAAGCGCTACAACATGACTCATGGAGGAACTACAGACAACTTTGTGACGCACACGACTACAGAGTATAAGTACTGCTCCTCCCAAAATAAAACTTTAAAAGGAAACTGTGTGTGTCTGTCGTTCTTTTTTGTGTCCATGCCTCGGCGTAGCGCGTCACTTGTATCTCTATTCAATGTGACTGACCAACAAGCGCCGATCACCAGCCTCATCGTACGTCCATTTTTCATTTTACGCAGCGTTTACTTTCTTTAGTAGGCCACCCTTTTGACGCTTTTCTCATATTCTTTTACACTGTTCACAGTGTTTGTTCCCCTTTTTACAAGCCTTGTTCGCTTGGTTAGTTGTTTCTTTTTTATTTTGTCATCTGGCGTGATATGAAATGTTATCTTTATCATAAATAACGCTATTGAATAATTTAATTAAATAAATTCTGAGGGTTTTATGTGCAAACACCATGGTATGTTTATGGGGCAAGCAGTAGTGGGGGACGCCGAATTAAGTTTGGCCATCCGGGCTTCTTTAACGTACACTCAATACACGGTACGCGGGCGTTCTTGCATTTCGCCCTCGGGACTTGATCCCGCAGCGTCGTGCTTCGCAGCGCAACGCCAAAGCCACTAAGCAAACACGGTGGGTACTGCTGCCAAGTTCCGTTATCTTCCAAAGCCATTAGGTGAGAGGTCGAGCTAACTAGCTCAGCTTTTTTCTTTAACACGTCCGCACCCTGTGCCCATGCATGTACTACCTTTGACACTGAATACATTTTCGACTTCCAACTTTCAACTTCGAAACAATCACACGTCTAAGCTCAAGATACACCGAAAACCCTGTTAAAGGACGCGTTCGGTGGGAAATGTTCTCGTCTCCTACATCGGAACAAAAAAGGCGGCTCATCTTACATTTATATAAGAGAAGCAAATATATTAAGGATCGGAAATGGTTACCATTTATGTCGAAAAGTAGAGTCGAATGACTATGAAGTCGAAAGCTGCTGACACGTCAAAAGAGCACTATAGAAGTCCAAGACTTGGGGGAATAAACAACCAGCGCCATGCGCCGCGGAAACATGGCAGCATGTGCAATCACTATGGATCAGGGTTGTTTTTCGCAAATATCACGAAGCCATGAAAAGCATATATCCCAAAGAAACCAATTCAACACGCCAAGCATCATATCACGCACAAAACAGGCACGGTTTCGTGCTGCCAAACATACGTTCCAAATCGCATGCAACATTTGAAGCTACAGGCATCGTGGAAATGTGAGTCCATCTCAATGCAGATATATACATTTTGCAAAAAAACTAGACCATCATTCGGAGTGTCCCAGAAGTTTTACATAAAAAATTAATGCTTAGCTTCAAACTCATGATACAAAGCCCTCTCGAAACGACGAGAAAGCTTTCAAAATTGCACCGTTTTCTGAAAGCGTCACAACATAGACCTCAAAAGGCTTTCATAGACCTTTGACGCTGTCCAGCGCTGTCCTTTGTGCTGTAGTCGAGCGCTTTCAATGGCCGGACGTCACTTTGTTGCTTCAATTCTAAACATGGGGTACAATACCTTGACTGCCGAGCTCATCTACAACTACACAGAATAAACAACCACATTAAAACTACGTCGTTGCTTAAATCACCGTAGGAAGATCAAATGTAAAAGCTCGCGGTGCGTTTGAATGTGGTGAAACAAAATCTACTGTAGGTCTCCTAATGCTGGTTAGCCTAGCAATGCACATGCATTACCTGTATTACGCAAGACAGAGCTGCACTAAGCTCTTCCGACGTGTTTCATTTTCTCGGCACACGAAAGTATGACCAGCAACAACAAGAGAAAAACGGTGAAAGACCTCTCTTCAAAAATCATGGCAAGAAAAGATGAATTTAATATGGCCAGTTCAATGGACTCACTGCTGAAGAGTTATGAAGTCTACTTTGATGCATTACAGTGGATTTGCGCTATTCGGTCTGTACACAAGGACACTCGCGAATCCTTTTGTGAGTTACAGCACCCGCTCGCAGCAACACAATAGTAAGGGTTCAAGGCAATCCGAAATCACGTTCAAGCTTAGCAAGCCCAGCGCCAATATAAAGAGCCTGGCCTTCGCTCCGCCCGGCTGCGCATGAATCTAGTCGTCGCAAAAACCTGTACCTTAAGAAACAGAACGCTAACTTTCCTTTCATCATATCTAGCCCTGTAGTAGCTTCCCAGTTCGCCCTTCTTGAGATGCCTGCAACCAAATTCATCAAGGTAGAAGGTTTTCTAAACGGACTACCTTTTGTTCGAATGTCGCAAAATCTTATTCTACCATCGGGATGGAAATTTCTGGAAGAAATAAATTAAAGAAACATGACATGCATTCCCAAATTGCAATCAGGATAAAAGTTTTTGGCTGAATAGTTTTTTTTTTCTAGAAGTTAGAAAGGCCATCTAATATAGGAGAAAAGGAACCACAACTCTGCCTGACTTTCACGAGGTAAACAGATCACTTACTGAAATTTGCAGAGCAGAAACTGTCCTTCTATAGTGACGTCTCAGCATTAAGAAAACATAATAACAGCTCCTAGAGTTGAAAGATAAAATCGTGTGAAATCTCCTGCTTCATTTTTTGGCATACATTTTCATTTTGTGCGCATTTTCCTTTGTTTTGTTTTTTTCTGCCCGCTCTCTCTCCTTCCATTTGTAATTCACATTCAGTTTAGTTTTACCTACCACATAATTATCTGCACAGCCGCTTTGGTGAAAATCTGTACACAGACAGCTTGACTGGAGATCATACCACGCCCAAGGCACACACAGCAATCGAGTTTGTGCAAGTAATGAAGACTATACAAAAACAATTCAAAGAACTGCTATTAAAGCTTATGGCGATTGCCTTGAACATGTGAACCAAAGGATATACACATTCGAAATTCATGGTTATAGCTACACCGGTACAGATAAGAAATTAAATGTACCCGCATAAAACAACTACACAGAATAAACCTGCTGGGCGCATCAAAATATAACAGGTTAAAACATAGAGAAAAAGAAAAGAAGAAAGGCGCGCGTCACGAAATAACCAAAATTTGCAGTAGCTTCGCATTTCAATGGACATTTGCGTTAATTAACAACGAACGGTTGGTTACGCCACAGCTTCTGTAGCTTGTATACGGTTCGGAAACAGGGTATATATGAAATACATGAGGTAGCCGTATTTGCAGGATGACTGTTCTAAGATCTTACTTGCGTATGAAACCTTTTATGCGTATTCTTTGCAGCTGCAACTTGACAAGTGAGCAGAGAATGCGGTATTTTTATATATTGCACACTTACTCATTATGGCCCTTGAAACACACAGTTGAATGTAAGTAGCCAAGATTGGAAATATTTTGCATTGTATGTAATCTTAATAAAAACATTTTCTGAAAAATTTTGCTGCTTTTAACCACACTAGGCTACTCGCCATACTAGGCCATTAGCCATGCCAGCTTGCAAGATAAACAATTTATAATAGATTTCTACTTGGGGTTACTACATAGAACCATGAAATGTACAGCAACGTGCGATTGCAGCAGTTACTGGTGGTAGATCTTCGCACAGATTGTGAATATGGAAATACTGCGTAAGATCATGCAAAACCTTTGCGCCTAGGATAATATCCTCCTCAACAATTTCGAGCTCCTCAGGGGAACATTTGGTCATTTGTAGGTAAAAACCATTTTTTTTTACTTTGAATAAGATTCACTTTATCCTTACAAGATTAATTTTATGCTAATTTGCATGTGGCCAAAGGAGAAGCCTCATTTTTCGGCGTGAATTACTGATAAATATAATGAGTCATTATCGCCGAATGAGTTAAACTTCACCATTTTATTGCTGCCTAACTTATAGCACAGGCAGTCAGTAGAATAACGTCTTATACACTAGCTTTTTTAGGAACCCCTTGAATTACAGGTAGTAAGGAATACTTTTGTTTAGCTATGCATACACACTGACTTCTCCCTAATAAATATAAACAGGGATGCCACCTTATATCGATCACCATGAATTGATAGCTAATGGTCTAGCCTGCTTGAAATCTATAATCAAAACGAAAGTTACTAACCTATATTTCCGTTTTTAATGTATATTGCTAAGATCTAATAAAACAGATTCGGTAAATCGCCCCATCCAGGATCAGTACTGTTCGAAAAAAGAAACAATAAGAAAACTTGCTGAAGGAATTATGTAAGTTTCCTTAAGTCATTTTGTAAAGACGGCGACAAGACATACTGACAATTGGACAGATGACAATGCTCGGGTATACTTTTATTTCCACTTTTATACATGACCTACAATAGGGATATCTTCATTGCAATCCAATATTCCACAGAGTCAATGAAGAGCTCCAAAATGAGCGCGAGCACAAACACAATGTGGTTGAGAATTTGTTTGATGGACTTGAAATTTGTTGATGCACTAATTACCTTACTAATATCAAAAGACCCCCATAAAAGTGATTTAAGCTCGGGGCCTCCAAGCGGGCAGCTGGTTCTCAGCAAAGTGCCTATTAAATCATAGGCACACGCGGGACCGTTTATAGAATAAATGCTCATAGCCTATGATGAAACACAACTGTATTTACATTATTTACAGTAATTAGATCGCATGCTGTCCATGACGGGCGCTGTTTCTACTTTTTCGTCTTCTCCGTGCGTCCGCGCTGTCGCGTGCCGTGCAGTTGGCTTCTTTTTCTCTCGCTCTTCGAAGAAAGGTAAACATTCAATGTCCTCCGCACCCCGGAAAGGCACGCAGTTAAAGTCTGTTAGGGCGAACAAAGTTCAATTGGGTACAGAAGCTGGACGGGTCGGCGTATTGCAGAGCCGTTTGGAAGCTTCACCGAACAGGTTCTGATATTTTGATCACGTCCTCGATGTACTTCTTGGATTCGTCCCGTCTTCCATAGTTGTCGTGGGGCATTTTCTACCCAATAAAGCACAAGATCACCACCTTTCAGATTGTTCGAAGCTTGAACATTGGCATAGTGCGCTGAACGCAGGCTAAGAAGATATTCTCCCCTCCATCTTCTCCAAACGTGCTCCAGTAACTGATTACGATGAAGCCACTGTCTTGTGACCGTAGAAGATCTTGGCCCTGAAGTATCGAAAAATGCGTTGAGGTAAGGAAGGCTTGTAAATCGTTCACCGGTTCAGAAATGAGCCGGAGTAAGCATTTCCATTTCGGCAGTTGACGTTGACGCTTAAGTGAGAAGCCTGTAGTTTACAACTGCCTCTACCTCATACAACACTGTCGTTAATTCTTGTGTAAGCTTTGTCTTGCCAAGGATCTTCCGGAGGCTGGTTTTCACAGTTCTTATCGATATCTCCCAGGAGCCGCCCCACCCTGCAGCTCTTTCTGCGATGGACTTCCATCCTATTCTTCTTTGAGAGCAGTAGTCTTGCAGCTCTCCACTGAAGAATACTCTTGCCAAGGAGGCGATTTCCTTACCCGCTTTCTTGGAAGCCTGCGTGTTGTCTGTGTATATTACGTCAGGCAATCCACGACGCGATACAAATCGACGAAACGTGAGCAGAAAACTTTCTACTGACAGTACGGTGGTTAATTCAAGGTGTACTGCTCTTGTGACGGCACAAGTAAATTACACAATGTAGCCCTTCGGCGTACTGTCTTTCATGTAGATAGGTACATTAAAATGGATTCCAACCACTGGAAAGCGATCAGATAGGCGTACTCGTTCACTTGGTAATGGTGAAACAGGTGCGCTACTGGGCTTTAAGCGTGTCTTGATGCAAACGTTGCATTCTCGGATGACTTTTTTACAGTTTGTCTTCGGCGGGGTACTCAACTTTTCTCTCTAAGCTCGGTAAGGGTATCTTGCAGACCACCGTGGAGTGTACACTTATGGCAGTCTCTTATCACAAGTTTCATCAGATGATGAAGCGGAGGCAACAAAATCAGATGTTTAACTTCTTCTGCCTCCTGTGGTAATGGCAGTCGTCCACTTACATGCAACCGTCCTTCCCTGTCGAGAAAAGGATGAAGCATTTCCAGATTTGAATTGCGATTCAGCTGTAGTTCATTTTCCAGTTGATTGATTTCTTCTGCATAAACATCCTCTTGAGTCCCCTAGATCCAATAATTTTCAGCGCCGCTAATGTCTTCAGTTGTGAGCTGTGGTTGGTCCCCGGTGCATTTATTTTTGCACCTTTTGATGAAACGAAATACCCGCGCTGTTATTCGTAATAATCTTGTGAGGCTCGAGTAACGTTCAAGGTCCAAAATAGGCAACAACGTTCTCACGTGTAAAACTTGTACGACGAGCTTTACATCTGGCAAGTATATGTTATTACTGTATAATTCTGCCTCAAAGGTGTGCATTGGCCATGCATCTTCCATTTCTGTGAACCGTGGTGGTCCTTTCCATCACACTGCGTCTGTCTTGAGAAACTGCAGCTGAACTCCACGTGTAAGGTAATCCGCAGGATTATCAGTCCCAGGGCAATGTCGCCATTCGCTCTTGTCGGAACATCCTTGAATTGCGGCAAACAGTTACTGATGCCATGCCTGCATCACAATGATAAAATCACGCAAGTGTTTGGAGGCGTATCTATATTAAGAGGTGAGTGCGAGTGAAGAAATGGTTTTGAAGTTGAAGACGTGGAAGGGGCAACCAGAAATTAAGGTTTTTGCCCACTTTTGTTCTGTGCGAAGGCGTACGTCAATTCACCAGAGCTCCTCGGAAAAGCGCTCCTTCAACGTTAAGCTCTAGAGCAACGCGTTAAACACGAATTAGTATACTTTGGCACGTACAAATTGTTTATCGTGCTTCCCCGTACGCACCTAACTTCCTCACTATTCCTTCCCCCGAGCAATATCTGCCTTTTCATGTGATCGAGACGCAGCAAGCGACGGAATTGCACTGTCTTCGACCAGCAATTTTTTACTGCCAACGGCTGTTCTACGATAACAAATGAGCTCATTGTGTTCGTTCGTTCGTGCTTCACACTCTGGGATATCTCGCGGGGCGAAGGGAGGGCGGGCAGCCGGTGGCAGCTCCTGGCGGCGGAACTGCAACAGAATCAGTGTCCTGCGGCCGAATTCACTAAAAGTCATTACGCTAGAACGGTTCGCAAGATCTGGTGCCAGCCGAACGTTGTACTCGTTTGCTGGACATAGAGTGAAAGCTGTCGGCCGGTTGCAAGCAGCACTCACCTACTAAGAATAACCTTTGCGAATGCGGGATATGCGAATTACTGGAGCTAGATTTTTCCACACATTTAGGTTGCCCTACGCAACATGGCTAGCCTCCAGCTGATGGTATCATTTAGCCGAGGGCACACTGTGAGGATGAAGTACATAAAGTCGTAGTTTCGCCCGAAAGGCGAATGATCGATTGCGATAGCAAATTAGTACACAGCTATAAGACGTAAGGACAGTAGTTTCGTCGAACGTAAAACTTGTAAACATTCGCTTACTAACTAAATTAACAAGCATGGTGTAAGACGCGCACAAGTAAACCTGAACACATCTCACGCGATAACCACGAGAACTCGCAGTCAAAACGCCGTAGCGAGGAAGAACGGTAGCATAGCGAGCGAATTGACTTTCGTGCTGCCTCCCTCTTCAACGCGAACTATGCTGCGAAAACACAGCGCACACGAAGCTCGCAGACCGCTTTCAATATAGAGACCACGCGGCCGCGCCATACGCAGCAGCCGCCAGAGTACAACCCCCCCCCCCTCCTCTCTCCGCTGTGCCTTGCGCGCGACGGAAGACGGCGCCCTTCTTCCCTAATTTTCTCACTTGCACGCGCAAGCTTGAGCGGCTATCGTCGGTTCACCCTCGCACGCTTTCACTCGCACATACAGTATACGGCGCGCAGCGACGATGTTATCACCCTTGGACTTTATACGAAACATCACGACGACGGTGACGGCAGAAACGCGCATGAATAAGCGTTCGTATCATTGCTATCACAGTAAAAGGCATGGTGGCAAAGAAAGGCGGTACCGTGAACTCCTTGTTTTTTTGCATTTTTAGGGCGCCATCCGCAATCATATAGGGGTCAAACAATATATGTGTAGTACCGCACCCGCAGAATTTCGCGTATCCTCAATCAGGTCCCTGACAAGTGCGGCCAAAACCTAGTTATTGCAAATCGCCTCCGACTACTATGGGACAACCGCCCATACATGAAGGCACATTTGTGCAATCAAAACGATTCAAGGAGAAAATACTGCATTAGTCTAAATGTTCAAATGTTTTATCTGTAATTGCGTAAAGTGTTGAAAAGCGCACTTTTCAGCACGTCGTTTCACCGGGTCTCAAAACTAAACATAACCTTTCCCGAAATTGTGTCACCGTTTCTCGTGCTCCATGCCGTAGCTCCATACAAAAAAGACATAGGTTATCGTTCACAGAAAACTGCTATTTTCATTACCCATTAATAAAATTATTGGTAAGAAAGCATCAAATGGTCCATTGAGGGAAAAAGCCGGCGTCTGTGGCAGCGAAACTGCACCTGAATTCCCATTGACTGCGATGCCACGTCACGTGCGCGCCTCGACGGAGCAGAGCGGACGAAACGGAACACCTGTTGGGGCGATAGAACTCCATGTGTAGCGAGAGGGGTGGGGGCATCACCGCGACGCTACGTCCCCAGCGCGCCTCAACAGAGCAGATACGGCGACGCGACGCGGCGGGCCGCGACGGTTGGTCGTCGGCGAGGCAGTCGCCTGACGCGCGCGTACAGATGTCGCCATCTGGCTCTTAGAAACCGACGCGCGGTCCTTATCTCTTTCGCCTCCACTGGGCTCAGTTGCTGCGCATGCCTGCGGGCCTTGGGGTCCGATGCGGCTTCCTCGGTCTCTCGTCGCGCATTGCATCGGTGGCATGCGGCGTCCTTGATTTCTCAGCAATATCGTGCAAATGATTCCTGTCTGCAGCCAACATGCTAACGTACAAACTCTGTACACACACAAAAAAACCTGCACCAATTTAATGGCAAAACTCGAAAACATTAGTCGCAGCGCAACCACAGCGGAGCGTTAAGCATTAATGTCCATCTTTTAATGCAATTGGACATTGATGCGAAAGCACTGATATCCATCAATTGGACAATGGTGCGTTCGTATTCACAACTCATAAGCAGGGCTTATGTGTCCTCGATTATGTTCGGAGAAATATGATTATAACTCTATTTCCGACTAGAAGCACTAGTTAAGGTTGTGGCTAATCAATTTTGCGACCACAGGTCGCACTTTTGTAGAAAGTGAACGTAGTTTTCCTGGCTCAGTTCCGACACACATGCATTCTGCTTCAGCGGTGTTTTGCTCAGCTCACCTAGTGGTTGCACAAGGTAATCTACGTCACAGGTGGTCGTAATTTTGAATCTTAAAAGTCACCGTGCGCCGCGTAATAGAGGGAGGAGCAAGCCCTACTCATATGTCTATAATTTGCGAGTATGCTTAATATGGCCAACGCGGGAAGATAAATAGCCAGCGATTTTTGACCAAAATTACTCATCTCGAGGTTTGCGAATACTCAGCTGCCTCATGAATCTTAACCAATTGCATTAATTGTGTCTAACGCGCCTTCAAAGATTTACTATGTTGCAGTTCGTGAAGATTGTGAAGGCAAAAAAATAAAAGAAAAAGAAAAAGAAAAAGCTTTCTGCGCTATCCCAAGGTGTCGCAGCAGCAAGACGAACGGGCGACACATTGGATAAAAGCTTTGTTAGAACTTCTGTTTTGCAGCATCCAGGCAGCCGTTGTACAATCGCCACGTGTCGATGAGATACTTTCTTGCAAGTTTTCTTTTCTTTTTTTTGGCATATTAGTTGTCCCCAGTTTTCTTGTCCCGCTTAACGTAAGCGAACGAAGGTTTCTTGTCCATCTCGACTGTAGCTAAGCAAAAGACGCGTGAAGTGTATGTACCGACTTCTATCTCTAGGGTTCAATCATTGTCGTCATTTCCGCTACTTATTTCGTGTTTTTCAGCGGTCTGACAATCAGTACACCACTAGTCGTCTCTTAAAGCACATCTGCTTATGATAGTGTTGTAGAAAATAAAAACGTTCCTTTGTACGATTCTGAACAAGCGAACTTGTATGCCATTTTCTTTCGTGCTGTTTGCTAACTTATAATAATGAAACAGAACTTTATCAAAAGAATCTCAACATTCTTTTTCTTTTTGCTTTTTTCCTACTGTCTATTGTCTGGAAGGGTTAGTTAACAAAGCAACAAATTTTCCTCTTGAAGCAAGGTGTACACTGTACCATGTTCAGGAACTGACAAGAATTAGTGAGTCATTGCCGTCTTACTTGAGTGCAATTTGTAGACTGAATTAAACTGTTATTCCCTTCCCATCCTTTCGTGCAGTTATGCATATATAGGAGACGTTGCAGATGCTTCATCCCATAAAGGCACATACCTCCAGGACGCGAAAGCAGCTTTGTCTCAACTATTGCGCGTGTGATGCTGGTGGACTTCCTACCACTGTTCATAGTGCTTTTGAGCAGAGGCTTAAGTGGGATTTGAAGACTCCAGATGACGTTACGCCAGCACCTTGGGAACAGTTGTTCAGAAGGTCTGTGCTATAGAAACTGCCGCTACTATTACGAAAGTAGCTATGCAGTGCATGCCACAGAAGAGCTTAGTGTGGCCCGTCCGCTGTAAACCCGAATGTCATGTTCAAGTTATAAAAGGTAATCTTACAGAGGACAGGCTTTATACTTGCACTATGGTAGACTATGGTTCATGCGTGCAGTCTGATAAGAAGCTTAGCCGCACTGGAGCGAAGAGCAGAGTTCTGTTGTTTCTTAAATGATGATAGCCACGTAAAATTGGCCGCCGAAGGGCTCGCTTACCTTCTAAGAATCAGAAATAAACACAGGCGACTAAAGATGTGCAACAAGTAGAGAAGCAACAAAAATGTAAACGAAAAAAAAAGAAAGCACGTTGGCGCGCATTTGCGCATCCTTTAAGGCAATTTAGCCGCAAAACGATAATTGTCATGAATTGTTTGTACATTTCCTTTCTTTTACGCCGGGCACCTCCCGCTTTCCGGTCATGAACATTACGGAAGGCTCATTGGCGCATGACGCTGCATGAGAGTTGAGGAAATTGAGGTAAAAGTAACGACAATAATTGTTGCGCAATAAGATTTCAATGCATGTAAGGGGAGGACAGAGATGAAAAGACGACCGGAGAGAAATGGTGTACCGGAGCGCGCCTAAGATCTCGGTCGCCTTCCACGAAGCAGCATGCACAAAGGAGCTTTTCACAAGAAAATGTACTGGCTAATCTTGACAGTGAGCATATTATTAGCAAACGTGGTTGACCAATTACCAACAGGTCTTACGCACAAGAAACTTTGTGAATTCGGCGCTCGACGAAAAGGGAACGGACGCAGGAATGCAACCAAATGAGGACGGTGAAAGAATACGGGAGACACACGAGTGCCCACTCGCGGCGATTTATTGAGACCCGCAAAAAGGAATATAAAGGCATGTTATGGCCGATAAAACACGCGGGCGCAGCCAGCAAAACAATCACTGACGATGCAAGTATATTAAGTTCTTGAAAGAAAAAGCAATCGAGGGCTTGGACAGACAGTTATCCCCTAAAGTGCCGTTATATTCCACTTTACGGGTTTCAGTTAATTGTTGCAAGTTAACGCTCGTGTGTCTCCCGTCTTCTTTCACCGTCATCGTCCTGGTTGTGCGCTTACAGTTTTTGTCATGTCTTATACCAACGCACCCAAACAGCCACGCTAGTGCAGACACACCAGTAGCGTCAAAGTAGAAAGGAGTGACGAGGAATACCGAATTCATCATTCCCGTGATCAGGCTGCCGACTGCCATTTCAGGGGCTCTCTCTCTCTTTCTCTCTCTCTCTCTCTGCTTTACTTCTTTTTTTTCTATTTTTGTTTTACCATTGCCATAAGCGCTGTGAGACTTACACGTACGGCTTTCATGATTGCACTCTGAATAAAATAAGAAATTCTAAATATCTTGGCATCATATGTTTTTCTTTTATTGGCGCTAAGCTTTTTGTCCGTAAATATTTTACCTCTAAGCAGCAAGTGAAAACGTTTTTTGCATTTTTTGTGAGCTTCACATGCTCATTAGGTGCTTCTTCTCTCAAGTTTACTTGCCATTCCTATATATTGCATTTGAATATACCTGCTGTGATCTGTTTGTAAACCTTGTGAACTTTTGCAAAAACGAATAGTATTGCTTGCCTTTTTTTTTGACAACGTGATAAAATATCAGGTATGTTTTCATGTTGTAGTTTGCTTTATTTCTCTTTAAGCTGGCAAATATACACTGCCCTAAAAGACATTTTCACTTTGTTGCCTGAAAGACCCCTCCAGGGTTGGATTGTGTAAGGGGTGGGTTTACAAAAAATTACGTTGATAACAACATGTCTCAACATGTCTCTCAACATGTCTAACAACAATGCGCTGTTACTTTTTTCTATAAAGCCGGATAAATAGGTGATGGTAGCGATATCGCACGGAAGGCTGTTCCAGTCTACACCTATCTAGGGAAAAAAAAAGGCGAAAGTATTAATGCGCAAGCATTATATGGTCCATTACAAGAAAATCCGGCGTTGTCGTCGGCGGCGTGACCGAAATATAGTACCAAAAAACGGCGACGGCGCGAAGAAAACAAATTCAGTGCCCTTCCACTCTGTGAAGAAGGACGACCAGTGCAGTTGTGTACGTGGTCCCCTTAACTCTTTCCGTACCGCACACATTGTTCATCGTCAGCCCGCTAACGATACTTTGAAACGCCGCTTTCGATACCTTCCAAACCGCTCAAGGACATACTGCGCTATCGTACTTCACGTCCGATAACGATATTTCTGTTTTCTAAGCAGTTAAATTTTTTCTCAAGAGGCGGTAATTTTTGAGCGTGTTC
Organism: Dermacentor albipictus; assembly: GCF_038994185.2. Lineage (NCBI taxonomy): Eukaryota > Metazoa > Arthropoda > Arachnida > Ixodida > Ixodidae > Dermacentor > Dermacentor albipictus. The sequence continues at coordinate 126,507,324 of NC_091821.1, read as the reverse complement.
CGAAGCTTCGCGATCGTCAAAGTAGGAAGCGAAAATGGCTGCCTCCAGAAGAGTCGCGCGCGCTTCGAAAGATCGCAGATTTTGCGACTCCGCTGGGTCTGCGGCTCATTTTATCGATTTATCGAGCAGGAGATAGTGCGAGGATGCTGGCATTTCGTCGGACTTAGACTCTGAGATTGACAACACAAACCAGCCCGGAACATCGGCGGCCGCAGTCCGGTACGCCCAACTTTAGTACTTGCAGTTAAATATTTGTAGCGGAATAGCTGTTCAATAAAAATGTTTCATTTGTTTTCATACCTAGTGCCTATTAGCCAGCAATTTATTTTGTATATCTCATAAGTTTTGTTCCACATTTTTCTTAGTAGATACAGGCGTGTCTTTACAAATTTTGCTCAGTCTTATTCTACAATCTTGATTCTGGCAATTTATGTCTTTTTTATGACATGCATATCGTTAATAAAACTTTTATATGTCTCAAGTACAGTCATTTCGGCTTTTGTTTATGTCTTACACAAAATATTCCCTGCAGTAGTTTTTCGTTTAGAAGAAAGCATCTGGCGTAACCTACAAGAACAACTCAGGGTGTCTACCAAGTTGGCATTCAGAAATTCCAGGAGTTTTCCAGGTTTTCCCGGAATGCCTTTGCAAAATTCCCTGAGTAACACAGAACATTGTTTTATGTCAAGACGGACTGGACATGTCACCCGATGCTGTCACTGTCTAGTAAGCATGTTAAAATATAAGAAAAGGCTTAATCCAGTTTGAAGAGTAAGGAGTATTGTTTATCTTATTCAAAAGGAAAACCTAAGGGAGGGGTTAGTAAAAGGCACAGCGAACAAAATAACTTTTAAAAAAATAGTAAGGCCCAATGCAAATCGAGTCGAACATAATAAAATATGAATAAAAAGAGACATGCATACACAAGCAAAAATTTTCGAACATGAGCTATTTTTATCAACTGATAGCAAGCTCATTGATATGAGGTACGAACATTGTCACAAGTGAGATAACACAACGCGTATATAATTAAGAAATGCATACTGTGACCCGTGACAAGTGGCCCTTCTCAATGGATTCCCAGACAGCGCTCTATGGGCGAGGCTAGGGCCTCAAAAGAAACCAAGCCACTTTACGGCTCCGCATTCGCACGCGCTCTGCTCGTACCCCTGCGTGGACGTATAAGACTGGCCTGGCGTTGTCTCCATCAGGTTCAACGTGTGGTGTGTGTGGTGACACAAAACATTACCTTATGTGTTGCACTCTGAATAACGAGGAAAGAAGAGTGTTATTCGGGTCCCTCAAGAAGGCGGGAGTTCCTGACAGTTATATTCAGGACATTGTATTCCCGCGCGGGAACCAGTTGCCTAGGAAGGTGGTTTCTCGCCTTCTTCTAAATTACCTGCAGGACACGGATTTGCCACCACATGGTGACCTTAAGAGTGGCTATTTGTAATTGTGAGGTCTGTGTCTGATTTATGTGATTTATTTATGTTAAGTGTCGCTACGGTGGAGCAGTTGGCGGCAGAAACTGCAAGGCTAATCCCACCAGTAGCCTACAACCACTCAAGTGGCCATTCCCACATTGGTTAAGCTTCACCGCAAGACTTTGCATATGCTTCACCGCGTAAGATTTCTGTATTGAGGTGAAGCTAACCTGCAAACATCGGCATTATGCAACGCGTTGTGCTTTCCGAGCTTCGAAGCCAATCGCGAAGATTACAAAGGCAGAGTCGCGCCGTTGCGGACAGCGGTGAATTCTTTCAATTGAAAAACACGGCACTGTTGTGACCGGCCATTCAATCCTGTCGGCAAGCCTGGGACATCGAGCCGGACCTGAGCCTGCTGAGCGGCGAAGGCCTCTTCAAGGGGCCCCGATGAGTTGCTCCGTTGCAAGCCCGCTTCCTGGCGGTGAATGGGCTGTTGTGATCGGCCGTTCACCCCGCGACACTCTCCGGTCACGGCTCGCGCGATTATGGGGAACGGGCTGACGGCCTCATGAAAATTGTTCTCAAAAACGGATGATTTATGACCAGCGCGGAAGTATCTCGGTCAGGGGCCGTAAAACGTATAACTATTCCAATATGTTTTTATTGCAATCTCCTGACATCAAATTTGTGTAACCGCCGACGCAAGCATCGGGCGGTCACGCGCAGGGTTTTCTGAACAAACCAATCAAATGCTCCTCTCGTTCATAGCAGGTCACTTTTGCTTGCTTGGAAAACGAATAACGTTGCCTGCACTAAACGGCTTGTCTTATCTCATTGGCTCACAAGAGGCGAGGAGCATGCTCAAGTGGAGAGGGAATCGATGGGGCCGAGCCACTGCACTTAATATCAATAACCGGATGAAGAGTGTGGTGCCGGCGTCTGCGATTAGTCCGCTTTCTCTTACTTAGCTTGCGGTGGCTCGTCAACAATTGCGGTGGCATGCAACGGAAGCTTAAGAATGACGCTAAAACGGGTCCTCAACAAATAAGAGTTGCCAGAACGAGGTCGTAAACGTGCCTAAAGTTCTGTAAAACGTTACACGGCCACACAAGAAGTTTTATTAACTCAGCAGAATTGTGTACGTAGCCGGGTACCTTCGGATGAGGAGGTGCGACTTAAAACATTTCGATGTCATAATCAGAACAGCATATAAGAAGGCACTAGGACTGTCGGTCAAAACATCTACAGAGCACTTATTGCAGTTGGGGTGCACAATACAACAGATGAGATAATTGAGGCCCACCTATTAAGTCAATATGCCAGATTGGCAGGAACGAAAACGGGACGCAAGGCACTAGACGACCTAAATATCAGCTGTCCTTACTATACGGCAACAAGACAAGACATTTCGAAAGATTGGAGGGGCAAATTCGCGACACTGCCCCTTCCTAGAAACATGCACCCAGAATATCATCAAGCAAGGAGGAGGGCAGGAGCCAAGAAGATGGACCAGATCTATTCTAAATTAGAGGGAGCCTTCTTCATGGATGCTGCAGGTCCGGTGGGAGGAGTCTCCACAATATCGGTGGTGCATCAAGGGCAGACGGTCAACGGACTTTCTGTTCGGCACGGGGAAATTGCAGAATTGCAAGAGGCGGCGATCGCCATGGCGGCTTCGCATCCTAGTTCAGAATACATCATTACAGACTCGCAAACTGCATATAGAAATTACACGCGGGGCCGAATTGCACCGCTAGCTTGCAGGATCCTGGAACAATCTGGGGTCTTCGCTTCGCGCAAAGAGCTGATTTGGGTGCCAGGTCACGAGGGTATAGAGGGAAATGAGCGTGCACACGCTGCCGCCCGAGCTTTTCTCCCCTGGGGTCCCTCCTCCTCCCTCCCCGAAGACTCGGACTTCCCAGTGCCATTAATATATATAACTAATGCAGACGTTTTACAACACTTGCGCTTATCGCGACAAAAATACCCGGACCCAACTAAGAGATTAGACAGATAAGAAGAATGTCATTTACGAAGGTTACAAACCCTGTCATTTAATAACCCAGTCAAGCTACATGCTATTGAGCCACAATCTTTTTCGGCCGAGTGCAAATTCTGCGGGCAGAAAGCAGATTTGTACCATATGGTATGGGCCTGCCAGGCTAATAGTCCCTTAGAAACTATAAAACAGCCAACGTGGGAAGGATGGGAGGCAGCCCTGTCCAGCTCAACCCTCGAGGACCAGCAAGCCCTCGTGGAAAGAGCTAGGGTGGCGGCCTTAGCCAACGGAATTCTGGAATAGGAATCCGACCACCCTTCTCTTAACTCCCCTCTCCTTTTTTTTCTTTAAATAAAACGCTTTCATCATCATCATCATCATCACGCAAATAAACCTATGTTCTCCGGCAGGAGCGAGTAGCGAGTACCGGAGCGATAGGCGGCAGCCATCTTTTATTCCTTTCCGAACGGGGAAGCCTGCGGCTATTCATAAGAAAAATCAGTTTTCTTCGGCCTAATAATGCATCTTTAACGTGTAGGCGTCACTTTGACGCTGTAAGTTTTTGCGTTTGTGTGACGTCGCGTGTGGGGCAGGTGGTGTGGGTGCAGCCCGAAAACTCTTGACTAATAGCCGAGGGCTAATGGCATAAAGGCGTCGAGTCAGAAATAACCATTTTTGTTTTGTTCGGTCAAATAATGCATAATAAGTGTGTACACGTCATATCAGATGGGTATCTATCGCGGTTTTCGTGACGTCGCGTGACAGAAAGGTGAAGTGGGGGTGGTCCAAAAAAAGTGTTTGACCTATCGCGGCGGACTGATTGCAGAATTGGAATAGAAAAGTTTGGAATAGTTTTACGTTATAGCGCCCCAGGAGAGGTTCGGGCATTTAGCAAGGATACGGTCCCTCACCTGACAGTCGCACAAATTGGCATGTCCATGCCGGGGACGGAGTCAGCGTATGGTCTGGGTCAATGTGCGATCCCCCTTCCCCTGTTTTTTCCCAGTGACGTGCGTGTGTTTCCGACAGAGCTCCTTTCGGAGGAAAAGGAGAACAGACGTCCGGATGGCTGGGACCTGATGTCATTTGTCTCTTGACGCTGGATTGGATGAAATGACTGAACAATGACCATGCAGGGCATAAAACAGGCAACGGCCGGCGGGAGTCATCGGCTGCTACAACTTCATGAACTTTTCCTGTGTTACTTTGAATTTTCATGTAAATATGTAAAAATTAACGCGTTTGCCAAACATCTTGAATACCGGGCCCAGCCTCACGTTCCCTTACTCCTCCGAGAGCAAAGGGAATTCCACGTTTTCGGACCTCCAGTCGCAACATTAGATAGCAGCGGCGAGATAGTCTGTGCAGTGCTTCGACTTCGGCATGGTGAGTGCACTACCTTTTCTCCTTGAGAGTTGGCAGGCTTAACGTGGTTCTTCCTGGTAACAAGGGTGTTAGAAGCCTTGTTGAAAGACACCTTGCTTCTATACTTAATTCCTTGAGAAAATTGTCGGCAAAAGAGAGGTAGCCATGGATTGGAGAAAGTAGCACAGAACGACCTAAACGCTATTGCGGGGAATTCAGGATTGATTGTGGGAAGCAGCTAAAGAAGGCGGAGGTCATCCATGCGACAGAGGCAAGTGGCAGAGATGACGAAGAGATCGTGGAGGATTGGGAGGATATTCAGGAGCAAAGAAAGCGACAGCAGGATGAAATCGAACGGGAGAGAGGAGCCGACGTAAGGCGGGACAGAGAATGCGAAAGGTAAATAGAGGCAATTGACAGGGAAATCCAGCATCTCAGGGCACTGCAGGCATAGTCTAGGCTGCACGTATTCGAGGACGACGAAAACATAGAAAGTTTTCTTGAATTTTTCTAGAATGTTTGCGCAGAGGTGAAGCTGGACCGAGACTTTTGATCAGTAGGGTTGTTGAGGTTACTTCCTGGTCGCGTGTGCTGTTAGCTCGCCTTTCTGATGTCGACTTCCAAGAGGTTAGATCTGGCTAAACAGGCATTGTTGCACCAATTCTGTATTTCTGTGGAGAGCGAAAGACAAGATCAAAGTGACCAGTGCAAAGTTTGCACTTTGGAAGAAACTGGGGTTGCGCCAGTGAATGAAGAGGATGAAAAATACGAGGGGGCGAAACCCTCAGCGCGTGAGCAAAGCGAGGCCATTGCCGGTGTAAAAAGAGGGGCCACTGTGGAGGGCGTCCCTTGCGAGGACGAGGTTTGTTGTAGTGCCGATGAGAAGGTTAACGTGGCGCTGGAGACCTTCCTCGTATCCGAGCACTTGGGCGACTTTCAGGAATCGTCTAGACACATCGGGCAGTGGCAGCGGTGGCGGTGGCACGTTGCTGCACAAGAGTGCTCAAACAACTGTTTTGAATTTTGCAGTTCCTTCGCTGCTGTCCGTCTGCAAGAATTTCCGTATCAAGTGCGATCTGCATTCTGCTGGCTTCATTGACGCACCGTGTGTGGCTGCCTACGTTGCTGTCATCATGTGAAGATGCGCCCCTTCCTTCTGGCTATAAAGCTGCGCAAGTCGTCGAGAGCCTTCACACATCGGGCAGCGGCAGCGGTGGCGGTGGCACGTTGCTGCACAAGAGTGCTCAAACAACTGTTTTGAATTTTGCAGGTTAGTTGTCTTTTCTTACTGTTGTTAAGCTGCCAGTGCATACTGCCGCCACTGCTGCAACTGCTGCCCATGGTTTAGTGTCTTGCTTGCAATGTCATCTGAAAATTTTGATCCTTGTTCTGCATGCTACGAAGACATTATAGATGGTGAAGAATTTATGACTTGTGCAGATTGCTGTCAAAGGTTTCATATAGGGAAGTGTGCAGGGGTTGGGGAGCGGAGTTTCAAAGCAAAAAATTCTGAATTAAGAAAAGCTTTGAAATGCTTGACATGTCGATCTTCGGCGTCTCGCAGTCAGGATAGCAACAGTGATGCATCTTCTGCTGTCCTATGTAAACGGCTTGCTGAGATTAGTAAGTCATTGGCAAATCTCACGGCTAAAGTGGATGATCTGACATCTTTGAAGGAAACCGTTTCAAGCATTGAAAAGTCTGTACAACACATGTCTGACACGTATGACAAATTGCTCGAAGTATCTAATAGGCATGACAAGGAAATCGAGCTCCTGCGTAAGAGAGTTGACGACATTGAGGCAAACCAGGACGGGCAGCAAATTCGAAAACTGCGTCAGGAATTGAACGACCTGAGCCAGTACTGTAGGCGGCAAAACATGGAAATACATGGAATGCCTGTGACAGATGGTGAAGATTTACTGAGCAAAGTAAACAGCCTTGCTGTGAAACTTGACTTGCCCACACTTGTAGCAAATGACATTGAAGGGCTACACCGCCTTCCATCTCAACCAGACAAGGTGCCTGTGGTTTTGATCCGTTTTGCCAACCGATCCACAAAAACAGACTGGATTTCAAAGCGCAAAAAATGCGAAGATGACATTCGATTCTTTGAAAACCTGACGGCTTCTAGCAGGAATTTACTGTGGCTCGCTAAAATGAAGGCTAAGGAAATGAAGTACGCTTTCGTCTGGTCAAAGGAAGGAAAGATCTACGCTCGAAAGAAACCTGGTGCACGAGTCATCAGGATCGCTTGTGAGGAGGACATTGATAAGATGGTGTAATCGCTGTTGCTGCGAGACTGCGCAGTACACCTGCTCAACAATGGCTTATTTTACTGCCGAGTCATTCACCGACTTTCTAAAGGATGGTGCTTACAATCCTCGCAACACACCATCTCTTTACCACTTGAACTGTCAAAGCCTAAAAAATAAATCAGAAGAAGTAGAAGCTGAATTAACTAAACTGAACTTTAATTTTGACCTTATTGCCTTCACTGAAACATGGTTTACCTCAAATGCAGATGTCAGCGAGTTTCCTGGTTACAAACCCATTTCAGTATTTCGAGATGGAAAGCGTAGTGGTGGTGTATCTTTATATGTGCAAAATTATTTGTGCTTTGAGGTCTTGTCGGATTATTCAATTGTTTGTACTGATTTTGAAACTGTCTGCATTGCTTTTCATAGAGTTGCTATTATGGTTGTGGATCGCCCCCCTCAAGGAAATTCTGACAATTTTTTTCGCTTCATTGATTGTTTTCTGCAGTTTGCTAACCAAAACAACTGGCGTATCATTGTGCTAGGTGACTTCAATATTAACTTTTTGGAGGATAACGCTCCGAAGATTAACTTAAATGAAATAATGCTGTCTAATGGTTGTGACAATACTATTAAATTGCCTACTCGCATATCCTGGCACTCTGAAACATTATTTGATTTGTGCTTCACTAATTTCCCACCTCAGAGTTGCATATCCGGTGTTTTTTCTTCTGGAATTAGTAATCACTTGCCTTTCTTTTCACTTTTTCCTGATACGACCAAATTGAATAAACGCGTTCACGCTCGTAGAGTTAATGATGAAAAGAGCATCTCCAGATTTTGTCACTTCTTGTCTACAATTAGTTGGGTAGATGTATATGGTGAAAATGACTCGTCCCGTGCTTATGATATATTTATTCAGAAGCTGCTTGAATGCTATTACGCTGCGTTCCCAACTCAAACTATAAAAATACATAGAAAGGCTAGAAAAGAATGGATGACAGGAGCACTTTTGAAACAAATTAAAGAAAAGAACAAAATGTTCTCTCGTTTTTTGGAAACGCGATGCCCGGATGATTTAGTTAAGTTTAAGAAGTTTCGAAATAAATTAAACTCAGATCTAAAGAAAGCTAAATCGTTTTTCTATATTAATAAGTTTTCGTCAATCTTACACAATCCCAAATTACTTTGGCAAGGTATTAACGTTATTATAGGGAACAGGAAGAATTGTCTTCCCTCTGAGCTGAAAGTCAATGGGGTGAATTATGCTGGAATTTCACTTGCCAATATGCTGAATGAACATTTTTTAGTTGCCGGAGCATACCGACCCTCTGCTAGCTGTCATTCAACTCGGTCTGTTGACTCATACTTACCCTCGTGCAGTACTGAATCTATATTTTTGTCCCCTACTTCAGTGGATGAAGTTATTTCTATCATTAATTCATTCAGGAACACCTGCTCACCTGGAGATGACGAAGTTGCTGCTTTTCCTATCAAATGTGCTGTAAATATTATTGCTGGCCCTCTTACGCATATTTGTAACAGAATGCTTCTTCCTGGTGTAATCCCTAGCAAATTAAAAATCGCGCGCGTTACCATTTTATTCAAAGGAGGCAACAAAAATGACCCAAATAATTACCGTCCTATTTCGGTATTGCCTCTGTTTTCGAAATTAGCTGAGCGTATACTCTATAGGCGACTAAACAATTTCTTACAAGCTAAACATCTTATCTGCCCCCAACAGTATGGCTTTCAGGCCGGTAAATCAACAGAATCTGCTCTGTTAGATATTAAAAACTCTATAATTAACAATTTTGAAACTAAGCTTTTTTCTGTTGGAATTTTTCTCGACCTGCGCAAAGCCTTCGATTCTGTGCAACATACAATACTGCTCCACAAATTAAAGACTTACGGGATCCGTGCAGTGGCAAATTCACTTTTGGAAAGTTATCTAACTGCACGGACACAGTACACTCAGATTCATGATGTAAAATCCAGTTTTGGTATGATAAAATTCGGTGCCCCTCAGGGTTCAATTCTGGGACCACTTTTATTTATTCTCTATATTAATGACATTGTAAACATTCCATTAACTCCTAATATCATGATGTATGCTGACGATACTAATGTCTTTTTTTCCGGCTCCAGTCTCCAAGTAATTGAACACCAATGTAATACCTGGCTTGAGGAGTTAGCCGTTTGGCTCTATGTTAATCAACTTCAATTAAACGTAAACAAAACAAAGTATATGCTCTTCCATCCAAAAAACAAACCATTAGATCATCACATCAAACTATTTTTTAATGACTTTAACATCGAGCAAGTTCATAGTTGCCGGTTCCTTGGTGTGTTTTTTCGTAGCGATTTGGGTTGGAGTGATCATATAAACTACATTAGACTAAAAATGGCCAGATCTATTTATGTTATTTATCGTGTTAGACATCTCCTCCCACTACAAGTTAAAAAACAGTTATATTTTGCCCTTGTTCAGTCTCACCTGGTGTATTGCAACCTAGTGTGGGGTACATGCAACAAAACTGATTCACACAAATTGCTTTCTCTCCAGAAAAGAGCTCTACGTTTATTAAGTTCAAATTCATCTGTTGAAGCAAATCTTTTCGAAACATTTCATGTTCGCAATTTCTTTCATTTATACAATTTTAGTTTGGCTCTTCACATTTTTTATAAAATCAAGCATGACTTTAACTCTTTTTCTAATACTTATAATTGAAGAAACGTTGTGAATGGTCTACGTTCCGTTGCCCTATCTACTGCAAGACCCAGAACAAATTATGGTAAACAAACAACCGATTATCAATTTATAACATTGTGTAATGCCTACCAGTCTCTTACTTAAATTGCTTTAGAAAGTTATAGTGTGTCTGTATTTAAGAAAAAACTGAAGATTCTTTTCCCCCCCGGTTAAATTTCAGCTAATTCTGTATACTTGTTTTGTTCTATATAATTCTTTATAATGTTTTGTTTATTGTAAATTGATATTTATTATTGTCTATCATTAACTATTTTTTCTATTGTGATCATGTTTGTTCATTGTTTTTTTTTTTTTTGTCCATTCGGCCCCCGTTTCCATGATGTGTGATCGGGGTGTACGCCTTGTCAGGAGGTATGCTTGGTCTACCTCCTTTAGCCTCACCTCGAGGGAATATTGTATATAATATGGCCCAATAAACATCCTACTAGACTAAGATACGGTGGCGGCCGAGCCAAGAAAAGACCTGACGCGGCTGAACGGAACGGAGATCGCTCAGGGCTCCAGCATTGGTGACTGCGCAATGCAGTCGTACACGAAAAATTCGCTAGCCGCCATCCCGGAGAGCCCTCCTTGCGAGCACAGGGCTTCTTCCAGCAACCCTATAAGGGTCAATGTACGGCTGGATGCCTTCCTCGTGCCTCAGCACTTGAATGACTCTCTGGCATTGCCGAGAATAGAGAGCGAAGAAGCGACAATGGCGATTCCGAAAGGTGTTCCTTGCGGGGACGAGGCTTGCTTCAGTAGCCCTAAGGGTAAAAGAAGGCGCTGAAAACCTTGCTCGTACCACCGCACTTCAGCGGCGTTCCGGAATCGCCAAGTGGAGAGAATGCCATGGTGGCCAAGCACGGCAGGAACACGACGCTCGGGGTTTCTAGCGGCACATTCTGTGACCACCTGGCAAATTCGGCTAGTTGGTTATTAATGCTCTTTGAGCACGAGCGCGTGAAAATCTAGGGAGGAACGTAAAGAGACAGAGACGTGTGTGTATCCACTGTGTATGTTTCTTTGCTTTCATACTTTTGTTTTTTATGCTCTATAATTTGGCGAGTGTATTTACTTTCGAGCCACAGTTTCCTTATCCACCCGGAATCCCCACCCGTTTCGGTAACTTAGTGGCTATGCCATCATGCTGCTGAACTCGAGGTCGTGGGTTGAATCCCGGCCGCGGCGACCGCATTTCGACGGGTGCGAAATGCAAAAACGTTAGTGCACTTCGGTTAAGGTGCACGTTAAAAAACCCCAGTGGGTCTGAATTGAGCCAGAGCCCCCCACTACTGCGTGCCACATTATCATATGGTGGTTTTAGCAAGGAACGTCCCAGAATATAACTTAATGTAGCCCAAATTCCCCATTGCACCGATATAGGTAGATATGTATCACTGTCCATCGCTTCTTCTTCATTTGCCCTAACTTTTCTGCATATTGAAGGCGACTCGAGGACTTCAACTGTTGACGGCTCCACGCATCCTATGACTGCATCCTTTGTTCTGCTCTAATGCGTGCCACAGACAAGTATATCAGCAGACATCTGCTTAATTTCCATGCTATATATTGACGTCGGCTCCAAAGCTTACTATTGCATTTGCAAACGTGAAACCCGATATCATTACGCGTTTCCACATTCCGTAAATTGCTTTAATATGACCATAAAGCACCCTGCGCTTGCTACCTCTCATCTTGCATGTAGTCCTTCAAATCGTTTATCCATACATGTAAGTATTCATAAGCCTTAACGGCAGGTGACCGCGTACATTGCACCATGCTTGTGCTGCTTTCGTTATAAATGGCAACAGCGGCTACCTCTCTACTAACCCGCAAGCCTAAAGCCGCTGCCTCGTATCCACAAAATTCCACCATCTCTCGGAGATCGTTTCTGCCGGCTGCTATATCAGCCCTGCTATCCGATACATCCCTAGTTTTCACAGTCATCGGCACAAGAGCTCCAACACAACTCCTTTATTTATGGCATGTTTTCTATTCCGCTTCTGTAAATCATAAATAGCAGGTTTGAAAGTGGGGATCCATGTCGAATTCCTCTTTCTACTTTTACATTGGCTGCGTTACAAATTCCTTCCAAGTAAGCTGCACTGTAGACCAGGGTGCATGTGGTACGGTTGTCTGCTCATTGTTTATGCAAATATTAATAAACTTGTTTCCTAGGCAACGGAAACAGAGAATACGGCTAGGCTAGGAACTGCTCCTGCAAATCGTCGAGCATTTGCAATCCTCCGCCTGGTAAAGGAATACCATCAGGAATAGGGTCAACGACATAAGCAGGGTGTCGGGAAGAAATGTTTGTCGTTTTGGTTTTACTTTCGTTCCACTGAAAAAATTTCCGTTCCGGTTCTCCTCTGGAACGACAAAGAAATGATCCATAATGATTCATAATGGTTTTTGCTTATATGCAAACATTCTCAAAGCAAAGTAACATAGGAACATAGCTTTTGTTTTTCTCGATGTATGAATTATGAATCCTGTGGTCATGCTTAGTGCCTTGAGGCAAGATACTGAGCATGACCTTAGAAGCAGCAAGCATATCATCCAGTGTACTCGCCGAAATGCGAGACCGCTGCTCCGATAAAACGACCTTAAACGACCTCAAACGAACACAAACGAACAAGAAAACCTCGGTAGCAAAGCGTTGTGCCCGTAGAAAAGGAAGCAATAACCTTGTCAGCACGCAAGCCCTGCGTTTTGCTACTATGTCGATCTGTTAGTGCACCGAGCGGCAGGCTTAGATTAGTGGAGCCCTTGACCGGCTATGGCTCGCACTATCCTTGCCTGAGATACGCGCTAATGACGTCATTCATTTCAGAATGCCGACTTTACCCCTTGAACCGAAAATCAATAGAAATATTTTGGTTTAACTCCGAAACAAAATAATAAATAACGCTTTGGCTACGCTCTCGCTCGACTCAAAGATATCGTGTTTTTTTTTCTGTTTTTTTTTTCGTCCCGTTCCGACACACTGGACTTATGAGAAAAGACATCCCATGAAAGCGCAGAACAGACGAACAGAATGTGTTAAAGGGCCTCTCGCCAGGTCTGGCCATTTTAAGGTGGTAAGCGCAGAGCATACATTGCGCGATAACGATCACGTCTGCGAAGGATTACATTGCTACGCACCAGGGAAAGATCTGAAATTTCATACACTGTTCTCTTTCTCCTCGTGGCCGCCGCTGTTAACGCTGGACGGTGACCTACTCGTGTTCCTGCGCCTACGTATTCTTGAAAGAGCATAACTTTGGGCATGTTGGTTTGGGCTTGCGCTAAAACCGTAAAAGTTACGTATTCTTGTTCGTAGTGTGACGTCTACGCGGTGACACGTGACTTCGATAATTATTCAAGACAACACCTGTTATCTGTGTGGTCTATTGCTTGAATTGATAATTTCATGTTTAGAGAAATAATAAAACACACAAACAGAATGTTGCGCGTTTGTTTACTTCGCACCGAAGTAAAAGGGATGTACTTCCGCTTCGTCTGCTTGTTCGCACGGTCGTGCGGTCACGCGCGCAGATACCGAAACTATGCCATTTTCTACAGTGTTCCAGCGCCCTGATCATGCTATGTGATCCACTTGTTCTGCCTCAGTATTCGTGTAGCACTGAATTATACCGCTAGTCATGTTTCATTGTGCAGAGCGCGCAAAATCGTGCGCTGAGGGAACGAGACAACAGCTCGCGCGTGACGCCGTCAGCGAAAGTGCGCAGCGTCGAAAAAAAAAAGCGAGGAGAAAAAAATGCGAAGGCGGGGCCCGTGACGTATGCGGCACGCGGTCCTCGAGGTCCGGTATGGGAGAACGCAGGGCAGGAATTTCGCTTGCGCAGGCTAGACGGGGCGAATGCAAAGAGCGTCTTGCTTTGCAGTGGAGCCCGCCTGCTGAAATCATGAGTTCGCGCCACTGAAATATTTCTATCTCGGCTATTAATGAGCCGATTATACAAAATTTTGCGGCAGACTGCTTCCTAGAGGACACGTTACAACTTCCAGAGTATAGTCAAAATTTGCTATGGGGCTTGGTGAGGAGCCCTTAAAACGTCACCGCGAAAAGCGTATAGGTGAAGTGCGCTGGGCAGGAAAACGAGCCGGTCGACGGATTTTCTACATCTATGGGAAGCTTATCAAAGTATGGGAAGACGCTGGCTGAGTCAAAAGCACAGCAAAGCATTGCGGCGCCGCATGTCCGCCGTCCTCGATCTCATCACAGAACATGTCATTAACCTTCCTTCTCAACAGCGGACGCAGATCTGCGAAATTCTAGATGGAAGCCTTCAGTTTAAAAAAGACATGGTCCTTCCTACGTCGTCTGTTAGAACCATCTAAAGCCAGGGCCAAAACTAGCAAACTAATCACTCGAGTGCTCCACCTAACGAAGCCGCGAGGTCAGGACACAGTACAAACTGTTATTCAAACCTACTCAAAGCAGAGTCCATGTCAAACTACGGAGGCCTCCCCAATCCAAAATTAGGCAGCCCTATAGCGGAAATGGAGGTGCATGCAGCGTTACATCAGCTACGCACCGCCTCAGCACCTGGCCCTGATCGCGTCACCAACAAATCCCTACGCAACGTGGATGCAGGTTCGATTAGGGTCCTAACTGAATATTTTAACCACCACTGGGAACGAGGTACACTGCCTCCCCAATGTAAACATGCAAATGTTAGTTTCATCACAGAGCCAGTGCAAACCGCTCGCCTAGCTAATTTGCGCCCGATCTCCCTCACTTCATGTGCAGGCAAACTCATGGAACATGTAATCCTCAATCACCAAAACAGATTATTCCAGAAAAATCACCTCTTCCCTCCTACCATGTTCGGATTCAGGGCAGGGGCTCTCCACCCAAGATGTAATGACCCAACTCAAAGAGGAGGTATTAACTCACGAATTCCCACATCTCACCAAAGCAATATTGCCACTTGACCTGACTAAAGCCTTCGATAACGTGTGACACGCGGCTATTCTACAAAACCTCAGTCAGCTCAATGTGGGTTCCCGCACTTGTCAATATGTTAGTACCTTTTTAACCAATCGAACCATGGCGACACACCTCAGATCGGTTAAATCCCCGACTTTCACTATCGGCAGTAGGGGCACTTCTTTGCTTTTTAATATTTCTCTAATCCCCCTTTCGCAAAAATTTACCGCCGCACGAGCCGTACAGCACTCCCTATACGCCGATGACATTACTCTCTGGACCACCACGGGCAAAAGTGGCACGATCGAATACACCCTTCAAAGAGCCGCAAGAACGGTCAAAGAACACGCGCGGAGCACTGGCCTCAGCTGCTCAGCTCCTAAATCTGAACTCCTCATTCGCCCCAAAGACCCTTGCCCTCTGGCAATTTCAATATATGTGGGTGATACACTCATCCCAGAGGTAAACACCATAAGAATTCTAGGTGTCCACATTTCCAACAATTCCATCGCTATATGTGCTATAGGTGCTATATGTGCTATTCCATCGCTATAGGTGCCACACGGAGGTCAGTACCGTAAACCTCCGCCCTCATAAAGAAGATTTCTAATCGCCACAGGAGAATCCGCGAAGCGGACAGGCGCCGCCCGGTCATAGCGTTCTGCCTCTATAATATAACTTACTCCCTTCCCTATTTGCACCTGTCATCTCTCGAGAGGGACCAGGTAGATCACCTCATCCGCACAGCATATGAAACTGCCACGCACCTGCCTATGAGTACCGCTACGAGTAAATTTCTCCAGCTGGGGGTGCACAATACACTTGATGAATTAGTTGAATCACACATTATAAGCCATTACACCCATCTTTCCCGGTCTGAAACAGGCAGGGAAAGAGCATCTTTAGCATCTCAAAACCAATCTCATAGGATGCACTACCCTCACCACTTCACCCCCCGGCTGCATTAGCGATAGTCTCTACATTGCACCCTTACCGAAAAATACGCACCCAACCCATGATTATAACCGGAGGGTAGCCAGGGCGCTTCATAAGCGCTACCCACCTTCGACCCTAACCGCGTATATAGATGCTGCGGAATACCCTCATCGTCGTGCCTTCGCAGTCTCGGATAATGCCGATCAACTACTTTGTTGCGCCACCGTCGACCGAGTGGCTGTACCAGTCGAGGCGGAAGAAGTAGTCATTGCTCGAGCAACTGCTCACACTCAGGCGAAATATATCTGCTCGGATTCAAAAACAGCGATTCGTAACTTTGGTGTGCGTTGAATTTACGAACCCGCCTACCGTATCCTACAATCTCTCCCTCCTCCAAAACGTATAATCACCATCCTGTGGGTTCCAGCGCACTGCGGACAACCCGGGAATACAGCCGCCCACGAACAAGCCCGAGCACTCGTCAACCTGGTAGTGGACGGTCCACTTGCCTTTCGCAGTCCACGAGAATGCCTACTCACCTATCATGAAATTACACTGCCTGAATTCCCACATGAGCTATCTTCCACCTCACAAATCTCTGTCCCATGCTGAGCAAGTCCTTTGGGGTCGACTCCAAACGAACACTTTGGTTTCTCATTTCATCAATTCTCTAATTCATCAGGGCGACGTCTTACCCCATTGTCGTCTCTGCTAGAGTCCGCGAGCCGACTTTAATCAAATCTATCGTTATTGTCGAATCAAACCTACTCGCCAATTTGAGGGGGCTGAGCGACAGGAGCGTAGGGAGGCTGCTCTGCGCAGCTCATGGCTGGAGAGAGAGAAAAAGCATTTATTAAGACCATCGAGGTCGTTGCTCTTAGGTCGCGTGGGTGGTGTCATTCCAAGACCAACTCCGGATCGTATGCTGGGCCATAGGGGTCGCCGAAGCACAAAGACTTTCGGCCAGCTAGAGCGGCCTGAGGGCCCACCGTCTTCCTCTTCCCCTGACCCATATCCGCCCCTCACCTGACCCAATCATTGGTGTGAATAAATTGTTTTCTTCTCCTTTTGCCTCTTATTTCTGACCATTCTTTCCGGCTTTTTCGTTAGAAATTTCAGGTGGTTACCTATTTTATTCAGACATCAAGTTTACTCTTGTTAGTCTTCCTTTTGCTATTTTATTCACGCGAATACAGACTGCTGCATAACTGCACTATTTAGTCAACACAACGTGTTAGACAAATATATGTTTGTTTTGAAGAGTAGATACGCAGGTATCACAAAAAACTTGACGAAAACTCGAATATTGTGTTGCAGTAAAATGTAGACTGCGCTGAAATGTTCGTGACAAGATTTTTTCAAGCATCCAGCCGCTTAACTGCAGTAAGGATGATATCTTCAAATGTGTCAGAACTTTATAAACAATTACAATAATGGTCAAGAAAGGCCTACATGTTTTCACATTTGAAGGGCACAATTTTATTTCATTAAATTTTTTTTCTTGATCCCAGTCATTTTATGGCTACCAAAAAAGCAAGAGCGTGTCACGCTTCAGTCCCTAATGTTTACCAGTCCCAACAAATCGAAGGTGTTCGCGTGATGCATAGCTTCGTATTTCATAATTCCTGAATATAACTGCATGCACGCTTTTTTTGTGCACGAGACATATCCCCCTCGACATATACCATTTTGTTTAAAACTCTATTCGAAACACACCTTCCTTGGGCATGTTGGTGATGTTGTTTTGCTGTCATCCTCATCAACTTGCTGTCAACCTCATCATATTGTTTTAATGTCACTGTGACTAACTAGCAGCATCAAAGCCAACGAGGAGCCAGTAAGCGGCGGCGGCATTCGCCGTGCGCCGACGGAGAAGACTTTGAGCAGCGTACTTGACCGACTGCAGTTCGGACGCTGCCAAGCTATTGTTAAAATTTCTGTAGCAGACCCCTCCGACAGTGTTTAAAGAACAATTAGCACTCCCAAGCAATTCCGCTGACTCTGAACTCATTTACGGCAACAGCAGCAGATCATCACAACGGACACCGACGCATTCTTAAGAGAAAATCTTAGCTCTGCACGGGCCAATTCCAATGCAGCTTATTCAAATGCGCTTAAACACAGAAATGCTTCGATAAGACAAGCCCTCCACCGATTTGAATTGAAATTATTGCCTTTGAGATAAAAATTAAATTTCAAGTGACTGCGAGATGAACAAGTCTGATGTAGGATGCAAATTTTCCCCGAAGATAGCCGAAACTCGTTAAACTTCACGATATACGAAATACAAGAAATATAGAAGCTGGAAATTTACAAATCGATTCATCACCAAAAACAGACATCCCAGTTCTGTAAACTGCATTAGTTAGAGCACCCAAAGCGGACAAATTTCATATATGAATTTACATGTTACGTGAAATGTTTGTAATGTTTACGAGGATTCGGCAAAAGCTTTAATCACAAATCAGTGGTATATGTTTCGGAGCAGTGAATATCACATCAATTTTGTCCAAATTAGATGGATTATCAGGTGCAGTTCTTAGAATTGTGATATCGTTTTTCATTGCCGAATGACGAAACTTCATAGTCTTTTTTTTTTTAAGTTAAACAATATTAAACGACATTTACGAAAACAAATCGCAGGCCTAAATAAGAACTCTACTTCTTACAGACACTGTATCTTGATTTTGTCTTTTAAATAGCAAACAAGCTTCATCAAATTCTGTGCGTAGGTTGATGAGAAAAAAGGATTTCTCCTTTCACACGTATTCAGATAGGAGCCCCGGAGCTTCCTCTTAAAAGCAACCTCTAGATGCGGACAACGTTGTCTTCGTTGACTAAATTATTGGCTGCTGTGGTCCCCAATATACAATCGCAGACGCTAGCACTCGCATAGTAGGCATGAAGCGCAAAGACGCATGCGTATAGCTCAATGATGAAATGATGGGTGAAAATTTGTCTTTCTCCTTATGGTGATCGTGAAGTTGAGGAGGAGGAGGAGGAGGAGTTGGCATGACGACCACGGATTAACTACGGTGAGCTATTGACAATGGGCAGACGCACGAAAATAAGTTAAAGCTCATACCTTCTGCCACAGTAAAATATTCTCACCTCGTAGAACGCGAGCAGGGGCAGCCCTGATCCTCTTACGCGATGACATTGACTGCCCTCCAATACACGCGTAGCAGGCTTTGCGCGGATTAACTGCACTTGCCAAAGACGACCATAATATACAGGCCGTGCGACGCGGATTGATAGCCGACGCCGGCCCACCTGTCTTTATGTTTGGCGGTTACTGTGAGCACGCGTCGTATATCAAAATCTTTCAGCAAAAGACACGTGTGACATGCGAGCCTTAACTATGCACTGTACTGAGTATGCTATGATGAAATTCTACTTGCACGTAAGGTCCAAAGGTACATTGCACATCCAAAGTAATCGCTCTGCAGTACTACTACAGGTATATGTGACTGTGCGAAACCCTTGTTCGGGCGTGATTCCTTTGCTGAACCAATGCTCCGTTTTTATCACAATCAAATCTCTACAACGTGCTACAATGCACACGGATGACGACGACGACTTGATGCAAATCCAAGCCAACTAAAAGCCCGTAGTAGCTATCCCTCTAGCGAGGTATCAGCGAAGTACAGGGCGAGCGAAAGGCGAAGAACGACGATGAAGCGCAAAGCGGAAAGCGGAACTGTACGAAATGTGTAAGCGAGAAAGCAAGGAGAACACAGTGATGGGCATGGGCAGAGCAACGAATTCGCTTGATGGACGGTTCCTTCAGGCAGAAGGCCAGGGAGTACTTCTTCGACATTGTGCGTAGCGTGTGTTACCGAGTGTAGTTCATTTCACTTGTTGGAGAAGTAGGCAGTACGCTAACGTGCTAAGTACTACATTCGATCTCTGTAAAAGAGTTTGTCGTGTACCTTTATCTTTCTTTCATTTTTCAATGACAGTGTACGGCATCTGACACTCCATTAGGTTTATTCTGTGATCCTAGGTTTCCTCGGCTTCGAGAGTGACCACCACGTATACTACGCACCATTAAGTAAGTAGACTGCTTTTCATGCTTTTAAGGAACATTGATCTTCCGCTGCTAATGGCGAATCCCGTAGTTCACCAAAAGCCTGGCATTCCCATCATTCGCCATGACCGCACGCCAGCGGTTCTGGTTTCATCAATCAGCACGGAATAGCGGTTTGTGTAAGCCGAAACAAAGAACGTGTCCTCGCTTGTAATAGCGACCGAGAAAAAGCAAAGTTCTGAAGAAGTATCAGTAGGCACATATAAGCACCGATTTTGTTTACACCTATATATAGGAAACCTGTCCCAAAAATTTCTGCTGTGAGCCAGGAAAAAGTGGGAAAGTGTGTAGAGCAGATGTTCTCTCACACTCTCCAATCGGAAGGACCCGGCTGAGCTGTAGTACGACCCGGATTGCTGCATGACAAGGCAGAATGTTATGTTTGCGCGTTTTGTGGAACAGTATCAAATTTCTTGTAAAACTAGACAAGAGTGATGCAGAAATTCGCCAAATGTTGCAAACGGCGTATGAAAAGGATTCCCTAAAGAACTGCCTTCAAATCGGTCGAACCTTTTTAAGGCCGTGAAGACCACAAGGACAACGCAAGCTCAGTATGCCTCTTCACGTCATGCCGAGATGGAAACGCCGATCTTGTGCGTTGTCTTGCGCTCAATGACCACCGAGTGACTGTAAGAATGATAGCAGAAGCACTTGGTTAGGGAAAGCTAACAGTTGACTGGATTTTGATAAAACATATCGAAATGGAACAGTTTGCCCTCTAATGCTGCCTAAATGCTCCCCCTGAGCAAAACTTGCGACTAAAGTAAGGCTCACAAATTGGTAAACTTTAAACGACAGCGATTAATGCTTTCAAACGGTCGTCACCGGTGACGAAACATGGTTTTACGAATACGACATCGACATAAAGTCGCAGAGCAAGGAGTGGGGAAGAAAGATGAGCCCAAGTAAAAAAAAAATCGTGGAAGAACAAAGCAAAAATTAAGGCGATGTTGATCATTTTTCCACTGTGAATTTGTACCTGATGATCAAACTGTCAATGCCGCTTTCTACATGGAAGTCCTAAAGCGTGAGAGTTCGTGTGTGCGGCGCGCGACCACCTTTTGCGAAGAGGAGGAGCTCAATGCTGTCCCACACAATGCCCCTGCGCAGTCTGCATGGGCAGTGCGTGAGTTTTTGGCCCGCACTTGTGTCATTGTGCTGGGACAACCTCCCTGCTTGCTGGATATTGCCCACCGCGAATTTGTTCCCCAAATGCAAACTAGTATTGTGAGGGCGGCATTTCGGGGAACAGGACGGGAACAGGACAACAATTCAGAAGGAAGCGGTATGATTGCTGAAGCGCTTAACAGAAGAGGGCTTCCAAGGGAGCTTCCAGCAAGTAAAAAAGCGGTGGAACCAGCGTATTGTGTTTAAGGGAGAGTATTTTGAAGGTAACCCGATTGATGCATCTGAAATGTTGTGAAGGGAATTTTTTTGTAAATAAACTACACGAAGATTTAAGACAAGCCTCGTAAGTATGTGTAGATTGTAAGACGTATCCACTTGAAATGAACTTCCAGGATGACCCCAGTTCCGAAATAATATTTGCCACACTGTGGGGCAATATACATAGGCGTTCCAGTTACTTTTGTGCATCAATGCATAAAAGTGCGCATTCTTAATGGAGTAAGTAGAACGACAGCGTTTTCTTACGGCGAGTTTGATGGCGCGTATCTGCAAATTTGGGTCATTCTAGAAATTCAGGCCAATTAGATACGCCTTGCAAACTCACCAGCTCCAATTCCTAAATTCCTAAAGTAACGAATTAAGAAGTCATGTAGTGAATATTTGTTAATTAGTTGAATACGTGTCTAGATCCTCGCGCAAGTAACGTCCACCACTTTGAATAATCGAGCTCACGGACTCGAACTACATTATATGCAAGAGACGATTTTTAAAAGTTCCGTAAAACTTAAAAATTATCACCGGGTATTGCAAAACTCAAATACGGTATTTTGCCATGTTCGTATCATGTCATTCGACAAATGCGGCTTCGCTCAATTAGAAGCGGGATACTAAAGAATTTGGATTGTTGTCTCGATGGCAAAAGTCATAAATCAGTCTCGCAAACTGACATCATGAAACGTGCCAACAATCCTCCAATGTATGTATATTAGCACCCCTAAGGGTCTCATGGCTAAAACGCTTGCCCTTATGGGTAAGATCCGATCCTTGACAAGGATAACGCAAGTTTGACTTAATTTTTTTCGACTTCTTGTGGCACGTAAACATGACAACACGAAGAAAGAAAACTGTGAAAAATAAACAGGTGATACGAAAAAAATGCATGAAATAAACTTTCATAGCTCTCGCTGGTCGAACAGTTATGTCAGATATCTTGGGGAACACCAGTTGGTCATAATTAGTACGTAGTTTTCAACAATGGCCTCTCTCCTTGCAGGCGTAGTTTGAGCTCGCTGTTGGATATGGTAAGCTTTCTTTGCCTTCTTAAGCTTAAGGGTGTTAGCCGTGGGGCAAACTTAAGGGTGCAGAAAAAATTTTTTTTTACTGTTATGCGCGCAGGGAGACGATGGCATGTCTTCATAACGAAAAAATATAGCTCGACTAAAATGTCGAGAATTGTAGCTGACAGTTATGCCGCTTCGCTTGAACTGAAAGCCGCGAATGAACCATCAGGTCACGTTTAAAGTTTCCGCAAGGCTTCCTGGGCCTAAGGAGGCGAGAATGTAAACATGTACCCACAGCTGACCCATTAGTTTTTTGTGGATTCGGATGTGTTTTTCGCTCAACTCGGCTGGTTTCGCTGAGAAGCGGCCTCGATAAGAGGAATGTGATGTTCGCTAAAGTGTAGCCGCCGGCATAATGCCTTGACTAGAAATAACTTATACAAAACATTGCCGAATGCACCAAAAATTTCAATAGTAGCTAACATTCCCTTTTTTATTACATTTTCTTTTTCTTTTTTAGCTGACTGGATTTAACTCCAAAAGTGCGAGTATATATATATTCCGGGTTATTGACCCGTCCTCACTGCTCGGCTAATGTTCCCACACTGTACATCTAAACCATGTTTACATTCTTGCTCGACCATTACATACATTTTTGTTTTGCTCTTTTCAGTAGCACACAACTGCATCAGAAAGCTGTCTGTTTCCCTTTGTGCAAAAGAATTAGTTTTTTTTTTTAAACGAGCATATTTTTGTTTAAGTTATATCGCCCATTGGATACATCCTTCCGTTTTCTTTGTTTCTTGGGGGGAGGGTGTACTTTTCTCTGAGGGCTATTTTTTTCCCAGCTATGATTCGCTTTCCTTCATTGCTGTACAACAACAGACTCTGCCGCGCATGCGCAGACTTTTTTTTTTCTCTTCTCCAGGAAATGTTTTTCTTCTGTTTTTGAGTGCATATGCAATTGTTTTCACGAATTCATTTGCACTTGAGAATCAGCACTCGTTTGCGTACCTACCTTTCTTAGTTTTTGTCTGTTCTAGCAATTTTTTTGAAACTTTGTTAAATAGTTAACATGACGCTGAGATTTCCGACGGAAGTAATGCTTGCGAGTCGACGCAACGAACCTGAATCTGATGGAGAATGGATGCTGTACCATAAGCATGCACAAATTTGTCAAAGTGAAATTCAAACAGCTAAAGACAACTAATACAATCAGGAGATTTCCAACCTTCTACGAAGCAACCCAAAAAAGTTTTGGAACGTGATTAATCCCAACTGCTCTTCACAGACTGCTATATAAACTAATAAGGACGGACAGTTTCTACACCCTGTAGAGGCAGCTGGGGAACTTAAGTTTTTTCATCTTCGTATTTACCGACAAACTGCCCCTTTCTTCTGAGCTTCGTTTTACAGCTTTAATTGTTAACATGGATGATGTAACCACCACCCCTCAGGTCATATCAGCAGCTACAGATCGGTTGCCAATTAACTCTTCACCAGGTCCTGACGGCATATGCCTGAAACTCCTGAAACTAGCTCAGCGTTCCATATGCTAAATTTCAGCCTCTTTGTTCCAGCACCCTATCAACTCCGAGCGTATCACTGGAAATTCCAGACCACTGGAAAGCCAGATTACTGGAAAATCGCCCTCGTTATTCCAGTGCTAAAATCTAGTGACTATTCAATAGCTTCGAACAACCGACCTATTTCGCTAACTAACATCGTTTGCAAACTACTTGACCATGTCCTATCATCATCGGTTATTAAACACTTCACGAAGCACGATTTTCTTTTTTTTTTTGATAATCAGCATGGCTTTCTAAAAGGACGTTCCTCCGAGACGCGCTTGTTCGAATTAATTACAGACCTCCATAATGCCATACATTCCTCATCGGAAGTACATGCCGTGTTTATAGATTTCAAGAAAGCTTTTGATAAGGATCCACATATCCTGTTATTAAAGAAACTTTCCCACACACAACACAAAAATTCTCAAGTGGATCGAATGCTTTTTAACAGGCGGCCCACAGACAATTTCTGTCAATAAGCACCTCTCTCAATTAGCACAAGTCAAATCTGGGGTGCCCTAGCGAACCGTACTCGGGCCAATTTCATTTCTAGTATACGTGAACGACGTAAACGCCAACATATGCTCCACAGTACGATTATTTGCAGACGACTGTGCGATATACAAACCAGTCATTACTACCTCAAATGTTAATACATTCCAGGAAGATCTAAACAGAATTATTAAATGGTGCGAAATGTGGAAAAGAGAAATAAATGTTTTTTTTAAGCCATTGTATTTATAACATCAAACACCGCAGTCGAATGCCGTTAAGCATTGAATAACATGCTCATTGAAACGGTGCCTAATGTTGACCATCTAGAGATGAATATGTTATCCGATATTTCGTGGAATCACCATATAAATGAGGTGGTTAGCAAAGCATCTCGCACAATTGGCTTCATTACACGCAATCTACAGGCTGCTAACACCGACACAAACGCACTAGCTTATGCTACACTAATACGTTCGAAAATACAGTGTGCACGTATAATATGAAACCTTCATCACTTATATCTCATGAACACGCTAGAATCACTTCAGAACAAAGTCACTCGTTTCTTTATACGGAAGTACTCTTTAACATTTAGCGTAACGGAGATAAAAACATGCCTCAACCTACCTTTACTTGCAGATTGCAGACTTCAAGTACCACGCTTTTTTCCAAAAACTTTATCACAGTCATTCACCTTTCGTCACCCGTTAAATCGCGCGGGCTTATCGCGTTTTTCCTCGACCAGACCACTCCATTAAGGTGCAGCCTATATATGCGCGAACTAACCACTTTTTTTACTCGCCGCTTCTTTTACCATCAGACATTAGAATGACTCTCAGAATACGTTGCATGTCTTACCAATCATGTTACGTTTGCTAGCTACTTAAAGAGCACATTCTTATGAACATTATTGCGTTTGTTTCCTACTTCTAATACCTTTAGATACAGTTCCCTTGTATCACGTTTCTGTTTTGCTTCTCTGTGGTTTTAATCGCAGATCCCCTCTAGGGTTCAGTGTACTTAGTGCCGAATACCTTCAAATTGCAGGTCCTGTTATAGGTGATTTCGTTATTGTAATTCTCGCTCCATTGTTTTACATTGTCTGTGGAGTGTAGGAATTTATGTTGCCATCTTAGCATCACTGAGTATTTGCCAACAGTTTTATGTAAACTACCATGATTACTAGATTCGTTGTCTTGTATCACGCTTTCTCTTTTTTCTTTTCTTTTTCTTTTTTTGCTGTTATGTAGTAGGTTTCAATAGGTTACAATGTCTTTTGCTTTTGTTAACATTTCCCCCCTACGTATGCCTTTAGGGCAACTGAATAATATTTTCCCTATGTTCTTTCAATAAGCCCACAGTAAGTGTTGTCGGTGATATTAATACAACCGTAAGTTTATTTATTTATTTATTTATTTATTTATTTATTTATTCATTTCTGTACCTTCAAGGCCCAAAGGCGTTACAGAAGGGAGTGGAACGAAATACAGAGCATGTGCAGATAACAGGGTATAATAATAAAAATAAACAGAAAGTGCGGATTAACAAAAATATTCTTCAATAGTAGTTCCAAAAACAGATGTATCGGTTATGTTAACAATTTAGGCCGGCAGATGGTTCCATTCATAGGTAGATTTAGGAATAAATGAATAAAAAAATTGGTTCGTGCGACAGTGTGGAACGCTCAATTTATTGTGATGGTCAGTACGAGATAATATGTATGAAGGTTCGGACATTGGGATGGTCAGTACGAGATTATATGTATGAAGGTTTGGACAAAAGTTAACTTTTTAATTCCGGATATTAGTAATAAATTCTGTGCAGTAGTCATAAGCGTGCTAACTTCCTACAGGATCAGAGGAGAAGAAGGTTTAATGTAGCCTTCATACACGTTACGCTTCATGTCCGAGAATAGTTAGTAAGAATGAAACGTGCGCTACAATTTTATATAGATTCTATTGCATTTGTTAAGTGATCTAAGCCAGGGTCCCAGACAGATGAGGCATATTCAAGCTTAAGACTACATATATATATATATATATATATATATATATATATATATATATATATATATATATATATATATATATATATAAAGGTTGTCATCCTCACGGTGTGCTATATCTTTACTCTAACATCTCAAATTTTTTATGTAAGTTTATCGTTTTGCAATGGAAATTTCTCTCGTGGCAGCGCTCAAGTGCGTTGCGCAACTGTTCATGTATTTCGAGAGCAATATTTTTTGCTATTTCTTTTCTCTACCAATAGCTCTCACGCCTCTTTACACTTTACAATATCGCGAAAACCTGATGCCCGAAGTATTGATTCAGCAGGGGAAACCCACAGAAAGCTTATTCAGAAATGGCAAAAAAGTGACAGTTCCCTAGTGAAGTGCATGCTGCTTGCAAAAAAAATTACCTAAGAGCTCCCTTCACAAGCACCATCTGAGTATAACAAAGCACATGTCACTCCCACGAAATTTTACTTGTTCTTGGGTTCCAAACACCCTGCAGCGCCAATGAATGTAGTAGAGGAGTGAAAACAAGGGGCATCAACACAATTAGAAGCGCAGCGTAAGAGAACAGGTTAACAGAAGCTCTCAACCGATAACAGTATACAGTAAATGTCACATTTATTTCCATTTTTTTTTAAAATACAGAACTATATCTGCAGTGAACAAGTCTGAAGGTAACATATTCCGTTCTGAAACGTGTCACAAGAAGAAATGGAATTTCGTATGGTTTGTTCGGCACCTAAACTCCGTTATTTTGCTTCTCTAGTCCCGCCTGCCGAAGATGTGGTGGGACGCTTTGAGTTTTTTTAATTTGTTTATTCATGTTGTGGGACAAGTTCAGGGTAAAAATACCCTTTACTATTTCTTTCATGCAACACTGCTGCATTTTTCGCTTTGACGCACTACCTGAATACTTCGAATGAAGTTCCGATCCTTTCTTTAACTAAATACAGCTGAGCATGCCGAAACTGGAATTAAATTCTTATTTGGTTCTTTTTTATAGCGAAATGCAAAGCTTGCGCGCACTGGATTGAGAATTTTCGCAGTCCTTGTAATGTTGCTCATTCAGCGGCAATAATAATAATACGTCCCAAGGTCTCTTAATGACACGCACTGAACGGAAAACTTAGGTATGGCCGTCATTTTGTCGTTTCGTTTTATTTCCGTTTCTTTTTGAAACAGGTAACAAATGCCTTGGAGTTACTACATCCATGCATA
This sequence comes from Dermacentor albipictus, assembly GCF_038994185.2. Taxonomy (NCBI): domain Eukaryota; kingdom Metazoa; phylum Arthropoda; class Arachnida; order Ixodida; family Ixodidae; genus Dermacentor; species Dermacentor albipictus. The sequence goes on along the minus strand of NC_091821.1, from coordinate 126,479,849 downwards.
CGGATGTGTTTCCTGAATTCCGTCTCGACGCGCAAATCTTTCACTGGACTCTATAGAACTAATGCGGCCTTTACACTTCTCATACGAAAGGAATGCTTTATAATTAGGCCGCGCCAACTGGACAACTCCAAGTCGTAAAGCTGCTCTTAGCGCTCTCGCAAGTACGACGCGAAGCAAACGGGTGCGCCCACACGATCCATTCAAAATGCGTCAGGCAGCCTGAGAACTCAAGTGGCCGCAGGGCGTTGTCTCGAACTGTGCCATAGCATTCTCACGCATCCCCAATTTCGAAGAAACGAAGAAGAATTCGAAAGTAGGCACGCAATTTCAACTAGGCGTTGCTGGAAGGCTCGAAGTAAGTTCCTTTCTAACAGCGGAGCAAATGTGTCATTGAAAAGTTACGGCTTCGCCTCTGGCACACAAGTTGCCTTGGCGAAGGCAGGTGCGCCTAATAAAACTTTGGCACCAGACTACATACACATCCACCTCATGTTCACGCCGAAATGATCGAGCACAATTGCTGTGCAAACGTTTGAGGGCTGGGAGCGCTACTACGGGGTTTTTAGGATTATTGTCAAAGTACTTGAACGAAACGCAGCGGCACTCCTTCACATCTTAGACCACAATCCGTTAGTTTACAAAACCAGAGATAACCATTAAAATGTAAACTGGTTAGATGCGCGCGATGAATGTGATTATGTGGCAGCTGCACCGAAAGTAATTGAATTTACAGAATAATTTGAAAACTCAACTGCCTAAATTTAATACATGCTCCACTACGCGCATGCTAGCAGACCTCTCCACCCTTTCCCGCTCAGAGAGAGAGAGAAAGAAAGCATGTCTAGAAAGCCAGGGAAGTTATCCAGAGGTAGTTCTGGTTGGCTAAGCTTCCGGGGAGGAAGAGGTATATCAAGAAGAAGAGAGAGGAGCAAGAGCGTAGTAACCCGCGCACACAATCCATACACACGACGGTAGTGGGCAGGGTTTTCGAACGAGCTCTAATTTGGGCTTGTACTTATACGTATTATAACTAAATGGCATAACAGCCCATAGAACAGGTCAAACTGAATGAACGAACGAAGCGCTCTTCGTTTGCTGAGTACAAAATTCGACTTTAACCCCGGTGCCAGATTCGGCATCCAATAAGGCATTAAAGAGACATTTCCAGAACGATATAGCTGTGGGCTGCAATGTACTGCGCTCCAATCCCTGATCTTGTACTCTTCAAAAAGCAACTCTCGTCGTGGCACAGAGCAGAGTAAGAAGACTGGGATTCTAATCTGAAGATCGTAAGTTAGAATCCCCGTCCAGTCCGCTACATTTTCGGGCTTGGAGTGACGCCTGACACCGGTGAAAACATTGCCGAAAACCAATGGGACTATACTAGCCCAGGTGCAACCAAATTAGGAACGCCCACTAAGCTTGAACAAAACACACTCCCTCACCAGAACAGGAATTCGCCTCCCTGGTGCAGCATTCGGGCACTATCTCCCTCACGATTCTTGCAATCAACCCGTGGTGCTCATTCCCCAGCGGCCGCGGAGCATCTGACCAAGGCGGCGATCAGACCTGCGATGCGGCAGAGGGTGCGAAGAATCTCTGGATCTGAACAGGCCACCACTGGATACTGAGTGTAGGAACGTTTAAATCGCGAACTCTCTCGAGTGAGGCTAGCTTAGCAGGGCTCTGTGGAATTACAGGGTATTGCATGTGATATTATTGACCTTAGTGAGGTTAGAATAACTGGTAAGAGTTATACAGTGCTGACTAACGGTCACGTCCTCTGCTGCAGAGGACTTCCAGATAAGAAAAAATACGGGGTAGGCTTCCTAATTCATAAGGACAAAGCGGGTAACATTGATGGATACTATAGTATTAATGAGAAGGTAGTAGTCATCACCATAAAGTTAAATAGGAGATATTTATTAAAGGTAGTACAATCACGCGTTCGAACCTCCAGTCATAAGATGAAGAAATAGAACAGTTTATTTATTTATTTATTTATTTATTTATTTATTTATTTATTTATTTATTTATTTATTTATTTATTTATTTATTTATTTATTTAGTTAGTTAGTTAGTTAGTTAGTTAGTTAGTTAGTTAGTTAGTTAGTTAGTTAGTTAGTTAGTTAGTTAGTTAGTTAGTTAGTTAGTTAGTTAGTTAGTTAGTTAGTTAGTTAGTTAGTTAGTTAGTTAGTTAGTTAGTTAGTTAGTTAGTTAGTTAGTTAGTCAGTCAGTTAGTTAGTTAGTTAGTTAGTTAGTAAGTTAGTTAGTTACCTCACAGGCTCCCGAATGACTATGGTATGAGAGGAGGATCATCATCATCATCATCATCATCCTCATCATCAGCCTGGTTACGCCCACTGCAGGGCAAAAGCCTCTCCCATACTTCTCCAACAACCCCGGTCATGTACTAATTGTGGCCATGCTGTCCCTGCAAACTTCTTAATCTCATCCACCCACCTAACTTCATGCCGCCCCCTGCTACGCTTCCCTTCCCTTTGAATCCAGTCCGTAACCCTTAATGACCATTGGTTATCTTCCCTCCTCATTACATGTCCTGCCCATGCCCATTTCTTTTTCTTGATTTCAACTAAGATGTCATTAACTCGCGTTTGTTCCCTCACAAAATCTGCTCTTTTCTTATCCCTTAACGTTACACCTATCATTCTTCTTTCCATAGCTCGTTGCGTCGTCCTCAATTTGAGTAGAACCCTTTTCGTAAGCCTCCAGGTTTCTTCCCCGTAGGTGAGTACTGGTAAGACACAGCTATTATAGACTTTTCTCTTGAGGGATAATGGCAACCTGCTGTTCATGATCTGAGAATGCCTGCCAAACGCACCCCAGCCCATTCTTATTCTTCTGATTATTTCCGTCTCATGATCCGGATCCGCCGTCACTACCTGCCCTAAGTAGATGTATTCCCTTACCACTTCCGGTGCCTCGCTACCTATTGTAAATTGCTGTTCTCTTTCGAGACTGTTAAACATTACTATAGTTTTCTGCAGATTAATTTTTAGACCTACTTTTCTGCTTTGCCTCTCCAGGTCATTGAGCATGCATTGCAATTGGTCCCCTGAGGTACTAAGCAAGGCAATATCATCAGCGACTCGCAAGTTACTAAGGTATTCTCCATTAACTTTTATCCCCAATTCTTCCCAATCCAGGTCTCTGAATACCTCCTGTAAACACGCTGTGAATAGCATTGGAGAGATCGTATCTCCTTGCCTGACGCCTTTCTTTATTGCGATTTTGTTGCTCTCCTTATGGAGGACTATGGTGGCTGTGGAGCCGCTATAGATATCTTTCAGTATTTTTACATACGGCTCATCTACACCCTGGTTCCGTTATGCCTCCATGACTGCTAAGGTTTCGACAGAATCAAACGCTTTCTCGTAATCAATGAAAGCTATGTATAGGGGTTGGTTATATTCCGCACATTTCTCTATCACCTGATTGATAGTGTGAATATGATCTATTGTTGAGTAACCTTTACGGAATCCTGCCTGGTCCTTTGCTTGACAGAAGTCTAAGGTGTTCCTGATTCTATTTGCGATTACCTTAGTAAATAGTTTGTAGGCAACGGACAGTAAGCTGATCGGTCTATAATTTTTCAAGTCTTTGGTGTCCCCTTTCTTATGGATATGGATAGGATTATGGAGAGGAGGATACAGGGAGTTAAAAAATTGGGGTACAAAGAATTTACACAATTTTAGTGGGTAAAGATGACAAAAACAAGTCTAACAAATTTAAATAATGCAATAAATGAAGCAAAAAGGACTATACAAGTTCAATAGAGATAACTTTGGTGCACAGTGGGGTTGGTTGTGATAAATTCTGGAAATGAATGCAAATAAATTACACGCTTTATGAGGATGTTCAATTAGCAAAGAGAAAGGTGCAAACTCAGTATGTATACTGTATTCAAGGCTGACTTCATTGGAAAAGCGGGGGGAAATCAGACTGGGGAACAAGCCATTGACAACTACGGCATCGATTCTAGGAACACTCGAAGAGAGATGCTTTAGAATTCGCGGAAAGGAATAGACTCCGAATAATGAATACCTTCTTCAGGAAGCGTAGTCACAGGAAGTAGACCTATAAAATCCATAATGGAGAAACAAGAAATGAAATAGATTTCGTACTCTCTGCCGATACCACCATAGTACAGGACGTAGAAGTGTTAGGTAGGGTTAAGGGCAGTGGTCATAGGTTAGTGAGGTCTAGGATTCACCTCAATACGAAGAGAGAAAGAGTAAAATTTATCAGGAAGAAACCGGCGAACCTAGGCGCAGTAAAGGTAAAGGCATTCAGGCTGGTACTTGCATACAAGTATGCAAGCTTAGAACAGAGAGGTGAAGATGGCATACAAGTAATAAATGAAACCGTAACTAGGCTGATGTCAAAAGCAACACCTGAAGTGGGAGGTAAGGCACCAAGACAAGCAGTAAGCTCTCCTAAGTAACAAAGAACCGAATAAAGAAATGACGAAGCATGAGTGTGTCCAACTTAAGAGATCAGATATAATTCGCTGAACTGCTAAACTGATCAACAAGAAGAAAGTCGGGGATATTCGAAATTATATTGTGGGAAAGATGGAGGAAGCAGTAAACAAAGTTGCAATTTTGCCCGAACGGCGAAGCATCGATTGCGATAGCAAATTAGTGGACAGCTATACGACGCAAGGATAATAGTTTTACCAGCCGTATAAAGTTGCAAACGTAGATACACCAACTAAATAAACAAGCATAGTGTCACGCGCGCACATGCAAACATGAATACGTCTGGCTCGATGAACGCGGAAACTCGCTGTCAAAACGCTGGCGTGAGGAAACGCGGCAGCAGCAACGAGCGAAGTGGCATTGGCGCAGTCGCTTCAACCCAAAGTGAGCACCGAGAAAACGCAGCACGCACTAGACCTCTAGACTCTGCCCACAACGCAGATCACTCTCAAAATAAGGCCGCGCGACCACGCGCAGCGGCCACATTCGCATTTGCAGCCGGAGTATAACGCCGCCGCCCCTCTCCTCCTCCAGGTGCCTCGCGACGCTGGTTACCTCGCGCACGATGGAAGCTGGCGCGCTTCCTCCCCGCTTTCGTCTCTTTCGCGCGGGCGACATCGAGCCGCGATCGTTGGCTCCCCTCGCACGCTTTCACTGGCACATACAGAGTAGGGCGCGCGGCGACGGCAACACCGACGCCAACGGCAGAAATGCGCTTGGAGTGTCCGTATAATTGCGATTTCAATAAAATTGACCGCAGCATCAAATTGGTGAGAAGAAAACTTGGCATAGGACAAAATGTACGTATTGATGTATGCAATGAAAGATAAGCAGGTTAATGCAATCAGCAATTTCGATGAATTAGAATTAAGCATCAGAGGAATTCTAATATACTAATCTGCCCCGTACCCAGAGCAACCATGCTATCTTCACTGGAAGTGGTGATGAACATAATATAGGGGCTCCTTATACAAGGTGTTCGAGCTAACTTTAGCCTGAGTTTAAAGATATGCAAATGCCACGCAGCTGGACAGAACAAAGGTATTGTTGTTTGCCATCGCTTGGAGGTAGTTAAACTACATTTTATTCCTCATAAGTAGATTATTTATCTTAATTATATTATTCCGCTTCTCAAATATTATCATTAGATGAAAGTGTCAATGCGAAAATTGTAGTGCTACATGAAAAACTCCCGATACAGCTTTCTGTTCCTCAATACGTGGTACATAAGAGTGTTTTTCCGAGCGTGAAAGGAGCCCGCGAATACACGCAATGTAATCTGGGTGGCCAGTCGCGCGGCAATCTTGCGTATATTTGCGGGCGTATAGAGTGAGAGCCCCGGGGCACTTTGATGCCTTTCCGAATTAAGGCATTCAGTTTAACTCGTTCAGACCTTTGCCAGTTATGCATTGCTACGACGTATGTAAAGTGGCAGATAGGAAAGCATAAGTCATGCAGCCACCTGTTCGAGGCGGCTGCATTTCGATGGGGCGGAATTTGAAACGCTTCGGTACTTAGATATATGTTAAATCTAAGTGTTAATCTAAATATAAGTAAAAATGTTAAAATGTTGTGTGCACGTTGGGGCGTTTCCCCTGCACCATGAGCTGTCGGACGTTAAACACAATTTACCTTACGATGCTCCTGTCATTAAGGCATTTTCCTCAAACAATATGAAAGCTGACAGCGCCGTGGTACTGCTTCGCCGGCAGAATCCCAGCTTAAAATATCTGGCAGCCCGTTTATTTGATCTGTAAGACTCCAGTGAAAAGTGTCACGCCACGGGTATGGAGTCCTGGGCAGTTGTGCCAAGGCCAGGACCTGGTGACTGCCTTTACACTTTCCGCGGAATGTCCAGGTTTTGTGCTCTGCAAACGAAAAATCTTTGGAACGACAGCGATGCGTGGGCCCTTTCTGGGCGAAAGGGGCATACGTCTCTCTCCTGCGATACTCGCCCACATTGTCCTGTTATTGCGAGCTTGAGACAAACGCGCTTTGCAACGTCCATGCTTTGAATTAGCAACTATTCCGACACTACAATTTTCTTTCTCAACTACACGCACTGGTAAGATCCCTCGGCTTCAATGTCGACGTGACGCTGACTCCGGTTGTTTGCTTTTGAACTTGCCAGGCGGCCCAACATAGACCGGCAAACGGAGTTTGTCCGCTCAAATGCAATTACGCCGCGGCCCTCCGGCGGCAGCAGCCGAAAACGCTCTTGTACTGTTTCCTCTTCCAGTTACACGTGTTGGTTGGAGCTTGCGACGGTAGCCGTGGCTGTGAGCGCCGTGTTTACCTTTCCTAAGCCGAGTGCGTGCACCTGTCGGACAAGCGCTCGTCCGCGGAGGCGGCGTTGCCCCGTTTGCGCGCCAAGCTCTACATGCAGTGTTGAGGCTGTTGCTCCTCTTAAAGCAGAGAATTGTTTTGGCCTTGCGTCTCCTCGTTCTACTTCGCCTCTCTAAATGGCCTTGGCTCCTAACGTGGCAGGATGTCAGAAAGCCTTCTAACTCCCGGAGTTAAACACGGTCCCTGAAAGGGCAGTTTAAGAGAGCAAAAAAATATTAGGAAAGAAAATGGTCCTCGCCTGGTACCAACGTAAAAGAGGTGGACTAATGACAAAGTGCAACGTATCAGGAGCCAGCCCGTCAGCGCGGATAACGTAAAATTTTTGAATTGCCGCTGAGTATTTAGAGATTTAACACCATGGAATGGCTGTGTTTTACCACCCTGTGCGCATGTGCGTGTGCGTGCGCACGTGTGTGTGTGTGTGTTTGTGTTTGTGTGTGTGTGTGTGTGTGTGTGTGTGTGTGTGTGCGTGCGTGCGTGCGTGCGTGCGTGCGTGCGTGCGTGCGTGCGTGCGTGTGTGCGTGTGTGTGTTCCCCTTTCGACAAATGGTAAGCCTCCCACTCGCTGCAGCCCAGTACACTAATTGTGCTATACTATAATTGTACTATAATTGTACTCGCGCATGCCATCCCGTTGCGAACGAGCCGACCACCATAAACAAAATGGACCAAGCCCATGTAGAGAAATGTAGGGGAAGCGGAAGAAAGATGGCTTGCTAAAAGGAAGAAGACGAAGCAAAATTTGGAGACGTGTACATGGTGCGTCATGGCCCTCATCGAACGTCCGGAGAAGTCCAGGTTGCTAGAAATCACAATAACCAGGGAATAGCCCCGAATGCTGTCGACGGTCACTGTATATTTTGGTATTTGCAAATATGGCACGTACTCTTTCTTATTCTTCCAAATGAAACGAACATTTTGCATCACTTTTAGAAAGTGTATCACTTCTTTGTTCATGGCTACTATAACGCAGTATAGCGTAGCTTGAGTGACAGGGTTCTCCTACCGTTACGATAAAACAATATCCCGCCACTTCACCTATAGTAACTTCGCCGTAACCAAGATTGTGGGTGTGACCAGTGTTGCGAGATGGCTACGCATTTTGAATATGTCCTATCGGGAACGTGACTCCTAACTTGAGCTCCTCACGTGGCTATGTTCTCGCATTTGCTTGGTGTCTTTTTTATTGATATAGCAATTATATGAACACTCCAGGCGAATTCCCACCGTCGCCGTCGCCGTCGACGCCGCCGTGATGTTCCACATCAAGTCAAAGTTGGATAACATTGCGGCCGCGCGCCGTATGCTGTAGGTGCGAGGGAAAGTTTGCGAGGGTGAGCCAAGATGGATGGCGTTTGATGCGGTGGTGTCTTCTCATGCTCGCAAGCGAGAAAGGCGGATAGAGTGCGTGCCGCCTTCTCACACGTTCAAGGGGGGGGGGGGGGGGGGGGAAGATGTGCGGGCACTAGAAGGGGTTGAGGAGCAGGTTAGGAAGCATCTCCTCTGCTATTCCAGCTGCAGCTGCTTCAGATGGCGCGATTTTCACTCAGCGACACAGCGATTTCCGTCGTTGCGCGACTGTCGTGATCGTCGCAGCTCCCGGCAACTGGTTTCGGCCAAGTTGGTCAGGCTGTCACGGAGTCACAGCGATAGGCGCGAATTTGGGCAGGCCGACAGCAAGTGCCGTCGAAATTTGGCTTTCCTGGTGACGTCTATTTTACGACGTGTTGTGCCGGCGTCACCGCAGTGGAGCACTAATCATAAGCGTACAGTGCAAGTAACGACCACAAAGCATATTATTCTATTTTTAAATAAGTAAGAACACCCAGACCTATTATAGGTCATCGTGTTGTTTTATTGTAACAATAGAAAGGGGAATACGTTGAGAGCTGGGTTCAATTTTGGGTGTCGGTCTTGGAATCAATTTGCAATCGCGCCGTCGCCAACGCATGTGAAAGCTGGCACCGAAAATCACTTAGCGACGTGCGCGGCAGCAAATAATTTTTTTCGCTTGAGTCGCCGAATCTGAAAAAACCTTGCGGCGGCTGAGCGTCGCTGCGCGCTTCCTATCTTGGAGGCAATCGGCGCTGTGTTCAAAGGCTGTATAGCCGACCTGAGATGGTTGCATGTACGCCGTGTTCTCGCTCGCCTAGTTCGCGTTGAAGCGAGAGGCCGCATAAAGAATTCGCTCGCCGCTACTGTCGTTCTTGACGCCAGCTCTCTGACAGCCAGTGTCCGCGATCGTCGATTGACATGTGTTCGTCATCAGAACGGCAAGTTGGGCCAGTTGGTTGGGATTCATGGTAAGGGTTGTAACAGCAAACCCAAGACAAGGACAACAGAAGGAATAAAACGACGACACAGCGCTGTGTCGCTGTGTCGTCGTTTTATTCCTTCTGTTGTCCTTGTCTTGGGTGCGCTGTTACAACCCTTATCATAGATGTGTTCGTGTGTGCCTGTGCGCGTGTGACAGCGTGCTTATTAATTTTATTGGTGAACGAATATTTACCGCAGTTTATGCAGCTAACAAAACGACTAACCTTACTTCGTATAGCTGTCTAATAATTTGCTACCACAATCGATGACTCGCCTGTCGGCCGAAACTGTGACTTTTAAATGGAAGCTCTCATTACCTCTTCCTTCAACTTTTCCACTGATATTGCTACTGCTGCTGTAGCTGTCTTGCACGCCACGTCGGGAGGTGTTTCGGAACGTGCATATATACGGCAGGAGCGTCACAGAGAAGAAACCCGAGACGCGAAACTCGTTTGGACCTTTCCGTCACGTCGGCACAATACCTTCTTAAAAGCTGTAATTATCCGCGACCACCTGCAAATGCATTGCAGAAGCTGAAACGGTTACCTTTATACTAACCTTAAACAGTCCAGAGGGGTGATAAATAGAATGGTAGGGAGGAGGTAGGGAGGGAATGCATAGAATGGGGTTAGAACCAATGCAGTCACGAAACGAGCAAATAACAGCCTTACTAGTCTTTGCTCGCAGCTCTCACACATGGGAAGAGCGCAGGAGAGGGAACAAGGGACAGGTGGCGTAAGAAGGCAAGGAAACTCTACTATGCGCCATGCGCAAAACGCCTGCAACGCCGCCTGTCGCTGAGGCCGCGAAGCGTAAGCAGGCTCGGGCGAGCACTGTTCCGGTTAGCGCCTACGCTCGTGCCATTATGTTTGCGTTCTTGAACGTAATTTAAAGATACGACCTCACTTGCGGAAATAAGCGCGCGCAAGGCGGCGAGCTTATTTCGGCCGCACTTATGGTGTCGTCTTCTCGTCTCGTGTCCCGTCTACGTTTTGCGCTGTTGACACCACGGTAGAAAACCAACCAGCCCAAGCTGCTATTCTAGAGAATTATTGCGCCGCGAAAGCGCCTTTCGCGGCGTTCGTTCTTAGGCGCGCCGCCTGGCGCGCGCTCATTTCCGCAAGTGGGAACGCACCTTAAGGCTTCTGTCAGCCTTCAGCGATGTCTTGAAGGAAAGGCTGTGTATATGGGCGCTTTAACACGTGCAAAAACTCGTCAGGCACACACTTAGTTTCCGGTGCTACTTCGCGAGAAAGAGCGACGGCGATGGTGGATCGCGGCTGTTCGACGGGGAAGATAAGCAATCGCTCTTCGTTTACTGTAGTTTTAGAGCGATCACTGTGTTTTTATTTTTTGCTCGATGTGGCTGCACTTTAGAGAGCGCTTCCAAGTTAGAGTTTGTTCGATTATGGTGCATTGTATGGTGTTATAAGTGTCAGAACTACGACCTGATTGTGAGGCACGCCGTAGGGGGGGACTCCGGAAATTTGGGCCAGCTGGGGTTCTTTAACGTACACCTAAATGTAAGTACATGGGTGTTTGCGCACTTTGCCCCCATCGAAATGCGGCCGCCGTGGCCGGGATTTGGTCCCGCGACCTCGTGTTTAGCAGGCCAACACCATAGACATTAAGCAACCGCGGCGGGTCGTTTGAACTCGTTCGCCTCATCTACAGTCCATAAGATACGATAAACATCAGATTGTTACTGGTGAGACGCGATGCCCCCGTATGAAAAAAAAAGGTGCGAAAAGCTAAGCCAGAGAATGCGGAGCAAAGCTGTGAAGCACTCATTGTGTTTAGACCCTTTGAACAAAGGGCTCTGAGTTAAAAAGCAGGTGACGGCGTCTTCCAAAACATGTCACGCTATCACCCATACGTTGCACGGAATCGGCTGCTGCTCTAGCTATCGATGGCACTGCAATGCGCCTTGCGGCGTATAACGTTCGGTGTACGCTCGCCTCAGCCGCCTGCATGGTTACTGTACAACCTGACGTCTAGAGCATTAAAAGCGTTTGACCATTCAACCTTGTTTTGGATGCCTCCTAATATCACTTCGCGGCAATGGGAAACGCCTGAACTTCGAAGCCCTGATGTCTGCAACTACTGTATATTCACTTTACCCCACCTATATCATGCGTTCTGGTCACTTCTGTAACCTTCATGTTCTTTTTTGGTTTTCTTGCTAGTGGTGGTAGCGAGCGCATGTTCTCTTTCTCTTCATTTGCATGAAATGGGTCAATATATGTTCATGTTGCTTCACTGTAGTTGTCTCTGCTTTGAAAATGATTTCAATGTAGCACATGGTTTACAATAATTATTTATTGCCGTGCTTTGTCTTTGCTTTCAAACTGTTATTATTGCTTCAACGTACTCCTTTAACTAATTAAAGAGCGCTGCATTGGCTATTCACACTAGGGGCACTACAACAGGCGATACAACATGCGGTCTGCATTCCGCATTTTGGTGCGAGGGTGATACCAGTTGAAATGGTGGTGGCACAAAAAATAACATGATATAAAAGCAATATGCTCTTGACAGACCAGGAAGGCAAATTTTCAGCTATGGCGTCTTCCGATATCTCACTATCGTGCTCCTGGGAAATCATCGAAACGCTCTGTTTGTTTAAAAATGGAACATGTGAAATCCATAATGTGCAGACAGTGGTAAGACGCAAGCATGAAAACAATCAACCCTTAAGTAGTACCAGAGTCCTACATGTGCTATTTTTCTCAAGCTCATCGTACTGGTTTGCAAGTTTTACTATCACAGGCTTCTCACGTGGCCGCGCCTGCACGAACCATTCGCAGGCGCGGCGGCGTTCCCTTACCCTACTATAAAAATACACGGCATGTAAATGAAGCAAGTGTGTACATAAAGAACCTTGGTTCACGGGCCAATAGGCGAAACCATTAGCGGTCGGGGCGTTATAATGAAAGTGGCATATTGTCGGTGAGCCATTTCGTAGGCAAGCTTGTTGATGCTCATCTGCGGCAAACATTTGGCACTTAAGAAGTCAATGTCTTCCCACACAGCCGTGAAGTCGGGCACATGTCCACTATTGTACAGTGCGATTTCATTGCGCAGATTGACACCGCAGAATTGACTATCTGGGACGCGCACAAGCGGCAAATCGTACGCACACACTTCAATCATGCCTGCAGTGGAAGCAGGCGTCTCAGGCACGAGGCTTGCCTGCGGTTCCAACGGCCGCCGCTACGCGGCTTTCAGTGGCGCTCCTATTAAAGCCCCTTGATAATTTGAAAGCAGTGACTCTCCTCCTCGTGGCGCTTTCCTCCTCGATTCTCCACGTCCGCTGGCTGCGCACGGCACGCTTTTTCTCCTGGGCTCCTGCGGACGAACCGCAGCACTCTATGTAGGTGTGCTATTTTGGGCCAGTTGCTCGACCCAGTGGTGAAAATTTCGAGAAATGCTGATAACAGCATCGATCAGGCTGAAGGCCACGTTTATAAGGAGGTTGGTATTTTCTCAAAGCCATATGAACGGGTTATACTGATGTAAAAGGAGCTTTGAGGCGAGTTCTATACTCCAGACAATTTTTCTGGCACATGATGAGACGCTTTACTTTGTGCGTCTCATCTAGTATTGCTTGCGCAACATTCCTTTGTGTGTGGCTTATTAAGCGAAAGCCTTAGATCACTGTTTGAAGGTCGCGTTGTGAGCTATAAAAAATCACGTGACCGAAGGAAGGCCGGAAGCGAACCAGAGCATGTGCAGCCGTGTATAAGAAATGATTACTAATTAACAAAGTAATGATTGATTAATGATTCGATTAGGATGAAATAACGTTATTAACGATGACTAAGGGTAATTAAGTTGGATTAAAGTCGGTGGAGGTGGATTAGAGTGAATGAAGGGGGATAAAGGCACATTAGAGAGGAATATGGTGGATTAGGGGTATTAAAGTGATTGGAGAAGAATTGGGCTAGATAAAGGGAGGATTAAGGAGGATTAGGGCGGAATAAAGCCGATCGAGGTGGATTAGGGTGCATTAAGTTGAATTATTGTGAATTAAGGTGAATGAAGGAGGATTATGGGGGACAAAGCAGGACTAAAGTGCATTAAGCAGGATCACGGTGGATTAAAGTCGATGAAGATAGATTAGGGTGCATTAAGGAGAATTATCGTGGTTTAAGGTGAATGAAAAGGGATTAAGAAAGATGAACACGCATTAGGTAGGATTACGGTGAATTAAGGTTGATGAAAGAGGATGAAGGTTGATTATGGTGAACTATTATGGATTAAGGTACATTAAGGAGGTTTAATGCCAATTAAGGTGGATGAGGGGTTAGCTGGATTAAGTTTTAATACAGTAGGCTTTACAATCCTAATCCCCATTCATCAACCTTAATCCACTTTAATCCTCCTTAGCCCTTGTTCATGCACCTTAATCCTTCTTAATGCACCCTAATCCGCCCTAATCGGTCTTAATACTCCTTCATCAAGCCTAATTCACCATAATCCACCTTAATGCTCCTTCATCTACCTTAATCCTCTTTCATCCACCCTAATTGTTATTCATACACTTTAATTCACCTTAATCCTGTTTAATACATCTTAATACACCCTAATCCACCTCCACGCTCATCCACGTTAATCCACCCTAATGGACCATAATCCTCCTGCACCCACCTTAGTCCTCCCTAATCCTCGTTCGTACACCTTACACTTTAATATTTCTTAATACACTCTAATCCACCTTAATTTGGTCACTAATGAATCATTTGTTAATTTGGCTAATCATCTCTTATACAGGAGTGGAGATTCTGGACTTCCTTAGGTCACCTGATATTTTCTGTTCACAACGCCAGCTTGAAGCATAGAGATCTAAAGGCTTTCGCCTTAAAACTTAAAATAACGCAATGTGGACTAGCTAGCGCTCATCAGCTGCAAAACACGGATATACTTGGCACTATTTTTAAAGCGAAAGCTTTACTGGCCCTGAACTCGCGATTTTGCCGTGGCGGTGCTCCGAGGAGGCACATGACGTCACAACGCACACCTCGTCGCGGATATTTCTCTCTCTCTCTCTCGCTCCCTAGCCACTACTGCGGATGCGCCACTAGTAGCACCGAGCCACAGGCGTTCCGCCGCTGCGCAGTGCCGTGCCTTTCCGCCGCCGCCTTTTGGTATGACGCCACACCGCGTTCCTTGTCGTTGCGTTCACCTCCGTTGGCTTCTCCAGCTGTGTCACATGCCTGATAACATGTCGGAGGATTGAAAAGGAGAGCTCGCGTGCGCCGCAACCACAGTTGAGGTGGCAGTATGGACGGCGACAATTCTGATAAGCAGGAGGTGGCCTGGAATCGACATCGGAACGAGATAAAGAGGAAACGAATCGCCCAGGAAACAGATGAACAGCACGCCGAACGACTGGCTAAACGCCGCAACATAGCTAGACAACCATGCTATGCCTTAGCTTTCGCTACGAATATCCTGGCATAGTCGGGCTAAGTCACTGCCAATTTTTTTCATGGCTTGCATTCACTGTATCTGACTGACTCACAGATCGACGTAAGCTAGAAATAATAGCTCCACTACAAGCCGCTATATAAATTTTTAGTAAAACAGGCAGCGGATCGTAACAATCGCGAAAAGTGCGACCGAGAGGCTCTATCTTCGCGCATAATTGTTTACAGTGGAAAGCAGAATCTATAGTGCTGCGTTTCCCACTGAATAACAACAGTTGACGACGTGCGAGCTGATGGAGCCGCCGCTGAATATTAAGCATACGAGGACAACCGCATTCTTATGCAACGTACAAATTACCGCAACAAAAACGCTGATGAGCAGGCCGGAAGAATGAAAAAAAATTCAGCATTACGGGTTGCTTTTCTATAGCAATAAGGAAGATGCTTCAGCTCGCAAACAACGCTGTTCTTTGTCGCAACAGTTATTTCGGTCAATGTTATGCAACCACTGCTTCCTGCGCAAGACGTCACCCTTTCCTTGTGGTATCATAAAAACTGCATAACCATCTTCAGGCTTCTTGCTGCAGTTATATGCGCAACAGCATGACATAGCGCTAGCACATAGAGCAGGAAACTCAGCGTACAACGTTCGCTACGCCGACCTAAAGCGCCGATCCAACCGAGCTGAGAAGAAAAAATTGGAGGACGCTTAAGCTTCGCCTCAAGGGGCGAGGAGGAGGCGAGGAGGTCCTTTTGACTGCCCTTTTGATCGAATTATTTTACAGTTCTGTATTTTGTAAAGCTTGATGCCCGGGTGCCAGAAAAACTATGTTTAGAAAATCGTACCGCGAATTTTTTGGAGTACGAAAGCTAGCAAAATGTGCTTCCACGGAGCTTCGCAGTTACTTGTATTAATATGTACGCTGGTGCGGCACACCGCATGACACATGGAGACACCTCTTATTGTTGTCGCCTGAGTGATACTTTAATAGAGTTCAATGCTAGACATACAATAAGAACACGCTACATGTTTAGTTACGTATGGAAAATGTTCAGACTTGACTATCCTCCTATTTCAATCGTGGGCAGAGCTGCTGGAGTGCGTTTATACCCGTCGCCGTTCCATATTGCGGCTATCTCGAAGCTAAAAGCTTAGTGACGACATGCTAATAAGTTTCCCAATTCAATCAACTTGTTGCAACCTCTCGGGAAAGCGCGAAAACTTGCCACTCGTCTACAGCACATTCGCTATGCACTCTACAGCGCGATCCCACATATCAGCATGGCGCTGGACGATAGACGGCGCTGTGATCGAAAAAATAGCGGTGCCCTCAATAAAATGGTCTATACTCGCGGCCAACTTTGTGTGGCTATGAAGGGAAAGCTACAGGCGCGTCGCTGCTGCACATGTGTTACCGCGCCAAGTGGTCCTGTAGCTTTCGACAGTGCTTTTGGCTGCTCGGAACAGGCGCTGAATCGACGTAGCTTCCGCGGGTAATGCGTTTCGTGTTTCCCCAAACGCGGAAGGTAAAAGCCGCAAAATATGTAAACCTTTACACTCAGTGGTGTGTACTGTCTGATTTAACTGCTGCTAATAAGGTGTTTCTGTTTAGCCCTCCCGAGCTTAAAGTGACGTGGATTAAAAGGCGCGACTGTTTTCAGAAGCGCTCTCACTTGTGCGCGATTTGCCTTAAATTTAAATTCAAGGTACGGTTCGGCACGTCCCTGGTATTTTCCAAAAATAAACACCGTACTAATTGTCAAGTGGTCAACTAATGCAGGGCGTGCCGACGCAGAGACGCACTTAAACACTGTAATGTGCAGGCGGAAGTCGGCCGCACGTCAGATAAACACTTCTGTGCCCAGCGGATTAGCTTTGCGGCCATGGCGCTGCTCGATGCCGCGGGTTCAATACCGACCACGGCAGCCGCGTCTTGACGGGGGCGAAATACTGTATACGTACACGTTAACGAACTCCAGCGGGTTAAAATTAATATGCAGTCCGCCATTTGGCGGACCTAATAATCCGATTGCGGATTTGGCACCTACAGCGCCATAATTCAATTGAACTTTAAACCTTCTGCCACCATGCGATGTGCTGTGTGAGGCAATGACAATGCTAACCTTCTCGCAGGTTATGAATAATGGCGAGCAACGACGCGTCAAACACGCCTCGCTGTGTGTCCTGCGTGCTGCGCAAACAGCATTGGTGCATGCAAGGTAACGTTTAGCATCAACTCACCACTCTAGTCTTGCACTAACTAAACGCTGAATAAATTAAACATTCGCCGTCAACATCACCACTAATTATCGTCATTCAAAGCAAACAGCACAAAAAGCTTCGCTTACAATGATTGGCACAGTGCGTGCGATCCGCGCAATCTTTTCTTCTTCACAAGTCTTTAATGACAGATCAGTGCTCCTACTGGTGAATGCTTTCGACCGCATTCAATTATGTGAAGCAAAGCTTCCCACGCTAATGAACTGTCCTTAAGTTCGTTTCCTGAACCAGACTGTCACAAAAATTATATTTATTGGGTTCGTCTCTTTCAGACAGACTCGGTTTTGTGGTAGCAAAATGCGAACAAGAGACATCTTCTTTGTATGACTGTCTGGCTGTCTTGTCATGTCTCTTCCATTTATACGCTGCTCTTTACCCTAGAAAGACGGACAGTACCTACAAAGTGATTGAGCCTAGTTCCTTTTTTGTCATGAACAACAAGCCTCTAAAAAGAAGGTTGAAAGAAAATTACTGGAAACTGAGACGCTCGATCAATAATACACGTTTGAGGCCAATTTCAGCAATAATGATTCTTATTATTCTTTGCAAAGATCAAAGTACCTTTATTAAAATATGAGAAGTAGTGCTCCATGCCATTAGTACTTTCATTTTTCTGAAAGAGGATCTTTTTCAAGTGACCTACGAGGCAAAAAGCTAGTGAAGAATATACAATCAGATCATGAGACTTCAGATGAAGCTACTGAAAGTCGAGGCCACCGAGGCTGAAAGTTTTTTTTCTTTGTTAACTGACAGCCGAAATTTGCGGCTTGTTCTTGCAGAGAATATATTTCCTGCCCCAGTGGATTGAGATTGGTCAAGAAGGCTCTGCTTTGACCTACTCTCCGAGGGAAAAATACTCTTAAGGGGCTCCGACCATTCCACGAAAATCCTTTCATATAATTAAAGTTTATCTCTCTTCCCTTTCTCTCTCTCTCTCTCTTTTAGACGTGACTGAAGTCCAAATCTGGGACTTATGCTGCAAACAGCAAGTTCAGTGTACGAGATAACTACTATAATTCTTGGTGACGCGTGCTACATTCCTTCTGTTTTGGTACGCGGGAAACCCCAGGGGCTTATCGAAGTCACTGCACCATTGCATACCATTGAATCACTTATTTTGTGGAAATTGGCTCCACAACGTCAGGCTTTCCATACTACTAACGACAACATTTGTGATTTTACAAAGATTTGACAATGAACATGCTGCTTGCCCATCAAACTAATTTTTCGTTTGCTTCAGTTGAATCGCTATGTACACTGAACTATTTGAGAGACGATAGATGCAGAAAGAAAAATGGGAAAAGACAATGTACCCGAACACGGTTCTAATATACAGAGCTCTATAAAGTTTAATGCGGCAAATATTATCTAATGATGGTGACTGTCTTCTTGACTATGCAACTCTGCGTGGCAACTGGGGTCGGAAACCTTGAAATCCGCATCCTTATCCATTCCACTAATAAAGAATCCTTCAGTAGTCGATATCGAAGCCCCGACAGCGGTGAAGACCGCCTTCTGGTCTAGTGCCAGATATCTGTAACATCTATGAAATACCCTATAATGCGCGCGGTTTTATTGCGATAGCAATTATACGGACACTCAAGGCGCATTTTCGCCGTCGCCGTGACCGTGATGTTTCGTATAAAGTACAAGGGCGGAACACTGTCGCCGCGCCTCGTATGCTGCATGTTCGAGTGCAAGCGCATGAAGGAAGCCGACGATCGCGGGTCAATTTGGCCCGCACGAACGAAGAAAGCGGAGAGCATACGCGCCGTTTTCCTTCGCGCGAAAGGCCATGGGGGATGGGACGGTGGGAGGGGCGGCGACGTTGTGCTCCGGCAGCAACTGCCCATTTCGCAACTGGGTGCAAATAAAGTCCCTCAATCATTTAAAAGTACCGCCAGGCTTTGATCCAGCCGACAACGCCCGCGATAGGCTGATCGGTGACATGTGACCTTGCTCAGCCCCTTTGCCGCCATGAAAGTTCCTGCGCGCCGGGCGAAGTGCGCGCGTTTAGCCTGTTGTGCTATGCACATCGCTACGATAATTTCGTTCCGGGAGGTCCGAAATGCCTTGTTGCTGTGCGGTTGGGTGCCGAAACCGGACGAAGGATGGCAAGAAGTTATTTTGCATCGCGCGCGGCAACCAGAACCTAACCAGACGAAAAGTATGGTTACACAGAATTGCACGGACGGACTTTGAACCGTCGGTAACAGCGCGACTATGCGAGGCAAGTAACATACAACAATACAAAGGTGCGATAGAAAGTATACACGTGCGTGTGTCGAGCGGTGATAGTATTTCACTCGCGTGCATGAATGTTGAGGGCCAAAGTTTGTGGAGATTATTTATTTTAGTTCGCTATGAGCCCGCTGAATAGATCCGTATGACCTAGGATGCGAAGGACCGAAATGCCTTGTTGCTGTGCGGATGGGTGCCGAGATCAGACGGAGGACGAAAAGAAGTTATTTTGCATCCCGCGCAGCAAACAAAACCTAACCAGAAGGTAATTCTGGTTGCATAGAAATGGACGGAAAGACCGAACCGTCGGTATATAACTGCATGACTATGCGAGGAAAGTAACGTAGAGCGATACAAAGGTGCGAGAGAAAGTATAGACCTGTGTGTGCAGAGCTGCAGTATTATTTCATTCGCGCGCATGTCTTGACGGCCGAAGTTTGTGGAGATTACTGATTTTAGGGCATTACGAGCCCGTTGACTTAGCAAGTGCAGTATGACCTAACATGCAAGTAAATAGTGGGCCAGAAACGCATTAACTCGCTGACAAATATCCGCATTGCGTTACGTGCGAAAAAAAATAAAATTCAGCAGCGAATTCTACTTTTACACTTTCCTGTGTGTTTGTGCGCGCCTTGTTAACTGCGCTTTACAACATGTCCAAAAAGTAATTTCCAATATCCTAATCGTATCTTGTGCATTGCATATGTGAATAAATATATTGCTAAGTGCCTGCATTATTCTATTTTTAAAAACGAATACTGCATAGCCAGAGCTACTGGCCGTCAAATAATAAAGCGTAATACAGTATACCAAAGTACATTACATACAGCTGCGAGCTCGTTCCAAGTTTCCCTTACACTCGAAGATGTTTCAGTAATCGGATAGGCCATTTTACTGATGAAAAACACACAACTGCAAATGAACATAAGAAAAACGCCACAAGCGATACACGGATTGCCAGCAAACCACAGTGCAGTAATAACTGGGCCAATCCGCGTGCGTTTCGTATAAGGGCCCTGTAATTCTTACGAGGCTTTAGCGGTGCTCGGAGGCGAAAAGGGATAAACACAACAATGCGCGTCATGATTCGAGTTTACGCGGCGACGTCGCATGGTTCACGAGAACAGTCAACCGCATTCACACACGCGCACACACTACGCTTGATATTGGTGTGCCGCGAGATAAGATCGCGCTGGCAGCCCCAACACGATCAAGGAGCCACGCTGACACGATCCATACCGCCTCTTCATCATGTCACGACAGTTGCACTGGCTCGTAGCATTGAACCACAAGACACAGCAGTCGTCGTGTAATCGCTACACGACAGACACACTCAGCGGCAAGAAGGCTGTTGTCGCACTCGTTTCCACACACACACAGCATGTTGTTTAGTTGCCGTGAGGTTTCCGCGCTTTGAGAATCGCACGTTTGAGCGACGTTATGCCGAAAGTTTTTCGGTCCAAGCGACTGTCAGCCTTCATTTTTACACGACTTCTTCGTTCAATGCAACCGCTATGTGTGCGCAGCACACTTACATTCAAAAGATTTCACAGATCATACGGGATTCCACCGGATTAAAAAAAAAAAGAATCCGCTTGTTGATAAAATTGCACAAACAGGCCTGGAGTGTGGCCTGATCCCGGTGGCCAGAACCGGTAACGCCAGAGCAGGATTGGCCACCCTGGTGCAGTACTTGGCCACAACCTCCTATATGAACACAACAATCAAACCCCGCCCCTCAGTCCCCAGCAGCTGCGCAGCAACTGACCAGGACGGCGGTCAGACCTGCGACGCAGCAGAGGGTGCTAAGAATCACTGGCTCCGGACAGGCCGCCATTGGAATATGAACCTGGCAACGTTTAACGCTAGAACGTTATCTAGTGAGGCGAGTCTAGCAGTGCTATTGGAGGAATTAGAGGGCAGTAAATGGGATATAATAGGGCTCAGTGAAGTTAGGAGGCCAAAAGAAGCATATACAGCGCTAAAAAGCGGGCACGTCCTGTGCTACCGGGGCTTAGCGGAGAGACGAGAACTAGGAGTCGGATTCCTGATTAATAAGAATATAGCTGGTAATATACAGGAATTCTATAGCATTAACGAGACGGTGGCAGGTCTTGTGAAACTTAATAAGAGGTACAAAATGAAGATTGTACAGGTCTACGCCCCTACATCCAGTCATGATGACCAGGAAGTCGAAAGCTTCTATGAAGACGTGGAATCGGCAATGGGTAGAGTGAAAACTAAATACACTATACTAATGGGCGACTTTAATGCGAAGGTAGGTAAGAAGCAGGCTGGAGACAAGGCAGTGGGGGAATATGGCATAGGCACTAGGAATAGCAGGGGAGACTTATAAGTAGAGTTTGCGGAACAGAAGAATATGAGGATAATGAATACCTTCTTCCGCAAGCGGGATAGCCGAAAGTGGACGTGGATCTCGCCCGGCGAGACAAGAAATGAAATAGACTTCATACTCTGCGCTAACCCTGGCATCATACAAGATGTGGACGTGCTCAGCAAGGTGCGCTGCAGTGACCATACGATGGTATGAACTCGAATTAGCCTAGACCTGAGGAGGGAACGGAAGAAACTGATACAAAAGAAGCCGATCAACGAGTTAGCGGTGAGAGGGAAAATAGAGGAATTCCAGATCAAGCTGCAGAACAGGTATTCGGCTTTAACTCAGGAAGAGGACCTTAGTGTTCAAGCAATGAACGACAATCTTGTGGGCATCATTAAGGAGTGTGCAATGGAAGTCCGTGGTAACTCCGTTAGGCAGGATACCAGCAAACTATCGCAGGAGACGAAATATCTGATCAAGAAACGCCAATGTTTGAAAGCATCTAACCCTACAGCTAAAATAGAACTGGCAGAACTTTCGAAGTTACTCAACAAGCGTAAGACTGCTGACATAAGGAAGTATAATATGGATAGAATTGAACATGCTCTCAGGAACGGAGGAAGCCTAAAAGCAGTGAAGAAAAAAAATAGGAATTGGCAAGAATCAGATGTATGCGTTAAGAGACAAAGCCGGCAATATCATTACTAATATGGATGAGATAGTTCAAGTGGCTGAGGAGTTCTATAGAGATTTATATAGTACCAGTGGCACCCACGACGATAATAGAGGTATTCGAAATCCCAAAGGTAACGCCGGAAGAAGTAAAGAAAGCCTTGGGAGATATGCAAAGGGGGAAGGCAGCTGGGGAGGATCAGGTAACAGCAGATTTGTTGAAGGATGGTGGACAGATTGTTCTAGAGAAACCGGCCACCCTGTATACGCAATGCCTCATGACCTCGAGCGTACCGGAATCTTGGAAGAACGCTAACATAATCCTAATCCATAAGAAAGGGGACGCCAAAGACTTGAAAAATTATAGACCGATCAGCTTACTGTCCGTTGGCTACAAACTATTTACTAAGGTAATCGCAAATAGAATCAGGAACACCTTAGACTTCTGTCAAGCAAAGGACCAGGCAGAAATCCGTAAAGGCTACTCAACAATAGATCATATTCACACTATCAATCACGTGATAGAGAAATGTGCGGAATATAACCAACCTTTATATATAGCTTTCATTGATTACGAGAAAGCGTTTGATTCTTTCGAAACCTCAGCAGTCATGGAGGCATTACGGAATCAGGGTGCAGACGAGCCGTATGTAAAAATACTGAAAGATATCTATAGCGGCTCCACAGCCACCGTAGTCCTCCATAAATAAAGCAACAAAATCCCTATAAAGAAAGGCGTCAGGCAGAGAGATACGATCTCTCCAATGCTATTCACAGCGTGTTTACAGAAAGTATTCAGAGACCTGGGTTGGAAAGAATTGGGGATAAAAGTTAATGGAGAATACCTTAGTAACTTGCGATTCGCTGATGATATTGCCTTGCTTAGTAACTCAGGGGACCAATTGCAATGCATGCTCACTGACCTGGAGAGGCAAAGCAGAAGAGTGGGTCAAAAATAATCTGCAGAAAACTAAAGTAATGCTTAACAGTCTCGGAAGAGAACAGCAATTTACAATAGGCAGCGAGGCACTGGAAGTCGTAAGGGAATACATCTACTCAGGGCAGGTAGTGACGGCGCATCCGGATCATGAGACGGAAATAATCAGAAGAATAAGAATGGGCTGGGGTGCGTTTGGCAGGCATTCTCAGATCATGAACAGCAGGTTGCCATTGTCCCTCAAGAGAAAAGTAGCTGTGTCTTACCAGTACTCACCTGCGGGGCAGAAACCTGGAGGCTTACGAAAAGGGTTCTACTCAAATTGAGGACGACGCAACGAGCTATGGAAAGAAGAATGATAGGTGTAACGTTAAGGGATAAGAAAAGAGCAGATTGGGTGAGGGACCAAACGCGAGTTAGTGACATCTGAGTTGAAATCACGAAAAAGAAATGGGCATGGGCAGGACATGTAATGAGGAGGGAAGATAACCGATGGTCATTAAGGGTTACGGAATGGATTCCAAGGGAAGGGAAGCGTAGCAGAGGGCGGCAGAAAGTTAGGTGGGCGGATGAGATTAAGAAGTTTGCAGGCACGGCATGGCCACAATTAATACATGACCGGGGTTGTTGGAGAAGTATGGGAGAGGCCTTTGCCCTGCAGTGCGCGTAACCAGGCCGATGATGATGATGACGGGATTAAGCGCAAGCAATCGCCAAGGCTCGCGCGGTGATTGAGCGCAAACCAACGAAATATAAACACGCGGATTCGAGGCGATCCAGCCTCATTACGCTCTCTTGAGCTATTTTCTTGGAGCGCTCATTTGAAATTAAAGGTCAAAATTTAGCAGTTCGGGTGCTTCTTTCGTTTTTCGCCACAGTCAGGCACCAGTAGGTTTTATTTCCGCGCGTATGCAGATATTTTTTCACCTCCCGAATGCCGCGGCTTAGCGTGGGTGCCGTCTGCTACAGGAGCTTCCTAGGTGGCGCGCGCGGCAGATGTCGCTACCTTGAAAATTATAGAGGGACCTTAGGTGCAAGGGGAACTGACGACCGCGGCATAGCCGAGCGGGCAGGCCGCGCGGAAGGGAGGGGGCGCTTTCGACTCCGCCAACAAGTGCGTAGTTCACACGGCCGCGCGCGGTCGCGCGTGTCGTATCTTGAAAGGGGTATGTAGACGGCTCATACCTTCGTGCGTCCTGTGTTCCCGCCGCTCTTGCGTTGAAGGGATAGACAGCACGAAGGTCACTTCGCTCGCTGCGTCTGCCACGCATGCTCACACCAGCGTTTTGACAGCGAGTGCCCGCGCTCGTCGAGTGTTATGTGTTCATGGTTGCTTATGCGCGCTAACACCATGCTTGTTAATTTACTTAGTAAGCAAATGTTTCCAAATTTGTAGGGCCGATAAACCTAATATCCTTAGTTTGTATAATTGTCTACTAATTTGCTATCGCAATCGATGCTTGGCCTTTCGGGTGAAACTGCGACCTTTCTTGAGTTACGAGTACAAGACCGGTCAGCTTCCGTTTCGATTTATTCAATGCTGACGTCATCCACGCAACTTCACGCGGTCATTCAAAAGCATGAATAGAAAGAAAGAAAGAAAAAACAAGATCACGTGGGGCGTTCTCTGTGCACTGCAATGAAATATATGGTCTATCGCCGAAGAGCGCGCAGGCCTCTCATATTCTAAAAATGGCTTCTCTATGGCCCGTTTAATTGTAGCGTACCCATGGTAGCGTTTGTTAAAGCTTTTGTTACGGGTGGACCGAGTAGGCGCAACATGCAGTTTTAAGCGCGACAATTCCGAGACGTTCTGAATGTATGGAGAAGCATGCTGCACTCAACCTCGCTCAGGGAACTGCCGTGTTATGACACTCACATAGCTGACATGAAGACTGACATGAACGCTCCATCGATACGTGCACGACAATTTCATAATGGTTTCAAAGCAATAAACATCCGCGCTTTCTGTGGTACTCGCATTAGGATCTTTTTGTTTTATTTTTTTAGTCTGTTCAGTTTAATACTCCTTGATGTGTCGTTTCAGCCTTATGCCGCGTGATGCTATAAGCTGTCTGGTGTTAGCGGTTTATTTGTTCTTGTTCTTGTTCTTGTTCTTGTTACTGCATTGGGAACGTACTCAGCATATTTTCATTTTTCCTAAGTCCCAAGGATATAAGGATATATCATGCCATGCTGAATAGGTTAGTTCTCGGTCAGATCACCAAACCGAATTAACATCGTGCTTATAAACCGTATTAACTAATTATTTATTTAGGTTTTACGTTCCAACACCACCATCTGATTATGAGGCATGCCGTAGTGGAGGGCTCCGGAAATTTGGACCACCACGGCTTCTTTAACGTGCACCTAAATCGAAGTACACGTGTGTTTTCGCATTTCATCATCATCATCATCTTCATCAGCCTGGTTACGCCCACTGCAGGGCAAAGGCCTCTCCCATACTTCTCCAACAACCGCGGTCATGTACTAATTGTCGCCATGCCATCCCTGCAAACCTCTTTATCTCATCCGCCCACCTAACTTTCGGCCGCCCCCTGATACGCTTCCCTTCTCTTTGACTCCAGTCCGTAACCCTTAATGACCATCGCTGACCTTCCATCCTCATTACATGTCCTGCCCATGCCCATTTCTTTTTCTTGATTTCAACTAAGATGTCATTAACTCGCGTTTGTTCCCTCACCCAATCTGCTCTTTTCTTATCCCTTAACGTTACACCTATCATTCTTCTTTCCATAGCTCGTTGCGTCGTCCTCAATTTGAGTAGAACCCTTTTCGTAAGCCTCCAGGTTTCTGCCCCGTAGGTGAGTACTGGTAAGACACAGCTATTATACACTTTTCTCCTGAGGGATAATGGCAACCTGCTGTTCATGATCTGAGAATGCCTGCCAAACGCACCCCAGCCCATTCTTATTATTCTGATTATTTCCGTCTCATGATCCGTATCCGCCGTCACTATCTGCCCTAAGTAGATGTATTCCCTTACCACTTCCAGTGCCTCGCTACCTATTGCAAATTGCTGTCCTCTTCCGAGACTGTTAAACATTACTTTAGTTTTCTGCAGATTAATTTTTTGACCCACTCTTCTGCTTTGCCTCTCCAGGTCGGTGAGCATGCATTGCAATTGGTCTCCTGAGTTACTAAGCAATACAATATCATCAGTGAATCGCAAGTTACTAACGTATTCTCCATTAACTTTTATCCCCAATTCTTCCCAATCCAAGTCTCTCAATACCTCCTGTAAACAGGCTGTGAATAGCATTGGAGAGATCGTATGTCCCTGCCTGACGCCTTTCTTTATTGGGATTTTGTTGCTTTCTTTATGAAGGACTACGGTGGCTGTGGAGCCGCTATAGATATCTTTCAGCATTTTTACATACGGCTGGTCTACACCCTGATTCCGCAATGCCTCCATGACTGCTGAGGTTTCGACAGAATCAAACGCTTTCTCGTAATCAATGAAAGCTATATATAAGGGTTGGTTATATTCCGCACCTTTCTGTATCACCTGATTGATAGTGTGAATATGGTCTATGGTTGAGTAGCCTTTACGGAATCCTGCCTGGTCCTTTGCTTGACAGAAGTCTAAGGTGTTCCTGATTCTATTTGCGATAACCTTAGTAAATAGTTTGTAGGCAACGGACAGTAAGCTGATCGGTCTATAATTTTTCAAGTCTTTGGCATCCCCTGTCGTATGGATTAGGATTATGTTGGCGTTCTTCCAAGATTCCGGTACGCCCGAGGTCATGAGGCATTGCGTATACAGGGTGGCCAGTTTCTCTAGAACAATCCGCCCACCATCTTTCAACAAATCTGCTGTTACCTGATCCTCCCCAGCTGCCTTCCCCCTTTTCATATCTCCCAAGGCTTTCCTTACTTCTTCCGGCGTTGCCTGTGGGATTTCGAATTCCTCTAGACTATTTTCTCTTCCATTACCGTCGTGGGTGGCACTGGTACTGTATAAATCTCTATAGAACTCCTCAGCCACTTGAACTATCTCATCCATATTAGTAATGATATTGCCGGCTTTGTCTCTTAACGCATACATCTGATTCTTGCCTATTCCGAGTTTCTTCTTCACTGTGGCTTCCTCCGTTCCTGAGAGCGTGTTCAATTCTATCCATATTATACTTCCTTATGTAAGCTGTCTTACGCTTTTTGATTAACTTCGAAAGTTCTGCCAGTTCTATTCTAGCTTTAGGGTTAGAGGCTTTCATACATAGGCGTTTCTTGATCAGATCTTTCGTCTCCTGCGATAGTTTACTGGTATCCTGCCTAACGGAGTTACCACCGACTTCCATTGCACACTCCTTAATGATGCCCACAAGATTGTCGTTCATTGCTTCAACACTAAGGTCCTCTTCCTGAGTTAAAGCGGAATACCTGTACTGTAGCTTGATCTGGAATTCCTCTATTTTACCTCCTACCGCTAACTCATCCCCGCATCCAAATGCCGCCACCATCAACCATAGTAAGCTAACCATATCAAGCTAAAAGGCAATGAAGCCAACGAACACATAAGACAAAGGAAATGTCAGTGCTACTTGAAATGTAGAATTTGAACTGCTGTGTAAACTTACGAGAAGCTTGGCAATTTTAAAAAAACGAGCAAGCGTCTGATAGAGCAGTGACAGCTCTCTTCAGCCTTCCAGTTTCGCTTCTCAGTTTTAGTTTCGGTCTTACAGCAGCGTAAGCGTTTTCCAAGTCTGGAAGCGGGTAGGATCTCTTCGGGTGACCGTCATCAGTTATCGCATTGAGATCTGCTGTCTGATTGTTTGGTTAAATGGTCCCTAACAATTAAGATGCCGTCAGAAACTTTGGTTACACACTGGAAGTCGTAAAACGCCGTCGAGAGAACACTTCAGTGCAAGTGTTTTACAAAAAAGAAAGAAATATTTATAGCAGCCGAGATAAAAGGCAAAGGAAATGTCGTAAAGCGATGCTACGAGGAGTCGAGCAACCTTCCTTGCTGCAAAGGCTAGCTCCCACGGGTATTGCGGTGATTAGTTCAGTTGCGATAATATATATATATATATATATATATATATATATATATATATATATATATATATATATATATATATATATATATATATATATATATATATATATATATATATACTACGTTCTTTCATAGCGCTATGCCGAGGCGCTCTCCCGTCAAATGACTGCAGCATCATTGTCAGCATCACGGTGACAACTGGGCGTGTAATTTGACGGAATAAATTTTGGGCTACAGAAATCTTTTAATTCAACTTTAGTCCTCCGTTTAAAACAAAACTGTCTGGACAGAAGTTTAGGTGTACTTTATTGTCTTCCTCCTGCACACAGAGTTGAGAATTTGGTGAAACAGGAGTGCATTGAAAAGCGTAACAGATGCTCAGACAGACCAATTGCTAGCCAAGCATGTCAGGCTAAATCCACTTGGTGCCATGACCGCCTAGGTTAATCTTACGATATAACATAACTGTCTAAATGCACGCTTAATCTAATATATTTACTTTTTTTAGCTATCGTACCAACTCCAATGTAAAGGTAATCACCAAATTAAAAGTAAGGTGATTACCTCTTCTATTAAGACATACAAAGAGTCTACTTGCAGGCTCAGATCACATCAGAACAAATCAGTAGCATCGGGATATTGGTAATGCCTACGTTTTTTCCGCACCAGTTAATGCTTGGGTGGTGCGTCCTTCGATAGCAATTGAAATTCCGCGCACGTGCGAACAAAGTGGCAGAATAAAAGCCATTGAATGCTCTTTATCCAAAAATCGATACAAAACGTGGTTCAAATACGCGTGCAGGGCAGGCAAACAATTCCTCTGAATCCGTTTGGTGTAGATGCCACTGTACACCGCCATTCAATTCAATTCGCTTTACATCTCAGAAAGAAACAAAAATAGAAACACTTGCGGGAGGGGAAAGCTCATATCTACAGCTCGATAGGACTGGGAATATGTATAATGCATTTTCATAATGAATACCCATGAATATGCATATTCATAATGCAATATACTCGATTATGCATAAATTCGAAATAGAAACGAATTCACTGACCGCTACATACTTAGCTTCGACCTGTGTTTAGAAATGATACAATCAATTAAAGATTGTCCTAGTACATCAAATTCTCAATTCTTCAAAAAAAAAAGAGAAGCATTTCTGATGATAGGAGGAGGAAAGAAAGAAACAAGCCAAAACATTTTAAGTAATAATTTACTGAGAGATGCCACATACAAAATGCACCTTTATGTTTAACCGTGTCGGGATTGGGGAGGAGCGATCCCGTAGACAACGAACAAGTACCCCAACTACGGAAGCGGCTTTTTTTACACATAATAATGACATGCTGATCCAATCTCGGGCGAGTAGAAAAGGTGACACGAAGAATTTTGTGTTCACTGGCAATATCAGTTTTCTGACTAGCGTAAGTAAGCGTCTGTGTTTGGTAAAAATTCTCATTTATAACTGGAAAAAGTATGGCTCTTGATTTCAGTGGATTATTTTGATTAATTTTCCATTGCGCCAAATATATAACTTCTGCAGTGACATGTTGTAGCTAATAATAAAGTTCCCTACATTTGGGTTTCAGAGGAGCATGCAGGTGTTACCCGCATATGTCACAAAGTTAGCGGTGTTATCAATATTACGAATGTAGTTAATAGGAATGTTAAATAATAACAAGCCTAATACGCTCCCTTCAGGGACGTCACCTAAAACAGGTAACAAGAAGTACGACGTAAATTACCTGAGTGAACACATTGTAATTGCTTGCATAATTTTTCTTAACAATGTCGCTGGTGCACCATCAATTTCGTACATGTACAGCTTGTGCAATAAAAGTTCATGATTTAAGCAGTCAAAGGCAATGCTGAAATTTACAAGAAGGCCTGCTGGGAAGAAATTTTTATCGACATTTTGGAGTATTAGTATTTTTTGTCACTAACACTTTTAAGGTAACTTGCCTTTACTGAAACCTAACTGGGAATCAGTTATTGCATTTAGTAAAGAAAAATAACAACAAACAAGAAAATATTTTTTTTCAATCATTCTTCAGAAAATAAGAATGGTGGATATAGGCCAGCAATTTTGGACGTTATTTGTATCACCTAGCTTAAATACGACAGTTACACTATCTTTTTCTTTATTTAGTAAGGAGGCACTCCTGAATCGAAATTTTGATTGAATATATGAGAAAGTGCGTATAAAGGTCCGCAAGCTTTTCAAGCATAATATTCACCTGGAGTTTTGATAAAAATCGACTTTTATTACATCTTCTCCTGCCACTTTTCCATGGATCATGTCTTGCAAGGCTTGCCTAACTTCATCGCTTCCTATAAAAGGAGCTTCTGCACCCTGTTCATTACTACTTCGAATGAAGTCAGCGTGGCTGCTCTGGGTACTGTACACGTCAGTATAGAATTTTTCCGCTGCTTTTACTACATTATCGAAATTGCTGATGACATTGCCCTGCTTATCTTTTACTGTGCACCAACTTGCGTTGTGCTATACAAACTTTCTTCTCACTGATTCAATGCTGCGGCCATTTATTACTGTTTTCTCAATCTCTGCTACGTTATAATTTCGAATATTCCTTACCTCCTGGTTGGTGACCTGTTTTGAAATATCAGCGAATTCTATTTCATCTATTGAGTTAGACATTTTTATGCTTTGTTGTTTCTTCATTACGTCCTTTATTAGGTCCTTCTTTATTAGGCATTCGGTTCAGTAGATATACGAAGTCATTAAGGCATTGCGTAATCAAGGAGTATAGGAGGCATAGGTGAATATCTTAGAAAATATCTACAAAGTTTACACAGCTATCTTGGTTCTCCACAACAAAAATAGAAAATTGCCTATCCAGAAAACGGTCAGGCTAGGAGACACAGACTCTCCAATGCTATTCATTGTATGCTTAGAAGAAATATGTTCGAGCCATCGTGCTGGGAATGCTTAGGAGTGAGTATCAATGGCGAATATCTCAGCAACCTTTGTTTTGCAAATGACATTGTCCTTCCTGTAGCAACACTGGCGACGAATTGCAACAAAGGCTTGACGTCCTTAACCGAGAAAGCGTAAGAATGGGGTTGAAGATTAATATGCAAGAGACAATGTTCGATAGCCTGGCAAGGGAACAAGAATTCAGGACCGCCAGTCAGATTCTAGAGTTTGTACAGGATTACGTTTATCTAGGTCAACTACACATAGGGGAGCCTGATCATGAGAAGGAAATTCGCGAAATAAAAAAGGGTTGTATATATGCATTCGGCAGGCATTACGAAATCTTGACTGTGGTGTCACCACTGTCATTGAAAAGAAAGCTACAGAATGACTGCGTTCCACACG
Organism: Dermacentor albipictus; assembly: GCF_038994185.2. Taxonomy (NCBI): domain Eukaryota; kingdom Metazoa; phylum Arthropoda; class Arachnida; order Ixodida; family Ixodidae; genus Dermacentor; species Dermacentor albipictus. The sequence continues at coordinate 126,448,418 of NC_091821.1, read as the reverse complement.
GTACTAACGTATGAGGCAGAAACTTGGAGGTTAACAAAGAAGCTCGAGAACAAGTAAAGGACCGCGCAAACGGCAATGGAACGAAAAATGTTAGGCGTAACATAAAGAGACAGGAAATGGTTTTTGAGATGGTTTTATCTGCTCGAAAGGGAAGTGGGGGCAGCATGGGCTGTCATAGACATTTATTCTACGTCACGTTTCCGTCCGTTATATAGAAGACAAAAAAAACCAGTCAAGCTCACTAATATCCTATTGCAAGCCCGAACACTTTCGTGCGATAAACACGGCATGGCAAGTGGCTCTTGTGAACATGTGGTAGTCTTAATTTTAAAATAATCCAACATAAAAAGTGGCCAATGAGGGATGAAGTAACATCATTGTCAGACATTACATCAGAGGTAATAGTCCCGGAGTGGAATACAACGGTTTCAATATTTGTGAGTAAAAGGTCGGTACAAGAAAAAAAAAGAAAACGAAATGCACGTTGCTTTTTTTATTATTTTTATAAACTCAGCACACCAAACCGTATTTATGAGCTCTTGCAACATTTTACTGGTTCCGAACGTATTTTTCTTAAAATCTCCACGAAAGATTAGTCTGAAACCCTTAGACGAAACAAATGCAAAATGTACTCAAAAAGTCGTTAAAGCAGACAGCCTTTCCGCCAGGTAGTCGATATATCATGGACGTAATATAGATTTCTTTATCATTAGCGAATATACGTAATTGAGAGACTAGGTCACATTTGCGGCTTCTATCGACACAACCGAATGACATCACCACCACCACGCCTGTTTGACCGGTGCAAGAAGTAGGCGTTGCATCCGCTGAAAAGCAGATGATAGCTAGGACGGCAATGCCAAATCTCTGTCAGCATAACAACTTGAAATTTGATTCCAAATTTCTTTAAAAATTAATACATGGAATCAAGCTTGCTGGCTAAAGAACGAGCGTTAAGGTGCAGCACTCACACCTTAAAACTCGTTCTGGGTTGTGTACACATATGTCCTGTATATGTGTATAGCATCAGAATTGTCATTCTGCCTTGCAAATATTTTTTTTTTCATTGGTTGTCCAGAAAATGTTTTTCATTTCAATTGGTTTTTTTCTTCTGACTCCCGTTGCAAGAGGCGTTTTCAGTGCCGGACAAAAGAGCTCATTGACGTAGATTGGTGTCGCGCTGTCTACTCCTATAACTACTTGTGAGTACCGTTAGTGTGCTGTGGCGCTTTGCTTTTAATTTTAATTTCCCTATAATATTACAGTGGACAGGATTGCGAGTAGGTACAGAGTGACAAACATCGATGTCCATTTCCGCTAAGACCTCATTAGGTGAACCCTCAGTTGTATAAATGATATGAGACACACTCTCCCTTTCACTCTGCACAACGCCCTGGATCTCGAGGTTCATACCCCGCGAGTAGCAGTCGCTGAGTTCCGAACTTCGGTTTTCTAGAGCCGAGCACTGTGCACGAAGAAGTTTGTTTCTATGTTTTTTCTGCGCTTTTACCGATTCTTCTTTGTGTAATCTCTGTTTCATTTATTGTATTGTTTGGTGTGCATATTTCATACTCAAAGTCATATTTACGGTGCTCGGTTCTTAACTCCCGAAATTTTGTTTCGAAGATCACGCACAATCGTGTCCTTCAACGTCTTCAGCTCTTGTTTGAGCTCAGCCCGCAATTCCCCGTTCAGCTTGACTAGATCATTTGCATTGATTAAAACAAAAGACGTGAGTACACTTTGACAGAAAGCAAGACGAGAAAAGCTGGCAGCAGCGACGGCCATGCGCAACTATTTGCAAACTATGAATATTTCTAGATACCAACCGGCAGCAAAAGGCTAGCAAAGTTTAGATTATGTCCAAACAGCGTCGTCTCCACTCCTAAGTAAGGCTAGCAGCAAGCGAAGTTTTCTTTTGTAGCCATCCGGTGTCCCGTTTTGTTAGTTTGTGGTTCGGACTCAAGCGTTCCACAGGGGGTCGCTTGCCCACGCCACTGAAGCGCCTAAAGCGTGGTAGCTGGACTGCGCTATACCGGCGCGTTGTACTAAGTGGGCCCACGCCCCTCTCTGTCGCCGAGAGTTCTTTGTTGTTAAAGAGATGAGATCGGGAGCTTGAAGGAAACCGAATTGGTTTGTGTTACATATTTACAACTCCCAACTGGCTCCAGATATCGAGCACACTACATGTCTGTTCACGCTACATGCCTGAACACATTAGTTGTATGGTCACACATGTCAGCGCACAAAGCACTGCGCCAAAGATCCGCTGTCGAAGCCATCGTTTTCTCTACGTCACTAGAGAAGGGAATTCGATTATCTTGTCCCGGCCAATCAGAAGGCTCAAAGTGTACGCAGCACTCCGCCGATGATGTCTCACCAACTTGCTGGCCTCCGACTCTGATGTCGTGCAATCGCCTCCCACATGCGACGTCACCACGTGGTAATTGGGAATCCGACGCCTACAGTATTTCCATGGAAGTAGTCGATGTTGGCCCCTTGCATCAATGAGCTCTCCGTGACAGTCAGTTTGTAGCGAGTTGAGATGCCTAGACTTGATGGTCATTTCCTCAGCATGCGGTGGTCGTTCTCACCTCGGAAGGGCAATTTTTTGTTGACTCGTCAATAGTCAGCGCCAGACCCCGTCGTCGTTTAGGCGGGCGTTCGTCAAGCTGTCGCTTCGTCGGAGGTGCCCAAGCTCCGGAGCATTCTGCTATGCTTCATAAGGTTTGAGCTCTTCTGATTTTGCATTTGTGAACTAGCGCGTATTGTGGCGCCATCTAAATGATGAAAATCAACACCTTCACGCCTAGGTGCCGCCTCTATAATCCTAGCACCATCAAGAGGAATAACTGGTCTCAATAATAACGACAAAACATCGCTGATATTACCATTTATTCCTTGGTGTCATGGTGGATGCCAAATAACACGCGTGAATTACGATCGATGCGGGTAGCCAGTGCACTGCCATGTTGTTATGCAATCACGATAAGCGGCAGAGGCTTTCCGGTAATCTTACAGGAGCCCAGTAAACTCACCTCATGCGCAGTCGTGGCAACCAGTATCGTCAACGTTAAGACGACAACGCTATGCTATTAATCTCTCTAATGTTAAAGTGCACTAACAGCGTCGCGACAGCCACATCATGGGCTCCGCGCAATGCCGGGCAGCATCAATTTCACAAGCAACCAATAAGCCGCACGCTTTAAACATCGTATGACCCTCTTGTAGCATGACAGCCTTGTTAATGCGAAAGCAAATGCATACACCATTACGCGAAAATCCGGCGTTGTAGTCGGCGGCGTGACCGTATGATCCTACGAACGGCAAAAATACGTCAAAAAATGCTTGGACGGTCGTTAAATTGCTCAGGGAGGTTCATTCCTGCAAACAAAGTAAATTAAGGGCTTTGAAAGGAAAATTTGGTAAAATTCGGTCGGTGTAAATTTCGGTCGTGCGAGACCAGCACGCTTCCCCGACGCCACAACGGCTCCTCGGTTCTGGTTGAGCAAAGGTGTGCCTAGTGCGTGCGTCGTTGGGCACGGGACGGCACAGCTAATGGGGAGGAGGCGGCACCATGCCATGAGGGTACAAAGTGAGTGTGTAAGATAAAAAGCATTAATGTCTAATTGGACGGCGCTGAGTGGTCCTTCGCGTTATGAATTGCTCGCGAATAAGCGAGCGCGTTGAGACGCTTGGCGCGTTTTTATTTGGCCTTACCGAGGCGCAGTTAGAGCGCTGGCGAGAGCTTGCGCGGACAGAGAACTCGCGGAAAGAAAAGACGTTTCGCCAAAGGGTCTATAAGGCTTTCGCATTCCCACACGTAAGCAGTCTTACATGTCACTGGCAATTTTTTTTTTCAATAATACCATGGAGAGCCCCGCACTTCCCCATAAGGACTGCAATTTTCCTACAGCCTATGTGTTGGCTATTGTCCTGTGCAAACTCCAGTCAAAGCTTCGAGGCACTTTTTATGGGTTTGAGCTTTCCCTCAGCAAAAGAAAGGGAGGAATATGAGTTGTTGGTTTGCTTAGTTGTCTGCATGGAGCTCACGGATGGTGTTCATTATTATTATTATTATTATTATTATTATTATTATTATTATTATTATTATTATTATTATTATTATTATTATTATTATTTGTTGTAGAACATGTAAAGAAATTGAGTATCCAAATCTACTCTTTACCTTAACCTCTCCACAGGACCCCGTGCACGCGCACGGTGAACTACGGGGAAAGAGTGAACGTCGAGCGCTGAGCAGGCTCACCCGGGCGCCAGTGCCCGTTTGCCGCGTAGGCACCGTAACAGAAGAGAGATAGAGAGAGAGAGCAAGGGATCGCGTCTTTCTTGACGGTTATCGCCATAGAGTTTCTTACAAAATTTACTAGAGGGAACTCTCGCGCCGCGATCGTTCAGCCACCATGGGAATGATGGGAGATACAGGCATTTGTCTGATATTCGTACTTGTGGATTCAGACGTTCTTGTGGCTTTGCTTATTGCAATTTATCTGTGTTCATTTCCTAAATTTCAAAACGCTCTATACTTTTCTAAGTGCAGAACGCTCTGCGAACACGCACCATCGCTACTAAGTGCAGCGGCTGAACCTGTCGAGGTGGCCAAATTGAAACGCGCCAAGCGTCTCAACACGCTGGCTTGCCCGCAAGAAATTCATAAGGGCGCTCTATGCCGCTTGTAGAAGCATGCGTTCGTGGCATAATGGTTTCAATATCAGCTCCTACGCTTGAGGTCCTGTTTTCTAATCCTGCCATCTGACAATTTTAATAATGCTTACTTAACGATTTATTACTCAGTACTTCCTTGACAATCATGAATTTACAAAGTCGCGGAGCCGCTTGAAGCAAGAAGGACGAAGTTTAGGTAAATCCATGTACTTCCCATAATTCCACCCAGGAAAGAAACAAAGCAGGAGGGGCCCTGATGTCACATTTGTGAAGCCGGAAATGTAGCCATGTTGGTGCGCCATCTCCCTTCGCGCCTCCGATCAGCTCGCCGGAGCAGATAGGCGCAAGCTTGGAACTTGCATTACTGTGCACTCTAAAAAAAGTTTGCACCCTTTGCGGTGTATATCTACCACACAACGATAATCGTCATCTGCCTTGATGCGTTTCGTTTGCTTAACGCTGCGAGCCCGGTACTACCCAGTAACGAACGGCATGTGCGTTATCAGCATGACATAGTAAAGTAGCGGGCGCGGCGTTTTCAAAAAAGGAAACGCATCAAGGCAGGTGACGATTATTGTTGTGTGGTAGATATATACCCCAAAGGGTGCAAACTTTTTTTAGAGTGTGAGCTGCCGGAAGTGTGTACTGCTGACGCGCGTCAGAACAATGTCTACGAAACTTCCGCAAGAGCTTTAGTGAAGTAGAGGCGCTCCAGTGCTTATCCGTGGCACGTTGAAGAAGACGACGTAGACCCGCGCCATGATTACTTGAGTGCGTCTATTGCTGACTGACACTCATACTCACATACCCAAAACATAACTTTCAAGCTTACACACCACGCTCCAAAGTCAGCTTATCTCGCGAACAGAATGTGCTGTGAGGAAGACACGGGCCGGAAAAACATCTCACTTTTCAGAGGACTAGAGCAGCAGCGAGAGCTTCAGGAGCGCGGTTGCTATGGCAGCGTTGACGCTTGGGGTACCCATCCCCGTAGAGTTTCCCAGAAAAATTACTAGAGGGAACTCTGGCGCTTCAGTCGTTGCACCACCATAGGAATTATGGGAAGTACATGGATTTGCCTGATCTTCGTGCTTGTGGATTCATACGTTCTTGTGGCTTTGTATATTACGCTATATCAATCTTATTGTCGTAAATTTCAGCGCAATCTATGCTCTTCGAAGTGCAGAAGACGCCAGGAACACGCACAATTGCTGTTAATTGCAACGATTGAGCTTGTCCAGGTGGCCAAATCGAAACGCGCCAAGCGTCTCACGGCACTGGCATGCCCGCGATGAACTCATAAGGGCGTTTCATTCGCGTGTCGATGCATGCGTCCATGGCTTAATGGTTTCGATATCAGGCTTGTGTGCTAGAGTTCCTGTGTTCGAATTCTGTCATCGGACTGTTTTAATGGTGTTTATTTAATTACTTATTACGCAAGAAACTGTTGAAAACGACGAGTTTACAAAGCCGTTTGAAGTCAAAAGAACGAAGTTTAGGCAAATCCATTTACTTCCCACGCTGGTACAACCGCTCGCATTGCAGCTCCCGTAGACACTAGCGCCAGAGTTCCCTCTAGTAATTTTTGTAGGAAACTCTATGCCAGTCCCAGTGCTCCTTTCCGAAAAACAGCACGTGACTTCGCGACACTTTCCCCAACATGTCCCTGCTGGCCGGGGCATCTCCTACACTTTCCTTCCTCCATACATAATTCCCATGCTGCCTCAACCGCTCTCAATGCAGCCCCCGTAGACACTAGCGCCAGAGTTCCCTCTAGTAATTTTTGTAGCAAACTTCTATGCTTATCCCGACATAGGTACACCCTACAAGGGCTGCCGATGTAGCGTCTTTTCGTCACCGCAATCACATCCCCCTCTCCACCCCCCCCCCCATGCCCACAATCACTTACATTTGCATCTCTGTGCAAGAAATGGGAAAGAAATAACCGACTTTACTTATCATCCAGCTGCCGCCCTTTTGGGGAAAGCTAATCTCCGCCATAAGCATGTCGCCTCCATCGTAAAAACATTCGTTTAAAAAATGTGGCCTGCCACAATTGCTCCACCGCAATGAACCACCAGTTGTCAGTCAGCGCCAGTGGTGTGTATTTCTTCTTCTTTGTGTCGTCGTTTTAGCGCTGTTTTCACTCTTTCAGAACGGGCTTAACCAACTAGCCTAGCGTTACACACTTCTGCAAAGCGCGTTGTCGGACGGCGCGTAAACACAGAGACCGTGGCTTATTAAAAGAAAAGGTGTCTGGGCCTCTCTTGCTGCCACAGTGGTCTGATAAGAGAAGCGCACATACGTTGCGCGGTTTTCGAAATGGCCAGGGTTCTCGGAGGTTCGTTTCTCGCAGGTCGGGTGCTCATATATCCTTATTCCTAAAGAAATAAAAAAAATGAGTAAGAGGGAAAAAAAGTAATAAACTTCGCCTACACTCACGTCTCTTTCGCGAGAACAGATTGTACTATGATCGAATTTATGACCCGGGTACTCCCAATATTGCATTGGTGTGCCGCGATCCACCGATACTACGAAGTAGCTCGCAATACCGTTTTCATTTCAGCGCATTGGTCAAAGGGGAGTAGATTGCTGCTTCACGGTGACAATTGCTTTGAAGGTCATTCTAATCAACGGCACTACATAAAAAGCTAGTAGGGTCTTTTGCCTACGTCTTTAGGCTCGTGTCACACGCAGCCACGGTTCAGACAGTAAACCGCCAATCGCAGCTAAGCGATATGCTTCGTCAGAACACATGCGCAACATCGTGGAGCACATTAAAAAAAATTACATTTTCACTCTCACGCGAGCCTCTAGACGTTTATAAAATGGTGCGCTTTCCATTACCTCACAACAAACGCAAAACTAAATTAATCGTTTTTTATTAAGCTTTAAAAATTGTGCGCGAAACTGCAAAGAAACTCCTCTCCCTCTAGCTCGAATTTAAAAGTCAAATAATGTAGACTTGTAAAAAAAACAGAATACTACACAAGGCCCTTGCAGCGGTGGAGCGTGCTGCTGGGTTTAGTATTCAACCTGCGCATTCTTTATTATGCCTATTTTTCAATTTTGGCCATCGCTCATTATTATTCGGAGTCAAGGGGTGTGCGAATAGGTGCAGGCGGTTACCAACTCAGCTGAAAAAAAAAATGACAGTAGTGCGCGTGGGATTGCTAGATGGTTGGCATCGCAAAGAGGCGAGAAGCCGTCGCAGCTAAACAATAAACAAGTCGTTCTTGTTTGAATTAGGCAGTAATATGCGCCGCCTTGTCAAATTTCCTTCAGCTGACAGGTGCCCGTACGTTGCAGGAGGAAAGCAAAAGTGCGACGGCCTTCTCAGCGGCGCACCCACATTTGCGATAAGTGCCTGCGCTGCCGTTCGTGGCGCTCACGTGCCAGGAAGAGGTCTACTGGGTGAAATAACATGCGTTGAACACAAGCCGGGCATGCCGGGTTCGAGACGAAGGCCCACGATACGTGTCAGCACATGGTATAATGCACCTGGCTTGTTCTTTTGAGGACAAATGAAATCAGTTCGCGACACATTTAAGGCTCTATTTATTATCACAGAAAATGGCAACTTTTTTCGTCATCACTGGAAAATGAAAGTTAACACTATAAACGAACAAACGTGTTGGCACCTGTATTGTTCTATCACATAGAGTTGCCAAAATAATATTACTGAACTGCATCACTGACAAGAATTGCATCAGGTGATTAGAATACGATACAAATAAGAGAGACAGCGATACGAAGGATTCTTATATTCCTTCTTGCTCCATTTGTTTTACGAAAGAGAAAAGGTGTTCGTATATGCAGTTAACTCTACGTAATTACCTTTCATGTGGAAATTTTATTGTTATATCCATAGGCGCAAATTTTTCATTTTCCCAGGTGGGAGGATGACAAGCTTTCCGAACCCCTGCCCCCCCCCATATATATCTATAATATAAATATAAATATATATATATATATATATATATATATATATATATATATATATATATATATATATATATATATATATATATATATATATATATCTTCTACTCGAAGAAACTTTGTGTGACGCAGTTCAATTTCACAGCCGTTCTCCCACCACCAAGGATCTGGCGTCTCTCGGTGCTGTAATCTTCCTTCGTATAATTGTCGTGTACTTCGCTATCACTATCACTTCGCTAGCCTCTATCTGTCGTTTTTTTTTTCTCAGTCCGAGTATAAGCGCTCCTGTGTATGTATGCTGTTGATTATGATTTCGAGTGAATCCGGCTTAGCCTCATTTCGGTTACTGAATGAATTATACAGGGTGCCGCAACTATCATGCACCAAGACTTAAAAAAGAGCAGTCCCGTTACTCGAAGAAAACCTAGTGCATATTTTTTCCAGTACAGTGGAGTAGCCGCCAGTAATTATCTTGTTCCTGAAATTTAATTCGACAATTGTAATTAATTATCTAATTCGAGAATAACTGTCCTAATTATCAAAGTGTCAAGGAGGCATTTGTAGGCACCCCCAGGTACCCCCAAAAGACATCTAACTGCTGTGTTTTTAGCGACGTACTAATTGCGGGCATTTTTTTCCGACGGGTAAACAAACCTCACGAAATATAAAAAATATCACGTGACCGCGCTCCCACCTGTATCCATAAAGCAGCGCCCTCAAATAAGCTGATTGAAAGCAACTGCATTGCCTGTCGCAAGCCCGAAGAGAGAGCGCATCACCTTGATAATGGTATGGAAGGAGCCCCAATAGCAGGTTTCGCGGCTTTGCAGCTATTCCTTCCTCTGTACGTTACATTTGTTATCCGTCTCTGAAGGCCCACTTATCACATTGATAACGAAAGTCCCTTGATAACGCGGGCGAAGCGCTGCTCTGACCACGCACGAAACGCGAAAAGCAATATAATAGGCATAGCATGTTTCAGAAATCCCGGCTTTAATTGCTCGCACCGCATCGACAGAGTGCGCGCGCCGAAATATTTTGCGCCAGAACTTTGCTCTGGAACAAATCCAAACCAAAGTGACAGTTTTAGTTTTCATGAGAGTGTATACGTGCTGCAAAAACAGGTTCATCCATGGGATAAAATAAAAGCCAAATAAACGGACCACGAAGCGACCCATGTGTTTAGAAAAGGCAGAAGCGATGCGTTCAATAAAGTAAATAACGACTTCTTAATGAGCCGAATTTCCTATCGGGACGCCTGCACATAAAAAAAAACCATTCAATGTTCCCCTATTATCTATGAATTCGTAAGCGCCGTTGAACATCACTGCTGCCTAGAGGACGCATTCGAAGAGGTCTTCTTCTACAGCTGCGCAGTACTGAGTCCGCTTTATCATATCTTCGGTGGCTTTCTTGATAACCGACGCTTGAATTCTATGGCAGACATCCGTTACCCTTATCTTGAACTGATCTGACATCCGTCTCGATCATGTAAGCGCGATCGTTCATATATCCCCAAAGAAAGAAATCGAGTGGAGACAAGTCAGGTGACCTAGCTGGCGAATTTACAGGCCAATGCCTTCCAATCTACTCCGCATGAAAAGTCGCATTCAGCCAGTTTCGTGCTTGGCTGCTGCTGTGTGCTGGCGCCCCATCTTGCTGGTACCACAGAAGTGGAAGAAGTCTCGGCGGCACTTCACTGGGAAATTCATCCACCACTCCTTCAAGGATTTTGTCCATGTAACGCTGTCTAGTCAGTGTGTGATCGAAGAAGATGGAGAAAAGAGAAAATCAGAATGAAGGAAGGTTGATGGGACCAATTATAGCACTGGCGCCGAATTCCGAACCACACACAGAACAACCACTGGTATTGGTGCCGATTGCGCTTTATCCAGTGTGCATTGTAGCAACTCCAAAGGTGTGCATTATGAAAATTTACCTCGGCATTTCTCTGAAACTAATCTTCATCTGTGCACATGAAGTTGCTCAATATGTTCGGTGACTGATCGGTTTTTGTGACGACGCAATTCGAAAGATCTATACGATTCTACAGATCCCTTCCAAGTATTGGTGTTTGCAAGATCCGTTGGAATTAGATTGGTTGGCTTGGATTGGAATTGGTGAAAGGCCGTCATTTAGAACCATCCAAACTGATGACATAGAAATCGATACCTGGGCGGCCACGTCCCGCAAGCTAGCAAGATGGTTTGAGGCCATAAATGATAGAACATCCATGCGTAGGCTAGGACTCAAAGATGGAGTCCTAAGCCGCTGTCTCTGAAAGCTGCCGGTTTGTCTCAGGTTTTCATAATTTCTGATGATAGTCGACGTGTTTGTACTAACGCCACACTTCCATGACTGATATATATTTGCGGCCTTCCTCTTGTTATTTGCAGCTCCCAGGGCAAGGATAATTTTTACCTTCTGCTCATCAGAAAAAGACATGGCGACAGGGACGAAACAAAACGCACCTTTAAACATTTGCAATGACGCTGGCAATTCACTTTTGTGGTGATTGGTCTTATGGCAAAACAAATATCCGTGTACTTTATCTACGCTAACGCAACAGCTATCACAGCTTATTTCCAACTAACACCAAAGGCAACGTTTTACTTCGGCCGAGGCGCGGCAGATAAAGAACATGCTCGATCACGATGTTTTACAGCGAAGCTGTATATGGCTAGGCGATTCGTCCACGCGTCCGTCTATCGCCTTTACACCGAAATATCATCCAGTGCAACGCCATGCGAATGCACTAAAAAGCGTGATTTGCTGCGCCAGTATTGACGTCATGGCTCTCCGTCGCAGCCGAGCAGGCGCCCAGCAGTTTGGCTCCGGCTTCGAAATGGGTAGGCCATGCATCATACGTACTTCTGAGGAGCAGGCAGCTTTCTATCAGCAACCCCGCGAGCAGGACCAGGAACGACCTCGTCTACGCCGTCGCGATGCTGCAGCCCGGGCACAAGAAAAGGCTTGTGCAGCCGATCGAGCGCAAGCAGCAACTATGTACCGTGGATCCGGCAGCCAACCACGCCGTCGTTTAATGAACCGTCGGAATTAACCCAGTGATAAACACCGCGGCCGCACGTTTCAGCTTCACTGGTTAACTATCTGTACGGAGTGCTTGGGCGGTGATTTTTTTCGTTATTTCCTTCATCTCGTACTGGCTAGCTCAGAAGAAGCCTGTTCGAGGGCGCTGCTTTATAATGCGGCTGGGAGCGTAGTCACGTTGTATTCCCCATATAGGGTTTATTTATCAGTCGGAAAAAAAATTGTACGCAATTACTACGTCGCTGGAGATACCGCAGTTAGATGTCCCTTGGCTGTGCCTACAAATGCTCATCGACACTTTGATAGTTATCATAGCACGTCTTGAGTTATAGAATTACAATTACCCAATTAAATCGCAGTAGCGACAAAATTACTGGCAGCTACTCTACTGCGCTGGAAACAATGTGCACTTGGTTCTCTTCGAGTAACACATGTTTGTTTTTTTTAATCTTGGTGCATGATGGTTAATTGGGACACCTTGTATATATATATCCATAATAAATTTAAGTTAATAAGAAGTGTTTGTAATGAGTCATTAGCTTTGCTTACTGAAAAGAGAATCGATACTGAGACACATATCATTCACGTGCATTTCACACGCCATTGATAAAAGACTGCCGAAGGGGTCACTAAAGTCTACAGGTTTTTTTTCAGAGTCAAGAAAGCACGCAAAGCATTTTCAAGCAAGGTGAACATACAGCAACATATCATTCTCCGGACATAAGCTACGCATACCTTCAGAATTAATTCTTACTTGGCTACCTCCTTCTCTTTAAAAATGTAATAAACTTTGTCTTGTGTGTATATTGAAATATATTGTGTATGTGCATGGTATTTCCAGTGGGAGTTTAAAACAATGTAGAAGTGAGCAAATACGGATGAGACAGCTGGTACTTCTAGTGTGCTTGTTCTCCTGTTGTCAGGATTTGCAGAAATAAAGCAAAGTATAAATTAAGATCCATGCACATCCGCGCCAACAATTATTCAATAAGCTATTAGCCAAAATAAAATTTTAAGTGAGACGGTCCAGGTAAGTCAAAAGAAACCTCAAATGATGTGGGTGACAAAACTCTGGTTATGACACGTTATGGGGGAGGGGGTAGGCTTCGGCATCGCCTCAGGGGGGCGGGATTCAGCCCCCTTCCCTCCTGGAAACCTCTGGAGGGGGCCGGGCCCCGGAGAACCGCCCCCTAGTCGGCACCTATGGCCATAGCAATCTCAGAGGGTCGTCACAAGCGCCGAGCGAGCTGAGTATGTTGACGAGTTTGCCCGGCGGGGGCCAAGCCAACAGAAGGAAGGAGTAGAGAGAATGGAAAATCCTTGGAGGAGAGGAACACCGTGATTCGGCGAGACAAACGCTGACATCACAGCTGAAACCTCAGAGTGGTGTGCGAACGGCAACAGTAGAGAGGGCGTGCCGGAGTGTGCAGAAATTTGAGCGCTAAGTAGCGTATACCTCCGCTGCTGCCGCCGCGAGATGTGGCCTTAAAGGGACACTAAAGGTTACTATAATGTGAACGTGTACTGTTGAAGTACCATCCCAGAAACCTCGAAACTCTTGTTACGTGCAAAGGAGAGACTTACTTTAAGAGAAAAGCGTTCTCAAGCGTCCGCGTACCTCTAACGCAGTTCAAAACGCCCGCCCTCCAATCGAGGAGTGCTCACATCATGGTCTCATAGTGACGTTGCGCCATCAGTGAGTAGAACGGCGTCCGCAGACGGCGCTACGGCTTTTCTGCGCGAAACACAAACGCGCGGCCAGAAACAGAGCCAAGACAGAGCCGACAGCAGATCGAAAGCGGGAGTATGGTGGCTAGCGGAAGGAGAAACGCGCGACCATAAGCTGGTACTTTATTCTATGACGCAAACTTCGACGCTCGTCGCAATGGACCCAGACAACGACAGATTGGCTCGAGATGCTGGGCTCAACTTCAGCGATTTGAGCACTGACGAGCGCGACCTGCTCCTGAGGGCTCGCGCTGCCGGGGTCGTTGCGTACTACGACGACGGCCTCGACACCGGCTCTCCGGAGCGGGATAGCAACGAGGGCTTCCCACGACATCACAAGGACGTGGCATTCTCACTGCTTGTTCGAAATGAGTTTCGCGAGCCAGCAGAACCCGCACAGCACGACGCGATAACGAAACTACTGAAACTCCGAAGCGTGCGCGGCGCAGAGTCGAGCGAAAACGAAACCTTTCGACCACCCATACTACTGAAGGGTAATGTCAAAATGATTTTTTCTTAGAACCGAATAGACGTAGACAAGAAGCATTTTCTTTCGCCTTATAATCGAATGAAATGATATTTTTAATACGAGTAGTTGAGTATTAGTAACACATATTTTGAGGAGTGCTTTCGTCATCAGGCTAGTACCGGAATGTCGCTGGGGGGTCTCAAATCGTGTCATGCATTTACCTCAATTTCTCGGTTACTAAAGCTATGTTCGCGATTATATTGACGCCTTAGACGTTCTAGAACATTGCTCTACCACTTTAACTTGACTTTCTGGTAACCTTTAGTGTCCCTTTAAGCCTGTTTCACATGCAAGCGATTGAGCGAATGGAGCGAACAGCGGCGCGGCGCTGCGAAGCTTTTCGCGTGGTTTCGTTTCCCACGCATTGCCGCCGCGCGTTTTCCGCAGCTGCGAATATCATTGTTGCTTGCAAAAAATGTGGAACTTTCAGCCAGTTCCGGTAGTTTGTGTCTACCAACATAAGCATTGTTTTGTATTGGCTTCTCGAATTATTATTTTATAGATACATATCACGCGTTCTAAGTATATAAATTACGCTTACTTTTTATCTTTTGTGTTGTTTCTGTAAAGAAATAAGCAATGCGGCGCACAAACTCGCGAGCGGCTCGGTACTCTGCCATAACGGACGCTATCGTGTCAATGGAGATGGATTTATGTGCGCCACATGATTCTTACACGCATCTCGTTTTGCTCGCCTTTAAAGAAAGAATGCTTTGCTCGAACTCCGGGTGCCACGGCGCTGGTGGGTGAGGGGGAATCGGGAGAATCGGAAGGTGGAATCCGAGTTCCAAATCGCGGTGGGTTGTGTTTGCACAGAAATAGTACTTTATTCTGCAATATTTTTGTACAGATACCGCTGTTCATGAACGCCGACATCGAATGTTTTCAAGAGTAGTATAAGATGATGGCAGAAAAGTTTGAGGAGCTCCATGCCCTCGTTGGAGGGCCGCTCACTAAGCCTTTCGTTGTGCGGGAATCCATACCGTCACGCGCAAGACTTGCAATGACTCTGTGGTACTAGGTTTTTCGCCGCCTTCTATTGATAAATCGCTGATCCGAGTGCGCCAGCTTTACTTCTGCGCTTCCTTCCAGGTACATGGCATCGGTGATGCATATTCAGGATGTCGCCCTGGCATGCAGAGTGGGAATCTCCACAGCTGATTAACACGTACCAAGTAAATAAAATTGGCTGAAGGCTTAGCTTGGTTAAGCCTGGAAGATTGCGAAAGCCCTGCGAATACTTGCGAATACCCTTGGCTGCGCCGTGGTTCGGCTGATGGTGTGGACATGGTTGCCCTTTGTTAAACTTATGGCTATACATCATCCGACATAGCGCAAGGCAGCGCGCCGACCACTGCGAGGAGCCGAGCTGTAGTCCCATTTATCCTCCTAGCGTGACGTCACACCAGCGAGCGCCCTCTCTCGGTAGCGCTGCAGCAGCGGCGCGCAAGGCTTCGCCTCCACCACCGATGCCGCGAGCTGGGGTCCTGTCTCTCGGTCTGGCGTGACGTCACATGGTCACGTGACGCGCAGCTGTGTAAGGAGGCGCCACAACCACCGATGGGCCAAAAGTGCGAGCAGTATTGCTTTCGCAATAAAACATCGTCCTATGCGCAGGCTTTCCCCCACTAGTCATCCACTGGTCACGTGGCGAGGCAGGCCGTCATTCGTTCGGAAGCGGTGCTGCCACGCTGCCGCCGCGATGAAATTCCAACTAGCCTGAACTTCGCCGCTCGAAACAGGTTTCTGCGTCGCGGCCGCAGGAATCGCTATCATTTTCGCTTGCATGTGAAACAGGCTTTTAGGAGACGTATAGGCAGCGGTGCACTGTAGAGCCCTAAGCTTCGATGCAGAAAGAAGGCTACAAACGAAGGGCGTGTCTTCCTTCGGTGTCAAGATGCAGAAGCTAAGCGACAGCGTGGGCAGCAATGAGCACATAAGAACTGCAACCTAAGGGTAAAGAACACGCCAAGACCATTCATGCTAACGCGTACAGCTTATTGAAATACAGCATGAGAAAGGGCCCACTTCTTTCATAAAAATAATATGGCATGCACATGGCAAGTGCTTTCTTGCAAAATATTCAGTCAATTTTGAGCCAGGTAATGTTGACAAACGAGCCTTCGCATCCTCCTATTCATTTGATCTAGCTTGGCCTGAGACTTCGAGCGAGGACGTGTGATGTTATATTTCGTGGTAAAAAAAAAAGCTACGCGAACATAAGCTATAATTTAAGCCGGAGGTCAGGAGCGACAGTCGATCAGGACGTTTAGGAGACTGTTCGCTTGAGAGATCCCAACACTACAGCATAAAGCTCCGTGACACTCACACAGCAAAGGTCTCGTACAAGCGAAGATAAATTAAGGGCTGTGCCCATAAAGCTTGCGCCGTGTCTGCTGGCACTAATGCATAATATAAACGAGATAAAGAAACAAAGTCGGTGTGAGTGATTAATGGTTCTTTTGCATTGTAAACGTTTTTCCGCTCTGTAAGGAGCAGCCAGTTTGCGTGTTCAACCAAGTCTCGTTGACCTACAGTCATTGCGAAAGGCAATCTCTATTTTCCTTTTTTTTTTACGCTGGCGTAAAACAAGCGCAGTGCCAAGCAGTGAGGAGTCACAGTGAGGAGGCAGCCAGAAGGTCTGGAATGAACAGCGATAAACGCATGCTGGCAACGACACACCCTCATTTTTAGTTGCGTGTGCAGCCCAAAGCAAAAATCGAAGATTGATCACCTCTTTGCCATGAATTCTCTTTTTCTTGTAGCTGACAGGGGTTCGTTATTCTCATTCCTGAGGACTGGTGGGATGCTCCAGTGTATTCGTGCTAACCTTTCTTTTGCCAAGCTTCTACATGTGTCCAAGCTACCCTGGTGGTAGTGGTGGTGGTGCTGGCTTCGCACCTGTTCGTCACCTTGCACTAAGCAGGGTTGTTTTTTTCTTCGTCTTTTGCACGAATATAAATAGTATTACTTCGATGCAAATTTGTGGGCGAAATAAGAAAAATTCACAACCTGTAGCGTTCAGACCATTCCAAAAACCTGCTCCATATTGAGAATTGAGAAATAGTCCACCTTTAATCGTTTTCGTTCACTATCGCTGTGCAGTTTGTATAAGGTTCACTCTATAAAGCATGACTGTCATCAAGACACATTATGGGGTTCAGCGGTCGCAATGCAAAATGCGGGCTATCAGGGATGCTGCAGAGGCGGACTGCGAATTAATTTGGTCCACTAATTTGGATCACTAAGTGCAGCCGAAGTGCGTTTTACCAGCATTTTCGCATTGCGCCCCACCGGCTGATTCCCGGCTGCCACGGTTGGGAATCAAACTCACGACCTCATGCTTAGCAGCGAAAAGCCATAGCCACTGCGGCGAGTATTACAAAGATCAAGTTTTTATGTGAGAATTACATATTTTTGAGAGATTTGCGTGAGTTTCTCATGCTAGACTTGATTGAGAAGTATGAGTAACATGAGTTAGGCCTCTCAGGTACCTGAATGGTGTTATCTTTGTGCTATCAGTTACTCTACTGATTACCTTATGTTAAACCCATATACCTTGACCCCACAGGCAATCCCACCAGCTTATAACTCACTCCGTAATGTATGTTGTTCAGCCCCTAAGACCTAGCTCCAGTTTTTCAGCCACCTCGTTTTCTAGGCGCCCACTCTTCGCCATTTTAAGTGTTTCCAAACAGTCAGCGCCTTCCTCGGGCGTCCCGGCCGCGCACACAACTTCGTGCTGGTTCGTCAATGCGGCGGCTTCTTCCTCGGACACTGTTTTCCTGGGGCTAAGTATCTAGGAAACAAGAGCAGTGTTGCCAACATCCAAGTCAGAGATATTCCTAGAATAATCTACCAAATTCTTAGATTGTCGGGAAAATCCATCACGATGGTTATTTTTTTCATGAGTCAACGGGTCTGCAATATCATGTCGCGCTTAATAATTGTGGTGCCAGCGCGAGAAACGAGGTCGAAACTTACGGCAGGCACTAATCCTTTCTATTTCAGCGCTTTTTATTCTACAAAAGCAATTACGAATCAATCACAACTGCTTCAGCGTTCCATACCCACTTCATTGCTCACTCGCTTCAAATCCATAGTTGCCTGAGTTTTATGAAAGGGTACGTGTTATCATTTCATCAACGCCTCTTCATATCAAGGTTAGCAAAAGATACTGGCATACATTCAAATTTTTCTGAGTGTTCGAATTCAAAATCCGCATGTCTGAAATTGATGTAAAGATTTTGATCAATTGCCGTCTTGATGAATGAATTAACTATTTCAAAGCGCATCTCAACAGCCCACGTTCTTGCATTGATTTCAGCTTGACAAAACACTTTTGGTGTCAGCATTCAACACAAAAATCCCTTAAATGTTTTTAGAGGGCACAATGCGTATTCCAGTGCGATGGCCACAGTTGCCAGAATCTCTAAAAATGCATAGAGATGGCCCCAAAGGCGCCAAATTCTTTAGCTGGCTCCAGTTACCCTCGATCTGGGCATACATTTCTAGTTCGCATTACTGGAATAGAGCAAACAGTGCAGTTCAGTGGGTAGAAAACCAGTGTCGTCAGTGGGCTCGCATTCTGTTGGCTCAATCCACGCAGCGCATTTCCTAGTAGTCAGTGGGCGCTAGCTTTTCCTAGAATTACTTATAGGCTATATAGTAACTCCAGCATTTATATGCAATCAGCGTCACCTCACGAATGAGAAGTGGGCTATTCTTTAGGCGCTACTCTCTTCTTCCATACACCCTGGTTCACCCTTTCCGCCCTTATCTCCTGCTATGGCCATGACGTCAGCGCTGTCTGCATCTAGTCACGGCGAGCCTCTCCTCTAAGGCTTTTTCCACTCTCCTTTTTGTGTCCTCTAGGCACGGCGCGCCCCGGGAAAACTTAGTACGTACCCTGCTCGCTGAAGACTTGCGTTGATATGTGGAATGCTATGCATTTAAACGGTGTTATTGTGTGTGCGGCGTACTCTTTCGACATGTCTTCTAACAATGCACATAAGTGACAGAAACAGTGAAGGAAAGGAGGGGAGGGGGGAGCTTTAGCCAAATATACGTCCACTTTGCTACCGTGCAATAGAGAATCGTGGTTGACCCCACTACTCCATTCTTTTTGAACACCAGAGGCTGTATAGTAGGCTGTATGTGTGTAGCTCACGTCTGGCGTTGTTATATGCTGCTATGTGTCTTGTGTAGGTAGGAACTGACCTTATGCGCGTATTTTCACACTATTTTGTTCACTTTCACTCGTTTCCTAAAGTGTGTATATGTCTTAGTGTGCATTTACTTTCATTTGCGGGTGAAGATTTCGAAGTGTTAGTACTACTTGACTGTCGCCAGTGCGTATCACTTCATTGGTTATCACGTCTTGCTTACACTCAATGCACTCTGTGTACTTGGCCTGCAATTTAGTAAAAAATAAACTAGAACGTCAGGAGCCAACGTGGACCTACGAGAGTGTGGTATGTCTGGAATGTCAATTTAACATTCCGCATATTGGCACTAGGCGCCTTACACCTGTGGCAGAAGCAAGATCTTTAGTGATCAAACACCATGACAGAATGTAGGGCCGCCATCTCCAGTTATACACCGACGACTCTGTGGACAAAGAAAAGAACGTTAGTGCAGCGGCCTACATGATTCCGGTTCTCAATGTCTCATAGGCTGCCACGCTTGTACGCATCGTGTCTTCTACTGCATATGAAAGTGTCACCATTGAAGCAGCCTTGCGGAAGCTGAATTCCTTTCAGCCTCAGCCTGTGTTTTTTTTTTTCCCGACAGCAAGACCGTGCAGCAACTATTACAGCTTGGATATCTCCTTGACAAGTGTATCCAGCGTACATTACATGCTGCTAAAGAACTACAGATCATCCGATTTCCCATCGTTTTCCAGCAGGTACTAGAAGATAAACTAGGGCAATTTGGTGGTAATTCATTTTTTGGAGTGGGTACCTTTACAGATCGGCGTAGCAGGCAACGAGGCCGCTCACAGTCTTGCGCGCAACGCGTTGCAGTTCAGGTCAGTGAAGAAGCTCCTCAGGACGCAAAAAGAGACACAAAGCCGGTCATCTTCAGCCACTTGCGTTCGTTAATGTGATTTCCACTACACCAACCTTAACTGTGGATTAAAAAGCTTAATAAAATTGAAGCAGCTCTCGTTTATCGCATCCGCACAGGATCAGCGCCAACTCCAGCGTAGCAGTGCAGAACAAGACAATGTACATCGTCTTGTGTGCATTGTCAATATCTTGATGACATTGACCATTAGTTACTAGAATGTCCTGAATGTAGCGCACAATGTGGACTGAAGCGGAAGACGGCCCCTCACTCAAGCGCAAGTGAAATTTGTTCCCGCTAGGATAGGGGATATTTAGGAGAGAGGTGCTTCGGCTCCTGCAAAAGCTCTTACGTGATACGGCATTGGAGTGTGAATGGTCATCCGTGTCGGGTGACGTCGTTTGCATGTCATGTTCCTTGGGATACCGAACGCTGTTGTCACCAGATGGACTACGACGGACTTCAGACCACACAGCGTTTGATAGCCGACGCTCGGGCAGGGTTGCCGGCATATTGCCGGCAACCTTTGCAAATATAGGTCCCTTTGCAGTAAGCAACACTCCTCCGCTATCATTTCAGTGTAGTTCGCTGCACATGGGGGCTTTTACTGCGCTAAGCAGCTATGAACTCTGAATCCAGTTATCTATGTAACATCATGTAACATCACACTCGAATGCCTCGACAGCGTACATAAAACAAGGAAACCGAAAACACCACGACTGAGATATTGGCGCTCAACCAAGACTGCACGACCGCATTCCACTTCCACAGGAAAAAGTTGCCATATAATCTTGCTTGCCTGGCTCACAAAGTGGTTTTAACGTGTCAGAGTAGAGGCATCGCCAGGAAATATGAAATACTTTGTCATAATTGAAGCTAAAGCTCAAGAACAAGTTAAATGAACAAAATGTGATGCGCCTCCGGCTTACGAGCGGCATCAATCTGAGCTTGCAAAAGACGATTAGCTAATTGCTAATTTCATGTTCTCCGAGATTGGTCATGTCACGTTAAGGGAGTCCCAGCGCCCCCCCCCCCCATCGGGACATACGAAATCCATCATCACATCATGTGGAATCACTTCTTTCGTGATTGAATGGGAAACTTCTGCTAAATGAAAAAAAAAATGTGCAACAATTTTTGGCCGCCAGGGGACCACCTCAGCGGAATTGTCCCACATGAGCTCCCGACTCAACCTGATCTTCCTGCGGACTGCCACCTGGAAGCGCCAGAACGTCTGCACCATTCGACACAGCTCGAGAAGCGGCATTCAGAGAGACCATCCGCAACGCCGTGAGTTCATTTTTCGCAGATTTGCACACTTTGACAGCAGCAAGGCGGCGGCCTCCCAGCTAAGCCTACGGAGGATTGCCAAGCTTTCCTCCCCGAGGCGCGCGCCTCGCGCCTCGGCCACGCGCCTCCGGCCCGGGCCCGAGCTTTGAGACGGAGCTTCTCGCCTCGTGAACCACCTGCCCTCCACGTACCAGCCCTTTGAAGGCGAGTTACGCTTGATTTCTTACTCAAGATGGAGTATCAACTGGAGGGGGAGGATATCTCCCCGGAAGAGGTTACGCAAGATAAAGGTTGGCAGTCCTTGAGGCGTAGCACGCTCCCACCACCGGCCAAGCAACTCGATAAAATGCAAGCAGTCGCGTTTAGGCGACTCCACACAAACACATACCCACACCCTAAGTGCACTAACAAAATCACAGGGGGCAAGGAAAGCGACCTATGTAGGCTCTGTTCACAAACAGGGACACTCACATGCATAATGTGGGAATGCACCTCGCTACAGTTTTCTCATCCCCCTGTCGGCAGCGAAACTGACTGGACAGCCTGGCTCTGTTTTGGGGACGTCGACCGACAGCTTGAACTGGTGGACTCGGCGGAGAAGTCCAAGCAGGCCCAGGGCCTTACTTGAGCCCGATCCCTCAGCCACCTCTCCCTTTCCCCTTCCGCTTTTCAATAAAGTTTACCACCACCCCAACCGCAGTCCGCTGAGGCCAGAAAAGTTGGCGCCGAAACGCGCACAGCTGACACTAATGCGCCATCGCCGCAGCCGGCAGCGCGCCGCGGCAAATCAGGTGGTGCTGCGCTAAAACCCAAGGTGCTACGAGCGGGAAGGATGCCCTCACTTCCTTGAGATGTTATCAAGATTGTGATCAGTCCGCGACGTCAACTCAATGTCTTCAAGATTGGCGCTGTTAAGGTGGCTGACGCAATACTCGCCACCGCTGGCATCAGTCAGGAATATCTATGCCAAGATACTCTATGCCCGAATGTGCAGCAAAATATTATGGTCGCCAGTACTCCCAAGCGCGAGAATGCGAGCCGCTACGTCCGGATGAGGCAAATACTCATCTCGGGAAAGGTATGAGCTCAGTGCCTACGAGACGGTCTCGCGCTCCACGTGCAAGGGGGTGATCCGCAGCATCCCCCTTCAAGGCGGCCCTGACGTCATTGATGCCAAGATTGTCAACACCAATAACCCCCTTAGCAGCGAAGAGAATAGCGCAAACCGGCACCGTCATTATCGCGTTAGACAGGCATCGTGTACCGAACTTTGTCAGGTATGGACCGTTACTCCTGCTCGCTCTACCGCAAGTAAATCGACGTGTGTTATACGTGTGGCCGTCTGGGGAATCGCGAAGACGTGCGCCCCACTCCTGGTGACTCGATTTGCCATGAATGTGGTGCCCCTAGTCCCGATGAAAGGCTAGTAAGAACTGTGCTCAAAGGTGCAAGATCCCATGCATCGTGCGTCGTCGTCGCAGTGAGCGTGCCAAGATGGCCGCTGCCCCGTCACCGTCATCTCAGTGGCGCTCCGACACTGCGAACAAGTTCCAGGCTTCGTCCACCCCGGATGCTCAGCACAGAGGACGCTCCCATTCCAGGGGCCGCTCGAAAGGCCTTTCTGTATTCACTCTGCCTCCAGGCCATGTTCCTGCTCCCGCAGTGGGTCCAGGGGACGGGCCTGTACCCCGGGACGCTCCCGTTCTCGGCCTCGCTCCAACTGAAGGCCAGGGCACGACACGTCGAGGGGGCCAGGTCCCGCTCCCGCACGCCCACCGCCCTTAGAAGCAAGAATTTGACGCTCTCCTCGGCCGACAAGGTTCGAGGGTGGTGTGAGGCCCCAAGAGGTGACGACCTGTCTCGCAATTCGCATTACGCAAACGAGCTCGGGGAACTGCGACAAGTTAACGAGCAGTTGAGGTAAGAAAACGCGCAGGTTAACCACGAAATGAGCAGGCGAGCTGCGGAGATGGCGGAGATTAGGGATCTCGCGCTTTGACCCTGCTCGCCACAACCGGCCTTGGCCCCGGTCGCCATGGATACGTCCGAGACATCCCACGGGTCTCGCGCGCCCAAGCGTCGAGCGGTAGAGAACGGACAGGAAGACGAGACTATAAAATTACTTTCGGAACTCAAGAATGCCATCGCCAGCATGCAGGCTAGCTTAGTAAAGGTCCAGGAAGCTATAGCGCACCCAAAAATGGGCTTAGGTGCACTCGGTGAACGCATCGGCAAAACCTCCTCAAGCTCGAAGAAGAAGAAATTAGCGAGGCACAAGAGCGCTCACACAGCTGCTCAGGCCATCCGGCACCCCGGCGGGCCGCAAGATACTCGACGAGATGGGCCTCAACCCTGTCGGCCAGTGCCCCGACGTTGTGCGGATTCCAAGCGACCTTAGGGGTCAACTGCGCATCACGCCCCTTCTCCGCGATATGCACCCTGCAAACAACGTCGGCAGACGTCGGGCCAGGGATACAGCTCTACTCGAGAATGTCCTCAACAACCAGATTGAGGCAAGCTTCGTGGATGCCGCGGCATATGTCCATCAAGAGCCATTCGCGGTCTCCATCGTCGACTCCAATTCCAGGCACACTTGCTGTGCTACGGTATACGCACTTCCAGGCCCGTGGTAGCCGAACAGGCTACAATCGCGCTGGCTGTGCTCGATGGTCGCAGATAGGCAATATATAGCGATTCCAAGCAAGCCATTAAGGCCTACCAAACCAGGATTGTCTCCCCTCAGGCCCTCCGCATTCTCCAAAGCACCAAAAGTATTTCTCCGCATTCTCTCACTTGGTTTCCCGCTCACTTGGGGTCGACATAGGGATCTCCCTCTAACGCTAACGAGAGCGCGCACTAGTCCGCGCAAGGACTCACTGACCGCGCTACCCTCTGCAGTCGCCCTGCCCCGCGGGGAACCCTTGCTCACGTTCAATGAGGTTACCGCACAATACTATCTGTCAACACAGGTATTCCCCCTTCCGGACCCCGCCTTATGCAGGGCGCGGGCGGTGACCCTTCGACTTTTACAATCCCGTGCGCATCCTAACCTTGCGGTTCTTTATGCAATATACCCTGAAAAGTATCCCAGTGCGGACTGCCCTGCCTGTCGACTAAGGGCAACATTGAACCATGTGTTGTGGGAGTGTGAAACCATCGGCTCGTCCTTCAGCGAGGATAGGTGGGCTGCGCTCTTGGGCTGCCCCGAACTCAACGACCAAACCCTGGCCGTCCACTCGGAGTGCCCGCGATCCGGCCGTCATGCTCGGCTTGGCGGGCCCTACGTGGGACAAGCCGGGTGGCGCGGTGTCTCACCTGCGTCTTCTCTGGACCTAATAAATTTATTTCAGTCACTCACTCACAATTATGACGATGATGATGATCGCTGATATGGCATGCCCTTTCAACCTGTGTAGCAAGCAGCACTTAAATAGCCTGAGTGACAATAAGTGTATATATATATATATATATATATATATATATATATATATATATATATATATATATATATATATATATACTAGTACGATATTATCGGTAGATACCCGAGAGACGAGCCGCCGCGAGAGCGACGACGAAGTGGGTCTGTGCCTTTGGCGAGCAAATGTCGGCCTGGCGCTCTGGCTTCAGTCCAGTGTAAATAGCTTGTAAATAGCCTCTTCCATCTGTGTCTTTCTACGCGTAACATTCTGGTGGAGGTGAGCGATCCCCGTCCTCGCCACGGAACTCCGGAGTGGTCGGTACATCGAGCTTGTCACCATGCCTCCCGGTGACGAGACCATTTCTGCAACGGCTTCGGCTTGTCCAACTGCTCCCGTCGTCACGGTTGCCCAACATCGCGACCCTGGTGTGTTCTTTGGCCTAGAGGGACAGGATGTTGACGAATGGATCAAGCTATATGAACATGCCAGCACTAATAGGGACCCAACCATTATTATGCTCGCCAATGTCATCTTTTATCTCGGCGGCACCCCACGCTTGTGGCACCAGACGCATGACGACTAGATAACCAGTTGGGACAATTTCAAAGAAAAGTACAGGGAACTGTTCGGCGACCCCATATACCGCAAGGTTGCCGCGAGAAAGGCTCTTGCGTCTCGTGTTCAGACATCTACAGAGCTGTACGTTTCATACATCCTCGACGTCTTGGCTCTATGCCGAAATGCTGACGACGCTTTATCTGAAGCTGATAAAGTGTCACATGATCTAAAAGGCATCGCCGACGACGCTTTCAATTTGCTTGTTTTCGGCAACGTCTCGACAATCGACGCCATCATTAAAGAATGCCGTCGCCTTGAACAGGCTAAGACCCGCCGTATCACACGCCACATCACACGCCTACCCAACACTACTGCTACGTCGACATGTGAGCGTCGACCACGTCAGGCTACCACCTGTGACGACGTCACCCGTATTTTTCGCCGCGAGCTCGTGGCCGCCTGTTCGCCAGCTTTCGCCGCGATGCCTCCCGATCCGTCAGCAACCACGATTTCGATGATTCAGGCCGTAGTCAGACAGGAATTCGAGAACATGGGTCTGAACTCCGTGTGTACAACGTCTCAACCCGACGTTCCCCAGTTCTTTACTGGCCCGCCTCGTCCCCGGCAGTCCTTTTCTGCCATATCTCGCCGCAACCCGTCCGAATGGCGTACCCCTGATGACAGGCCGATCTGCTTCCACTGCTGTCGCATCGGCCTCGTCACTCGTAACTGCCGCAACCGATGGACACCACCTCCTCGGACATACGCCGCCACTTATTCCCGTACTTTTGGACCTTCTGTTCCCTATGCCACCCGCCATGAATCCACTGTTGCTGATGTCCCTGCTCCGAACATTCGCTACAGCCGCTCACCCTCACTCGACGCCATCAGTCTGATTTCTGAAGTGAAGGCGCTAAAATGACGGAGGACAAAGAAGAGACACACACGCACACAGGGCCACATCAGTCTCGTTCGCCCCAACCCCGCCGCTTCTCTTCGCCGCCTATCGCCTCCCGGACCCAGCCGGAAAACTAGGCCCTGCAGCTTCTGGAGGTGAAGCTGCGTTGTCGACTCTGCCCTCAAATCCTCTGCTCACGTTACCAACGAACCAAAACCTTCTTGACGTTGACGTTGACGGCTATCCTGTCACTGCACTCATCGATACAGGCGTACATCATTCTATTATGAGTGCTGCCTTCCGACGACGACTCAAAAAGCTCCTCACCCCAGCGTTGGTACGCGTCGTCCGCGTTGCGGATAGCGGTACTGTGCCTATCATCGGCATTAGTACGGCACGAGTCAGCATTGCCGGCCGCCACACCCCTGTCCTCTTCACCTATTCTCAATTGCTAACAGACCGTGGCCGTACGTTTTTGGCGAAAGTTATTGAGGACATCATGCGGGCCTGCTCCATTCAGCATAAATTTACTACCTCCTACCACCCTCAAATGAACGGCCTCACTGAGCGTTTGAACCGCACCCTTACAGACATGCTATCCAAATACGTCTTAGACGACCACCGTGACTGGGACCTGGCTCTACCCTAAATTACCTTTGCATACAACTCTTCCCGTCTCGAAACTGCCGGCTTTTCTCCGTTTTACCTCTTGTATGGCCGCGAACCGACGCTACTACTAGACACCGTGCTTCCGTCCACCACAGCTTCAACTAGTGCTTATGCCCGTGATGCAATCGCCCGTGCTGACCATGCTCGTCAACTTGCGCGCGTTCGTCTACAAGTCTCTCAAGATAAACAGAAGTGACGCTACGACCTCCATCACCGTGATGTCCATTTTGCGCCCGGCACCCTCGTGTTGCTTTGATCACCATCGCATAAAGTTGGCCTTTGTGAGAAACTGCTTTCCTGTTATACCGGCCCATATCGCGTGCTCCGCCAAGTGACCGATGTCACCTATGAAATTGTTCTAGCCACGCCCACTACGTCCTCCGGTGTGAAAACCAGTGACATTGTCCACGTCACCCGACTCAAACCCTACAACTCTCCACGCGCCTTGCATATTTAAAGGCACCCTGAAATGCTTTAGACGATTTTCTACAAACGTACTGAGTCGTTAGAGTAGTTCCTTCTGATCATTAATTGACACATCTAAGTGCTCTGCGTAAAGCGTGTAATTTATTATAAGGGTTTAAAAATGCACATCGCTGCCGATCGCAGCGCACTGCTCGGCGGAATTTTAAGCCGCCCCTACCCATATGACCGAAATCACCCATATGACGTCAGTGGGGTGAGCTATCCGATTGGCTGACCAGGGCGCGTGATCGATAATTTTTCCAACTTTATGGTAAACGAATGATTTTTGTAATAGTTGGAATGTTAGTTCATTTGTTTTTATACAAAGAAAGTAACATAAAGAGAATGCACAAGAACAATATTTCAGTATACATAAGCACTTCCGGCACACAGCAAGTGTCGTCTGCTTGTGTTACAACGTACTCCATTTTGACGAGAGCTCCGCGGTCAGAGTTGGTCTGTCTTTTCGCGAGCACTATGATTCGACTTTGTTGCCTTGTGGACTGCAAACGTAGCGACTGGCAATATGTCAAGCTGCGACATCGTGTCCCTCAGCAAGGCAGCGTACTAGCGAACTGGCTGCTGCGCATCGGAGTGCCGCGATCCGATCGGCGCCAGGATTTGCGCGTTTGTGGCCGTCACTTTACACCTGAAGATTACTAACGCAATAGCGTTTCGCGAGTCCCGTATTAGGGCAAACGTAAGCGCAAGGGGTCAGGTTCTGGCCACTTGACTGTGCCGTAACGGGATGAGCCGAGATGAGCAGAAGGGCAAATTTGAATGGTCTGCACGGTGCAGCCACCTGGTGGCATAGAGCCCAACCATACACAGTAGCAGCGACGAAGCGTATTCATCTTCGCTGCTGGTGCGTATTTTTCGCAGGAGTGTAATCATCAACACAATGTTTTTATAAATGTTTAAAATGTTTTACACTTGGTTAGAGCAATATTAGCGCTTTGTTTGGCTGGTTAAGCGCTGCGCCAACAAGTGTCTGGACCGTGCAGACCGATCAGGCCGCTCACGTACGTCTACGCCAAAGTTCCTTCATCAGCTTGAGTTTATGCCTCCAGTCATTTGCCGAAATTACCAGCTTGCCTGTGGTTAACGGAATACCAGACACGTTCAGAGCTACGACACAATGCTCGCAACGCACGCTGCTTCGATAGCTCTCGCTTAGGGTCGACAGCCAAGCGGCTAGCGGAGAGGTTTCGCGCGGGCGGGGGCGGGCTCCAAAACAACCGGAAGTTGACGATGTGACGTAACATCGTGACGCAGGACCAGTGAAGGCGGAGCTTAGCCCCGCTCGCTCGGCGAACGAGCTGAGGAGGAAAAGCATGGCTGGGGAGGAGGATAACTTCTAATCGCTTGTAGCTCCTTTAATACGTAACGCTTCACTTAAATTGTGGTGCGAAAGTTCTACTTAAGCTGTACCCTACGCGTCTACAAAATTTGTCCGAACCGTTTCAGGGGCCCTTTAACAGCACCGTGACGGCGCTTTTGCCGCCGGGTGGTAGTATTACGATATTATCGGTAGATACCCGAGAATCGAGCCGCCGCGAGAACGACGACGAAGTGGGTCTATGCCCTTGGCGACAAAATGTCGACCTGGCTGGCGCTCTGGCTCCAGTCCAGTGTAAATAGCCTCTTCCGTCTGTTGTGTCTTTCTACACGTAACAATACACACACACACACACACACACACACACACACACACACACATATATATATATATATATATATATATATATATATATATATATATATATATATATATATATATATATATATATATATATATATATAATCAGCTTAGCAGTTGTTATCTCTCTCCTTCATCTTGTAAAGTTACAATGTTACAAGTTACAAGTTACATTGATTTGTTAGCCACTGCCCATATTAAGAAACGCTGATGCTAAGCGCGCTATCAACATTCACTGTTCACAGCAGCTGTGTGAACCCTTCAGCAAATACTACAACCTACGCAGATCAAACTTTAATTATTATTTATTATTTATTTTTTGCAAATATAAACTCAGAGGCAATAATGCAAAGAGCTTGTCGTCAACTGCAACCAAATAGAAACCAAATACAAGCATAGGACTGCAACACCAGCCTGTTCTAGAGGGAAACGGTGCACATGAAAGAAGTATAGCGAGGGAACAGGCAAAGAGTGAATTTTTGCATGGCAGAAAAAAATGAAATGGTACCCCCCTAAAATGCCTAGTAGATTTAAAAATTCACAACAAGGATCGCCTGCTGCGACGCGAATGATTCAAAACTTTATAACTATAGTCAAGCTTTCCTTCATCGGTGTGTTGCCGTTTCTTGGTTACGGAATACTACCAACATGACCTGTTTTCCTTTCAATTCAACCTAAATGAAAAGCCAGGACATAAGTGATCGTTCACACTTTAAGCTACTCTCCGCTTTCTCCTGTAACGTGACAGTTTCTCGAACGCGACTGCCTTCATTACGCTGTGGTGTGTTTTATTGATATTGTGTGTCAGTGTTGTGAACTTTACTTATCATTTTATTTTTCATCGCATTCATCTGGAGTAGCAAGCTAGGTATGCCGCCAGGCATATCTCTCCTGAATTCATTAAAAGAGCCTATTTCGCTCTCTTCATTGCGTCTTCAATTATGTTTCTTTTTTAAAGAAAACACCAGTACGCCCTGCAGGTGTGCTGCAACTTACACCATAGCTTTAGAAGACTCATACTTGAATTTTATGAAGGTTTACATGGACGCTACTGTTAGCGAACGCAGTACAACAATTGTGCTCACAGCCCACAATTACCCAGAGGCTGCTACTCAGCGTTCTCTTTGAAGAGAATTACGGCATCATCGAATTCAACGATGCTGTGAAGCAACAGTATATGCTAAATAATACATTTTCAACAGCCTGAATGCCCAATGGCTCTTGTTTTCACCAGTGCCCGCAGGGCACTCAGGTGGTTGCTTACACTCTGAAAGAAAATGTCCTAGTAACTACTACCTAATGTCGCACTATTTGCGAGCTTAGTTGGTGGTTGGTAGCGATATAGGCAGTTGATAGCGATATAGTTAGTAACATAACCGACTGAACAAGGTAGTCACTGTTACTGATGGGTCTCAGCAACCAAATGCAAAAGCAGTTAAGCACCACCTGACTGAAAGATTATCAGCTCTGCTGCATACATCGGACCAGCTGTGGCGTATTACACAGTGGGTTCGATATATGTCTTACTACCTTGTTTGGCACTTATGTTACGAACTCTACCGCTACCAACTGCAGTGATACAAATGGTGTAACACTAGGCAGTAGCTACTTCGCCTTTTTTTTACAGTGTAGATGCCAACACTAACGTGACGCTCTGTTACGTGAAGTAGTCAAGGTGGCCACCCGCCGCCGTGGCTTAGCGGTTATGGCGTTGTGCTGCTAAGCACGAGGTCGCATGTTCTATTTCCGGCTGCGGCCGCTGCATTTCGACAGAGGCGAAATGCAGAGACGCTCGTGTACCGTCTATCGGGTCGCATTAAAGAACCTCAGGAAGTCAAAATCAGTCAGGAGTCCCTCACTATGGCGTACATTACAATGGTATCGTGATTTTGGCACGTAAGGCCCCAGAATATAATTTAATTAATTAATTTCAAGATGACTATCGAAATTGCATCTCAAGCCAGAACACTGATGTTTCAGTGAGTGTCATTACAAATTGGTATCTTAGGAAGCGGCGCAGCTGGCACTCTTGCAATTTGATTTAACTGCAGTACCTTGTGATTTCGATGACAACCGACGGACCGACTGTTTAATGCCATTAACTGTATTGCTCCCAGCCGCACGAACATGCTTCCAAGGGATCGTACAGTCTGCACCAATATCTGACAGTGCTTTGACCCGTCACGTAAGCTACTTTCTGCTTAAGTCGCGCATCGTTTGTGCAAATGTGGCACATTGCCTTTATCGGCAAAAATGTGTGCCGAGCCTTCTCACTAGCATGTGGGCACTATAGTTAAATGCTTTAGCATATGCTGTAAGAATGCCCTACATTCAAGCCATCGCTTTGTGCCTCTCAGCAAATTTTACCTGCTTTATCCTCCACAAAGTACGTCCACTGTCGTCGTCGTCGTCGTCGTCGTCGTCGTTGTCGTTGTCGTCGTTGTCGTTGTCGTCGTCGTCGTTGTTGTTGTTGTTGTTGTTGTTGTTGTTGTTGTTGTTGTTGTTGTTGTTGTTGTTGTTGTTGTTGTTGTTGTTGTTGTTGTTGTTGTTGTTGTTGTTGTTGTTGTTGTTGTTGTTGTTGTTGTTGTTGTTGTTGTTGTTTGTCCAGATGGCCGGGTCCACCAAAGCTGTCCAACAGGCCCCACCAAAGCTGTGCTATCATTCTTCTGAGCCACTGGTCTTGGTTCTTCCCTGCTGTGTTTAACTCCCTCTGCATGATGTGACGGGCTATGCTGTACGTGCCTTGACCTTTTTTTATTATTTCTTTTACTTTAAGTGGGTGGGGGCGGTAGGCTTTTCAGCAGACAATCACTAGCCTTCTTCTAGTTCTCTCACTGTGGCGTTTATATATTTCCATGAATAATAATACATAACATTACTATTTGGCACTGTAAAATCAGAGTTCTTGTCTACATGGCAAGGGCACATATGCTAGAACTCATGTGGTGCAAATACAGGGGTACATGATGAGATGGTTCTTGTGTGAAGCGCTTGAAAACTTCGTATATGTGCTCAGGTTATCATGCCAGTCCTGTCACAATACTCACCTTGCTTCAAGCTACTTGTCTTTATTTTGCGTGAGGTCCAGTTTTGAATGCTTTGCCTATTGTCTTTTGAGTTGCCAGTAATTTAATATTACGCTTCACGTGTAATTTGCCATTCATTTTTCCATCTGCTTTGTAATTCGAATCGATCGCTACTTTCTCCCTGGGAGCTGAATTCTTCTTTGTTTCTTTTCTTTGTTTGTTTCTGTTTGCTTGCTTTCTGTTGACGAAGAGATGCGGCAAGCTTGGTACCGCCAACACAGAAATTTAGAAAAAAAAACAGAGTAGGCGTTTTCTCAAAAGCCGGGACGTAGCGAGAACAGAAAACAAGAGTTTCAAAACTCGTTCGCGTGGTGACGCGCAAATGAGACGGGATAGGGACGTTTATGGCATGAGAAATCGACGGCCGCCACGCGGAGAAAGACACGACGTGGGCGCTTTCTTCGGTAGCATTTTCCGTGCGCCCTTACCGGACAAGCGATCGGTGCCGGCGCTGCAGCGGAACCAGGTCAATTGCTCATTGTACGCGGCGCAGGCGCGACATGAATGGGACGCCCGCACGGCGCGTACACGCGCTGCAAACACAATTGTCGGCCATGGAAAGGAATCGCACAGGGACGGCAGCAATCAGTCTTCCATCGCGGATCGAAGGGGCAGATTACACGTACACTGACTGAAGAAGCTGCGCGGAACAGAGTGCGGCCGAGCGTGTGAACCCGGCCTGCCTCGACGGCGTTCGCGTGTGAGCGGACGGAACCCAATCATCAAGTTCGCGGTTGCCCCCTGGGAAAAGGACTCGACCGGGCGTGCGACGTTGCGAAACTTTCACAGCACTAGGGACCATCGCGGCATTCGGGTACGAAGGTGGACACCGGATGACTGGGAGCGAAATCGCTTCGCGTTCCGATAAGTAAATAACGAAAAGGGGATGTCCACAAGTGACAGCTGTGCCCTGCTCACAGCCATCATCTCCTCTGGCTTCTGCTGCCTGCAGCATGGCGTGCGGCACATGTGGGACACTTTGCTTTGCTCCCTTACCGCGTTCCCCAATCAGGTGTAACGTGCTAAGTGTGTTAGGCGAAGTTCTGTTCGATGTCCGGCCAAGGTAGCACCTCTCTTGAGATACCGACAAAGGACGTTGAATTCTGTCGCCAATTGCAGAGTTTTGTCCAACTAGGCGGACGTCTAGCGTTAAAGGCTTAGAACTTCTATTTGATTCTGTTATGGGGCCCTCTCCGCACTGCCAACAGCCGTCTAGGCGAGCAATTTTCTCTGCGAGTCATCGAGGCTGTCTTGATGTGCATTTCAGAGAAACATCTCGGAACACTTTCTGCACAAAAGTCGTTGTCCTTTGTGTAACGTCGAAAGCAAGCACTAATCTAAAGTTGGGGCACATGAGAAAAAGTTGGCAAGTACGGGTGCGAGGGCCAACAGAAGTAAGACAGACATGACCCGTAACCCTGTAAACGACCTAGCCGAGAACAAAATTAGACAACGAGACAAGAGCAGACGTTAACTCTGCTTTGCTGTTGAAGAAGACAGCGTTGAAAAATGAAAAGCCAAAGGGGAAAAGTAGGCCCAAGTGTCAACATAAGATTCCGGAAATATTAGTTTTCTTCACAGGGTGCTCCGCATTTCCACTTGACAACTCATTGCCGGGAGCGCTTCTACAAACAAGAGGAGCCCACGTTCACAAAAAAGTTCTTGCGTTAAAACTGTTTGTATGGGAAAATATGACAGTCAATATTGATTCCTAACATATTATTAGTGAAGGCGGCCTGCCAATGGTACTTACGAGCAGCACTTACGAGGGAAATGGTTTGTGAATTGAGCCCAGAATGTCGAACTTGGGAAGATATTCGTTTCTAAAAACTGTTCCTTATTGACAGAGAGCCTTCACTAACGAAAAGTTTTGCTTTCACAATTGGCTGAAACTTGCTCGTACGAAGTGACTTGAGGCCACACAGTCATTTGTGAATAAGGGTCCGTTTCTTAAAAGGCAACTCCGGCGTTTTTTTCACCGTATTAGGATATCATCATTTTCAAATGTCATTGAAAGACCTGTCACTGGTAGGGTGATTCAATTTGCTTAGAAATTCATCAAAAATATTAAGTAACCAATAAACGAGATACCGATGACTCGATGACGTCAGATCCTACACTACTATAATGTAAACATGCAGAACGCGTGCTGAACAGGCAGTACACTTGGCGCTAACGTCGAAGAAGCGACGCTGATGATGTCTCCTGACGACACAAGGAGCTTTTATAGAATTTCCGAACTAGACAGCGGTGATTTAGGCGACGATTTCAGCGGCCGTGGTGGTGTAGCCTTTGACGTCACCAACACAGGGTGGCCAGTAGAAAGTCGTGAGTCGGGAACGCAACCAATCTTTAATATTCATATTCAGGAAAACTAAATTATTTGCAGCCATAAAGTTTGGAACAGATACTCAGAGTGCAAAAAAGAACATATATTCAAAATTTTATTAAGATCAGTAGACATTAAAAAATCGCCGCAGTTGCCCTTTAAAATTAAGCACGTTAATTCCCTCCACACGAAAAGAATGGGGCAGCCATATTCACGAAAACCTCTCACTCTGAAAGCGTTCGTTAAAGAAAATTTCAAAAAAATTAATGCTGTTATGAGCACGGGGAAAAGGTTTATTTAGGCCTTAAAGACGGCAACGAAAGGCAGGAATGGCCGCTGCACAGTCGTTGTTCACCTTTTCTTTTGTTTCAGGTCTCCACATCTTTTTCTCGCACTTGGACGCAACGTATCTCTCCTCGCACACAAAGCCTACCGAGCGAGTCAACTGGCTTGCATTGGCATGTATGATTTTTACTAGCGGTATGCGAGA
Organism: Dermacentor albipictus; assembly: GCF_038994185.2. Classification (NCBI taxonomy): domain Eukaryota; kingdom Metazoa; phylum Arthropoda; class Arachnida; order Ixodida; family Ixodidae; genus Dermacentor; species Dermacentor albipictus. Next base: position 126,413,507 of record NC_091821.1, on the reverse strand, counting down.
CTTGTGTCTTAGCAGAGCGTCTACCAGTGTTCGTGAGGCGCCCGAGAGCATAGTTCACTTCGCTGATCTTCTCAAGGACAACATACGGTCCATCGTAGATTGCCAGCAACTTTTCGCATAAACCGTGCTTCCTTGTGAGAGTCCAAAGCCAAACAATATCACCAGGGTAATATGTGACAGGCTGATGTCGTGCGTCGTAGTGTGCTCTGGACTTTCCTTGCGACGCCAAGTCCACAGACGCTCAAGTCGCAAAGCCTTTTCAGCGAGGTATAGTCTACCGGCGACTGTGGGGTTGTCACGGTGGTAAAAACGGAGAGAGAGAGATGGAGACTTCTTGTTAGGAAAGGATGAAAAATTGGGGAGAAGTGCAGCGCAGTAACTGTCTCTCCGTAAAGGACACCTCAACCGCGCTGCACAGTCGGGAAAGGGAATTGAAAGACGGGTGAGAGAGGGAGAGAGAGAGATGCGATGTCAAGCATACACCGGAGCGGGCGAGCATATGGAAGAAAGGGGCTGTAGCCGGCTGTCTCATGTTTGGCAGTATCGCGCGGGTAAGTAGTAAATGGTAGAACTTCATCCCAGTTCTTATGATTGGATACAACATATATAAAAAGCATATTGGTGATCGTTCGATTAGTGCGCTCAGTGAGGCCATTCGTTTGAGGGTGATACGGTTTCGACTACCTGAGGTACGAGTTACATAAACGTAGAAGTTCCGCGATATCCACTGTGAATTGACGTCCCCGGTCGCTTATAATAACACAAGGCGGTCCATGTCGCGGAATAAGGTGAAGTAGGAAGAGCGACACTTCGGTGACAGTGGCTGATGGTATGGCCGCCCTCTCGAACTAGCGCGTGAAGTAGCCAGCAACGACAATTATCCAGCAGTTCCCCTTGGATGAGAGAGCAAAAGGACCTATGTGTTCAATTCCAACTTGCGTAAATGGCCAGCTTGTTCCAGAGGCGGAACAGGTTGAAGGATACCAGGTGGAGCAGTGGTCGGAGGTCTCCGACGTTGGCACTGCGGGCAGCTGATCACATAAATTCACCCTTAAGTTGCATCCGTGGCCAGTAAAAGCGTTCTTGAATGCTATAAAGGGTCCGCACAGTGCCTAAATGACCGGAGGTAGTGCCGTCGTGCATAGCCCGAAGTATTGTTGGCCGGAGAAGCTCCAGCACCACTAGAAAGAAGCGCGCACCTGTGCTTGAGCAGTTCCTTTTGTACAAGCGCCGGTCACGCACACAGTAGCTGCCTGTTGTACTAGTAGAGACTGAAGAGAAGAGTCGCTCCAATTTGGTGTGTAACCGTTGTTCGGCTTTGAACACACCGATATCAGGAAAATAGGGGGTCACAGAGGCAACGAGATGATCAAAGTTGTCAGCGTCGCAGTCCGTTGTGGTAAGCAGCGTCCGAGAAAGACAATATGCGGCAGCATGTTTTCGGCCATTGTTGTAACAAACAATGAAGTTATATTCCTGTAACCTCAGAGCCCAGCGCGCAAGGCGACCACAAGGGTCGCGGAGGTTCACCAACCAGCACAGGGAATGGTGGTCTGTGAGGAATACGAATGGGCGTCCGTACAAGTACGAGCGAAATTGCTTAACCGCAAAGATTACAGCGAAGCATTCTTGCTCTGTCAGCATTTAGTTGTGTTCAGGTTTGCTTAATGAGCGGCCTGCATAAGCAATCACGCGCTGACGGTCGTCATAACGTTGGACCAGGATTAAAATGGCAAAGGATAGGTGGAGTTGCCAGCAAGAATTTCAGCTGACGAAGTGCAGAATCGCACTCAGGTGCCCATTCAAACCACGTGTCTTTATACAGACGACCTGTCAGGGGATAGGCAACGTTAGCAAAACCAGGAATAAATCGGCGGAAGTAAGATCAAAGACCTAGAAAACTACGATGTTGCTTCTCTGACTGCAGTACACTGAATGCTTCAACCGCTGCCGCCTTGCAGAGGATCAGACCGGATACCGTCCTTGTCAACAAGATGACCCAGCACAAGGTTTTGACGGTCACAAATGTGACATTTCTTGGAGTTAAGAACCAGTCCAGCGTTCTTGAGGCAGTCCTGGACAATATTCGCGTGCTTATTGTGCTCGCGTCCGAATATAACAACATCGTCAAGATAGCACATACAGATGTTCCACTTTAGCCCACGCAGAATGGCGTCCATGAACCTTTAAAAGGTTGCTGGAGCGTTGCACAACCCAAGTGGCATCCGATTGAAATAGAATGATCCATCCGGGTTTATGAAGGCTCTATTCTCCTTATCGGCCGGGTGCATCGGAATGTTGCAATATCTGAGCGTAAGTCCAATGAAGAAAAATAAGAGGCTTAATGAAAGCAATCAATTGAATCATCACTCCGGGGCAGCAGGTGGACTTCCTGCTCAGTCACGGCAAATTATCGGGGATAATCGACGCAGAATATCCAGTTATCATCTTTCTTTCCGCAGAGTATCTGCCCAAGGACTCGAGGACTCTTGTATTAATCCACTTAATTGCGATATCAATTATGGACACTCCAGGCACATTTTTGCTGTCATCGATGCCGTGATGTTCCATATAATGTGTAAGGGCGACAACACTGTCGCTGCTCTTCGTATTCTGTATGTGCGAGTGAAAGCACGAGAGGGAAACCGACGATCGCGGCTCAATCTGGCGCACGCGAAGAAAGAAAGCGGAGAGCAAACGCTCCGTCTTCCGTCGCGCGAAACGCCGTGGGGGGATGGGACTGGATTGGCTCCGGCAGCAACTGCACATTACGCGACCGGGCGCAAGCGGAATTGACGATCGCGGCTCAATCTCGCGCGTCATATATCAGGAAGCAAGACGGGTACTGCCGAACAGTTGGCCGTCCAAAAGTCTGTGGTCTCAATTGGCACCCCCGTTGCCAATTGAGACCACACAATGAAGGACAAAAACGTTCTTCTCTACACATGCAGTTTAGATGCATTGGCTCTACGGTGGCATCTAAACTGTCCGGAACTTCCCCGCGACATATAACCGGAACGCACACAGAGGGGGACGCAGGCAGAATAGTATCTGTAGAGACACGAAGTTCACCTTGACCGCACATCTCCTCCAAGAGCTCGCGCAAAACACGGCCATCGACGAAAACTTCCCCCGTGCGACAGTCGACGGTCGCACCACACTGTCGCAGAAAGTCAATGCCAAAAAATCACTTCGTGCGTTGATCGGAGAATAACTGCGAATTCTGTCACGAAAGCTGCACCACCCAAGGATGCTTCCACAGTGTACACACAAGTAGGATGCAACGATTCGCCACAGACTGCACAAAACGTTGCAGCCTGGTCCCACCGAAATACAACTTCGCGCCCATCGGTACCTTTAAAAGGGAGACTCAGTACAGGTACAGTTGCTCCGGTATCCACTAAAGCTATTGCCGAAACACTGTCAACATGTTCATGCACTTTGTTTTTAACCATAAAAACTGCAGGGGCCATTTCTGCCGATAGCGTTTGTCGAGCGACTTCACCCTCACCGACCGTGCGAGCTAGTTTTCCGGTTGCCAAAGTAAGGCGCAATGGCGCAGTGACGATGGGGATCAAGATAAACGGGGTGCACGAGAAGATGGTGGTGGCGTCAAACTCCTGTCAGATGCCGGCGAGTGGCTCCAAAAGCTTCTCTGCCAGTAATCATTGCCGGTAGGAGCGCCAGTTGACCAAGAGATAGTGTACGGCACTTGAGTTGTCTTTATAGGATATGTGGTCCTCGTTGGAACCCTGGATCAACCATTCTACATTGTTGGGCGACAATTGCAAAGCCACGCTGTATGGCCCACGGCACCGCATTGTAAACACACCGGCAGAGGAAGAAAATTTCGATGCTACTCAGTGTAGTCAGGCGCGTTGATGTCGACCACATAGCCAGCACAGGGGTCACATTCATCGTGGCTAAGCATCGGCCGCCGGAGGAAGTGTGTGCAACGATGGCCTTGGTCGCAGTCAGGATCTTGATAGCTCCTGGTCCCTCTCGTCTGAGGGATAGACCTATATACTCAACAGTTGCTGTGTGAACCGTCTGTTGCCACGCGCTCGAAACGGTCGTGTTTGTCATCGCGTATGGTGAGTAGGCACCGTCAACAATATGCCGCATGGTTCACGGAAGATCAAAACACGAGCTCGTATCCACCCTCGCCACCATTGTGACGTAAGCTAAGCGATCGAACTTCGGCGTTATCCGTCGCATCTTGAGCGCCTCAAAGGATTCGAAGTGACGAATGACGTCAGACACAGAATCCAAGCTTTCTTTGCCGATCAAAAAATTGCAAGCTTCTTCAGCTACCCCTTTCAAGAAATGTCCAACTTTATCATCTTCGGACATTCGAGAGATAACAATTTTGCACAGCTTTAGCACTCTTTCAATATAAATATTACCGGGTCCCTACAATGTAAAATTTATTCTCCTGACATGAAACTTGCGTAACCTCCGACGCAAGCATCGCGCAGTCACCCTTATAAGGGTTGTGTGAACGGACCAATCTAACGCTCTCCTCGTTCATAGGTCACTTTTGTTTGCTTGAAAAACGAATAACATTACCTACACTGAGCGGCTTGTCTTATCTAATTGGCTGACAAGAGGCGAGGAGCACGCTCAAGTGTAGAGGGATTCGATGTGGCCTAGCCACTGCCACTGCCTAGCCACTAGCCAATCGATAACCGGATGTAGAAGGTGGTTCTGGTGTTTGTGATTGATCCGCTTTCCCTTACTTAGCTTGCGATGGCTGGTCGAAAATCGCGGCGGCATGCAACGGAAGCTTAAGAATAACGCTAAAACGGATCCTCAGCAAAGAAGAGTTGGCAGAACGAGGTCATAAACGTGCCAGAAGTGCCCAAAAACGTCACATGGCCGCGCAAAAACTTTTATATGCAAATAAACCCATGTTCTCCGGCAGGTGCGAGTAGCCAGTGTCTGAGCGATTGGCGGCAGCCATCTTTTATTGCTTTCGGAATGGGGCAGCCTGTGGCTATGCAGAAAAAAAATCAGCTTTTTTTCATATTAATGCATCTTTAACGCGTATACGTCAATTTGACGCGGTGAGTTTTTGCGGTTTTGTGGCGTCGCCTGACAGGCAGGTTATGTGGGTGCAGCCCGAAAACTTTTAACCAGTAGCCGAGGGCTAATGGCGAAAAGGCGTCGAATGAGAAATAGGTATTCTTCTTTTGTTCGGTAAAATCATGCATAATCAGTGTGTACACATCATATCAGATGGAGAGCTATCGCGGTTTTCGTAACGTCGCGTGACAGACAGGTGAAGTGGGGGCGGTCGAAAAAAAGTTTTTGACCAATTGTGGAGGGCTGATTGCAGAACTAGAATAGAAAAGTTTGGAATAGTTTTACGTTATAGCGCCACAGGTCACACATGTACGCGCTGTGAAGATGGACGATAGACTTGATCAGTAAGTTGGATGTCAAAAGTTGGTTACGCGTGCGGGTTTCTTCCATTCACCCACTCCATCTATCAAGTTTTCGCACGGGAGAGCATTGCCCGTGTTGTTGTTTTTTTTTTTTTTAAGGAAGACTGCCTTAAATCATAGTAAGGAAGTCGCAGCTTGGCCCGAAAAGCGAAACATTGATAGCGATAGCAAAGTATCAGACAACTAAACGAATTTCGTAGTTCTATCGGCCAAATAAATGGCAGTAACCATTCGCTAACTAATAAATTAACCAGGATGGAGACAGGCGTGCGCACGTTACCATGAGCCGATCTCACTCAATGGCCGCGATCATCCGTTGGCGTTATGTTGATGTAATGAAGAGCGCCGGCAGTCAGGAACGAACGCTTCGTGCTGCCTCTCGCTTCACCGCAACTCTGAAACTCTATATTACGTGTCCCCCTACCCTAGGCGCGTAGCGAAACGGTGTGACTGAAGCCACTAGCCATCTCGGCCTGCCCAACATTGCACCCTCCACACATTATCTACAACACAGGACGCGTGGGTCGCTTATGCACTCAATGCGCGGACAGACAGCGCAAAAACGACCGGGTTGCCGAATTGAGCCGAATTGCTGCTCTGTGCATCATTCTGAAAGAAAGAAAGAAAAACTCTCTTTATTGGAAGACCGGGATTTCTATCGGCGTATATATGTGCTATAGCATGGAGCTCGCTTCATGACGTAAAAAATCCTGAAAAATTCACATCATTGAAAAAAAAAATGCAAGTCCTGTCTACCGTGCTAATTGAATAAACGGATGGTTGGATTTAGTTTAATGCAGCTCAACACAAGCGGGGAAAAAGAATGAGGTTTCGCCGTGCGCTGCGCACCACTGTTCCCATTGAGATAATCAAAGCGCTCCGGCCGCGCGATACGACTACGTAATGTCCGCACGGTGAACGACGTCTCCATTCGGCTAACCGAAGCTTAATCAGTTGCGACAAACTTAAAAGAAACCGAAAATTGCGTCTACATCCATTTTCAATAAAAGTGTAGGAGAGAACAGAGCCTGACTACCCATCACAATACCGTCTTTGATTTAAAAGTACTTAGATTAGAAAACAGTATCCTAAACCAAATTTACAAGCTACTTTCGTTTTTCATTCGTCGGACGACCGTTTTCGCTAACGATATATTTAACATCACGATTGGTTGACTCGTATACGCAATAAAACTTGTAGCCTAAGGACTTTATTGTGAACAGAGCTCTCCCCTTCCACCCTCCATCCTTTCTTTTTCATGCAAGAGGTAGGTGAAGATCTGCTTCTATATAAATATTATTGAAGGTAGAAAAAAAAGGCTTGACGAGCTAATGAAACCATTCTTTGCAGACAAATTATGGGGACACAAGATCTCATTATTCGAAAGAAAGGACTAACTATGTCGTCGTCCTCCGACTATGCATATTACCCAATACCCCTGCACAGGTCCGGGCTCATGTTAATAAAGCCTTCCCTACGCAAGAACAGTTCGTATACATGAACATACGCCGCCATTCATTATTGCTGACATATTATTAGCGAAGGCGATCGACCAACGGCAAACAGTTCTTACGAACAAAGCGCTTTGTTAAATCCACCCCGCAAGTATATTTCATTGCCAGAACGGACGATGTTCCATAATTTAGCGCTGAAGCACCAAGAGCTGGTTTCCAGGGCGAGATTGTCGACTCTGGCAACTTTGATGCCGCGACATATGAGGGTTTGGCCATTTGTCTACCAATCTCACGTAACATGGGGCGCCTTGGCACCTACGGTATAGTGATGTTACACGCCCAGCGGCCATGGTCGTTAGTCGCTTGCTAATACTGCCAGGGCTATGTTTAGTATACACGTACGTATGTACACGCAAATACTCAAGAAAGCGGACGGACAGCCGCACCCATAGCTCAGTGTAATAGAGCTCCGCACACACAGTGCGGAGGTTGTGGTTGAATGAGTAAAGAGCAAGGCCCAATAGCAAAGGACAGAATAAGAACACAAACGACCGGACCGGCGCCACTCGAGACTGGCAAGCTGAGACGGCGATCAAGTCAGGATCAATGGTATCGGCGATCAATGGCAGGATCGGTGCGAAAGCTTCGTTGAAAGAAAGGGCCCAATGTAGAAGAAATATGCTAAAGTAAAACTGTTGCTTGGGCTAGTTGGTTCATGCTTGAATGAGTAAACAGCAAGGAGCAATAGACCAGGACAGAAGAAGAACACAAACGACATATTTCGCATATTTCTTCTCCATTTTCTACATTCTACATATTCGCATATTTCTTCTACATATTCTACATATTTCTTCTAAAAGCATATTTCTTCTACATTGGGCCCTTTCTTAGAACGAAGCTTTCGCACCGATCCCGCCATTTTGTGCGTCAACTTGATCGCCATCTCAGCTTGCCAGTCTCGAGTGGCGCCGGTCCGGTCGTTTGTGTTCTTATTCTGTCCTTTGCTGTTGGGCCTTGCTCTTTACTCATTCAAGCATGAACCAACTAGCCCAAGCGAGAGCTTTACTTGAGGTTGGAGGTTCGGCTTCCCCTGTGCGGTAAGCTGTCCTTTCGTTCCACTTTCATTCCACTTAGCCTTTAATAGGAATATGAAACGTATGGCCAAATTTACCCGCATTCCAAATTACTTTCATTAGTTGCAATTCTGGCTGTTCATTTAGTACCTAAATGTACTTGGAATAGAACTGACGTGTTTCAGACATGAAATTTTTGGGGCGTCTCATGCTTCGTTTACCATTGTTTTGATGGGTTGAAAGGACTCGACGACAGAAAGCAGGCAACTCCGTACACAAGTAATTTTGCTTCCTTGTTAAAAAGCTTTTAAAAACCGCGGCTGCTTTCCGGCTGACCATGTCATTATTGCGAACCGTCATTACCACTATGTCATTTATCGCATTATAACACGTGCTGCCTCCCCTTTCAGCTTGCTCGAGAGTCTTTGCAAGTTTAATGTTCTGCCTCAGCCTCGATTTTTCAATTTTACGGATACATATTGATTCGCAGTGTGTGCATCATCAAAGTCCATTTCGCACAAGTTCCAAATTTCGCGTGACAAACGCTGAACAACGAACAACAGTAGAGGCGTAAAACTAAATGGAAATCCTCTCGCTCCAATGAAAAGAAAATGGGCAAAACTTGTGAAAACTAACTATGGGAGTAGATCCGCTCGAAAGGGGTCAAGCAGTGGCCACCGCTGTTTTTTATGAATGCCACTAGATGACACTTCTTATTCTATGGGCTCAGATGTACTGATTCATTTTTGTCTCGGTGGCCTCAATGTATGAGAGGAAAATAGGGTTGGAGCTCTGAAAATGTGCTCTGCGAGATTGAAGCGTGTTTTTTTCCTCTTAGTTTGGTGGGTCACGAATGGGTGCCTGTTTTTTTTTTGTCTATTCTTTTTCTGTATCACCTAATTGCATTATTAAACTCTGTCGAAATTGCCGGTGTACAAAAAAATTTACACAATTCTGTAAATTGGACGCGCAGATACATTGTTGCTGGACAAAGAGGCGCAATGTAAATACTGTTACTCGCTTCTCCATTTTATCTTTAGTGGAAGGCTAAAACACCAGAATATTCATTGACCGACGCGTCATCGTCACTATAGCAAACACATGTGTGTGCTATATCGCTGCCACGTGGCGTTTTTCATTGCATAAACGAGGGAGATGAAAACTGTTGCATTTACTTGTCCTAGACACAATCTTCCATTTCGTGACTCTTCCTGCCTATCTATCAGTGCTGCAATATTGTTTCCTCGCCGACCTAGTGGAGATCACTGTGGTTTTCTGTATAGTAATCCCAGCTTTGCCCATTTACTAACCATCAAACCGGGAGCACCATCAGGACATTGGCAAAGTGCGCATAGTACGAGGATCAGTGTATATATTGAGATCGCTGTTCTGGTGTGCCGAGCTGTGCATAAAACATAAGCAAGAAAATATCATCTGGAAATAGCAGGCTGCAGAGATAAGCTCTGCTGCCGCAGATTGGAGCGATCCGTCCGGTCCTATACGCGGCTGGCGCTCGGGTGAAAACAGATGAGCTGAGTGCCAGAACTCTACATTCATCAAGAAACAGAACACAAGTGCTGAAACCCGAGCAGCCACTAAGAGCACAACACACTTTGCATAGTGACAAAGTGTGGGACCGTTTCTCTTTCTTTGTTCTTTAGGGATGCCGTATAATAAATTATGCAACAATAATGTGCAAACAATGCACATCAGCTCAGACCATTGTAGTTGAGCTCCACAGTCACCACAAAAATAATATTCGTTCTGTTTCGTTCCCCTGCTGACCTTCCTATATTTTTTTCTGCGTAACAATAAGAATGGTGAGGTGAACCTGAAACCTCGCTTGGTTTTCGGTTACCTTATTCCTTATAATCGCCTGATCTATCTTAGGACACTTGAACAAAAATTTAGTGTATTTGTCACCACCATCAAAGCACCACTTTTTTTAAGCCCCCATCCAAGTGTCGTAAAGATGAATTTCATTTAATGACTAAGAAAATGCCAGGGTTTTCATTGTTCTACCGCTTAAGAATTTTTTCGTGTGCTTCGTTGTTATAGAATTCGTAAATAGCTGCACGCCTGTGGCATAAAGGGATTACAACAAAACTTTATAACCCTCTCATCTTTCTTTCATGCGTTGAGAGTTCGCTTCGGATTGCTTCCAGTTTGCTCGCGTATAGGGCTCAAAATAAAAACTATCATCCATTGGCTCTGTTTTGCTTGGGTACCGTCCATGTGTACAAAAGCACAGGCAACTGTGATTTCTTCTGAAATAAAATCACTAGTCTCACTAGTAGAGATAACGGAAAAAAAAGGAAAGGGATATGAATGAAATGCTTTCTTAGCTTAATTAAAGGAGCTCTGCAACTCTTTTCGCCCGTTCGCCCTTTTCTAGGTTTTCCGCTGCTTTTGTTATCACAACGCTTTCGATAGGGAACGGAGTCTTAGAACGGAACCTATTCGAGCTATCACCTTATAGATGCTTTGCAACTGTGTTCGCCAGCGTCATCGTCAACCGAGGCCGTAGCCATATTTATTACCGGTAAATATATTTGTCATGCTGTCATAAGAGTATAATATATTTCAAAATGAATAATATAGCAAAAACTGATTAATAAGAACAATGTGCCTTCGCCGGTTTGGAACAACGAAACAATCACCATGGAAAGTGTCGCTCCAAATGATGATACAATTAGCGCACTGGTAAGGTACATCTCTAGATGCATCAGAGCTTCTCGAGGCCGTCATTTCGGTGCGCTCTTGTTGTGCCATTACCACAAGCCCGGATTCCGAATCTGCAAGATGCGGAATCTATCCTGCGAGCGCCATAATTCTCGCTTCACAAGTCAAGATGCTGCGCCTTCGTGCGGGAGAAGCCTCGGCGAAGCAGCGTGTTTAGACGTGTCCGCGTGTGCCAGACGGCCCGGCGCCGCACCTCCCTTGCCTGGAGGTCACCGCGCGCGCGAACTTTGAACCGGGTGGCCAGCGCGGTCGCTGGTTGGACCCCTCGGACGACCGTCGTGTGCTGACTTTGTATTGGGCCGTTTGAGTGACAATGGGCCTCGGGGATTATAAAAGCAGCGAGACGCCGCCTGGAAAACAGGATCCGCCGACCCCACCTGGAGAGAGGGTCGCTCCCGACTGGGGTGAGATGTGTCACGCGTTTTCGCCGGACGCCGTCGTGCGAGAACAGTCGCGTTTGTGTGAGCTCTCGGCCCCAGTGCCGATCCGTTTATGTCCTGTATGATAACCTGTATATAATGTATAAAGTCCCTTTTGTTATTCTCATCGACGCCAGGCTCGGAGTCTTCGCTACCAACGCTCTGTCACGAAACGGGTGAAGAGCGCTACGGGACCACAAAGCCGTAATCGTGGTGCAGCGGTGCAAGTTCGTAACACTGGTGGCACCGGTTGGAAGTCGTAACACTGGTGGCACCGGTTGGAGTTCATAACACTCTGCGGTGAAACGAGACATAAAAAAATAAGAACCGATAACAAAAGTGTTGAACGATTCCAGTGGGCCGAAGTCACTGAGAGGAAAAGAAACAAGTTAGAAGCGCTTGCAGTGGCTCTCTAGTTTGCGGCAGGGACTGAATTCACAAAGCTTTTTGTTCGTAAGTGCTCTTTGTCATTGGCCGGCCGCTTTTGCTAACGATATGTCCAACATTTATATTGACTAAAATTTGCTCTTACGGTCAATTCTAGCGTAAGAACGGTTTGCGAATACAGGTTCAAGATGGCTGCATCCGGGCACACCTTTGAATGAAAGAAGAGAACAAGAAGCACCTCAGCGAGTTTTCATATGACGTGATGTCTTGTGGTTTTCAATGCACTGTACTACAAGAGTTTGCTGAAAGGTGTATGAGGCGGAGAAAATGCTTCGTCATAGCAGCAAATCCCCTGCGTTTCTCACATTTTCAGATTTTTTTTTTTCAAAAATTCAGGGGTCGTATTCACAAAGCTTTTTGTACGTCAGTGAATTTCGCCACTGGCTGGCCGCGTTCGTTAATATGTCAGACATGTCCGATTGGCTGAAATTCGTGCTTACGAATAATTCTAGCGTAAATGCTTTTTGTGAATACGGGCCCAGCAGGGCAACTATGCTGTTTGCGCAAGATGGCATATAAGCGACGCGTCGACGCACGACATATATGTGGTCATATTTTGGTGCATGCACTCCCAATATAAGTTGCGCTATAGCAAAGAACAGACGTGATCGATCAATGACAATGACACCCACTAGCATACAATGTATTCTCCCGACGAGAACCAACTACCTCAGCATTTTGGGCCAAATTCTCAATTCTTTCGTGAGTGAAGTCTGCCATTAGCCAATCTTATTCGCTAATAATAAGGGCAGCATTAGGATTGGCTGGACTTTCCTTTCAGGAGCAATTCTAGCACAACAACTTCTTGCCAATACGGGCACTTTTCATTACGGTAACCACTCTTGTTTGATGACAAAGAGACATTGTGCCACCTTTTACGTTTATTATGTCTTTGTGTTTCGTGCCGTGTCCCTAATGCAATGTTTCATTGTTGTGCTTACCTCTTGTCCAGAACCACCCACGTAGTTGTGATTGTTTTCTTTTATTAGGGCGAAAGCCTTTAGTGGCTCGTTGCACGATGGCCTTGAGAAAAACGCGGCGTGTCGTTTATTGGTGAAAAAAACAAAAAGAAGCACGTGACCTTCTCTGAGCGAGTGGTGGGTGGAGAGGGGAACGAGCGAAGCGCGCAGACAGAAAAACAGGTGCGTCGCTGACGTCACGCGGCGGTGCTTGTGACGACAGTCGACTACGAAGCGAGAGAGATGGCGATAGAGGACGCTCGCCCGGGGCCTAGCAGGTTGCGCGGTAGGCCTCGAAATTACGCTATGGCCGAGGATGCCCGCCAAGCGAGAAACGAGGTGCGACGTGCCAAGCGGCGGTATCAACGCGTTTGACCGCGAGTGCTGCTTTCCCCTGCTGAGAGGATGCAACGGAATTGGGTTCGGCTTGTGTTACACATTTGTAACGCTTCCTGACGACATACATGCTGCACCTCTAGGTGGTACATGAAGTGCTCGCGTATGTCCTTGAGGAGGTCCACCTAAAGCGCCATACATGTACTTCACACTGCGGCTCGTTATACCTTGCAAGATGTCGGACCCTTCCAATCGTATGACTTAATGCATTACCGATTGTGCAGCTGGCTTTCGCCTTCACGTGTTACAGGATTATAACATGCTGCCGAACTTTTGAGTTCTGTTCTACCCATTCACTTTCTTTTAATTTTTGTTTTGCTGGCGCCGCCTGTGCATGTGCCCGGCATTCCCCCTAAGGACCTGCCAGTGATGGCGTTCATCTGCAATGACTCAATCGTTCTCGCATGCATTAAAATGCGTACCTGAAGAATTCTAAAAGAAGGAAGCGCAAAAAAACGGCTCAGGGACGCATTGAAGAGCGCTTTTAAGGAATTATCGGTCTCGATCCTGTACTCGGCTTACATTAGAGAGCGTTGAGTTAACTGTAACTTTCTGTAACTGTAGCTGTAACTTACTTGAGACTTAGTGGAATCTTCTGGAAGGGTCTTTGCCAACTTTAACTGTGTGAAGCCCTTCGACAGATGCTGAAATATTTCATTGCACGTTTGTTGTTGTTGTTGCCTTTCAGTCAACAATGCAGACGCAACGACTGGAAAGTGAACGCGCGATATTGTGCACAACAGGAGAATGCCTCAACAACCCAATAAATAGGTAATGAAGCCATGCTAAGCAGGTAGACAAATGTGGGGCTTCTCTTTGAACAGTGGCTCACTATCTTCCTGCCCGAATCTCGACATGGGAGTGAATGCGCGACCCGAGAATCCTTTCCTGAAGAACTTGCATAGTAGTCAGTTAGTTCATTGTGAGGAAACCTCCCGCCACGTAAACCAAGTTGAATGACAAAAACAAGAAATAAAAAACTCCGAACTCACTCCGAATATTACTGAAGGCGCTATCAGGCACCCCCATAGACCACACTGCCACAATATATACAAAACAACACTGTAGTTCCGTAAGGCGAGCAGCAGTAAAAAAGTCAGGCACCGATCGCCTGAGCTCATGGGAGCGCGATTTTCTCCCCCGCTGTGAAATTGGTTTGCATTCCCTGGAGGCATCGCGACCGATATTTCGAACTGTCCGGAGAGTCGCTCAGTTTGTTTCGATCGTTTCTCCTACATCGTGTTTTTTTTTGTACATTTTCACCCACAGCTCCGTTCCCTTTCGCCATTTGGCTTATCCCTTTTAACGCTTTTCGTCAGCGAGAACATTGCGCTCGTGACGCCCTAAAGTGGGAGTTCTCGAGGTATAGTTCATTCGCTGCATCTGCAATACAATGTTAGAGTACCTTATCAGATCATCCAACTTTTGGAGGCAGTAATTCTAACCAGTATCATATACTCCCAGCCATCAGCGCTGAAGACCCGCCGTGGTTGCTCAGTGGCTATGGCGTTGGGCTGCTGAGCACGAGGTCGCGAGATCGAATCCCGGCCCGGCGGCCGCATTTCTATGGGGGCGAAATGCGAAAACACCCGTGTACTTATATTTAGGTGCACGTTAAAGAACCCCAGGTGGTCGAAATTTTCCGAGTCCTCAACTATGTCGTGCCTCATAATCAGAAAGTGGTTTTGGCACGTAAAACCCCATATATTATAAATAATCAGCGCTGAAAGATAGGCAGTCCGCGTTGCGTACTGCAGGTTCTCCTTGGTGCGGTCATCTTCTGCTGATTTTACCTGCTCTTCACAACTGAATAGTTTCTCCTGCCTTGCTTTTTTTTTCTCTTCTGTTTTATTGTGAAGCTGTATACCTCTACACTCCAATGCATTTGTCCCGTCCGTGGGCAAAAACTCAACCAATCACAGCGGGAGGCACGCGCCGCTGGGTGCCTTGCTACAGCGCCAGACGACGCTCGCCTCCGAGCATAGGAAGAAGAAGAGAAATGCAACCATAATGAAGCACAGATCGCTATGGGGATACAATAGGTTCGGCTGCTCCGGGGCACGTGGAAAGGTGTAATGGTTCCAGGACCTACTTTTGGAAATGCGGTTGTTTGCTTGAAATCAGGGGTACAATCAGGACTCGATGGCAACCAAAGGTCAGTGGGACGCCTCGCATTGGGCGCTGACGGGAAGACTACAAATGAAGCTGTGCAGGGTTATAAGGGCTGGACCAGCTTTGAAGTGAGGGAAGCTCGCAGTAAGATTGATTATGAAGAACGTCTGAGGAATATGGAAGAAAGTAAATGGGCTGGGAGAGTGTTGAGGTATCTGTACAGGAAAAACATTGATTCACAGTGGAGGAAAAGAACTAGGAAGCTTACCAGCAAGTAGGCGGTCTGTAGGGTGAGCAACACAGCAACAAAGAACGTCACGTCGAAAGTCAGATAGCCTGAAATAATCGCATGAATGGCGGCAATGGAAAGGAAACCTGCCATGAGCAACTACTTAAGAGGAAAAAACGGAATCATAAAAGAAATAATTTACGGTAACTCAGAGGGAAGCTCATTACTTTTCGAAGCGAGATCAGGACGCCTTAAAACACAAACATATATAGCGAGATATAAGAATAAAGAAGAAGCATGTGCTTGCTGCGGTAAAGCTATAGGGAAACGATGAAGCATGTTTTTTTAGAATGTGAAGACATCTGCCCAGCGCTCCATTTAGGCACCACTGGCCTCCTTGAAGCCCTTGGGTTAAGCGAGAGCAGGGGAAAAGTAAACATGTCCGCACTAGAGATTAGTAAGAAACGATTGGAAGATTGGTGGAAGAAAAGTAGGGAAACGACAAAAAACGGAGACGTACAAAAGCAAAGTTCGCAATCGGGGCTCAGAAAATTTGGTTGAGGGAGTTCATAGTGTTTTTTTTTTCTTTTTTTAACCTAGGTATGACATTAGGCAGTATAAAAGCAAGAGCTTGGTGGCGCAACCCACCTCTCCGTTCCAAAGGGGACACTCATAACATCCATCCATCTATCCATCCGCGGCAGCGGCGACGCCGGCCGTGCGGGAGAAAGACAAGATAGGAACCAGAAGGCTCGCTTTTGCGCACAGCGTTTGCCGCAAGCGTTTCCCGGTAAAGATTATGGTTCCATAAGCTGCAGTCAGGGGCGTAAATGCGGGGGGGGGGGGTAGGCTTATGAGGCTTCAGCCCCCCCCCCCACCACCACCGAAATTTTTCCGCGCCGTCATGCGCCGCCGAACCAAAAAACCCCCGCGCCGGGAATCATTCTGGCTTTTGTCTAAAACATCCTTTTCGCGCTCGAACAGACATTTCAGTGCGAACATAGAGAAATCGGGCTGGATATCGCGGCAAAGCCCATGCACCGAGAGTCACATAACGCAAGGAGCCCCATCCGAGCAAAGTTTCAAGGGCGCTTTGATGGCCAGCGGGCTCGTTGCGGCATCTCGCGGAGCCCGCAGAATCTACGGAGCGTATGGAGTCTAATTCTGAAACTTTAGGGTTATAAAGTTCTCATAAACTTTTGATGCGAAATGTAGATTGATATTTCCAAAGACGTGCTTTACATTTTCGATTCCGGAACATTGTGGGTTAATGCTGTTATAAACATTTCACGCCAAAGGTGTATTGACTTTTCTAAAGTCGTACATCGGAACATACAACGAGACAAGCCAAATCAACACGCTATCAGAAAAATTGACAAAGCACACCGTGGGGTACGTTGAGACGAAGCTTCGTGGGGGTTAGAAAATAATATCAACATTTTTTTCCCTGCTCCAGAGCATCCATGTCAAGACACTATAGCCAGCAAAGGTAACTACGTTCTTATTTATTTTTCTACTTTGACTTTTATTAGCGAAGACACATTAATCTTGTTGTTGTTGTTGTTGTTGTCGTCGTCGTCGTCGTCGTCGTCGTCGTTGTTGTTGTTGTTGTTGTCGTCGTCGTTGTTGTTGTCGTCGTTGTCGTCGTCGTTGTCATCGTCGTTTCGTCGTTGTCGTCGTTGTCGTTGTCGTCGTTGTTGTTGTTGTACGTTGAACATTGCATTTCATTGGTCACTCTGAGGCGTTGGAGCAAACGGTTCAAAGAAGGACGTGAAAGTTGCAAAGACGATCGAAGACCGGGCCAAAGTCACTGTGCAATCACCCCCAACACAACTGCAAAGGCTTATTAGACAAGAACGGAGGATAAGCGTCGATTAATTGGCAGGGCGGTTAGGGTCACAGAATAATTCATGAACCTCTCGGTTGTCGGCTCTTGTGTGCGAAATGGATGCCCAAGATTTTGAACCACCGCCAGAAGACAGAGAGGTTCGGCGCTGCCTTGACTCATCTAATCCGGTATCATAATGAGGGTTAGAACGGCAGGAAGCTGAGCTAGTTGGTAAGGATTTATTATGCAAAAAAGAAGTGAGGCGTGCAGACAGGACACAAGAGTAGAGAAGTGGACAACACGAACGCCGACTATCAACTGAAGGGAGCACTGAGGCGAAAAAAGAAAGAAGACAAAAACTCATCTGCGCATGCTCAGCAATGGTAACACCACGTGTCAGTCGGGTACATGTGCCGGTCTACGTGAGAGATAACTGTTAAGGCACTTAATCTCTTCCTTATGTAAAGTAATCGAAGGCTGACTCACGCACGCACTTCCACCATTATAGATATGCCATGCCTCTACCATAAGACGCGTATCTTCGTTCTTATGCCTATACAATATCGCGCATTCATCTAACTCTGGCTTGCAGTTACAATCTCGGCAATGTAGCGAAAGATTAGAAGGCGATCCACCGGTTAACGACCTTTTATGTTCCATTAGCCTCTGATTGATACACCGTCCCGTTTGCCCTACGTAGAACTGGCCACAGCTAAAGGGAGTTTTATAAACCACACCCATACGACAGTCAGTAAAACTGTTGTTCTTATTGTGCTTCACTGGACGAATATCTGTTTGCTTTTTGCCTTTTACCCGCTCCTTTTTATTCTGTACGGCAGCGCATATCTTACCTAGCTTATTGGGAGCAGTGAAAGCAACATTAACATCATATCTACTAGCAACTTTTTAAAGCCTGTGCGACACTGAATGAATATACGGAATAGCCACTACTCTTTTTTTGCTATTACTGCTTTCTGTAATCACGTCCATCCCTCTCGAAACCGACTTCTTTAGGCGCTCAGCCACAGTGGCCACCGCTACACTAGGATAACCTGCTTCTAATAGGCGCCGGACCTGTGCATTAAAACTGGCGCTCATTTTGTGCATGCAGGATCTGGTGAGGGAAGACTTAAGGCACGACATGGCAATTCCGTTTTTTACTAATTTAGAATGCTTAGATTGAAAGTTTAGCAACGGCTTCGAAGAACTTGGGGAGTACTGCCAACAAACATGACTTTGTTCGAAGATCAAGGAAATGTCAAGAAACTCAATTACGCGTCGCTGAAGAAATTCCTTGGTAAACGTTAATCCTTCCCCATAAAGTTTAAATTGCTCACTTACTGAGGTAGCAGCGGAATCGAATTCTTCGCTATTGCAGAAGATCAGGTAATCATCAACGTAACGAAATATCTTGATAACGCTATCACCTAAGGCTTTCTCTAAGCAGTTGTCAACCTTACTCAGGTAAATGTTGCTAAGAATAGGGCAACGTTTGAGCCAATACAAATGCCTGATTTCTACAGAAAAACAGCATCTCTCCACCCAATCAGCGTTGACTTCAAGTACATTGAAATAATTTCTAGAAAAGCTCCCGTGGAAACAAAGCATCTGTCAATAAAAGCTGACTCGTGCACTTGTTCTCTAATGCACTATTTACGGAGTTTAGCAACCCGTCATGCGGCAAGGAATAATACAGGTCTTCGATATCCATACTAAAAGCTGTACAATCACCAGTATTTACCTCTCTCAAATACCTAACTAGTGCCTGAGAATTACGTAAGCAAAAGGGGTCTGAAAAAAACTAGTGAAGCTAAGCAGTTCTGTAGGTAACTAGCGACACAGACCTGCCACGTCCCTTTTTCTGACACTATGGCACACTATAGCTTTTCGGGCTATAGTGTCAGAGAAAGGGACGTGGTAGGTCAATCGTCTCCGATATTGTGAAACGTCGAATCGGCTGCGTGTCGCAATCAAGAACAAACGACGTGGAAAATTGAGGGATGGGGTCATCTTGCTCCTCTACAATGCCCGTCCCCACGTCTCTGATGTGGTTAATACAAAACTGGCAATGTTCAAGTGGGAAACACTGCAACATCCGCCATACAGCCCAGACCTGTCGCCTTGCGACTTTCACATTTTAGAGCATTTGGAAAAACAGCTCAAGGGAACAAGATTTGTGTCGGACGATGACGTGAAAGAGTCAGTTACAGAATTTTTGAAGTAGCAACCCAAGGAGGTTTATGAGACGGGAATCATACGACTCGTTAGTCGTGTGGTTCCCGGCTTTCATACAATGACCTCGAAAGTGTGAATGTTATAAAGTGTTGCGCCATATGGTAAATTTTATGCGTGATTTTGACTCACAAGCGGTCAGCGCAGCCGCTGAAAACAATCATCTCTGCGAAGCGGCTCGCTTGGCTGACGTGTTTTCTCATCGCTAGCAACGGCTTCGGGAAAAACTAATTGTATTGTCACTTATGAGGATAAGTGACAATACAAAAAATTTGCAGACGTGGATTGTGTTGACGAATACAGGTGCTTTATTACGAGCTGCCGACGGATCGCAAGGGCCGTCGGCCTAGGATCCAACGGCCAGCGAGATAGGCCTATACCGTTTCGCAGCGATCGGCAGCTCGCCTGGCTTGCTCGTTCGCTATTGTCGGCGTCTATGAGCGGCATAAGTGGTCCCAGTTCGTGCGCGCCACTGACCGCTTGGAATGGACCCCGTTGAAGACCAGCCAAATTTGCCCGTTTCATTTTGAGCGTGCCTGGTATAAACAAAGCACGCCGCTCCGGGCTTAGAGCAGTGCGATCATCTTCCACCAAGACTACGTAGCCACAAGCCTTATGCTGTGCCGACTTTTACTCCGTCTCGTGTCCGGCTACGGAATATGCTTCATTATCAAAGCACCCCCGACGAATGGCTCATAATACTAGTGGCGGTGCGTGCGCATATTGATAGCTGTCGCTCGCCGCACTTCCCGACTCGCTGCTTTGTAGTGGATCCAATCAAAAGTGGTTGGCCATATGTAATACGAAGGCGACTCCCGCCTGAAGGAAATAGTCGCCACCGGACGACGAAAACGAGGTCGACGATCAAGGCGAGGACATCGGAAAGCACGTGAAGGCGTAGCAGACGAACTATCAACACGAAGCTCGCGCGCCAGCGAACGCGCTGGCGTGCCACGTCACAGTTTTGTGCGATCACGTGCCCATCTGTGTTTACATTCCTTCTCTGGCTCATCTCGTTGCTCTATGAAACCTAAACTTGAACTGGTCGCTACATTCAAGGCTCCAAATAATTACCTGTCACGCTCTGAAGCCAATGATGTTTCGTGGCGTGATTGCCGGGTCATTAGCTAGTTACTGCAGCAGAAAAAAAAAACAAGATCAAACATTTCTGCCTCAGTGTTCCTTTAATGCTTTCGCATTCACAACTCATAAGTATCTAGGTGTTCTCGGATTTTTTTTTTATTCATCCTTCTAGACGAGTAGCTGATCAGTTCAGTGGTGTTGGCGGAGTTTCGTGGGAGCTGATGGCGGAGGGTAAAAAATATTTATAATGAAAGCAATTTTTACAACATACGCCTTCAATTCGCCTGATGACAAGCACTGTTGTTTGGGTAGAAGAAAGATTCTTTTGAATAGTGGTAATTTGCTGGACTGAAACGCTGACCGCAATTCTAACGTATGTATGAACTGGTGGTATGTGCTGCGGGAATACACATTGTTTGTTGAAAATGGAACGTTTTGTTGCATTGCAGTGTTACATTTATATTATGATAAAATATGGTACATAGGTACAGTACTTTGACATTAAATTATTCAGTGTCCATTGGTTCACTGATTTAATTGATTTGTAACGCTCACTTTCGACGAACCCTTTTTGCTGCAGTACAGTAGCGCCGGTATCAGACGTCTGAGCCACATAACGATGACGAGAAGCCTTGGACCGCCTCTGCTTGGCGGGGGTCAGAAGCTTCTTGGTATGAGGCATTTTGGATGGAAACTGTCCTGTGGAGGGACAACGTGGAGACTCTGCGCTGCTCTCAGGGCGCACTGAGGCGGGAAGGAGTGAGCCTCTCTTATAGAGATAGAGGAAATTTGTGCTTGTTGGTTCATGGTCCAGAAGTACATTTTGCTCGGCTAGACAGTTCATATTGCTGAGTAGACCATGTTTCTTGAGTTCATGATCTTTGGGTGGAGCAGACTACAAACTGGAACTTTCTATAATCTACACATATTAAGTAAAATGTACCCGACACAATACAGAAACTCCTGCCCATGGTGCGGAGAAATACCAACTCTTTACCACATAACATGGGAATGTAAGCATAACTACACATTCCATAAATATAAAAACCCGAGTGCGGAGCAATGGGAGGGCCTGCTCACCAGCAGCGAGCTCACCGCCCAAAGGGCGATCGTGCAGCACGCGTGCGAAATGGCCAGGCTCAGTGGAGCCCTGGAATAGGGGCACACCCGTGCTGAGAAGCCAGGCAGCAAGCGCAAGACGGCTCACCGCTAAACCCCTTCATAGAACCAATACAGTTTCTCTCTCTCTCTCTCTCTCTCTCTCTCTCTCTCTCTCTACAGCACATATGGAATGACCACAAAAAGTAGGACAGGACGACACACAAAGCGCAGACTACCAGCCAAGGTTTATTTTTCTGGAGGAAATTTTATAGCAAATGGGGTTGTTAGGCCTATTTTAGCGATGCGGCCCACTAAAAGAAAAGAGTGCTTACCGACAAGGATATCTGTCACTTTTGACTCACATCGTTAACAAATTTACATAACGAAGCTTAAGGACTGACCAAGGAACGCAGCAGACGTGGGTCACCTCGCAAAATAACAACCCAATTTACGTCTGAGCTATTGCTTCTAGCATTTGGATTAGTCATATTTAACAAAGCCTGCAATTACACCCCACACGTTAAGGCTTATCTGCACTTCACCTATAACATGCCCCCAATTCCTTGTAAACTGAGACTCGGTCCTCACCAGGCTCATACAACATGCCCCCCCCCCCATTTTCTGCAAAGTTAAACTCTGTATGCTACTCATTTCTCCTGGTAGAGCTGGCAAACAGTCTTTACACTCGTCGTATAACACATATAGAGCGGGAGATGGAGAACATTTATTGATTTGCTCCAAAACTCATAATTTATGCATATACTTTAAACTTTGCCCGCACATAACTATTTACATGTCCCCAATTCGCTCCAAGCTTCAGTACGGTGCTTCGTTTAGTTCATCCAGGACCAAGAAAATAAGCACATAATGGTTCTGGGCGCATCTATATACTGTCTTGCTAACAGCATCACTGTAAAGCCAGAGAAACCACACATCGGGAATAATTTTTTTTTGCGTCTACATTGAGCAATATCATTTCTCAGAATCTGTAATGTAGTATTTACTCTACTCGCTTATGCTGTATTGGTGTCATGCCAAAGCGTTACGTAGTATAAGCCTAGGCTTAGAGATCAGTTGAGATAATTCGCTATGGACAAATAAGCTGCTAGGGAAAGCTTATTTGCATCTTCATTGCGGCATTTCTAATGGCGGTTTCAGGTTCAGAAACAAGTAAATAACTTGAAAGTTGCAAATTAATTATCATATCAACTTTTTATAGCGAAAGTCTTACAGGCCTGAAAAATATCAAAAATGTTTCTTGTGGTTGTCGTCCATCAAGCATACACTTACATCTAAAATCAATGGAAAGCATGTTGTTGCACCAGTTTCTGCGCAAACTTCTAGGACTTTTCGAGTCATTAAAGAAATAATAAAACTAAAAATATTCAAACAAGCAAAAATACTGCAAATGTTCAAGAGGAAGTATTCACTGACGAGACTTAAGAAATAGGCTCCCATCTAGTATTGCTCATTTTAAGGCAGCATTCCTGATTCCATTTTATTTCGCTTATAGGCAAAAACCTCCAGCTCTATCAAAAAGTTCAGCGATTTGTAACTGCGGTATCTTTTGGAACGCTGTCCGCTAAGACAAGAAGTCACGTTAGGGTTTTCTAAATTTGAACTCCCACGTGTGCACTTTTTCCAGGTGTATTTCTAATTGCGTTTATTTATGATCCTACCCACAGATTACTTCTTTCCTAAGCTTTTATAGAAACCTTCTTTACGGGCAGAGGTTTTTAACGTATTTGACAACGGGACAGTAGGACAGCCCTTTTGACTTTTATGGCTCCATAAATGAACCCCTGAGTAACATATGAAACCTTTCTCATGTTTCCAACAGCAATTCACTGATTAATGACCATGCCTCCTCCCTCGTAAGTTCAGCAATGGCTAACCAGAAGCAGTAGCTTTAGAGTTCTTCCACGATTTAGAAAGGAGTGTCCCGTTTCATCAAATATTCAAGAAAAGCATAAGATGCTCCACAGCTCTTTTGTAACCCTATCATAACTTTTCACGAAACTTGGTTTGCATCTTAGAACCACACCTTTTTGTCGGGGAAAAAAAAAAGCTCTGCATCCGTTTGGCGGCTCACACCCAATTTGAGCTTCCCAGAAAATTTGTCCTTCTCCGACATTTCACTGAGCTAAAAGTGCGACAGCCGCAGGGCATTCCGGTGCTTAAGGTGAATTTTGTCTTGGCATCTTTTGTCTTTCAAACTGAACGCTTCGGCACTTTGGTTCAAAACTGATTATCTTTATTTTGTTTATGCATGTACATGCAGTGCCACAAGGGCATTAAGGCAGGGGGGGGGGGGGGGGGGGTTGGACATTTGTGGCGAAAAGAAAAACGGAAGCAAAAAAACAAGCTGATTTTAAAAAAAAAGCAGCCAACCAGGCACAAACGCAACATAAAAAGGATAAAAGAAAAAAAAAGATAAGAAAAAGTGTAGCAATAGGATCGTACGCGCGTTCACATCATAGAAAAGGGACAGTTCGTTTATCTGACAAAGCGCAACGATATGCGCACACAAGAGGTCAGGCGATAAAAGAACTGAAACTCAGAGCGCGTAATATTCTTAGGAAGCATATTCCAGTGCGTTGAAGTAAGCGAGAAAATGATTTGCGGAAAACATGAGTGCCACATCGTGTTGCAAGAACTTTAAACTCGTTATCGCATCGCAAGAAATGAAATCGGGCGGGAAAAAAATGTGTGTTCTTGTTTGTTCCTTTCACGCCAAATTCATTTCGGCAAAAAAAGTTATCATTTTGTTGCAAAGCGGTGTTGTGTTAGTGTTTTATTAAAAGCTTGTTCCCGAAATCTCCACGCCTCCAGTGACTATAAGCATCTCTCAGCCATGTAGAAAACACGAGCCACCACAGGAAACGAACACTAGCCGTATAAGAATGAACGTGACCTTGGGTTTAAGAATGGCTGTCAGATGACGAGGCCGCACGTGTGAGCGAACATGTTCACAGATTCAAAACATATGTGATAGAATTTGTACCGCAGCGCTAGACCTTCCAGAATGCTCGATCAATACACTAGATCGCCTGTTTGCAGTTCTACAGGTGAGGAGAGTTGCTACGAAAGAGACCCTCGAGCGACACTCCTTCTACCCTGTCGGAAGCAGCGCCCGTGACCTTTTTCGTGAAGAGTCATGCCCTCAGGGCCCACATCCTTTTATTTCTTTTTATAGCGAAGCTCTTAAGGGCTAGTTCACCCAGGATCGTTTTCGTGTGTACGCACAAAACTATCAACATCAGAATTGGCTCCAACGTTTTCTTGCACAGCTGGCTCGTAGGCACCCAAAGGTCCCGCGCGAACGCACTCGTGCCACTGCTCCCGTCTTCGTCGCCGTCATTGATTGGTTAGTTAGTTAATCAATTAATCAAATAAATAAATAAATAACAATTTCATTAACACAAAGACGTAACCAATCTTACAGCGAATTACAGCGAAGCTGATAAGGACTAGTTCCCCCAGGATCGCATCCGTGTGTAGACACAAAACTTCCCATACATGGGCCGCTCCCGAATATATATGTGAAATGCCGCTCCGACCCACGGCGGAAGTGAAGCAGGCGTTAAGCACTCCCCATACGCGGGCCGATCCCGAAAATAGCGCAATGCCGGGCCGACCCGCGGTGGAGGTGCAGTTCGCCATTAGGTGGCCCACATACACTACTTCGCTGGTCATCGTTCTTCAAAGAATGAAAGGGCACTGACTTCTTTTTTTTTCTTTTGAAGCGATGCTCTCGTCGATCGGTGGGTGGATATTTCGCCTGATAGGCCACAACAAACCGACACATATAGCCCGGAACTGAACAATAAAATTGTGCCAGTAAGAGCATCTATGCTCTGCGTAATAAAATGGTAAACGCTACACAAAACCTGTAAAATAATGTCGGCTCACAGGAATCTTTTAAGCACACACATCTCTTTATGGAGCAGCACGTGAACTTAAACGGTTTTTTTATTTTCTTTATTATTTTATACTTGTGCTACGCTGTTCTTATGCAACTGGTTATTCGCCTCCGGATGTTCCGTCTTATAAAGCGCAAAGAGAGAGAAAGAGAGGGAAAAAAAGAAAAGGAAAGGCCGGAGGCTTAACCAGGTTGCGCCTGGTTGAGAAGGAAAGGATGGAGAAGGAAAGGAAGAACAAGTGATTTAGGCACGCAGACATAACATTCATTGCGCAGTCAAAGGTGGTCGCAGAGCTCAGTTATCTTCAAAAAGTGTAGCAGTGCAATTGTGGTCCGCAGCACCGAGGACGGTGGAGGCCGCGCTCCCAGCATTATTAGTGGCACGAGCATCGAGTGACACTCTTGTTTCTTGCGCCGCACTTCCGGTTGGCCTCCTTAGATAACTGGGGACTAAATTCAAAATAAATGAGCAAAAACAGAAAAAAATGCACAGTAAAAAATTGATTGGTTTCCTTATAAATATGATATCGGAGCATAAGTTTAGTTGTAAGAAGAGTTGCTGAAGTGTCTGGAATAATTAGAATTAGAAATCACTGATTACCGCACGCAAAAGCACGGAATCGTAGACATTAGAGACCCGCCTCGTGAGAACGACTTTGGTGAAATTCCTGGAAACCCGGAAGTAGAAATCCCAAGAAACGACGTCGCTAATTACATCACGCATGATACGGTGGCATGAGATTTAACCGCCTAATTAATAAAAAAAAAACGTTGCTTCCGAGTTCGGTTCGTGCGTTGCATTCGGATGAAGTTAACCTAAAGAGCACCAACGCCGAGGTGCGAGTGCCACTAAGAGACACCTAAGTCAAATATTAGGGTCGCCTACCATTTTTTTTTTCTTCTCTGAATGCTCAGTCATCCTCTCGACCTGCAGTGGCGCGCAATGTACTCGCATGTCTTTCATTCTTAAAACAGGGGCAGTACATAAGGATATGTGGTATGGCCTTGTCGCAATAACAAACGCTGCACGAGGCACTATCCATTACAAAATTTTATACAGATAACTTAGTGCTAGTGAGTGCACCGCTTTTCTGCGTAATAAAACAATTCATCAAGACATGAAAGCTGTGCATATAATGTGAGCTCATTAGTACCTATAAAACACGCATGTTTTTATACAGAGCAGCGCATTATATTTAACGCATTTTTTAACTATATTAAATTTCTTCTATTTGAGCTAACCAATATTGGCCGAATAAGCTATCCATTCTTGGCTCTTCCCCCAAAATGTGTATGTGCCACAATGATACGAGGGGCATATAATTTTGAAATATACTTACATATGTGCCGGAATTATCTGTGCCCTCCCCCCCCCCCCTCCATACACCTCTAATCACCGTTCTTCCCTCGACAAACATCATAAAGTGACTTAGTTCTTGCGAGATCTCTGTGTCGACAGTGTGTGCGCCAGATGTGGCGTTTGAATTTCGGCATAGCTTGTGAACTGTGTAATGCGTAAACATAAACATTGCATGAGATTACACGTTGCACAGGATGTCAATAGAGACAATTGTAAGCATCGCGTTTGCTTGTATAGAGTTTAATTAACCACTTCCAGAAAGGCTCGCTTCGCATAGATTTCAACGTGAGCGTTGAATCTGCAGAAGCAGAAGAAGAAACTTTATTAGAGAATAGTCCGGCAGTTTTTGCTGTGGTGGCCTCAGGTGGCGGCTCGAAGTCCTTGGACTCGGGCGGCATCTTCGGCTTGCCGGATGGCGTAGAGCTGGTCTGCCAGCTCCGAATTTGCAAAATTATTTTTTTCACTCTTCTTTCCTCTGGCGCGCGACGCAATTGCGAAGACGATTTTGAGCGATCAGCACTTTACACATGTTTAGTTTTTAAAAAATACATCAGAAATATGACAATTTTACGAAATGCTTTTCCGATTTTTTTTTCGCTTTCCGCTTTACCACATTTTTTGTAGTTTCGCTAAAATATTTCGTTGCTGTTTTTCTCTCGTTATTTTGCAGAAGCAATTTCTAAGCATGTCGTTGACTTTCTTATGGGAGTAAAAAAATTTACTTCTTTTTACCAATGAAGTTTTTACATGAATGAACAGCAGTTTTTCATTTCGAAATTTCCAGCTTCTTGCAGAATAAAAAAGGAAACAGGAATAGAGACAATGTGGTTATTAAACTAGCGCTTCTTGCGCGCCCAGGCCATGAGTCCAATTAGACATGAACGCAGGTCATCGCAGTACTTTAAAGTTTCTGGATGCATCACAAGCTGCGCTACGGTTGCAACCATGCTAAATAACTACGCTACAAAGAATACCTGAAAAATGACAAGATACCCGGTACCTCGCAATACGCACCTAGCATTGGTTCTACACCGGTGGCTTACGCTGTGGCTGTACGTCAGTTGACACTGTCATGACTGAACGAGGCTTATGATCAAAGAACACATTTACGCCGATAGATCTGTCTCAGCGACCAGCTCCACAAGTGCTGTTATCATCCCGGCCTTATGCTGATTTGGTTAACCTCCCTGCCTTTCCTTCTCCACTTTTTCGTTCCGTCCTTCCGGCCTTATGAGTCACAATTAACTACAAAGTGTCCCACATAACCACCTTTAGGGAAACAGAGCTTGCAGCCCTACGTGGCGTTGTTAATTACACCGCAAAAGCAAAATCTCGAAAGTGGGTCGTTTTTTCTAACTCCAAGGCAGCCCTTCAGAGTCTGCAGTCGGCCTTACGACGCAAGGTCCATAAAGAAGTGAAAGTGATGTGTGAGACCGCAGAGCTTCATCAAGCTCTCATAAACGGACATGGCATCATCTTCCAATGGCTTCCGGGGTACTGTGGCATCGTCGGTAACGACCTTGCTGATGATGCCACCTGGTCAGCCCATAATGAAACCCTGACAGTTCCGGTACCCTTATCAAGGAGAGATGCTGCAAGGGGTCTTCGTTATCTCGCTCAAAACAATACTGAAACTTTTTGGAATACCCTGAATATAATACCCTGAATAGCCTGTGAATACCCTGTCTCCACCAGCTGGATCCTATATAGAAGCTGCAGATTCCATCCAATGTTTCCCGCCGTGATGCAACTTTACTGTGCGGGTCTGGTTAGGGGTGGCTCTTACGAAATTCCTTATTACGAGATTCCTTATTATAATGTCCGACACGCTGATCTGTGACTCATCGATAAAAGAGACAATCAAGCACGTGCTGCATTTTTGTAATCTCTATGACATAGAAAGCGACGTTATTCGGAGGGTGTTGAATCGATCAGACAGAAGACCATATTCAGAGACTACGATTCTCGGACCGTAGCCACACGCTTTCTTACAAAGCGACGCCGCCACTGCTACAGTTCATGAAATAGACTGGCCTCATTGACCGATTGTAGGCGTGAAGTGATAGAAAACCGCTCGTGTTCACACTAAGAGTACCTTCTTCCCTCTCTCTCCTTCCTTTTTAAACCCTTCTCTCGTGTAGGGTAGCAAACTGAAAGTGCGTCTGGTTGACCCTCAGGCCCTACCTCTCCTTCCTTATTTTCCTCTTCCTCCACTTGTGGTCTTCAGCTAGTACCAGTGGTACGCCAATAACGGTATACAAAATGTGTGAGCTACGTTTTTTGCCTTGTGATCGATAAAATAGCAGATTTTCTTAATACTCATAGTCAGGCATCTACCAGACGGCGCACGAATTAGATGCTGCTTTCAAGTCGTTGTTTAACGTTTTGTGGTCATCATGTGTGTTGAGAGT
This sequence comes from Dermacentor albipictus, assembly GCF_038994185.2. Taxonomy (NCBI): domain Eukaryota; kingdom Metazoa; phylum Arthropoda; class Arachnida; order Ixodida; family Ixodidae; genus Dermacentor; species Dermacentor albipictus. The sequence continues at coordinate 126,384,292 of NC_091821.1, read as the reverse complement.
TTTATTTGGGCGTCCGCAACAACCCACGTACGCAGCCCGCGAGGTCATGCGTGCGTAGCGAAGCGCGCACGCACGAAACTACAATAGACAGTTTTAGTACGGCGTACGTAAGATAGCTACGTTCTGCAATGTGCGCATGTGCAGAACGCAACACGGACGGTACATGATGCGTACGCGGCCGCTGCGCACGCACGCATCCGATTCTTGCGTGCGTACCTGGGGAGCCTTGCGTGCGGCTCTCGTGGTTCTCGCTTGTTTGGGAAAGCGCGAGACAAAAGAGTTTCGCAAAATGGCGGCGTCGAAGGCGACCAAAGGAAGGCTATACTTCTCAATGGCCTACGGTCTGCCTTTGCTGCGTGAAGTGAACGCGCACAAGCCATCCCCGGATTTTGCACGGCGAAAATGCACAGCAAAAATAATAACTCTGTTTTTGAGAAAGTGTTCAGTGTGTCTTGCTTGCACGAAAGTCTCGACCTCCTGTTGACGCAGTTCGTCGCAAATTACCGTGCCAGTCTCAGAAAGTGAGTACTCGGTTTTCATTTTTCTCGATCTCATTCGTGTATTGGAACCGTATTAAATGTAGAGACTTTTAAAGACCTAAATATAGTTCGACGTAGCGTGAACGCGCACGTTACATCGCGTTGGCGAGATAAACAGCGTCTGTAGTTCGACCGATGGTTCGACGCACTGGCGGACACGGCCAACACGGTCCGACGCGCCCGGCGTTTGAGAACGCTCGCCCGCTTACGTACTAGAAGGCATTTCCCAGTACTAAAAACGATGACGTGACACGCGCTCCTACGTTCCGCACGGCGCTTGCGTGCTGCGTACGTATCGTCATGACGCAGTGCTAAAACTGTCTAATAGTTCGCCAGACAGAAACGCTGAGAAGAGAACAGCTGATTTCACGCGCAGGAGCCGGTAGTATGCTGCTCAGCACCGCCGTATGCGAGCTTCTGAAACTGTAGCCAATATCAGCCGCCAAGAAGTCAAGCCACAAGCCGGAGTCGTATATTCGGCCGGAGCAATATAAAAAATGCACTCTGCGCATATATATATATATATATATATATATATATATATATTTTATATATGAAAAATGCGAAAGGTGGGGGTGCACGCAAGGGACCATGCGTGCGCCTGCGTACCGCGCATGCGCACTGTCGCCTGCGCGGTTTCCTGTGTACGCAGAGGTGTTGCGGACGCCCAACTAAAGATGTCTAATATCTAGATAAACAATGCAGTGGTCTACAAATACTCCAATGGTCCTAGTGATATTTGTTGATATGTCACTATTAAAAAATCAGAGCCACTCTACACTGTGAAGGTTGATGACCAGCGGAGCTGTATATAACTATAAGGGAAATAAAATAAAACAACCAAACAATATAACACAAACATGCACGTTGTTATGTTTATTTGTGTTTACGTTTATCTCGTGACCACAGTGATTATGGCTTTATGGTCGCTATAGGATAGACAGTCATGGGCTGGAGACTAGAGACATTCTTAGCGAACGTTCGGTCTATGCACGACCGATGGTACGTCGTGGAGACATAGGTCTTGGTTTGACATTGAAGGCCGAAGCTTTCCAAGGGAAACACCAAGAACCACTTCCCCTCGAGACGAGACACATCGACGTTAAAGTCACCCACAATGACGATGGGATTGGGATCCACCGGGAGGATCCACCCGAATGTGTCTATCATAAAGTCTTCGAGGTCTCTCTTTGACGTTCTGGGGTGAACGTATACAGTGGCGACAACGATTCCGTCCCCAGTCTGTGCGGCGCACACGTCGGCACATTGCATGGCAAGGCTCTCGCCCGTCGTCGTAAAGCATAGGACGCAACGGCCGCGCTGTCGTTATTAGCGTAGATGGCAACGCATCAAACCATCATCATCCACCAGCGGTTGTCACACATATGGCGTCAAACGCAGCTGGGACACACACGCTGGTACGATGTTGCCTTATGTTTAAGCTATTTTAGCTCTATAGACGCAGCCATCGTTTTTGCTACACACATCACAAAAAGCTGCAAGCTAGCCTAGGACAGCTCCGCTGCAAAATTAGAAATAATAGTGGAGCCAGGACGCTACCATGGGGTAGCAAAGTATCAATTTCATAGCAGTGGTTCACGCGCTAATGCAACACCGGGGCCGCACACTTCAGCTTTGCTGGTTTACCATCTGTGCGGGGTGCATGGGCGGTAACTTTTTACCGAGCTTTCTATGTGGCACCCCATCAAAGGCTTTCAGGAAATCGAGCAGGATAGGGCGTGTTTGTCTCTACTGATGGATACTGAATGATAAGTGGTGGCTTAGTTCCAGAAACTGTCACAGCATAAAACCCTCTGTCAAGAAAGCCATGTTGATGTGCTGCCATGCATGATTCCCTCACTTTCTAGGCAAGCGGTTATATGGTGGTATAGTCGGGTACAACTTTATAGAAGGGGGAGGCCCCACCCAGATGACCGAAGGGTGACATCCGATTGCCTCCGCGACTACTATAGACCCGCTCAAAAAAAATGTGCTCATAAAATGCGTAATTCTCCGTATAAATGAAGACTTTTGTATTTTGATGAATGCTTTGGTAGAGCTCTCTTAACTGGAATGCTACAGCACATGCCGGATCGCGAAAGAAAACTAACCCTGTATCTTCTACAGTGCTGCGCGTCGTCTGCTTTTTAGCTTCATTGCAAGAGACAAAAGTAGAAAGACCAGCTCTGCATGGCTTTTGCGCTGGTTTACATGTACGCGACACATTTACTACTCGTTTTCCGAGCTTAAAATTAATGAGTTACCATTGAACAAGTACTTTAAAAAACAAAGCATCTATCGAAACCATTGCAAACCTGGGGTGAGGAGACGATCGCGGAAGGAAAGGTACAAAAATACTTCGTTCATCGTTTTAAATAAATACTTTTGGTTTTAAATAGCCTATGATTTATATATTTTGGGGGGTTTTCACCAACATATTTTAAAGAATGTGATATGTTTCCTTCTTTTTCGTTCTTTTTTTTGCAAGCCTGCAGTCTCGCCAGTTCCCGTAGCGCAGCGTCAGTGATGCTTGCTGCAATCTTTCATCGCGGGACCACGGCTCAGAATAAACGCACGTGGCACAAATGGTGCACCGTAAGCTCGCCATAATAATTCCGGCATGGTAGACCACCACAAATAGTTTGGGAATGCACTCTGACGAGGGCCAGGTACACACGACTGACGTGAATCGGCACAGTTCGAAGCTCCATCTTCTCCATCGCGGTGGTCACCAGCCATCCGGTTCGTGACGTTAGTCTAGAGCGCTCGCCCATTGGTGGAGGCTCGTGTGCATCCGCCTTGGAGGAGTAAACGCTCCTTTTTTCTAAAGTAGTGTCCGACTATAGTATGATGTGGTCAAGAATTTTGCACACAGTACTGATAAGCGACAGTAGCCGAAAAAGTTGGGCAAGTTTTTTCGCGTCTGTCTGCACACATATATATATCTGTGCGTGCGCGCGCGCGCGCGCGCGTGTGTGTGCGTGTGCGTGTGCGTGTGCGTGTGCGTGTGTGTGCGTGTGCGTGTGCGTGTGCGTGTGTGTGTGTGTGTGTGTTTAACACCAGCCAGATATTTCTTTTTATGCAGAACACACTTCACTAAAGTCTGTCATACACCCGCCGTGGTTGCTCAGTGGCTATGGTGTTAGGCTGCTGAGCACGAGGTCGCGGGATCGAATCCCGGCCACGGCGGCCGCATTTCGATGGGGGCGAAAACACCCGTGTGCTTAGATTTAGGTACACGTTAAAAAACCCCAGGTGGTCGAAATTTCCGGAGTCCCCCACTACGGCGTGCCTCATAATCAGAAAGTGGTTTTGGCGCGTAAAACCCCATAATTCTTTTTAATGTCTGTCATAACTACGCCTCTGCCATTTTCGCACATAGGCTATGTGGCAGACGCACATAAGCAGCAAGAAACGTTTACATGATAATATTTTTAATTAAGTTTTGAATTATCAGCATCATGGCACATGCGTTAATTGTGAAATTGAATCCGAGGAGCAGTAAAGTCGTGTCTGCTTAGAAGAAATCGTAAGAGTAGCGCGACTTTCGAGATCATCATCAGCCTGGTTACGCCCACTGCAGGGCAAAGGCCTCTTCCATACTTCTCCAACTACCCCGGTCATGTACTAATTGTGGCCATGTTGTCCCTGCAAACTTCTTAATCTCATCCGCCCACCTAACTTTCTGTCGCCCCCTGCTACGCTTCCCCTCCCTTGGAATCCAGTCCGTAACCCTTAATAACCATCGGTTATCTTCCCTCCTCATTATATACCCATTTCTTTTTCTTGATTTCAACTAACATGTCATTAACTCGCGTTTGTTCCTTCACCCAATCTGCTCTTTTCTTATCCCTTAACGTTACACCTGTGGTGAAGAGGAAGACGAAGAAGGTGCTCTTGTTGCGGCTGTGCGCGTGATCAGCGTTTGTCGACTGCCAGCGCTACCAGACTGTGCCCAGTGCCTCTTAATAAATCGCCTTATTACATTTGGTGGAAGGTGCTCCACTCCCCGACCTCGCCCTGGAACTTCGCAGCCGAACTTTAACATCTGCTCCAGCCGCTACTATGACCGACGCTCCCAACAATCCACTCGGCGCATCTGCCGCTCCTGTCATGTGCGGCGCCATGCAACGGCAGCGGGACCCTCCTGTTTTTAGCGGATCAGGTGAGACTGACGTAGAAGACTGGCTCTCTACCTACGAGCGCGTCAGTGAACACAACAAGTGGGATGACCCGACGAAGCTCCGTAGCGTCATCTTCTATCTTGCTGACGTTGCGAACCTCTGGTTCCACAATCACGAACGGGAACTGCAAACCTGGTCCGCTTTCAAAACTGCATTCGCGGAAGTCTTCGGTCGCCCAGCCTTGCGAAAACTCCGTGCAGAACAACGCCTCCGCCAGCGCGCTCAACAGCCCGGCGAGACTTATACAAGTTACATAGAGGATGTCGTCGATATTTGCGCCCGCGTCGATTCCACCATGACTGAAGAGGACAAGGTGAAGCACATCCTCAAGGGCATCGAGGACGACGCATTTCAAATGCTCCTGGCGCGGAACCCTACTTCTGTGGCAGCTGTCGTCACTCTTTGCCAGAGCTTCGATGAGCTGCGTCGACAAAGGGTCCTTGCGCGCAGCGCTCTCGCACCTGGCGACTCTCTCTCGGGCCTCACACTTCGCTCGAACACCACGCCAGCAGCATCGCTCTCTCTTGAGATTAAGGATTTCATTCGTGAGGAGGTGGCACGCCAATTGTCTATGCTGCCTCTCAATGATGGACCTCCCCAGCCTGACACATCTCTGGCTGCTCCCATTAGGCGGGCCATTCGCGAGGAACTTGCTGGGTCTTTACCTTTCGCCCACCCCTGCCCTCCCGTGGCTGCACCTCTGACCTATGCCGAAGTCGCCGCGCGACCTGCGCCGCCGACGTTCTCGTTTCCGGCGCCAATGCGACTTCAAGCTGCAGCTCCTCCCGCGTCGCCTCCCGTTCCATCTCGACGCCCAGTTCAGACCCCTTGGCGCACACGCGACAACCGACCCATATGCTTCGCTTGCGGTGTCGCCGGCCACGTTGCGCGCTTCTGCCATCGTCGCATGTCACCTGGTAACGCTACTATCGCACCGCCTGGATATACCTATTCCCATGACACCACCGGGCATGCGGCTCTTCCCGACCACGAGTTTTCGCCGCCTCCTCGACGCCCTGTCGGCACCCATCGTTCGCCATCACCACGTCGTCGCTCACTTTCCCCCTTACGTCGCCGCCAGTCACCTAGCGAGGGAAACTAGTTGCTGTAGTTCCGCAGGCACGAACTGCAAGCTTCGCGACTTCTACAAGGCCTGCACAGTCGCCACGCAATTTATTGGACGTTTTGGTCGAAGGAACCGCCGCAATTGCGCTTATTGATACTGGGGCTGCAGTGTCTGTTATCGACGAAAAGCTTTGTCGCAGCCTCCATAAGGTCACAACGCCGTTGTCTGGTATGCTTCTAAGCACCGCGACTGCGCAGCATATAGTCCCGCTCGCTCAATGTACTGCCAGGGTGGTCATCGACGGCATTGTCTATGTTGTTGAATTTCTCGTGTTGTCATCATGTTCACATGACATTATCCTCGGCTGGGACTTCTTGTCTCATCATCGTGCCATCATCGACTGTGCCCGGGCCGAAGTAGCGCTTTTCCCGCTTGCCGATGCCCCACTGCCTGACCCTTCTGAACAGAAAGCCTCCAAGCTCACTATTGTGTCCGATACGGACATACCACCTGACATGTGTGCGCTTGTGCCCGTCTCTTGCTCTACCGCGCCAGACGCTACAGTGCTTTTTACACCGTCGCCGATTTTTCTCCGTCGCAAGGCCCTACCTCTCCCATTTGCCGTCCTCACCACTGCGTCTGGATTATCCTCAATGCTTGTGTGTAACCCGTCTCACTACCATGTGACGTTACTGCGCGGCGAATCACTCGGTCGTGTTCAGCCCCTTGACCCGCTTCACATTCTCGATGTTACCGACGACACGGCCTGTTATGAACTCGACGCCCTCACTTCTCCCGTGCCATGCGCATCATCATCATCATCGTTGTCGTCATCGTCGTCAGACGTTCTTGAATCTGTCGTAGACGCCGATCTGCCGCCTCCATATCGCCAGCAAGTCTTCGCGCTTCTTCAGAATTTTCGCTCGTCGTTTGACTGTGACCAACTATCTCTCGGACGTACGGCAACCGTCACTCACAGCGTACACACTGGTTCCCATCCTCCTTTACGCCAACGACCATACCGCGTATCGGCAGCCGAGCGAAAGATGATTAACGAGCAGGTCGACGACATGCTGCACCGTGGCGTCATTCGCCCTTCCCACAGTCCTTGGGCGTCTCCTGTAGTATTAGTACGCAAGAAGGACGGGTCAATACGCTTCTGTGTGGATTACCGTCGACTCAATAAGATCACTCGTAAAGATGTCTATCCGCTGCCTCGGATTGATGACGCCCTCGACTCCTTGCAAGGCGCGGAGTACTTCTCATCTTTGGATCTTCGCTCCGGCTATTGGCAAGTGCCCATGGCAGATGATGACTGTGAGAAGACAGCTTTCATCACGCCCGATGGCTTGTACGAATTTACCGTAATGCCATTCGGGCTCTGCAACGCGCCCGCTACTTTCGAGCGCATGATGGACACCATCCTTCGCAACTTCAAGTGGAAAACATGTCTGTGCTACCTTGATGACATCGTGGTGTTTTCGCCAGATTTCCCGACGCACCTCGTTCGCTTGCGTGAGATACTCACCTGCCTCACCTCTGCTGGTCTCCAAGTTAACATCAAAAAGTGCCGTTTTGCTGCTCGCAAGTTAACAATATTGGGTCACGTTGTATCGAAGGACGGCGTGCTTCCTGACCCAGCCAAGCTTCGCGCGGTCGCAGAGTTTCCGACGCCCACTACTCTTAAGGCACTCCGCAGCTTTATAGGGCTCTGCTCTTACTTTCGGCGTTTTGTGCGCAATTTCGCGACTATCATCGCACCACTGACCAATTTGCTTACCGCTACTAACGGCATCTCCGCGTGGTCAACTTCCTGTGACGAAGCCTTCCAGCAACTACGTCGCCTACTTACTTCGCCACCGATTCTTCGACACTACGATCCCACAGCGCCTACAGAGGTACATACGGACGCCAGCGGTATCGGACTTGGTGCAATCCTCGCACAACGGAAAGACGGCTATGACGAGTACGTCGTCGCGTATGCGAGCCGCGCCTTAAAGAAGGCAGAAGCCAACTACTCAGTAACAGAAAAGGAGTGCTTGGCCATTATTTGGGCGCTCGTCAAATTTCGTCCATACCTATATGGTCGCCCTTTTGACATTGTCACCGACCACCATTCACTTTGCTGGCTGTCCTCGTTGAAGGATCCGTCAGGTCGCCTAGGGCGATGGGCACTCCGCTTACAAGAATATGATATCCGCGTTGTCTACCGATCGGGCAGAAAGCACTCTGACGCCGATGCGCTTTCTCGATCGCCGCTACCTTGTGATGTGGCTTCATTGTCTCCGCTCTTCACATCCATGTCAGCCTTCAACGTCGCTGATATGCCGGACGAGCAGCGTAAGGATCCCCTGCTTTCAACTATGCTGAATTTCCTCCACGACCCATCCGCCACACCCTCTTCTCGAACACTTCGTCGCCAAGCCGCTCACTTTACTGTCCGCGACAACGTTCTTTACCGCAGAAATTATTTGCCTGATGGTCGCAAATGGCTCCTGGTGATACCACGACACATGCGTTCTGACATATGCGCTTATTTTCATGCTGCTCCTCATAATGGTCACGCCGGTGTTCTGAAAACGTATACTCGCCTAAGGCAGCGTTTCTACTGGCACGGCATGTATCACTTCGTGCGCCAGTACGTACGCGCTTGCACGGCGTGCCAACGGCGGAAAATTCCACAGCGCCCACCTGGTGAGCTACAGCCGCTGCCCTGCCCGGCTCGGCCCTTCGATCGCGTCGGCATAGACCTGTACGGGCCACTTCCCTGCAGTTCCTCGGGTAACCGATGGATAATTGTAGGTGTCGACCAGTTGACGCGCTACGCCGAGACTGCCGCACTCCCGGCAGCCTCTGCGCGCGAAGTTGCGTTCTTCATCTTGCGGAACTTCGTTCTTCGACATGGCGCACCACGCGAACTGCTCAGCGACAGGGGCCGTGTCTTCTTGTCCGAAGTCATCCAAGCCCTTCTCGCTGCATGCAGCATCGTTCACCGCAAGTCTACAGCCTACCACCCGCAAAGGAACGGCTTGACTGAGAGGTTCAACCGCACACTCGGTGACATGTTGACTATGTACGTCGCCTCGGATCACAGTAACTGGGACACTGTTTTGCCGTTCGTCACGTATGCCTATAATACGGCCACACAAGCTACCACTGGCTTTTCGCCCTTTTTTCTGCTGTATGGACGAGAGCCCTCGTGTACTATGGACACAATGCTCCCATACCGACCCGACGCTTCCGAATGCACGCCTGTGTCTGAAGCAGCCAAATACGCCGAGGACTGTAGGCAGCTCGCGCGAGCCCTTACGACCGCTGCTCAAGGTCGTCAAAAGCTGCGGCGTGACAGTGACGCGCTTACACCAGTTTTCCCGACTGGTTCCCTTGTTTGGTTGTGGGTCCCGCCTAACAGCCCTGGCCTTTCGACCAAACTCCTTGCACGCTATGATGGCCCCTACCGCGTCATAGGCCGTACCTCCGCTGTCACCTATGTTGTCGAACCTGTGACACCTTCACCCGACCATAGGCATCGCGGGCGTGACACGGTTCATGTCAACCGACTTAAGCCGTACTATGACCCCCTCATCCTACCTACGCCGTAAGTCGCCAGGATGGCTCCTCTTCTCTCCCGGGGGCAATTGCGGTGAAGAGGAAGACGAAGAAGGCGCTCTTGTTGCGGCTGTGCGCGTGATCACCGTTTGTCGACTGCCAGCGCTACCAGACTGTGCCCAGTGCCTCTTAATAAATCGCCTTATTACACACCTATCATTCTTGTTTCCATAGCTCGTTGCCTCGTCCCCAATTTAAGTAGAACCCTTTTCGTAAGCCTCCAGGTTTCTGTCCCGTAGGTGAGTACTGGTAAGACACAGCTGTTATACACTTTTCTTTTGAGGGTAATGGCAACCTGCTGTTCATGATCTGAGAATGCCTGCCAAACGCACCCCAGCCATTCTTATTCTTCTGATTATTTCAGTCTCATGATCCGGATCCGCAGTCACTACCTGTCCTAAGTAGATGTATTCCCTTACCACTTCCAGTGCCTCGCTACCTATCGTCAACTGCTGTTCTCTTCCGAGACTGTTAAACATTAGTTTAGTTTTCTGCAGATTAATTTTAGACCCACCCTTCTGCTTTGCCTATCCAGGTCAGTGAGCATGCATTGCAATTGGTCCCCTGAGTTACTAAGCAAGGCAATATCACCAGCGAATCGCAAGTTACTAAGGTATTCTCCATTCACTCTTATCCCCAATTCTTCCCAATCCAGGTCTCTGAATGCCTACTGTAAATACGCTGTGAATAGCATTGGAGAGATCGTATCTCCCTGCCTGACGCCCTGCTTTATTGGGATTTTGTTGCTTTATTTACAGAGGAACACGGTGGCTGTGGAGCCGCTATAGATATGTTTCAGTAATTTTACATACGGCTCGTTTACACCCTGACTACGTAATACGTCCATGCGTGCTGAGCTTTCGACAGAATCAAACGCTTTCTCGTTATCAATGAAAGCTATATGTAAGGGTTGGTTATATTCCGCACATTTTTCTATCACCTGATTGATAATGTGAATATGGTCTATTGCTGAGTAGCCTTTACGGAATCCTGCCTGGTCCTTTGGTTGACAGAAGTCTGAGGTGTTCCTCATTCTATTTGCGATTACCTTAGTAAATACTTTGTAGGCAATGGACAGTAAGCTGATCGGTCTATAATTTTTCAAGTCTTTGGCGTCGCCTTTCTTATGGATTAGGATTATGTTAGCGTTGTTCCAAGATTCCGGTACGCTCGAGGTCATGAGGCATTGTGTACATAGGGTGGCTACTCTTTCTAGAACAATGTTCCAACCATCCTTCAACAAATCTGCTGTTACCTGACCCTCCCCAGCTGCCTTCCTACTTTGCATAGCTCCCAAGACGTTCTTTACTTCCTCCGGCGTTACTTGTGGGATTTCAAATTCCTCTAGAATATTCTCTCTTCCATTATCGTCGTGGGTGCCACTGGTACTGAATAAATCTCGATAGAGCTCCTCAGCCACTTCAACGATCTTGTCCACATACATCTGATTCTTGCCTATTCCTCGTTTCTTCTTCGCTGCTTTTAGGCTTCCTCCGTTCCTGAGAGCATGCTTAATTCTATCCATATTATATTTCCTTATGTCAGCTGTCTTACACTTGTTGATTAACTTGGAAAGTTCTGCCAGTACTATTCTAGGTGTAGGGTTAGAGGCTTTCATACATCTTTCGTCTCCTGCGATAGCTTACTGGCATCCTGTCTAACAGAGTTACCACCGACTTCTATTGCACATTCCTTAATGATACCCATAAGACTGTCGTTCATATCTTCAACACTAAGGTCCTCTTCCTGAGTTAAGGCCGAATACCTGTTCTGTAGCTTGATCCGGAATTTCTCTATTCTCCCTCTTACTGCTAACTCATTGATCGGCTTCTTATGTACCAGTTTCTGCCGTTCCCTCTTCAAATCTAGGCTAATTCGAGTTGTTGCCATTATATGGTCACTTGCAGTGCACCTTGCCGAGCACGTCCACATCTTGTATGATGCTAGGGTTAGCGCAGAGTATAATGTCTATTTCATTTCTAGTCTCACCCTTCGGGCTCCTCCGCGTCCACTTTCGGCTATCCCGCTTGCGGAAGAAGGTATTCATTATCACATTTTATTCTGTTCTGCAATCTCTACTAATAACTCTCCCCTGCTATTCCTAGAGCCTATCCCATATTCCCCCACTGACTTGTCTCCAGCCTGCTTCTTGCCTACCCTGGCATTGAAGTCGCCCATCAGTATAGTGTATTTTGTTTCGTCTTTACCTATCGCCGATTCCACGTCTTCATAGAAGCTCTCGACTTCCTGGTCATCATGACTGGGTGTAGGGGCGTAGACCTGTACGACCTTCAATTTGCGCCTCTTATTAAGTTTCACAACAAGACCTGCCACCCTCTAGTTAATGCCATAGAATTCCTGCATGTTACTAGCTATATCCCTATTCATCGAGAATCCGACTCCTAGTTCTCGTCTCGAGGCTAAGCCCCGGTAGCGCAGGACGTGCCCGCTTTTCATCACTGTATATGCTTCTTTTGTACTCGTAATTTCACTGAGCCCTATTATATCCCATTTACTGCCCTCTAATTCCTCCAACAACACTGCTAGACTCGCCTCATTAGATAACGTTCTGGCGTTAAACGTTGCCAGGTTCAGATTCCAATGGAGGCCTCTCCGGAACCAGGGATTCTTAGCACCCTCTGCTGCGTCGGAGGTCTGACCGCCGCCGTTGTCAGTTGCTTCGCAGCTGCTGTGGACTGAGGGCCGGGGTTTGATTGTTGTTTTCATATAGGAGGTTGTGGCCAAGTACTGCACCAGGGTGGCCAATCCTGCTCTGGTGAGGGAGTGCGTTACTGGTTCTGGTCACCGGGATCAGTCCGCAGTCCAGGCCTGTTTATGCAATTTCATCAACACGCGGATTTTTAAAATTTTTTTTATCCGGTGGAAAATTGCGCGGCACCGGGATTCGAACCACGGTCCTCTTGCACGCGAGACAGATGTTCTACCTGTACGCCACCGCTGCGCTCACTTTCGAGATATGCGTTCATAAAATCTGCTAAAAAATATCCGCGTGTTCCAGGTAAGATCGCCCCGAACCATTAAAGGTGCGTTTTTTGTAAACTGTTAACTGGAACTCCAATTTATTTCAAAGCGCATTTTAAAGTCGCACGTTTAGAAAGTGGTGCTTGCCAACGTCTTCTGCTCAGCAGGCAGGGCTTCACTGCGTTCCATGAAGTGCTGATAAGTGTAACTGGAACATCAATACATTTCGTCGCAGATTTTTAAGACATATTCCTCGAAACACCAGCGCTAGCTAAGCACAGAATATCTGGTAAATGTTTCTGTTGTTTTTGTTGGGGTTTTTCTCGTTGTCGGCGGCGGCGTTGTTGCCGTCGTCGTCGTCGTCGTCGTTGTCGTTGTTCTTGTTGTTCTTGCTATTCTTGTTCTTGTTATTCTTGTTCTTGTTATTCTTGTTCTTGTTGTTCTTGTTCTTGTTGTTCTTCTTGCTATTGTTGTTATTGTTGTTGTTGTTCTTTTTCTTGTTGTTCTTGTTCTTGTTGTTGTCGTCGTCGTCGTCGTCGTCGTTGTTGTTACAAGATGGCATCTCCGCAAAATAGGCCGACGAAGCGCCGGCTATACCGATCAACAAAAATCAACTCCACCGACTTAGAGATGTGTAATGAAAAAAGAAAGAAAAAATAGGAATGGCTGCAAGGCTGAAAGGCTGAAAGAAGAAGTAGCGGAGGAATAGAACATCACTGAACTCAGGCGTCGCCTGATATATAGTATGCTTATAGAGCGCGCTGTATCGATGTCATGCGAACGTCCAGCCCCTGCGTGCGTTACCAAACATTGACTAGCTGTAGAGTCATGATATCTAAAACAAAACGAAAAATAACCTTGCACAGGGCGGGGAATAAGGCACGCCAAAAAAAATTAATTACACCTCACATAAACGTCCACGAAGTAAGATGAGCTAATGCACGACCGGTCGTTGTTCGACTATACAGCATAATGCCAGTCACTATCTATTGATATTCCGCAATTCCGACATGCACTCTAAAGTAAATACTTGTAAAGTATTCTAGTGAAATTTTAGTAACAACCTAGCATCATTCTGCAATTTGTCTAGCAAGCAGTGTACGTCTGCCTCGAAATAATCAAGTTGATGCGACCGTAGTTGAGATATTTATCATAGCTTATCTTCATTATGTCCGTTACCGTTAGATTATAATCAATAACGCGATATTTATTTATTTATTTATTTATTTATTTATTTATTTATTTATTTATTTATTTATTTATTTATTTATTATCTGGCGTTGGCACACCGCAAAATTGAATAAATACATCGGAAGACATCTAAACTGCGGCACCGTGGGTGCTAAAAATCAAGCGCCTCGGTTCCTTAGATTTTTCTCGCTTGATGTCCCTCCTTGAACTGTGTCTTTCTGTCTCTTGAGGTTCGCTTCGGCAAAGTTGAAGTCTAAAACATATTGTAATAGTTCTCGATAGCGCATGTGAATATGCCCATCGAGATAAAATACTTAGCAGTACAAAAGTTCATCAGTTTCACGCGAGAGGTAATTTAGCAGCGCTGCATGCTAATCGCGACAACGAGCGCAGCACTTATGCCAAGAGCCACTGCGTGCGTGCTTCATTTCGTAATGCGCACCCAAAAGGTTTCACTGCTCAGACAATGCGCGCGTTGCTCGGGACGGCACACGACAGCTGGTGGGAGATTAGCCGAACTTGAGCCCAACTCATCAAGGCCTGTATGGATTCGAGCGAGGTCCCGGACGGCAAGGGCCGCAGCGCCCCGAGTTCTCGCAAATCGTTCGGTGCACTCGTGGAAGTGGAACGCGGCGCGCAAGAAATATGAGGGCACGCAAGCTGCGGGCTCGTGAACAGAGATCGCAGGTTCTGCCCCGGTGGCGCATGAGCGAGCGGTGAGCGTGACCTAAGAACGTGCTCGCGCCCGGGAAAGATATTCAAGAAACGATCCGAACCAAATGGCACCAAGGAAAGGATGATGCTCTCAGCCACCGCTCGAACTACTGAGCAGGCGCGATTACTCGAGGGTGCGTGAGCATCTCTCTTGGTCGGCCTGAAACGTGAGCAGCGGCCTTTTCCGGGCGCATTAGCTCGCCCTCTCACGGGCCTTACGAAATTTCAAAAGGCGAACGAAGCGCGGTTTCTTCGCTTTCTTGCCGCTTATGTTCCTCAATAAGTGACTGTTTAAGCGTGGGCTCACCTTCCATGTTATCCCCGCTCATTGAGAAGCGACGATGGCTCTATGGCGGTAGAGCGGGAGCATTGTGCCTTCGGCGCCAAGCGTTGAGTGATAGAGTTTTATAATTATAACTGCAGAGCATCGAATATTCTGTGAGTGGGAACTGCGCATATTGTCGCTCAAGGGAGCGGGAGTTCGCCTTTGTGAGCGGCGCAGTCCACTCTCGCCTTCTGTTCCTTCTTTTACCCCAGCCATGGTACTGAGTGGGATTATCCCTCCGCCACGAGGAACATCGACCGGCTCTGTAATGTGTGGCGAAGAAACAGCGCTTGGACGGGATGAAGTGAGGACAACAGAAATCAGCGCCTTGTGACATCAGCGCCTTGTGATCTGATTGGGCGTTGTCGCACGGGAAGATTACATCCAGCATTTTCAGTATGTCGTGGCCATAAATATGGTTAAATGATATGAACAATGCAGCGTGTGGTGGGGGCACGTGTGGTGAGGGCTGGCTCCTGCGTTGCAGTGTTGTAATAAAATGTAATGTATGATAGACAGATTTAACAGCGTTCTGAGTGTTAATGGAGACGCATGCAATACGGCTACGGTCACACTGTACGCGTGTCTTCCATCAGACATTTAATTTCAGCAAGAGGAACGGACAGCCAAATCCAATCGCTGGGGTGCTCATCTGTTAAGAAATCTGACTTGAAGAATGACGACAAAACGTATTCTATATGTTGTCATAAGACAGTTGAAAAATAGAGAGAGCTAATTCTGCCACTTAAGTTTTGCTGTGGTGACAATTATGGTGACAATTTCATAACGGCTATTACTATATTCAAAGAACCGTGGCTTTGCTCATTTCTTCATTCTTTTTATTATATACGTACTTCCTGTCTCCCTCACGTCTCTTAGTTTCAACTTCTACCTTTGTGCATTGCGTCTTGGTATAGCAACTCGCTCAATTCACCATTCATTGCTCTTTAAATGTATTTCCAATACAATTTTGCGGTAATGCAAGCAGAATTCAAAATGCCGAGCTTTTAAAAAGACCAAATTCCTTCTCTAAAGGGATAAACGAAGCACGGAAAGAAGCAATGGCACCATTGTTCCAATTAACATGACCATTGTTGACTAAAATCAGCCTCAATGTCATGTAAGGCTGCCATTTAATCAGAGATGATGAGACCGGGACAAAGCTCCTGAATATCAGCTTAAGGCTCTCATAGATGTAACGGGACCACGTGCACCCTTCTGACGCCTCTGATACCTATTTGCGACAAAGCGCCGTCTTAGCGATTCGCCTAAGGCGATTACTGCATTCTTTACAGCGCGGAACGAGACGTGCATGATGCTCTTACGTGAGCCTACGGGAGACAAAACGCGAGAAATCCTTCTGAAGAGTTGATGCCTTTTCAAAGTTAATAGATCTTTAAAGAATAATTCTGTCTCTTGAAAACTCAATGCATTCAATGTACCAGAGCCTTTCCGAAACGCCAAGCATATATGTCCTTTCTATCTTTCTTTAGGATCTCATACAACAGTCTTACCTTGTTCCGCGAAAGACTTGCACCTCATCCTTTATATAATGCGTAGTTTGGCCGCTGGTTTATGCAACTAGCTTACCTGAGATATGTTTCACGCGGTACAATGTTTGGAAACGCAATATTTTTACATGGCCATAAGGCAGTGCCTAACGATGTTAGAAAAGCCGCTGAAGCGGCCCTCGTCCATGAACGCCACCGTGCTCACGCGGGAACGAGAGTGCCGGTTCGGTTGGCAGCTGACACGTGCACGCCAGAGGATGCTCGTGCGAGAAATGCGGGAAACGCAAATGCCGCGGCGCACACTGTCAAACATGCCACTACTGCTCTTTTTTTTTTTTGCTCCATAAACCGGCTTGTCGTGTATCGTACCTGGCCTTAACAGCTGGAGTCCATCCCACTCAGTGCTTCATGTCACCGTGGCTTATCGGTGCTTCAGAACAACGCATAAAGCCAGCGTCGCCGGAAAGCGAGAATATTAGGCATAACACAGCCGAATAATGAGCCAAGCGCTCGGGGCGCAGAATTAGTGAAGCAGCGGTTGCGCATCTCATATTTTCGGTCTTCAAAGCAACCTCCCACACGCTCGGGTCTCGCGTCATATATGTACAGGCCTCTTCGGCGCTCAAAGGAACTGCTACCGTACACCCACCAAGGCACCCATGTCACCTCTTCATTTGCAGTGAAATCCCTGTCCGACACATCAAACTTCTGGCGACTCATAACACGGACCGAAAGCACCGCAGCTGTGGAAAAGTAAAACAGAGCGCTGTACTGTAATAGCGGCTGTGCAGTTTACTCATACGCAAAGCATCAAGATTTTGCGAGATTTTGGCGCCTGCGATCGACGTGAATCGTGCGAAAAATATAACTAAGGCACCAAATGGCCCTCATAGTGATAACGTAATCCCGAGGGTTTTTACATGTACCTAAATCCAATGCGACTCTGCTCAAATTTAATTAGTACATTGTTAAATCTAATGCTACGATATGTCAACAACCGTTGATGAGTGATCCTCGTACATTGTTAAATCTAACGCTACGATATGTCAGCAACCCATGAAGAGCGAATCTCGCTATGCCACCATACATTTTTGTGTTATTTGCCAGTCTCTGCTCTAAAGTAACTTATGTAACAGCGCGAAACACAAGAAAGTAACGACGATAGAGACCGAGAGAAAAAAACGTTCGCCCTCTATCGTCGTTCCTTCCTTCCTTATCTTTTTTTTTGCGTTGTTACATAACTTGCAATGAACGAACTAACCCAGCAAGCAACCATTCTGCTCTAAAGTACCTGTGATATGCTAAACAAGGCTCCATTTCGGGCTGAAAGACGAACGCCGAATTAAAAGAAAGCTGTGTTTTCTTGCCCGTGAGCTGAAGTTACTGAAATATTGCTCTAATATTACGCACAGTCCCTCACAATATTTGCAGTAACTCTCCATGTAGATTCTACAATATACAGACTCCGCTACAACCGACAAGAGCATATCACATTTGCACGAAAGTGCTTTCAGATAGCATCACTCACTTACGTTTTATGCGGTGTAGTCACGTAAGGGTAATAATATTACTGAAAGCCACAACTTGCATTTGGCTTATATCGATCTCTTTTAGTGGCGTGTGCGTATACTTTACCGATAAGTGGCCGTCTCTTTTGAGTATTATTCCGAATTCGGTGCACCGTCTGATCCAATGCAATTCAAAGCATGGACAAAATTTCATAGATATAGCGAGCATGTCTGTCTGTCTCTCCGTCTCTCTGTCTGTCTCTCTCTCTGTCTGTCTGTCTGTCTGTCTGTCTGTCTTTCCGTCTGTCCGTCTGTCCATCTGTCCGTCCGTCTGTCTGTCTGTCCGTCTGTCCGTCTGTCTGTCTGTCTGTCTGTCCGTCCATCCATCCGTCCATCCATCCGTTCGTCCATCCGTCCGTCCGTCCGTCCGTTCGTCCGTCTGTAATTGTTATTGTAATTCTCAGAATTCTTGTGTTTGTACTTAGGTTTCGGTTCACGTTAAAGAAATCCAGGTGGTCCAAAGTATTCCGGAGTCCTTCACTATGGTGTGTCTCATAATCATATCGTAGTTTTGGCACGTAAAACCCCACAATTTTATTTCTTGTGTTCTATTGAATCTCCTAGCATGAAGCAGAATACACAACAGAAAAACAATGTAAATAAACTTTGCTTGCGCGCAAGATCTCTTGTCAAAAATTTATAGAGGACGACCTTTAGGCACAGCTACGAGGAATATTCTATGAAATGTAAAACGTCGAGTTCTCCCCGAACAGGCTCCGACAGCATGTTCACCGTTTTGACGCTTCCCTGACATTCGAGACCACTGGACGCAGCATTAATTCGGAGGCTCTCACGAACTCGAAAAGCAGCATTGACCTTGAAAAAAAAGATACCACTGAGATTTTTCCCTGCCAACATTATCATTGCGCCTTCTGAAAAATGCTATAAACTATCGCATCAAAAGTTATAATACTAATGGATGAAATGGACGGACGTTTGTGCCAGTCATGGCGGCTTGAGAAAACTGAAACAGTATTATTATTATTTTTACAAGAACTGCCAGCCTTGTTACCAGGCCTTACACAGGAGTGGGAATTTGGAACAAAACACAAGTATGAAAAAAGATCCAACAAGATAGCAGACACTGAACAAGAATCTGCATAACAAACAGCATAAGAGAAACCTTTTCACAATCATGATTTAACGGGTAGAGACGAGGGATGAACGCTATCGTTTATTCTCAAAGTGCAGAAAGAAAAGATGAAACCGTTAGACAGTCAACAGTTGTGGCAGGTAATGCGTCCCATTCGGAAATTGTGTGCGGGAAGAAGGAATTATAAATGTGTTGGTCCTGCAGGAAAAATCTCTAACTTTTTTGTTGTGATAAGAGCCCGTGCAGCGGTGGCTTGCTGGTAGAACATATAATGTTTTGTTTATTCCTAATCGATTGTTATAGGGTAAGAATAAAAATTTCATTCTATCTGGGTAACGCCGTATTGCAAGGTTTTCCAGTTCTGCAGCTTCTAGAAGAGATGATGGGGATGTGCGTCAGCTGTACGAATTGAAAATAAACGTGGCTGATTTTCTTTGGACTTTCTCAATTTTAGTGATGTTGGTTTGTGTGCGCGGATCCCAAACAATCACAGCGTATTCTAGAATGGCTCGGATGAATGTTTTACATGCTAAAAGTTTTATTTCAGGTGAAGCGTTTCCTACTGATCGTCTTAAAAAGCCTAGTTTGTTCATGGCTTTACTAACATGTATGTTAGATGTTCATTTAACCTAAGATCTGATGTTATTACTAGTCCCAAGTATTTGTACGTAGACATGACTGATAAAGACTGGTTGTTAATGTTATAAGTGGGGGTTAAGTGATTCTTTTTGCGAGTAATGGTCATTGCAACAGTCTTTTTGAGGTGAATAGTCATCTGCCATTTCGAGCACCATGTTTTTATTGTAGACCGCGAGGTGTTTAAGCTTCCTGATCATTTGAATTGCGTATTTAGTTGTACGAAATGCAGTCATCTGCAAAAAGCTTTATTTTGACGCGTATGTCACTGATGACGCCGTTGATAAAGACAAGAAAGAAGAGCGGCGCTAACCCTGATTCCTGCGGAATGCCTCAATCTACAGTTGCGGGTGTCGAAGCTGCATCGTTGACTTGAACACATTGTTTCCGTAATGAAAGATATGCTTTTTTCCAGTTAACTAAGGGGTTGTTCTTTAAAATTGGTTTTAGTTTAAGCAGTAGTTTGGAGTGAGAGAGGCGGTCAAATGATTTTTTTCAAAATCGAGAAATATTAAGCCAATTTCGTCTTGCCTATCTAAAGCTGTCGCTAAGTCGTGAACTGTTTCTACGAGCTGAGTAGAAAAACCTCGCCGGAAACCATGTTGTATTGCGTCGACTATTGGGTTGCCCTTAAGAAAGGCGGAAATGGGCTTGAAAATTATGTGTTCGAGGGCTTTTGCGCATGTGCAGAGTAATAAATTGGCCTGTATGATGTGAGGAGAGACGTATTTGCTGTTTTTGGTATGGGGATTACTTTCCCGTACTTCCAGTCGGTTGGGATTTTCGCGCATGACTGATTTCTCGAATATTAAGGTTAAATACGTTGAACACCATTCGGCGTACCGGGAAAGAAACGCATTCGGGATTCCATCAGCTTCGGGCGATTTTTCAGCGTCGAGGTTCAGCATAAGTGCGAACGCACCTTCCTCAGTAATTCTGGCGTCACCAATCGGCATGGTATGGTGCACTAGCTGTTTCTACGAGCTGAGTAGGAAAACCTCTCCGGAAACCATGTTGTATTGCGTCCATTATGGTGCTTCAATGGCCTGCATTCATCATGTAGAGCCGGCAGCCACTGTAAGTTGATGAGACAAGCGGGGGAAGCGTACTGCAATTAGGAATATGTTTTTAATTTCGCATTCTAGCAATGGTTAAAAAAGTATGCGTTATTCTATGTCGTGTTAAAGAGAGGAGGAGGAGTAATTTATTTTTTAGAACAAGATAAAGTTTAGGTTGGAAATATAAATGCTACGGACATCGTAATTGTCTCACTGTGGACATCTAAACTTTAGCGCGACTGAACCAAGAACGAAGAAAGGGGGAAAAGGTGATAAGTAGTAAAGTACAACATCAGACTACATTTTTCGCGGGCTGCGACATGGCTTCGCATTTTGTTTTTTGTTATGCATTGGGCACTGACTGCCGTTTGGATACTGCTTTTAGGTATTAAGGCGAAAGCCTTATATGTCCGATGAATCGAAAAATCCGGCGTCCGTCCGGCGTTAAGATCCGATAGTACCAAACACGTGACCAAGTGATGACGTCACGTTCCCGGTGCTGGATCTGCTGCGGCTCGCAATACGAAATTCCTCGGTGAACAGCCACGGCGTCGGACGGGCGCCGTGGCCCGCACCCAAAAAAACCGACCTGGCCCACTCCCAAAATTGTATTAAGGTGGATTACGGTACATTAAGATTAACACAAATTAGAGCAAGATGGACTAAGGTAGAGTTTTAATGTAAGGTGATAACTTAGAGAAGTCATTATGCTTGCGCAATCAAATCACGTAAGGATACTGAAGTGACTCAGTATTATTGAATAAAAATTTCGTCGCCGAGATTTATCGTGCAAATAGTTCGTGGCGCCGCTACAAAAAAAGATATGGTGTTCGCATTAGTTTTAGGCACAAACAACCAGTACACGAACAATTAATTCTTTTCTTCACGTGGCGAAAAGCATATACACGTTGTACATAATCAGACCGCCAGTAAGTGAGGCGCATCTGGCTGCCCATCGCCAGTTGCAGGTATCAGCTGCCATAGGACGACCCGCTTGCTGCAGCTCGGGTTCCTCGTCCAGTTTTCTCATGTGAAGTGCTGCTGCATGGTCCGCCCGCTCATTTATCTCTGTGTCGTGGTACGCGAAACAACGACAACGACAATGTGGATAAGTTCCAGTAACATACATTTCGATTTCGATACAACTTAGAATTTGATCTGAAGTGCTGGCCTTTGAAATACGTTCTGCAGCATGATGAAGCCATCACGATCCAGGACTTCATAATCTGCTGTAGAATAGCTTAAAACAGAAATGTGCTGGTCTTTGCATACATGTACACAAAGAAAATGCGTCTGCGAAACAAGGACTATGGCAAAGGGTGAGGACAAGCGCTGATTCTTAACAGAGGTTTGAATACACAATCAAGTAAATGCTTGCCCAAGAGCACCATGGCACACTGCTAAACAATATAAGCGGAGCGATAACTAAACAAATTTTCTGTTTTTCTAAGCCAACCTAAAAGGTGACTAAGGAAATCGTAATCGGTTTATTAATACGAAAGCATTCGAATGCCGCATTATGCGAAAATCCGTCGTCGTCGGCGGATATAGCCGACAACGTAGACAGTAAAAAGACCTCATAAAATGCTCGGTTTGACGTCAAATTTATCAGAGAGGTTCCCGTAAAGAATGTAACTTGATGGCTTTGAAAAGAAAGTTTCGAACATTTCGGTCAGGGTGGGAATCGAACCCGGGCTTCCGGGGTGCGAGACAAGCACGCTTCCCCCATGCAAAGGCGGCTCCGCGGTTCGGGCCGACTAAAGGTGTGGCCTAGTGCATGCCTCATTGGGCACGTTACGGCACAGCCAATGGCAAGGAGGTGGCGTTATATCATAAGTGTATAAAAAGAGGGCATAAAATCAAAGCATTTCACCAAAGGGACCATAATGCTTTAGCATTCCCACCCGTAAGCAGCCTTAAGCGTCTGTGCGAATCTTTTCTTTTAAATACGTAAGCCTTTCTCTGCATACCCAACGACAAATTTATTCATCACGTAAGACAATGAATGGCTCATACCTCCTTAAGCAATGGCTCATACCCCCGTAAGCAAGCCAAGTTTTCACGAGTTTTTCACGCACCTTACTACTTGGGAGGCTTGGGAGACCCTACTGCGCTCAGAGGAACCGGCCAAGCAAGCCACCGCCACAGGCCGTGCTGCCAGCGTCATGAGCCTCCGGGACATGAACGTTTGAGTGCAGTGGGGCCGTGCGGGGGCCCAAGGACCTGCGTGTCCGCAACGCCCCTGTGTGCAATAAAGTTATCACCACCACCATCACGACTGCTGCTCTACTACTTCCTGAAAATAACAGCCTGGTTGTAACGAACTTGTTCAACTATCATCTAACAATTATGTTTTATAAATTACTTACTAAACAGCTCTCATACCAATTCATCGATTCCAGCCACCTCATCAATAACAATAATACCAGGTAATTTTCCACTACCTATGGTTCATTCTAACTGTGGAAAAATGACATCATTCGCTGCTATGAAACTGTGGAATGGTTTACCCGTCAGCATTAAATCTTCATTTTTTCATACATTTAGTCGTGCCGTTAAGCTGTTTTATAGGAGTAACTTAGGGTACGTCATTCATTACACTACATTTGTCATTTGTATGTATTGACAGTTTCTCTTTCTTTTTTGCACTAGATGCTTGTATACATTCAATTTGTTTTCATTTGATCTTATTTTCCTATGTTGTATTTTCGCGATTGTGTGCGTTTCTTTTAGTTATCTTGCTCGTCTTTAATACATCTCTACATTGTTATTATTAACCGAGGGTCCCGTTGCAGTCTCTGACTTTTGGACCCTCGTCTGTATATTGTCTCTTACCAATTCATTGTACTTCAAGAATAATAAACTGAAAGTGAACTGAAACTGAAAAGTGCAATAGCTCAAACGCACGTAAAGTAGAGGATACAAGCACTCAGCAAAGTGAGACGAACAGTGCATAGATTCATCGAAATCACCCTAACAACAAACAGAACAGCACAAGTTTCAATAAATAACAAGCTCAATACAAGCATCCGAACCATCAATAAAACATTGCATATCCCCCCCCCCCCCTCAGCAAACGTAGTGGTGGTTTTGCAACAGCTTCGCTAAATTAACCATAATTCACCTTAATTCTCACCAAACGTCGTGGGTTCGACTCCCACCAAAGGTCGGGGTTTCGAGTGCCTTAATTACCTCTATAATAATTGACTTTGGCAAATTAACGCCACATTAACACTAATGGTCGTGGGTTCTAGTGCCGTAATGCACTCTATCTTAATTATACCAGTCATATCATCTTCACTGTTAGGTTAGGTTAGGTTAGGTCCGATGAACGATGAACGATGAACGATGAACGATGAGGGTTGATAAGGGTTTATATTGGTCGGATCAAGTTCCATACCATTGATAATGACACCGGGCTGCGTATAGAACAGCAAGTGGCACAAAGCTTTTGCATGCTCATACAACTACCAGAGCAGGTTCTGCGTGGATTTTTTCTTTACTGAAGACGTCCATGCTCTTTAAACGTGAAAACATCGGCTGTTGAGGCCAATAATATCGCGTGTGGCCCCATCCGGCGTACCTGCGTGGCAACAATCTTTGAAAAGTCGAGCCGCAGAAGCAAACAGCTAGCTTGTTCCTTTTGTTCGTGTGCGTGTGCGCGTGTGCGTGTGCGTTGCGCGTGCGCGTGCGTGTGCGCGTGTGCGTGTGCGTTGCGCGTGCGCGTGTGCGTGCGCGTGTGCGTGTGCGTGCGCGTGTGCGTGCGCGTGCGCGTGCGTGTGTTTGTGTGTGCGTGCGTGCGTGCGTGTGTGCGTGTGTGTGATAGTTTAGTTAGTTAGTTAGTTAGTTAGTTAGTTAGTTAGTTAGTTAGTTAGTTAGTTAGTTAGTTAGTTAGTTAGTTAGTTAGTTAGTTAGTTAGTTAGTTAGTTAGTTAGTTAGTTAGTCAGTCAGTCAGTCAGTCAGTCAGTCAGTCAGTCAGTCAGTCAGTCAGTCAGTCAGTCAGTCAGTCAGTCAGTCAGTCAGTCAGTCAGTCAGTCAGTCAGTCAGTCAGTCAGTCAGTCAGTTAGTTAGTTAGTTAGTTAGTTAGTTTGGGTTCAATGGCACAAAGGCAACTAAGGCTATGCTGCACCAGTCACAAGACAAAATAAAACGGTACATTGGAGCAGGTAGACCTGCACTGCATTATAGTTGGTGTAAATAACCTGTTTTTTATAAAAAGTCGAACAGGTTAGCAAATGGCACTAGAGAGTCATTTGCTAGTAATAGGACAGGGTGTAATGGAGTGTGCAAATTATACAGGATGTGTAAAAACCTTCGTGTCAGTGTGTCGATGTGTGGACATGTTATTAGGATGTGCATGACTGTAAGAGCTTCATTGCATTTTTCGCAAGTTGGCGGGTTTCCTTTTCGGAGAAGCAAATTGTGCGTCAGATGTGTCCGTCCAATTCGAAGTCGACACAAGATCACCTCGTAGAACCGTTGCTGGTGACTGCATGATTTCCACTCGTCAATTACAGGTTTAATTACATGCAGCTTGTTGCTTAAACAATTGTCCCAGTCGCGTTGCCATTTTGACGTCAAGGCCTTCCGAATCGCATTGACACTGTCTTCATATGGAAATGCTGCATTTTGAATGATTTCGTACGCTGCCATTGATGCGCATCCATCCGCTGCTTCGTTACCCAGTATCCCAACATGGCTTCGTATCCAGCAAAACTAATTGATCTGCCATATTTGTGTGACGATAATGCGTTCAAAATATCGCCTAACAAGGGTTCACTTTGGGATTTCATGTGTAGAGCCTTCAGTACGCTTAATGAATCTGTGTATACAATAGTGTTTTCAAGTTTGTCAATAATGATCTTTTTAACTACCGTCCATATTGCGTACACTTCGGCTGTGTAGACAGAGGCATGCTTGGGTAGTCGAATACTTGTTTCCCAATTTTCTGTTACGGCCCCCACACCTACGTGTTTTTTCGTTTTAGAGGCTTCAGTAGAAAATTCCATGTAATTTAAATACTTGTCTCGAAGAGCGCGGAATTCTTGTATAATGTGTTCATGTGGTGTGTCTCTTTCCTTTAAATGTGTTAGTGTCCAGTCACATAACGCTGTGTGCGTGCGTGTGCGTGCGTGTGTGTGTGCGTGTGCGTGTGCGTGTGCGTGTGCGTGTGCGTGTGTGTGTGTGTGTGTGTTTGCGTACGCGCGTTCCCTCAGTCTCGCATCCATGCGCCTTGGCATTGTTCGATATAAAAAAAAAGATCAAGCAGATCAAACGCACTCTTGTAATCTATGTGAAGCGCGTAAATAAATGTTTTTCACCTAACGACGGTGCATAGAACTTTGTTTAGCTTCATCCTATGCAACGTGAAATCTCATGCAATGCTCATCATTATCCCCCACAACCGTACTCATGCGCAGCTTTTCAGTAGCAGCTCAAAGTCTGTAGACCTTCTCATCGGGCAAGAAGGAAAGGCTCGTTGCGCAGCCTTTCCTTCTGTCTAGCTTGTCTGCGCGGGCGTTGCGCTATTTGAATATGTTGTCGCCGCGTGCTAGCGAACGATATGGAGACGTTCTCCGTGAGGTTTACGTGATGTCACTTCAGGCGAGGTCGTCAAAAACCAGTGTGCGGAAATTTCTCTTCTCCTGGCAGAGCCAACTTGCGACGCGCATTGTCAGCCGCGATGTGTGTGCGTGTTGTGAACTATTTTGGCTGTTTCGGATTTCATTCAACGGAGAGCAGCGACGCCTCTGAATTGCCCCACTAAATTGAAAAAATCTTCTCACTATCTGATAACTTGGCGCAAGAACTAAAACATAAGAGGTAGTGCTCGTATAACTACGGCCAAATTACCCCGGAACATCTAAGCGCCAATCATTATAAAATATTTGCGTTTGTCGCTAGCATCGTTCTCACGCATTTCAAGTCTAGTAGACCGGAAATCACTACGCCATGTCTACGTTAGCTTCCTGTAAGACGCCGATGGCGTTGCTCAGCGATGCGATCAATGCGGCTGGCAAACGAGCATGATATAAGTTTTGCGCTTCGGCATTGCCTTTTGGCCCTGTAAAGCAGTGATATCCAAAGAGGACCGCATAGAGAGAATCCGACGGCTATTTATGAGGACACAATTTCCGTAAAACGGGCGAGTGCGTCGTAGACGATGCGACGAACAAGACAAAAAAAAAACAGTTTCCAGTTATGATACCATACCTGCCGCGGTGCAAGAAGTATGTCACAAACGCTGGCTATATATGACTTCTACAACAGTTACGTTGATTTTAATCCGCTAAAACAGGTTTGCTCACGACGAGTAGTTCATGGTATAATATCGAATTTTTGCATTTCTTCCCAGAAACGCTCGGCAGTAACACGGGGACTTAACTAATACTGGAGTTTAGATTCTACAAGCACCACTTGCGTCTTTAACTGCTTGTCAACATTAGGTGGTTCTGCCCGGGTCTGTTTTAAGCGGCGGAAATTTGAAGTAAAGTTAATGAAGGCTTACAGCTATTTACAGAATACAAATAGGAATGTACCAATATATATTTCCTTTTCCGTGATACACGTACAACTCACTTGAGAAATTTACTGGTGCTTGTTGCTTGAGGAACATGACGAATCTGTTTGGCGAACTGACACAGGCTTCTCGGCCCAATTTTTTTAGTGAAGTATGCATGTTGGACCGCATGGCTGCAGCCAGAAAGAAGTCGAAGCGTCAATCATTAGTAGTATGGGACATATTGAAGATATCGAAATTCCCCTCCCCCTCTCCCCCCCCCCGGTGGAGTGTCCGAAATAAAGTGAAAGTATATGCAAGGCTTGTGGTGCTTTCTTTATGAATGTTTGCGATTGGATTGGAGCAAACTTTATTTAGGGCAAGGTTCTCTTTTATGTACCGACGAAGCGAATGTAGTTATCTGTTTGTATAATTAAAGAACGCTGGATCGAGACATGGTGAGACAGAAGGTGCTTGAATTTTCCTTTTCTAGGCAATCTAAGCTGCGTGTAGTAGCTTCAGAATACTTTAGCAATTCCAGTTGCCGCTGTAAAAAAAATGCTTTATGGTTTCAATTCGAAGTTGCAGCGAACTGATGGGTTCCGCGAACATAGCGTGCCTCGCCATACGGACAGTCGATTGCTACCGTTACGTGATCAGAGGTGTGCTATATTGTCGATAAAGGCTACTGAGGGCCACTATGAAACATTTCATCACCTTCAATTGATTCGCTCTCGATCTTAACAACGAAACTTTTTTCTCAGGTGATTGCTACTATGGTGTTTGTGAATTAACTATGTAAATACTCTACATGACGCGCCGTCGTGTTAGCAGACATGAGCAATTCGTTTTTGGAGGCCTGTTTCAGAGGAGGATGAAAGTAGCAGCAAACTTTTTCATAAGAAATGCGCGCCTATTTTTTTACTCATTAATGAATGGCCATATTTGAATAGAACAACACACCAGTGTAATAACAATCATGATGACAGCTTCGCTGGGCAGTGTCTTTCTAACATCGGATAACATGCTGACGCCAATTACCAAGATTTTTCTTCCATGTAAAATGCAATGTCTCTCATAGCTAAATACTAAGCGAATGGTAAATGTTTAGCGAGGCATCATACACAACTTCGCGTGTTGAGTTTGCAGGCATTCTTTTTACGCAATATTTACGGATAGACACTGCGCATATGTGCATTTCACAACCAGTAGACTCCTTTAACGCTGCATAGCTTGCGATATCCAAGCCGCAAAGTTTCTCAACTCACGCGCTTTTCAAGAAAAAAACTGTGGTTAAGGCAAGGCAGCTGAAAGGAGCCGACGTATCCTTCAATACGTACGGCTCGAGCCACTGATACCCAAGCATACACGAAGGGAACGAGCGCGCGCGGCAGCCGAGCGAGCCGGAGCGAGCGGTGTGACGTCAAATGCGAGAGGGCGCCACTCCTAATTCTCGCCGCTAATGAGACCACGCATGGCCATGCCGCATGCTTGGACCATGCATTACATAAAACACAAACAGATCTATAACCCAGTATCGCGCAATCCGCAGCCGGCCGCTCGACCACTCGACTAATGTGATTCACATTGTTCGGTATGCTGTTATTATTAACCACAATTATTTTATTCGTGGGCACAAATCTCTTCCAACAAACGACGTAGCTCCGCAATGTATCTACAGATAACAATTTGAACTGTTGTCATAGTGACCAACTAAACTTATTGCGCAACAGAAGGCTACCCACGCAACAGAACCATTTCCCATGTAGAAGGCGCCACGCACAGTAAAGAGAGCGCGCGAGCGCGAAAACAACCACCAGAAACTACCGCCGACCGAGTGTATAGCTGCCATACAACACAGAGCCAGCATACCGACTGCCCCTAGATGGCGCGACTACATACGCAATACGGCGTGATAACTTATTTGTCCTTAGTCAGTGTATTGAAATATCCAGAGTAAAAAAGAGACAATTATATGTGGCCTTTTTACACATTACAGGAGCGTATGACAACGTAGACTGCAACATTTTGTGGGATATCCTAAAAGGGGATGCCTCAGGCGACGATTGTATGCAGCTTTTGAGAGTGAGTTACCTAGAAAGTGCCGTTTGTTTTGAATGAAAAGGGATGAAGAGCGAGAAGAAAGCTTATATCAACAATAGACTGAGCCAGGGGTGCCCTTTATCCCCACTGCTGTTTATGATGTACATGGTGAAGATGGAAAGGGCGCTAGAGGGAGGTAATATCGAGTTTAATCTCTCATACAAACAAGCGGGTACAGTAGTAGAGCAGTAGCTTCGACGCTTGTTTTATGCGGGCGACATTGTGTTGCTAGCCAACGAGCAAAGGGATATGCAACGTCTGGCTAATATCTGTGGACAGGAAGGCGAGAATTTAGGTCTGAAATTTAGCGTTAGAAAATCAGGTGTTATGATATTCAATTAAAACAGTAAACGGACCCTGTCAACAAAGGACCAGGAAATACCTCACGTGAAAGCATATAAATACCTTGTTATATGGATAAACGAAGGCAATAGATATATGGAAACACAAGAAAAAACGGTAACACTAAAGGGGCAGAGAACTGCGGCCATAATTAAATGTAGAGTGATAGCGGATGCAGTAAGTACGATGTTCTCCGGGATATGTGGAAAGGTGTAATGGTTCTAGGACTTACATTTGGAAATGCGGTTGTTTGCTTCAAATCAGGGGCACAATCAGGACTCGATGGCAACCAAAGGTCAGTGGGCCGTCTCGCATTGGGCGCTCACGGGAAGACTACAAATGAAGTTGTGCAGGATGATATGGGCTAGACTGGTTTTGAAGTGAGGGAAGCTCGCAGTAAAATTGACTATGAAGAACGACTGAGGGAATATGAAAGAAAGTAAATGGACTGGGAGGGTGCTTAGGTATTCGAAAAGGAAAAACATTGATTCACAGTAGAGGAAAACAACTATGAAGCTTCCCACCAAGTATTGCGACCTGTATGATGAGCAACACGGCAGCAAAGAACGTCATGCAGAAAATCAGGGAGGCTGACATAATGTCATGGGTGGCGGCAATGGAAAAGAAGCCTGTTATGAGTAACGATACTTAAGAGGAAAAACGAAATAACAAAATAAGGTATTTATGATAACTCAAAGGGAAGCGCTCAACTTTTCGAAGCGAAATCAGGATGCCTTAGAACACGCACTTATAAAGCGAGATACAACAGGGAAGAAGAAGCATGAGCTTGCTGCGGCAAAGCTAGGGAAACGATGGAACATGTTTGATTAGAATGTGAAGATATTTGCCTCGCTATCGATTTAGGCACCTCTGCCTTGGGTTCAGCGACAGCGGGGGGGAAAGTAAGCATGTCCGTTAATAGAGATTAGTAAGAGGCGATTGGAAGATTGGTCTGGTTGGGAAGAAAAGTAGGGAAACCATAAACAACGGAGGCGTACAAAAACAAAGTTCACGATAGGGGTTCAGAAAGTTCGGTTATAGGAATTTATTGTGTTTTTTTTCTTTTACCAAAGGTAGGACGTTGGGCAATATAATAATGTGAGCTTGGTGGCACAATCCACCACCCCGTTCCCAAGGGGACGCTCATAGCATCCATTCGTCCATACATACATGCGGCGGCTTTGCAGCGATGTTTGTGCCGGACGGACGTGTTTTTCCAAACCCCATGGCGGCGAGGAAGACATGCTTTTTGTCCATGCTTTGAGCTTGCTTCTGTTTTTGATTTGCTGATTTGTTGCTTTTTAAATACTAATTGGCTAGTTTCCTTTTCTTTTCTTCTTTTTCGTGTGCGCGGGTGTGTTTTCTGTATATTTGGTTTTGCAGGATAGTCAGAGCAGCCTTTCGCACCACGTGTTTCAGCACGCGCAACCATGTGGGACGGTAAGTCTTTATCGCCTTTAAATAATAGTTTGGAAGTCACAAAACTATTAGTTGTTAGTTAGTGTGTGTGCATTGGTATCGGGAATATTGCTTTGGTAGGACAGTGAGAGCGTGACCGCGTTTTTGAATACATGTGAACGCGTGTCATACCTTAAGTCTGTGTGGCCTTCATTGCTTTCAAGACATTGGTGATAATTACTTTGCAGCATTTTAAGGTTTTATATTCTGTGCGTATCGGCCTTTGCTAGAAGGCACGTGCTCTGAAAGTTTCGGTGTTTGTATTATAAAAAGCCAGGCGCAACACATGGCAAGAAATGCGGTAAAGCGTTCAGTGTGCGGGGGATCCCTCAAGGTAGACGAGGGGACGCATGAGAATGGAGAAGTCGAGTCAATCGGCAGACATTGGGATGTCAAGGCTATGCTGAAGAAAATGGAGGCTTTCCAGGATGAGCTTATCGAAGACCTCAAAAATAAGCTGAATATGGAACTTGATGCACGGAAGGCGGTGAAAAAAAAGATTTCAAGCAGGCTAGGAAAATCTGAACAGGGCCCCCACCGTGAACGAGAACGACCGTGACAATGAAACGCAGTCTGCCGACGTGACAGGAGAGGGAGCGTCAACAAAGCATGTGCAATGCACGTAACGTAGGGAGGGGGGAGGGGCGAAAGAGCGAGCTGCACCTACCTTGATGGGGCCACGAAGGAAGAGCAGGAACGCAGGGGTCACTGTCCCCTTGTCAGGTCTAAATCACATAAAAAAGGATGACAAAGGGAAGCAGGGAGAGGCCTCGGCAGCAGGAGAGGGTGAAAGGGTGATTATCGCCGGCGACTCAAATTTGGCTAGGTGCTCAGACGCAATTGTGGGGAGGGCGAAAGGTGACAAAAAAAGGGCGGTTGGGATATCTCCAGGACGGACATTGGGTGCTGTCATGGAGCGAGCAAAAGCAAAGCTCGCGGAAAATGCCCGCGGACGCAACCTTATGGTAGTAGTAGGCAGGCTAAATGATGTCCTAAAACAGAAAAAAGGCAGGACTAGCCCAGCGCTTGGCGAAGGGGTAGATGACTTGCGCGAGCTGTCCCCTCTGCTGAATATCGTGGTGCGCACGGTGCCGGACGTGCCTGTACGCGACAGTAACGCATAATGAGCCGTATCGGCTGCTAATGAGGCTATATGGGTAATGAGCCGAGAGAAAGGTTTCGAGGTTGTAGAAGTAAACAGGGAAATGAGGTGTGGTTTCCAACGAGACGGGATCCACTTCAGCCACAGACTTGGATAAGAAGTGGGCTGGCGACTTGCTGTTGGCGCGGTTTTTTATTTGGGGGGCCCACGGGCGCTCAGGACGCCAATGTAGGTAGTAATGAAGAAATTCCCCTAGGTGAACCTCATAACAGCATCGCCGTCAATAAGAGACAGAGAAGGAAAACAAGAAAGAGAGTTTGCCATGCAATAGCCTACATTAACATGCAAGGTGGTAGAAGAAAGGAAAAGTGGGTAGAGATTGAGGTACAGCTAAATAAAGAACAAATAGGGGTGTATGTGGTTACGGAACCGTACCATCGAGACTCGGAAGAGCCGTCAGTGATTGAGAATTATGTTTGGGAAGGCTCAACAGAACTAAATCGGAAAAAATGGGAAGGGGACTCGGAATGCTCATCCATCAGGGAGCCAAATGGAGAAGAGCAAATTGAATAAGTCAAGAGCATCTTCGGGTATCATGTACACTGAGTGGAAATAAAACATGGTTGGGAGTAGCGTATTTGTGGACCGGAAAGAATTGCAGTGAGGAATCAAGAGTTTAGTGGAATGTCTGAGTGCTGATACTAAGGGTTTCGGGAATGGTGCCGATATTATCCTATTAGGTGACATGAATGCCCACATAGAGGATGTAGATGGATATACCGACAACAACGGGAAGCCAATGCTAGATCTTCGTGGGCAACATAACCTCGTTATCGTGAATACAGGGCCTAAGTCTGACGGGCACACCAGACTACGTGGGAAGTGGGAAACCGGCAAGCGACCATTGATTACTATCTGATGAAAGAAGGAATTCATGATAAGTTGAGAGAAATGGTCATTGATGAGGAAGGGTATTGCAGCATAGGGAGTAACCATAAATGTATCATTTTGAAAATGGGATATGTAGTTGGGAAAGAGTGCAAAGAGCACAATATGGGCAGTGCAAATTTGAACGCTGAGCAAATAACAAATATAGTCACGAGAGTCGAGGAAGAGCTTGGCAAATGGACAAGCAAAGAGTGGGTATATAGTGAGCTAAGTGTAGTGACGACAGAAACACAGAAAGAGAAGCAACTTGCTCGCTGGAAAGAAAAAATCAAACGAAAAGCTAGTGGAAGAGGGAGATACGAGAAGCGATCGCCGAACGACAGAAAGCATCCCTAGAGCACAGGCAGGCAAAGAAGGCGCAGTTGCCACAGGACGAATTATCCAGTAAATGGGAAATATACCGGCAGGGAAAGTATGTGGTTCAAATACTGGTTCAAGCAAAGATAAAAGATGAAAGTGACCGTTCGTTGTCAGAAATACGTGAGAAAAGAAGGCCGTACATAGAATATTTTGGAAGCACACCAACTTAATAGGCAGGAAGACTGGAGCAATATAACGTATCCTAGACGAAGATGGAAACAAACTGGAACGAAACGCGGCATTAAATTACATCCGCAAAATAACAGCCGAATCATTCCAAGGCAATGAAGAGATTGTACTTGAGGAAAGAAAGAACATGAAAGGAGAACCAGATGGAAAAGGCGTTGGTGTTAACAAATTCTAACTGGAAGAAAGCCGAAGAGAAAATTCCTAAGCGCACAGCCACAGGGCTAGACGAGGTTTCCTATAGGCTGATTAATGAACTAGGACTAAAAAGTAAGGAAGCTCTGGTGAAAGAAGTGGGAACGACTTTAAAAGATAGACGAGTACCGGTTAGTTGGCGAAAAAGTAGAATGAAATTAATTTATAAAGGTAAGGGGGAGAAAGATAGAATTCACTCATACAGACCATTCACGATTACATCAGTAATATACAGGTTAGCAATGAAGGCAAATAAATTGTAGCTGCAAGCATTAGGAGGGGATGATGGCATTTTGGGAGAACTTCAGAATGGCTCCAGAATAGGTAGGTGTCTGGGTGATACCTTATTTCTCCTTACTCAGTGTATCGAAATATCCAGAGTAGAAAGGAGACCGTTATAAATACGGTTTTTTAGACATTACAGAAGCGTATGACAACGTAGACCGCAACATTTTTGGGGATATTCTGGAAAGAGAAGGCTTGGGCGACGATTGTATATAGTTTTGAGAGAGATTTACCTAGAAAATACCGTTTGCATTGAATGAGAATGGATGAGGAGCGAGGAGAAAGTTAATACCAAGAAATAATTGAGGCAGGGGTGACCTTTTCCTAACTGCTGTTTATGATGTACATGGTGAGGATGAAAACGGCGCTAGAGGGAAGTAATATCGGGTTTAATCTCTCATACAAACAGGTGGGTACAGTAGTAGACCGGCAGCTTCCAGGTTTGTCTTATGCGGGCGATATTGTGTTGCTAGCTAACAAGCATAATGATATTCAACATCTGGCTAATATCTGTGCACAGGAAAGCAAGAACATAGGCCGGAAATTTAGCGTTAAAAATTAGGTGTTATGGTACTTAATAAATGGAAAATGAGACATCCACCCAATTCTAGCAATTGCTACAAAAGAAGCCCATACGTGTTCCTCGAAAGAAAAGTCTCGCAGTCGAAGAAAATTTCATCTTGGTACGGGTCGAATATTTAGTACGGGATGCCCCGTACCAGGACGAATTTTTCTTCAACTGCGAGGCTTTTCTTTCGAGGAACCCGTATGGGCTTCCTTTGTAGCAGTTGTACACGACTTCTTGCATTACTCGTTTTCCCTTTATTATTCACTTCTCTCCAGCTTGCGGGTTTCCGCACGACTATTTCGTCAAACTCTTGCCTTTAATTCGAGTTGTTGATAAGTTCGACTTATCCCTGCCATCTGCTAGCCGCTTGGTTAGCTCAGATCGTAGAGCGGCTGCTTCGGGAAGGCGGTGGTCCTGAGTTCGTATCCTGCATCAGGACAAATTTTCCTTCAGCTGCGAGGCTTTTCTTTCAAGAAACCCGTATGAGCTTCCTTTGCAGCAAATGCTACCATTTGGTAGATGTCTCACTTCCCCTTTATTATTTAGTTCTCTCCACCTTGCGGGTTTCCGCAGAACGATTACGTGTTACAGTATTTAATGTAAACAGTGAACAGACAGTGTCAATTCAAGGTCAGTAAATACCTCAGGTAAAAGAATATAAACGCCTTGGGATATGTATAAGTCAACGCAATAGATGAATGTAAACACAGGAAAAAGCAATAACAGTAAAGGGGAAGATAAATGCGGCCATAACGAAACAAAGAGCGCTATGGGTATACGATAGGTACGAGGTTTGCCGTGGTATGTGGAAAGGTGTAATAGTTCCAGGACTTACATTTAGAAATGCGGTTGTTTGCATGAAATCAAGGGTACAATCAGGACTCGATGGGAACCAAACGTCACTGGGACGCCTCGCATTGAGCGCTCATGGGAAGACTACAAATAAAGCTGTGCAGAGTGATAGGGCCTGGACAAGCTTTGAAGTGAGACAACGTCACAGTAAAATTGATTATGAAGAGCGACTGAGGAATATGGAAGAACATAAATAGGCTGGGAGAGTTTTCAGGTATTTGTACAGGAAGAACATTGACTGACTCTGGGGGAAAAGAACTAGGAAGCTTACTAGCAAGTATGCGACGTCTATGGTGAACAACATGGCATCAAAGAACGTCAAGCGGAAAGTCAGAGAGGCGGAGATAACCTCATGGGTGGCGGCAAGGGAAAAAAAAACCTGCTATGAGTAACTATACTTAAGAGAAAAAAACCCAATCAAGAAAGAAACAATTTATGATAACTCAAAGGGAAGCTCTTTACTTTTCAAAGCGACATCAGGATGCCTTAGAACACGCACTTTTAAAGCGAGATAAAAGAAGGAAGAAGAAGCATGTGCTTGCTGCGATAAAGCTAGGGAAATGATGGAGCATGTTGTATTAGGATGTGAAGATATCTGCCCAGCGGTTGATTTAGGCATCTCTGGCCTCCTAAAAACCCATGGGTTCAGCGAGAGCAGTGGGAAAGCAAACATGTCCGCAGTAGAGATAAGTAAGCGGCTACTGGAAGATTGGTGGAAGCAGGGAAACGACAAGCAGCCGAGGCGTGCAAAAAGAAAGTTCACAATAGGGTTTCAGAAGGTTTCGTTATGGGAGTTCATCGTGGGTTTCTTCTCCTCTTCTTTTCTTATTATTTGTTTGTTTTTAACCTAGGTAAGACATTAGGCAGTATAATAACAAGAGCTTGGTGACGCAACCCACCGCCCCGTTACAAAGGAGACGCTCATAGCAGCCACCCATACATCCAATGGTGGCGCCCATGAAAAAAAAAATATCTTTTTAATCTTGAAAACTGGGTTTGGGCAGCGCAAATGAACAGCACATAAAGGAACATAAACCATGTAGCTTAACGCTGAATTCCAACTTTTTTATTACATGACATCAAACAAGTACACGTCAGCGATGACCCTTCAGAAGCTGCAGCTGCAGTTCTTTATCGCTAATATTTACGCTAAGGACACTCACACAGTGGTCACGTGCTCTCCTAATGTGGGACGTTTATATTACATTTCTTTTGGTTTGTGTTCCTGCATACCTTAGAAAGGTAGTCATATCTAAGTACGATGCGCATCTGCATCGGCTGCAATGATCTGCTGGAAAATGTCTGCATAACATTTCTGCACGTATAAAAGTGGGTTTGCAAATTTCAAAGTGAAATGCTGGGATGTCAGCGCCGATTTACGTCGTTTGTGTTCCTTGATGTGATTTTCATTTACACTGGGCAAGCTCAGTTTTCAAGAAGAATGTACCACTAGCCCTCGAACAATTTTTTTTTGCCACAACCTACGCCGAAATGCAGGAGTCAAGCCTGTTTCACATGATGCAATTTTCGTCGCACGGGAAGTGCGATTTCCGTCGTTTGCGACGAGAATCGCATTCGCAGTGCCGACCTCCGGATTTTCGGCTGCGACCTACCGGTTGGTCGCACAGACGCACCGTCGCAGCGGTCGCTGCGATTTTTCGTCGAAATTTCGCGGAGAGCTATTTCGTCGGCTTGTTTTGGAAAATGGCGTCTCGCTCAACAAGTACCATGTGCGGAGACGTGGGTTGTCGAATTCGGTACATACGCGAAGGGAGAATAAAAAACTTGTACCGCAGATTCCATTCTCCCATTTCAATGCGTTCGTTGACACGCTACGCAGCACATGAATTGCATTTTCACGCTTGCTTCCTACGCCTTTGCGAGTTGGGTGTTCGGTCCCCACGAGACGACATGGCCTTTTGGGGTCCTGACAATTTTCTTTTGTTGAGTAGCATACAAAAATCACCGCGTACGGGGCACCTTAAATAATTTCAACCTCGGCAAGGACAAATGACAAGGCAGCAAAGTACCCGAAGTTTCAACGTTGTGCTGAACGCGGTACTGTTCAGTTGCATGTTCTTGTCGGTTTCCAAGCCTGATTTTACCGATGCATCTTGAAAGGTTATCTTACCTCGCCTATTAAATTTGACATGGCAAACGTGCAGGCTGTCGTAATAAATTTTCTGCGTTAGCATTAACTCCATGGCTTGAATAAACAGCGTCGTCAATTTGTTTTCGTATATTTCATGCACGTTATCTCTTCTCGGGAGAATTTTCTTTTCCTGCACAGAAACCAATAAACCTTGAATACGTTGCGGACTTTGTATCCTTACTGCTCATATATTAATATTTGCTTTGAACGGTAGTTAACTCTACAGTTAGTAAATTATTGGCTTGATATAGTGGCACAGTGACAATGCAGCCTCCTGCACCGTCATGTAAACATCGTGCAACAATTCGAAAGGCAGGCCAACAGCCTGTTCTTGTGCAGACGAAACGGTACAAGACGACACGTTAAAGGTAAATACAAACAGCAGTGAAGTCAGCCAGTTGCATTCCTTTCTGTGAATAACCCGCTGTGGTTGCTCAGTGGCTATGGTGTTGGGCTGCTGAGCACGAGGTCGCGGGATCGAATCCCGGCCACGGCGGCCGCATTTCGATGGGGGCGAAATGCGAAAACACCCGTGTGCTTAGATTTAGGTGCACGTTAAAGAACCCCAGGTGGTCAAAATTTCCGGAGTCCTCCACTACGGCGTGCCTCATAATCAGAAAGTGGTTTTGGCACGTAAAACCCCAAATATTATTATTTCTGTGAATATTTTAAGTATAAACGGTTCTTGCGCGTCCACAGCTAATCAAGTGTGCAGAAACTTCTGTGCATTACATGTTTCTAATAACAGTTGCTAATAAGTTTGTTATCAGAATTATCAGTGTGTAAACCCTTATAACGATATCTTCTCTGAGTACTACCTTTATAATTAATGAAGTACCATGGTACTTGCAGGAACATATAATCCTGGGGTTTTAAAAAAATTATGCATTTCAACTACACACAATGTGCAGTTTACTCTATTAAGCAGCGCAAGCTGTTTTCTTTTTTTTTTGCAATGACTTCGTCATTGCAAGTTTTACCTAAATAACAGGCAAGAAAAAAAGATATCTGTAGACAAACAAATTGTTCAATTTATTCGCCTACCACTGTGGTTATAGAATTCTACTGCTAACACAAGATGAGGGGTTGAATTTCCAGCCATAGCAGTCGCATTTCTATAGAGTCATAGGCAAAAAAAGCTCTTACGCTTCGATTTAGTTCAGCATTACTTATTGAACCCTTAAACTTTACAAGACTATTGCATAAGGGGGCATGCATATGCAAAATCTAACAAACAATGCTAATACCAATTGAAAGCAAAGGGCACAATTGTATATCAAGCATCTTTCCTGATGTTTCGAATGTGTAAAGATTCATTGCACCAATATTTATTGCTTAACAGCACTGCACAAGTAAGCATGCTTAAGTATAGTAAATACTCTGTCAGGTAGCTGGTTCTACAGATGCATAAATGTGAAAAGACATGAATGCTCATACTAGATATGAGTGTGCCATAAGCAGCAGTAACTTTATTAGAAGGCATTGTGTAATACCACTTATGAAAGAATGAAGAGAGTGAAGAGGCTTTTAATGCAGTACCTCATGCTACTCTAATAAGAGGAACGATGGGCAAAAAAATTGGCGGTACACCATGTAAGTTAAACCATAACTTTTTGAAAGACAGAAAATTTCATGTGAGGGTTGGACGTAAATTTCGCCCATCCACACCAACAACACAGGCATACTACAAGAAGTACTACAGTCTATCGAGTACTACAGTCTATGGGATAGCTATCTTATAGAGAAATAAAGAATGATGCAACGACCTCTCAACAACATGGCAGACTTTCTTAGCCAGTCTGGCCTCTCATTTTCTGATAAGTCAGCTCACATCGACATCAGTGATAAGACCAGAATCAAGAGGAGGAGGAGGAAAGAACTTTATTGGGTCCTGAGGAACCCCTTCCCACCCACTCTTGGTTTAGTGGTCGGCAGGGGTCGCGGGCCGCACCCACGTTGGGACGGGAAGCCCGTGAGCCTCCGCCCTTTCGTGAGCCCTCTGGACGGCCCGGAGCTGGGTCTGGTGGTCGCCGCTTCGCAGGGCGTCCATCCAGTCTTCTTCTTTGCTGAACACGGTGCCGCTTAACGCGGAGCATTGCCAAAGCATGTGCGATAGCGAGCAGTACGATTCACCGCAATCCGGACATTGCGACTCTACGTCCGGTGAATAAAGGCTCATTCTGCCTCTCGAGGGGAACGACCTTGTTTGCAGCATTCTGAATATAGATGACTGTGGTCTAGTAAGTTTAGCGTGGGGGAGCGGGAAGGTCCTCCTCGACAGCTGATAATGTGTTGTTATTTCGTTGAAGGCGAGCAGCGGGTCTCGGTGCTCCCCTCCCTCCCCGCCACTTCGCTCGCCACGATCGCCGCGGTGCGTGAGTCCTCGCGCGCGTCCGTGTGCCAGCTCGTTGGCGTTAGGAAAGTCGGGGTGCACGTCGGCCCATATTTCACATTTGTGCTTTTTTTTTATTGATATGATATAAGGAGATGTTGGCGCAGAATTTAAGGCGCCGGCTACTCCTCATCTCTTGAGTGGTTCCATCATACATCGTACAGGGTTCAAGGTTACATATCAAATAGTCTTTTCACACAAGCACCAGGACTTATCACGCAACGTTTCCACGGGAAGACTATGACGTAAGGAATACATGGTGCATACAATATACAATGTAAATTTCTCCACACTTATTTAGATGAAATTCTCAAAAGTACAAAAGATATTGTCGCCTAATAACACATTGTCTAGACAGCGGGTGGTACATACATCGTGTAAATGCATTATCACATACAGTCTCAACAGAACAGTCAACATAACATAATTCACAAACAGATGGATATATACAGTGACAATGTGCTTCACATAGTTGGACAAATATATCCCCAAGTCAACAGCCGCAAATCCATGGCTAGTGTAAGACCAAGATGGCAGAACCATCCCATGCGCGAAACAATTATGTCATACCTGGCCTCCAACTCTACACCCAGTAAAAAAAATAATCTCAAAATCATGGGGGGTGGACGAGCGGATCCTATGGAAAATCGCACATTACTGTACTTGTGTCTAAGGCATTGTACGATATGAATTATGAGCAGCGCAATAAAAGACAACTCATCGAATCAAAGGCGTCGGCTACTGACAAGTCTTTCTAACTTTACCATGCTTGAAGACCTCTACAAGAAAGAGCAAACGAACAAGCACCTAGACGGAGTATAATTACAGTCTGCGGCCCAAAATTGTTTGCCTCAAAATCTCAGAACCTGGTTGCAAGATACCATGCCAACTAGCATGTGAGATGCAAAGATGACTACCACTCCCTTCAGAAACACGACCTCAGGAGCAACCCAACTTGAAACATAATAAGCCCATACCTTGCAGTATGGGGGCAAACAATTAGGCCAGGAGACTATATGCAATTGCCCAACACACAGAAGGGGTTGTTAATCATGACACAAACAAACATCAGGCACATATAGTACACTGGTGTGGCAATAACAGCGTAACAGTAGTATGATACTACATAAAATTAAATACCAAACAAACCAGAAAAACTGAACTGAGAGCAATCAAAGCAGCACTTGCAGCGCAAATTTGCAGACTACAACATTCTGCACGCCTGTATGCATTCACCAGAAACTGTCGGGGCCTACACATCACGCAAGGTTGTAAGGAAAATTGGGAGATTGACGTGTGGCTTGCAAGCACATGGCCAAGAAGTTAAATTGCATGACACATAGCCAGGTACATATCCCAGGACACAAGTGGGCTCATGAGCCCAAGATAAGAAATGAAAATTTGATGAGTTGGCATGGATTCATTATTACTTAAGCGCAAAAAACAGACAATGGGCAAGATCAAAGCACTCTGTACATTCATTTCGTTCTTGTCTATTGTCTTTCTGTTGCGCTGTAATCAATGAATCAATGAGGCTGCACAGGGGAAGACCAATTCCCCCGCCCAAGGCCCTGATTTCACATCCAAATCTATAGCACTAAATGTTGTCAGGGTGCATAGCACAAAATAGTGTCAGCAGGATGACACTAGAGAGGGATGAGGGCTATATTCCAACTAAGATTTATTGTGAGAATGAGGCAATGCGTACAGTTTACCTGAAAAAGAATACAGCAAGAAGGTAAGGCAAAAAATTGGTGTTTGATGCAACCAAACATAAATAAAAGTGTTACAGAAAGAAAACACAGATAAAAATTTCAAGTGTGAGAAAAAGCAAATGATTACAATCATTAGAATCGTGAATCATGCATGCCAGCACCTTTCAAGAAACACTGTTCTTTTTCCAACAGACAGACTGACAGCTTGCTTATGCAAGGACAATCTTCTAGTTCCATGCCATTGGAAAAAAAACTTGTTCATTGGAAGGTAGTCGCATGCACAGTTGGTGATCACACGGCTTTTTTTCCCTGAACTCGTATATTTATTTGTATTTTCTCTCTTTCGTGTTTTTGATTATTTGGTTTCATCGAGAAGTGGCTTTTATCAGGTTTTCTTGCTGTACTACTTTCTGATAACCTTTATAAATCACTGGATTCTTACAATGGACCTTTTAATTAAAAGTTAGCATGCCTTTATGAGCCATTTCATTCATTTTACGTGACGGATGGACAAATTTCTCGTTGGGTAGACATAGAAATGCTTACGAATTTAAAACATACATATTTATCAATGTATTACTACAGGGAAAGGACACAGAAGAGGACAGGATTAAGAGAAGATCATGATGACATAATTATCTTGCAGCAAAGGTGTGGTGGGCCATTGGCTACACCGATAGTGACGTCGTTTCTCTCTCGTAGCAGAGCGCGCGAGCAGCAGTGTCTCTCCGACTTCGCAATAGGTTAAAAATTGTGTCCCTGTATCTAATTAAATGAAATGTGTGGCCCCGATGTGTCACTT
Source organism: Dermacentor albipictus (assembly GCF_038994185.2). NCBI lineage: Eukaryota > Metazoa > Arthropoda > Arachnida > Ixodida > Ixodidae > Dermacentor > Dermacentor albipictus. The sequence continues at coordinate 126,341,857 of NC_091821.1, read as the reverse complement.
GGTAACTACAGTGCATAAACGAGTCTAAATACTATGATTAACGCATTGCAAAACACAAATGCGCAACATAATTCACAAAGACTTTCATGAACCCGCTGAATTAATACAACGAACCACTCATATTTCACCCTCCATGATGGCGATTATGTGAAGCGCGATGTGTGGCATTTCAAATAAACAATGCGATAAACCCAATCCAAACGTGTGTGTAACCTCATTCAGAAACAGAAATAACCAGTAATTGAGAAAGGCTTTGATAAACCGTCGTAATTTACCCAGCGATAAACAGTGGAGCCGCACATTTCAGCTTCGCCGGTTTACCATCTGCACGGCGTGCATGGGCGGTAATCGTTTCCGTTATTGCTTGTTCAGTATTATGGAATGTTGTGCCCTTCTTCCTTTTTTAACTACTCTTTTATTCCCCCTCACCTAATACTACAACCTTGTAGCCTGCGAGGTATATAAATAAATAAATACACAACCACATGTCATTCATTTTTCTGCATGCACCTCGCACCATCCCTCCCTCAACAAACATCAATATGTATATGTCTCGCAGTGTGCGTCTACATTAACTGCTGTTTGCATTTCGCTATAGTTTGTGAACAGTGTAGCGCATGAACATTACATGATATTAAGATTATGACCTATGCGGTGCATAAAAAACCCTACAAAAGATGGCATGTCGGATTGCTGAAAATAAGACCAATTGTATATATCGCAGCTACCTTAACATCATCTAACTTACCACTTCACAAACTGCGATGAATATGCAGTTACCGATAACTGAATATGTAGCTTTTTTGCTTATATATATATATATATATATATATATATATATATATATATATATATATATATATATATATATATATATATATATATATATATATATATATATAGCACACGCACCGCGATGTACTGTACGAACCAGACTACCGCTAAGGTTGAATGTCACAACACAATTTCCATTCCACGTTAAGTAATCACACAGATCATTTGCGGCTTCCTTCAGAGGCAGACGCGGGCTTTCGGGGTGGGGTTTGTTGCGTTTGGTGCAAGAATATGGCTAGAAGCAGGCACCGCATATGCTCAATCACGAGCAATGTACACACATCATTTCTCCAGAAGCTGACGCTGAGCACGGGTAGCGCGAGGATCTCTTTGGGCTGAAACGATGACTTCGTGGCAGCCGAATTCCGAATACTGCATGTGCGGTGAGGTTAGGTTTATGAACATGTCAATAGGTCATCTCGTAGATTGTTGCAGCGCAGGCTGAACGAAACGGTCATAGAAAGTAGATGAGACAACACACAGCGTTGAACAACCAGCTGTGAACAGCTGTTTATTTGCGCCGTGTCTCATCGCACAGAACTTCAGAAAATGCCCGTTGCGCACTCCAAAACAAATCTTAACTTCAACACGTTTTTAAATTACAAAACACGCATATTATTTGCTCCTATTAAAGAAAAGCCAACAATATTACAATTCAAATGTTTTATTCATTACATTAAAAGAATTATGCAGCGTGTGCCACGAAACCTGGCAGTCAGCAACCCTGGACTACGCCTGGGCGTCGCAACAGTTGCACTGTTGAAATCGCCATCATGTGAAATGGGCCCTCCAAAAATCGCATTCCGACGCGTGCGACTGCACTAATTTTCGTCGTTCCAGTCGCAGCATAAGATACAACCTTTACGGGTGGCTGGGCAGACCATGCAGCCGCACAGGTCACGTATTGCATAGGGGAGAGATAACCGGTGGAACTTTAGAGTTACAGAATGGGTTCCAAGGCAAGGGAGGCGCAGTCATTGACATTGGAAGTCACATACTTTCTTAACAAAACGTCGTTTTCTGCATTGAAGCATAAAAGTAACTGGAACGCCAATGCATTTCTTCGCAAAGTTCGGGAATCAATATCTCGAAGCTGGTGGCATCCTGAAAATCCGTTCCAAGTAGATCCGCCTTGCGAGCTCCACGGCTATAATTTGTAAATTTCAATATGGGCCATAAAAAATCATTGCACGTAATTAGTCAATTTTCGTTAATTAGTCGATTATCCGTTACAATTTTTTATATAAAGTCTATAGGCAGTCTATAGACATTTGTCTACGAATACTATAGACTGTCTATAGACATTTGTTTAGACTAGTCTATAGACAGTCAATAAACTTATAGCCATACACTTTTTATAGACTAGTCTATAAAAAGTCTGAGTCTATAGACTCCCTATACACTGTCTATAGATTAATGAAAATTCATGTTTGTAGGCAATTGTATGCAGAATGTCCATAGACAAGTATATAGGCTTATAGTTCTACTGTTGTAGACAAGTCTATAGAATGTATATAGACAAATCTCTATAAACTATCTATAGACTATTCTTATAGACCAGTCTATAGATAGTCTATAGACTTATGATCATACACTTTTTATAGACTAGTCAATAAAAAGTCTGAGTCTATAGACTGTCCATAGACTGTCTATAGATTAATGAAAATTCACGTTTATAGACAAATATGTATAGGGTTATAAAGTTCTATTTTTGTAAACTGAAGTCTACAGCATGTCTATAGACTATCTATAGACATTGGTCTATGGACATTTTATAGACTTCAGTCTACAAAAGTAGAACTACATATACAGTTCTACGACTGGGTAATGGCGGCAGTGGGAGACCTACAGAATGACGACTACTGCGTAATTACAGTGGCGGCTGGCATGACAACAATGAAATGACGACATGACGACGGCGGCGTGATGATAACGAAATGTCAACTCGGTGACGACAATATAATGAAGACGGTCGAACGATGACTACGACGCATGGCAACAAAGGAATGACCACAATGAACTGAAGGCGATCAAGTGACGACTATGGCATGACGGCCACGGCGTGCTCACATTGGAGCTCACGTCCGGGCTTCCGTGGATCGCATGTTTGCCCAGGCTGCCTCAGTTTTCACTATACGCGATGCTTGCTCGCACAAGTTCGGTACCGGCCAATCGCGCACGACAACAGGCAGCACCCGTCAAGTGCGGGGAAGGGACAAAGAAACCTTCGCTTTCAGACACACAGCAGTTGAAAACTCAGCAGACAAAATACGCAATGATAACTAATACCACACAAGACGTAAAATCGGAATACATTATATACATAAGAAGCTGTGAAGCAGCCAGTGTTTCAAGGAAACTACAGCATTCTGCTTAAATATGTATTTCCTATGACAAAAGAATAGTAGCCATAGGAGTGAGGAGCAATAATTACAGTGTTAGGTAAAATTATACGTCGAATGCGCCGTCTGATAAAGTGTTTATTTCTATTTTCTAGGAAAGTAGAAAGCGGTATAACTACTTAAGTGCTTAACAGCTGCGCAATAATAACTACCACGGCTTGATACATGCGGTGCGGCGTACAAATGCCTAACGAAAAGCAACGTCAAGGAAACACCACGCAGGGAAAAAAAAGCAACGTTTTGTGGCTGAACCATGCACATCGGTGCGCATTTTGTGAAGTATGCCGCCACTCCGACAAAGGCAAATGTTAGCACACGCAACGCACGGGTGTCCAGCGATGGCCGAGAGACAAGTGCTGTTAGCGTGCTATGTGAGCTCTCTTTCCACGAGAGTCCGCAAAGTTATTGGAATAGGCGCATCGTAAAGCCACGCGCCTCGTATATTTGCCAGTTCGGCAAATGACGCTGAAGGAAGAGCACTTCCACAACGTCGCCGTAAAGCTTTCCCTGCGTCTGTGCATTCAACGCTCCTCTAAACGCAATAAATTTGCTCGTCCACGCGGCCCATTCTCGTTGTTGTCATTGTGTACAAAACACCAACAATGATGTCCGGCAGTAATATTTATTGTTCTATAGCAATGGGATATTCCATCCACCACAACTTCTGAGAAAATCAATTTTTACTTCAGCATATTTTCGTATCTGTGTCGCCGCTTGCGACGCTCGCTTCCTTCTGCGAAGAAATGGTACATATACAAATGTATGAATGATACAACTTGGTTCTTCGTTACGTCTTTTTTCGCCTTCCATGTCATGCGCTACATTACTGCAATATGTACGCAGTTTTATATCTTTGTGTGGTACCTAAGGCATTTGATACGATACCGGACGTACGTTTTACACTCGAAACTACAGTGCATTTTCTCGCTGCGATTGGACATTATCATTATCGCATGGTGCAGGGCCTCCTGACGTCGAGAAAATGTTTTCACGCATCTTAAGACGTATAAAATGAGCCTTTAAAAAGCCCCTCACAAGGTATGGACAATGTAAACATACAAGCGTGGGCGTACGTCATTACACGCCGTGATGATCGTGTGTGCGATGTATTACACTGGTGTACGCTGCCAAAACAACTGAAGATTCACTAAAAAAGCTCGCGCAGCCATCTTCTAGAAGGAGCGGATCGGCCCACCATCGGTATGACGTCACACGCGTGGCGCTTGCAGCGTATCCAGCAGCAGCGCGAACAACTAGGGGATTTCTATGAAGGCCATGAGGCACACAACGCACAGAAACCGCCTCTCGAAGAGCACCGTACACCACGAAAATAGGAGAGACGAACTACAGGAGGCACGGCTCGTGACATAAAACCAAGAGGTCAGCGGCTGCGATATGGGACTAGGCAGGAGAGAGATGCCGCTTCAAGGCGCTGGTCGGTGCTTCGTGCAGCGTAGCTCACCTTCCCACTATGGTTCGTGGCACTTTATTTGCTTATATCTCAGTCATCACTAACGATTTTTTAAATGTTCTTAGCGTATAACGCACCGTCGACGGTGCTTCACAACTTGTAGTCAGTAACAAGTCAAAAGAGGCAGGAGAAGCTCCTCAAAAAAAATATTGACGTTGCGCCAGCCGTCCGTGTTTGTGCGCTTCAGGGAACAGTGCCTCGTAGCTGTCATGGGTACGAAAAAGAGGTGGCCCAGCTTTTCAGCAACAGTTAGCACGCCGTGATCACCCATCACATGCGCGAACAGCGACACTCGCTATGTGGAAGGATTAAGAAGACAGCTAACTAACAGCACAAACGCGGCGTTTGAATAGGGATTGGAAAGGGATGTCACTGACCCCCTACACAAATGCCTCCTCGCCAAGAGCCCTATACGTCCTTTCTTGTGTTGGTGCGCAACATCGCAGGCAGCCTGGCCTGATTCCTTCTTTCACAAACATGGGTATGATTCGCACCTGATTCACGAAAAAATGGCGCAGAAAGGTGCGGTTGTTTTATCATTGCAAAAGAAAGAACGGGCGTAATAACGCCCGGGGCCTTCTAAACTGTCTCACCTGACGGTGGAGACCTGAAGTGTACTGCGGTCAAAGGGAAGCGAAAGAGGAGGGAAAGAAAAAAAGGAGGGTGACACTAAAGCATATCTTACGGAAGGGATTAATACATTAACGTACAAAAAGTGTATACATATGTAGAAATACACAAAATGTGCACCGAAAGTATACTGTGCCGTTAGCTGCCCTGCGTTTTGATGCACGCCGCCAGGGCATCTCCGCAAGCGTAGTACCAGTGCCTGCGTGAGCCTTCCCAAGAGTCTCCGCCATGACCTCGGGGAAGAGCAGCACGGCCTCAAAGCCGGCAGGAAGGCCAAAACTTCTGAAGGCCGACAGGAGCTGGCTGCTCGCTGTAGCGTTAGTCGCGCACCCAATCAACGGGTGCTTGGAAGTTTCGAGCTCGGTGCGGTCCAAGCAGGCGCTGGATGTCGCGGGTCCGAACCGCTGCTGGTAGGCGCCAGTTCGCTCACATCCGATGCGCAGCTTGAGCACAGTAGCTCGCTACTGGCGCGGGATTCCACCGCTATGCTGACGAGCCGAAGTGGGTTCCTGGATGTAGCACAGGCATCTGGGTGGCAGGTGACGAAGTGTGTTCGGATCGCCTCACTTTTGTCGTCCGCAGGCGTGACGCATGGGCTCGGATGTGCAGAGCATGCACGGCGGTGGCGAGGCCATCAGTTTCTTCGTATGCTTCAACCATCCGAAGTATGGCAACCCACCGCAAACGAAACCTGACCCCACGCACGTTGAGTGCCGCAATGTTCGAATCAAGTAAGCGGAGCACAGGGGAAGACGCGGCCGGCTGCTTGGAGCTTTGCGAGAGCAGGGCGTGCATCAGTAATGCGTGCAGGGGGGGGGGGGGGGGCACTCGACAATGGGCGTGCGCTTCACGGGAGTCGTTAGGAACTCAAGCAATATGTCTACGTCCCTGTTACGTGTCACGAGCTCGAACATCGTCGAGGACGTTTTCCGGACGTTGCGCAGAAAACACTGCAACTTGCCGAGCTGTCTCGAGCAGATGTTGAACGTATGCATAGGCTTCCACCCAAACCAGGCAAAGAACCTGTAGTACTCGTCCGTTTTGTATCCCGTGTCACGCGGGACGAATGGATGACAAAAAAGAATGATTTGAAAGCAAGGAAATCGAATGTTTACTTCCTTGATAATCTGACGCCAGAAAACAAGAAGCTTCTGTGGGAAATCAAGCTACGATGTCAGGAGAAGCATTACCAATTCGCTTGGCATAGGGACGGCAGACTGTTCGTGCGCAGGGCTCAGGGCGAGCGCGCAATCCGTATTGCATGCGAAGCTGATTTATCTCTGATACGCTGACTTTCTCGTGCCTTCTGGGCGTTACAGATTACTTTTTCTCATGGCGGGTACATGCGCATCAGCTTACTATGACAGTTCTTTATTTACTTCTGCCGTAAGTGCTTCATTTTTTTCTAAAAGATAACAAGCTATCTATCTTTCATTTAAATGCTAGGAGCCTGAAAAATAAATATATGGAAACGGAAACTTATTTGAAATGTTTAGAACATAAATTCGAAGTCCTAGCTTTTACCGAGACGTGGTTCACAAGCGCTGATGATATTATTCAATTTGATGGTTATAAATGTGAAGGTGTTTATCGTAAACACCGCCGTGGTGGAGGTGCTTCACTTTATTTGAAAAACGATCTGTCCTACGAGCTGCTGTGCGAATTCTCGTGCGTTACGGATTCCTATGAGTGTATTGCTGTAAAATGTTGTAAATATTTTATTGCATCAGTGTACCGTCCTCCTTCAGGTGATCTTGATGATTTCATTAAATTCATTACCAAAATATTGGAATATGCTTCTGATCTGAGTCTCCCGGTTGTTTTGGTTGGCGATATGAACATTAACTTATTATTACCTACTGCTCACACTCAAGAATTCATTGACGTACTACATTCTTATAATTGCACTAACACAATTTGTTCGCCAACCAGAATAACGCCAGATTCTGAATCATTAATTGATATTTGTATAACGAACCACGATCCAAATGATGTTTTTTCGGGAATTCTCACCTCTGATTTAAGTGATCATTTGCCAGTATTTTGTTTTTTGCCACGACATGAAAACAAAAGAAGGCGTTTCTTTCTGTCGCCACTTTGGCGATGAGAATATGAATTCCTTTCGCTCCATGATAGAGAATACAGACTGGTCTACAGTGTATGGCGAAAATGATCCGAATATTTCGTATGATACGTTTATTCAGATAACAAAATCGTTTTATGATGCTGCTTTCCCACTACAACAAATAAAGACCTACAAGAAAGCTAGGAAGCCGTGGGTCACTCGAGAGATGTCTAAACGAATGCAGAAACGTCACAAATTATTTGATGCGTTTATTCGCTACAGGGATCTTGCGATACTAAATGAATACAAGAAAATAAGAAACAAGTTGACTTCAGACCTCAAAAAAGCTAGGAACAGGTATTACGAACATATGTTTTCTACGGTATCAAACAATCCAAAGAAATTATGAAATGCAGTTCGCAGGTTAAAAGGAACCCATTATAACACAAACCCGAATACTCTAACATTTGGTGACACTGAATACAGTGAAACTTCCTTGGCCAATAAATTCAACAATCATTTTTTTACTTGGTGGTGGGTCATCCTACTCTAGTGGTTCATTACTGCCACCTGAAAGATTTATAAACCACGAGACTTCCAATTCTATCTTGCTATCACCCTGCACTGAAATGGAGGTGTATTCCGTTCTTAAGGCTTTAAAAAAAGATACTGCAGCAGGGACTGATGACATAAAAGCAGGACCAATCATATCTGTTGCTGATGTTGTCTCGGCTCCATTATGCCATATCTGTAACAGTGCTTTCGTGAATGGCATTTTCCCCAATTCTATGAAAATTGCCAAAGTGATTGTATTGCATAAGGGAGGCTCTGTCGCTGATTTAAATAATTATAGACCATTATCCATACTACCTCTTTTCTCAAAAGTGTTGGAACGACTCGTAAAGTGCAGACTAACTAAATTTCTAGATAAAAACCACGCCCTTGTGGACCAGCAGTTTGGCTTCCGTGAACACAGATCTACTGAAATGGCACTTGTTAAGGTCAAAGAAAAACTCCTCAATAACATCGAGAACAAACTATATACGGTTGGTCTTTTCCTGGATATTAGAAAAGCTTTCGACTCCATTGAGCACACCATCCTATTTAATCAACTGTCATACTACGGAGTTCGCGGAGTGGCCATATTTCTCTATGGAGTGGCCCTGAAACTGATTCAAGATTACTTCACTACCAGACAGCAGTACACATGTTATAATGGGTTTTGTTCACACAAGAAATAAATTGCACTCGGTGTCCCTCAAGGGTCAATTTTGGGTCCCCTGTTCTTTATTCTATACGTAAACGATATTGTAAACATACCGCTTACTCCAGGCATAGTCTTGTATGCTGACGACACAAGTTTGTTTTTCTCAGGTGACAATCTACGAGTGCTTGAAATTACAGCTAATAATTGGTTAGATCAACTTTTAGTTTGGTTATCAGCAAACCACCTGCAGTTAAACGTCAATAAAACAAAATATGTGGTTTTTAAACCTATAAATAGGCCTGATGACTGTGCTTTTTGTGTAAAGTTCAATAGTTGTGTAATCGAGCGGACTTCAGCTTATAAATTTTTAGGTGTGCTTTTTGACGAGAACCTGAGTTTTACACCTCATGTAACGAAGATTCATTCTAGCATTTGTAGGTCAATAGGCATATTGTTTAAAATTAGATACCTTGTTCCTACTTGGTTGAAACGCCGTCTGTATTATGCTTTAATTCAGTCTCATCTTAGTTATTGCCTGTTGGTATGGGGGACTACATTCCAATTAAACTTGGATCGACTGATATGTCTCCAAAAACAAGCAGTTCACTGTGTTGAGAACCTTGGACCCCGCGATCACACGGCACCTTTTTTCATAAAGCATGCACTTTAAAAATTAATCAACTGTACGAACTTAAGCTCGCTATATACATACGAGGCGAACTCGTGAAAAATTCACTCATTTTTTATCAAAAACACCTCTCAAGTTACACCCAATACAATTTCAGGCATTACCATATTAGAGTTCCATTTTACAGGACGAACTACGGTAGAAAACAACTAGCATACTTAGTCCCATCCTTCATAAATGCACATCCTAACACGATCACTATCGCGCAAAACTTCAGATCATTACACTGCTTTAAAAGTGCCATGAAAAAATATTTGCTTTCCCTTTCTGATTGACATTGTGCTAATTGGTTTTTTGTGTGTTTTATGTACAATTATTTTAAGTGCGTTTCATTTTGTGCTTGTATATATATAAAGTTTTTTTCGTGTTCATATTACTCTGTTGATCCTAAACTGTTTCTACTTAGAAGGTTGTATAGTGATTGCTGTATTTAATGCACGTATGTTTGCAATGTATGCTATGTATGTCTAATCCACGCTATTGATATGTGTGTATACTATCTGTATGTTATAAGCTACCGCACTGTTGAGCAATGTATGGGTGACAGGGCCTTAGTCAGGCAGACAATGTACTGCCTTTAGCCTTGCCATCCAAGACCTTCACTGTGTCTAAATCAATGCTGAATAAATAAAATAAATAAAATAAAAGTGGCGAAAACAAAGAATAAGGAGATGTAGACCTAGATGAGACCGTTCACTGGCGCATGTTCGCTTTGAGGGACACTTGCCGCTGCATTATTGACCTATAGTTGACTATATAAGTGCCCTAAAAACAAATGGGCACCGCTGAAGAAAGTATGAAGCATTTTGCAAGTAACCCGCAGATGTTGAGACCGTCACTAATGTCCCCTAGCAAGCGAGGAGGATCCGTCCGCCATCTATTTTTCAAATTATTCAAGCCAATGTTGTGCAGAGCATTCAGTGCCACATAACAGTGAGAGCGAGTCCAACACATCATGCGCAAAACGCCGACAACGCCGCCTGTCGCCAAGGCTGCGAAGCGTATTGGCGGGCTCGAGCGAGCACAGTTCACGTCAGCGCCTATAGGCGTGCTATCATGTTTGAGTTCTTGATCGGAATTTAAAGCTTCTGTCAGCCCTCGGCGATGTCTTGAAGCAACTGTTGCGTAGTTGGGCGCTTCAACACGTACGAAAACTCGTCAAGCACACACTTAGTTTCCGGTGCTGCTTCGCGAGCAAGAGCGACGGCGGCGGTGGATCGCGGCTGTTCGACGGAGAAGATAGGCAATCGCGCTTCCTTTGTTCCAGTTTTAGAGCGATCACTGCTTTAATTATTTGCTTGATGTCGCTGCGCCTTTAGTGAGCGCTTCCACGTTTAAACTTAGGTTAGATTATTAGATGATGGTGTTTTACGTGCCAAAATCACGATCTGATAATAAGGCAAACCGTAGTTGGGGACTCCGAAAATTTGGGCCACCTGGGGTTCTTTAACATGCACCTAAATCTAAGTACACGGGTGTTTCCGCATTTCGCCCCCATCGAAATGCGCCCGCCGTGGCCGGGATTCGATCCCGGGACCTCGTGCTTGGCAGCCCAAAACCTTAGGCACTAAGCAACCAATGCGGGTCATTTAATTAAAACACGTTAGCGGGCTAGTTGGTTGGAATCCATGATAGAGTGTATAAGCGCGACCGAATTAGGACGTCGAAAGAAACAGAAAGTGCTGTCTCTGTGTTTCTGTTTCTTTCTACGTCCTCGTTCAGTCGCGCTTATACAATCTATCATGGCTCACTTGGTCGCCTCGTCTACCGTCCAGAAGAAACGATAAATAATAGGTTGTTGTTCCTGATAACACGCGATGCCCCCTTTGAAAATATATATATATATATATATATATATATATATATATATGCTAAAAGCTAAGTCAGAGAATGCGGAGCGAAGCTGTAAAGCCCTCATTGTGTTTAGACGCTTTGAACAAAGGGCTCCGTGTTAAAAAGCAAGGCCGCGATCTTGTACACGTTCGAAAAGCCGAAGTTCGATTTCGCCTCACGCGATTGGACTACATTGGGCTAGGCCGCGATATCGGCACAGCCTGGGCAATCGCGCGAGCCAAAATCTAACGTCGGCTTTTCTAACGTGTACAAGATAGCGGCCCAGGTGACGGCGCCTTCGAAGAAACGTCACGCAATCACGCATCCGTTGCACGGAATGGGCTGCTGCTCTACCTATCGATGGCACTGAAATACGACCTGCGGCGTCTAACGTTTGGTTTACGCTCGCCTCAGCTATCTGCATGTTGACTGTACAACCAGGCGTCTGTGAGCATTAAAGCCTTTTGACAGAGCATTCAACCTCGTTTCGAATGCCTCTTAATACCGCTTCGTGATGGTAATGGGAGACGCCTGAACTTCGAAGACCTGATGTCTGCAACTAGGGTGTATTCACTTGACCCCAGCTGCACATGTCATGCGTTATTGTCATTTATGAAGCCTTACCCGCCGTGGTTGCTCAGTGGCTATGGTGTTACGCTGCCGAGCACAAGGTCACGGGATCGAATCCGGGCCATGGCGGCCGCATTTCGATGGGGGCGGACTGCGAAAACTCCCATGTACTTAGATTTAGGTGCACGTTAAAGAACCCCTGGGGGTCGAAATTTCCGGAGTCCTCCACTACGGCGTGCCTCATAATCAGAAAGTGGTTTTAGCACGATAAACCCCATAATTTAATTTTATGAAGCCTTCATGTTTTTTTTTTCGCTAATGGTGGTAGCGAATGCTTGTTCTCGTTTTCTTCTTTTGTATGAAATGGGCCAATATATGTCCATGTTGCCTCACTGTAGTTGTCCCTGCTTTGAAAATTATTTCAATGTAGCACGCGGTTTAAAAGAATTATTTATTGCCATGCTTTGTATTTGAATTAGGAAGGAACAGTGCCAGCTAAGACAACCACGAGAGGGAGAACGACACAGGACAAGCGCCAACTTCATCTATTTTTATTCACCGAAAAATCTGCAAATATAAGGAAAATCACAGACGTGCGCGCGAGGACCATAATGCATCATCTGCCAAACCGTTCATGGTATGACATATCGCTTTTAAAGAGGGTCACGTAAGTATCACTAACACAGTTGTTTTTTATTTTTCTTTATATGGAATGCATCCAAAACCTCACGTGCCTTTATATATCTGCTTCTGCCAAGAATCTTTATATCGCGGAACCGTGGTTCACACTTCTTGCAGTAGAGACATTGTTTCCGTGGCGAATGTGTTGTATTTGCTTTCAAAGTGTTAATATTGTGTCAACGTATTCTTTTAATTATTTAAAGAGCGATGCATTGGCTATTTAGACTCGGGGCACTAGACCGGCAATACAACATGCAGTTTAATTATACATTTGGGTGCCAGGGGGATATTAGTAAAAATGGTGGTGACACAAAAAATAAGGTATAAAAGAAATATGCTCTTGACTAACAACGGAAGCAAATTCTCAGCTATGGCATCTTCCGATATCTCACTCGCGTGCTCCCGTGAAATCATCGAAACGCTTTGCTTGTTTAACGATGGAACATGCGAAATCCATGCTGTGCAGACAGTGGTACGACGCCCAAGCGTAAAACCAATCAACCCTCAACTGTTGCAGGGTCCTGTATGTGCTATTTTTATCAAGCTCATAGTGCTGGTTTGCAAGCTTTACCGTCGCTGGCTTCTCACGTGGCCGCGCCTGTGCGAACCATTCGCAGGCGCCACGGCGCTCCCTCAACCTGCTATAAAAAAAACACGGCACGTAAACGAAGCAAGTGCGCCCTTAAAGAACGTTGGTTCACGGGTCAACAAATGAAGACAATAGCGGCCGGGGCGTAGTACTGAAGGCGGCATACTGCGATGAACTCCACTTCATAGGCAAGCTTGTTGATGGTCACATGCGGCAAACACTTGGCACTTAAGAAGACAATGTCGTCCCAGACAGCCGGGAAGTCGGGCACATGTCTACTATTGTACAGTGCCATTTCTTTGCGCACACTGACATCGTAAAATTGACTATCTGGGACGCGCACAAGCGGCAAATCGCACGCACACACTACGCGGCTTTCAGTGGCGCCCCTATAGGCGCTGCGCGTGGCGGGTAAAGCAGATCCTACGGAGATCCACGGGTCAACTCGTTGACTCTAACCTGAGTCAACAGGATCGTGGCCTGTTGACTCAGCCCAGAGTCAGACTGAGAGAGAATGGGTCTGATGCATAATTTGTGTTTTTAAGCTGGCTGAGAAAAACGGTAAAATGAATGCAAGCTCCTTCTGTAGACGAAATATACTCGATCATATTGGTCCTCCGATGGAGACATCAGTGGATATAATATGCGATTGGTCACTAGAGCAGTGTGCAGTTTAAGCATCAATCCCACATGACTGATCCAGCGCACGTCTGCCATTTGAAGTGCGGGAAGATAGTGCGAGGCTTGCCTTCTCGTCAGGCGAGCCTGCTGTCGTGTACGCAGTGGTCGAAACCTGCAGTAAGCAACGTCTCCAAAAATAGAGCCAATAAAAGAAAGAAATACTTGGGTGCTATTTGTGACATTCTCAAGGTACGCCATGGTATATTTTTACATCGATTGTAATATGCCGTAAGGCTACTAGAAGTAAGGATACTACTGCTCGTGAACTTTTGGAAGCTTGTTACATTAGAAAGACAGAGAGAGAGAAAATAATGCAGAGAAAGGCAGGGAGCTTAACCAGAGGTAGTTCCGGTTGGCTACCCTGCGCAGGGGGAAGGGTTAAGGGGGATAAAAAGAGAAACAGAGTGGAAGGGGGAGATAGAAAGAAAGGAAGACAAGCACGAACAAAGCGCGTACACTAAACAGCGGTAGGGGGTGGCATTCTTAGAGCCTGTCGTGAAGCCCCGTGGACCGCAAGAACCTTAATAGCGCGAGTAAGGCCTTCAACGCGGATGTTCTTTCGGAGCATTGACCTAAAGCTGTCAGTTCTGAAAGTAGACGATTGTCCAACTCGTCCAGTACTCTGCACATCATTTGTCTCTCAGCACTGTACCGCGGGCAGACACAGATAATGTGTGCTAGCGTCTCGTCGATGTTACATGTGTCGCACGTGGGACTGTTGGCCATTCCTATGAGGAAAGCATATGAGTTTGTGAAGGCAACGCCTAGCCACAGACGGTAGAACATGGTCTGTTCACGTCGTGGTAATCCAGGCGCGAGGTGCATCCGTATGTCCGGAGACAACGAACGCAACCGACACATGGTGAAAAAGAGGCACTGATTGCGCTAGCGACACGTCGATCTGCTTAGTTAGTAGCGAGACACACCTTTTTTCTTTTTCTTTGCCATGATGAATGTGTACGCATGCGCTATACAGAGTGTTTCTATTGTTTCTTATTTTTATGGGGTCGATCCGGTAAACCAGTTGTGAGTTAGCCCCCGTGGTGTCATGTTCTGTGCTTTGTCCGTGTTCCTTTGCGCAACAATGGGTTCAGTAGATATTAACCAAGTCGCCCAAGAATAAGTTTTATTGCCGTCAGGCAAGCTACTCAATCACTGGTCTTTGTGGCGTTAGTGACTAACTGACCGACTGGCTGACTGTTAGCAGTATCGCATGTCATATGCCATCGACTCAACCACCACGCTTGATAGCGCGAGCACATTCGCTAAGCAACAACTTTGCGAGGCAGTCGAAACACTTGAGTTCTAGAGCGGCCTGATGACAAGAATGCATCGTTGTGAAAGTTACGAGGCAAACTGATGTTGGCTGACCGCTGCAAATAGAACTTCCCCGCGCCTTCAACTTTTTACACCATCTCAAAAGCATTCTTCAGAGCCCTGCAATATAACGCTCGGCGGCTAAAGAAATTGATGATGATGATGTGTGGTGTTTTGTGGCGCAAGGACCAGGCTTGGCCAAAGAGCGCCATGACAAGTGGTGAAGTTGACGATGTATTGTGAAAGATGCGACTTGGCTGTAAAGTGGCCTAAAAACAGTCGCTGTAGAGTGCGTAAAATCTACTTGCTCTAAAATTATGGCGACGACAAATGACAAATAATATGAACATTAAAATCCATCGTAAAAGAATGATGCAGAATAGAAAATATATGAGATGGTAAAAATGCCTGAAGCACTGTTGCCTCGCCAGAGCCCTTGAAACACAAGGGCCTTGAGGCACGTGCTATACGAAAGAACAATCACAACGCCATCCTCTGAAGAGAGGAGACGCTACGAACATGTGGGGCTAACAACATGCAACACAACATCTTTCAGATAACTTAGGACTGCGTTAGTGTCAAGGAGCGGTTCTGGGCCGAGTAACATTACGGGATGAAGGGGAATATGCTGCCGGTATGCTAACGGAAAATGTTTCTTTATGTCAGATTCGGCTTTCCGACACTCCAGGAGGACATGGAGGACGGTCAGCCTCTCTCCGCATCTCCCACAGGTTTGGGGCTCATTTCCAGTGAGTAAAAAATTGTGGGTGCCAAATGCGTGTCCTATTCTTAGACGACAGAATAGGACATCTGTTCGGCGTGATTTTGTAGTAAAGGGCCAGAGTCCTAACTGTGGCTTTATTAGGTGGAGCTTATTATCTGTTTCCGCGTCCCACATGCGTTGCCAGTGGCCGCGCATCCTCCTTCGCAAGAAATTCCCGAGATCTGTGACAGGCACCTCAGCGGTAGGGTTAACGGCTTGCGATGCGATAGACGTGGCCATCTCGTCCGCCAGAACGTTGCCCTCGATGCTCCCATGGCCAGGCACCCAGCATATAATGATATGCTGGTTAGATAGGTACGCTTAAGTACGCTTAGGTACGAGTTCATTATGTACTGGATTTTTGTGTCTATAGGGTGACATCAAGGCCTTCACAACGCTTAGGGAGTCTGTATATATTGCTGATTTTTGAAGTTTCGATTTTCTTATGTGATTTACAGAAGACAGTACTGCGTAGGCCTCAGCCGTGAAGATACTTGTTTCCGGGTGCAGTACACCTGATTCTGAGAAGGATGGGCCGAAGGCAGCATAAGACACCCCGGCATTTGACTTCGAAGCGTCTGTGTAGAACTCTGCGCAGGAGTGCTTGTGCTGGAGTTCAAGAAAATGCATTCGGATTTCTATCTCTGGTGCGTGTTTTGTTACTTCTAAAAAGGAAATGTCACATTCAATCAGCTGCCACTCCCAAGGTGGTAACACCTTGGTTGGATGCATTAGGCGAAGCTCGAGGAGTGGGACATGTATCTCATCACTAAGCTCCCTCACTCGAAGCGAGAAAGGCTTTCTTACAGAAGGACGATTATGGAATAGTGTAGTGCAGGTCATATCGTTAACAGTGTTAAGACATGGATGTTGATGATTGGAATGTATTTTCAAGAAATATGTAAGGCTGATGTAAGTTCTCTGTAGATGGAGGGACCATTAATTTGATTCCGCGTATAAGCTTTCAATCGGCCTAGTTCTGAAAGCGCCAGTGGCTAAGCGGATAGCTAGATGGTGGACAGGATCTAGGATCTTTAGTGCGCTCGGAGCGGCAGAGTTATATACGATGGCGCCATAGTCCAATCGTGATCGAATTAGGCTCTTATAAAAATTCATCAAACCCTTCCTGTCGCTACCCCATGTTGAGTGGGATAGAATTTTAAGTAAGTTCATTGTCCTTACACAGTTTTCTTTAAGATACCTAATGTACTGTATAAAAGTAAGCTTGGAGTCTAGTATAATACCTAGAAATTTGTATTCTTTGTTGATAGGTATTTGATGTCCACAGAGTTGAACACAAGGATCTAGAACCAGGCCTCTCTTTCTAGTAAAAAGAATACAGGAACTTTTGTGGGGGTTGATTTTAAATCCGTTTTCATCTGCCCACTTGGAAACCTTGTTCAAGCCCTGCTGTACCTTTCTTTCGCATACTGTGAGGTTGCAGGATTTGAAGCCTATTTCTATATCGTCTACGTATACGGAATAAAAAATGGCAGGTGGTAGTGAAGCACGTAGTGTATTCATCTTAACGATAAAGAGAGTGCAGCTGAGCACGCCTCCCTGGGGTACACCAGTTTCCTGCGTAAAGGGGCGTGACAGTTCATTGCAGACTTTTACACGGAAGGTACGATTGGACAAATAGCTTTCAAGAGTGTTCAGCATATTTCCACGGATGCCCATTCCCGACAAGTCTCGCAAGATCCCGTAACGCCATGCTGTGTCATACGCCTTCTCCATGTCGAGGAATATTGATAGGAAAAACTGTTTATGAACAAATGCATCGCGGATATTTCCTTCAATGCGCACAAGGTGATCGGTAGTCGATCGTCCTTCTCTGTGTTGTAGCGGGTGGCAGAGTGACGGAGACGATCCAAGAGCACGTACCGCACTGTTTTATTTCAGCGACAGCGATCTAGATATATAGGCTGCTTGCCTATGACGTAACATAAAAAGAATGAATCATGTTTGACACGTCTGGCACAGCACTTCATATCACTTCTCCCTTTCTTTAAAACTGCAGTCTTTGCACGGGTCTTCGTTGTCGGGTAGACCTCCGTAAGACCGGCGGACTTGGCGGAGAGAGAGCCTGTTCGGCTGGGACGGACGTTGGAGGTGTTGTCGAAGGAACAGGCGTAGCGCCACTTGCTTTTGGAGTGGCCAGGCTGCACCGGGCTTCTGGCGTTGACGTGGGCCGATGCTTGTCCGGGCTGGGTTGAAGCGAGTCGGACGCCTCCGCTTTTGGGGTCACGGGTGACACAGGCACGCGACGGAAAATTTGGTCGAAGTGACGTCGGGTTAGGCCATCTGGAGTGTCGACCGTTACAAGGCGTGAACCCTCTATGCTCTTGACGATGCCTGGACGCCAACGCTCCCCTTGGCCAAAGTTGCGCACCCACACCTGGTCGCCGGACTGGAATCTGGGAGGCTGCGAGTAACTTTGAGGTAGAGAAGGGATGCAAGTATCCAAGCGCGAACGAATTTGGTAGTTCAGCAGCATCTCTGAAGGAGACTTGCCGCACGGCAGTGGGGTACGTCGATAGCCTAGGAGCACTCGCGCTAGTTTTGTTTCGAGATCGTTCACCATCGAGTGCTTAAGAAGGCCATCCTTTATTGTGCGGACCGCACGCTCTGCGAGACCATTAGATTGTGGGTGGTACGGCACACTACGTAGATGAGTTATGTTGTTGACAGTCATGAACTGGGAAAACTGCTGACTTGCAAACTGAGGCCCGTTATCTGATACAACTGTTTGCGGCAAGCCAAAACGCGCAAACAATTCTCGAAGCCGCGCAATTGTGACTGCTGTGGTCGCCGACTTGACGGGAAGTGCCTCAATCCATTTAGTATGCGAGTCGACGACTATCAACAGCATGCGTCCCTCTATCGGTCCGGCGTAATCAATGTGAAGCCTTGACCATTTGGTTCCGGTTTCTGGCCAACAGATAGGAACCTGTCGATGGGGCATTGGCTGAGCTTGTACACATGAGATGCACGAACGTGCGAGGCTTTCGATCTCACCATCCAACCCAGGCCACCAGAACAGAGTCCGAGCCAGTCTTTTCATCGCAGATGCACCCTGGTGTGACCGATGTAGCTCAGCGAGCATGGAGACTCGCGCTTTGCGGGGTACGACGATGCGATGACCCCAGTAGAGCAGGCCTTCTACGCTTGACAGCTCCAGTCTTCTGCAAAAATAAGGTTGAAGGTGATTGTGACACGGTGACAAGCGTTTAGGCCATCCATTCAGTACAAAGTGCTGCACAACGCTAAGGTTTTCATCTCCGTTCGTCAGCGCCCGTATGGCATCCGCTGGCACGAACGAGCTGTCAAGGGTCTCTGTAGACAATACGTATTCTGGTAAGGTTCCCGATCGACAAACGTCTGTTATCGGCACGGGCAAGCGGCTGAGTGCGTCCGCGTTGGCGTTTTCCTTGCCGGCCTTGTACTCTATGCGGTAGCTATATTGGCTTAGAAACAGAGCCCATCTCTGAATACGTGCCGACGCCATTGGGGGCACAGGTCGATCGTCTCGTAGAAGTCCCACCAGTGGTTGGTGGTCCGTGACCAATACAAACTCGCGGCCCAGCAGGTAGTCTCGAAACTTTGTTACTCCGAACACCAGTGCGAGCGCTTCCTTCTCGAGCTGAGAATAATTCTTTTCGGCGTGTGTTAACGTGCGTGAACGGAAAGCAATGGGCTTATCCAATTGTCCAATTCGGTGTGAAATTACAGCACCTAAACCCGAAGGTGACGCATCGCATTCCAAACGCACTGGTTGGTTGGGATCGAAATACGTCAGAACAGGCGAACTCAGAAGTGTTTGTTTAGCCTTGAGATATGAATTTTCCTGCGCCGTTCCCCAGTGCCATTTATGCTCTTTTTCAAGCAAAAGATACAACGGTGCCAGCATCGTTGACATGTGTGGCAAGAACCGGTGATAATAAGTCAACAGACCCAAGAAAGAACGCAGTTCGCTCACATTCGTAGGCCGTGGCGAGTCGCGTATTGCTGCTAGGTTCTTTTCAAGCGGATGCAAGCCGTCTTTGTCAATGCGATGGCCCAGGTAGACGATTGAGTCTTTGCGAAAATGGCATTTTTCGGCCTTCAGCTTGATACCATTTTCTTGAAGCCTGCGCAAAACGTCCCGAGGCACTGAGCCATTATCGTCTTGACGTTCCGCTATCAATACATCGTCCAAATACACCTGCACGGCTGGAAGACCGGCCAGGACCGTTTCCATGCGCCGCTGAAAAATCGCGGGAGCCGAGGCAACTCCAAACGGAAGACGGTTATAGCAGAACAACCCCTTGTGAGTGTTTATCACGGCCAACTTCCTCGCCTCCTCATCCAATGGGAGTTGGTTATATGCATCCTTAAGGTCCAGTGCTGTGAAAAATGATCCCCCACGTAGCGACGCGAAAATGTCTTCAATGTTTGGTAAAGGGTACTGCTCAGTTATGCACGCAGCATTGATTGTGGTTTTGAAATCGCCGCAGATGCGAAGGGAACCGTCTTTCTTCAGTACTGGTACGATTGGTACCGCCCACTCAGAATGTGCTATGGGCGATAGTATGCCTTGCTGTACTAAACGGTCCAGCTCAGTTTCCACTTTTTCACGAAGAGCATAAGGAATCGACCGCGCCTTGTGGAACTTCGGTTGGGCGCCTTCTCGAATGTGGAATTTCACAGGTGGACCCTGAATGTTTCTAAGTCCTGGCTCAAAAAGGGCAGGAAACTCGGTCCTGAGGCTGTCGGGATCTGCTGACGTCGGTTGAACCGCAGCGAGAAACCCCGACGGCAAAAGCGAGAACGCTTGGATTAAGTCCCTTCCGCAAAGGCTGGGACCCGAGCAGCCTGTAACTATCAGTGTGGCAGGTACAGTCTTCCCCGCAAAATTGGCTTCAAGGTGCAGTTCACCGACAATGGGTAGCTTGCCCAAGTAACAGTTGAGCGTGTGTTTGTATTTCGATAAGCGTGGCCAACTCAGACGGTGCTTTAGATACACCTCCTGCGGAATGATAGAAAACGGCGATCCCGTGTCAATAATCATGTTCAAGGGCACGCCACCCCAGCGGATAACTCTGCGGAACGCCTGGAGCAAAGATTTCTTTTCCCGTGATTCCTGCAATGTGAAGACTGATGAAATATCGCCTTCCTCCGTTTCGGATACAGCGCTCTCATAATGAACTGCGTTAGCGACGCCATCGCGCCTACGACCAGCCCGGAGCCCCGACTGGGAGCGGCATTTTCTTGCGAAATGACCAGTCTTCCGACAGCGAAAGCACTGCTCCTTTTTGTGCGGACAGTCGCTTGCTTCGTGATCGTAGTTTCCGCAGCGTGCGCACTCAGTATGGCTTTGCTTATCTTTGGTGAAGGTCTGATATCGGCGCGATGTACTCGCTACAGTGCACACCGCTGCCTCATTATCAAGTCTAGTCATGGCGCTTACTTCCAGTGCGGCTGTCTCTGCCGCTATGGCAATCGTTTCAGCTTGGGCAAGTGTGAGCTCAGTTTTTTCAAGCAGCGTCTGCTGCACCGCCAGATTTCGGATGCCACACACAATGCGGTCCCGTAACATACGATCCAAACTGGTGCCGAAGTGACAATTATCCGCAAGCTTGCGTAGCTCAACAACATAGTCCCGGACAGATTCGCTTGCAGCCTGATCCCTTGTAAAGAACTTGTAACTTGCGGCAACCTCATTAGTCTTCGGCGCATAGTGGT
Organism: Dermacentor albipictus; assembly: GCF_038994185.2. NCBI lineage: Eukaryota > Metazoa > Arthropoda > Arachnida > Ixodida > Ixodidae > Dermacentor > Dermacentor albipictus. The sequence continues at coordinate 126,320,402 of NC_091821.1, read as the reverse complement.
TATTTAGGATGGTAAGTGCGTCCTTGTAACTCAGGGCGTTTACTTTCTGGGGGGCGCACTGTCCAGCAAGAACGCCTACCGTCTTCGTTGATAGCGTCGAAACCAAGAGCGCTCTTTTCTTATCATCTGTCTTAATATCATTTGCTTCAAAAAATGCCTCCAGTCGAGTCAAGTAAATGTCCCACTTATCTTGATTTTCGTAGAAACTTGGGGTACCGAGGTTCGTAGCCAGGGCCATGACCGCCGATGCTCCGAAGACTCGATTACTTTCAGTACCCAGCAGGACTTCCAGCGCTACCGAGATGCCGCTGTTTGTGGCGGGGGCTCCGCGGGGTGGTCACCCTCGTCGCCACTGTTGTAGCGGGTGGCAGAGTGACGGAGACGATCCAAGAGCACGTACCGCACTGTTTTATTTCAGCGACAGCGATCTAGATATATAGGCTGCTTGCCTATGACGTAACATAAAAAGAATGAATCATGTTTGACACGTCTGGCACAGCACTTCATATCACTCTGAATCCCCACTGATTGGGATCGAGCACATCGGCGAGCTCAAGGAAGTGCATGAGTCTGCGATTAATCATTTTTTCGAAAAGCTTAGAGACAATTTGTAAGAGCTATCGGTCGGTAACTTGCCGCCAAGGAAGGGTCTTTACCCTGCTTAAGAACAGGGACCACAATCGCTTCTTTCCATGTGGGTGGGAGGTATCCCGCAGCCCACATAGTGTTGAAAAGTGTGAGAAGTGTAAGCTGTGTCTCAGTATGTAAGTTTCTGATCATGTCATACATGACTCGGTCAGGTCCCGGTGCAGTACTTTTGCATGTGTTCAATGCAGCTCTCAACTCGGCAATATTGAAAGGCCGGTTATAGAGTTCGTTCTGTCTGGATTTTCTAATTATTGGCTTACATTCCTCTACTTGTTTATATTTGAGAAAGGACTGAGAATAATGATTCGAGCTTGATACACTCTCAAAGCGCTCCCCAAGTGAGTCGGCCTGATCTTTCAGTGTATCACCCTGTGTATTTACTAGAGGGAGTGAATATGTTTGCCGCCCTCTAATCCCAAGGCTTGGGCCTCGTCTCTAAACGAGTTAATACTCGACAAAAATTTGTGCCAACTTTCTTTTCTGACCTGCCGGCGCGTTCTCTTACCTTGGGATTTAATTTTTTTTTTAAAGTTGACAAGATTCTCAGCGGTGGGAGAAGCTCGCAGCAACCCCCACGCCTTGTTCTGATTCTTACGGGCGGTCCGACATTCGCTGTTCCACCACAGTACACGTGGTTTGCATGCCAAACCACTTACTTCGGATATGCATTTTGATGCGGCATCTATTATGAATGCTGTAAGATAATCCACAGCAGCATCAATTTCTAAAGAAGACAGGTCAGCCCATGAGATGCTAGAGAGAGTTCGAAATTTCTGCCAGTCGGCTGTGTCTATCTTCCACCTAGGAGCTTGTGGAGGATATTCGTTTTCTTTAGATGTTCTTATCAGTATGGGGAAGTGGTCGCTCCCGTAAGGATTGTTCATAACTTCCCATTTGAGTTCAGGCAGTATACACGGGGAAACTAGGCTGAGGTCAATTGATGAAAATGTTCTGTTGGCGAGAGAATAATATGTGGGTGCCTTCTTATTCAGCAGGCATGCACCAGAAGAGAAGAGGAACTGTTCAACAAGACGACCTCACGCATCTATTCGAGAGTCGCCCCACAGGCTGTTGTGCGCATTGAAATCCCCAAGTACAACGTAAGGTTCTGGCAATTCATCTATGAGGGACTGAAATTCATGTTTGCTTAGTTTGTAGTGTGGGGGTATATAAATCGAGCAAATAGTGATAAGTTTGTTTAGCAAAACAATTCGAACCGCCACTGCTTCAAGGGCCGTTCGTAGCTGTAAATGTTGACATGCTATGCTCTTTTGAATTACAATTGCAACACCTCCCGATGATGCGATTGCGTCATCGCGATCTTTGCGAAAAGTAACATGCTGTCGGAGAAAGTTCGTGTGTTGCGATTTTAGATGTGTTTCCTGTAGACACAGCCCTTTTGGATTGTGTTTGTGTATAATCTCTTGCACATAATCAAGGTTCCTAAGAAGACCTCTGACATTCCATTGAATGATTTGTGTATCCATGCTGAAAGTAAATAGGTGCTGTGTGTACGGAAACGGAAGTGCTTAGATTACAGAGCTCTTTCGAGGCCCGGTAATCGGGGTTTTGCCCTTTCTGGAGCGTTCGAGGGAGCCTCGCCGCTCCTTAGGCGCTTGGCGCGCCGTGAGGACAGGTGTAGTGTCCATTGCCTCTTGTGAGGCGCCGGACACATGCTCTTGCGAGCGAGAAGTTTTCTGTGAGGGTCCTGCCTCGGAAGGCGAGACCCCTGTGCCCACCAGCCCGGAGATTGATGGGGCTCCCTGAGGGATTTGACTGCGCCGGCTGTTGCCAGCGCTGGAGGGGGCCGGGGAGGTTGGGGCAGCCTCGGCTGCGCCCACCTTCGGGCTCGATGGCCCCGTCTGCTGTGTTGGCGTAGCAGCGTTAGCTGCAGCCGCCGAGGGGGCGGATGGCGTCACTGCCGCTTCACTGGGTGTGGGTCGGACAGCCGCCGGAGACCGTTGTGGCGCTGCCGCCTGACGCGCCACATCGGCAGAGGTGTGCTTTGGCAGGAAAGATACCCGCCTGCGTGCTTCTTTGAAACTTATGTTTTCTTTTACTTTAATCGTAACTATTTCCATTTCTTTCTTCCAAGATGGGCACGACCGCGAGTATGCAGCGTGCTCGCCTTCACATTTTACGCAGTGGAGAGAGTTTTCACACGATTCAGAAGTGTGCTCATTAGCACTGCATTTAGCGCAGGTTTGGCGGCCTCGGCAGCTCTGTGAGCTGTGACCGAAACGCTGGCATTTGAAGCAACGCAGGGGATTAGGGATGTATGGATGAACACGGAGCTTGATATACCCGGCCTCGATGGACTCGGGCAGGACACTTGTGCCAAAAGTAAGTATCAGATGTTTGGTCTGTATTTCCTTGTTGTCATGCCTCATCTTAATTCGCTTAACGTTGATGATGTTCTGCTCACTAAAGCCCTCCAAGAGCTCAGCCTCAGTCAGCTCCAAGAGATCATCATCGGAGACTACGCCACGGGTGGTATTCATAGTTCGATGCGGAGTTACTGTCACTTTGGCGTCGCCAAATGATACTAGCTTGGGTAGGTTTTCATATTGCTTCAGGTTGCGGAGCTCCAAGAGGAGATCACCACTTGCCATTCTGGATGCTTTGTAACCTGAACCAAGAACTTGGGTCAGAGACTTGGACACAAGAAATGGTGAGATTGTTCGTACAGGTTTGTTTGGTGTTTCGGAGTGGACTACGTGGAAGCGTGGAAAAGTTTCTTTTTGACGGGCGAAAAATTCTAAAACATCATCGGTGCGCCCCCTCTTCAGGGAGCGATCAGGTAGTGGGGGAAAGGAAGTAGCCATATGAGATTGTAATTTCGGCAGTAACGCCAGCCACCCACCGTGGAGTCCTACAAGGGGACGCTGCAGGCCTGTGAAACACGGCCTGCAAACGCCAGCTGTACATTACCACTATAACCAAATATGAAATAACCTAGGTTGGTTATTCACACAAGGTTAACCCTTGCTGCCTGGAAAAATTGGAAACGTGAGAAAATGTTCCAAAAGCCAGGGGAACTCATGCTTCAAAGTGTTGTTTGAAGGAAAGTGTTGTTTGAAGGAACATTTAAGAGATGTTACGAAAGCCACCCATGCTACACGTGCCAAGACAGAATTGGTTGATCATTGTTTATCAAAGGGACACATGTTCGATTTTAACAATGTAACCACACTAGCACGGGAACACCGATGGGGCCCAAGAAAGTTCGTAGAATCATGGTTCATCCGTCGTAATCAATCTTCATGTAACTCTAACCATGGCCCCCTGCCGGATGTTTACGGCAGTTTCATAGATAAATAGGATGTATTTCTCATTTGTTGCCATTGTGTACTGACGATGCCACCCGCATAGGTGGCGAAACGTCTATGTTTTTGTTATTTTTCGTTAAGTAAAGCAAGTGAAAACAACACTTTGAAGCAAAAATTGGAAGTAAGCGGAAGCTAGGAGAGGACAGGAAAGATTAAAAGTGAGAGAAAGGCAAAGACTTCAGGGAGAGTGAGAAAGGAAAAGGCAACTACCGATTTCCCCCGGGTGGGTCAGTCCGGGGGTGCCGTCTACGTGAAGCCGAGGCCAAAGGGGTGTGTTGCCTCCGCCAGGGGGCCTTAAAGGTTCGAACACCCAGCATCGGCTCAACCCCCAGGATCCCCTTTTCCCCGGACACGGCTAAGCCACGCACGGTTAAACGCGGAAGGGTCCAACCCTCGTGTGCTCGGGTACGTGGTGTCGCAACACACCAAACGCCTGCTGACGCAGACGCCCCTGCGGGGGCTAAAGAAATTGTGTAGGTATGTTAATGACCAGCAGAACCCGTGGCGACCGGTGCGTCCACTGTTGCCCGTTTCTTTGTAGTACGACACTTTCGGAGGTTTTACTGCATTCCGCCCTATAGCTTCATGACACTGAATAATTTAACGACACTGGGAAGGCTGAATTTAGCAGCGAAGATTCTCAAACAAAATCGAAGTAAGAAGCAAGTAATGCACACGAAGTTTCCGCTCGCCGGCGCTTTGTCTTCGCTAATACAGAGCGCAATACTCAAGTATTTGCACGAGGTCGCGGGATCGAATACCGGCCACGGCGGCCGCATTTTGATGGGGGCGAAATGCGAAAACACCCGTGAACTTAGATTTTGCTGCACGTTAATGAACCCCAGGTGGTCGAAATTTCCGGAGTCCTCCACTACGGCGTGCCTCATAATCAGCAAATGGCTTTGGCACGTAAAACCCCATAATTAAATACTCAAGTAATTATCCCGTTCACCGCTTCGCACTTTGCAGGAAACGGTGATAACTTTCTGTTTACTGGAATTACCTATAAAGAGCATTCGCACTGCTGCTCTTGCATTTTTTGGTGCGTATAGGCCGATCCAGTAGGAGTCATGAAGAGAAGTGGCCGCTTTTTTATCATCATGTGATAGAATGTATTATCTCAGGAATCGTAAGCCTTCCTCCCGGCACGCATTTTTTTCATTCTTTTTTTTTCAACATCCTATCAGTTCAGGCTCCACCAAACCATAGTGGGAATTACGTGGGAAGGTCCCTCGAGGTGCCGAAGAGGCAAAACCAGTCCTCTAGAGGCAAAAATATTGTAGATACTCGGGGATATTTTATACCTTGATACCAACCCTTACGGTCCATCATGCGAGCGTACGCATGATGGACAGCAACTAGCAATACTGCGGTGACTGTACAGATCATTCGTTTCCAATTAACTCCCCGACGTTGAAGAGAGGAAAATGCACACAATGGAAAAGATAAATTACCAGATATTAGTAACTTGGCCGCGATGTTCTTTACAGCGAAGCTGTCTATAGCTACAACCTGGTGGATCGCGTCCGCGCGTAGACCAAAAACTTTTCTTGCGTGGGATGATCCCAAGTTAGTGCAATGCCGGGCCGACCGGCGGTGGAGGTGAAGCAGACGTTAAGCACTCCCCATACGCGGGCCGATTTCGAAGATAGTGCAATGCCGAGCTGACCGGCGGCGGAGGTGAAGTAGGCGCTGTGCACTCCCCATACGCGGGCCGATTTCGAAGATAGTGCAATGCCGGGCTGACCGGCGGCGGAGGTGAAGCATACGTTAAGCACTCCCCATACACGGGCCGATTTCGAAGATTGTGCAATGCCGAGCTGACCAGGGGCGGAGGTGAAGCAGGCGCTGTACACTCCCCATACGCGGGCCGATTTCGAAGATAGTGCAATGCCGAGCTGACCGGCAGTGGAGGTGAAGCAGGCGTTAAGCACTCCCCATACGCGGGCCGATTTCGAAGATAGTCCAATGCCGAGCTGACCGGCGGCGGAGGTGAAGCAGGCGCTGTGCACTCCCCATACGCGGGCCGATTTCGAAGTTAGTGCAATGCCGAGATGACCGGCGGCGGAGGTGAAGCAGGCGCTGTGCACTCCCCATACGCGGGCCGATTTCGAAGATAGTGCAATGCCGGGCTGACCGGCGGCGGAGGTGAAGCATACGTTAAGCACTCCCCATACACGGGCCGATTTCGAAGATTGTGCAATGCCGAGCTGACCAGGGGCGGAGGTGAAGCAGGCGCTGTGCACTCCCCATACGCGGGCCGATTTCGAAGATAGTGTAATGCCGAGCTGACCGGCGGTGGAGGGGAAGCAGGCGCTGTGCACTCCCCATACGCGGGCCGATTTCGAAGATAGTGCAATGCCGGGCCGACCGGCGGTGGAGGTGAAGCAGACGTTAAGCACTCCCCATACGCGGGCCGATTTCGAAGATAGTGCAATGCCGAGCTGACCGGCGGCGGAGGTGAAGTAGGCGCTGTGCACTCCCCATACGCGGGCCGATTTCGAAGATAGTGCAATGCCGGGCTGACCGGCGGCGGAGGTGAAGCATACGTTAAGCACTCCCCATACACGGGCCGATTTCGAAGATTGTGCAATGCCGAGCTGACCAGGGGCGGAGGTGAAGCAGGCGCTGTACACTCCCCATACGCGGGCCGATTTCGAAGATAGTGCAATGCCGAGCTGACCGGCAGTGGAGGTGAAGCAGGCGTTAAGCACTCCCCATACGCGGGCCGATTTCGAAGATAGTCCAATGCCGAGCTGACCGGCGGCGGAGGTGAAGCAGGCGCTGTGCACTCCCCATACGCGGGCCGATTTCGAAGTTAGTGCAATGCCGAGATGACCGGCGGCGGAGGTGAAGCAGGCGCTGTGCACTCCCCATACGCGGGCCGATTTCGAAGATAGTGCAATGCCGAGATGACCGGCAGTGGAGGTGAAGCAGTCGCTGTGCACTCCCCATACGCGGGCCGATTTCGAAGATAGTGCAATGCCGGGCTGACCGGCGGCGGAGGTGAAGCATACGTTAAGCACTCCCCATACGCGGGCCGATTTCGAAGTTAGTGCAATGCCGAGCTGACCGGCGGCGGAGTTGAAGCAGGCGCTGTGCACTCCCCATACGCGGGCCGATTTCGAAGTTAGTGCAATGCCGAGATGACCGGCGGCGGAGGTGAAGCAGGCGCTGTGCACTCCCCATACGCGGGCCGATTTCGAACATAGTGCAATGCCGAGATCACCGGCGGCGGAGGGGAAGCAGGCGCTGTGCACTCCCCATACGCGGGCCGATTTCGAAGATAGTGCAATGCCGGGCTGACCGGCGGCGGAGGTGAAGCATACGTTAAGCACTCCCCATACGCGGGCCGATCCCGAAAATAGTGCAATGCCAGGCTGACCGGAAGTGGAGGTGAAACAGGCGTTAAGCACTCCCCATACGCGGGCCGATCCCGAAAATAGTGCAATGCCGGGCTGACCGGCGGCGGAGGAGAAGCAGGCGCTGTGCACTCCCCATACGCGGGCCGATTTCGAAGATAGTGCAATGCCGAGCTGACCGGCGGCGGAGGGGAAGCAGGCGCTGCGCACTCCCCATACGCGGGCCGATTTCGAAGATAGTGCAATGCCGAGCTGACCGGCGGTGGAGGTGAAGTAGTCGCTGTGCACTCCCCATATGCGGGCCGAATTCGAAGATAGTGCAATGCCGGGCTGACCGGCGGCGGAGGTGAAGCATACGTTAAGCACTCCCCATACGCGGGCCGATTTCGAAGATTGTGCAATGCCCAGCTGACCAGCGGCGGAGGTGAAGCAGGCGCTGTGCACTCCCCATACGCGGGCCGATTTCGAAGATAGTGCAATGCCGAGCTGACCGGCAGTGGAGGTGAAGCAGGCGTTAAGCACTCCCCATACGCGGGCCGATTTCGAAGATAGTGCAATGCCGAGCTGACCGGCGGCGGAGGTGAAGCAGGCGCTTTGCACTCCCCATACGCGGGCCGATCCCGAAGATAGTGCAATGCCGGGCTGACCGGCGGCGGAGGGGAAGCAGGCGCTGTGCACTCCCCATACGCGGGCCGATTTCGAAGATAGTGCAATGCCGAGCTGACCGGCGGCGGAGGGGAAGCAGGCGCTGCGCACTCCCCATACGCGGGCCGATTTCGAAGATAGTGCAATGCCGGGCTGACCGGCGGCGGAGGTGAAGCAGGCGCTGTGCACTCCCCATACGCGGGCCGATTTCGAAGATAGTGCAATGCCGGGCTGACCGGCGGCGGAGGTGAAGCAGGCGTTAAGCACTCCCCATACGCGGGCCGATCCCGAAAATAGTGCAATGCCGGGCTGACCGGCGGCGGAGGAGAAGCAGGCGCTGTGCACTCCCCATACGCGGGCCGATTTCGAAGATAGTGCAATGCCGAGCTGACCGGCGGCGGAGGGGAAGCAGGCGCTGCGCACTCCCCATACGCGGGCCGATTTCGAAGTAAGTGCAATGCCGAGATGACCGGCGGTGGAGGTGAAGTAGTCGCTGTGCACTCCCCATATGCGGGCCGAATTCGAAGATAGTGCAATGCCGGGCTGACCGGCGGCGGAGGTGAAGCATACGTTAAGCACTCCCCATACGCGGGCCGATTTCGAAGATTGTGCAATGCCCAGCTGACCAGCGGCGGAGGTGAAGCAGGCGCTGTGCACTCCCCATACGCGGGCCGATTTCGAAGATAGTGCAATGCCGGGCTGACCGGCGGCGGAGGGGAAGCAGGCGCTGTGCACTCCCCATACGCGGGCCGATTTCGAAGTTAGTGCAATGCCGGGCTGACCGGCGGCGGAGGGGAAGCAGGCGCTGTGCACTCCCCATACGCGGGCCGATTTCGAAGTTAGTGCAATGCCGGGCTGACCGGCGGCGGAGGTGAAGCAGGCGCTGTGCACTCCCCATACGCGGGCCGATTTCGAAGATAGTGTAATGCCGAGCTGACCGGCGGTGGAGGTGAAGTAGTCGCTGTGCACTCCCCATATGCGGGCCGAATTCGAAGATAGTGCAATGCCGGGCTGACCGGCGGCGGAGGTGAAGCATACGTTAAGCACTCCCCATACGCGGGCCGATTTCGAAGTTAGTGCAATGCCGAGCTGACCGGCGGCGGAGTTGAAGCAGGCGCTGTGCACTCCCCATACGCGGGCCGATTTCGAAGTTAGTGCAATGCCGAGCTGACCGGCAGTGGATGTGAAGCAGGCGTTAAGCACTCCCCATACGCGGGCCGATTTCGAAGTTAGTGCAATGCCGGGCTGACCGGCGGCGGAGGGGAAGCAGGTGCTGTGCACTCCCCATACGCGGGCCGATTTCGAAGTTAGTGCAATGCCGGGCTGACCGGCGGCGGAGGTGAAGCAGGTGCTGTGCACTCCCCATACGCGGGCCGATTTCGAAGATAGTGTAATGCCGGGCTGACCGGCGGCGGAGGTGAAGCAGGCGCTGTGCACTCCCCATACGCGGGCCGATTTCGAAGATAGTGCAATGCCGGGCTGACCGGCGGCGGAGGTGAAGCAGGCGCTGTGCACTCCCCATACGCGGGCCGATCCCGAAGATGGTGCAATGCCAAGCTGACCGGCGGCGGAGGTGAAGCAGGCGCTGTGCACTCCCCATACGCGGGCCGATCCCGAAGATGGTGCAATGCCGGGCTGACCGGCGGCGGAGGGGAAGCAGGCGCTGTGCACTCCCCATACGCGGGCCGATTTCGAAGATAGTGCAATGCCGAGCTGACCGGCGGCGGAGGGGAAGCAGGCGCTGCGCACTCCCCATACGCGGGCCGATTTCGAAGATAGTGCAATGCCGAGCTGACCGGCGGCGGAGGTGAAGTAGGCGCTGTGCACTCCCCATACGCGGGCCGATTTCGAAGATAGTGCAATGCCGGGCTGACCGGCGGCGGAGGTGAAGCATAGGTTAAGCACTCCCCATACGCGGGCCGATTTCGAAGATTGTGCAATGCCGAGCTGACCAGCGGCGGAGGTGAAGCAGACGTTAAGCACTCCCCATACGCGGGCCGATCCCGAAGACAGTGCAATGCCGGGCCGACCGGCGGCAGAGGTGAAGTAGGCGCTAAGCATTCCCCATACGTGGGTCCATCCCGAAGATAGTGCAATACCGATGCGAGCCGCGGTGGAGGTGAATCAGGCTTTAAGCACTCCCCACCCGTGGGCTGATCCCGAAGATTTATTTATTTATTTATTATGTCTCAAATACCCCAGTGCAGGGATGTTACATGAGGGGTGGGCATTCGTACAGGGTTTGTTCGGCGTGCGCTTTGAATAGAGCGGGGCTGGAGGGGTGCACGATGGGGGACGGAAGGTTATTGCAGTCCTTTGCTGTTTGAACAAAAAATGAGCGAAGATGTGCAGTTGTGCGGGCATGCGCTGGATAAACGGTGTTTTGGTGGTTAGTTCGGGAACATTTGTGATGTGCGGGCATGATAATAGATGCGTCAGACATAGAATAGAAGAAATTGTGAATGAGGAGTAGTCGAGCGACTTTGCGTCGCAATTATAAGTTTACAAGATGGGCTTTGTTCTTTAGGTTAGTGACACTTGAGTGAAGTGAGTAATCTGAATATCTAAGCCAAGCTGCCCTATTCTGAACAGATTCAAACGTTTTGGACAGATTAGATTGGAGTGGGTTGCAGACGGCGCAAGCGTATTCAAGTTTCGGACGAACTAGTGTTAAATATGCTAAAAGTTTCACAGAAGGAAGAGCAAGTCGTAGGTCTCGTCTGAGGTAGCCAAGAACTTTATTTGCTTCGTTAGAAATGTTTGTTATGTGGGACTACCAAGTGATACACGGTGTTATGGTTATAATGAAACATTTATAGGAATTCTTGGGGGATATATTGGAGCCGCAAATAAAGTACGTTGGAGTGGGATAGCATTTTCTGCGATGGAAAGAAACGACTGATGTTTTCTTAATGTTGAGAGTCATAAGCCAGTGTCTGCACCAGATTTCAATAGTTATATCATTTTACAGGGTCTGGCAGTCATTAGGGCAGTTAATAAGACGATAAATTACGCAGTCATCGGCGACTAAATGGATATTAGACGATATATTATTAGCCAGGTCGTTAATATAAATTAAATATAGGAGGAGACCGAGAACCCGTACGATGAGGTACACCTGAGGCGACAGGACGTCGGTATGATGAAGTCTGGTTGCCATAAATGAATTGTTCCTGGTTAGACAAGAAATTTTTTATCCAGTTTAGAATGGCAGTGTCAAGATTTAAGCGCGAAAGTTTGAAAAAAAAGACGATTATGCGGTACTTTATCAAAGGCTTTTTCAACATCTGGGGATAGGGCGTATGCCGGAATATTGTGATCAATACTTGAGCTGACGTCCTTAATATAGAGCGCTAGTTGTGTGTCACACGAAAGGCCTTTATGAAATTTGTGCTGACTGGGGTGAAAAAAATGTACAGCAATAAGGAAATTGACGGTTTCAGAACAGATTATGTATTCCATTAGTTTACAGCTCACGCATCTCAGTGATATTGGGCGGTAGCTTGTAAGTGAGAATAACGGACCTTTCTTGACTATTGGGATGGACCTTGCCAACCTTGTAGTCTCGTGGCACCACTCCAGATGACAGTGATTGCTGGAAGCTATGTGACAGTATGGCAGCATAAAAATGTTTAGTGTTTTTTTTACAACTTCAGAATTTATACAATCAATTCCAGCTGAAGATGACACTTTCAAGGAAACAATTACTTGAACGATACCATTAGGTTCGAAGATGACATTAGGCATAACAGGGTAATCGTGGTGGGGCACACATGGAAATACATTGTCAGGTTCATCAGTAAAGACCGAACAATACGTGGAATTCAGTGTTTCGGCAACTTCGAACTTCGGGACGGGAACGTTTGTTTGATTGGATAACGAGATAGGTTTAGAATAGGTTGGGTTTATGGTGTTCCAAAGCGTTTTGTGGTTTGTGCGCAGCACGCCTGGCAGGGTGGAAGAGAAGAATGTTTCATAAAGTTTTTCGGTCTCACGATACTTTTGTCTATGCTTGCTTAGAGTTTTATGTTTTAGCTGACCGGAAGTATCTTTCCTTTTTATTATTAGGCCGTTTTAATGTGTTATTGTACCATGGGGAAGAAGGCCGTTCTGTAATGGTGATGGTGAAGGTTTATGTGTTTATCAATTGCTGCATATTGTTTTTAAAGAGCTCCCAGTTTTCTTCGACAGACTAATTGGAAAAATCTACAAGGAACCAGTTGCAGAAAGAGGCTAGTTCGTGATTAATACCTTGATAGTCGGACTTGTCGTATAGGTTTTTGTTTGCTTTCTTTGGATTGGGCAAGTTATATTTGAAAGTGGCATGAATAACTGCGTAATCTATTAGGCAGGTTAGGTTAGAGGCGGAGTCAATTTTATTCGTTTGGGACGCTAAAAATAAATCTAGCAGGCTTGATGCATTATGAGCCGTCCGCGAAGGGAAGCTAATTATTGGGGATAAGTTGAAGGTTAGGCATGTATCTATGAAGTCGCTTTCAATATTCTGCTTTCAAGTCGTTAATGATAAGTATGATAAGTTGTGGCGGGGAAGTTAGAATCCCTAAGTAAAAGAAGAGGGGCACTTACCGAAGCTGAAGTAACTAGTTCAAGAGCATCATGAAACTCGCCAATGAACGAGGAATCGGTATCTGGGGGGCGGTAGCAAACGCCAACGGTAATCAGTGGAACGGCAGCTTTGCAGCGAATGAAGATAATTTCAAGATTGGAAGGAACGTCGACAGCGCAGCGTTTTAAATTGTGGTGAACGGTGATTAACACCCGAGCCCCACGCCTGCCTTTGCGATCGCAACGAAAGATATCAAAGTCATTAAATAGAGGAAGCAATTCAGAGTCGGAAATTGAAGAATTCAGACATGTTTCGGTTAGTAGGACCAAGTTGCATTCGGGTACCTGTATGAGACTAAGCAGAAAATCTCGTTTAGGCAATATTCTCCTAATATTAGTATTATTAGATCTTGCCGTTGTTTGCGGGAGTTGGCCGACGTTGAGGAGGATTTTGAGAACTGAAGGTTTTTTTTACATTACTTACAATAATAACACAAAGTAATGAACAGTCAGAAAGTCATCGACGGCCGGCAGCAAATCGGGCGCTGCGGCCCGTGGCAAGAAGAACGAAATAATGAATGAATGTCTCTTCTCCCTGTCTCTCGCTTTTAACTCCTCAGTCTCTCGGGGTCACGTCACTTTCGGCCAATCGTCGAGCCAGCTCAGGGGTCATCATTTTCCTCCAATGGTAGGCGCCCGTGCAAGTGCCGTCACATTCGGCCAATGGGGACGCTCCAAAGGCGATGGGTGACTTTGATATGGGTGAGTGACTTCGATGGTTGAGTGATACGTTTGCTGATACCGAAGATAGTGCAATACTGGTCCGAGCGGCGGCGGAGGTGAAGCAGATTTTAAGCACTCCCCATACGTGGGTCCATCCCGAAGATAGTGCAATACCAGGACGAGCCGCGGCGGAGGTGAAGCAGGCTTCAAGCATTCTTCATATGTGGGCCGATCCCGAAGATAGTGCAATATCGGGCTGACCCGCGACGGAGATAAAACAGGCTTTAAGCACTCCACACGTGGGCCGGGCATTCGTGTGGCCCTACACCAGGAATGTCCGTGGTGCGCGGCCACACCGACCCTTATACCACATCACGTGGGAGTGCACGCTACACAACATCTATCTATCTATCTATCTATCTATCTATCTATCTATCTATCTATCTATCTATCTATCTATCTATCTATCTATCTATCTATCTATCTATCTATCTATCTATCTATCTATCTAAAATGGGTCTTGATGTCTTACTGAAAATCAGCTCTTGAAAGCCTAAAATCGGCTTTACGTCACAGTAGATAAGAGCCTATTGTACCTGAAGTAAGGGAAATTAACTAACATGCTCTGGAAAAAGGGCGCTATATCATCGTTCAGCGGTTTCCGGGTCATTGTGGCATTGACAGTTACGGCTTCGCTGACAAGGCTGCCAGGTCGGCCCACGAGGTCACTTTGATGAACTCATACATTCGACAAAGATGGATGCTGCAAGAGAACTTAGTTTCCTTGCTTGCACAACGACACAAGCTTTCTGGAATTTTCCGAGAGTCTCGAAGTGCCAGCTGCGTACCCAGCACCCTTTGTTACGCCTGCAAGTGCCTACTATATCCTTTCCCGCGGCGATGCATCATTGCTATGCTACCTATTTCTGTGAATGGAATTTACGAATGCTTGTTCTTGCCGTATAGGAAAGGCCGATAGACTAACGTTCGACTCTTGTAGACCTGAAGGAACATGCATATACCTCTCCTGAAACTGCCTTCAAACGACGTCCAGCACACCTACCTACAAACCCTCATCAAACCGCCTGGACTCCAGAAATATTTCCTTAGACGAAAGTTCTTGTACCGTGGCGGCATGTCCGTAGCTGGCGGAGAAGGCTATTCATATGCCACTGCGTTTTTTTTTTCTTTTTCGTTGTGTGTCGGCCTCAGTAACCGTTTATAGTCCATCTTTGCATTCTCATGCGTCCGCACAGTGTGCACTCTCTCTTCTAGTTCTCTTTATACTCCGTTTTTCCTTCAGTATACGATAGCAAACCGGACGCTCGTCTGTTTGACCTCCCTAACTTCGCACTTCTCACCTCTCTCTCCTTCACTCTTAGCTCTGGATACGCTAGTGTTGCTGACGGCCTGGCACACATGCTACTTCCAGATATTAGGTGATAAATTAGATTACGTACTCTCTGATGCCACAAACACATATCTCATCCATACATGAAGTGAAATGAACGTATTTGCAACAAGTAATCAGTTTTCGCAAACATGTGTGGAAGGACATTTGCGTAAAAAAAAAAGAATCCGAGCAGTTTCTGCAATTGGAGTCAAGTCACTGAAACCTCCACCACCACCTAAAAAACAGACAAGCCTGATTAAGTCAAGCTTATTCAGGAAACACTAGAAACAAACGACAATTCCCCAGCTGCCTACATTCCTCGGCTCCCTCAATAAAACCCCTCCCTGTAACTCCGACCTCCACTCGGACTTCCTCGACGTGAAGCTGCGCTTCTCTGTCGCCTCTGGTTAGGAGTGGCCTTCACAAAGGCATACTCTACATTAATTGGGCTGACTGACATTGCAGCATGCGAGGTCTGTGGCACCGAAGAAAACATCGACCACCTGCTGTGCCACTGTCCAAGATATGCCCCAGAGAGACAAGAACTTGCCAAAGCTTTCCAAAAACTGGGCACTCGGCCGCTTTCTGTGCAGGTGCTGCAGGAACACCGCCCTCATCGCGCGTTGGCCCATAAAGCGGTGAAGGCGCTTTTATGCTTCTTAAGGACGACGGGTTTGTGCGACCATCTGTGACTATTGATGCAATTTCTGTAAGACCACAAGCGTCAGCGAACTCACCGCAATTTCCTTCTTTCCTTCCCTCCTCTCTCTCCCTATGGTCATTGTTTCCCTTTCCCAAGCCTCTGGTGTAGGGTAGCCAACCGGACGTTATTCTGGTTAACCTCCCTGCCTTCTACTTTTCTCTTTCCTCCTCCTCAATAATATAGCTTAAACACATATCCCAAAACTCCAAATAATGGATGTCCAGAACCGCCACGCTTGTTGGCTTGACTACTCCGTCATGTGTAGGAAGTGCAACATATCCAGATATCCACGTTATTTATCGAAATTTCCATACACCGCAGCGCCTGAACACCTCCCCACGGCCCGGAGCCCTGCTTCACCGTAGATAAACTCCAGTCAATAAGTGCACAGCGACTCGCGTCGGCGGCGGTGAAAGGATGAGTGAAGGGGAGCGGAATGGAGCACTGTTCTTTGCAACTTATATTTATGCTTATCAGACGCTCGGGCTTATAGCCGAAGCTCTACAATTCGCTCGCAACTACGCAGCACTCTCGCTTCTCGAAAGTGGCCAACTTCGCAAGTGCACTTCTCGCTGCAAGCGCTACGCACGTAAGGTGTCTAGCCTTTCTTGAAGCGTACCTCAAATGCTCTATCTTAATGAAGTGTCTGTTCCACGAAAGTTTCAAGAGACAAAAAAGAGAGACGGGGCCTCATGCAAATTGATATTTCCCTAGGAGTGAGGCTAGAGGTCTAGGAGCCTGGGCGAGCAAAGCGAAGTGTAGAAGCTCCAGGTTGCGCAGACGGAAAGCAATCAATTCGTACTTGCCGTCGAGAATTTCCCCTTCTCTGCCTATCAAGCAATACTTTCGCAGCAAGCTTCTGTAAGCCGCTTTCGGAAACGTTGCGTTCGAGTTAATACCCAACGCCGAAGAGCATACTTGTCTTACCGTGAAGGCAAAACCCGGCGCTCGCTATAATATTTCTGTCCGTCGGGAGATTTTCCTTCTTACCACAATATATACTTTAGTTGGAAGTTCTTGCTGGCTAGTTCGTTCATACTTGAAGGTAGGTTAAAACTGTGCGAAAAAACGAAGACAAGCGGAAGGAACACATAATACACAACGGACGCAGACTCACACTTCAATAGCTCGGAAATTCTTCGGACATGGCCCCAGCAAGGAACCAGGTGGCCAAAAAGTGCTTGAACTTGTGGTAGGACCATCCTGCGCTTCAGGCAATACACCAGAACACAGGATTGGCCCACTGCGATGAGGTTTGCGCATGCATGAAATCGCTGCATCTTGCTATACTTGTGAACACAACAGCTCATGGCGGCGGCGTTGTCGTTGCTAGCTGTGCAGCGCGTCTGGCAAGCCCGTAGCTCGACCCACGGATGGTCGGGAGCACGCGTCTTGTCAGGCGCCAGACACGCGTTCCAGATCGGTCATGCTCCAGCGCCCGACGTGCTCTACCGCGATGCGTCATCAATGGTTATGAACTACGGCAGCGCCGCTATACTCGCGACACAAAACGCATCAGCGATACGCGCGGTCGCGCCACTGAGAAAAAATTCTAGTACACGCTGCTGTTGTGGAACTTCGGGTCAAATTTTCTTGGCGACCGAGATCGAGCACCCGTGACTGCATGGTCGGCGCACGCGCGTGCACTTCCTAGACCGCGATAAAGTATAACTATGCTAATCAGTTTTATTGCAATAGCAATTATATGGACACTCCAGGCGCATTTCCACCGTCAGCGTCGGCGTGATGTTTTGTATAAAGTCCAAGTGCGCGTATCGCGCAGCGTAGTGCGGCCACGCGGGCCCTGTCTTGAAAGCGATCTGCGATGTGTACAGAGTGTAGTTGTGCCGAGGTCTGCTAGCTTCATGTGCGCTGTGTTCTCGCCGCTTAAGAGGAAGCCTTAGCTCGGGCCCAACTCCGCCACGGCCTATCAAATATATGCAAAGCGCGGCAACGCTTTTCTGAGATAACCGCCATACCGATTTTAATGAAATTTGTTGCATTTGAGAGAGAAAGTTATATTGTAGCGACTGTTGGCCGCGGAATTTCTATTCAGGGAATTAATTTTGTTAAGAAGATTTTCAAAAATTCGGGAGTTCGAAAACACAGAAGCACGAAGTTTAGAAATTAATAGCTTTGCATAAGGAAATGATATCGCAGTTCTGTAAACGGCATCCAGTAGAACTTTCAAAGCTGACAAATTCATTATGTCAATTTATACCTTACGTGAATTCGTTACGTTTTGTGCAATGGTTCTGCAAAACCTGCACTTCCGTATTACTAAATTTCTTGAGATCCATGTGTAACATATAAATTTTGTCCGCTTTTGATGTACTATTATTTCAATTCACAGAATTGTGATATCATTTTTCATTGCTGAGTTACAGTTGTAAACTTGATAGTTTCATTTTCTAAAAATTTGCCATTGCTGCCAATTTTTATTAAAAAATTGACGGCATAACTGAAGAATTCGAAACAAGCAATCACTAGATATTATGTTTTTCTTTCAAATGCAACAAACCTCGTCAAATTTGGCGCAGTGGTTGCTGAGAAAAGCGAATTCTTATTTTACATGAATTTAGATAGGAGCACCAAAGCTAAAGCTTCCTCTTAATTCGCGTTCAAGCGAGCGGCAGCACGAAGGTCAATTCGCTCGCTGCTGTTGCCGGTCTTTCTCGCTGCAGCATTTTTACAGCGAGTGTCCGCGCTCATCAAGTGAGATGTGTTTATGTTTGCCTGTGCGCGCGTGACACCATGCTTGTAAATTTAATTAGTAAGCGAACGTTTACGAGTTTTTGCGGCCAATACAACTACTATCCTTACTTCGTATAGCTGTCTAATAATTTGCTATAGCTATCGATGCTTCGCCTTTCGGGCGAAACTGCGACTTTTTATCCAAATTCGCCGTTAGCCCTCAGTGGTGGGTCAAAATGGCTCGGGCCACCCATATGCTTGGGCGGGAGCCGGGCCATTTCGACCTACCACAGAGAGTTAATGGCGGATATTTAATAAAAACAGGCTGATAATGTCTTACGACATCCCTTTTCCCTTGTGTTGGGCCTTTCGCTCCCAACGGGGGAGCTGCCCGCTTCGGGATAGGAAACTAGCGTGACCTAATGGGCCACAATAAAGTTTTTCCATGCATACATCCACCCCTTTTCCCTTGGTTCTTACCATGGCCTTGATTTGTTCTCGTGCGTCATGAAAGTGTAGTGAGGTGTCGTGTGCTCGTATCATTTCTTTAGGCCATCGAAAAGTACAAAGCAGTTCTTCTGCATTCAGAGAAAACAAAGGCGTGCAGAGAAATTTGCCTAGTGTTCAAGACAAGGTGGTTGTCATTTTGTCTACATCAACGATCTCACGCTCTCGCTTTTATTTACCAACATGCCGCATTTGGCAATGTTTCTGACAAGCGGCTACTTCTGAAGTTGCCTGCTTCACTCTTAACCCCCTTGTTTTCGAATGATTACGTAACTGTCTGACTAATTGACAACAGTTCATTTATGCTAAAGCAAATGTCTCTCTCCCTTAGCACACCGCAGGGCATGGTTTTCTGCTCACTACGTATTTTTAAATACGCATTAAAGACTTACCTGACGTTATCTCTTCTAGGTTTGTCTATTGGCTGATGACTGTGTAGTTTATGGTTCTGTTAATAGTCACAACTACACTCTCATTGTGCAGCCTTATTCTAATGATAGCAATTTCCAATAGCTGATGTTCTTTAACCTTAGTAGAACATTAATTACGTTTCACCACCTCCAATACGAGCCGGCAGCTAAGCTTACGCTATCGCCTGTTCTGAAATATATACTGCCAACTCATACAAGTGCCGCGGCATCAAGGTGTGTATTAACATCAGTTGGTCCTCTCACACTTCACGCATTAGCAATCGGGATCGCGAACCATTGCCTATGCTGTCTCTGTGCCGCGCTACCTATGCCTCCCTCACCATAATTACTAACAGCAGTAACTACTAAACCACACTCCGAGGCAAGCTTAAGGATGCACGTGCCCTCAGCTTGGGACACTTACCAATCAAATCTTTTAACAGCTCTGCAACCTACATCAACTCGAGCAGCTACGTTTATTCACTCCGTTTATTCGTACCGCATTAGCTACACTACACCGAATCTAAATGGCGTCATAATTTGCGCCTGTTGATTGAACATCTCAAATTTCAAACAGCGCAACAAGGGACAGGGACATTAGAGGACGCACACAGCGCTGTGTACTTCTTATACTCTCCCTTTTCCTTTTTGCGCTCTTTTAAATTCAAACCTCAACCTAGATTGAACCTTGCAGCCGTGAAACTGCTCAGTAACATAGGAAGTCTTTATGTTTTTCATGAATTCCATAATCATCGTGTGATCATACTGTTACTATCGCACCTGCGAACGCAACGCATTTCGTCCAGATTTAGCCATCCGAAAGATGTTTATCCCCCACCAAATCAATTAAAATTAAATTATGGGGCTTTACGTGTCAAAACCAATATCTGATTATGAGGCACACCGTAGTGGAGGACTCCGGATATTTCGGCCACCTGGGGTTCTTTAACGTGCACCTAAATCTAAGTACACGGGTGTATTCGCATTTCGCCCCCGTCGCAATGCGGCCACCGTGACCTACCCGCCAACTCACTGTACTCGTGATACAAACCCTGCTCAAACAGAAAAAAGACTGAAGTCACTGATCGGCTTTCGTGCAATAACCCATATTGCTTCCCCACTTGAGGTATTAATAAGTAAAGCCAAATGGGTAAATAAATAAACACGTACTGCTTCTGAGGGTGATCGCTACGCATCAGTGAATATTCCAGTGGGTTTTTCGACTATACCAAGCCGTTCCCAACGTTCTCGTGGCAAAATCAACAGCACCCTGGCACGTAAATTTATTTATTTATTTATTTATTTATTTATTTATTTATTTATTTATTTATTTATTTATTTATTTATTGTGCTTTATTTTTTATACGAACCATGGGCAAGAGTCAAGAAATAAAAAAAGTGTGGAGTGTTTCATTGAAAAGAAAAAAATAGGGTCGCTATGTTTGTTCAACATATTTGAAGAGAAGCACGGTGTCGTCTTCTAGGTTTTCTTTCTGTAATTAAATTTCTGTCGCAATTTGCCATGCGTATTTTCCTTCTTTCTCTCACTCTCTCACTTTTTTTTTCTGAAGGGCACCAATTCTGCGGATGCAGCGGGCGACATCACTGAACCTCGGGCAAAACACCGGGATTTCTTAGCAGCAAATGGAAAAACATGGGCAAAGAGACTACTGCAATCATTTTCCTCCCGCTCTACCTGCCTTTTTTCTTCCTTTTATGTTGGCGACGCCCGCGCTTAAGGAGCCATGCTCATTGAGAATGACTGTATCATGATGCAGTAAGTCCGCCCGCTTGTCGAGCCTAGAAAGTTTCGCCTTTCGTGTAGCAAGAGTGTTAGAAACCAGAGCTTCGAAACAACCACATAACAATTTAGATTAAGCAATTCAACGACAACAAACGCAAGTAGTATGTATTACAAAGATTCTATTGATTGCATAATTTGGTGGATTGCCTTCTAGCCCTTCGTAAACGGCGCACAAAGTCTATTCTACTGCAGCTTGAAGCACATTTATATCCCAGAAATAGGCGGGCAACTACAATAAGTGGGAATGAAGAGAGAGAGAGAGAGAACTTGAAAGCGCCTCAAAATCAATGTGGCGAATCTTAGGTGAAGTGCTCCTGCAACCTTGGCATTGCAAAACGAGATATGAGCATTTTCATGACTCATTTCTTTCTCACGTGTGCCACTATTTGTCATGAATGCGAAGACCGTTCAATGCGCTTTGCAGTTTAACGGTCCACCCGTGTCTCGTGCGACGTACAAAAGGCATTCGCATTCCTAACGGACACCCAACCCTCACGTGATTTTGACGCACCGTTACCCCTGCCTTGCAAGGGTTATGCTCCCGTTTTTCAACCGCACTCCTGTGGTTGAAGCTTGGCCAGCTTATATCACGCTCACTTGCCCACGGTACCAGGCATGGGCCGCTTCTTTATTTTTTTTTTTAATTTTGTATCTCAATATGCAGCTACCATTCGGCAAGCGAGAAATTTGCGACAGCTCCAGTCGTTTGTCATGCCTATATCCACGCATAATACGTACACATGCCCTTTCGTGCGCTGCTGCCGAATCCCGCGCAATTTTACCCTAGCCGGCGCGTTTGCCACGTTTCAATTATCGACGCTCTCCGAATGATGCGGCCTTGTGAATTATTAGCTTCTCTTGCGATCCATGGCTATGTTTCAGTCAAATAAAGAGAGGGCAATACGTACGCAAAACGCATCAGAATCGCTGTTTGAAATGTGCGCGGCCTTGCCTCGTGAAAATGCGGCGAACAAGAAGTACAGGCGAACTTCTATTAAAGCTGATAAACAGCTGCCTTATCCCTAAGTCCTTCTTTGCCTGCTTATTTTAAACTCCTTTCGGATTACTTCCTACACTTGTGCAAGAAAACACAGTGAACAAATAATGTTCTCTTATACGAGTGGCGTAATGAGTGCTCAGACGTGAATTATGTATTCGTTGCCTGAAGCTACAGCAGAAACTTCTCCAAGATGCTGACATGATGCAAAGTTTCGAGCAACGTGAAGGTAAGCATGGTGGTATTTATTGATTTATTTATTCTGAATACATTCGGGACGAAGGCCCTCTAGGAGGATATTGTATAGAAATGGGGGAGAGGGGGACTGAAGAAATGGTTCACTGTTACAAAGATGAACAGTAACACAAGAAAACAAGGTGAGTACAAGATATAAGCGCCACTGCACGACAAAAATGTACACAGTAATATATCAAAATATAATTATACAATATTGCTGGTGACAGCAACAAAACAGCATAAATAAAGACAATCGCAAGTACACTACTAAAATGTCCCCAGATCGCGTAGGCTACTATACGGTGGGACGGTGCAATAGGTCTTGAAGTTTAGTAAATTCTGATTTAGTCTGTGCGGTGGCAAATTATTCAAGTCAATTGTGGTTATAAATGTGAATGAACGGGCGAAAGACGACGTGTGACAAGTGATTCATCTCACTTTGCATGAATAGTCCTCGCGAGGGAGCATAGTCGAGAATGTTTTGAAGAAGTTCTCACGCAGAGATTTGTGACTACATTTTACGCAAGAGCTAAAGGCAGATGATTTCACAGTAGCTTGATAACAGTTCCAGCTCAGCACGTTGTTTTAAAGATGTTACACTGGAGTAGCGCGAGTAATCTAATAATACAAAATGAACAGCACGATTCAGAAGAGAATCAAACTCATTAATTATGTGTGGTTGGTCAGGATCTCAAATGGCAGAAGCATGTTTAATATTGGGGCGAATAAATGTAATATACACGAGCTTACGTAAGTGCCTGTGTGCCTGCTATAGGATATGCTTAAGCATATTGAATGAACGATTAGCTGAAGCGAAGTTTATATGAATGTATTTGTTTCATATTAAGTCACGCTGGAAATTAATTCCAAGATATGCGTGATTGGTGGTACGTAAGGAGTTGTGTTTGTAAGTGCTAGTAGCTTCAAATGTGCAGAATTTAGTTAGTGGTCCTGCGCTTTGTTCACCGACGTCATACCCATTAAGCTATAACTTATCCCTATGAATAAGAATGGAGATAAAAAGTGTATTTATTAAGATATTCAGACATGGTATGGCACAGTTTCCTTGGGTCAAGCAGCTGGAGGCAGAAAGAAATGAGGTAATGGTATGAGAAACAGGAACCTCAATTTTGATACGTATTTGTTGTGCACATCGCATGATTATGAAGTTGACAAGGGTTCGGAGAATCATCGTGCAATCCTCAGGGAATCTTATTGTATGGCTACATTCCACCTATGTCATCGTACGTAAGGCGTTATGGTTGGCGTGTAATACCCCGGGCAGAAAGGATACTCAACCACCATGCCTCATGTTACAGTTGGCGTGTAACAACCCGGGCAAAAAGGATGCTCAACCACCATGCCTCATCGAAATGGAGGACGGATTCCTAATTTGCTATGGTTGTCTCGAATGGTTGCTGATGTTACGGTTGGCGTGTAACACCCCGGGCAAAAAGGATGCTCAACCACCATGCCTCATGTTACGGTTGGCGTGTAACACCCCGGGCAAAAATGGTGCTCAAAGACCATGCCTAGCCGAAACGCAGGACGGAATTCTAATTTGATATCATTGTATCGAGGGGTTGCCGGTCTGGCAGGCGCCCCGCAGTGATGATAGGCCCCTTTGTGTGTGTGCGACCAAGGTGAGAACTTTCCGCGAATCAGACAGGACCCCAGGTGGTCGCCAGTGGAGGCACGCTCGTGAAAACATCGCCCTAGAAGATAGGAGCAGCCGCAAAGCAACATCGGGGACGTGCAACCTCGCCCAGGAAAGTGGGAGCCGCCGCCAAGAACCGTGGGACTCAGTGCATGTCACGTGACGTTGGCGTGAGCAAGATCCCGCCTACAATTTTAGTGGGCCTATTTAAGGGACCGCGCAATGTACTTTTTCACTTCATTCTCTTCTTCTCATCTTTCACCGGCGATTGAATAAACTGTGCAAGTTTCGCACTAGAAATCGTCTCGTCCCTGCCTGATGGCCACGGTCTACAGGACGCCTGCAGCCCGCCGACAACGCCACGCTACCCAACAGTAACGCCGGTCTAGCTTCGAGAACCAGGCGTCGCAACAAAGGGCAATAAAAGCGTCGCCAAGACTATTCCTGGCGCGACGTCTATTTTTAGCACTCCCACAGCAGGTAGTTTGTTATTTTCTCTTAATATTGCAAAAAATGACATGCTCGTATTTGAGAATGTTGCAGGTTGTCCGGGGCTCTTAAAGTCGCGTATAGCATGACAGGTATCATTGCCTTACCAGTTCGTAGACCTTAAAGCACTGGCGTCGCGTGCCATTCGAAGTCGCGTGGGGCACGATACGGGTGTTGTGTGAGAAGACTGCGCATCGTTTCTTTCGTGTCTTGTTTTGCGAGCAAGGTGCGTTTGCAGTAATGTGGGAAATCGTATTCCTCCTCTGGTTCTTCGCTTGCTTTGCCGCTCTTTCCGCCAGTGTCTCCTGCTCCCAACATGTCAGTGGAAGCCGTGGAAATTCGCTGTGAAATGGCAGTGTAGAGACTATATTGGTTTCGCTTTTCTACATTCTTTCCTTGGAATGTATGCAAATTCTCTCTTATGGCAGTTTCGGCGGCCTTATTGCCGGGTATGCTTCGGTGATCACAGGCCCTGAAAAATGGCATCGTGTATCCTTCCGATCGTCAGATATTGGTTGTGGTTCATACACGCAGTGTAGGCGACTACACTGCGTTCATGCGTTAACCGCCGTGCAGCCGACTGAAATTTTTTGATAAATGGAAACGTCTGACAGACAGCCTACATTTATTTGTTTGGTAGTATTAGACAAGAGATCTATTCGAAAACAGCGTGGTCTTGTGACTCGAAACTAACTTTAGAGGCGGAATGCAAAAAATGCAGTATATCTAACGAGTTGGAATCTATATACAGCGAAGCTTTGTGTGAGTGCATAAAGTGCTCAAACACGAGTACACACACACACACACGCACGCACACACACACATACATTATACTGAGCCTTTTGTTAAGCGGAGTTGCTGACTACTAGCGAACCCGACGGACGCCTTGAATGCATCATGATTTTATAGGCAGCATGCGCACAGGTACCTAGCGCAATTCTAATCCATTCTATCCGCAAGAAGTGTTTCACTTCCTCATTTCTGTGCAACCGACGTTGCGCGAAGGTGAGATTTCCGGTTTTTTTTTTCTTCACCGCGCCGCCGGCGCCACCGCGGAGGCAAGTGCCATTTGGTGGTGCTTCAAGAAACCCAGCGGCCCGCATTCTCCGCTGTTATTGGCTGGGCTAATTATTAGGCAAGAGAACAGGCAGGCCGCAGCCACCGTCATGAAACCCGGTGAGGTTCGCAAAGAAAAGCTTCGCTTTTAAAACGGTCCACAACTAAATTCATTGTAAATCCAGTACATGGTATGGTGGCTGCCCGACTAAGAAGTCTGTTTTCAGAGCTTATAGATCCTTTCTTTGATCTACTTCGTATACCGCGCTTGCTTATGCGGTATTCACACTGGGTAGAATGGTCTCGCTTCGAAGCGGGAAGTGCGCATAACATGATGCAACGTCGCGCCTTTTTGGGGCCAAGGCACTGACGTAGACAGCGACGTATGATGGGAGACGTTTTGCTGCTCCAGTACAAAATATACCCTCTTGGCGAGGGAGACAGCAGGGATCTTGCGGACTAGTCTAGCAACCTAACACACCGCGCTCCCTAGCTGTATAGAAGCGGCATAGAAATCGCTGCTTCCTTCGCAAGTGCTTCGCAGTCTTCTTCACTTCGCAGTGATTGTTCTGTGTGCCAACATTGACATCCCTCAATCTTCGTACAATCTATGGGAGTTGGGTAGAAGCGCGAAGCACCGTGATGGCATGCTCACTGCATCATCCGCCCTCCGCGTCGAGGGTTCCGTCGTGTGAATACGCTTTGGCAATTAAATTGATTATTTCTTACACCTGCGCTGTGGATTTCTGTAAGTGATGTAAGACTTGTTCGGATGTGTAGCGTCCTCTTTCGGCAGGTTAAAGAAATGCACAGTTTAGTCAGGCTGGTGGTCCATGGCATCGCACAAGCATGGCACTACAAATATAACCACTGGTACCCTACAGTGGGTAAGTGCCACACTTACTCATGTTACCATCACCATGGTCTGAATCGGTTTGGGCAACCAACGAGTCACATGTTTTGGCTGGTCATTGCTGCATAGAAGTAGTCACTCTGCACTAAGACATGAATCCAACCACCCTTCCGGCAGCAGGCAGCCTTTTCTCTCTCTCCAACTCTCGCCACCAGGATATTGCCTTTATACGCATCTGCATGCCATCATTCGGTTGCAAGAAGCAAATGTATTTCGCTCAGATGGCTGCGCAGTTCCCTCTTCACCGCGTCACCTCCGACACCACACACTATTGCCACGTGTTCTCTTCTATGCCTCAAGGTAGCCTAAGAGCTGACCGATGTTATCCCTGAACGATTGACCGATACGTGCTACAATTTTCTCAATTAGTAAATTTTTCAGCGCAGAATGGATTCCGTGTACCTGCGCCTTTAGCAGTTACTCACCAGCGAGAAGCTCAGAGCCTCAGAGGGCGGTGGCCATCAAAGTTGGTCCAGAGCATGCGACAGCTCTTGGGCGAAAGGAAATTCGATTGGCATAGTGCTTTCTTGAAGTCAAATGTTAAATGCTGCGAACTCGCCATCGCTTGTCATATCAGGATTTGGTTCCCGTACTATCGACATGCGCCTTCAGTGCTCGTAACAGTGCGTTTTCATCATTACAGACTACGCATTCAATAATGGATTGCGAG
Source organism: Dermacentor albipictus (assembly GCF_038994185.2). Classification (NCBI taxonomy): domain Eukaryota; kingdom Metazoa; phylum Arthropoda; class Arachnida; order Ixodida; family Ixodidae; genus Dermacentor; species Dermacentor albipictus. The sequence goes on along the minus strand of NC_091821.1, from coordinate 126,293,599 downwards.
TCTCTGTCATATTAAAACTTAGATGTGAGTATGGGCCATCACAGCCTCTTCATCACAGATACGCTGTTTGACGACGATACCACATATATCGGTATGCTGACCCCGTCATCGGTATTTGAGAACATCCTTGCAAGATTCTTGGGTTTCACCAAGACTTATTATCTAATACAGCCATGAAAGGCTGCTGTTAGTCATTTTATTGTTACACATGGTCCCCCTGTCTCCGCTTGCCTTCTTTTCCTCTCTGGCAAGAAGCTGACGATCGTGAACCGGGAGTTGGAGCACACGGTGCAACTGGGCATCTTAGGGCTTTTATTCAGTGCTTGGGCCTCACCTCTGCACCGTGTGCCTAAGGAGGATATGTTCGACTGGCTTGCGGCGAATACCACGCACAGAACGCTCAAACGCTCCCCGAACAGTCCAAGCTGTGGCACATTCAGGGCATCAGGGAAAGCCTGAGCACCTGTGCTATTTTCAGCAAAGTGGACCTTGTCAAGGCCGAGAGCTTTTAGGCATTCGAAGACGTTCACCATAATACCGTTTGTACTATTTGAGTATATGGTACAGCCTTTTCACCTTTGCAATACCGCTCAAACTTTCAAACGTTTTATTACACAGATGATGGCGCGACGGCTCTTTGTCTATAATGGCAACACTCTCAACTCAAGCGCCATGCTTGATGACCACGAACACCATGTGCGCATGATCATCGAGTCTCCGCAACGCTACGGTCTCATGGATAACGTCCAGAAATGCGTCGTCAGTGGTTCTAAGCTGGAGTTCTAAGTCATCATAGCTCTTCACGTAGAATGCGCCCTGCACAATTTTATGACCAGGCAGTCGACGACTCGCCCTCCCACCCACCCTTCAGTATTTGTGTGACTTCTTGAGGCTAAGCTTATCAAAGCGTTTCATCCCTAAACTGCGTTGAGATTCTGAAGCAGCTCGCCCAGCTTCTCCATAAGAACAATAGGCCATCTTCTGACAATCTACGGTCAACGAAAACCTGGGGCGGCTTGCACGAACATTTAATAACAAAGATTATAAAGCATTTAAGAAGACGTTCTTAAATGGCCCCTAGACAACACCTAGTCCGCACTCGAACACGTTGTTAAATTCTTTATTATTTTCGTTATTAAATGTTTATACAAGACGCTCCTGGATGCCTTCAGTGCAGCGAAACGAGCTGTCACAGATGCCGTATTGCTGGTCCATTACAGTTGTTTTGTCACGACGCGCATGATAGTGGATGCTTCCATTGTCGCCATCGGTGCTGTGCTCTAGCAACAGATTCACTCCGGGAATAATTTAAGCCCACTGAGACCCATTACAGCGCTTTCTGACGTGAGCTTCTCACCATGTGCCTGACCTATGTACACTACCAATACTTCGTGGGGGGGGGGGAGAGGGGGGGGGGGGGGCAAGCGGTACGTATTCGTGGATCCCACGCTTATTGCCCTAAGTACTACATATCAACTTCAAAGTGCATACGTTGCTCAGGAGCTTCGATACTTGGCTTACGTCTCGGCGATGACGACCGAAATATCTTACGCAAGGGTATTAACAACGAAGCGATTGACTCCCTTTCCCGCATAAAGACCTCCGTACGCCGTCGATTAGAGAATCTAAAAGCAACAGCACAGCTTGACGACACCGAGCTTGAAGCGTTGCGTGCAATGCCTCTCCCTTCGTCTTCAGTTTGTGCCTCACCTCTATGTAACCTGATCACTGCGCTGCTACTCTTAGGTGTTCGTATACCTATCCGATATACTGCCGGTGCCTATCAATTCTCCGTGTTCGGTTCTGTGCATGATGACTGCCATCACTGAATACGAGTTTCGCAATACCCCATCACGCAGCGTTACGTCTGGCCCTGCATGTACCGATATTTTCTTACAATATTATCATCAGAGGGTCCAAATTTATGTGTCGAGCCAGTGTGCCAAAGTGATGGGCCACACCAAGTCCCCACTTCACCGTTTCCTGCAATCCGGCCTTGGTTTTGATAACGTGCACGTCGACTACATTGAACTCCTTCTAGCGTCGCAAGGCTGCAGATATCTCCTAACGACAATGTATCGCACGTGGGTTCACACTTCATTTGTCACACAATGAGCGACAATTTAAGTCTGCCTCATTCAAGCCGCCGGTTTACAGCCTCAGCCCCAAACACTCGATGCCACTCCATGAGTTGTAATTCACCTTTAAAAGTCATGGTCAAGAGGTAGTGAGATGTAGGCTCACTGCCCACTGTCAAGATGAGCAGTGACGGCGATGTCTGGTCGCGGTCAAGAGGCGCTGGTCATTTATTAGATGGGCCGATCGTTTGCCTGTGGTTCTGATTCGTATGCGAGCCATCTATCGCAAAGAGCTCGATTCTCCGAGGTTGAACGTTTCTTCGGTCCTCCTGTCCGACTTCCTACTACTTCTTTGCCTTCATAAATTTGCCATCTCAGACCGAACGAATGGGTTTGCCTGCGGAGGCCTCCTTCGGACGATCACGGAGGTGCATAAATCGGTCGTGCTGGAAGGCAACAAGAATGACGGTCCATGGCGTACGTGCCTGCGATAACGTTACGACGGACAGATGATTTCACGCAAACAGTAAATTGGACATCTGTTCTTTGTCCGTCGTCTCTGCAGATTCGATGCTATGTTGTACCAACGTCGTAAGTGATTAAAACGCTGAAGTAGGCCACAAATACTATATTGTGAACACTTTCCGAGTCGCAGACTTATGCATTCGCGTGTAATTTACTGTGCAAGGATGTTGCGCACATTCTTCACGTTCATCATGCGTAATTCAACTTGCACGGCAACGTGAAAAAAATTGTTCTGACCCGCTTGCTTGTTGTACCCTGCCACACAATTACGGCTTAAAGCCATTGTGGTCTACACTGCTGTTTGTGCCAGTTCCTACCTATGGGCTGAAACTTCTAGGATATCATGGAAACTTGAGAAAACGCTAACGACACGCAAGGAATGATCAAAAGCAAGAATGGTAGTGTATCGGTAAAAGTGAACATGAGAAATATAACAGGGGCAGCTGACATCTTAGTTGAGATAGCGAAGAGGCAGTGAAATTGGTATGATCCTGTAATGCGCAGAGCAGATAAGCGGTGATTTATTCGTGTAACAGTACCTAAGTAAGGGAAACGGAGCGAAGGACGACCGAGGATTAGGTGCTGTAATGAGAATAAAAAATTTACATAATTATATGACGGAGCCGGCGGACGCACGACAGGGGTAATTGGAGATCCGTGGGAGAGGCTGTTGTCCTGCAGTGGACAAGAAAAAGGCTGCTGCTGCTGCTCCTGCTATAGCTGCAGCTGTTATAGCCATCACCACTGCCGCCACCGACAATCATTATTAGTCGCGTTTACATGAATACGACAGTAGCGCGTCGCATTTCCTATAGCGCATCATGGTAAACACATGCGACAACGTTTACATGCGGTGCATTGCCCTTCGTCCGAAACAAGCCGGGACCTGTTTCCGACGAGTGCGTTTCGCCGGTGAATGAAGGAGAGCACACGCCGGCAGCCGTCTCGTTTTTTTTTTCCCTCTCTCAACGTGATATGCCAGCGCTTACATGCACCGCGTGAGTCGACTTACCCGTCTCAATCTACCCACTCCTAGCGCATTAATGCGATTCGCCTTCCTAGCTAATTACCCTCATGTACATGGATGCGATCAGCTAGAAATGCAATGCGTACCTTGTTGCATTGACGTAAACGCTGCTACAGCCCCACCAGAATGGCATGGAGCCAGATGCTCGTTAATTAACTGAGTACACACATACAAATGCAAGAAAATATTTACACGACTTTAAAAAAATTTAATATTGTAGTTTTACGTGACCCACCGTAGTAGCGCCGTAGTGGCTTTGGTATTGTCCAGTTGAGCTCGAGGTCGCGGGTTGAGGCAAGCCGTAGTGCTTGGCTCCGGATAAATGTTGACCAGCTGGGGTTATTTAACGTGCGCCCAATGCATAATGTACGCGATTGTGTTTGCATTTGGCCCCCCATCGTAAGGCGGCCGTCGCGTCCGGGATCGAGCCCGCGACCTTGAGCTGAACACTTGCAACGTCACAGCCACTGGTCTACCAGGGCGGTCTGTTTACACGATGAACTGTCGCCTGCTGCTACGTTTTATCAGTCTTTATAAATAGTGCTGCATTTTATTACAGGCTAACTTCATGACGAACACACACGTTGCAACAGCCAGACCACATGGGATTAGTGACAGACCGCAACAGCTACCGAAATTTTGTCGCTGGGTAATATGCGTACTGTAAAGCGCACACTAAAGCGTGCTTTCATCTTGCTAGATTCCAGTGCGGTACTTCATGCGGGAATTGAGCTGCTGTTCCTTACGATGCACACCCGCCGTGGTTGCTCAGTGGCTATGGTGTTAGGCTGCTGAGCACGAGGTCGCGGGATCGAATCCCGGCCCCAGCGGCCGCATGTCGATGGGGCGAAATGCGAAAACACCCATGTACTTAGATTTAGGTGCACGGTAAAGAACCCCAGGTGGTCGAAATTTTCGGAGTCCTCCACTACGGCGTGCCTCATAATCAGAAAGTGGTTTTGGCACGTAAAACCCCATAGTCTATCTTACGATGCACACAGTAATCGCAGCTCTGTGGAAGCAAATTAACTCGGTGAATCGTGCTCTGTGTGGCGCATTTCAATTGTATACGGCGATGTTACCGACTTTGAGAGCTGCAACTTTGTTACTGCTCCCGTCACTATGCAGAAAAATTTAGTCGGGGAGAAGTTACAGCGTCATTTCGCTCCAATTCTAAGATCCTTTGCCCGACCGCATTGACATCAATATTCCATCCTCTATGTTGCAGTACCGCCTCGCGAAAAATAGACTCTGGAAAGCGCGAATAGTGGCAAAAGCGATGTTCAATGATATATTGCACTACGGACTCGCTATTTTCAATTAGTAACAAATTATTTTTTCCTTCACAGAATGCAAGTTTCACAATCTATGAAGCCTGCCTGGGAATTATGCCTCATGAACGTACGACGGCCTGCGTTCGGCCACCCTTGCCAGATGAAAAGTGGTCGCCGCGCACAACGGGTCCATATGTTGCCGCATGCAGAATTTCCGCTCGCGCAGTCATCGCGCAAGTCGCTACATTTTTCCAGTTCAATCCGGCGCGTACATAGAAGTGAATTATTACACAATTTTAGTACTGCACTATGATGATACATACGTGGCACGCAAGTTATTTGCGGAACGTAGGAGCGCCAAATGCCCACGTACGTAACCGGTAGAGCGTTAGAGGCCGGGCGCGTCGGAGCGCATTGGCCGCGTCCGCTAGTACGTCGAACCGTTGGTCGAACTAGACGGCGTTGATCTCGCTAACATGATGTAACGTGTGGGCGTGTTCCCGCTTCGTCGAAGTATATCTAGGCCTTTAAGAGACTACTTTTAATATGGATGAAATACACGAATCATATCGAGGAAAATAAAAACCGAGTACTTGCTTTCTGAGGCTGAAACGGTCATTTGCGGCGAACTGCACCAGAAGCAGGTTGAGCCTTTCGCGCAAACAGCACACACGGAACACTTTCTCGAAAACAAAGTTCCTGTTTTTGCTATGCATTCCCACCGTGCAGGATGAGGGAATGGCTTCTGCGCGTTCACTTCATGCAGCAAAGCCAAATCGTAGGCTATTGAAAAGTAAAGCCTTCCACTGGTCGCCTTTGACGCTGCCATTTTGGGAAACTCTTTTGTCTCGCGCCCTATCGAACAAACGAGAACAACGAGAGCACCTTTCAAGGCTCCCTATACGTACGCACGTAAGAATCGGATGCGTGCGTACGCAGCGGCCGCGTGCGCATCACGTACCGTTCGTGTCGCGCTCTACACATGCGCACTTTGCAGAACGAAACGGTCTTACGTACACAGCGCCGTTGCGTACGCTACATCTATTGTTGACGGGCGGCCGCACGCATCTCGTGGCTTTTGTTGCAGTCACGTCCCTCGGCGACGTGACTGCAACCTGGGTTAACGGGCCTGCGCGCGGTTCTTGTGTTATCGGAAACCGTTGTTCGGTGCTGCAGGAGACCGATCTCGCTCACCTTTTGGCACAGTGGTCAACAAAAAGAAGGATAAACAAAAATGCAGAAGCCTCCGTAGTCCAAGAACGGCCGTCGAATGCGCGCGGCGACGGTCGTGCGCGCAAATTACGCCACACAGCCCAACCACGCGTGAGCTCGCTGCTGCCGATTCGCCACGCAGCTGTTGCGTCCGTTTTGCGGTTTCGCAAGAGGGGCTGTACTCAGCAGCAGCTCCGATCACCGCCATCACGAATCCGCGCTTTCATTTGGCACGCCTCATCTTCCGGAGGCTCGCCGTAGCACGGAGACCTCGCACTGAGTGCGACTCGCGCGTGCAGAATACTATACACCGCCGCGCCTCGCAGCGATGGCCTTCGCCTCCCTACTCACTTCCGGGTGCTCAGACTGCCCAGCGGAATCGCGTCAGAGAGTGTGCCGAGTGAAGGTGTTTACCCGGCTGCTGATGTGCCGAACGTGGATCCCGTATAAATATTTCCTTTTTTTTTTTTAGCCATCCCAGCTCTTATTGTATTCTGTGCTTTTTTTAAGCTGAAATGAATGGCGCAATGGCGTATTGGCATGTACAAATATTGGCATTTCTAGCTCAAACGTGTCACCGACAGTATGCAAGAAAAATAAGGCGATTTTGGTTTACTTTGACACTGCCGTGAGTCGTTGTTACAAAGGCACTACTGTTAGAATGCGCAAACATGCAGGCTGTTTCACTTAACTTGAATCAAACATTAAAAATACGCAAATGCTGCGTAGCTGGTCAGATCCAAAGTAATGTTGTTTGCCTTCGCTTGGAGATTCGGTTGGTAACAACTTTATTTAGAGTCATGCAGAGCTTTCGCCGACGGGGCCTTAGGTCTCCCACGTGGGGACGTCGAGGTGTTGCCGCGCCGCCGCCTCGCGGGCCTGCTGGACGGCCCAGAGTTGGCCACCGAGGCTGGGGCTGCGCAAGGCAGCGGCCCACCGCGGCGGAAGGGTTCCGGAGTTAGCACCGTGTGGGTTTTGTTACAATCCCAGAGCATGTGAGTTAAAGTGGCTATATCAGTGTGGCAGACCTTTCATATATTCGTTGGGTATGTGCCGGGACGCCATTGGCCTCGATTATAATGCCGAGGACCCTAATTATCTGCACTATCGGGATGGTTGCTCCGTTTCTCGTGCGTAGTCTGATCTCTTCACATTCTCGCCTGGTCGTCGCCGGATTCCGACCACACCCGGATGGTCTGCCCCTCTGCGTGGGGCGGTAGAGTAGAAGTTCCGACTTTTTCGGCGAACATCGTAACCCCGTACCCACAAGGTACTCCTCTATTGTCTCGATTGCTAATTGCAGTGCCGTTTCGATGTGACCGTCGCTGCCTTCGTGCACCCAGAGGGTTGTGTCGTCGGCGTATATGGTGTGCCGGACGTCTTTGAGTTCTTGTAGCTTTTCTGCTAGCCCGATCATGACCAGGTTGAAAGCGTGGGCGAGATGATGGGGCCCTGCAGAAATTCAGATTATTTTTTTCATTCCGCCTAGCTATATGATTAGTCTTTATTAATTAATGAACTTCTCAATTACTATACTAAGATGAAAAGTTTCAATGAAAGAATTCTAGAGCAACATGAAAAATTCCCGATACAGCTTTCTGTTGCTCAGTACATGCTACATAAAAGTGTTTTTCCGTGCGTGACAGAAACCCACGACTATATACGCAGAGTGCCTCGAGCAGCCAGTCACGCGGCAATTTTTTTATTACCTGTGCCTTAACTAACTTCGCCTTAATTACCGCCAAATGTTGTGGGTTTGACTCCCACCAAAGACCGAGGGTTCGACTCTGACCAATGGTCGTGGATTCGAGTGCTTTAACGCTATCTTAATTAACTGTGCCTGAATTAACGTCGCCTTCATTAACATCAAGGGTCGTGGGTTGGGCTCCCACAAATGGCCGCGGTTCGACTCCCACCGCAGGTAGAGGATTCGTAGCCTTTTCGTACCTCTCGTGTCATTGACGTGTTTTCGCTCAAAGTCGACTGACCGGTGAGACATATAAGGCGTTCGCCTTAAAAATAATCTGAGTATCTCCAAGCGACGGCCAACAACATTACCTTGGTTTGGTCCAGCCACGTGGCATATGCGTATATATATTTAATATGTTTGGCTCAAATAACGTGAAACACCCTGTATATAAACGAGCAGAATGGGGGTTAACCGAGGAGCCCGATTTTTATTAATCGTATCATACGAAGCCAACAAACATTGACACCAAGGACAACATAGGGGAAACTACTTGTACTTACTAAATGAATTAAAGAAATTATAAATAAACGTAAATGAAAGTGGATGCAAAAAGAAGTTGCCGCAGGTGGGGAACGATCCCACGTCTCCGCATTACGCGTGAGATGCCGCGGTAGCTCAGTTGGTAGAGCATCGCTTTTATCTAGCACGTATATTGAGCAACAGAAAGCTGTATCGGGAGTTTTTCATGTTGTTCTACAATTTTCTCATGGACACTTCTCATCACATTATGATATTTGAGAAGTTGAATAATTAATTAACGCTAATGATCTAATTAGGCGGAATGAAACAAAGACAATTTAATTATCTGCAAGCGACGGCAAACAACATTATCTGGTTCTGTCCAGCTACGTGGCATTAGCATATTTTTAAACTCTGGCTAAAGTTAGCTGGAACACCTTGTACATCCTTTCATTGTTTCAAATAAGAGAACTGTGTGGATCCCCGAGTTTTTGTTTTTCCTTCATCCTCTTTCTTTCTCCTCTTATTGTTTTCCAAGCGGATTCTTTAGCGGGCGAACTACACACATTCATCCAATACGGTCGCTATGAACCTGGAGTCATAAGAAATTAGATGTTTGCTCAAATTTTCCCATAGCTAACAAGCTGCAAGTGTTATTGTTGCCCAGGCCGACAGAGAACCATCGTGAGCCCCATTGCACGTCGGTGCTGAAGGAAGAAAGAAAGAAAGAAAGGAAAACAAGAGGCGAAAGGCAGAGAGGTTTACCAGATTAAGTGTCCGGTTGGCTACTCTGCACAATGGGGTGGCGTTAGGGTAGAAAAGATAAGGAAACAAGAGAAGATATAAAAAAAGAAAAGCATCAGTTTGCGCATTTTATTGAGTCTTGTTTCTTTTAAAAAGCACGCTAGTGCTTTTAAAGCAGTTCATGGCAAAGTCGGCTGGGACCAGGGTCCCAGAATTCTGCCTTCCGTAAAGGGACGGTTGTCAGTCTGGTCGAGCGTGGTGCTGAGGACTTGTCTTTGTGCACTGAAACGACGACAATCACACAGAAGGTGCGCTATCGTCTCCTTGCTCCCGCAAACTTCACAATCTGGACTTGTGGCCATTTCGATGAGGCAAGAGTACGCATTGGTAAAAGCTACTCCAAGCCATAGGTGACAGATGAGAGTTGCCTCCCATCGTGGTAAGCTATGTGGAAAGCGGAGCTTTGGATCAGGATCCAGGAAACAAAGGCACTGGTTTTTAATGTCTGCCGAATTCCACTGGACCGAGCTAAGCCCGCGAGCAAGCGCGCGGAGCTTTCCCGCTCCGTCGGTTCTTGACAGCGGGATAGCAGCGCAATCGGCACCGGTATGTGAAGATCGAGCGGCTGTGTTTGCTTGCTCGTTTCCGACGATGCCACACTGACTTGGCAACAACTGAAATACGATGTCGGGTCCTGTCTCAACTGCCCGATGGTAAATTTCCCATGTGTGCGCGACAAGTCACTCGTGGGGTCCACGGCACAATGCAGAGTGCAAACTCTGGAGGGCGGCCTAGGAAGTATAGAAGATGGACCATTTTTGAAGCGTTTCCTGATCGATCAATTTGATTGCTGCACGCAGAGCTGCAAGTTAGACAGCCGTGGTTGATGTCAAGTGCGATGTCGCGAATTTTATCGCTGTAGATTTTGCTGGGACAAATACTGCAGCTGCTGAACTGGGGTGCATGACCAACCCATCGGTGTAAACACGTAAGCGGCCACTGTGGACCTCATCTAATAGCAATAATGCCACCTGCTTGAATGCTGCAGACAGCATTTGTGCAATATAGACTCGATGTTATATAGCCACGGCAACCCCAAGCGAAATCGGTTTTCTACCGTTAGGCTGCCCTTGCACAACGAAACGAAGTGTTGCCCAGAGTCTTGCCCACCAGACACATTTGCGAACGTTCACTGCTGGCACGAGCGGCTTCGGACATAGCCTGAGCGATTATTTGAACTTGCAGTGCGACTAAAGCAAGTTTAAAAGCACGATGGCGTCCTTTCGAAGCTCGAGCCAACGTCGCCGTGAACGTAAGTAATTCGCGCACTTACTTAATAAATTGGACGTCTGCTTTATCTCTGCACAACAGGCACGCTTGAACTCGACGATCTCGTGAGCGTGTGCTGGAGCACCGCCGTTCGTGCTCATTCGGCATTCTCGCCTCCATACATAAGACACCGCTAGCTGACAGTTGCGAAGGAAATCGCAGTCAAGGCATTTGTCGCATCGTCTTAGCTGCGGCCCTAAAATGAGTTTACGCTGCAGCAAGCCCCGACGTTAGTGAAGCGCTGCGAAAAAGACGCAGCCCCGGTAGCCTTTCGCGTGACTGTCGCTACCGTTTCTTTCGACTTGAACGCATACGTCTCATTACAGAGGTTAACCTGGGTAGTGAAACGGAAGCAGCAACTACGAATTAAATTAAAATTAAATTATGGGGTTTTACGTGCCAAAACCACTTTCTGATTATGAGGCACGCCGTAGTGGAGGACTCCGGAAATTTCGACCACCTGGGGTTCTTTAACGTGCACCTAAATCTAAGTACATGGGTGTTTTCGCATTTCGCCCCCATCGAAATGCGGCCGCCATGGCCGGGATTCGATCCCGCGACCTCGTGCTCAGCAGCCTAACACCATAGCCACTGAGCAACCACGGCGGGTCAACTGCGAATCAGGTTTAAGCACCGTGCACAACTGTGCACACTGTATACGGACAGATGTAGACGAGTTCTTCTAATTAAGGTGCAATCCATGTCAAAGCGTCCCATGTCGCATAGCCCTTGGCGAAAACCGCAACTCTATACCATGTCGTTGGATTGGAACGTAAGGCCGAAGTCACAAGGCTTTTCGTTCGTTAGTGCTCTTTTCCATTGGTCAGTCTCCATTGCTAATAATATACAGGGTGTTTCAGCGAACACTTTCAAAAATTTTTAAAGGTTGCCTGTTATAGCTATAGTTATAGTCATAGTTAATTATAGTTCACGAGGTGGTCTACTCGAAGTGGCGAGCACTACTTGCACAGAAAATTGAAATGTAAAATCGACTAACAAGCATTAACTAATTAAGTTTTTAATTAATTATATTATGACCCATATTGCAATTCACAAATTCTAGCCGAGGAGTTCGCAAGGCGGATCCACTTGGTACGAATTCTCAGGACGATCCCAGTTTTTAGATATTAATTCCCAAGCTTTGCGGAGAAATGCATTCGCGTTCCAGTTACGTGTGTGCTTCAATGCATAATACGACATCTTGTTCACAAATTAACTGGAACACCAATCAATTTCTCCGCAATGTTCGGGAACTAATATCTCGAAACTGATGTCATCCGGAGAATTCATTCCAAGTCGATCCGCCTTGCGAACTCCTAGGCTAGAATTTGTAAATTGCAAAACGGGTCATAAGGCAATTGGTTAAAAAAGAGAATTAGTGATTTTTTGACAATTACTCGATTTCGCTTTTCTTTTTTTTTTTTTTCAAGTAATGTTCGCCTCTTCGAGTACACCAGATAATGAACTAGAATTGCGGTATCTGCCACAGGCAATATTTTTGAAGGTCGTCGCTGAAACACCCTGTATATAACATCAGCGTTGGCTAGAATTTGCACTTAGAAACAATTCTTAGTGAAAGGGTTTTTTCTCAATGCGGCCCCTGGTGATAAACTTTATCGGGTGGGTGTGGGGATCGCTTGTGGATGACGAGCCCTCGGAGCGCCCATCGCAAAGTTATATTGCATGATTCGGAGTAAGCATTGTCTAGGCGCTAACTTGTTGACCTCAGAACGTTTGGAAAGTGTGCGTTATAAAAAGGCTAAAATTGCTGCGAGGAAATAGCGCCTGTTTCTCGCTGCAAGCAAAGCGAGTAGTAGCAAGCAGGTACGCGTGGGATAGCACGCTCTCTCGTCAAAGTACAACTGGCTTCTTGTGCTCAATGCGCGCACACGACAATAACTTTAGCATCTGGGGCGGACATGACGCACACCACAATTCAGAGTGGTCATTAAGGGTTACGGACTGGATCCCAATGGAAGGGAAGCGTATCAGGGGGCGGCAGAAAATTAGGTGGGCGGATGAGATAAAGAAGTTTGCAGGGACGGCATGGCCACAATTAGTACATGACCGGGGTTGTTGGAGAAGTATGGGAGAGGCCTTTGCCCTGCAGTGGGCGTAACCAGGCTGATGATGATGATGATGATGACAATTCAGAGTCCGTATTGACAAGAAATCAATCACGCAAGAACTGTTCGTATAAGAGGATATGGCAGCCAATCGTGGTGTTGTGCATTTTATTAGCGAAGGCGGCCGACTAATGACAAAAGGCACTTACGAACGAAAAGCTCTGTGAATTCGGCCCTAGGAACCTAAATTTAGAGATCTTGCAGAAAGCAACTCCAATCTTTATTCTTGGAAGTGCCTGATTAAGCACTGTACTAAGGCTTAATGTGCGAACTTGCAGCTACGATTAGTTAGAAAGCTTTTGGCACCTGATACGTATGAGTTCTTTTTACTTGCGACACTACAGAGCGTGAAAAAAAAATTGTTCGAAGTGTTCAAAGCCACGAAGTCAGAAAAGGGGCCAATGACTCTCCGTTTTTCTTTTCGAAATCCTTTTCTTCTCCTAATTCTTTGCCTCATCGCTAAAAAAAAAACAGACCGTCTCGCAGAGCTCCGAGAATGAGAGGGAGTGCACCTGTGCACACCTGGAGACACCTGGATGCACCATGGCAACGGCCAATACCCCCGGCACCCATAGTTCTTATCAGGCGTAGATCATGTGGGCCCGGTGGAACTGCATCAGAAATTAATTTAGTGACCAGCAAAATTTGTCATGGCAACGTAATCTACTCGCAAACTTCAGTGTTCTGGTTTTTTTTTTCTTTCGCGGTCCACAAGCGGCCATCTCGTTAAAAAAGTCGCAGTTTCGCCCAAAACGCGAAGCATAGATAGCGAAATCAAAGTACCAGACAACTGCACGAAGCAAGCTTCGTAGTTCTATGGACCGTATAAATTGCGGTGAACATTCGCTTGCTAACTAAATTAACAAGCACGGTGTCATGCGCGCGCAGGCAAACAAGAAAAAAAAAATCTCACTCGATGTCCGCGAACACTCACTCATAATGCTGGCGTGATGAAGAGTGGGGGCAGAGGGGATCGAAGTTTTCGGGCTGTCTCTCGCTTCAATGCATCTCTGAAACTTGAGATTGCGCCACCTTTAATGCTAGGCGCGCGGGAAAACTGTGCACATGAAGCCACCAGCCGTTTCGGCTCGCCGAACCCGCCGCGGATTACATACAAGGTAGGGCGCGCGGACAGCCAGCGCCGCAACAGCCGGGCTACAGGAGGAGAAGCGCGCTCATCTGCACCACTAGCGCGCGTTTACCTCCGCCCCCCCTTTGTGCGCGTTTCATCACGTGAGCTGTATCATTCAGTACGCGGGAAGACGAAGCATCAAGTCACCATCCTTCTCGGCTCACCCTCGCACACTTTCCCTAGTGCCCACAACAAATGGCTCGCGGGGCGCGATAGCATCTTATCGCACGTGGACTTTATAAGTAACATCACGGCCACGGGGAGAATTCGCCTCAGTGTGCCTATAATTGCTATCACAATAAAGTAATACCTAATCTGTAGGAACAAAGTCGACGAATCGTACATCGTCCGATATCCTCTGCTCCAATCTTATAGAAATAGTGGGCGTATACGCGTTTAGGTAGAATAACTTGTTTGTATCTGACAAAATGGCTTCGAAATGGAATTGCAGGTAACGAATCGCACCATAAGCGGCTTCTGTGCGAAATAGTGGCAGCATCAAGAAGTATGGATGCCTCTATTGAAGTGAAAAGAAACGTTATTGTTAAAATTTATTTATTTATTTATTTATTTATTTATTTATTTATTTATTTATTTATTTATTTATTTATTTATTTATTTATTTATTTATTTATTTATTACACTGTCTAGTACAGACACACCAGGAGTGTTTTCGTGTAAAATTTTTAACGCAAGACGACCATAATATTGCACCACCCTATATCACGACAGACGTCAAAAACTATCAAACCACGCTGCAGCTAGCATACCATGGGCTTGACCATTTTCGCTCGTGTTATTTAGTTAGTCGATCCCTAAGCGCGCACTCTGCCAGGAGTTTCAAGCAGGTGGGCCGTAGGTCTATTGTAGAACAAGACGACATTATTCCCCATCCTCACGAAGCAGCGCCCTCTTCAACAACGGTACTTAGGACCAAACAAGGCGTCCAATTAATAATGAGCCTGAATATGAAAAAAAAATATGTGACAATAACAGCACACATAATGTGCCGGCCTATTTCTATCACTTGCATTTTCAGCAAAGTTCTAGAACACATTGTATTAAAATTTTTAACAAGTTTTCTTGACTCGAACAATATCCTCCACATGAATCAGCATGGCTTTAGATCTAGATTATCCACTGTTACACAGCTTGTCGAAACACTGCATGACCTGGCCCTCGGCATTAACGAGCGCATTCAAATTGACGTCATTTTTCTCGATTTCTCGAAGGCTTTTGACCGCGTCTCGCACACTAAACTACGCCTTAAACTTAATTGCATATTAGGTGATGGCCCAATTTACCAATAGATTAATAATTACTTAACTGGCCGCTACCAATTTGTACAGTACGGCTCTCACTCCTCCGACCCTGTTCCAGTATTATCAGGCGTTCCCCAGGGATCTGTATTAGCTCCAGTTTTGTTTTTATTATTTATAAATGACATAACTAACTATGCTGACGTGAAACTCAGGCTCTTTGCTGATGACTGCATGCTCCATAATGAAGTACGACACCGGGATGACCAGGTGAAATTAAATAATGCCTTAAACAAAATAGCTCAGTGGTGTGTAGATTCGCAAATGACAACAAACATTGATAAAACCGTATTCATGCCCATTACAAATAAAGCGTCTAAGCTTGATTTTCCATACCATTTCAATGATGTGCCACTTCGAAGTGTAAACCAGTATAAATACCTAGGTCTCATAACATCGTCTAATCTCAGCTGGACAGAGCACGCGCATCATCATCATCATCATCAGCAGCAGCAGCAGCAGCAGCCTGGATACGCCCACTGCACGGCAAAGGCCTCTTCTATACTTCTCTAACTACCCCAGTCATGTACTAATTGTGGCCATGTTGTCCCTGCAAACTTCTTAATCTCATCCGCCCACCTAACTTTCTTCCGCCCCCTGCTACGCTTCGCTTGCCTTGGAATCCAGTCCGTAACCCCTTATGACCATCGGTTATCTTCCCTCCTCATTACATGTCCTGCCCGTGCCCATTTCTTTTTCTTGATTTCAACTAAGATGTAATTAACTGGTGTTTGTTCCCTCACCCAATCTGCTCTTTTCTTATCCCTTAACGTTACACTTATCGTTCTTCTTTGCATAGCTCGTTGCATCGTCCTCAATTTAAGTAGAACCCTTTGCATAAGCCTTCAGGTTTGTGCCCCGTACATGAGTACTGGTAAGACACAGCTGTTATTCACTTTTCTCTTCAGGCATAATGACAACCTGC
Source organism: Dermacentor albipictus (assembly GCF_038994185.2). NCBI lineage: Eukaryota > Metazoa > Arthropoda > Arachnida > Ixodida > Ixodidae > Dermacentor > Dermacentor albipictus. The sequence goes on along the minus strand of NC_091821.1, from coordinate 126,277,699 downwards.
TGTTCATGATTTGAGAATGCCTGCCAAACGCTCCCCAACCCAGTCTTATTGTTCTGATTATTTCCGTCTCATGATCCGGATCCGCGTGCGAGCACGTGCGTCAAGTGACAAATAAAGCATTAAACAAACTGTTCTTCATTAAATGGACCTTGTCATATTCTACACCTGAAACAAAGCATCTTTCATACGTCACTTCTGTCCCCCCCCCCAGCCTTAGAATACGTCAATACTGCGTGTTTCCCTCACACTGCGAACGATATCGCCATTTTGGAAAGGGTGCAGCGGAAGGCGGTGCGTTTTATCTTTAACAGATACGGACGCCTTGACTCCCCTACTGCTCTGTTACAGCGTGCTGTTCTATCTACCCTTGAAAGTCGCGCAAAGCTTTTTCGGCTCAAATTTGTATACCAACTATTGCATAGATCATTCCGTATAAACCCTCACTCTTACTTGAAATTTCGTGATATTAGACCGACCAGAAGATCGGCATGCATGGGAACTTGTAGAATATCCGTTTATTAATAATACGTTTCGCTATTCTTTCTTCCCACGCTCAATTCGTGAATGGAATACACTGGATGTAGTCGCAAAACAGCAGCCAACACTAGCAAAATTTATAGATTTAAGTTAACATGCTGCATGAGCCTAAAAGTTGTCAATATAAGTAACTAAATTACTTTCGCCATGCAATCCATCCCGATTCAGTTTGTGATAGCAAAGCACTTGCCTACACTTTTTGTTCTGTGCATTTTGTACTTGAATGATGCCTTCTACTCTGCATTTTTTTTTCTAGTTTTCCTGCTGGTTAATGTACATTGGCTTCATTGTGTTGTATGTATGAATGTACTGTGCTATTCTTGAATAGTCTCCAATCATTATGTGCTCTTTTTCTATAGAATGTTTTAGTAGTGTTCGTTGATGTGACTTGTTGCTCACCCCTGTAAAAATTCCCATTGGAGATTGACAGTATTCTATAAATTAATAAATAAATAAATAAATAAATAAAATAGAATACATCTGCATTGATGAGTCGGAGTTATCAGAGTGACAAAACACAAGAAACGCACAGAGTCAGTGCGCACGCAAAAGTAGTGACAGATAGACAAGAAATATATATGGTATGCCTTCAAAGCTAAACATTCAGTAATATTGTTACGTAGGAATATTAATAAAAAACGCTATGCTAGTCTCATAAATGCTGCTTGCACCGATATTTTATGCGCTTTTGTGCAAGTCAGGATTGTTTTTTTTCTATATTTCTCTTTCTTTTTCTTGTTTTTTATGCTGAAGGCTGGTGTGCTAGTCGGAATCAGCTAGGTGAAATGGTGGGTTTGTCTTTGTGTCGAAACTCTGGCCTAGCAATGAGAAATGAAAGTCTCGCAATAGAAACGCCCCAGAAGGATTAAATTAAATGCACTTGTCATCGACTATCATTGTCTTCGACTTTTCAATATAGGCATATAATATAACAACAAAAAATTACAAAGTAAATAACAATAAATAATAGAACGTTGCTAATTCTATAATTCGTGAAAATTGCGTCCGCCAAAGCGCACGAAACACCTACGAGAGCACGATTTATGTAGCTAGATTAGTGTTCTCAATAAAATTACTGATGCTTTGACTATGAAGGACCTGTATATGCAGGTATATTTCCAGTATAGCATTGCATATAATATCGCGATCATAATAAAATATCTAACCTTAATAAAAGAGTGACGAGGAATCGCTGGTTGTCACCCTGCGTGATTATACCGCAACTTAAGCGGTTGAAGAAAGTCGCCCACCAGAACGCTATCTCGTCACCTTCAATACAGTACTTTTTTACGTTAGGATCAAAGCTGCAGCTCAAACGACTGTTATACATAGGGCGTAGAGGAAGCGCTAGCATTTTTGTGAATTTATGAATTATAATTAGAAAAGGTAGTGTCGAGGTGGCCCCACTATATCACATTGTTTCTCACACTCTGTAAACTATACTATACAGCATTTGTCTCATACACTAAGATCACTCCTCCATCGTTATCACTGAACAAATGCAGTGCATGGGCGCAACGAACGAGAATAATTGAATCGCTTCTCAGAGAAGTGGAAAGCGGTCGGGCGCGCTCATACATAATGGAGTAAATGTTCCCAATGCGAATCAATTGTACTGTCGCAAGTATTGACAGACGTCTCGCTGTATTCGATCCCCACCGTATTGTCTCATGCATCCTCATTACAACTTTCCCGACCTCCGGTCGGACTGCACCAACACAAAGCGTCTCTTCTGTGTCGGTTGTGGCTGGGAGTTGCCTTCACGAAAGCTTATTCAACACTAATTGGAACGGCTGACAGTCCTGCATGTGATGTTTCTGTATGCGAGTACTCAACGTATTCCCATTATCACGCGCGGCTTGTTTTAGGGGGTGCAATGGACGCAACGTTTGTCTTCGAAATTGTCGTTTTGAACGCGGCCACCACGATGTGACTACATGCCCTGGATGTACATACATGTTTCGGCGGTACATATGACGCCCTGGCAGCCCAATTTCATGAGACGTTCGAGACCACTTATTGACCGCACTTGAACACTTGACCACACATTGAACACTGACTACTTATTGTGCCATTGTCCTCAATTTCAAGCACAAAGACAATCTTTGTCCTACGCATTCAGGAAACTAGATGATCGTCCTCTGAGTGAGCAGACAGTACTAGAGCTCCGTCCCCACCGATCATCGGCTCAGAAGGCAGTGAAGACACTTTTGTGCTTTCTCAGAACGTCTGGTTTGCACGAGCGGCTTTGACTCAACGACTGTCTCTGCACGTCTCTATACAGTCTCTCTCTCCATTCTCTCTCTTCCCCTTCTCCCTTCTCCCAGCGTAGGGTGCCCATCCAGACTCTTGACTGGTTAACATACCTGCCTTGCTTATATCCCTGTCTCCCTCTCTCTTCTCGAACGTCTCATGAAATTGGGCTGCCAGGGTGTCATACCGCCGAAACTCGTGTGTACGTCCAGGGCATGTAGTCACGTCGTGGTCGCCGTGTTCAAAACGGCAATTTCGAAGACAAACGTTGCGCCCATTGCACCTCCTAAAACAAGCCACGCGTGATCATGGGACTACGGCGAGTACTCGCAAAGGAAGCGTCAGTCGCGAAGGGGTTGGGCGCTGTTTGTGGTGGAACGAACTCTCGGTTCACGCCTAATTACGGCCGCCGGCGGAGGAGGTGATTTACGAAGTAGCGGCGTCATACGAAATGGGCGGTGTGAAAAAGCGCCAGCACAGCCGTCGTGTACGTATTTCGGTTCGTTCTTTCCATACGTGATGAAGACGCAGTAGGACTGGTACTTTGCCAGCGCGTATAAGAATCGAGAAAACGCTAGCGGGGTCGACAGAGTCAAGAGGAGGGACGCCGCCAAGCGACAGTGCCGTCCTCCCGCTTCTTCCTCCCACTTGCTAAAGGTGCCCGCAGGTACGTGCAGGTGAGACGATTAGAACGGGTCACATTATCCCGTACGATCGCAGTTTTTTTCCTGTCACCTTGCTTTCATATTTTTCTTCGTATTTCCCGTGATGGGCCGACGTTGAAAGCAAGGTTAGGCGCATACCAAGCACTGCCGCTGCGCTGTGCGCTCTTGTCAAGAAAAGGTGGACATGTTCGATCGAGTGAGGCAAGTAACGCCTCAAGACCTTTCGTACAGCCAATCTCTACATCAGCTTGAGCTCGTTTGTGTCCAGCCCATAAGGGGGCTGGACACAAACGAGCTTCAGTCACATTATAGCTATATTTTACGGCGCTTATTTTTGCGCCAGCTGCAGGATGTGCCGCAATCGGTGCATCTAAAAAAATTGAGGAGACTTACTGAGCTGGTACACGATCTAAGTGGTTCAGTTATCATTTTCTCGGAGGAGGAGAAAAGCGCGGGATGCGTGTCTCCTCTTGACTTAACAGGCGGGGATTTCGTTGATACGCAGCGAGGCATTCTCTATACCGCGCTTTGAGTGAATCTGTTGAAGGGAAGTTATAAATGGCGAAAATATTTCCACAGAGCAACCACGCAAGTTAGCACTACTGAAAGAACGGTTTCATTTATTCTGCCTGTTCGTTGAGGCCTTCATGCTCGAACTAGCATCGACAGATTGGAAAAATGGGACCAACGAGAAACCGAGACGCTTACATTTTCGAAAAGGCGGACAACAGATTCGGCGCCATTATTAATGTCCGCGCACATAATGCAGCACCTCCGCCCCCCCCCCCTTCCACCACCGTACAAGGTAAAAAGACAGATTGATAGAAGGGTCTCTCTTCCCTCGTTTGAAAAAAACGGGAAGCGCAGCGTTCATGATGACGGGTATTGCACCCCGATTGAGGTCCCCAGAAATAATGGATCGTCGTTGCGCTTTTTCTCAACACCTCAGTTCCTTCGCACGAACGTCTCATAATGTGTTTTTTGTTATCTACTTAACTCTGTAAATGACTGCAATTTTTCCCCTGGTGTAGCGGAATTCCGTTTGTTATCGCTCATTGATATCTTTATCGATAGCCATTCTCAACAGTACGACCCAGCCACGCATTTTCTGTTCCTTTTTTGTTTCTTTTTCTTTCTTCTTTTCTGGAGCTCGTTGCTTAATGTAGACTTCAGTGATTTGATTTATTTGTGCTGCGATTCGGGAGATGCCTGCGTTCTTTTTTTTCTTCTTCTCTGTAATGCTGAATATTTCAGTCGACTTCATTAGGCGCATAACCATATACGTATTTTATTTATATTACTCACTGGAATAACAAATGTCCTAGCGACGGCTGGGCCACGTTCTTGTGCAGTGGTTTATGGGGAGAACGTAAAAAATAAAGGAGGGAAGGAGCGATGGGAGGTTTGGCTAAAATTGGTGAACATAAAAACAATTTATGGAGCTGCACTTGACAAAACAAAAATATGATTATCAGACTCCCCGTATCAGGCTCCGGATTAATTTTCACCACCTCGAGTTCTTAAAAGGAACTCGCTACCAATTTTTATGAGTGCCATTTTCTTTAGTGCAACATGAAGGTTACCGGTCAGAGTGTTGAATCTTGCAGTCGTAACGCGGGAAACGCTGTGGAACATTTTTTATCAGAATGTTTCGATCTGCAATGAGGATGTAGTCGCTCAATGGAAGTATGCTGGAAACAGCAATAGGTGCCCATTTGATCGCAGTACACAACAAATCGACAGGGACTGACAGAGAAAAGACACCGCAGCGCTTTGTGGTGTGTTTACTCTGTCAGTCCCTGTCGATTCATTGTGCGCTGTAATCAAGCAGACATGTATAACCAACTGCCCCACCAGTTCGTCCTGAGCAAGCAATATGTGAGCGCGATAGCGATTGTGCGCAGGTATTGGTGGGAGGCAGACAAGTGCGGTCGTAGCCGTGAGTCAGTAATATTCTGTTCATCAAGATGACGTCCCTGCGATTCATGTTTCACGAAGTGTTAAATTATTTTCACAATGAAAGCTAGGCGCTTTCGTCGTTTCCTGTCCAAGATCTTTTGTCATAACAGGCCAAGGGTGTCCGTTGGCCAAGCCAAACTGATTCATCGAAAGTGAAACGACGCTTTTACATGTTATACGCAGTTCAGCCTGTTGCCATAACCACAAGCGCGCGCTTTTGATTTCTTAATCATGTCGTCTCTCGAATGCTTGAGCGAGCTGGAACAAAGGATTTCAGCTCTGATGCGTGCTCATTATTTCACGCGCGTGCAGCGGCAATCATGTGCGCCGCCATGCATTAAGGGACGCGAGCACCGCTCGTTAGCGTGGACTTTTTTTACTTCGTAAGACGCATAAAATAAAACGCAAAAGCTCAATAATAAACGAGCTGCAATAATAAGCAGTAAGGATGCTGCTCTTAATAACAGCCGACTTACGTACAGTAATCCCATATACCACATCGGAAGTTCCAATTGGCTTCACTGCCAGTTCGCGGCCCTTATTGGTTCTTGAGACTTTATTTCCGACTTTAAAATTACAATTTCTAATTAAAGATCCCACAGTGTATGGGATTCTTATCAATATAAATCACGGGCGTTTCATTTTCATCAACGTCTTACAAATCTTTCTGGCCAGTTGTCAGTCCCTTTAACGTGCACCCTATGCACTACACCCGAGCCTTTTGGCAATCCACCACTATCGGAACACCGTCGTCATGGCCGGTATCGAAGCCCCCCCCCCCCCCCCCAACACCTTCATTCATTCATTACAAATGGATACACCTTGCAAACTCACCCAGAAGGATTCGTAAATTGCAATGTGTGCCGCAATTACTTCAAAAGATAATTAGTGAACTTTTGTTGATTAGTTGAATGTGTCATTTCTCGTGCAAGTAATGTCCGCATCTCTGAATAATTCAGCTCAAGGACTCGAATTATGGTATCTGCAGCAGACTATTTTTTTTTTATTTAATAAAACTTAAAAATTATCTCCCAGCATAGCATCCCATTCCCTGCTACCAGCCACGTCTCATGGCTCACTAATGCTGACACTCTCGGCAATAACCATCTCCTCGTTTCGTACGGTCTGTGCTAGGCGGTCTATCTGGTGTTCGGCGCTTGAAATGCAAGATCACCAAGACTAGCTGCAAACATTCAACACTTCAGCTGCAATATGCAATTCACTACATATCTATGAATGGTGATGTTATAAATACTTTAAAAATGAGTGCGGTTTGCAATAATCCATAGTTCGCGTTGGATCAGTCGAATACTCTACAATCGTCATCAAATTCGCGTTCATTAGCGTGGTTTCAGGACGGCTAGGCCTCGTGCCGAGAACTTGGTCTCAGACAACATTTTCGTTCTCTGGTTTTTGTTTTCCCCTAGAATACTGCAAGTATCAGGGCTCATATATAGCGCCGTAAACCCCCGCCCCACCCCACCCCCTCCTTATTTCGACAAGTGGACTTGTCTTCTTCAAGGCCTTGAAGAAAAGTCCACTTGTCGAAACGTTAATTGGCTTCTGCTTTCACCTTGTTCTTGTTTTGCTCATCGTCTTGAATTTCTATCTCCCGTATTTCCCGTGGGTACACGAGCACAAGTAGAAGTGGACAGGACGTGCGTCCTGTTCACTTCTACTTCTGTTGCCCATGTTCTTAAGCGCAGTAAACCCTTTATTACGGGATGAACTTCCACCGACTAGTCCAACTTGCCGCTCTACTGAACTGTCACTCTGTTGCATCTGCTGCGTTTTTGTCTTGACCAATTAGTTATTTTATTACTTGAAATGCACAACAAACATGGTAGGGTGCTGCTACCATGCACATGCCATATAATAGCATAATATACACCAGATATGAAACAAAAAATATGCCACTAGACATTCAGAGACGAGAAGTCTCAAGCCGCAACGAGGTGAACACAGTAATGGGTACTAAACTTTATGAGTTATACTAGGCACGTAAAGAAGTGCTACACTTTCTTCAAATGACTGGCTCCAGACTAACCTTGTAAGTCAAATAACCCGTAATTTCACTTTATTTTGTCCTCAGCATGAACACCTTGTGACACCAGCAAACATTGGTGCGATTTTCGTACTCCATTCGCTGACCCTGTGCTTAGAACGACAGAAAGCTGAGCTAGTTGGTAAGGATTCATTATGCAAAATAGAAGTGAGGCGTGCAGAAAGGACACAAGAGTAGAGAAGTGGACAACACGAACGCCGACTATCAACTGAAGGGAGCCCTGAGGCGAAAAATGAAAGAAGACAAAAAACTCATCTGCGCATGCTCAGGAATGGTAACACCACGTGTCAATCGGGTACACGTGCTGGTCTACGTGAGAGATAACTGTTAAGGCACTTAATCTCTTCCTTATGTAAAGTAATCGAAGGCTGACTCACGGACGCACTTCCACCATTATAGATAAGCCATGCCTCTACCATAAGACGCGTATCTTCATTCTTATGCCTGTACAATATCGCGCATTCATCTAACTCTGGCTTGCAGTTACAATCTCGTCAATGTAGCGAAAGATTAGAAGGCGATCCACCGGTTAACGACCTTTTATGTTCCATTAGCCTCTGATTGATGCACGGTCCCGTTTGCCCTACGTAGAACTGGCCACAGCTAAGGGGAATTTTGTAAACCGCACCCATACGACAGTCAGTAAAACTGTTGTTCTTATTGTGCTTCACGGGACAAATATCTGTTCGTTTTTTTTGCCTTTTACCCGCTCCTTTTTATTCTGTACGGCAGCGCATATCTTACCTAGCTTATTGGGAGCAGTGAAAGCAACATTAACATCATATCTACTAGCAACTTTTTAAAGCCTGTGCGACACTGAATGAATATACTGAATAGCCAATACTCTTTTTTTGCTATTACTGCTTTCTGTAATCAAGTTCGTCCCTCTCGACACCGACTTCTTTAGGCGCTCAGCCACAGTGGCCACCGCTACACTAGGATAACCTGCTTCTAATAGGCGCCGGACCTGCGCATTAAAACTGGCGGTCATTTTGCGCATGCAGGATCTTGTGAGGGAAGACTTAAGGCACGACATGGCAATTCCGTTTTTTACTAATTTAGAATGCTTGGATTGAAAGTTTAGCAACGGCTTCGAAGATCTTGGGGAGTACTGCCAACAAAGATGATTTTGTTCGAAGATCAAGGAAATGTCAAGAAACTGAATTACGCGTCGCTGAGGAAATTCCTTGGTAAACTTTAATCCTCCCCCATAAAGTTTAAATTGCTCACTTACTGAGGTAGCAGCGGAATCTATTTCTTCTATATTGCAGAAAATCAGGTAATCATCAACGTAACGAAATATCTTAACGCTATCACCTAAGGCTTCCTCTAAGCAGTTGTCAACCTTACTCAGGTAAATGTTGCTAAGAATAGGGGCAACCTTTGAGCCAATACAAATGCCTGATTTCTGCAGAAAAACGCCATCTCTCCACCCAATCAGCGTCGACTTCAAGTACATTGAAAGAATTTCTAGAAAAGCTCCAGTGGAAACACCGCATCTGTCAATAAATGCCGACTCTTGCACTTGTTCTTTAATGCACTCATTTACGGAATTTAGCAACCCGTCATGCAGCAAGGAATAATACAGGTCTTCGATATCCATACTAAAAGCTGTACAATCACCAGGATTTTCCTCTCTCAAATACTGAACTAGTTCCTGAGAATGACGTAGGCAAAAGGGGTCTGAAAAAACTAGTGAAGCTAGGCAGTTCTGTAGGTAACTAGCGACACAGACCTGCCACGTCCCTTTCTCTGACACTATAGCACGAAAAGGAACTTCTTGTTTATGGGTCTTGGCCGAGAAAAACAGTTCTAAGGTGAGGGATTTGGCTTTCTTGACATTACAAACAAGCCTATCAAGATTATGTCTTGACAAGAGGTCAACCGCACATTGCTTAACTACCGAAGGCTTCAGTTTGACTGGCTGCAAATTCTTTTCTATGGCTGAAATCGCTTTTTCTGGAAACATGTCATCTGGCATAATTACAAAATAACCTTCCTTGTCAGATATTACAAGTCTAAGTTTATGCTCCACAAGGTAATCAACTAACGGTCGGACAGGGTCAGGCGTCTTAAAATGATAATTTGATTGTTTAATGCTAGCAATGCAATCCGAAATACAGCGTGAGCATTCTTTTTCCGGGACGAACCTGGTTATGCAGCGCGGTATGCTTAAAACGTCAATGGGCTTTACGTTAGGCTTAAAACAGTGCTTAGGGCCGAAAGCAAGGGTTCTTCTGTGGTTATCACTTACGATGGCGTCTCCAAGAACCAGTACGTTATTCGACGGTGAATTATTAGAAAGGTGTTTCCTCTTACATTGTTGAAGCTCCGGAAGTTTCATCCTCCATAGGAAGCTCGCATGTTGCACGGCTAACTTGTTCCAATCAGTGGAGGGGCGGCTCCAAAGGCGACCGTCTCCCAGGGCCGCGCAACGGACCCTTAGACACTCCTGGTAGAACCTAACTTGGCGCCATGATTCAGCGGAAAGAATAGCTCCAATCCTCCTGGCATGCTCAGTTGATGGTTGAAGAAAGCCGCACATCATTTGAACTTCCAATGGGACGACGCGATTACGACTAAACCACGACATCGTTCTAGCGCGGAACATACATATCGCAATTAAGGAAGCTAACGAAGCAGGATTGTGCAGATAAGTAGGAGAACATCGAAAAGGGCTCAGAGTACTAGAAATGAAGCTTAGAACGACAGAAAGCTGAGCTAGTTGGTAAGTATTCATTATGCAAAATAGAAGTGAGGCGTGCAGACAGGACACAAGAGTAGAGAAGTGGACAACACGAACGCCGACTATCAACTGAAGGGAGCACTGAGGCGAAAAATGAAAGAAGACACAAAACTCATCTGCGCATGCTCAGGAATGGTAACACCATGTGTCAATCGGGTACACGTGCTGGTCTACGTGAGAGATAACTGTTAAGGCACTTAATCTCTTCCTTATGTAAAGTAATCAAAGGCTGACTCACGCACGCACTTCCACCATTATAGATATGCCATGCCTCTACCATAAGACGCGTAGCTTCATTCCTATGCCTGCACAATATCGCGCATTTATCTAACTCTGGCTTGCAGTTACAATCTCGGCAATGTAGCGAAAGATTAGAAGGCGATCCACTGGTTAACGACCTTTTATGTTCCATTAGCCTCTGATTGATACACCGTCCCGTTTGCCCTACGTAGAACTGGCCACAGCTAAGGGGAATTTTATAAACCACACCCATACGACAGTCAGTAAAACTGTTGTTCTTATTGTGCTTCACTGGACAAATATCTGTTCGTTTTTTGCCTTTTACCCGCTACTTTTTATTCTGTACGGCAGCGCATATCTCACCTAGCCTATTGGCGTCATTGACGTTACCTTAAGCAATGACACGAGTGGCCTAAGGGTTTCATTTTTGCTCGACTCTGTGCTGCCCGCGCTTTCACATTTCAGTAGTTTTGTTATCACATAGTACTGCACAGGCTTTGCTGGCTCACGAAACTCACACAAACTGCAAGTAGCAGAGAATTGCATGTCCATGGGATGACGCAAGATGTCTGAACGGTCCACATCGCTTGGCCGAAAGCAGCTGCAACGCCGAATTCCGCTTGGCTTAGTTTCTCCATGGCCGCGCATTTGTGTTTTGCACAAAAAAACAATGTAGCGTCGTCTGTCGGGCACTGTTTTACTCACTGATGGCAGTAAAGGGTGGTGATGATGTATGGAATGTCACCACTCCCTTGTTTGGGGATGGTCGATTTGAATTGTGCTAAATGTATGCAGACCCTTCAGGTGCGATTTCCTCCTAAACTAAGTCTTTTATTGGCACGAAACAAGTGCTACGAGATTTCTAGAATGGTATTTTAACAGTCCACGTTGACTTACTATCGCCAAGTCGTCAACCTTGGCGAGTTTCATTAAATGGCATGATTAACAAACAAACAGTCAAAATTGCTACTGGTGTTGCAGCCACAGTATGTTCCTTTGATGACAATTTCATATATGACACATTATCGTACTTATCTTGAATTATCTCTATATCAAGTGCGGAAGTGACGTTACCCAGTTGGACTGTCTGCACATTTGTTGGTGGGTAATTAAATATGCCCGAGCAGAATTACATACACGGAGGAGCGACTTGAATATTGACAGTATCATGTCAAAGATTGCAATTTTTTTTCCTTAATACACATTTAAATGTCTTTCTCGAACTCTTAAATGAATGCATCATTGGCCATAACTTCAACAGAAGGAAGATGAATTGATTGCATTGATATGGTCACTTAGTTTCTTACAGGTAATGAGACCTCTTGGGCATGCTAACACGTTTTCAAGTCAGGTATACCACATGAGCACCCGAAATACCACACGAGCACTTTCTGTTTCATGGCACGAAAGATATGTACCTCCTGGGAAACAAAACAAACTATACTTCAAATAAATGGTATCACAGTAAATTAATTATATAAGGTGCTCTCAAACATGAGTACTTTTTCTGGGCCTTCGAGGTTCAGGACAAGGTTAACGGACAAAAAAAATGAGTAGGAAATGCCACATGAGTATGCTTCACTTTCATTTTTTTCTAGAAATGGCATGAATTTGTTTCAATTTCTTGTGAGGTAATACATTTTAAATATATGTTTAATAGAGAGATTCTCTGGAAACTTTGTATGGCATATAACAAGACTGCATACCTATGTGGACATTTTAAAATTCCCTGATCTTTCTTCAAGTCTCTCCTGGCTGTTTTCATGAAAACTCCCTGGCAGTCTAAGTGTAGTAAAAAAGCTGTGGTTTAATGCTTGCCAAGTTATTGCCAGTCCATAATTTTTAGAGAAAACGAATAACAGATCAGTCACTTGGCATGTACTATTACATACAACTGAATTGAATCCCTTGTTTAATAAAGCTGACAAGGGCTTGGGCAAGTTCGTAGTTGATGGCCACACGAGTGCAGCACGGAAGACAAGGACATAGAGACACACACGTAAAGCAAATGCAACAAGGTGAGGGAAAACTATTCAATGAGTTATTTTTACGGTTCAATAGTGGTTTTCTATATCATTTGCTCTCATCACTTATGTCTCTAGTTAACTTGGTTTACCTCTGGCTAGAAACTACATGCCAATACGAATCAGTACCATTATAACGTTTCATCATGTTACAGTATCATGAGCAGTTAGACAATCGTAATGGTCGCCGGTGCCAGCAACGGTACGTTTCGTTTCAAGACAGGTTCATATGACACATTGTGTACTTATCAAAATAAAAAAAACAAATGCGAGAATCTCAAACTATTCTTATAATAATAATCGCTGAAACGAAGATACCCGGCTGGACTGTGCCCATTTTTCGGGTGGTCATACAGTATGCCCGTGCCGAACGACCATGCTCAGAATAGTGACTCCAGTTTTGAACAATTACGTTAAGAAGTGCAATTCATTTCCACTTAGAACAGTCTGCAATGCCTTTTTTCTCATACTCCGAGATAAATACACTATTTGCCACAATTTCAGTACAATGCACATGAATGGGGTGTGTCAAAAACCGTTACAATCTCTTCGGTGTGTTCATAAGGGTAGAACAAGTGCAATGTCCACTAAATTATTTTGATAATCTGTGCGTTATCTATTAACAAAAGCCCACCGAGTGGATAATCTGGCTTTTCTTTTTCTTTTTGTAGAGCGTATGTAGTATACAGTTTGTGCACGACAACGGCACTAAATGTAACAGTAATGAAAACCGGAACACTTATTACGCAGGACAAGGACTTCATACCGTGCACGATTGCCGAAATGCGAATACGAATAACAGCACGTACACTGCATAACGCCGAAGCATCGAAAGGCGCTTAACGCTTCTCAAATAGCCAGGAAAATAACTCCTGCTGCTAAACTGTTCATAAAAGAGACTCGGAAAAAAAATCTTCCAACTATCGTCAAACCCAATGCCTTCAGTTTGAAACGTGTAAAGATGCTTCCTCGAGCGAGTAATTTGTTGTTCTCTACATTTTTCGGCTAGGTTGCGAAGCTGCGAGTGACTGAGCTCATCGCAGGTTTCATGCTCCGAAAGCTTTTGTAGTTGCATATATTTAGATTGGTTGCCAGGAGCCTCATAAATACTGCTACTTTTACCCTACGAAAACGGCAGCGCATGGACTGCTGACGTAAGCCCCGCAAACACGGCCTTTCATCCGAGTTCGCTATCATTTATTCAACCATACGTTTCAGTTTGAAGATTCCTCAAGCTAACACAATTTCGAGGCATATACGTAAAGCGCGTCACGAGAATTTCACTACACATGCGGCGCAGCGTTCATGGCGGCCCGATCGATCGAGCGTCGCGAAACGAGATCTACCCACAGTGGCTGCTCAACGCACACAATCCGTTTAGTGGCTGCTCAGTATATTTCGAAAGCATTTTTAATAATCCGCTTTGAGTTAAATAAACGTCCTTCTGCAAAAACATGTGCAAAAGTCGGTGGGCGTGAGCCGCGGAGTTAGCGAAACGGAAGCAAAGCAGGTAGGTGCGATGTGTACCTTTTGACACAGCGTTATTATATTCTCAGGTGTTTTGCTGAGGCCTCCTTTTGTGGAGGCCTCACATGTTCCCTCCAGGAGCAGTACTCGTAAAAAATTCAAAATATCGTCGCGACGAGAAAGGCGCCACGCGACTTCAACACCAGTCTGAACCTTGCTGGTAAAACCAGGTGTATTTTCCTTTTTTACGCAGATGAACTATGACGCTAAAGTCAACAAGCGTGAGCGATCGCTTGCCGTAAAGCATTCGCAATATTAGAAGCGAGAACACGAGCGCGTTATCAAATCATGTAAACGACAAATCAACGCTATTCTCGAGTCGCCTACACTACATGCAGCCGGCTCGCGCTACGAAATGCGCTCGCCTAATCATGAGACAAACGGTAAACATCATTGCTAAAACTTACTGTTCAGTGTAGTTGACGTGAGATGCCACAAAGAAGACACGAATACACAGACACCAAGGCACAGGCACACACCGCACACAGCTGCAACAAGCGTTCACGTGCATGGCGCAGTGGTTGAGAATTCAAATTGACGCGCACAGATGGCGCGCCGCCGTTGCTTCCATAGCGCATGCGCAGATGCTCAGGGCGACAAGGGCGTGCGCGCTCCGGGAAGTCCGTTCGCCTTTTCCCTTTTCATTTTCTCTCTCTCTCTCTCTCTCTCTCTCTCTCTCTCTCTCTCTCTCTGTGAGCCAAGCACGCGAAACGGCTTGCTTTTCTTTTCCATTTTCCTTTTTTTTTTCATGGATAAAGCTAATGCGTTGGCGCGTTGTATTGCAAACGCTGTGGGCTAGCGTATGGAACTGGAATGCGCACTTGAATGGAAGCACTGTTTCTAAAAGCCGTTACTAAGCCCGTCGGGCGCTTGCATTATCGCCAACAACGATGACTAATACAGTGCATTTCTCGCATATCTGCCAGGGTACCTACGCCAAATCGGATACCTGCACACATGTTAGTGCAAATTTTCTGTTCCGATGATACGTCAAAGCAATCAAGACAGTAATGACGCACGCATATGCTCGACCGCACACGCATACCGCCTACGAAGGGCTGGGTGGGCTCAGAGGATTTGGCACATATTTGAAGTGAATGAGAAACTTTGATGAGTTTATAGGGCATCCTGCCCTACAAACTGATACACAACAATACACGCAATATGCCTCGAGCGGCCAGTCGCGCGGCAATATTGCGTGTATTCGCGGGCTTCTTTCACGTTCGGAAAAGCGCTTTTATGTAACACGTATTGAGCAACAGAAAGCTGTATCGGGAGTTTCTGATGTTGCTCTACAATTTTCTCATTGACACTTTTCATCTAATTGTAATATCGAGAAGTTTATTAATTATTGAAAGCTATGCAATTAGCCCGAATGCAAAAAGTAAGCTTGGTATCCCCAAGCGATGGCAAACAAAATTACATTGGTTCTGACAAGCTACGTGGCATTCGCATATTTGTATATCTTGGTGCATGATAGTTAATTGGGACACCCTGTATAATGACGCTGGCTTCGGAGTTACTATTTCAGAGAAAATGAACAATATTCGTTGTGTTTTGCACGAAATCATCCGGAAGTTTCGGCTGGTGCACACGCTTCATCATCATCATCATCAGCAGCAGCAGCCTGGTTACACTTACTGCAGGGCAAAGGCCTCTCCCATACTTCTCCAACTACCCCGGTCATGTACTAATTGTGGCCATGTCGTCCCTGCAAACTTCTTAATCTCATCCGGCCACCTAACTTTCTGCCGCCCCCTGCTACGCTTCCCTTTCCTTGGAATCCAGTCCGTAACCCTTAATGACCATCAGTTACCTTCCCTCCTCATTACATGTCCTGTCCATGCCCATTTCTTTTTCTTGATTTCAACTAAGATGTCATTAACTCGCGTTCGTTCCCTCACCCAATCTGCTCTCTTCTTATCCCTCCTTACTTAACGTTACACCTATCATTCTTCTTTCCATAGGTCGTTCCGTCGTCCTCAAATTAAGTAGAACCCTTTTCGTAAGCCTCCAGGTTTCTGCCCCGTGGGTGAGTACTAGTAAGATACAGCTGTCATACACTTTTCTCTTTGGGGATAATGGCAACCTGCTGTTCATGATTAGAGAATGCCTGCCGAACGCACCCCAGCCCATTCTTATTCTTCCGATTATTTCAGTCTCATGATCCGGATCCGCAGTCACTTTCTGCCTTAAGTAGATGTATTCCCTTACCACTTCCACTGCTTCGCTACCTATCGTAAACTGCTGTTCTCTTCCGAGGCTGTTAAACATTACTTTAGTTTTCTGCAGATTAATTTTTAGACCCACCCTTCTGGCTTTGCCTGTATAGGTCAGTGAACATGCATTGCAATTGGTCCCGTGAGTTACTAAGCAAAGCAATATCATATGCAAATCGCAAGTTACTAAGGTATTTTCCATTAACTCTTATCCCCAATTCTTCCCAATTCAGGTCTCTTAATACCTCCTGTAAACACGCTGTGAATAGCATTGGCGACATTGTATGTCCCTGCCTGGCGCCATTCATTATTGGGATATTGTTGCTTTCTTTATGGAGGACTACGGTGGCTGTGCAGCCGCTATATATATCTTTCAATATTTTTACGTACGGCTCGTCTATACCCTGATTCCGTAATGTCTGCATGACTGCGGAGGTTTCGACTGAATCAAACGCTTTCTCGTAATCAGCGAAAGCTATATATAAAGGATAAAGGTTGGTTATATTCCGCACATGTTTCGATCACCTGATTGATAGTGTGAATATTCTAAATATACTATATATATATACGTATAACCTTTATTACTACAGCTGTTTCAAGAAACATCGTCTGCTATTGAAGTAATTAGTGGGCATTAAGTGGGATATTCGCTGTTGAGCGTGATCGGAATCAGCGCACCGAAAGCGATTGCTTCTCGGTTGGATTTTTTTTTTTTTTTACGTTGGCTGTGAAGTTGAGAGTTCGGTCCTTACATGAGTGCCGCCCTTACACAGATTTATACGGTAAACAATTTCCATCGCGGAATTGTTTTATACTTCGCTATCACTAATGCTTCGCCTTTCCAATGAAACTGCAGCCATTTTTTTTTAACTGTGAGTCCGAGTATTAGCTATGTACGCGTGACTGCTATTGATTCATATTTCGAATAGATCCGGCTCGGCGTCGTTTCGGTTGCTGAGTAAACTACATATATTTATGACCTCTGCATTCATTTCGCGATGTTTCCATCCCCAATAAATGTAGTAATTTATTACAAAAACTTTTCTTTCGTGAGTCGTTAGCATTGCATACTGGAAATAGAAGCAATACTGAGACGCATCATTCACGTGCATTTCATACGCCGTTCATAAAAGATGCTGCAGCAGGGGCCGCTCAAGTCTGCAGGTATTTTTCAGGATAAAAAAAAGCGCGCGAAGCAATTTTAAGCGAGGTGCACATACAGCAACATATTCATTATCTAGGCATAGGCTATCGATAACATTAAGAATATTTGTTATTTGGCTACCTCCTCCACATGAAAAATATAATAAACTTTGTCCGGTGTATATATTTAAATGTATTGTGTTTGTGCATGGTGTTCAAGATGGAGATGTCAAAAAATATTGCAGATAAAAAATACATGTGAGGTAGCCACCACTGATGCTTCTAATGCGCTTGTCCTTTTATGCGTTGCATATTGCAATCACTCAGTTCAGCCCTTGGGCGCGGCCGGGCAGCCACCAACCACGTGACGTGACGTCACGACAGCCGGAGGAAAAGCTGGGCCCCAACTCGCGCGGTCGCGCGCGGCCGCAGCCATCACCTGACTCCCGCTCCTCCCGCTAGAGGCGCTGCGCCAGCGCGTGACGCGAAAATCGAGTGCCGCCAAGCAATACGTCACCCTCAAAAAAAAAAAAAGACCGCGCAATATGCAACGCATTCTTGGCTTAACCAAGCTAAGCCTGGCCATATTTATTGTCAGTATTTGCGAAAATAAAGCGAAAGTATGAATTAGAAGCTTTGCACGTCCGCACCGGCAATGATGCCGTCATTTTTAGCCACAATAAAATGTTATGTGAAAAGATAGAGGCAACTTAAAAGAAAACTCAAATGACGTGACTAACAGATCTATGGTAAAGACACTTTAGAGGGGAGAGGGAGGGGGGTAGGCTTCGGAGCCTCCCGTAGTCTGCGCGCCTATCGCCGCAGCTATATAGTATAAGGCGAAGGCTATTCACCTATGGTGACCTTTCGACGACATCACGAAATTTGGCACTCTAAACTTAACTCCGTTACGATACTTCTATTTAAGATATCTGACACATTTATACTTACACAAAACTGAAAATTTGTTCTGTTTCATTAGCATTCAAGCAAGTCTTGTTTACTAGCGCACATCAAAACACAAGCTTTGTAATTTAACCACAAATTTTCTGGCAGGCTTCGGTGTGGAGAACCAATCTTCCTGAACTTTCTTTTTTTCCTCCTACACCACGTTTCACTCCCTATTATGAAAATAAAATGGCACTCACACTTCAAAAAACACCAATGCAAAATATATTTTGAAGACATTATTCGAAACGGGAAAAAAAAATCACCGACAATTCATTTCGCTATATTTAGAGACATCGCACCAATCACCGCACCGACTTGCACAGCCGCGATTCCCTGCGTTATATATAGACCGGCCACACAGTTGCCGCTTCCCGGCAACTGCAGCTTAGGCAACCGTAATTCTTACCGGGAAAATGCTTGCGGCGAACGCTATGCGCGAAGGCGAGCTTCCTGGTTCTTCTTTTTTTTTTCATTCTTGTTCCCCGTGAACAAAAAAATATCATCATTAATGGCTCATACCCCCGCAAATATTCATACTCCCGTAAGCTAGCAAAAGAATGCAACGGCTCATAGCCCCGTAATGTAGAGGCTACAACCACTCAGCAAAGTGAAGCGAACAGTGCTTAAATTCTTTCTAATCACGCATACGACATGCATAACACCATGTCGAATACTCATCAATGGCCCATACCCCCTTGAGCAATGGCTCGTATACCCCCGTAAGCAAGCAAAAAATTCAATGACTCCACGAAAGCGCTGTTGAAATACCTCAAGTCGAAAGGTCTTGGCAACTGTCTGTAGACTAGGTGCGAACCTTCGAATGTGCGCGAAACTGTGCTCTCTCTATCTCCTCTCTCTCTCTCTTCATCCCCATACCCGCTTCCCCCAGTACAGGGTAGCAAACCAGACGTGCGTCTAGTTAACCTCCCTGCCTTTTCTGTCTTCTAGTTATCTCTCTTTCTCTTCTCTCTCTCTTTCTCTCTCAGTGACTCATAGTCCCGTAATGTTCATCGCTACTGACTTTGCGTGAATTAGCTGCGATGACTCTACCTCTGTCGTCGTTTTGTCGGTGATTTCAATGTGGATGTGTCAGTACCGAAAAGGGGGCGGTTTACGCGTAACGTGTTGCAGACATATTCCTTCCGATGCCACACTGATCCAGCCCAACCGACCACCCAGGGTCGTACTTGCATCGATTTGACATTATCAAAGAATGTTATTGCAGTCGCAAGTAAAACAATGACCACCCATCAAGACAATAAATGAGGTCGTACCTTGGTTTAAAATTATGTGTCATCTCCGTGTCGTGTGCTAAACAGCTTCGCTCGTCGACCACCATCAGTCACAAATTGGAATGGCTCATGATTTTTTTCTTTCGCCCGCCTGGCCAGTGCAATGAAGTTTGAGCACAGTTGTTTAGCTACTTTGAATTCGCGTTATATTGGGGCAAAGAATTTGAATCTTAACAGCAGGGTGCTCTCGACGACGGCGCTGAGCCTCCGCTTGTGGAGCTTGTTTAGCAGCAGCGTCAGACAAAGCACTTCCATCGGTCGCGTCGCTTATTGACGAGATGGAACATGGGTGCACCTGGCTCGTGCGCAGCGCATACTCCAGCGGAGGCGACGCAAGCGAAGTAGCGTATGCGCAGTGGGTCGCTGCCGTGGAGCATGTCTCGCGCGGCACTCCCCTTTCCTCCTCACCCTTTCACCATACTCCTTCCTCCGCTGTCCTCCTCGCGCTCTCTTCTCTTCGCTATCGCCTTTCAACCCTCGCTACTACATACATACATACATACATACATACATACATACATACATACATACATACATACATACATACATACATACATACATACATACATACATACATACATACATACATACATACATACATACATACATACATACATACATACATACATACGTGTGTGTGTGTGTGTGTGTATGTGTGTGTGTGTGTGTGTGTGTGTGTGTGTGTGTGTGTGTGTGTGTGTGTGTGTGTGTGTGTGTGTGTGTGTGTGTGTGTGTGTGTGTGTGTGTGTGTGTGTACACGCTCCACATTCGCTTTTTCACCGTTCGCTGCACTCGTTCGCTCGGTTACGAGGGACGCGGAGACACGGCGACGCTCAACATAGGAACGGACGCCTAACAGCTGCACTCTAAATGTAACGCACACTTCAAAGCAAATAGCGAACAGCTGAGCCCGAAACCTGGTGCCTCTATCTTAACATGCAAAACTCTGTAGGCTAGCTTGCCCACGCGTCACCCGCCTCGGTGGCTTAGCGTGTATGGTGTGGCGCTGCTAAGCAGGAGGTCGCGGGATCAAACTCCGGCGGCGGCAGCCACATTCTGATGTGAGCGAAATACAAAAAACGCCCGTGTCCCGTGCATAGAGGGTATATTAAATTAATAATAATTAATAATTATTCATAATTAATCCGCAGTCCCCCGCTACCGCGTGCCAAATCTACGATGAGATTATGAGGCAATACCCCAGAATTCAATTCAATTCAATTCGCCACGTGTCAAAATCAATTACCCCAACCAAAAAGGCCGTCTCCGCGAGCTTGCAGCCATGTCGAAAGGGAGGATCGCGGGCTACGTACGACGATGTAATTAGTAAGGGAGCGTGACACGAATCGTGGCACTATCTGGAGCAGTCACTCCTTATTCGGCTCTTCATATTTCTTTTTCTGCCATCTTGGTTTGTTCAAGTTAAACGCGTGGAGAAGACTGTTTGCTGTAGTTTGGAATAGGTTATGCTTATACTGTGTTCTTCGCATTGCAGCTTCGCGTAGGGACGTTACGCTATGCAACTAATAAGCTGCTCAACTGCTTTAGTTTTACGCTCCGATAAGGCACGCATGGAACTGTACCACTCATAGGTAGGATCGTTTGTTTCCGGATAAAAGTCAATAATTCCTAATTTTTGTCCATTCATAGCCCCCCCCCCCCATGTGTGAGCAAGTCGTCAAGATAAATTATTATTGTTGCTTTGCCGGTGCTTTAACAAAGAAAGTGATAAGTGGCAGCTTGTACTTTCGGTTAAAAGTAGCTATCACGCCTCTGGCAAATGAATCTAATTGCCTTTTTCTATTTATTTTTTTTACTGCTTCAAAATTTTCAAAGTCCGGCGAAAAATAGATTGACCTTGCAACAGAGGCATAAGCATGAACCGGGTGCACCAGATATTTGTATGCCAACAGCTTGCAGTCGATAGTGTCATTCTTTAAACTAAGCTTTAGGTAGCCAAGCTTTCTTTATGCGCATGCACATATTTGTTCTACGTGGTAATGCCTATTCAGGCTAGACGTAAAAGTTATTGCGATGTAGTTGAATTCGTTCGCATCAACTACTTTTTGTCATTGGGTTCCGTACTCGAAATGCAAATGTCGTATTTTTCTTTGTGAGCGTCATGAATACTGTCTTCTTGAAATTTATTTACATCTGCCATAGGTCACTTTGTCCCCAGGACAAAGAAAACACATTGCTCAATATATTTTGATCATGAGTGCTGGCTATATTCGTGTATAAGATATAATCATCGGCATACAAACGAATTTTAACTGGAGTGTTCGCAACAATATTAACATCATTATTATAAATAACAAATAGGAGAGATCGAACGACTAATCCCTATGGCACAACTGAAGTTATGTCAACAGAGCGAGACTACGCTTGATTAATTGTGATGAACTGAGAATGCATGCACAAATATCCAGCAATCCAGTAAAGCAATTCCGTATCATTTAGAAATGCGCTCAATTTCAAGAGAAGTTTGTTGCAACAAACCAAGTCAAAAGCTTCGCTACAATCGATGAAAATTGCGTCAACCTGGCCGCATAGATTAAGTGCTGATGCAATGTCATGTGTGAATTCTGTCAGCTGAGTAAATGTTGAGAGACCAGGTCGAAAGCCGTGTTTGATGACGCGAGTGAGAGAGAGAGAAAGGGAAAGGAAAGACAGGGAGGCTAGGTAGTGTAGGTACACCAGCTGTCTACCCTGCGCTGGGGAAATGGGTAAAGGGGATAAAAGGTAATAGAAGAAACAAATTTTTAAAAATTAAAGTCAGATACGATATTCACACATTAACGAGTTGCTACACGCTGCAACTTTCAAAGTCGGTCGCAGAATTCACAAGCCCTTAAGCACTTGGGCAGAGCACTCAAGGCCTTGAGTGCCGCAACCCCTACTGGACCAATGTCCTAGAACTTTTGTTCTGTAAAGAGGCAATCGTCCAGTTTTTCGAGCGCAGTCACAAGCATTTTTCTTGACATAGTGTAACGGGGACAATCACAGAAGAGGTACTTGATCGTCTCCTCGCAGCCGCAGTTGTCGCAAGCAGTGCTGTCGGTAATTCTAATGCGGAAGGAATAGGCGTTCGTTAATGTCACGCCGAGCCACAGGTGGCACAGCGGTGTTGCTTCCGCTCGTGTTATCCTTGGTGGAAGACGAAATCAGAAACGTGGATGCAATCTGTGGAGACGTGCGTTCGTGAATTCACTGGCGTTCCACAGAGTCTGTGTAAGCTCGCGTGCGTTGGAGCGAAGCCTTGGTACTGGTATAATATGGCATTGGTATAATATAGCCACCGTCGTGGGCCGATTGGACAGCGTCATCCGCACTGTGATCTCCCGAAATTCCGCTGTGACGCGATATCCAGTGGTATTAGATATTGTGCCCCTTATCGACTGAGTCATGGAGAATTAGTCGAATGTCTGCGACTAATTGCACGTTACGTCCGTGGTTGAAAGGGGACAGCAGACAATGGAGAGCTGCCTTCTAGTCACAAAAGAAGGACCATAACTGTGATGATTCGTGACCAATAAACTCCAGAGTAGCACGGATAACTGCGAGTCCTGCAGCTGTCGGTGAGGTAATGTGAGACGTCTGGAATTGGATGATGATATATTTCGCGGGAATTACAACTGCTCCAGCCGAACTTTTGGAGGAGACAGAAGCGTGCGTGTAGACGTGGATGCGTTCTCTGTGCTTCTCATGCAGGAATGAAAGCACGGTTTGTTTGAAGGCGAAAGATCACATCTCCGTTTTCTCTTTGCTGGCGGGAATGACAAGAAGGGCTTGGGGTGGATGCAGGTACCACAGCGCTAGAGACGATTGTGCTGTAGGCGTGAGGTTCGACGGTAAAGCTCGATAGTTGGTGACAATAATCCTGCTTAACGCTGAACGAGATTGAGCGGCAGGAAGGGAGGCGAGATGATGCATAGAAGTTGGGCGAAGTGCCTGATGTGCATTCTTACAGCGTCGACTTGAATGTACGTATTGAAGGGGTGGTCATGCACAACGGTTTCGTTGCTGGCGTAGGTACACACCTGGGAAGGCCAAGGCATATTTGCAAAGCTTGAACTTACACAGACTGGAAAGCATGTAGGTTGATTCTACCGGTCCCACCCAGTACAGGTAAGCTATATCGTAGGAGACCCAGCAATAGTGCGTTGTAGAGTTGAAGCATCGTCCTGACAGACGCACCCCATGACTTTCCCGTGAGAAATCTGAGGAGCTAGGTTATCATGGCTACCTTCTTTTTTAAGTGAGAGACATGAAGACTCCCGGAAAGGTCTAGATCTATTATCACTCCTAGAAAGTGGAGCGTCTTCTCGTAAGTGATCGGCTGTCCATTAATTCTGACGACGTACGGTCTCATTAGTTTTCTCGATAAAGCGACCATAGAGCACTACTGGAGGACACCTCCAGACCTCGTACTCGAATATTAGCTGGTGTTAGTGTTGCTGCTTTTTGGAGTTTGGCATGCACTTGGTGACGGGTCGCTGCTGATAACCAAATGTATATATCGTATGCACAGATCGACGCATGAACGGATTGAACCAGGTTGATGACCACGCGGTTAAATAAAGAGGGGCTCAAGCGTCCTCCCTGTGCTATGCCACAGTCGGTTTTATGTCGCACCATCCTCTATTTGCACAAAGAACAACCTGTCCTTCAAGTAGCGGAATATCCATTGGAACCAGGCCACCTAGGCCGACATCTCCCAAGGCGTCAAGGATGGCTCGTTTACTTATGTAGTCATAAGCGCCTGTAGCGTCCAGCAACATCGCCGCTGATAGACTCCTTAGACTTCTTTCGGGCTGACACACAGGACAAGATCTATGACATTGTCTATAGAAGAGCGTCCGCGTAGGAAGCCTGCCATAGCATCAGGGTATATCTCGTAATGTTCTAGATACCACTTTAGACGTGTCAGTACCGTCCCCTCCATCACTTCTACTGTACAACTGACCAGAGAAATGGGAGGATAAGACCTGAAAAATCACCCTGGAAAATCGTCTAGGGACGATTTTCCAGGTTTGAGCAAAGGCACAAGGCCGCTGGACTTCCATGCAGCAGGAACCACTCCTTCGTGCCATGAATTGTCGACGCTAGAAAACCGCATTACACTTTAGGTATGCTGCAATATGTTTGTGAATTATGTGTTCAAGAAGCTTACATGATGACAAAAGCAGAGATATTGGCCAATAATTGGTTAAAACTTGCTTGCTACCCGACGTAAATGCAGTAATAACGCTATATCATATTTCCATATGAGAGGAACGGAAGAGGTGCCTAGTGGCTGAGTAAATATTACTGTTAGGTAGCGGGTGTTCTCTTCGGAGCATCTTTTTAAGAACATGTTTGAGGCATAACGTCAAGTCCAGAACTTTAAGATTCGTCAATTTTAAGCAAAATATTGTGCACACCTGCACAGTGTGCAACAATGTCGGGTAATGTGGGTAACGGACAAGAAACATTATAGACAGGGCTATTGTCATTATCTTGTCCAGAGACGGACTCAAAGTACTCATTAAAGGTTCAAGCGATGATCAATGGGTCGGAGCACGGTTGGTTGCAAATAAATTATGGTGAACTGTGGGTTGACTCATTCCCAAATTTGGATGGATTTTGCTTAATGAAAATCAATCAATCAATCAATCAATCAATCAATATTTATTTTTGACAAAATCAAATACAAGATGGGTATAAGTACACATTCGGAGGTCCCGAAGTAACAACTGTCGGGGGGACCTCCTAATAAAACATGAAAAGGGGATAGTAGGATCGTGGCAAAAAGTGAATCATGTCATATATTATACAATTTCTACATCGGAAATAAACGATAATAGAGAAAAGAAATCTGTTAAAAATATCACAAGTATATTCACAGAGTTAAAAAGAAGAAAAGTAATTGAAGAAATCTTTAAAATAACATGCAACCATTCAAACGAGGATAAATGGCACGTAAAGCTAACAACGAGGAGAAGTATCAATTAAGGCAAAATTTAGTAAGTCGGTAATTGAAAAGTAAATTGCGTAATTGTAAATTGAAAAAATCTAATTAATTCTAGGTTCGTTAAATTATGCTACGCGTCAGATAAAGTGTTCATGAAATGCTCCTTCGTTCTACGCTTAGATGATAATAATGTAGATGTCTTCATATCAGATGGTATCGAATTTCAAACAGAAATGCCTGAAAACGCGATGGTAAATTTCCCATAGTTAGTTCTTGCTTTTGAAAGGAGAAGATTGAGTTGTGCTGAAAATCTTGTGTTGTTATAATTGATGAGGCTAGAGCGACTAAAACCTGGAATATTAAACTCGGTATATATAAGACGAAACATAAGTAGCGACAGCTTATGATTGAATAACATGCGTAAAAGTAAAAGATTTAGGGAACGGAATATGGGAGCAGAGGGAGATGTATGCGATTGGAGTGCAATTAATCGTAATGCCTGCTCTTTCAAAACTTCTAACTGATGAAGATGTGTGGTATATGTATTACCTCAAGATGACAGGCAGTATGAAAGATGGCTGTGTATATACGCGTAATATAAAGACATGAGAATGGTTTGCTGAAAAAAGAGCGAGTTTTTATTAGGATGTGAATACCAAATGAGATTTTTTGAATAAGTGATTGAATATGGCACTGGAACTTTAGGTTCTCATCTAGTACTACACCAAGAAATTTAGTAGACACGGATCTTGCAAATACATTATTATTTAGAGACACTACAATAGAGTCCATGTGCAAAGTTTTTGAAGAATGGAATGTCATAAATGCTGTCTTAGATGGGTTAATAGTTAGCCTGTTTTTTACACACCATGAATGAACATTCGTTAGGTCAGCGTTAAGTTTATCCTACAATGCAAATAAACTTTTATCAGATGCGAAAATAGTGGTGTCATCAGCGTAAAGAAGGCAGTGCGCATGTGTTAATATTTCTGGCAAGTCATTAATGAATATGAGAAATAGAAGTGGCCCAAGTATTGATCCCTGAGGGACACCTGTATTTACAGTTTTTGATGAGGAGAAGACACCATTAACTTCGATTATATATTGTAGGTCAATTAGGTAGTTGCGAAGTATTTGTAAAGGCGGCCTAGAAATGCCATATGATTCAAGTTTACTTAAAAGAATGCGATGGTTACTTGTATCAAACGCCTTGGTGAAATCAATAAAGAGAGCACCAACTAAGAGGCCTTGATCGATGGCTAATTTAACCCTCTCAGTAAAAGTAATAAGCGCTAATACAGTTGAAAATTGTCACGAAAACCAAATTGATCAGGAGTTCAAAGATTAAATTTGGATAAGTATTCAGTTAAGCGATTATGTATAAGTTTTTCGATGACCTTACTAAAGAAAGACAAAATGCAGATAGGACGATAATTACTCGTGCACTTATGGTCACCTTTTTTAATACTGGGATTATTTTACCTGTCTTGAGGCGATTAGGAAAGATGCCATCTATAAACAGTCTATTTGCTATATGTGCTAACACAGGTGAGATTTCGTTAGACACAAGCTTAATGCTAGAGGGGCGTATAAAGTCGAGGCCCAGACCGGTTGTTTTAAGAGAATTGATAATGTTACATACTTCTAGCGATGTTACGGGGAACAGGTAAAATGAATGAGAACAGCGCGGAAAACTAAGCAACGTTGAATCAGGCTGACTAGGGACTGCAGTACTAAAATGGTCACTGAAAACATTAGGTATGTCTTGAGGGTTACTAATATTAGCAGAATCGTGGTTCACACACGATATGTGATCTTTAGTTGTACTGATGTTTAAGAATTCTTTAACAACCTGCCAGTTTCGTCTGGTATCACTTCCATTTTTTCTATTTTATTTTCGTAGTAATTACGCTTGGAATTTTTAAAGTGGCTGTTAGAACATTTGAATATGTGTGGAAGCGCAATAGCAACGCATTATTGAATGCCTGGACTTTAAGTTTCTTACGTAGATTATCTCTTTTTTTAATGAACCGCAATAAAGAATTACTAATCCAAGGCTTTCTTGGCGAGCTAAACCACCGCGTCACCGTAGTTTTACTTGTACATAAGTTAGAGCATTCGGATATTTTTGCAAAAAAAGATTCAAAAGCCCTTTCGCCACATTGCTCTTCAAGCACGTCAGCCCAGTCAATTGCACGAATCATACCAGTGAATTTATTAGAATCAAAGAAAGTCCCGATATATTTTGCTGCTTGAGAAGGCGTTACGGAACCTATGCAAAAAAATATAGGTTAGTGGTCTGTTACGGCATATTCCACTATTCCACTATTCCAGCTGTGCTAAGATCAGTAGGTATGCTAGACAGTACATGGTCAATTAAGGTATTAGGTCCGCCTATTTCACACCTCGTTGGAGCTGTAATTTGAGAGGAGAGACCGCAGCTAAGATAAGTACGTAAGTACTCAGAGCAACATTGACAGTCAGGGCTGATAATGTTGGTGTTAATGTCACCACATATCACAATATCCTTGTTTTTATCAGTGACTGTGTTTAGTAACTGCTCAAATTCTTTACAAAATTCGACGTAAGAGGAAGAAGGTGAATGATAAATTCATGCAATTATGATGTTACGTTTGCTAGGCCGCTGCAGGTTACCACTCTCTACTTCTAGCCATAATGATTCAGAGGCAATCACGAAAAAAAGATCATGGTGACTTTTATATGACAATGAAGATTTTAGTAAAATGGCCGAACCGCCACTACGATAACCTTCACGATGACAATATTCAGGAGTGTAGCCTGAAAGACCGTATAGATTCCCGTCATGAGATGATAACCACGTTTCAGATAAGCATACGAAAGAGAACGCACGGTAATGACTGCAAAGAAGAGCGATGAGATCATCATGATGCCTACGAATACTGCGGATGTTCCAATGTATTAAGGATAAAGTGGGTTGTTTTTCCTCAATTAGAGCTTTCGCTTCGTCAAGAGTAAAAACTGAGTCATCCATGATGAATTAGGCGTTAATGCAAGCAAGGAAGAAATTATTTGAAGATTGACAGATCATTTACACTACATATGCGTTGAACACGGCTATTTTCCGACTTTCTGGCCTTAATGGCACAGTTATCGGTCCATAGAAATTTCCATCCTTTAGACTTCTTGAGCTCTAGCGCCTGCGCAAAAAGCCGCTTATTATCGGGTGTGAGGTGATCATTAACGAAAATAGAAGTGGGTGGTTTATGTGATAGCCCTACTGCAGTTGTTGTGAGTCTTGCTTTACACGCTTTATAAGCAAAGTCAGCCTTCTTTGTTCGCGAGCAGAACCACGCGATAATGTTGGTTCCCTTATTTGGCAGGCACGCGGTGTGCAATATCAATGTCACCAGCAGTGACAGGGCAACCAGTGTTGTCACCCAAAGCATGGATAATTGTTAGGCAGCTTTCTCCTTCAGTCTTTGGAATACCTTTAATTTCTACGTTATTTTGCCTGGAATACTGCTCATGGTCAGGACTCGTTGTGAAAGATTTTTGTTACTATCAATCAAAGACGTATTATCGTCTCCCAAGGATTTGTTTTCTTGGAGAAGGTTGTCATTTCTTGCCTTCACAGATTTGTACAATTCATTAAACACACTAAGACTTTGACGCATTTCTGCGACTTCAGAACGGCGGATCTCAAATTCTTTCGCTAACTCGGAATTAGTGGGCATCTCGTAGAATTACGCAGATCAACACAAAAAGCAAAGAACAACAGCAGTGGTGGCCGCGGAAACTTATGGGCTACGAGGAAAATTTCAGAAGCACTAACCTGCACAAATGTGCAGAGAATGGTTAGAAGTGGTTGGCAAGCCGCAACCGCTGCTGCCTAAGTGATGATCGCCGTTCCAGGGCAGTCGCTTATAAGGCAGGATACCTCTGTAAGCAGCGCTGCACGCGATGCAGTGATGACTGAAATCCGTAGGGTATTGTTATAGTAAAATTCTTTGGCCTCGTGCATCTCTCTCTTTCTTTTTTGTAGCGAAGGCTTAAGCGAGCATAGCAAGTGGCTACGGCATTTATCAGTCTTGTTACGCCAAAGGCGTTTGATGCGGCGGGGTATCTGGATAATTTCTCCTGTTTGCCAGGAGAAATTTCGTTTAACACATTTCCTCGGGACAAATTTAGCAACGCATTCGCCTACAATATTGCAGTATTTATCAACCAACTCATCAATACTACTGTGATAACTAAGGAATGAGACTTCATCAAAAGACGCTGCCAGTACAGCAAGAATCAAGTCGTCATTTGCAAGATTCAAGTCGGTTACCGTCTTTAGTGACTGTCTGCTACGCAAACATGCGAGCTTTAATTTGTACCCGCCGCGGTGGCTTAGTGGCTATGGTGCGGCGCTGCTAAGCACGAGGTCGCGGGATCGAATCCCAGCCGCGGCGGCCGCAAAAAAAAGCGCCTGTGCCCCGCGTATTGGGGGCTCGTTAAAGATCCCCTGGTGGCCAAATTTAATCCTGAGTCACCCCACGACGACGTGCCTCACAATCAAATTGTGACTTTCGCAGTCAGAATTCAGTTTTTTTTTTCTTTCCAAAGAAGCTCCAACGCCGTACATCACTTGGACATTAGAATACGCCAACCATGCGCTGACAGAAATTAGACTTGCAGAAGCACGAGGCTCGCACAGACGACGGCCAGACCTAAAAAAAAGGGTGCTTTTGCTTTGTCTACTTTCCAAACGATGAAAAGCTCAAAAAATACTGGCCCGTTCGTGTCCGAATTTCATCAAGAAGACATTTGGTAGATTGTATCGTCTTTTGCTAATTTAGGCGGCGATGCATGGCTTATTCGTCAAGAACAAAGAAACGCATGTAATCGTCTGTGGCAACTTCCGCGCAAATTTCAGCCCTTACTCCCCATTCAGCCGTCAACCTCCCCCAAGGTCTTTCTCTTTGTCGCTCAGATACTGTCATTAGAGTCGGCCATCCGACTTTCTAAGGCGTTTGCTTTGGTCATGTCAAAGACGACGGTGCAATCCCATTTAGACGAGCCGGCAAGGCATACCGAACCGAAGCGTGTGCGCGATTGGTTGAAACATAGCACTGAATAGTAGCGCCGTATTAGATTCAAACTCAAACAAGCCAGTGAATTAGACTTGAGTATCCGTATAGCTGCGCCACACTGCTCAACCAAGCCGGATGATCACGATGATGATGATCTTAAGAATTATGGAGGAAGGGAAAAAATACGAGGGAGCATGGCGTCAGGCAGCTAACCTCGGCAAGGCAACGACGCCGCACCACATTTTTTTCTGGGTCCATTTGCCCATTTACTCGCGGGTAAATAGGCCACTCCATGGTTGCCGGGCTTTTCAAGACACTGTTTGGTTCGCGGCAGCTTTTAGTTACGCCTTTTTCACGATCGCCCTCACACCCGCTCTCCGCTTTACTTTTCCCCGTGCTCTCAACACGGTCGGCGGCTAGAAATTGTACCGCTTGCCTATGACGTTGTGAGAGCCTATTGCCCATGGCCCTCGCTTTAAATTTTTATGACCAGGTTTCAAAAATAAACGTGTCGCTTCCTTCTAGTCTTCTTCTTTTCTCCATATCAAAGGCACTGGTGGTTACCCACTCAAAGTGATTTGCCAAGATTCCGCTAGTTTTAAAAAATGCATTATAGGGATTAACTCTATAGTAATAATAATGATAATAATAATAATAATAATAATAATAGTAGTAGTAGTAGCAGTAGTAGCAGTAGTAGTAGTAATGAAAATATATTCGATCTTTTTTTATGGCTTTCTCTTTCTTCACTTAAGCCAAAAAAGAAAAATCAAAGCTCAATCCACTGACAAATATTAACCTTTAATCGGTTAACAAAACGAGCCAACCGTTCTGAAATTGGTCACGGAGAAGTCCTCCAAAGGTCTGTCTAACCATTTTTGCAAGACTGACTTAATTCCTCTTTGCAGCTAATCCTGTACACCACGACTCAGGTTGCCCATACGAATCGGAGCATGGAAGCTTTAATTGGTTACCTCTGCGGTAAGTTCACATGCAATACCTGCGCACATCCATTTTCATAAATGTTCCCATTGTTTCCGCCACTTCACAGTGGGGCCTGCGCACCCATTTGCTCGCTAATACACGTGTCTGTTTCGCTTGCATGACACCAACAGCATGTAGCGATTTCATATCGACGAGGGCAACGGTGGCGATTCGGAATGTTTGTTTCCAACAGATACGTACGCGATTGATAAAGGCTCGTGCAGTTACAGTCAGGTGGCTTTTATTTATTTATATACTTACTACAAGTACCTACAGCCAAAAAAAGGCATTATTGTTGGGAGCTTGCATGGAGAGAGAGAGGGGGCGGCTACAATATTATAGGAAACAAAAGCGACCAACATAAGTTCAAAGTGAATAAGTACGAAAATGGCCACAACAAAATATTAATGGACATTTGAGAAAAGGCGAACGTGAAGAAGGAACAAAAAATTAAGTGCTTGAGAACATACTTCATACGGTAATAAAAAACATAACGTGCATCGACCACTTCCCGTTGAAGCGCATTCTAATCGGTAATCGTGCGAGCAAAAAGACGAATACTTAAGCGTGTTAAACTGAATATTTTTCGTGCAATCTCCGCTTATATGAGGGTTTGAGATAAATGTTTCTACCTATGCCGGCTAGATTTTGGCAGTCCTGAACAAAAAATATTTCCGGTGTAACGTCAGTCTACATGAGGCTAACGGCTTCCAGCCAAGGTCCCTTATGATTTGAAAGATTGTCATATAAAAATTACAATTAATAATAATAATAATATTTGGGGTTTTACGTGCCAAAACCACTTTCTGATTATGAGGCACGCCGTAGTGGAGGACTCCGGAAATTTTTACCACCTGGGGTTCTTTAACGTGCACCTAAATCTAAGCACACGGGTGTTTTCGCATTTCGCCCCCATCGAAATGCGGCCGCCGTGGCCGGGATTCGATCCCGCGACCTCGTGCTCAGCAGCCCAACACCATAGCCACTGAGCAACCACGGCGGGTAAAAATTACAATTAACTCTGACGAATATAGCAGAACGATTTAATACCCTCTTTATTTTGTCTACAAGGGCACCTGTAAACTGACCTCATGCTATACATGCAAATTCAAGTATGGTGTCGTTTTCTAATGACTGTGGGACATGCTTAAGGCTGCGTTGAAAAAAGTTCGGTAACTTTGTAGCCTTGTTTGATATTGTCAACACGCGCAACCTTGCCCAGAGCATCATTAATTGTGAAGCCGAAATACTTAACTCTGCCTATTTTATTGGACTGATTCCTCATTTAAAAAATACGCGCTTTGCACTTTAACTTTTTTATTCGTGGAAAGAATGTACTAGCACGTGGTTGTTATCTTCCATTTATTGCACCAAGAAAGAAATTTGATCAGGTCAGGCTTTAATACATTGACATCATTGTGAGATTTAACGCAATGTTTGGTGTATAGCCTAATGGCGGATTGAATTCTATCCGGCAAATCATTAACTTCGAGAAAAAATAATAGACCGGGCACTGATTAACAGGTAACAAATTCACGGGCGACGATGACTAGCCGCTCATCACAACGCGTTGTTGTGATGAGTATAGATGTGATAAGCTATCCAAGCAGCGAGTCTGGCAAGCGTATGAACGATATTTTATGTAACAATAAATCTTTCAATACGACATCAAATCTTTCATTTAACCTAGAGAAATCAGGTCCATTCGTACAGCATTGATGGCTCTGATTGCTATGTCATATATAAATTCCGTGAGCTGCGTTGTGCAGGAAAAACTATGAGCGAAAAATCATATTGAGCTCACGTGGAAAAGGGTTTTACTGATGATACTTACTAGGACTTGAGTACACTACATGTCCAAGTGAAGGCTATTCGATTCATCTTACGAATTATACTCAAACAGCGCGACTGACACCCGCCGTGGTTGCTCAGTGGCTGTGGTGTTGCGCTGCTGAGCATGAGGTCGCGGGATCGAATCCCGCTCACGGCGGCCGCATTTCCATGGGGGCGAAATGCGAAAACACCCGTGTACTTAGATTTGGGTGCACGTTAAAGAACCCCAGGTGGTCGAAATTTCCGGAGTCCTCCACTACGGCGTGCCTCATGATCAGAAAGTGATTTTGGCACGTAAGACCCTGTAATTAATTTTTTTTTAGCGCGACTGATACATGGACACCCAGAGACACACATACCACGCAAGAAGAGCGCTTGTTCTGTAGTATTTGTGTCTCTGTGTGTGCTTGTATCAGTTGCACTGTTTTAGCATATTTCCGAAGATGTCCAAGTGTTTCACAGCAGATGGAGGTAGATTACATCGTCATGTAATCCTAAACGCTGTTCCGATCACCAGCTTTATGTATGCGCATCATATTTGCTAATTTCGATTCCTTGAATAGTTTTTGACACTGCCACGATTTGGTAAATATCACGTCTAAATAAAGCGAAATATGTGCACCGCAACGCTCCAGTATTTGGCTTGCTATGCCGTCAGGACCATAAGCTGTATATGGGCCTAACTTTCCGAGTTTATTTCGGACATATCCATTATTCTTATTTATGTCGAATTAAAACGTACTCTCGACACGATTCTGATTACAAATTAAACCTCATATCTTGTTTTCATCATTTGTAACTTAAGATTAATCTTGGAAGTCACTGGTATAAGAAAAAGAGCTTCTGACCCGGCGTTTTATTCTCTGTTCTATCTCCGGACACGGAGAAACTCGAATAACATGTAGCGAATGTTGGGAAAGCTTAAGTGGCTCGGGCGCGATCGCACAAAAAGAACTCGCGGGAAAAGTGACGAAAGATGGAGCGAGAAAGGTTAGTGAACCGGATACTACCAGGGGTTGCGCCAGGCATATCTTTGTGCAACGCCATAAATAAGCGCGCCGAAATAACTTTGCCTGAAAAAAAAAACATCTTAAAGAACAAAGGTGCTTTTGCAACTCCTAATGAGTTTTGGTGGGTTCGTTACCTACATCTCATTATTCTCAGTCCTGTACCAAGCCTCGCTACGGACTAGAGCAATTCAGCATAGTCTGGCGTGTCATTTTAGCTACGCTTCTTTCGCCTTGATCCGCCTTAACTCTGGCTGACAGCGAAGCGCGCAATTTTCTTTGTATCCCCACGTGGTTTTCAATTTTTGAATTGATTCGGAAAGTGTGAACTCTTCAGTACGAACCTAAAAACACAAAATGTGTGAATAGGCAGTTCGTCGAGCACCTGCACAAATGATTGTGTTGGGAATGACCGTTCACTATTTGTTTCCGAAGGTGGCTGCTCCTGAATAAGACGCATTACGCGATCGGCTAAAATTCCTATTCAAACTTTTTACTTATGCAGTGCAATTATTCAGCTCCTGCCATCGGTGTTCTGTTTCAGAAACACCATTTTGGGGGAGTTTACCCTGTTTCCGTTTCATGAGTTTGTTTGGTTTTTCTATATACATGTACCTTTATTATCTTCCATCAGAGCAAATTTTCGAGACCCAATATCAATTTATTTCATGTTTGCCCCTTGTTTTTCTCTAGTATTTCCCGTTTATGGTGTTCCTTCTTGTTGCCTTTGGTCTTTTTCAGTCGGAGCCTTTGTGATGCACGCTGCTGTTGCTGATACAAGGGTAAGGTGCTGAGCTTGCATTTCTTCGGAAGCGTTACTCTCAGCCTCGCATACATAGTCGTGGTCACAAGCAAAATAGCGCAACATTCACAATGCAGACGCGAACCGTTGACAGCGTTCCGACAGTATGCCTATAGCGTGGTGATCGCACGCTTGTATTAAGGACCTTTCAAACGAAAGGTCCACACTCGCCGCCAGACCGCGATGCCGCACTCTGTATTGTTCTAAGCGTATGTAAGCAACCGATAGAATGCAGCGGCAGTCGCAACACGCGTTTTCTTCACATGCTTGGCCCAGCCCAGGGAAGAGTGCTCGCATTTTGTAAAGATTTTTCTTTCAATTACGTGTGTTTCCCCCAAACGTGTGCGAATATTCTAAATTCTGAATACGAATCAAACAGCAAAGACTATTCGATTCGTATGCGATTCGAGAATTGATAGTTCAAGATAGCATAAGATACGTGTTTGTTCTAATATAAGGGATAATAACGCTTATCGGAGCCTACAGGGAGAAATACAAATGGAAGTGGTCACTGTTGCAAATGACTCTGCTGCAGGGTAGCCGCGCTTACTGCGCAGAGTCACCAGTTGCGGACACAAATGCATTAAGTAGCAAACATCTGCGCACTGTATTTTAGGTATTCAATAAGCATGCATCGCCTTTAGGGCAGCTTACGCACTTGTTTTCTCTGTTTAGGCAAAGCAATCTACTGTATGTAAGATATCATAAAGTTTGCACTCATTTAAAACTATGTTCGGTGCTTTACTATTACTTTGCTTTTTTTTTCAACGAACACACGTCTTTACATTCTTTGTGCATCATGGTGCATGTGATAGCATGCTGTTTCTGCATTTCATTACTGGTATTGTGATTGTGTGCCAGATACGGTCACTTTTCAGCTGTTTCTCATTTATAAGCTCCTCATTTGACCAGATGTCCAGTTCAGAGTGTCATTACACGCATAAAATAGTAGAAATAATTATTCCTTTCTTCTTTTTTTTTCAAACGCTCTCCACATAGTCTCTGTAGTTCGCTTTTTTCATAAATTACAAAGTATTTGGTATTTTATTCCAAATTTGAAGATTGTTTTATTTGAGAGATATTCGTATTTAGTTCGATTTTGAAATTTCGCTATTCATGTACCTCTTGAAATTTTCCTATCATCTCCCGCACCGAGTGGACGGTCCTGTCGAAAACGGCATGAAGCATTCGCAAACACTTTCTTTTTCATGCATTTGGAAAAGAATCGTTACGAATCCTGGCCCGAAGTGTTTTGAGCTGCGATATAAAGAATGAGAGGTTGTTTCTAAAGATCTCTCCAGGAGCTCGCTGTGCTTTGTCGTGAATGCGTGCTGACCAGCACAGCAGGACTGAAGGCACACACTCGTTTCACGCTGTTGCCGCGGTTCGATGAACGCCTGTTCTGGCTTGACAGTGAATAAGCATACTCGCAGCTTGCTGTGTGCGTGGCCGCGGTGCGTATAGACCTTCGGCGCCATTTGCCTTTTCTGCGCCAAGAGAACTTGGGGGCTGCGCGCATAATGGTGACCGCGCAGAGGTTATAGCCAGACTACAGGCGCGACTTACTGGCTGCGCAGGTGAAGCGGCTTGCATACGAGCTCGCAGACGGCGCCAATCTGGTCGTGGGGCCGGTGGCGAAAACCTTCAGGTGCCGGCGCAGTGGCTACTTCGCCGACGTGTCCAATTACTGCCGGGTGTACCACGTGTGCCACAAGGTGCGCCACGCCGACGGCTCTTCCGAGATGCAACACTTCAGCTTCTTCTGCGGCAACCAGACGGTGTTCAACCAGCTGAGCCTGACTTGCACCTATCCGGAGGATGCCTTGCCTTGTCGCAAAGCACCAAACTTCTTCTATCTCAACGATCGCATTGGCATCGAGAACGCGCTCTTACACACTGACACTGACGTTGGTCTTGCCAAAGCAGCAGGGTTCGGTACCAGGCTTGCTGGCGGTGGTCGGACGGCGTCGAAATTGTTTGGATAGCCACCTGCTGTTTGTCTTTCTAGTTAAGATGCAAGGTGCTTAAAGGTAGGCAAAACCCAAACTAACGTATGTGCCTTGCTCGCCTCTAGCATTAAGCTCACCGAATAGTTCGTAGCGCATAACCGCCTACTCCCCACTCCTCCCCCTCCATCACTCCCTCCCTCCTTCCTCCTTTCCCTCTCAGATATAGCCATAAACTGCCAAAGGTAACTCTTCTTTACCCACTGTATCCGAAGTCGACAGGCCCATCCTTTCCTCAATTCACTTCTATCCATGCTCGTACAAAAATGAGAAGCAAAGAAGCCAACACGGACCACAGGACATACGAAGGGATGTGTGTTTGCTTCTTT
The DNA here is from genome assembly GCF_038994185.2 of Dermacentor albipictus. Taxonomy (NCBI): domain Eukaryota; kingdom Metazoa; phylum Arthropoda; class Arachnida; order Ixodida; family Ixodidae; genus Dermacentor; species Dermacentor albipictus. Next base: position 126,240,107 of record NC_091821.1, on the reverse strand, counting down.
GTCTTCTTTAGCCGTGCTGTTTCGGTTTACCCTGGAGAAAGCAACCGGCCCTCACCAACATGATATTATTGTGCACTTTGTCAAAGTTGTGTTCATCAGCCAAGGTTGTTTGCCGATATCCTGCCAGCAAGACTGGCTTTGAACATCTTTTTTTTTTTTGCCTAGTAGCTTAGAATATCAATCTCATATCACATACCATTAGATTTATTTCGATCGAACGTTCTTATTTGAATCAATTCAAAAATTTTCTCATATAGCATGCGCAATTTTTTTCCTGCGCTTATAATACATTGCACGTAAGTGCAATGCGCTCAATTCATCACCACAACTTGACGTTGTTCGTTATTAGAGTGAACGCTGCATATCTTTAATAGGACATTAAACCGCAGATAACTGCACTACACGGAACGGCACAATCCTTCCATCCGTTACCAGCCTAATTAACTTTTTCGCAGGAAGAAAGCCTCTCCCAAAGATCCATAATTACCATTCTACTGTGGAAACGGAACTCGCGTGCCTCGTCTATAAACAGGCACGCAATTATTGAAATCTCAAGATGTCATCTAATATCCTGCTGCTCTCGACTCACTCACCTTTGGGCTGAATGTTGTGAGGGTGAGTTTCCAATGGTTGTCTGTTTGAACCCAAAGCACCTAACACACCCTGCTGCCTTCGTCAGGTCCAGGGCATGACAACAATGCCCATGTAGTGCAGGACAGACCCTCCGCAAAATACTTGAGCTTACCATAACACCGTTGTTCGTTGCGACTACTTAAGGGGCACCTTTTATGTAAATACAAGACTACCTACATGTATTCGCATTATCTATTGGCTTTTTTATGTATAGGGAGAAAGCAACACACAATTCTTATTTTAACTCAGTAAAAAAAAGCACCAGTTGATAAAATTACTACGCAATATTCCTTATCTCATTTGACTTGTTTGCAAGGGCGAAAAGCGTAATGTCCAAGCAGACCCTTTGGCAACCTTCAAAAGTATTAAACATGTATTATGGGTGTGTTACTGTGTTTGATACCCCAATATATTGGCATATGGATGTTTAACATGTTTTAAGCTCACTCTTGGACTCAGATGAATGCAGGCTCTCTCTCCTCGTCCAGCCTCTGTGCAGTGACGGCATGTGTGGCGAATATACGAATGTGAAGTTCTCTTTGGCGATCAAGGAGGCCGTCTAGGTTTTTTTCGTTGGAAATTTATTAAACGGAAACACATCTTTTGTGTTTCTCATGTAACCGCTGCGACGGCGGTCACGGCCTCATGCAAAATTTCCATCACGTCAACCACTGCTCCTCCCCATCGCCTTTCCTCATTGGCGTAGAGTACACTTCGTTTTGCTGTTAGTACAGCACAAGAGAGATATCACACGAAATCAGTGCAATGTCGCTGTAGCAGACCGTTCACCAATCTTATACTGCACGGCTTAAGCTGAACCTTTCATTATTCACAGTTTCTTCAGACGGAATTTGATTTGCAACGTTCGATCAGGAATCCAACTTTCGGTCATCTTCATCTACTTGCGGTGCAGTTCGGATCGATCGCAGCTGCCTCCCCCCCCCCTCTAATCACCACCACTTCATCCTCTCTCTTTCTCTGTCTCTACCCGTAACCATCTACCCGTAACCATGAACCCATTAAAACAGGCAATTGTTTTTGTTTGGGCATCCACTTTCGGTCCGCAGCTAATGGAAGCGACTTGGAAAAAAAAAATCGTTTTCTTTTTCTTCCTTCAGTGATACTTCTGTACTAGTGGAGGGATGTGTAATCTGAATGTCAACAAAATTTTCGGTTTGGCCCTCCCTAGGATACCTATCTTGATATTTTGGGCAATAAAGCCAGTGTCTCAGCGACCGGCCATTGCACGAGAGCTGCTGTGCTTCTAGTATATGGTTTCTGAGCAGGGAGACGCAAAAAAAAGCAGAAATCACAAGAATACCGACAGGTAGACACGAAGTTGAAAGAAGAGCACTGCTACTGGTACACCTTGATGAGTAATACATCGCCAATCGGCAGATTCGTCGCATGCACGTTGACGGATATAATGTTTCTTCAAATTATATTTCACACACGAACTATGTAGAAAAAACTTTCACCATTTGAAGTCTCCCAAACAACTGTGACGAGATAACTAAAAACTACAAAAAACAATGTGAGTGTAATGTGTGTATACGGCAAACATTTTTAGAAAATAAATAAATAAAAAATAAAAGACCACCTGAACTACTGCTTATTACTTCTGTGTGCGTCCTGCATTTGTGTGTGTCGGGGTTTTTTTTTCTTATTTAACTCAAGTATCTACATTTTGGGTTTTTTACAAGAAGAATGGGTGAGTGTGGAAACTAGACGGTGAAGTGGAAGAAACACAATGTAAAAGGCCAATAAAAAGAAAGCCCAATATAAAAAAAACTAAGTGCGAAAGCGAAAATTCCACATGCGTAGTAGGTGGTGTCGACGAAAACTTACAATAAGTACAAATTGTAGTAAATACTACAATACTTTATATCAGATACAAAGGCCTCAAAGTAATCGGTTACATCAGGACAGTACGAGTGGGCAATAACCGTATTTAATAATGTACACCGGAACTGCTTTAAGTTTATCAGGGGCAGTGATGTTCACGGCATCGGCTGGCAAGTTGTTACAGTATTTTGCGGTCTGGAAGAAAAGCGAATCCATGGATACGCAGAAGTATAGACACGTGGAGGATGAACGGATCTTTGGTGTGGTTTATACGATGCAATAGTCGGTGAGTGGGGGTGACGACGGGGTTGTATTTTAACCATTACGTGTAAAAATAAACTTCTAATATTGCAGAAAGCTGCTATAATAGTTATAATAAACGTAACTGTTACATTATATGTCAGTTTCCTTTTCTCGAAATACCACATTATTGAAGTAGAAAAAATATGTCAATTTCGTATTCTTAAGTCCTATGAAATTCACGTAAAACAAAACAATATGTTGCGTAGAGACATCTCAAACTTACATGAAAATCCCGCAAATTACCCAACACGATGCCATGAATACTGGCACGCACCACACCTGTGCACAAATTGTGGTTTTCAAACACTTTGTTGTGCTTTACCATATATTGTAAATATGTTTAAAATTAAGCATCACAATATAACCACGTCTTCTTTTTCTTTTAAAAGCATACAGGACTTTTTATTTCTGATGCAATATAATATTGCTTGAGAGCGTGACGTTTTAGCAAAGCTAAACATGTACTAATAATAAATGCCTCGTATTGTTGCATTATCACTTTTGTTACCGCACTGTACTGCTTTTTACTGCTTTTTCTGACGTCACGGTAATTACCTGTTATACAATCAGTGCACCCTGTGTTTTCTGCCCTGCACTGCCAAGTACAAAAGGTATATGAGAGCTTCGTCAAGCTGCGTTTTAGCGGCTTTTACTCCAATATGCCTCAAACATGTATGTAAGCATGCTCGTTGGAAATAAATTCAAACTCAATATTGTCGATCGACGACTGATAAAATTTGTGAAAAACAGAGGCAGCATTTAAGAATGGGAAGCTTGACCCGGGCCTATAGTGATTTCATACTTGTTAGATATACAAGAATGATCAGGGGCGCTGTTCTCGACACGCATGGTGGCTGCACGGCCGCCATTATCCGCCATGTTGACTCTCTGATTGGCTCTGGAGAGCTCACGTGCCATGAAATTTGTGCCAGGAAACGGAAGTTTTGGTAAATGCAATTTTGCGTGTTCATCAAGATGACGAAACGAGACCTGGAGCTGCAAATTTTATCGCCTAATACATTTTTTTTGGTCCTTGGCAGCTATATTGCGACGTTAGCGCTTCAAAAAGAAAGTGAGCCGTAGTGCACGGAAGCCAGTGCAATGCATCTGCAATTTCGCGATTATGTTGTGGCGATCCAAGATAGCCACCATGCCAGCTTGCTGATTGGATGAAGGAATATGCTGTGGGGAGCGTCACAGGAAGGGCTGCTTCGTAAACGTCAATTTGACGTAGCGTGACGTTCCGCTGGGCTAATGAGCTAATGCTAATGAGCAGCCATATGCCACGCATGCTAATGAGCAGCCATATGCAATGGTGGCCGAGAGGAATGCTTATCGTCACATTTTCCCCTTCATTTGGAGCCATGAAAATCTTTCGTTTGTAACGCGTGCTCATAGTATTTTCATCGGTCTCGGGTGGTGTTGCCGTTTGTGTTTTCGGCCATCATTTTTTAAAAGAACGCGTTTATATGAAATAATATTGGTTGAACATAGCAAACTTTCTGCAACGTTGTTCACTTTTCGCTGCTGCGTTTCTATAATAATCAAGATTATTGACTTTTCGCACAAGTAAAAGTTATGACAACGGCGTCTTTTTAATTTATAAAAAAGAATGTACGTACGCAAGGCGGCGCCTTGAAGTTTCCTCCAGTGGTGCGAGTAACCAGCGAAATGAACAAGAGATGGCAGCGCCGGTGCTTGCGTCGCACTAGTGGATATATCTGGCGCGCGCAAGGCTATCGGCAATATTCGGTCTTTCTCAGCCAGCCTAGTCGGGCTGAGTCGCTTACGTTTCACGAGATAGCGATAACGTGGCCTAGAACGTGCGCGCATCACCACTGGTAGGTCGCGTATGTTGTCTCAAAGAAGAAAACAAGCGCGTTGGCGCCAACATGCGATGACTCATTTCGTTTCACGGGGACACGCATCCTAGCTAATGAAGCAGACGACGCCTTGTACGCAGCAGACGACGGAAGCGAGAAGCGTTTTCGACGGAATAATCATGCGCTTTGATCGCTAGCTGCTTTATTTTTACTGCGGAGAAAACTGTTTTGCTTTACCGAGAACCTTACGTTCGGTGCCTTCATTTCAGTTTCTTAGGCAAAACGTCAAGTTGGCGTCACGTTACGAAAGCAAAATGGGGCCAGCAGCGCCATTTTATTCGCGTCGCGTCTACGTCACGCATCGAAGAAAATGGCGGAATGTTCAGAATAGGGCCCCAGAATAAAGAAACCTCGCGGCGCGGCTTCGGATTGATTCTAGCATGTTTGAAAGGTTAATCCGGTGGGCGTCCCCAATCGCGCATGCGTACTCGAGCTTCGGCCGAAGTACTTTCGCAGAGGATATGGTCTGACGCAAGTTACGACGCAAATGAGAACGACTTCGGTGAGCATTGTTCGTAATGTTAATTATGTATGATCATCATGATAGATGATGCGACAAGCAGACGGTCACGATATTTATGTGGGGGGTAAGGAATGTATTTGGGAACCGTAAATGATATGGTACTGTGTGGAATACGAAGGCCGTCAGTTGAAGGGATCTAGCGCAATTTTCTTTGTGTTTAGGTACGTCTGTCGCGTGTAGCGCCATTTTCTGTGTGACGCAAGTAACTTTGAAGTTTATCACAGTCATGATTGCTATTGACGCAGCAGTAAATAACACAGTTGTCGGTGATCGAATAAAGGAATGTTAGAGGATATGTTAATTGATGCAGATAATCTAAATAAATTAAGACGAGCAAGGGGACTCAGAACCAAGCCGTGGGACACGCCTGAGAAACCGGTCTGTTATGATACGCACGGTCGTTAGCCCACAAGAACTGTTGCTGATTAGTAAAGAAGCGACGCACCCAATTTACGACAATGGGGTTAACGTTCGAATGCGAAAGTTTGTGTAGAAGGCATTGGTGAGCAACCTTGACAGAACATATTTCTAAATCTAAGAAGAGTACGTGCATGGGTGCATTAATATCGAAGCTGGAGCTGATGTCGTTAACGATAAGGCTAGTTAGGTAGAAGACGAGAGATACTGAAGAAATTTATGTTGGCTGGGGTGGAAAAAATTTACAGACAGCAAGAATGTCATGCCGTGTAAATAGCTTATGCGTTCCATTAGTTTTACAGGGAAAGGTGTACTAGATGTGCCAGGGTTATCGTTTATTTTTTTTTCGCAGTGCTGAGGTCGTTTCTGTGCACATGAATCATTTTGCCAACCTTCCAGTCATGACATACAATGCCAGTCGACAGAGGCTGCTGAAAAATGTGCGATAGAAGAACACTGGAAATATGTATGTGGTGTTTTTAGTATCTGGCGTTTATCTTGTCGATTCCGACCAATATGTTAGTTTAAGGCACTCAGTAATTATTATCACGCCGTTAGCTTCAAATGTGATCTTACGCATCATATGGCGATCAAAGTGCGGATAATCGATAAGTAGGATATTAGTGTTTTAGCCACGTCCTCGTGCAGTACGGGAAAGTTAAAGAATTGAATTCTTGGGTACTACGTGCCAAAACCACGATTTGATTGAGGCGCGCCGTAGTGAGGAACTCCAGATTCATTTTTTGACCGAATAGGGTTCTTTAACGTGCACCTAATGCACGGTACACATGCGTTTTTTTGCATTTCACACCCATTGAAATGCAGCTGCCTCTTGCCGAGATTCGATCCTGCGCCCTATGGCTTAGTATCGGGACGCCATAGCCACTATACGCCACCACCGCAGCTACGGAAAAGCGGAATCATCACAGTAATATTTACGGGCAAGGTTTATGGTAGATAACTTGCCAGAACCGTTCGGTATAAATAGGCAGTGTAGCCGATATAGGGCGGATAAAAAAGCAATGCTTAGTTGTGACGGCAAGAGTTTTAAATTTAAATTCTACGCTACCAACTCTATGCGGAAGGGGTATTAGATCGCTCTTCCTTGGGAAATAGCCTCTTCTTTTTGGTTGCTTTAAGGTGTTGTTAAACCACGGTGATAGCACGTCGTTGTATCACGGAGATTATGGGGACGTATAAGTCAATTCATTCTTTTATTTGATTTTTAAATAGGAACTAGTACGACTCGTCGGATTTCTGTGAAACATTATTCAAATAATGCGCAAAAGTCACCCAATCCCTTGCTATAGTCGTTGCCGTAGTCACCCTTATCGTGAAGCGTCAAAGTTTTTGTTGGCTTTTCAAGGCGCGCTAGTCCACAAAAATATGTGTCATGAGGTCTGAGGCCTGGTAAGTGCATGAGCGGCGGAATGCGGTCAGGATGGGTTGTGAGCACGAGGTCTAATGTGTTCGATGACTACGCTTTCTGTTGTAGCCTTCGTGAAAACCTGGGATAAGTTAAATGTGAGGCACGTGTTAATGAAATCCCTTTCAACGATATCTTTAGATGCAATTAGGGCATGATCGTTTCACATTATTGGAGTATTCGCCGTTCACCTGAGTCTGCTCGACGTTGCATGGTGGCAAACTTCTATATCTGTTCTTGCGGTGATATTTCGCTCTTGTTTGTGCAATTATTTGCCTGGACGTAAACTGCTCATCTGCGGTCCAGGGGAGAGTAGTAATATTTGTTTTTATTTACTTATAACTTAAATTAAGAATGACTACTACTGGAAGACAGCTGACATCGGAATACGTTATGGTTGCAGCTGGCGGAACTAAAATTAAAGCGTGCGTCATGTGCTTATAGAAAAGAATCCAATGACGGAAACATATTTTTAAAATTATGGTATACCTCTATGCCGCGCTCACTTGTTTCCCGGAAGAAACACGCGCAATGTTACCATGTGGGGCTCGTTAAATCTAATACCCTAATAAACAATCTCACATCACCATATATGAACTACCTTCGATACGAAACAATGACGTCCGCAGCAGCGTGACACGTGCGCTTACCAATGAAGATAATAGACAGTTTTAGTTGGGCGTCCACAAGAGCTCCGCGTGCGCAGGAAACCCGTGGAGGCGACAGTGCGCATGCGCAGTACGCAGGAGCAGGCACGGCGTCTTCCGTGCGCCCGCAGCTTTTCAAAAGCTGCATAGCGTCCGCTGCGGGCTCTGCGGGCTTTGCAGTACGTTCTCGCGTGTTCGCGCGTGTACACGAGAACGCATTTTTCGATATCGCTCTTGCCAAAGATATGACCCTGGCTTGTGGTTTGACTTCGTGGCGGCTGATGTTGGCTACCCAGTTTCAGAAGCTGGCATGTGGCGGCGCTGAGTAGCACACTAGCGGAGCAATCCAGGCAGCCACAGAGTCGATCGGCAAGTAACCGCTTGGTTGTTCTACGCAGTTGAAATCGCCAGACAGCCCCGGGATCATTACTCGCCACCACCTCGCTGTGAAGCGTGTTAGCAGCGCAGCACCAGGTCGAGTGCAAGTCATCTTACAGCGGCCAGGCTGCAAACTGCGTCTGCGCTCCAACCAGCGTTCACGTCACTTTGCAGCTACACAAACGCGGCCCCGGCGGAAGAAGGCGTCATAGCGGAGCAATCCAGGCAGCCACAGAGTCGATCGGCAAGTAACCGCTTGCTTGTTCTACGCGGGTACGTCAGTAACTACCTGTTTCGTAATAGATACAACACTTAGGCTTCTGGATTGCTCCTCACCCTCAAGTTCAAGACATCTCACATTACATCATCGACGGCTGCAGAACTCGCAGCTATCCATGCTGCTCTGGAGTTTATTGTTCAGAAATCATCACATTCATGGTCCATCTTATGTGACTCAAAGGCAGCTCTTCAGTATCTGATGTCCCCTTTCAACCATGGACCAAATGAGCAACTAGTCGCAGACATCCGACTACTCCACCATCACGCAATCAACAAGGGACACAACATCATCTACCAGTGGATACAGGGTCACTGTGGAATTTCAGGAAATGACAGTGCGGATGACGCTGCCCGGTCGGCTCATGATGGCGCCCAGATTATACCCATACCGCTGTCAAGAACAGATGCAGCCACAAGTCTTCGCTCCCTCGCCCGCGAGCTTACACAGAATCTGTGGAACACCAGTGAATTCACGAACGCACGTCTCCACAAATTGGATCCACGTCTGCAACTCCGCCTACCACCAGGGTTGCCACGAGCGGAAGCAACACTTCTGTGCCGCCTGTGGCTCGGCGTGGCATTCACGAACTCATATTCATTCCGCATTGGAATGGCCGACAGCCCTACTTGTGACACCTGCGGCTGCGATGAGACGATTGAGCACCTCCTTTGTGACTTTCCCCGTTACGCAGTGCGAAGAACAGTGCTCGTGACCGCTCTCGCAAAACTGGACAATCGCCCCTTTACAGAGGAAAAAGCTCTAGGACATTGGTCCAGACGGGCTTCGGCACTCAAGGCCTTAAGTGCTTTGTTGAAGCTTTTAAGGACATGTGAATTGTGGGACCGCCTTTGAACGTTGTAGAGCGTAGTTTCGCGTTACTGTGTGAATTTTCTTTTTTTTTCCTCTTCTTCTTCTTTCTCCTTTTATTCCCTTTACCCCTTTCCCCAGCACAGGGTAGCCAGCCGGTACTTACACTGGCTAACCTCCCTGTCTTTCCTCTCCTTTGTCTCCTCCTCCTTCTCCTCCGTCTATTGCCAATAGAATGTCTGATAAGCCACCTTCGACTGTGAAGGAAGTAGCTAAGGCGCTTGCAGATTTGTCAAACCGGCTCGATAAGCAGCACGCCGAAATAAAAAAGACATAATTAATTTACAAAAACAGAGATCGATTACGTGAGGAAGGGCATGGAGTTCATTATTGGAAGTTTTGAAATGTTCAAGACAGAAATCGCAGAAATAAAGAAGGAACTTGTTGAAGTCAAAGCCAGTAATAAGGAAATCACGAATGAGAACACCCGCCTTTCAAAAGACTTGAAAGAAATTAGGAAAGAACTGGTCGACCTGCAGCAACACAGTCACAAAAACAACTGAAAGGCATTGAAAGTTGAAAGTTGAAAGGCATTCCTATGGCTCCAGATGAAAACCTTGCCTCAACCATGAAAGCTATTGTTGTCTGTGTAGAATCTGAAATACAGGACTCAGACATAGAGGTAATTCATCGGGTTCCCACAAGAGACAAGGCGAGACAAAATATCGTAGTTCGGTTTGTGTCCCGTAAGGTCAGGGACAGGGTCCTTAAATCGGCTAAAAAGCACAGAATAAACGCGTCTCTTCTTGGCTTTAAGGATATTTCTCCCATTCTTATTAATGCGCCCTTTTGTCCAGCGAACAAGGTATTGTTGGGCAAAGCACTGATTGCAAAGAGGGAACGTAATTGGAAATTCAGTTGGGTGTCGGATGGGAAGATCCTTATGCACAAAACAGAAAATTCGCGTGTACTGCATGTGACGTGCGCAGAGGACCTCGCTCAGGTGGGGTAAGCGCAAAGAAAGACAGGCAGACTGACAGAAAAATGAGAACTTTAGCTGATATTGAAGAAATATGGAAAGGACATGATTTCTTGTCCTTGATCCAGTGCAACGTCCGTAGTATTAACAGAAAATTAGACGCATTTTTAACCTACATATCACAACACTCGTTTTCTTACGACATCATAGCGATAACAGAAACATGGCTCAGAAGGGATGAAAAAATAACAATACCTGGATACTCGATGCTATCGCAACCTAGAGAAAGTACAGCACGTGGTGGTGGCGTCGCGCTTTTTATAAGCCACAGGCTCGGGTTTCAATGCCTATTTAACTGTTCATTCAGCAACCAAAGTGCCGCAACCCTTTTTGTGAAACTTGAATGTGGTGTTGTTATCGGCACAGTTTGCCGTCCTCCTAGCTCATATATTAATAATTCCATCTCTGTGATGGAAACTGTTATTGACCCTCTAATACCTGTCCGCAATCCAATTATCATTTGTGGTGACATGAACATCGACTTGTCTAGAGATGATTGTTATGAGTTTGTATTTTTTCTACACTCCTTTAATCTTGAAAATGTGATTTCATCCCCTACTCGTGTTTGCAACGTGTGTTCAACTCTCATCAATCATATATTGTGCAATATTGATATCGATGTACGGGCAGGTGTTTATGACACCACAATTGCTGATCATTGTCCAACATTTTTGTTTCTACCTCGGGATTGTTTGTATTCTTTTCGCCAAACGCACCACAAATATTCGACAAGGCTTAACTATCCACGTGTACGCAGCATCTTATTCACTACAAATTTTGATAACCCCTACAATGACAACGCTCACACGGAATGTCAAAACGTTATTGACTGCATTACAAATGCGATAGAAGAATCGCGGTATGCTTCACGACACAGCTCTGATCACACCATATGTCCGTGGATGAATGAGTCCATACTTGCTCTACTGAAAAGGAAAGACTACTATTATAATGAATTAAAACATAACAAAACTAACAACTACTACAAAAGCCAGTTTAAATTATTTCGAAACAAATCAGTTATGCTAATTAGCAAATCAAAGAAGGTCTGTTATACGAACTTGATTAAACGACTAAATGGGAATGGAAGGCAAATATGGAAAATAGTAAGAGATGTAGGATTACAGGATAAACAGTATGTTACTCCCGAAAATCCGTCCCCTCAGATTGCTAATGACTTCAAGGATTTTTTCTCAAAAATTGGTGACAATATATCTAAGCAGCCTGTCCTTTCAATTCCCACAACCAGGATCCAGAGAAGCATCGACAGTGGTTTTTTGTTTGATGAAATAACTCTTGAGGAAGTAAAAAGTATCGTAGGCAAATTAACGGCTAATAAGGCATCCGGACTTGACGGTATTCAAGTTAAGATATTGAAAAACAATATTGATGTCTTATGTGCGCCCCTTTGTGACGTGTTTAACCATGCGATAAGTATGGTTAAAGTATGCGATAAGTATGGTATGCGATGTCTACCCAAATATACTGAAAGTGTCAAAGGTTATCCCTGTGTACAAAACTGGTGATCCGAACCATCCGAGTAGCTATAGACCTATTTCAATTCTTAGTGTAGTTAACACACTATTCGAAAAGCTCATTGTGCTGCAGTTAAATACATTTCTTGTAAGCAATAACGTTATCTGCCCGCAACAGCATGGCTTTGTTGCAGGTAGACCTACATCAACCGCAATTTTAACACTTTCGCAATCGCTTAACTCTGCTCTTAACAAGAATAACATTGCTGTGTCAATCTTTCTTGATATAAGAAAGGCGTTCGATACGATCTGTCACTCCATACTTTTAGAAAAACTGGACTCTTATGGCATCGTTGGAAACGCGCTTCAATTCATCCACTGCTACTTTAAGGCACGAAGGCAACAAGTGGTAATTAACAAACATCATTCTGCTTTCACTGCTATCGTATGCGGTGTACCGCAAGGCTCGGTTTTAGGCCCTATCCTGTTTTCATTATACATAAATGATTTACAGGGCGCACTTAACCTGTCAAAAGTTTTGATGTACGCTGACGACACCACCTTAGTTTACTCAGGGGACTCCCTCTCGTCATTACAAGACACTATATCTGGTGAACTGCTAAAAGTAGCTAAATGGTTTTCAGAAAATAGACTAGCTCTAAATACTGATAAAACTAAGTATATCATATTTCGCTCTAACAGGAAAATACTAGACTACAGTGAGTTCACTTTGACTTTAGCGAACCGAACTCTGGATTGTGTTGATTTATTTAAATATTTAGGTGTTACTTTAGACAGACACTTGCACTGGAGAGAACAAATAAGCGCTGTCTGTAGAAAACTCGCTTTCAGCTGTTACACACTGGCCCGTGCCCGGCAATATATTCCTCGTGCTTTGCTTCATTGCATATACTTTTTGTTTCATACCCACGTGAGCTATTGTTGTGAAATATGGGGCCTCACATATAAAACTTACTTAACACCTATAGTGCAGTTGCAAAAACGCGCCCTAAGAATAATAACGTTTTCCTCTGTTCATCACCCAAGTAGCGTTCTGTCTACTGACCTTCGTATTCTTTCTTTCACGGCGTTAAGAAATTATAAGATCACTTGTTTAGTTCACAAAATACTCAACTCCAACTTTCCTTTACCCAACCCCATATTTAATTTCCCACGTGCAAACACCAGACAAGCAACTAACTTTAACTTACACCTTCCTTATTGCAGCAATGTATACGGTGACCGATTATTAGAGTTCTTTGGCGCTATAACTTGCAACACTGTGCCTGTGGAAATAAAAGTAACCAGAAATTTTGATCTTGTATGTAAACGCTTCTTCTTGTCTAGCCAAACGTAATAACTCTTCCTTAAAAAAAAACGTACTTGTTCATGTAAATAATGTTCTTACTCATTGATCAGATATGTATTTGGTTGACCTGTATATGTACTTTTGTATATTGGGACCAGCTACTAGCCACATAGGCTATTGGTCCAACTATTTTTGTACACATTCCTTGACTTGTTTAAATAAAGCTCACTTTTGATTGATTGATTGATTGATTGATTGATTGATTGATTGATTGATTGATTGATTGATTGATTGATTGATTGATTGATTGATTGATTGATTGATTGATTGATTGATTGATTGATTGATTGCTCTTGCCCGTGCAAGTCAGCAATCCCTCTCTCAACTTTTCCGTCCGGCCAACTATTGGCGTTTCGTGCGCGCGTGCTTCGCTACGTACACACCACCTTGCGCGCTGCGTACGTGGGGGCCGGGTTACGGACGCCCAACTAAAACTCTCTACTAAAGCACTGGTCTCACTGTGCCATTCTGAAAAAAAAAATACTCTCAAACACCCGCACCTTACATTCACATAGAAGCAAGTGGTTAAAGTAGCGATATTGGAAGTAAATTGAGGAGCCTGCGGGTGATCCCTCTTTCCATTGAAAGTTGCTTCGCACGCTGCGTTGTTGTGAGTGTATGGAAGCGATACCGAATTAAAAATTAAAAAGAAACAGTCGGGAACCTACGCTAAGCTTTGTTCCATTTTACAAGCACACTCGTCGTTATTGCGGCCACGCTGAAAAGTCCACCTACACTGTGTCACTACTTGTAAATTATTTAACATAGAAGTGTGATGAATGGCAAGCTACCAAAGGTAAAGAGCCGTTTTCGTGACGTGCACGTGACCTGCGGTTGTTTGTTGCTTTATTTTGTTAGGTTTAGTTTACCTTAAAGCTGTGTGCTACGGAAGTTCGTGTCGAGTCCTACGTACTACGAGTGTGCGAAAACTGAAAAGCGACCACCCAGCAATGAAGAACTCCAATCCATCCCCACCTGTCCTGGTTCTATTGCAGGGAGCGCAGTACCCTCAATATATATATATATATATATATATATATATATATATATATATATATATATATATATATATATATATATATATATATATATATATATATATATATATATATATATATATATATATATATATATATGTATATAGATAGATAGATAGATAGATAGATAGATAGATAGATAGATAGATAGATAGATAGATAGATAGATAGATAGATAGATAGATAGATAGATAGATAGATAGATAGATAGATAGATATGCTGTCCCCGTTAACTTTAGCCAGAGTTTAAAAATATGCGGATGCAACGCAGCTGGACAGAACCAAGGTTATGCTGTTTGCCGTCGCTTGGTAATACTCAAATTACTTTTTCAATTCCGCATAATTTGCTAATTAGCCCTGATTAATTAATCAGCTTCTCAAGAATTATAATTGGATGAAAAGTGTCAATGAGAACATTGTAGAGCGACATAAAAAAACTCCCGATACAACTTTCTGTTGTTCAATACGTGCTACTTAAAGTGTTTTCCCGAGCGTGAAAGAAGCCCGCAAATGCACGCAAAGTGCCTCAAGTGACCAGTCAGGCGGCAATTTCTTTAATTTGTTAATTTGGGAACAATATATCGTATTATGCAATGAAGCACCCAACTGGAACGCGAATGCATTTCTCCGCAAAGTTAAGGAATTAATATCTCGAAACTGGTGTCGCCCTGAGAATTCGTTCCAAGTGGATTCGCCTTGTGAACTCCATGGCTAGAATTTGTAAATTCCACTGTCCACTGCGAAGCTCCGTGACGAGGTACAGCGAACGTCCACCTCCACCAGATATGTTACGTAAGAAGACGCAGATGAAAAGCTATATACAAAGATATTTACAACGTAATACGCCGCACTTGGCCAAGAGGCAACAGCCCGCACTAGCTTCCAATCGTCGTCGTCGTATTCTTACTGCTCGCTTCTTCGTCATTGGAAATACTATTCCGTAGCAATATTATTAGCAATGGGGACCAACCAATGGAAAGGAACACTAACAAACGAAAAGCCTTGTGACTTCGGCCTTACGTTGCAATTCAACGACATGGTACAATTGCGGTTTTCTCCACGAGCGACATGGGACGCTTTGAGATGGATTGCACCTTAATTAGAAGAACTCGTCTACATATGTCAGTTGATTGCACAGCTGTGCACGGTGTTTAAGCATGATTCGTAGTCGCTGCTTCCGTTTCATCACCCAGGTTAATCCTTGTAATCAGACGTGTGCGTTCAAGTCTAAAAAAAATTCTAGCGACCGTCACGCGAAAGGCTACCTAGGCTGCGTCTTTTTAGCAGCGCTTCACTAACGTCGGCGCTTGCTGCAGCGTAAGCTCATTTTGGGGCCGCAGCTAAGATGATGCGACAAATGCCTCGGCTGTGATTTCCTTCGCAACTGTCGGCTAGCTGCGTCTCATGTATCGAGGCGAGAATGCCGAATGAGCACGAACGGTGGTGCTCCAGCGCACGCTCGCGAGATCATCGAGTTCGAGCGTGCCTGTTGTGCAGAGATAAAGCAGACGTCCAATTTATTAAGTAAGTGCGCGAATTACTTACGTTCACGGCGACGTTGGCTCGAGCTTCGAAAGGACGCCATCGTGCTTTTGAACTTGCTTTAGTCGCACTGCAAGTTCAAATAACCGCTCAGGCTATGTCCGAGGCCGCTATTGCCCGCACTCAACTTCCGCAAATGTGTCTGGCGGGCAAGATTCGGGGCTAACACTTCGTATCGTTGTGCAGAAACCCAATTCCGTTTGGCGTTCCCTTGACTACAAAACATCAAGTCTATATTGCCTCATAGCTTACTTCAGCACCGACGGGCGATGGGGCTCACGACGGTTCTGTGTCTGCCTGGGCAGTAGTAACACTTGCAGCTCTACTAAACCTGTCATCAAAATACAAAAGTCTTTATTTATACCGAGAAGTGCGTGATTCAGAAGCACGATTTTTTTAGCGGGATTATTTCAGTCGCGGAGGCAATCGGCTGTCGCACTTCGGTCATCTGCGCGGGGCCTCCCCTTTTTCTTAGTGCCCCCTCCCCTTTTTTCTTAGTCCAGAATAGCGCCCCAAATGGGGCGCTATTCTGGACATTCCGCCATTTTCTTCGATGCGTGACGTAACAACGCCTCCTATAGCTATATGCCTGGAACGTCGCTCTCTTTTCCATAGGGAGCTCTCTGCCGAGTTTTGCGACCATGCGCCGCAGGACGGCGCGCGCCACCGTACCGGTCCCCATGGCAACCACTGCCGCCGCCGCCGAAAGCTCACGACGCGCCAGCCACTTGGCTGCCGACGTCGCTCCCGGCTGGCTCCCGGTAGCCGCGCCACCGGCGTGTTTACAAGGGCTGGCCGCAAGAGGCGCTCGCCACCGTACCAAAAGGAGGAGAGTACATGCGAGGGAAGGGCAGCGCGTTTGCGGCTCACGTTCCAGGCATAGTATATTATAGGAGGCGTTGGACGTAGGCGCGACGCATAAACATAATGGCGCTGGTGGCCCCGTTTTGCTTACGTAACGTGACGCCAACTTGACGTTTCGCCTAAGAAACTGAAATGAAGGCACTGAATGTAGCATTATCGGTAAAGCAAAACAGTTTTCCTCCGCATTAAAAATAAAGCAGCTATCTCAAAACGTATGATTATTCCGTCGAAAACGCTTCTCGCTTCCGTCGTCTGCTCCTTACAAGCCGTCGTCTGCTTCAATAGCTAGGATGCGTGCCCCCGGAAAATGGAATGAGTCATCGCATGTTGGCTCCAATGCGCTTGTTTTCTTGCTTGAGAAAACATACACGACCTACCAGTGGTAATGCGCGCACGTTCTAGGCCACGTTATCGTTATCTCGTGAAACGCAAGTGACTCAGCCCGACTCGGCTGGCTGAGAAACGGCCGAATATCACCGATAGCGTTGCGCGCGCCAGAGATATCCACTAGCACGATGCAAGCGCCGGCACTGCCATCTCTTGTTCATTTCGCTGGTTACTCGCACCGCGGGAGGAAACTTCAAGGCGCCGCCTTGCGTACATTTCTTTTTATAAACTAGAAAGAGGCCGTTGTCATAACTTCTGATTGTGCGAAAAGGCATTAATCTTGATTACAATACAAATGCAGCAGTGAAAAGTGGACAACATTGCCAAAAGTTTGCTATGTTCAACCAATATTATTTCGTATAAACGCGTTCTTCTAAAAAATGATGGCCCCAAACACAAATGCCGACACCAACCGAGAGCGATGCAAATACTATGAGCACGCATTATGAACAAAAGATTTTCGTGGCGCCAAACTACGTGGAAAATGTGGCGATACGCATTCCTCTCGGCTGTCATTGCATATGGCTGCTCATTAGCATAATTCGCGCGGCTCGTCGCAGCAAAAATTATGGCGGAAAATCTCAGCAATGGCGGCCCAGTGCAACGTCACGCATCGTCAAAATGACATTTACGAAACAGCCCCTTCCTGTGACGCTCCCCACAGCATATTCCTTCATCCAATCAGCAAGCTGGCATGGCGGCTATCTTGGATCGCCACCACATAATAGCGAAATTGCAGATGCATTGCACTTGCGTCTGCACGCTACCGCTCACATTCTTTTTGAAGCGCTAACATCGCAATATAGTTGCCAAGGGCCAAACAAATGTATTAGTCCATAAAATTTGCAGCTGCACGTCACGTTTCGTCATCTTGATGAAAACGCAAAATGACGTTTCGCAAAACTTCCGTTTCCCGCACAAATTTCAAGGCTCGTGAGCTCTCCACAGCCAATCAGAGAGTAACCATGGCGGATAATGGCGGCCGTGCAGCCGCCATGCGTGTCCAGAATAGCGCCCCTGGTCACAGAAACGATACACAATTCAATGATGGTGCAAATTTAGCGCGTCATTGCCCTCAAGACATTGCGCTGCCACCGACGAAAGCACAATAACTAAGTTAAACACTCACGCGTACGCACAAACGCACACACACTCTCTCCCTTTCCCTCGCACTCATACAAAGGCGCGCACATGCATCCATGCGCACACAAACGCGCACACGCGTTTTTCGCACGCGTGCATGCTGAAACGCCAACACACACGTTCGCATAGACGTACACATTCACACGCGCCCATGCATGCTCCGCAAGCACGCAAGCGCACGCACACATGCACTAAGACGCGCGTACACGCACACGCATACGCAAATGCAGGCATGCCCACGCGCCGCGAACAAGCCGCGAATGCTCAAACACGCATACACGCACTCGCGCGCATGAAAAATCAAACACGGAGGTAGACCTACGCGTACACATACACGCGCGCACACGCGCATACAACCATGTACGGGCACGCTCCATGACGTGCACACGCATAATCACTCTCTGCCGTCTCGGTTGCCTTTCGAAAACCTGTGCGTGCAAACCGACTGCATAACACTCCCTCCACCACTACCGTTCCGACATCAGTTATAATAAATCGATTTACGGTTTAAATTTGGCGCTTTTTCATGTCTATGTGCCCTCTACCGGGAGCGGGCAAAACGATTTGCTCCTGTCGTGTGATTTCACCACCCATCCCTGACCAAAACACTGCTTGAACGCACCACCAATGTTCCGACTATAAGTGACATAAATGCATAAGTTATTAAATGGGACTACCCTCTCGTTGTAGTCACTTGAAACTTTTTGATGTTCGCCCGATATTGTGAAAAATATTTTTCGCCCATTGAGTTACACTTGTGCATTGCCGTGAAGTTCCAAACGAGAATGTCCATAATTCCTGGACATGAATACAGGGGGCCCAAAATACAAGAAATGCTACACATGGCAATACAAGAGAGTAAATGAATGGGAGAGCATAAGGAACCATTTAGTAGAAGTTACCTTAGTTGAGGAATGCCTGCAGCTCTGGCTACTTGCACAAAGTTAATATCACAACCAGACACGCTTTGTAAGATTTAAGTTTCCTCAGGCAGCTTTAATTGCGACGTTTGCTCATCGTCGTAGAAACACTGCACTCTAGTCAGGCAGCACATGAGGTCTCATGGGATGGTATCAAAAACGCCGCAGTACTAGCTGTACTGGCGTCGCGTTCCACGTCAAGCGAGCCATCAGTTAAGACTTGAAAGCGATTTCTGTATGCCTCCTTCAACTACTCGAATACCAAGGACTTGCCTTCTACTGCAGGTGTAGAGGGCTTGGTGATAATTCCAGCGATATTTAATTAGTCACAGCGTGAGTAATTACTAGAGACATTATAAATTAGGGACGACCTTGAGTTATCAAATCTATGGTCCCGGTAAGACCTGCTGTTTACAATTTCCAAGGCGTATTCTACCAAAACAGCTTGATATAACATTTCTTCTTCGTCTCTCGTCAACATCAGTTCAGAAAAGCGCGCGGCCAATGCGACATGTTGCGCGAACAGTACAGTTTTACATAAGGCTCCCCCATGCTCTAAAATTACTAATACCATTCGCAGCGATTTGCCTCTCATGTAAAGGACGTTTTGTTGTATGCAACAAGCCTCACGTCTATCGATCACATTCAGACCTCCTTTCTGAAATGTTTACCGGACATACAATAAAAACGCGTGAAATAATTTTGCCACTGTGATTTCACGAGCAGCCCAAGGAAGTGGTCCCGTGCAATTACCTATCGTCAACGATGTCACTTATTCCTGCTGGGACGACCCGATCGCTGACAATTCGTTCAGGTGTTGTTCGCCTCCGTATACATGCAGATCCACTCCAGCCCGTCTGGAACAGGGAGACGCGTGACAGCAGGTGGTGATGGCTCAAGAGAACACGTTTCGGCCGAACATGCATCCCCAGATTTCTCCAGAACATCTTCGTGCGAGTGTACGCGTTGTGTATCTGTGCGTGCGTTTTTGAAACAGATCGGTGAAGGCCGATAGCCCCGAGTCCGTGCTCTCTTCAGCCAAAGCTTAGGTGCTGCGACAACACTCTTGAAAATAATGGGCGCGGTCATTTCTCGGTGCGCGCACTTGCTTAGAACGGAAAAGTGCACGACAGCGCAGTGTGGATAGACGCCTCGCGGTGCCTCCAACGTTGTTTGGGGCAAGGATCCCGCGGACGTGCTCTCCCGGCTGTCATCGCCACCCGCCGGAACAGCGTCAGCGGGGCTCGCCGGCGATGAGCTTCCTTCCATTCAGGCGGCGAATGTGTGCACTATGCGCGAAGTTCCCCGTCTCACCGGATCCTCGAAACCTCATTTGGGACAGAGGCACCTGGAGCCTTTCCCGTCTTCCCAGCGGCTTTGAATGGTTTGCAACGGACTGGCGCAGCACCCATACGACATTGTGGGCGCTCATGTTGCATTACGCCGAGCAAGCGCCGAGGGCTCTTACAGCGTTGCGGACGACACGTGAATTGCTAATGAATTGAGCGGCACGCCGAGGAGCAGCGTCTGAAGGCTGAATGCCTGGAACGCCTCTCGGAACGCGGACGTAAAGGCCCTCAAAGGAAGCAAAGCCAGCTGAGCTAAGCTGTGATTCCGTGTCTGCGCAGTCGCTATGCGTGCATTCAAAATCATGCTGCCGCCAACATTATTTTGAGAAGAGCAGAGATCTGCAAAATTGTAAGGGTGGCCTGTGCCACAACTGTTGTTCAACTTACGAAAACATGCTGATGTTTTCAAGCGATACTCGGTGGATTTCATTCCAAAGTTCTGGCACACGTGGCTACAGAAAAAAAAAATTCTGTCGCGATTTCGCAGCAAGTGCGAGAGAAATGCGTTAGCATTACGCCGCACCTCTTTGAGGTCGCGGATTCGGGATTTAATCCGCGTTGACAATATTTTAAAGTGCAACTAACGTTGCCTCGTGGGGCGCGCTTTTCACTTGCTGCACCCTCCCAGTTTCGGTTTCGCGCGTTCTGATGTCCGAGACTCGTCGTGCCACAGTTTGGCGGGTAATCGCATTTTTCGAGATCCGAAAGTTTATTAGACTTGTAAGGAGAGCTAGCTCCGATTTTCCAATTACGAGGAGCCCGCTGAAACTGAATGTTTAAAAGTTAATTGTTATATTTTTTTATTAGCGACTAATTATCACGTATCACACGTCACTCTGTGGTCAGCAACGTTGACGCCATGTCTCCGAAGGAACCGTCCTTTTATTTCAGAGTGGCTACCTGTTTGTTAAATATTGCTTGAAGTCTCCGTAGAAACACCCAGTATACGTTCTACCAATGGAGCATGTACAGTCGAAGACAAATCCCCTTCTAGAGCTATGGGCTCCAGGCAGAGGCTTTCACTGTTCACCCACTGCTGATAATTTCGTATCCGTCTTCCCATAACCTGTTTGTCTTGTTTAGAACCTAATCCCTATTATTCACAAACTGCATCGTCATAGCAAGACGAAGGTGGGCATGTGAAAAGCAAGGAGAAGCGAAAAGCGGGGAGTACTGTAGAGCCGTCTTAGACTGATCGAAGATGCTACTTTTGGAGGCAGTTTACGACGAATCGCACAAATTGCAGCAATCACCGCAGCATTCACTATTTTCCGGGGAAACGTCCTTATGGCGGCGTCATTTGCAGGGAACATCATAAGTTCTGAAGACATTTGTATACGGTGGCCGAACCTTCAGTATATGTGTGAACGGGGACTTCGCATGCCTTGTACAGATAAGAGCTAATAATGAGACTGCTGCTTTTGCCCGCAACCCTGGTACTGGAAGCTTAACTTGAGGCTAAGCCAAGCACCAAGGTGGAACCAAGAATCTCGTCGCAGGCGTAAAGCTTGATGTGAGGCAGACGCGATAAGCCATTATCGTTTGAAGCAAAGATGTACGAAGTCGGCCTTCTGGCGGGGAAGAGAAATAGTTGGAAGTCTCACTATAAGAATGCCCGATGTGTGCGTTGAGCACTTCCATTGCCATATGGCAACTACTCACTAACCACCATGAGCATTAGCCATAGTTTTCTCTATTGGGCCACGTGCACGATGGCAATCCAAGACAAACCTTCATCGGCTGAGGTTCAGCACGTATGGTTATACGCATGGTTATTTCTGTGGGTATCTGGGAGAGATGGAGAAGAGACAGAGAAAGAAAGGGCAGGGCAATCAACCAAACATGGGGTTATTGCGCCCCAAGCATTTACGTAGCCCTGACATGATTAATTAATGCGACGCCCATTCGTATCATGCTGGACGCAACGTCCTTACGGAGAGTGGAGCTGCCGGGAATGACCGATCCACGAATAGGAGCAACTGCATGAGCGGAGCTCCAGATAAATTGTTCGTGAAACACTAGTGCGATTGCTGCAGACAATTGCAGAAACGGCAGCGGCTATGCTACATGATCTCCTGGATGACTTGCCTTAGCGGTGCCTTGTGAGCGGGTGCAGACCGGCGAAACCACTGCACTCGAACAAAGCATGGGCACAGTTCAATTAGGCGGTGCACGTATCGGAAGTAATGTCAAGTGAAAGCGGAGAGATAAAAATAAAAGGTGCGTTCCCAGAAGCTCCAAGAAACCCGAACTCCAACTACTTAGGTCCTTTTAGAGATCCAGACGACGACCGATTGTCGGGGAGTCGGTGCTCAGTCACCGTGTCACCTAACCGATGTTGGGAGTGCGCAGTGTACGTGCCTCGTTCGTGCACACCTGCCGTCAGTGCGACAAATGCAGAAAACGTAAGTTTTGTATGAAGGTCTATACATGAAGGGGCAGAAGTATGCGTATGGGAATGTGTGTGTGCGCGCTGAAGTAGAGGATATGAAGAAAGAGGAGCACGAAGGAGAACAAAAAGATCGATGTCGAGCGTCCCGTTTCAGCAGCCGGCACCTTATTTGCATTCCACTCGCGCTCGGGCAGTGCCGGAAATCAGACTGCGAATCCTGATCGCAAAAACTAGAACATAGGCCGCGATGCCAAAAGGCCGCGTTCCGAGCACG
Organism: Dermacentor albipictus; assembly: GCF_038994185.2. Lineage (NCBI taxonomy): Eukaryota > Metazoa > Arthropoda > Arachnida > Ixodida > Ixodidae > Dermacentor > Dermacentor albipictus. The sequence continues at coordinate 126,217,174 of NC_091821.1, read as the reverse complement.
GCACCATGGTGCCTTCAATCGACGAGATGGTGCCTGGAATGCAAGACGCGTCGCAGAGGGGAAGGCGCTTCTCCGCACGTGCGGCGCAATGTGTCGGATGGAGGACAATCAAACAAACCTTGAGACAGGCAGATTCCTGTGCCGTGAAGCTTGCCCCGCGCTTCGGCAGTTTCCGCCTCGCTCGCGGAGGCCAATTCGCGCAATCGACCGCCTCCCACCGGAGCCCGCTATTGCCACGCATGCCCCTGTGACAAGAGCACTGCTCTTGCTGCAGCTGCTCACGGGGCCTTCTTTATGCAACTGCTGGAGCAAGCACGGTTGCCGAACACTGCACCAGCGCGAGTTCAGAGGGAGACGTAAATGGAAAATTGTGCGCGATGCTATGGCCAAACAGTGTCGCATGAAAATGAAAGGTAAAGCACCAACAACGCAATATTTACGACGGTGAACAAGGTAATAGAGATGAAATTGCCTCATGGTATGCGTGAGACGTATGAGCTTTCCTGGCGCTAGAGCACTTATTCGAACGCCCATGCGTCCGTGCGCGTGTACTTGCTGTTGGTGGCTCATGGAAGACATTTATTTACGAGTGATGAAGGACGCGCTGCACTCTAAAAACAAAAGTTGTGTCGACAAATCTTTCTTGTAAGATTAACTGATCTTATATGCGAGAGCTATCATACCCCTCAAAAGTGCACGTTCACTCCGTTTATACGTATATGCGTAAGCAGAGTGAACGTACGCTTATAAGCAAAGTGAAAGTACTCATTTAGGATTTATGCTTAACCGATGAACTTTATGAATTGCGATTCTTGTTCTGTAGATCACAAGGAGTTTTTTTCGCCTAATGCCTCCTATTAATTAATTTATTTATTTATTTATTTATTTAGGATACTTTCAGGGCCCGAAGGCATTACAGAAAGGAGTGGGTGAACATAACAAAACATTTGTGCAATATACAAAGACAGATTCGACGTGGCGTTTCATGAATGCTGGTTTTGAAGGTGTCGGTATCCAGGATGGCTGCAACGGTGGCGGGAAGGTGGTTCCAATCTTTGCTTGTGCTAGGGATGAATGCATTACTACAAAGTTTCGTACGTGAAGACGGCACACCAACTTTGAAACCATGGTCAGAGCGAGATTATATGTATGACGGTTCAGTGATAAGCTGTTCTTTCAACAAAGGGTTGTGGTGGTAGATTTTATGGAATAGCGAAAGGCGGAAGCATCTACGACGGAAAGAAAGTTCTGGCAAGTTAAGTGTTGTCTTCATTGAGGTAACGCTAGCATGTCGGGAGTAGTTTGATCAGATGAAACGCTCTGCACGATTTTGAATGGCTTCTAAGCTGTTTATGAGTTTAATGTTAGCCGGGTCCCAAATGGCGCATGCGTATTCTAGTTTGGAGCGAACTAATGTTTTGTAGAGAGTTAGTTTCAGTGACGATGGTGCGGATGAGAAGTTTCGGCGCAGATAGCCCAACATGCGATTGGCATTGATACATATAATGTCGACATGCATGTGCCAGGAAAGGTTGCTGGTGATGTTTAGTCCAAGGTATTTGTATGACGAGACAACTGAGAGAAGGCTATTATTCAGGAATTATGTATGCAGATTAGTAGTATTAGTACCCTGTGATACCCGCATGCATTTACATTTGCTTAAGTTAAGCTTCATAGACCACTTGTTACACCATAACAGAACGTTATTAATGTCGTCTTGGAGTTTACGAGAATCATTGAGGTCAATAATTTTATTATATATAACGCAGTCATCAGCAAAAAGTCTAATAGTTGAAAATTTCACACAGGAAGCAAGATCATTAATATAGATTAGAAAAAGTAGAGGACCGAGAACCGACCCTTGCGGCACGCCTGACGTTACCGCGAGGGGCGCAGACGACGAACTGTTAGCGATTACATATTGTGTTCTATCAGCAAGAAAGTTTTTAATCCAGTCCAGTACTAGCGGGTCAATGTTAAGAAGACTAAGTTTATAGATTAGTAGGTTATGGGATACGGTATCGAAGGCTTTAGCGAAATCGATAAAGATGCAATCGGTGTCAAATCCTAAGTCGGTGTTAGAAAAGAGGTCGTTAGTAAAGCAAGCTAGTTGCGTTTTGCAGGAGAGGGATTTGCTAAAGCCATGCTGACTGTTGTTAAAAAAAGAGTTCGTCTCAAGAAAATCAACTATGTGGGAATATATTATGTGCTCAAGAATCTTACAGGGAATGCTGGTTAGTGATATGGGACGGTAGTTTTCGGGACAATGTGTGTTACCTGATTTGTGAACAGGAACCACCTTCCCCACCTTCCAGTCGCTTGGTAGTGATGATCAGTGTAATGATTATTGTTGGAATATCCTAGAAAGAATAATTGATGAATACAGTTCAGTACACTTTAGTATTTTTGAATTAATTTCATCTGAACCCGCCGACGAAGATATTTTCAAATTACCGATTAGTTTTCTAATGCCCACCCAGTCTATAAGAAATGAATCCATTGGGGTATCATAAACTGTCGTTGAAGGTGGCAAAAGCATAGGTGCAGCGTCATGAAAAAAGGAACCAAAGATATTATTAAGAATTGTGCAACACTGATCACTTTGAACAGGGGTGTTAGACTGGGACAATTGTATTGCGGCTGGTGCATTACCACGAACAACATTCCAGAATTTACGTGGGTTGACATGCAAGTACAATGGTAATGTAATGTTGAAAAAGGTTTGCTTAGCTTGGGAAATGGCACTACAATACTCATCGTTGATGCGGTGATATTCGGACCAACGAATCGGGTTGTTAGAGTTTTTTGCGGAACGAAACAACCGTTTTTTCTTGTTTCGAAGACGGCGCAAGGCGGCCGTAAACCAAGGCGACTGGGGATTACAGTGTACTTTTCGTTGCGGAACATATTTTCGAATTAGGAATAACAGTTTGCATTTATAAAGGGACTAGTTTTCTTCAAGTGTTCGTTGGTCGAAATCGGGCATCACTGCATCCATAAAATGCTCCATTTCTTGCGTAATTGCGGGAATATCAGCTTTGGAATAATCGCGAATTGTCTTAACCTTCTTTGTGTAAGAAAAGCGTGTTTTTAAATCAAACTGATGCAATGAATGATCACTTCACCCAGGAAGATAAGTTAAGGAGGAAACTAGGTCGGGGGTAGTAGACAGCACTAGGTCAAGTATGTTAGAAGATGTTGGAGTGACTCGGGTTGGTTTGTGGACCAGCTGTGTTAACTTGAAGTCAAAGCACAAATTTAAGAATTCAATGGACTCGGCTGAAGTATGTTTAAAATTAACACAGTCAGTCTCCCATATTATATCTGGAAAATTAAAGTCTCTCAAAATAAATAACGGAGAGTTGGGAAACCTAACAATCAATTTGTTAAGGACATCATGGAAATCTGCAGAAAATGTAGAGGACGAATTTGGTGGTCTATAACATGCACAGAATATAAAGGGACGGTCTGAAATGCTCACGCGCTCACAGATTAATTCTAGGGGTGATGTAATGTCAATAACAGATGAATTTAGGTTATCTTTGCTGGCAATCAAAACGCCCCCTCCTGACCGGATATCGCGGTGACACCTGTAGATGTTATAAGCACTTTCGCAGTCGAATATTTCACTGTTCTTTATTTTCGCGGGAAGCCAAGTTTCAGTAAGGACAATGACGTCAGCGGAGCAAGAATCGATAGTTGTTCGCTTGTTCGATAGCTGTTCGCTTGTTAGAAACGCTACGCACATTAGTGAAAAGAACAGACATGCTATTTTGACAAGGTCGACTCGAAGATAGCTATGCAGAATGAGAGGAAGGATTTATAGGACCTGTGGCATCGTTATTTACTTCAGCGGCGAAATCGGAAGAATGAAGTTCGCAGATAGTATCGGTGACAGAAGAATACACATAGGTTTTCTTGTTCGTGACTAATTTATTTGTCCGCAAAGAAAATGAGTGCCCGCCAGCTTCTCCGAATTCAATTAGTTTCTTTCGAGATTGGCGTGTAGCCCTGCAGAAATCTTCTCCCACCGATACTTTTGTGGCCTTTAGTAGGCCTTTCAGTGACAGGATCTTTTCTCTTGTTTTGAATGACGAAAACTTGATAATAATGGGGTGAGTCTTGCCGACCACAAAAGAGCCAAGACGATGTGCCCTAGCAATCGCTTCGTCAGATATTTCTAATTTTAGATGGTTTTTAATAAGATCGCGCACGAGGATTTCAATTTGTGCCCATGTTTCCGAAGCGTTATCAACAACCTCATAGAACAAAAGGTTGTCTCTCCGGGATCGATCCTCCAAGTCGTCAAGCCTTGATTTTAATTCAGAGTTTTCGGTACTAATGGCAGTAGTAACTATTTTGGATATGTCCGTGGGAGGCGCGGAAGATTGAAGTGTTTCCACAACTGCTTCAGGAGTTAGCCATCTGGTTGACAGGTCCGACACTTTGTGAGTGGGGGCTTCTTGGGTTGCTTTAAGTCACGAAAAGGAACGCATTACGTCTTCATGACGGGACTCAGCTAAAGCGGATAAAGCAGCAATGGCAGCAAGGACTGGGCTAGTTACATCATCAGGCCCAGGATTCATCTCTACATCCCCGCAGAGAACGAGCAGTTTAGAAACGTGCGCACAATCACAAAAAAATGGTATATAACACACTCGGGCACGGCAGGAGCAGCAAAAAGACGTTATTTGAACGCTTGCAATGCAGTGACGGACTGCCACTAACCTGCACATAGAAGAAGGAGACATTGAGCGGCGAGCGCATTTCGGCTGCTCCACCGTGCCCACTGAATGCGGCTAGGCCGTGCCAGTCCTTTAAGTAGCGGCACCGTTGTGACGTTGCGTGTGACGTGTTGAAGCGGGAGGCGTGGCCGGTCTCATGGTGATGACGACAGCAGAAACACACTGCTCGGCTGATGTCGAAGATGGAAGCACTCGTGCTGACGATATCTGGTAATCAGCAGCTTGTGGTACCGAGCCTAGCGATCCACCAAAGAAGAAAATCTGCACATAGAAGAAGGAGACATAGAGCGGCGAGCGCATTTTGGCTGCTACTCCGTGCCCACTCTTGGTCAGTTGTTCGGTCCAGTGGCGTAGCTAGGTCGTCTGGCACCCGGGGCCCATAGGTCTTCTGTCACCCCCCCCCCCTCCTGTCCCGGGTTGTAGTCAGGAAGGCGAGGATATCGAAAATTTCCGGGGAAGGGGCGAAGGGATTGATGTTTCAGCACCATGCAGCGCGGCCGCCTTGGATACCATGCATGTCCCCCCAATTCGCTTTCGTTCCCAGAGATCGCGAATGCAGGTATACACGCTGTTTTATTTTCTGCAAAAAATAACACAGGGTGCTGCACTAATAACTTGTGATAAGCGCATTCTGCTGTCCCACTGTAAGGTTTGGCGGCCAATACAGATGCGGAATCATGGAAAATGTGGCTCACAAGCAAAGTAAGAAAAATATTTTTATAAAGTTTTAATTAGCAATTTTAGAGGCAATATTGCATTTGCACAATGGAAGCCCCACAGTCATATGTTGCCCAACAGCTTCACAGAAATCGTCCTAGGTACTACGGCGTGCAGTATTTTGGTTGCGGGCTGCCCTGGACCCAAACAAAAAATTAAATAGCGCGTCAGTGACGCTGATCCCCCTGCCCTATTAGACAACGCCACCTGCTTCCTTGCTGCGCGGGCGCCAATGCTATGACAATTACGAGTTCTCCTCATTCTGATCCATAAAGCCTTTCTTTATTTGCTGCTATTGGCAAACGTGATTATCCGAGCTGCGGTGCCGTCACATGGTTCTGAACGTAATAGAGCACGCTTCGAGACGATTTCTGGCGTCACCAGGCAAAGAGAGAGAGAGAGAGAGAGAAGGCTGCCATCACACCCATGCCAGCGAAAGCTTGCGCTACTGTTGGCCCGCACTCGCAATGGATAGGATAGAGGGATCGAGGTCACTGGTGCACTATTTCATATTTCTTTCGGTACTGCCATACTGGGCCGCCCGCAGTGCCAAGGTACTGCAGGCTGTTAAGAACGGCCAGCTGCAGTGCAAGTTTGCCACCCCGTTACAACTATGGCGGCGACATTCCGGGAGCGTCGCCGCCAACTTCTAGCCACAGCGTGACTAAATCGACTTTGTATCGGGGAACAATATGGGCATCCCCCACTCTCCGTCGCTTCAGCTAGGATGCGTTCGATGAAGCAGGCTTTGTGCTGAAACCGCCACCAACATCTAGCCTCATCGCCGTTGTGACGGAATGAGTTCGGCGGGCCAACTATTGTTGCCAAACTCCCCAACGCGCTATCCGGAACGGCTCCGAGTTCTACGGGGCCCCTCTGACGTCGACTCCGGACATTCGAACGTGTGTGCATTTGTGCGTGTAGACCACGGTGGAAGAATAAACTAGGTGTCTGAACGAGGCTGCCGCGCCGACGACTTTTTCGCTCGTGGTTTACGCATCTCTCGGCAGATGGCGCGGATCATTGGGGGGTCAACCGCAACAGCTGGGGGGTCAACCGCAACGGCTCCTCAAACGTGCGCGCGCGTAGAAGAATCGCTAGTAAATTGCCCCGTAAATGCCTGTGTAACAATTAAAGCGTCGGTCGAGCCTTTGGGAAACAAGCATTGGTATATCCTCTTAAATATCTGAGCTTAGTAGCGCTATCCAGACCTAAATTTGATTCGAATTCATAAGAGTCAAGTACAGAGACAGCGCGCTTACTAGTGCTCAATTTCGGTGCAAATGTAAAACATTAGGGCTATTGTCGGATGCAAAACCCTTACAAATCCGTGCCTAACTAAGAGATTTGGATGGACTGTCTCTGGCCACGCATGTCATATAAACGAGACCCCGCTGACTGAAGGTGATTTTTCATGGTACAAGTTTTTTCTTCTGCATTATTCATCAGAAGTAGATATCTTGCTTTGCAACTTCATATATAAGCGAAAATGATGGCCCCTGACGAACTCCGGGTAGCCGCATCTTTCCAAAATGCTCTGCGTTGCAGATTCTGCATGTTTACTGCAAGCGCACACGCACGCCAGGTAAACTCTGCGGGCAGTGCTTTTGAATTCTCACGCAAGACAGCCGGGGACACACAAAATGGACACAGCAACAAACGTGGAAGTAGCTCTACAAACCCTGAAGGTTGTTTCCCATCTTAGACAAGCTTTGAAAGCTTCCTAAGATGTTGCATGTTTGTTTTGTGGTCTATTGTTGTTTACAAACCTGCGTCATCCTCATCGCTATATAGTGCAGCAGATTCGCCATGATGTCATCTTTCTGGTCCTTGCATGGGAAGGAGAAGGTATGCTTTTCTAGCATAGCCTCTACCGTCAGCTCATATGCATTCCTGCGCGTGGCATATTGCTGAAACTCTTTTTCAGCCACCTGCAGCAAAGAAAAAATGCTTATCTTTGGGTGCAGGAGCCCACCTCTCATTTTACAATCCACAAGTGTGCTCACAGTCTGAGCGTGAACCTCAGTCTCTTCTACGAGGCTCTGCCGGCACACTGAGCATGTTGAGTACTTGAGCAATTTCCTGCACATAAACCCAGCAAGATAATACACAATGCAATCAACTGTTTCTGGCTCTGTGCAGATCTCAACAAACGCCTCATCACACTCAATCTCAGCGGGAACCAGACCATCCAATTTGGCTTTCAACTCCTGAAGACAAGTCTCTTGTTTTTCACCTGCCTGAAAGGCAAACTTCAAATCGGCCAAAGTGAGCACATGTGCTTCTCGAGCTCGCTCTACCTCGCAATTTCCAAACTTAGGTCGCTTAATTAAACTGTACACTGACAGCATATTGTACAGCTGAAGAAAAGTAGGCAAGGAGGGATGGTCATTCTGACCTCCTGCTTGGCGGATTGTCCCAAAAAGATGCTCCAGTACATCTTGGTTAAATTTTCCACTCAAGACATACTTAAAGCTCTGTCTTTGACCAAATATTTTGTCAGCTCCAAAGCCGACAAAACTGACTCGCAGACCTGCTGCAGTCTGCTCTGTGAGAAAATGTGCGCGGGATATCCTTCCGGCCACCACTTCTCCCTCCCACTTGTTTAACCAGTGCAAGAAAGAGGCAAGAACCCTCAGTCCTTGCTTCCCGCTGTGATGCCTTCTTTAGGACGGCTGCGATTCAGTGCATCGAACAAATCGTTAAATTTCAATGCAAGTTCCACTGTCCCTTTAACATACTCCAGTCATGTTGCTTTTCTCTGTGAGTAAAGCTCCAACCCATTGGCAACACTTCCACTGAAGAGCTGGGTAGCGAGCTTTACTCGCATTTTCTCAGTATTCCTAGGTTTCAGATGAGCATACGTGAGCTTGTGGCAAACACGCAAATGTCCAGGCTGCTTCTTGTCCTCAACAAACAGCTTATCATAGTGTGCCCACTGGACACGACCACCATGGAAGTTGCCATGGAAGTTGCCATGAAAACGATGCTCTTTGTGTCACCCATTTCAATGCGATGATATCCCCACGATTTGGAGGGCAGGCATTCGAGCGACGGGTCGCGGAACAGCATATCAAAAGTTGAAGGCCCGGCTTCCTCTTGCACTTTACTTTCGTCCGCGCATTCATCCCCACGCACTGGTGCTCACGGCATGCAAGAGTCCTCGATCTCATCGAAACTGCCGCAACTGGAGCTGACACACGATGAGCTGTTCTTCTTTTTCAATGGGGCGAGAAGCTGTCTCTCGGCTGGCCGCTTCCTAGTTTTCAACGTTTTAGACAAATAAGCAGGACAATCAAGGAACCTCGTCGAATCGGCAAAAGAAAAGACACGTGGCGTACAACCAGAGCAATGGCCAACTGCGGTCGCCCGCGCCACCCGCACTCCTACGCGCTGCCTGGTGACCCTCTAAACCGCTAGCGCCATCTCACGGCACTCCTTGAAAACACGAACCGGCGGTCGTCAACGTCGCCCGCTGGAGAGGCGGCGCCGTTTGGACACCTAGTTTATTCTTCCACCGTGGTGTAGACCGTCCTGCGGGGAGGCGGCTAGTTTGCGATGACGAAACGAAGGTTCGCATCACCTTGTATCGGGAGAGGACCGAGTGTTTAAAAACCGCTGTTGTGCGGCTGCTCAGGACACTCTCTCTCAAGCAGTCATGTTAGACTGATGTACTTTTCTTAAGCAGTCATGTCAGACTGATGTACTTTCCCCAACAGTCATGTTAGACTGATTTAAATACTGTAAATAAACCCATATTCCTCGTTCTCGATGAGAAGCAGTCCTTACCTTCATCAACGTCCTCAGCGTGGATAAGTTGGACGACGGCATGGGCCAGCTACCTTCTAATTCATGCCCGACTCCAATCTTGACAAGGCTCTAGCAACCATGATTTCCTTTAGAGAAGTTTTTGTTCAGTTAATACAACTTTGGGTCCTCAATTCCCGAATAGCAAAGTTTCCTCTATAACTCCTAATTTACAGAAGGATGCTGATCCCAATTCTTTTTGCCCAGATCGCCTGCCGGGCGCACTTCGCCGTGGGATCAACGGACCCTCCGTTCGGAAGGACTCCTGAAGAGCATGCGCCGGCTGACCTGGTCATCATGCCATCGCCACGGCTAACCCAAGGAACAACGCCCTACGTGCATCAAGCCTGTCAGCGTATCAGCTCGGTGACATCATCGGATAGCGACCACTTCAGGCATAAATACTGGACGCTCTTGCAAGATTCCTTCAGTGGGCTTGGCAACGCCGGTTACAGAAGGATGCTGACCCCAATTCTTTTTGCCCTGCAGGTTGGTGACAAGTATCTAACTTCTTCTATTAGAGATGATACAGTCATATTGACGGTGTTGCCAAGCCCACAGTGTTTGTTTGGTCTATTATGTGACTGTTTGCATGTGATCAGGTTATTGCTACTAACATCCGGAGACATAGAGCTAAATCCTGGTCCTACTTCTGATTCAGAGTCTGAGACACAGTTAAACAACCAAATACTTAAGAAAATTTTGAAAGAGCAAACAAAGACTAATAAGACTCTGGCTTCGCTGACTAATAACCTGAAACAGGTAGAATCGACAGTAGAGGATATTCAAACCAGGATTACCAAAATTGAGAAAGAACTGTGCCGAATTGAGAAATGTGAGCGAAGGTTGGAGAAAGTGGACGAAGCTTGCAATAACACGAACAAACTAGTGCTTGAGTTAACCAAAAAGGTAGATGATCTGGAAAACAGAAATCGTCGCAACAATATCGTAATATATGGAGTAAAGGAAGATCCAGAGGAGGACTCAGAAGAACTAGAGCGGAAAGTTAACGAAGAAATTTTTAAAAAGATTCTAGGTGTTGAAGTAAACTCAATAGAGCGTATTCACCGAATTGGCCTAAAACATGCACAGCGACATCGTCCGATCATTTTGAGATTTTTAACTACGTAGACAAAACTAAGGTTATGAAATCCTGCTTCAAATTAAAGGGCACAAAAATAGCTATATCGGACGATTTTTCAAAAAACATTCGGGATATTCGTGCAAAATTATGGCGTTCAGCGGTTGAAGAAAAGAGCAATGGTTCTAAGGTTTCCCTTCGTTTCGATAAGCTCAAAGTTGATGACAAGCTGTACGTATGGGACGCAACGCGCAATCGCAGAATAGAGTTGTCCAAATCATCTGCGCCTGCCCAACCCGAAACGTCCTCTCAACGACCCACACGTGCGAACACGCGTAAGCTAGATAACAAATGACGGGAATCCGTCAAGACGCTACGGCTTGTCTCGTTGAACGCACGCAGTGTACTGAATAAGATCCAGAGCCTTGAAGATATAATTCTGACCTATCAACCACACGTCCTAGTGGTAACTGAAACCTGGCTGCATTCCGATGTGCAAAATTCAGAAATAGTGCCTCCTTCGTACACGCTTATCCGTAAGGACAGAGGATCAAGGGGTGGCGGAGTTGCAATTGCAATAAAGAATAACATTAAATTCACACGCTTAAACGGCATCAATGATCATGAAAGCATATGGTGCAAAATAAAGTTTTTTGGAAAAACTATATTACTAGGAGGGGTCTATCGACCTCCGAATGCTCCTCAGGAATACTTAGATTCCTTATATGATTATTTGCTGCAAAATACAAATTCGCGTTCCAACATCCTTATAACAGGAGATTTTAACCTTCCAGGAATTAACTGGTGCAGCCTTTCTCATGACGGCAAAGATTCCAAAAATGCTGAATCATTACTACTAACTGCATTTACGTTTTCGTTAACCCAGTTGGTTTTGGATGCTACAAGAATTTCCAGCTCTGCTGTACTTGACCTTGCGTTTGCAAGTAGCTCGCTTCCAGAGTGCTCAGTCAGTGTCAAGGACGGTATATCTGATCATCAGTTAGTTGTTCTTGACTGTCCTATTTCGGGCTTGCGATCGTATGTTAAACCTTCTGACGCCTTTGTAAGAGACTATATACGCGTGCTGATGATGACGGCATTATTAGTTGTATGGAATCTTTATTCCCTTCCTTTAATGAGACAAATGACGTTAATGTGCTGTGGTCAAAGTTTAAAGACATAGTAATGCACTGTGAAAGCACCTACGTGCCTTTAAAGAAAAAGCGCATCAACAGGGAGTACCCGTGGATGGATCGTAATCTGATACATCTGAAGCGCAAAATAAAAAGCTCTCGAAAACGTGGTGACAGGAAACAACTAGTAAGTCTAGTGCGCAATTTCAAAGATAAAGTGCGAGCTGCAAGAGATCAGTTCTTTTCTTCCACATTGACTTCTTTCATGTCGGAGCAACCAAGGAAATTCTGGCAATATTTATCTAAAGATAAAAGCGGCATCACAGAGATCAGAACATCTGGCACAAGCATTGACGATCCTTTGACCATTGCTAATGAATTTAACGCCTTTTTTTCAATCGGTGTTTACCACAAACGCATCGCACGCGCACTTGCAACCTTACACGCTTCGTAATCCGATGCCCGAAGTAGATTTAAGCAAAAACGGCATCCTTAGTCTTTTGCGTAATCTAGACATAAAAAAGTCTTCAGGTCCGGACAAAATATCTAATGTTTTCCTCAATAGATATGCAATCTGGGTAGCAGAGTACTTATACGTAATATATAAAACATCGTTAGAATCCTGTGTGATACCAGATGACTGGCGCTTTGCAAGAATAGTTCCGATTCACAAATCAGGATCCCCTTTAGAACTAAATAATTACAGACCAGTTTCCTTAACATCCACAACTTGTAAACTGCTGGAACACATTTTATTTAAAGCGATTATAACACATATAGAGAATAATCATTTGCTTCATGCAAATCAACATGGATTTAGGGCTGGTTTATCCACAATAACACAGTTAGCTGAGATAACAGATGATTTTATGAATGCACTGAATATGAGGGGTCAAATCGATGCAGTGTTTCTGGACTTTTCCAAGGCGTTCGATGTAGTTCCGCATGCCGATTTAGTAACTAAACTGCTCTCAATGGGTATTGAACGTAATATCATCCATTGGATAGACTCTTATTTGTCCTCAAGAAAACAATACGTTGCTGTTAAAGATTGCGTTTCTGGTGCACTGGAAGTGCACTCAGGGGTGCCACAGGGGTCAGTTCTCGGTCCCTTGTTATTCTTAGTTTATATCAATGACATCTATTTATCTGTTCAATCGCCTGTGAAGATCCGTTTGTTTGCGGACGATTGTGTTATTTATACTAATGTAAATCATCACTCCGACCAAGTAAGACTTAATGATGCGTTGCACTCAATTAGCGTCTGGTGTGAAACATGGGGACTTAAGCTAAACACTTTGAAGGCGTCAGCTATTACATTTACCAACAAGAAAGAACCCTTAGATTATGCTTATATTATTAATAATTCTTATATACATAAAACCCAGCAAGTGAAGTATTTAGGTGTTACGCTCACAAGCAATTTAAGTTGGGAACCCCATATAGAAAACGTTTGCAGCAACGCGCTAAAAAAGCTGGCATTCTTGAAACGGAAATTGCGCCATACTTCATCGACCGTTAAGTTAACAGCATACAAAGCTCTTGTAAGACCAAAATTAGAATATGCGGATTTGATCTGGAGCCCTCATCAAAAATATTTAATCAAGAAAATAGAAAGAGTGCAAAATTTAGCTTTGCGGTTTATATACTCCACATACTCGCGTTTTTCTAGCGTGTCCGTTCTTCGCGACAGAGCGAAAATGAAAAAACTAGCTCATCGCAGAATTGTATCTCGCATCAAATTTGTATATCAGCTGTACCATGGTCACTACAAAATACCGCGTGAATGTTATTTACCTGAGCCCCCCATGCACTCTGCTCGTACAAACCACAACAAAACAATTAGGCAACCATTTAGTAACCTTAACATCCATCAATATTCCCTTTTTCCCCATGCAATTTCACTATGGAATAAATTACCTGAAGAAGTAGTTAACGCAAGTACAACAGAATCGTTCCTTCATCTTTCAAATAACCTTTTCTTTGACCTCTAAATTGCCGCAATCAAAGCAGTTTTCTTTTGTGTTACGCTTTTTTCATTGTTATTTGTTTACGCATTGCACTGTTGTAAGTTCATGTTTATTTCTGTTACGTATAGTGTTACAATGATGTATGTACATGTTTTGTTGTGTTCTTAATTGCTAATTGGCAGTTGTAATTTACGTTGTTGTATGTACCCACTCCTGCTTGGGCCCGAATAGGGCCTGCAGTATTTGTAAATAAATAAAATAAATAAAATAAAAAAATTAAACAGTTATTTCATAAATCCTATCTTAAGATGAGCGCACCGCACATGAAACGTTCCGCTAAGGGGAGTAGTTTAACGGCCACTTTTACTTTTTTTAGCCCACACATTCCCCCGTTTATTACGTAAGATGTTGATAAAGCTGCAGCCGACAATTCTGCGGCTACATATCTGGTACATCGGGTGCATGAGCTCGGGCTGCTGCTTACCGGAGAATTGTTTACTGTTTACGCCCAGTCAAGCCGGCGGAAAGAGGGGGTCTTCAGACATATATGCCCCCCCCCCAACTGGCACCCGGGGCCCGCGGCCCCCCGGCCCCCCCCTGTTGCTACGCCACTGGTTCGGTCAGTCTGCCATGACAAAATTCAGCAGGGGTACTATGCAGGAAGGCTCAAGTTTGGCAAAGTTCGGTATCTCCGCGAGATCTGGCGACGCCCTCAGATGAATGAGGTAATGGTAGCAAATCATAAAAATCAGCCCTCGACACGCCTCCAGCTTCACGGGTTTATATACAGGCAGGGGCGTAGCCGGAAGGGGGGGGGGAGGTGGGGGGCTTCTGGGGCTTGAGCCCTGCCCTCAAAATTTTTTCGTGCTGTCATGCACCGCCGACCAAAACAACCGCCGGCGCCGGAAATCATCCTGGATTTTGTCAAGAATGTCTTGTTCATGCTCGAAAAGACATTTCAGCGCGAAAATTGCAAACTCGGGCTGAATTTCGTGGCAACACCCATGCACCGGGGTTCACATAACACAAGGAGCCCAATCCGAGCACAAAGTTTCAAGGGCGTTTTGATGGCGAGTGGGCGCGTCGCGGCATCTCGCAGAGGCCGCGTAATCTACGGAGCACATGAATTTCAATTCCGAAACTTTATGTGTATAAAGTTCTCATAAACTGTTGATGCGAAAGGTGCATTGACATTTCCGAAGCCGTGCTTTACATTTTCAATTCCGGAACTTTATGGGTTTAATGTTGTTATCAACAATTGACGCCGAAGGTGCATTAACTTTTCTGAAATCGAACATCAGACCATAGACGGAGACAAGCCGAATCAACACACTATCAGACACGGGACGTTCATTTGAGGGATCACCAGACGTTTTTGCGCAGGCGCGAGTAAGAGCAGGTGCGAGAAAGAAAATCTGAGGGATTTTGCTTCTTGAATCTATGACTCTACCTAGGCACTACGGAGGAGGTTTCTTAGCGTATGTTGTATGCGTTTGTCCCCTAGACATGCAGGCATTGCGGAGTGGGGTCGAGTTTGTTTACGCTCCGCCGCTGGCTGCCCGCGCGGTGAGGCCGTGGGCACGGACGCCCCATTTAGTGATCGCTGCGTCTGAAGGGGCAAGGTTCTGACTGGTGTTGTATAATTCAGGAGAGCACATTGTTGGGCGAGTCGGTCGTACATACTAAAGCATGCATAAGCATGTACAAGCATGCACAAGCATGCACAAGCATGCACAAGCATAAAGCATGCCAGCCTTTGCTGGCTAGAACCAAAATCTTAAGGCGCAGTCGTAACCAGGTAGCACGTGAACTCGCAGAAGCTTTTTACATTGATAAGTCAGGTGATGATTGTGTAAGCGATTCCAGTATAAATTTGTATAAGAAAGAAAAAACGTTCTTGGCATGTGCGCTTAGGCAATGAGTAGGCAATAAGAATCTAGGTATATATGTTTGTGTTCCTTCTGAATAAAATCAGTCGCGAGTTTGCGCCCGTCCATGTCCTTACTCGTCCGTGTCTTTTTTAGCGCAATTCCCTTCTTTAAGTGTTGTATAAGTCGTGGGTCGCTTTATTCGTAACAACGATACATTGCATTTTTTACAAGCACTGCTCCAGGAGGGTACACGTAATCGGCAAACGGAGGCATCAGGGGAGCATCTGAGATTATAATAAAGCAAGCGGCGCAGAATCTCCAAGGCCCCCAAGGGGTAGGGGGGGGGGGGGGATGAAAGCTAAAAGCAGGGCGGCCCATTTGTTGGGGCCGCGGAGGCCGAAGCGTGCCAGGGGGTGTTTGCATAAAAAATTTTCTGTCCGCAGTAGCGAACAACCGATCTTATACACCTCTGACACGCGCAGACCTCGGCGAGCCCCAACCCACGGACCAGTCCGGCTTCTATATAGCTTTGGTGTCCCCGTTGCCGCTTTGGTGTACCGGAGGCGCCACCAATAATGCGAAATGATGACACGTTGTTTCAATTAGTAAAAAAACACGATTGAATAAATATAATTATGTCCAGCCGCTAACTTGCGACGCTAAATTCAGCATTACCGCGCCCCGCGACTTCTGCGACACCAGTCACAACTTTGCCTCTGAAGGTACCTCGAACAGACTTTCTCGCGCCTGCGTCACTGGCGCTGAGTCAGTCATTGTCACCGGCAGCCTTTCAGCCACTTGCGTTCAACCACGGTTGCAAAGACGCTCTGCCTTCTATGTTTTCAATATATGCAGCCCGGCTCTAAATTATGGTTGCTACTGCTCCCACAGAAACATCTGCCATGTTTTTTACAAGGTACATCGCCGTAAGGCGCCAGAAAGCTATGATTCGCCCCGACTGACTTAGCACGAGCGCAGCAGGTGCGAGACAGTCTGTCCCGACATAGCGGTCGCCAAATCGGGCGTCAGCGCCTGCTGCTTCACCAGTTTACCGCGCCGGCAGCCAGCGTCGGAGCGTGAACAAACTCGACCCACTCCGCAGTGCCGGCACGCATAGGGACAAACGCCTGCAGCACGCGCTAAGAAACCTCCTCCGTAGTGCCTAGGCAGAGTCATATATTCAAGGACCAAAAGCCCCAGATTTTCGCTCTCGCGCCCGCTCTTCCTCGCGCCTGCGCACAAACGGCTCGCGATTCCTCAAATGAAAGTCTCGTCTATGAGACAAGTTGACAAAGCACGCAACGAGGTCCAAAAACACGAAGGGTTGTGGTGGTTCATTTGTACCGTCATGTCAAAGAAAATAATATCAACATTTTTTTTCACCTGCGCCAAAGCATACATTTCAAGACACTAAAGCCAGCAAAGGTAACGACGTTGTTATTTATTTTTCTGCTTTGACATTCATTCGCGAGGACGCATTCAGCCTCTTCAATTTTCTCGTTCGCACTACCCGCGGGCTGCCAGAGCCAGCCAGAGCGCATTCGTTTTTTGTCTATCCGAGTCGATTTTCGCCTGGCATAGCTTTGGACGTTTTCTGGCTAGCAGACGAGTAAAAAAAACAATGGTCGCT
Source organism: Dermacentor albipictus (assembly GCF_038994185.2). Taxonomy (NCBI): domain Eukaryota; kingdom Metazoa; phylum Arthropoda; class Arachnida; order Ixodida; family Ixodidae; genus Dermacentor; species Dermacentor albipictus. The sequence goes on along the minus strand of NC_091821.1, from coordinate 126,200,220 downwards.
CGCCGCCATCACTGTGGGGACTCGACGGATTGCAACGCGTTCGCTTGAGCGCAACCTCTCCGGAAAGACCTGTCTCGCCAGTGCAGGATACCGAGCAACATGCGTCTCATGTTTCCTTCGATATTCCTTCGGTAGCCACATTAGGTGCCCAAAGTAGGCATTCGATTGTGGCCAACATGCTTTCCTTGGCATTTTTTTTTTCTTCTTTCATTTCGGTGCTCCGGCCCCACAAAAGAAAAACGAGACATTGTTGCGGCGCAGTGAATGGCCGCGCGGTGGAAGTTCGATTTCGTTACTTCTTTTGCGGAAAGTAGAGGGCCGCGGTACGCTTCAGTTGCCGGATGCTCTTATAATATTATTACAATAACAATTATATGGACCCTCCAGGCGCATTCCTGCCGTCGTTGTCGCCCTCATGTTCTGTATAAAGTCCAAGGGCAATAACTTCATGACCGTGCACCACATGCTGCATGTGCGAGTGAAAGCGTAGGGTTGGGGGTGGGGGGGGGGAGGGGAGGTTGCATGGGTGAGCCGACGATGGTGGCTCAGTCTTGTGTGCGCAAGGAAGAAAAGCGGGGAGGAAGAGCGCTGCCTTCCGCCGCGCGCGATACATCGGAGGGAGTGGAGGTAGGGGGCATGGCGGGCATTAGGATTCTGTGATCTGTGAATCTGTAATTGCCCAGCATATTTATTTGCCTTGTTCGATGCATTATATAAAGTGACTTTTTCTTAAATATGTAGATTTATGGGAGACTTATACGTATATTTAGATATCTTGTTGCGAGGTTTTGTGTATACGTGCAGGGAACTTTGTTTCCAGTGAAATTTTTTTGGCCTTTATCAAATTGTATCTTCGCATTTGTATATTCCGTTGTATCTTCGCATTTCTAATGTACGAGGGCGAGTCAAATGAAAGTAAGACAACCCACCGCGCACAATAATGGTTCGGTTCATTAACTGCGAGGCATGACCGTAGCACACAGGCATCTCTCATTTACAGAACTGACACGCAGGTGTGAGGATAAAGGTTCTTTAATGCTCTCATACACTGGGTTGAACATGGTTGCATGACATAAAGGACGCTCCAAAAGTTGAACAGCGTGGTGTCGTGAGGCTTTTGAAAGCTGAAGGTGTTTCCCAAAAAGGAATTAGTCGCCGTATGGCTGCCTTGTACGTTGAACATTGCATTTCATTGGCCACTGTGAAGCGTTGGAGCAAACTTGTTCAAAAAAGGACGTGAAAGTTGCAAAGACGATCCAAGACCGGGCCAAATTTGTCACCGTGCATTCACTCACAACGCAACTGCGAAGTTTAATGAGCTGACTAGACAAGAACGGAGGATAACCATCGATAAATGTGCAGAGCGTGTGAACATCAGTCACGGTTCGGTTCACATCATAATTCACGGACATCTCGGTTATCGGCTCTTGTATGCGCAATGGTTGCCCAAGAATTTGAACCACCGCCAGAAGACGGAGAGGTTCGGCGCTGCCTTGACTCATCTGATCCGGTATCACAATGAGAGTGACGACTTCTTGTCTGCAGTTGTGATCGGGGTCGAATCATGGTGCCACTACTACCAGCGTAAAACACGACGGCAATGCTTACAGCGGAAACATTAGAATTCATCACCCGCAAAGGAAGCAAAGACCGTCATTTCCGCCGAAATGGTGTTGGTCACATTTTTTTTTTTCGATCGTCAGGGGCCATTACTGATTGAATTTGCTAAACCTGGACAGACTATCAATCGTTTCCGATATTGTAAAACTCCGGACCGGCAGCGTGTCGCACTCAAGAACAAACGACACGGAAAATTGACGAATAGGGTCATCTTGGTCCACTATAATGCCCGTCCTCTCGTCGTTGATGCAGTTAACACAAAACTGGCAAAGTTCAAGTTGGAAACTCTGCAGCATCCGCCATTCAGCCCAGACCTGTCGCCTTGCGACTTGCACAATTTGGGTAAATTGAAAAAAAAACAGCTCAAGGGAATCAGATTCGTGTCGGACGATGACTTGAAATAGGAGTTTTATGAACGGGAATCACGCGACTCGTTATTCAGTTATACCAATGTCTCAATGCTCATGTAGACTACTTTAAATTAATTGGCCCGTTTATCATATATTTGTATTGGCTCACTTTCATTTGACTCGTCCTTGTATACTTTGCGGAACTCCTGCTTTCTATATGTGCTCTCTGTTGCGGCTATAATTTCGGTGCACTTACCTACACTACACGACCGGTGACAGCTGCTCCTGCGCAATACTTTGTAACAAATAATAATAACATATGGGGTTTAACGTGCCAAAACCACGTTCTGATTATGAGGCACGCCGTAGTGGAGGACTCCGGAAATTTAGACCACCTGGGGTTCTTTAACGTGCACCTAAATCTAAGTACACGGGTGTTTTCGCATTTCGCCCCCTATCGAAATGCGGCCGCCGTGGCCGGGATTCGATCCCGCGACCTCGTGCTCAGCAGCCTAACACCATAGCCACTGAGCAACCACGGCGGGTTACTTTGTAACAAAGGATAGCGTCATTGAGATATTTCCCTGGCCGTTGCGTATGTAGAATATGTAAACAAGGTTCTTGAATGACAAAGTTTAATTAAAATATTTGTCCTGAACTTCATTTCACGGCCTTTACATTTTTCATATCAGCGGCATGCACTGCTTTGCTGGTTTCGAACTGATATAGTTCTAAAGTTCGTGTGATATTTTCTTTACTTATTAGACAGAAAGCATGGAAGCATTGATATCAGTTATTTCGGGCACAATTTTCGGGAAATACGAGTATATCCTTCCATTAAAATATACATATTTTACTTGTCTTGACAGTGCGTAGAGTTCGAAAATTCGTTTGTACCATCTCTGGCAATTGCAATGTTGTTATTATTGATGTAGTTGAGCCCTCGAAAAATTCTATAAGGAGGATGCCTAGCTGCAACGTGAGCCCTCCCCCCCCCCTCCTCCCTCGATCAAAATTTCTGGTTACGCCACGGTATACAGGGTGTTTCACGTAAGTTGTGCCAAGGATTTAAAAAAAGAAAGTGGTTAGTCGCAGCTGACTGTAACCAAAGGCATATGGTTTGCCGTCATGTGGCGCTTCTTAGATTATTTTTTTTATATTCCTCTTAGTTAGTTGATCACGTAAGATTAATTATGCAAACTGTTTAATAGTCACTATAGGGCCAAGTCCCTTTCGTTGAGTTGTAGAGAGGGTTCAGAAACGACCGATCTAATTGTTTGTGGCAACGTATGTACGTGCTGCATGGCGATTTTTTCGGCGTTTGAAGAGAGCCCGCGAAATATGAAATAAAACCACGTTACTGCATTTGTGCGCTATCGTATTGCAGCGCTCTCAACCGCGCTTCATGCGAAAGAACCGTGCGCGCGGACCGTGGCGAAGTGAGCGGCGGCGGCTCGAGGCATCGGCTTGGCAGTGAGTCAGCATCTTTGACGGGGGCACACGGAAAGGAAGTGCCGTCGTCCCTGATAAGCGATAGGCTCGACGCACGGTTGAGCGCGCTGCAATAGAATAGCGCACGAGCGTAATCGCGTGGTTTTATTTCATATTTCGCGGGTTTTCATTAGACGCCGGAAAATATCACCACGCAGCATGTACACATGTTGCCACAAAAAATTGGATCACTTGTTTTCAATTGCCCTATAAACGTAACGAAACTCACTTGGTCCTAAAGAGAATATTAAAAAGAAAGTAAAATCTATCGACGAAATGTTTTTTTTTTCGTTATCTCTCCCTCTTTCTCTGACAAGTAAGAAGATGCCTGCTAGGTTTCATGCAAAAGGCGTGGTTAAGAGAATGCGTTTCTTAGATGTCACAACACTCCCTTTTGTATGTAACACGGGACACTGCGTGGTGGCAGCACATAGCAGGTTCATCATTCCTAAATCAAAACAAAATATAATTCCCTTCCCGGGTTTCTATCCAGAAAGGGAACTGGGCTCCAATCGAGGGAGTCGGGCTGCGGAAAGGAAGGAGAGTAGTAATAAAGACGCGAAGTTGATTACGAACTTGATGGGTGAAGAAGAGGAAGAAAAGAAAACGCGTCATACAAGATATCGCTGCCCTAGAAAAAAAAGAAAGAACGGAAAATAAACGTGGACAGCCATACTTCGGACCGATGCTGTCTGAAACGGCTGACTCGAAGCAAGCGTCCTTAAACAGCCCCACTTCTGCGACTGTCGAGGGCGGGTCGACGTTTGCGTGCTATGAGCTCCTCGCGACCGATAAGAGGCCGGCGCGGCATGCCGTTCGTGGCCTGCGGGGCGTGGTACATGTACACATGCTCCCTAGGGACGCCGCACTTGGCCCTCCGAGAGCGGTTCCATGCATTGTTCCTTTCGGGCTAACACGTTTCTATCTTATGTGTCCCGGCTGCGGCCGAGCTGCTTGAAAGGGCGGATATGAAGCAGTTGGACGGGGCTTGCGCACACACGAGACAGGCAACACGTCGGTTCGTCGCGCGCTATCTACACGATGAGGCGACTGTGGGACGCCTGAGAGAGTACGCACAAAGAAAACGCCAGTGGCGTGGGTGTTTTTTTCCCGTCTATTTTTTTTTCAATTGCAATTTGCAGGGGATTGGCAGCTCTTTCCTTCATCATACGCAGCCCGAAGAGCACGACGTGTGTGTGTGTGCTTTTTCGCTTAGATCGGAGTGCGCCGCCATAATTCCTTTATAACAAGCTCGCATTTGAGATAGTGCAAAAAATAAAAAAGGAAAGAAAACAATTGCGTAAGGTTTTACCAGGGCTCTACACATTTCCCTCGTATACGTGGTCGAGCTTATGCATAACAGTAGAGTCCGTCCTTCTATTTCACCTTCTTATAATTCATGGATGTACCTGACACCCGCACCCAGGCACTGTTACCAATTGAAATGCATTTAGGTTGCTCTGTCACATCCCTGAGGCTGCATTTTGTGCGGGTTTTGTATTGCCATCTTTAACTCTTTTATGTGTACACTTCTATACGCACTGACCGTAATTTTAGGGTGCTTATTCGATCTCCGATATCTTCTTCTCCCTCTTGACAGAGACTTTCCATTTCAACACCTGTCATTTTCATCTGAAGCATGTAAGCTCCCCCGCCAGCCCACCCCAGCCACCCCCAGAACTTGTCTCTGTGCTGACGTGTCATGTGCCCATCCCCTTCTCTCTCTGGCTCGTGAGTGCGGACGCAGGTTTCGAGACGCGTGTACTGACACCACGCCCTCTTAGCACGCGCTATGACCTACGTTAGAACAATTTTTTTATCCTACTCTGGCGCTTTGTATTTTCAAAGCAGGATGTATGAAAGTGTTGCCATTAAGCAGTGCTGTCGGTAGCCCGTTAGTCCGCATTTGGGTGTCAAATGGTTGCGCGACAATCATGATCCCTTGTCTCAGTTTTAAGGCGCTTGTGCGCCAAGAGAATGCTTTCATCTCGAGAAAAAAAAATATGATAAGGGTAAGTTGCATTCTCAACGTATGTCCGAACACTTTTCGAATCGTGACCATCACGACGAATGGGTTCGCCACTACTTCGGGAGGGCGGCTGTTCTCAGACAAAATTTTCGCCGGCCACCGACAGCGCCGACGCAAAGGGTCAGTGGAAGCGCGACAGTCCGCCAGCCGGCTGTGCCCCAGCGCTGTATTGCTGCTTTTGCACTTGGTGGAAATTTATAATATACAAGGTGCTCACCCGAAGTCGTAGGCCAGAAATAATTGCGTCCTCCCGGGGCAGAACGAGGAATCTCGGTCGCGGACGAGATGCCAGGCGCTTCTTCAGTGGCACCGAAAATGAAGTGATCGAAGCCGGCGTTCTCCGGCTATACGAAGCGCGCGCGCCCGCTTATTGGTGACTGCTACAAGGAAGCACTTACCATGTGAAGTATTGCTGCCGGTTCTACGCGAGCAAGGCCCTGCAGAAAGAAATAAGCATGGCGGAGAATGAAAAAAAAAATGAAGAAATACTTTGGCCTGAAAGCGAGTAGTTTCGCGTAGCCGGGGTATCGCTTCCGCTCATAAGACGCGAGCTCCGGACTCATCCGAGGCACGACTGCGACTGGCGCAATGTAAATTAATGGCCACTTTCTTGACCACACACTTTGTTACCCGCATGATTCACGATTCCGCTAGTTATGCGCCCTTCCGACAACTCGCGCAGACTGGACTAACACGATACGAGTCGGAGAAGACGCTTGGAACAAGGCCGGAAGGAAAATAAAGTAAGAATGCACAAAAAGCGATCTCATTAAAACACATGCGCGAAGGGATTACGGCGCACATGATTAGTCTACGCCCGACTGCCATGCGGGGATCGCTTTTTCTTTCCCTTGCTGTATATATTGGCAGAACTTACCACTCGGTGAATATGTCTTAGCACATGCCCATTTCTCGAAAAAGCCCTTAAAACATTGAGCAATGTGAATTCTGTCGTTTCAATTCTGCGATAGAAGACCGCGTCTGGAGCAGCGAGCGAGCATGCACTGGGCCGAGATGCTGTGGTTATGAACAATGGGCACACACACGCGCGCGCGCAGACATACTCACAATGTAGCAGCGCAGGCGAAGGAAACCGAGTCGGTGAACTATCATTGCATTAACTGCCTTGAGTCACGCATAAACATACGTCACACTATAGGCGCCGACGGCGAGGAGGCTCGGAAGCCTATTACTGTTTGTCTTAGGAGTAAGCAACCTTGACGGACTATGAAGTAACTTTAATCATTTACTGTGATGGAAACATCGCCACTTATGAGGAAGCTTTAGCTCGGGCCCAACTCCGACGCGGCCTATTCAAATACATGTAAAAACGCAAAAACGTTTTTCTGAGATAACCCCTGGACCGATTTTAATGAAATTTGTCGCATTTGAGAGAAAAAGGTAAATTCTAGTTACTGTTGGAAGTGGAATTTTGATTTAGGGCTTGAATTTTGTTAAAAGGATTTTCAAAAATTCATACGTTCGAAAAAAATAGAAGCACGAAGTTTACAAACTAATAGCTCTGCATCAAGAACAGATATCGCGATTCTGTAAACGGCATCCATTAGACCATTCAAAGCGGACAAATTTGTTATGTCAGTTTACTTCTTACGTGAATTTGTTACGTTGTTTATGAGGGTTCTGCAAAAGTTGTAATCACACATTTCCTCATTTTTCGAGGTTCATGTGTAACATATCAATTTTGTCCGCTTTAGATGTGCTATCAGGTACAATTCACAGAATTGCGATATCATTATTTCTTGGTGAGTTACGGAGTTGTAAACTTGATAGTTTCGTTTTCTGAAAATTTGCAATTTTGGCCAAATTTTTATAAAAAATTCACGACGTAAATCGAAAATTCGAAACCAACAGTCACTAGATTTTAAGTTTTTCTTTTAAATGCAGCGAACCCCATCAAATTTGGCGCAGTGGTTGCCTAGAAAACGAATTCTCTTTTTACATGTATTTAGATAGGAGCACCCGAGCTAAAGCTTCCTCTTATCGAGGTTGTAAATACATAACGCAATGAGGCTCACGAAAATGAGACCCAGACGAGCTTACTCGGAGTCAAAATCAGTAGCCGTCAAGCGCAGTGGGGCTTAGTTGTCCTCACACTCCTAAAATCGGGTCCAAGCGGATTCATCTGCCGCGCTGGCTCAGTGGCTTTGGCGCTGCGCAGCTGGGCACAAGGTCACGGGTTTGAGGTTACACGGAGTCAAGCTCACTCGACCTGACAATGAATTTTGCGTGAAGCGTGGCATATAAAGTGGAGGTGATATATCTGTATCATATGTATACAACGTGTGCGTTCCTTAGGTTATTTTTGTTTTCAGGATCCTTGGGCCAAGAGCGAAGCATGGTCAGTCCAACAACCGCTATTTCATGAGAAAAATTACGACTTTGCGATGATGAAGGAGCGTGCGCACCATGGCGGGGTGGCTACATGGCTGAACGCCTCGTGTGTTATTGCTACTGATTTATCGCGCAGAGAGGTGTTCGATGGCTGCGGGTTGTACATAAAGGATGATTGCAGTGATACAAGCCGGATGTATCCCAAAATTCGGGTAACGATAACAAGCCCTGATTCATATGTCACCCGTGTTATCACATAATGCCAAGGCACCCCGTCGCAGCGGCAGACACAACGTCTAGGAGCAGGCAAAACGGAAGAGGACACAGATATTTGCAGCAGACTTCGAGTCTGTACTAAAGGATGCGGAAATCAAACCACCCTTTCCCTTTGATATCCTTTGCTCCTACCTTTGGTTATCATGAGCAGTCGGCCTGGCAGTGCCTTATGAAAGATGGGCAAAAGCGAGAAGCAAAGAAGCTGCCTCGATATTGTTTTTACTGCGGCTGTGGGCATCACAGTGTCTGCCCCTGGACAAGAACACCGATGACGAAGCCGACACAGCGCACTTCGTACTTCTGTACTACTTTGCATGGAAATGTCCGACGCTGAGAAGCAAGCGCATGTTTCACCGCATGAGCAGCAATGTAAACATATATAAGCGTTCAAATGGTGGCCGCAGGGGTGACACCGTACTCAGACGGGAGTTACATATTCTGCCATTATCGGCCTGAAATTCAGCGTCGCAAGTCCTTCGTGAGGGAACGTCATTACGTGCATACATGCCCAATCTCTTGAAGATGGACAAGCTTCCGATCTGTCTGGCCCCGGCCATAGTTCGCACCCACGGCCACACCCTGAGATGACCCAGCTGTACGGCAACAAACCGCGAGAGAGAAAACGATCCGAAGGAATTATCTCGGGATCTTTCTTAGGGCCATCCGGACACCGCTGTTAGGCATAACTGTTCAAGAGGTTGATAGAGTCACTATCTTGTACAAATTATGTCAAAGCATTTCGTCTCATTTTCTTCATCATTATGGTCACGATCATCGTCGTCTCCTGATACCTGAGGTGAAGACCCACCTCGCCCACTCGTGGTCGTGTTAATGCCCAGTGTGCGCCACTGAAATAAGTGAGCTGAGCCCAGACCATCTTTTTAGGGGCACAGAGTGCCAAAAGATATGTCCGCAAGAAGCGTTAACTTAATCCTTGCGCCACAAAGCGCCTCATTCATCATCAGCTTTAAATTAATGCTTTCTTTAATGTGATGTGGCCAGAAGCTGGCCACATCACATTTGCTTAACATGCGACCTTGAATAAAGAATTTTCGCATCACGACAAATTATATTAATGATCGCAAAACCCACGCGCGAACCAAATGAGCATTTTAATTGCGAAAACTGATATTTTATATCTTAGTTAGCCAATAATATATTCTACACGGACAAAAACACACGGACACAGCGCGAACTCCCACTGGCACGGCTTGCTTTTTCTTTCCCTGAGGCTTCAGCGCCTGGCCTCGCAGGCTGTTGCAGGGACTGCTACTCCAGAATTGTCTTTGCACACCCTCCCTTCAGTCTCCTATTGCGCTTGTACCAGTGCCTACTCCTTCTGAGCCTTACAACTTACAAGAATCCTAAGCTTTACCCCGTCGCTGCGCCGTCTAGTGGTGTCTTGCAAACATTGCGCAGATGAAGAAACAAAGATTGAGAACTAAGCAATTCGTCATGGCTTCCGCAAGTTAGAAAGTGTGCAGAAGTTTCTTGCTAGCTTTCACAAGAAAGTATATAAAGGGTTGCGAGCATTCGAAAACTTCAAATAACTAATCGAATAATGCCCTACTCTTTTCGGCCTTCGAATCTCATCATCTTTATCATCATCATCAGCCTGTTTTATGTCCACTGCAGGACGAAGGCCTCTCCCTGCGATCTCCAATTACCCTTGTCCTGCGCCAACCGATTCCTACTAGCGCCCGCGAATTTCCCAATTTCATCACTCCACCTGGTCTTCTGTCGACCTAGATTGTGTTTCCCTTCTCTTGTTACCCATTATGTAACCTTAATGGTCCAACGGTTATCTAACCGGCGCATTACATGACCTGTCCAGCTCCCTTTTTTTCTCTTGCAATCAATTAGAATATCGTCTATACCCGTTTGCTCTCTGATCCAAACCGCTCTCTTTCTGTCTCTTGACGTTATGCCTTGCAATCTTCGTTCCATCGGTCTTTGCGCGGTCCTTAACTTATTCTCAAGCTTCTTTGTCAGTCTCCAAGTTTCTGCCCCATACATCAGCACTGTAAGATGCACTGACTATACACCTGTGATGATTCCTTTTTAATGGTAAGCTTCCAGTCTGGAGCTGGCAATGTCTGCCGTATGCGATCCAACCATTTTTATTCTTTTGTGAATTCCCTTCTCATGATCAGGGTTCCCTGTGATTAATTGACCTAGGTAAACATACTCCTTCACAGACTCAAGAGGCCGACTGGCGATCCTGAACGCCTTTCTTTGCCCGGCTATTTATCATTATCTTTGTCTTCTGCATATTAATATTCAACCCCACTCTTACACTCTATCTGTTAAAGTCCTCTATCATTTATTGCAACTCGTCTGCAGTATTGCTGAGTAAAACAGTGTCATCGGCAAACTGAAGGTTGCCGATGAGGATATTCTGAAGGTTGCCGAAGGATATTCGCCGTCGATCTTTACTCCTAAGCCTTCCCATTTTAATAGCTTGAATACTTCTTCAAAGCACGCCGTGAATAGCATTGGAGAAATTGTGTCTCCCTGTCTGACCCCTTTCTTTATGGGTATCTTCCTGCTTTAGTTGACATAAGAATTGTTACAGCGCAAACACATGCAACCACAAAGTATGAAGGACGGGACGGGACTTTGTGGTTGCATGTGTTTGCGCTGTAACAATTTTTGTCAAGTATGCACCAACTCGACAGAAAGAAGCTTTAATGAACTTCCTGCTTTACTTGTATAGAATTAAGGCAGCTATTGAACCTCTGTAGATATTTTCCAAGGTATTTACGTAAGCGTTCTGTACTCCTTGATTACGTAATGCCGCTATGACTGTTAGTATCCCTACTTAATCAAAGGCTGTTTGTAATCTATGAAAGCCATATAGAGAGGCTTATTATTCTCTACGGATTTCTCGATAACCTTATTAATGACGTGGATGGGATCTATTGCAGAGTACCCCTTCCTGAATCCAGCCTGTTCCTTTGGTTGACTAAAGTCCAGTGTTGCCCTTATTCTATGGGAGGTTATTTTGGTAAATATTTTATATAATACTGGGAGTAAGCTAATGGGCCAATAATTTTTCAATTCTTTAAGGTCTCCCGTCTGTAGATTAGTATGATATTTGAATTCTTCCAGTTTTCTGGGACCCTTGCATTCGATAGACACTTCGTAAAAGAGCCGCCAGTTTTACAAGCATTATGTCTACTCCATCTTTGATTAAATCGACTGTTATTCCATTGTTTCCTGCCGCTCTTTCGCGTTTCATGTCTTGCAAGGCCCTTCTGTCTTCATCGCTAGTTATATGAGGAGTTTCTGTATCCTGTTCATTACTGTTGCTAATTGAGGTATCCTGACTCCTCTGGGTACTGTACAGGTCTGTATAGAATTCTTCCGCTGCTTTTATTATACCTTCGAGATTGCTGATAAACTTAGCCTGCTTATCTTTCAGTGCATACATCTTGGTTTGTCCTATGCCAAGTTTACTTTTCACTGATTTAAGGCTGCGTCCATATTTTACGACTTCTTCAGTCTTTCTCACGTTATAAATTCTAACATCACTTATTTTCGCTTTGTTGATCAGTTTTGACAGTTCCGCGAAGGCTATCTTATCTCTTGAGTTGGACACTTTTATTTTTTGTCATTTCTTTATTAGGTATTTTGTTACTTGGGAGTGCTTGCCTATTGGTTGCCTTGGTGCCTTGCCTCCCACTTCGATTGCTGCCTTTGAAGCCAACCTAGTTACGGTTTCATTCATTAGCGCTATGTCATCATCATCTCTCTTTTCTAAGGCTGCATATTTGTCTGCAAGTACAAGCCTGAATTTGTCTGCTTTACCATTGCTGCCTCTAGGTTGACCTGTTTCTTCTTGACCAATTTTGCTCTTTCTGTCTTCAAATTGAGGTGAATCCTGGCTCTTACTAATTTATGATCACTGCACATTATCACTTCTACATCCTGCAGTATGCTGGGATCAGCAGAAAGTAAAAAGTCAATTTCATTTCTTGTTTCACCATTAGGGCTTTTCCAGGTGTTCATTACTCGAAGCTTATTCCTTTCTGCGAATTCTACCAGCATGTCTCCTGTAGCGTTCCTAGAATCGACGCCGTAATATCCAATTGCTTGTTCACCAGCCTGCTTTTTCCCCACTTTTGCATTGAAGTCGCCCACTACTACATTATACTGAGTTTGCACTTTTCTCATCGCTAATTCAACATCTTCGTAAAACTGATCTACTTCCTCATCCTCGTGACATGATGTTGGAGCATAAGCTTATACTACCTTTAATCTATACCTCTTATTAAGTTTGATTACGACCACAGCTATCCTCTCATTAATGCTATAGAATTCGTCAATGTTGACCGCTTGTCCTTATGGATTAGGAATCCTACCCCGCATTGCTTCTTATCTAGGAGACCTCTATAGCAGAGGACATGTTCATTATTCAGCAATGTATAAGCCTCATCAGTTCTTCTAATCTCACTAAGGCGGATGATATCCAAAACAATGTCTCATAGTTCATCAAACAGTCCTGCTAAGCTAGCCTTACTCAAGATGGTTCGAGTGTTACACGTTGCGAGAGTCACTTTCCATTGGCGGCCTGTCCGGACCCAGAGATTCTTAGCACCCTCTGCCACGTTACAGGTCTGACCACCGCCTTCGCCAGCTGCTTCGCAGCTGCTGGGGACTGAGGGTCATTGGGTAAATAAGTGAGCCATTTGGGAGGGAGAATCTAATAGTCCGTATTCATAAGTATGAATATCTTTCGAATAGTTTAAGTACTCTAGTGTGCGCAATCAAACATAAAATGGCAGCAAGAGTGCGATAAATTTCTTCCTTTCACCCTTCGTAGACATAAAACTCCGAAGTTATGTATAGTGGAGCCCGCTATAAATCTCTCAGGTAGCCAAACTTTTTCTTTAAACTCCGATGCGCTATCGTATTGTCCGTGTGCCGCCGTCATCAAAGATGCTGGCGCTCTGTAAAGGCGATGCCCAGAGCCGCGGCCTCTCTCGTCGCCACGGTCCACGCGCACGCTGCGACAATACGCCGGGGACCCTGGATGAATAGTGCCCGGTGAGAACAAGGAGGACCGTGCGAGCGCCAGCGAACGAGAGTTTGACTCGTTCGGGCGAAGGAATCGGCGGGCACTGCTCGTGAAATATTGAACAACGGGCGGTGCCCGCTCACGCATTCGGCGCAGGTGCCCGAAAGGGCGATGCGCGCGTCGCGTGGACGCGGCTCTTGTCAGGAGGATCGCCGAAACTAGGGTTCGAAGGAAAAAAATAAGCGTGATGGCAGCTGGTGCAAAGACACCTAGAAACCAAAAGCGACCACTGCGGCGTGCGGTGACCCTCTAGCGTGCATTTAAACAGGCATTTGAGTGGCGTGCTATGGCTACCCAACTTGTAACGCAATTCGAACGACGCGTGAGCCGCTATTTCAATGATTTATAAATTTCGGTGACAAAGCGACCTTAAACTTTGGTCACGTTTTGTTTTCGGACGACTGTGTAAGCGCCGATTCGCACGATGTCTTAAGAATAGAACGCAACAAAGCCTCCGCGCGGCCCTTCATGAAGCGCATGCTCGACCGCACCGCAGGGACCACTGACCAATACATTGCTTTTCATGGCGAACGTTTTCAAATTGTGATAGGTCTCTCAGGTCGATTTGCTCACTCTTTGTCTTTCTCATTGACTTTTATTTATTTATTTATTTATTTATTTATTTATTTATTTATTTATTTATTTACCTAACACGCACACAAGTTTGAAACATCGCGTGAAGGTGAGAGGGGGGCTTCAAAGATAATAAAGCAAGTAGATGGTACATAGCAGCACGAAAATTGCTCAATTTGAGCAAATGTACGCAAATGTAGGGTGATAAATAATGAAAACAACCTTTTAGAGAAACAAGTATTCAAAGAACACGCCTGCTAAGAATCTCAATAATTAAAAAAACGAAAACAGACAAACAAGCTTTACACAATCAGCTAGCGACAGCAGTAGAAGGACGGCAATAATTTTACAGTAGTCAATGTAAAAAAGATTAGATTACGAGAATACAACTCGCTCATTTCTGAAAACTATTGGGTCACGTATGTTGATGATACTATCTGGAATCCCGTTACAAGATATAATCGAACCCGACAAAGCTGAGTTGTTGGATGTCCGCGTTCGGTCAAACGGACGGTCAAATAACCTTGCGATTATTTAAGCCAGTCGAAGTGCGATGCGGCTCGACAAGCGGCAATGCGGTTGAATGGCGACTGCATATTATTTCGTACAGTACTCAAGCAAATAAGTACGATATTTCTGCGAGACTGTAAGCATGGATCAAAAGGACGGTACGCTGGACACGTTGGTATTCCATACTGGAACTATTGACAGATTGACAGCGCGAAAAGAAGCACTGACTATTATTATTATTATTAATATTTGTTTTGAACACATACAATTACCAGGAAAGGGACAGCGAGGAGCAGGCTGGCAACTGCCACCGGATGGGGAAAAACGCCTGCCTACTCTTCAGAAGGGAGGTGACAGCAACACAGAAGTGGAAGATAGGAAGGAGGGGAGGAAAGAGGAAAGGAAGAGCAACAGAACAAATCTAAAGTATGAAGTAGAACACAGTACGGATCACACACAGTAGGGCCGGTCACTGAAGGTCACGCTACTACAGAATGTTGAATACAATAGTTTCGACGCTACAAACGTGAACCTAAGTTCGTTAACTTTATTAAAGGTAGACAACTTTATTGAAAGCACAGACTGCACGTTAAAGAACCCCAGGTGGTCGATTTTCCGGAGTCCTCGACATATGGCGTGCCTCATAATCAGAAAACGGTTTCGGCACGTAAAACCCCATAATTTAATTTTTTTAAAGCACAGATATAAATAAGCGATGGTGCTCGTGACAACAACTGAAAATGACGCAGCAAATGTGCACGTGACACAAAATGGTAATATCAGCAAATCGCTAAAGAAACTTCTCAAGATAATCTACCTCTGACTCATGGTGCGAAACAGACGGACGCGTAACACACGTGCCTTGTCAATGGAATAAGACTCTACTATTCCTCGGACTGATTTATCCCCGTACTTCTATAGTGATTTGGTTTTTGAAGGCACTGGAGCGCAGCCACTTTCTCATTCCTCACACTGCAAGGCAAGATTCGAAGACGACTGATCCCTCAGAGAAGCCATGTGTTCCCTAAGGCATATACTGACGCATATTTCCGTCTGGCCAACGTACCGCGCATCGCATGAGACGGGAATTTCATACACCACTCCTTTCTTGCATTGAACGTGTTTTACCGGTGCTGAATGCCTCACAGCCGTTGTTCCTGACCCATCCCTTGTGTCCTTTTATGCACGGCAGCACAAATCCTGCCCAACGTGTTTTTCGCTGAAAAAACGAGAATAATGCCGTACCGTGCTCCAACCTTCTTCAAGCGACGGGAAAGGTCATGTATATAAAGAACCCTTACCATCAGTGGCGTAGCTAGGTCGTCTGGCACCCGGGGCCCATAGGTCTTCTGTCACCCCCCTCTCCGGGTGTAGCCGGCGGAAAGAGGGGTGTCTTCAGACGTATATGACACACCCCCCCCCCCCCTTCACTGGCCCCTTGCACCCGGGGCCCACGGCCCCCAGGCCCCCCCTGTTGCTACGCCACTGCTTACCATATGACCGTTATTAACACCCCTTACTCACGTTCTCCCACTACTTTCGCGTTTCCATTTCTACAAACTCCTTTCGCTCAGGAAGGCGTACAGGGTATCCCGCCTCACCTAGTCTTCCCAACCATCTAATAAAGCTGTCTTCCATCAAATGTGGGCAAGATTTCCTCAAGGACGCAGTCGAAATGGCTCAAGCTATAGCATTCCTAATAACTGTGGAAAGCCCTGAGCGAAAATCAAGAACTGGTTTAATAAACCGGGGAGAATACATCGAGCAGGTGAGTGGTCCGCCAAACCTGATACTCAAGTCCTAAGATTGGGTTACCCCATTGTCCGGCACTTCGCACGTGAATGTGAGCCCCGACCCCTTCTCCTTGAAAAGGTTAAGGGCATCGGCCCGCGTTGTAATAGACCTACTTGCGCCCACCAATATAGAAAAATCAATGACATACCTAAGTGTTTTTTCCGCTGCACCCTCCAAAACGGGCTCAAGCAGGCGATCCAACTTACTTTTTAAAAAAATTTCACTAAGAATCGGTGTCACTGTTGAACCCACATACTCCTGGTTTCGGTGTGTAAACGACACCCCTCCATTCAGTAACAGTGGAAGATCAATAAAAAAACAATAGGTACAAAAAGGCACCCAATGAGACGCCGCAACATTTCACAAACTTTTGTTCATCGTTGTCGTCCTGTATACAATCTCTTTCGCACGTCATCAGGCCTTGGTGCGGTAAGGAGTGGAACGAATCTTTCTTGTCAATGCGGAACCCCCACATAGATCGGGGCGTCTCTGTTGCCAGGAACGGCATCGGGGTCCTCCGCTACGGCGTGCCTCATAATCAGAAAGTGGTTTTGGCACGCCCCCAACCTCGTTGAAGAATGGACACAGTGGGAGAAAAGGATTCAAAGCCCATTGTTTCAAGACCAACTAAGGGCAGTCCAGAGGGCCCATGATGTCGCTGAAAGGCTTGGCCTGACAGTGCCAACGTGGGAGCGGCCCGCCTTGGCTTAAGAAGTCGAGCCTCCGGACCTCATTACACTAACAGTTTTCACACACACACGTAAAACCCGATAATTTAATAAATTTGCTTTGAAAGCTTCAGTTCAACATGCCCCTTGCGCCTTGCGGAAGGCCCAGAAGAATGATGACTACACTCCACTTCTGCGCGGGCACGCATGCGTGTAGCCACGATGTATCTGATCTCGCTGTGTGGGTTTTATGCCCTTCTCACCTGTCATGCAACGTCTGCTGTGAACAGAATATTCATTATAGCAAACACTGTGCGAAAAGCCCTGACATGCCCGTGCAATGTAAGTAGCATGTCCGCAGAGAGTTTCTCGCACACATGTGTGGGATGTCCGTAGGACACCGAAAGTTCGGCCAAACAATCGTTCCAGGCAAGTCCGTTGAATATATTCAACACATCCCTCGGATAAGCATGCCCTGGCAATGGATGTCCATGGGATATCCACTGGACTCCGTTGCAGTCTCTGGTACAGCCGTATTACCTGTGTTCTAGGGAAATTTGTAGCGTGAACCGAGAAAATAGCCACATGGCTACGCCAGCTGCGCTATTCAGTCGAAATGCTGCTAGTGGGTCCCTGATAATTAGTATTCTTGTGTATCTAGGACGGGACTTGCAGGCCGTTGTGTAAAAAGAGTATGGAATTCCTACTGTGAACACCTGTCAAATGCCGCTTCTTCGCGTCAAACTCTTAACCCTTTACCTCCTGTTGACGAATATAGTCGTCATGAAATTTGGTGCCAATGTAACCAATGACAGCTGTAGTCGTCATAAACAAAACTTTGTCACACAGTGAGCCTATGACGACTATACTTACATCTAGTTGCGATTCCTGACACTAGATGGCCACATTTGTCCATGTTGTGCCATTTGTGCCTCGCCTTTCATTATACTGCTGCCTCTTACAACCCCACATAACGCATGGATGCTTCCTCCAAATGAGACAATGAAACCACGCGCAAAAGAAAGCATTTTGACGACTCCTCATTATATGACAGCTCTGTAGAGTTTTGCATGGAAACCGAAAGTAATGCGTGCTCATCTTCAGAGTCTGATGACGATGATTCTGAGGATGAACTGGAGGACCTTGCAGCTGCCCGTGAGTCTATTGTATGAAGATGGCCTACTGACTGCTTTAGGGGCTGTGGCAAAGTAGCCAATATTCATGTGTACGTTTTTTGCAGCGTTTAGGTTATTTTTTCTTCGTATTCTCTTCATTCATAATGCATTGAGCCCTGCAAAACGCTTTTTTGCAAGACAGTAAGGTCATGCAGAGAAGCCTGCTTCAAACTTCAGCTAACTTCAACTTTCAAACTAACTTTTTACGCAATTTGTGAAATAAAGAAACCCCATTGAATTCAAATAATGGTGCTGTTTTATTCAGCAAAAAAAGCTCTACAAACTAACCGCAAAAAATTGCAGTAAAATTGGTAAAATGTTCTTTTTTTTCCGCGGTAGGGTAAGGGTTACTGTTAATTCAATTAAATTCTGGAGTCGAAGTATCCGGCTGCTGTGCAGGGGGAGCGGGGTTTGATCCTACCATTGGGCACGTGATCCCTTTTTGTTATTTAAGTGTGATCTATTCAGCAAGACAGTAGAAGCGCCCAGCAGACACGGTCAGGAAAGTCAGGGAGGGTTTGCAACGAAAGCTTCGCTTTAAAAAAAATCACGGTACAGGAAACTGCGACACTTCAACATCGTTACACCACTCCTTTCCTAAAGGGCAATAAGATGGCTACACACACACACACACACACACAAAACACAGACAAACAGGCGCATGCCAGCAACCAATGTATCCTGTCTGGTGGCAGGCAGTTCCTATGTGCCGTAGGCGATTCGTACATAAACTGCAGTTTTATGGAGAAATGTTTCAGTATATTGCGGGCTTTAAGTGGCGTCAATCACCCATCCCACACTTCTATGGCCTGTTAAATTCATAGATTCATTCATTGGGTTAAACGTCCTAGAAGCGTCGCATATATCACGAGCGTGGTGGGGAGCTCTAGATTAGTTCTGACCACCTGGGGTTCTTCAGCGTGCACCCAAAGCACCATACACGTTTGTTTCTTGCATTTCGCCCCGGCGAAATGTAGGAGTGAAATGCGACCCTTCGGCCGAACCTAGTTAGCCCCCTTCAGCCAGTTCTCTACAAATGAGCGCTGATTTGTGATTAGAATGCGCTCTATCATATAACCACACACACCTGAAACACATGCGCAAAATAATGACGTTAGTGCAGCACAGCGAACACTTCAAGCAGCAGCCTACCCCTGCCTTACTAGCTAGAATCCTTAGCTTAAGGTCGACATACATAAACGTGCAAAATATTCTGGACGTATACCTCATATATCCGTAAGAATGCTTCCTGGTTAGTGGAATGACATCTGTGGCACGATGGAAAAGCACAGAAAAATGATGTATTGGTCGTCATCACTCGTGAATCAATTGCTAACTCTAGCTTCTTCATAGCTTTATCCCTGATATGTTCTTCGTGCTTTTTTGTGCCACAACGCTGGAATAAAATGTAGAACCCCTATTTATGTACCTTGAACCGAGGCTTTGTTGTAGCGTAAGTACTTTTTTTTTCGGGTATACACTTACGTCCGCCCCTACTCTCTCAATTTCAGTGAGGCTCACACTCATGCCCTCTCAATTGCTCACGTATTAGATATGAGAGCACTCATTAATGAGTATGCCGTCCAACGGGTTGTTTACATGAGTTAGGTACGGATGTTCGAAGCTCAACGTTTCGTCACGAGCAATAATGTAAACGAGTGACGAGCAATATTACTTCTTTTCTACAAGCTACCAAAAAAAAAACTTCATGCTTAAATGTGCTGTTTAAAGACGTGACAAGGGGACATTATTATTATTATTATTATTATTATTATTATTATTATTATTATTATTATTATTATTATTATTATTATTATTATTATTATTAATTTTATTATTTCATTTGAAAACTTGAAAACATATATATACACTCGACAGAAAAGGGAAAGCGAGGAGCAGGCTGGCAACTGCCACTGGAAGGGGCACAATGCCAGGATAGCAACAACAAATAAGGTGAAGCGTGAACTCATAACTGTTTTCTTTCTTTTTTTGGTTCGTAACGGCATGCGCCTTATGCACAGATTTCAAAGGATAAGAGAGAGAGAGAGAGAGAGGTCGTAGGCAAAGGGAGGGAGGTTTAGCAGGCTGAGCCCAGTAACGAATACACGCAAAGTGCCTCGAGCGGCCAGTCATTTGCCGGCTTCTTTCACGCTCGGAAAAACCCGTTTATGTAGCACGTGTTGAGCAACAGAAAGCTGTATCGGGAGTTTTTCATGACGCTTTACAATTTTTCCCATTGACACTTTTAATCTAATTATAATATTTGAGAAGTTTGCTTAATACATTGACTAATTATCTAACCAGGCGAAATTTAAGAAATAGTTTGTGTATCTCCAAGTGACGGCAAACAACATTACCTTGGTTCTGTACAGCTACGTGGCATTCGCATATTTTTAAACTCTGGCTAAAGTTAGCTGGGGCACCAAGTATATGGTTTCTTCTATGTCACATATATTGCAATTGACACTGTCCGCCATTCCAATTAGGAATGAGTAGGCGTTCGGGGAAAGAAAAAACTCCTAATCGCAGGCGGCATAGTAAGGTTTCTTCCCATCGAGTAAAACCGGGAAAAAGTAATCTCATATGTTGGCCCATGCCATATATAGGCGTCGGTTGGTTGTGTATTGCATTTTCTGAGAGTGAGAATATGGGCAGGACTGGTGTGGTGCCGTGCTGCATCCGTTGTTGACAATGGGATGGAGGTGCTTTCACATTCTCCATGTGTCTCACGGGCAGATCTTCTCGCACTTTCATTTCCAGTGATATTGCAGGTCCCAGGTAGCCACTGAAATACTATTTCATGGCTTCTGTACACCGCTTGATGGTTGTGTGATCGTATCTCTGCCACCAGTTGTTCGTGTGGGAAGGGAAGGAAGTTTGAAAGAAACCAGCGGGACACAAAAAAATATAGCGTCATAAGCGAACATATTGTCGAGGGAATTGAATAGTTTTGATCTGTGTCTACTTTTTCTTTCTTTTTTGTTTGTGCGTATTTATGTGGATGTGTCTGGGTTCGTGCGTGCGGGGACGGGGTGAGGGAGCTGGAACTGTTCACATCGCAATATGCATGAGTGCCGAGTCCCTGAACCATGCAATAGCAGAAATGGTGCTTCTTTCCGTAAGTCGCAAGCTTGTATTTCCATAATCCCTAAGCTTGTACTTCGTAGACCCTGTACAGCCCTTGCGACTGCCTTCCACATTGCGCGCAGTGTGAAATGTGCGTGGGTGATGCGGCCCAGTCAGGCAAACTGTTGCCTCTTGCAGCACCTCCCCTCCCCCCTTGAGACTTCTGCGTGTCTATGCACTGTGCGTCTCAAATGAAGAAAACAAAAAGTGTAAAACCAATATTGAGTGGATACTGACAGCGTGCTCTGTACAACAGCATTGGTTGTATAAGTTTTCGTATTACGCTGCTGCATGGCATATTATGACATGCAACTCGGGATGAAATGCGGGTATAGGCACTAATTTACATTTGTGCTTCCTCAAACTGGTCTTAAGTTTCCCATCGCTTGATCCACATTCAGCTTTCTTCCCCTTCCGTCCGAACCATAAGTCAGAACATACGCCCTCAGCGTCAACTTTGCGTTGCTACCCGCTCTTTTGTCCTTATGCAGATATCGAATATTTCGAGTATTTTCTTCCCCCGTTATACCGAAATAAATCAATTCGCTGTTTAAAAGTTTTACAGGACAGCTGTAAAAAGCCCGTGATGGTGATGATGATGATGCCCGCTATCATCCGTTATGATGCCGATGATGGTGACAGGTTTTTTTGTTTTTTTTTTTTTTTACATTGACATAGCTAACCCCCGCCAACATTGGTTCCCGGTACTAAAGTAAGGGCCCTCGGATTAGAACTGGTCAGCTCTGATTTATACTAGCGAACAACTTCTCTGGCAAGGAAGGGAAAGCTGGCGGAGCTTCCACACGTGGTATCACTGCGCCAAGTATTTCGGCAGCGTTTGACAGCGCTTTTTGTTTCTTAGAACAGATACTGAAGGGAAGGGGGAAGGGGGGGGAAATCATCGTAACTTCCACAGGCGATAGTTTCGCTTTTGCCTAAACGCAGAAGATAAAAGCAGAAAATGAAGCTAAAATTAACACTCCGTTGTGTGTTTTGTTTAATTTTGATGTTGCACATAAGCTGTTTATGTTTTCTCTTCCCCAGCTTAACCTAACTCGGGTCAAAATGTGGGACTCTTTTCAGGGGTTCTCTTACTTGTGCGCGCTTTGCCTCCGTAGCTTTCCCTTCATTGCCACAGAACGTTGCCCGCTTGTGTTGTACTCACCGCAGGACAGGTGGAGTCATTAGAGACGTTTAGCTTGTACGCTATTCCGGTAAACGGGAGCGGTTTGGGCGGATTACCGGATGGTCGGGGCGTAAACGTGAGCGGTGAAGCCGCCTGGTGTTGTAGAGCTCAACCAGACAAAAGCAGAGCTAAAACTGCAGTAACTAACCATATCCTGCTTCGCCACCCGTGCAATTTTTTGGCAGTGGCGTAATTGGGAACACGATTACGCCACTATCGAAAAATTACGCCAGCAGCTAAGCAGAATATAGTAATTAGCTCTGTGCTTGTGTGGTTAAGCTTTGCGCCACCAGCTGGCGCCACCTATCTGGCCGCTCAGGTTGGCGCCCCCGCTAAACCGGAAAACCGCCCGCGCTTTCCCGAATACCGGACGCGCTAAACGTCTCTATTGACCATCTCTTTTCCGAGAGGTATGCAAAATGTAAAATTTTCTAAGTACATTTCGTACTTTACATACATCGTTCCTGCTGTCTATTATGGA
The DNA here is from genome assembly GCF_038994185.2 of Dermacentor albipictus. Classification (NCBI taxonomy): domain Eukaryota; kingdom Metazoa; phylum Arthropoda; class Arachnida; order Ixodida; family Ixodidae; genus Dermacentor; species Dermacentor albipictus. The sequence goes on along the minus strand of NC_091821.1, from coordinate 126,177,509 downwards.
CAGATAATCACCCGAATCGCCAAAAACTACTGAACATAGAATAAATGTGTATAAGTGTAGATAACTTGAAAACACCCTTTAAGGCGAGCATTCATTTAGATTCATTCGCATTAACATTGTCAGTCATCGAGAAAAGAGTCCTACCATTTTTTTTACTATTTTTCTTTCAGCAGTTGTTATACTCTGACATCGAAGAAGTTATTTGATACCTCTCCAAGCAAGACTTCTACGGGATTATGGGCCAGTATTTGTAAATTCCAAAGGCCTAAAGCTGTTTCCGATGGAGATCTCACGCATTGTGTTTCCATTTATTCAAGACTGCCGGCTTTCCGACCTGTGCTTACGCAGCCCCTCTACCCTAGAGATAAGCTGTAGTTAGAACTATTACCAGCCCTGACTGCCAAACTAATACCACCCACCGAAGCAAAAAACTGCAAGACGTCGTATTATGACGTCGAAACCTGACGTTGTGGCTGTGAATATCATCCAATCAACTGCAAGGAGTAATGTGCATTGTAATGAGCACTTCCAGATAAAGTGAAACTGTGATGCGAAGATTGCGCTTCAGGCTATGGTAGCTGCCGCTGTGGCCACGACGAGTTTACGAAATGACGTATAAATAGGGGTGACGTATGAGGTTGCAAGGGTGTTCCAACGTCACCCCTCGAACACGTCAACACGGTACCCAGCGAAGTTTCTTTGGTGGCGTTGACCTACCTATAGGCCTCACCTAACATCTGGGACCGGCCCTCCCTCATCCTGACCTCACCGTGCTTGAAAGCCTACGGGACCTAAACGCGCTTCTACGCGCTTTCACGCATCGTTTTCCTGGTTGGTCAATGGTCAGACTCGGCGAGAAAAACGTTCGTTCGTTCGTTCGTTCGTTCGTTCGTTCGTTCGTTCGTTCGTTCGTTCGTTCGTTCGTCCGTCCGTCCGTCCGTCCGTCGTTCGTTCGTTCGTTCGTTCGTTCGTTCGTTCGTTCGTTCGTTCGTTCGTTCGTGCGTGCGTGCGTGCGTGCGTGCGTGCGTGCGTGCGTGCGTGCGTGCGTGCGTGCTATTAGTTTCTATTAGTTTACATCGACAATCATCGCCGGTGCTTCCTGCACATTTTTTTGTTGTCTCTAATGTTCAAAAAGATGTACTTTGTAGCACTCCGCCTCGCAAGCGGTTAGTAAGGGACAGTCGTCGAGCCCCAAAATGCGACGGCCGCTAACAGGTGAAAAGTACGGGGAAAAAACTGTCAGCGCGACCGGCTCCTTCCATGAGTGCTTGTCGGTGGCGATAGTGCGGTTTAACAAAATTAGCAGCGGGTACCCTGCGGCCTGCCTTTCTGCCTGTCTGTCTGTCTGAATGCGCGTTCTAATCCCGTGCGTGTGGAACACGACGCCAAACAGAAGCACGAGTGCCCTATGACGAACCCGACTAGCATGCCAAAGCAAGCTCATGTTCATTTCTTCCTCGCTCGCTCGCTTACCGCTATACCCGAATTTAGTAAGTGACGCGCAATCTTGCGTTCGCCCCCCTTCCACTTCTTTCTTCCCTTCTCATCACGCTGTCCAGAGAGACACGGATGGTACCTTATTGCCCCGGGAACGTGACAGGCGTGCTGCATGAAGAGCGTGCGTGATGTCTTCTTAGACACGAGTGGCATCACGCGGCGCCGCGGTGCCAGTATTCAGTGGACGGCGCAGCCGCTTCTCCTCGCCGACCTCCGAGTTCACGCTGTTGCTCCATACTATACAGCGTGCTATCCGCGTGCGTTGGATTGCGACCGCCGATCACACATCGGCGGCGCATGCGCTCTTTGCTCGATCACAGCAGAACGGAAGAGCCCGGGCGTCGCGAACCGCTGCGAAAGTGTGCCCGAACATAACCTTCAGCGCTGCACCTCGCGAGAAATGCGTACATACGCGTGGCGCTCGCCCTTTTAAAGCGTGCCCTTGCACTTGCTTGACATTGCCCTGAAATTGAGCCCGCTGCTGGCAATCGAGGGAAAAAAGCAATTTACAATTTATCAGCCAGCGCCGAAAAATAAGCAGCAATAGAAAAACGCGTTCTCATGCATCAAGCGTGCAAAAAAAAAAAAACATGGTGATGCATCACACCTTGAGGAAAGAGAAGATAGTGCAAAGTTGCGTGTCACTTTTCTTTTTTCTTTTTTTTTGTCCGTTCCTTTATGGCGTTTGTTTATTTCGTTTTATATCCGTGCGCTCACATATTGTTTTAGCGCTGCAGAGTCGTATCGCGTCAGGAAAACAAGCATTACTATACTTTCTGTCAGCAAAAAGAAGCGTCTTCTCTGTATCTCTGTCTTTGTTATTCCTTGCTGTATATCCTCTAATGTAATTTCCGGTTAATGATGGCAGTGCGAACGCACAAGAAAATTTTAAAATCCGAGGGCTTCCGATTGGCTGATAATTAAGAGATTTAACATTTACTCTGTTTCTTAATGTATTTTGACGATAACGGCGCAATGATGACGCTCATGGCGTGCTGATTCAAGAGGCCTTGCAGAAGTCAAAAAATATTTGCGCCTTGATAACAGAGCCAACAAAAAACATCCCATACAGTGCCCACGGAAACAATAAATGGAGAAATTTAACGGGACACAGCTCATTATAGCGTGTCACGCCGCGATGCCGCTAGGAGAGCTAATTAAGGTGACTAAATGGGCACACGGGCTTTGCTTGCGCTGACGCCAAACTCTGAGGAAACTTCCAGCTCTGTTATTTTCGAGAGTAGCAGATAATGCGCTAACAACACGCTTGAGCCAGTTTTCCCAGCCTGCAGAGCTACCGCGTTTTCATCCCGAGCTCAAGACGAGCGCGTGAACTTGCTCAAGGTACAAAATAAAAGCGAAGTATTTATTTGCCTTCCAGTGCTTCTCTGTCACACATCGACTTCTGGCTCTTAGCAAACGCGTCCCTGTAGGCGCATGATTAACGGAACTTGTCACGACGTGCCTCAACCCCTATCTCAAACTAATAGGGAGAGTTTGTGCACGCGAGCCAAATGTCTGCCGCCGTCCCATAATGCTGCACCTCTGCGGCTTCGAGCGCGGCGCACGCGACTTGTCGCGCGGTAAGTAACGAGCTTTTAAGAAGCGCGCAAACGGCGCTGTTCAAAGCACCCCGCCCACTCTCTTTACACCCATCCGGCCGTAAGAGCGGTTTGTACCACACGAGAACTGACCGCGGTGAAATATTAACGGGTGAAGCGGTGATAACCAGACAAAACCAAGTCGGGCGGGTGCCTTTGGAGCGAAGCCACAAGTAGTTTCCCAACGGCCACGAATAATTCATTTTACCGGCGGCATGATTAATAATTTACTGAGGATTCCCACTGTTAGCCGTTCCATGTCCTTGTTTATCGCTGAAGCTGATAAATTAGCATCCGCGAGCGATCATGCACACAATGTCTTATTTTCAAGACGAAGCTCAAAATAGCAAACACAATACTTTTTTTTCTCCGCACAGCCCAACACACCCGAGCCCGGAGATTTGCCTTCGGTCATGCATATATATGCCACCGGTCATCACGAAAACCTCCAGTCAGCAAGCCTCGAGTTGAGATGACCAGCATAATCGGATCATGCATGCTACGCCTTTGAACTTCCTTCTTCCAGCGTCCAATTAGAGACATCTTTGTGGAGATAATTTAAATGAAGCTGGACGAAGAAGAAAGAGAGAAAGGGAGACTTAAAGAAGGAGCAGCTTTATGAGAGAAAAATAAGGTCGTTTGTCATAGGCAAAAAGCGTTGGGGGGGGGGGGGGGGGTAGTAAGTAAAGCAGCGGACAAACGAAAATGTGAGCGGGCAACAGCATGGCAAAAATTGGAGGGGAGAGGCTGCGTACTGGCTCGGCGAAGCCTCGACAACATTAATGCTGGCGTATACATCAATCAAGTTTCACAGACACGTTAAATGAGGTGGTAAGGGTGCCTGTTCATGAAAAGGCACGCGAAGACGCTCCAACAGCCACACATCTACACAACCGCGCACGTAAACACGCAAAAACACGCCTACGCGCACCCATCTGCGCTATTTACTCATGCAGATGTATTGTGGCATTCCTGCAACCCTGACATGGTGTGAAAAGTATAGAATTATGCACAAAGTCTGCAATAACAACCCCTCTAGCTGCATCCAGGAAGTGCGCGCGCTGCTAGGGGGAATGCGTATCCTAGCAGTGCGTCTCCTAACCCGTGCGTCTCCTAGCCCTTCGCTTGTAACGTGCTTCCTGTAGCGTTGGAAGCAGTCGAACAAGGCGGGTCCTGTACCCTTAGTAGTGCTTTTGAGCAGCTGTTGACACACGCTCGCAACAGTCCAACGGGGATTATGGCGGCGCCCAGGAAGCTCTCGTTATAAAAGTGTGTGCGCTGAGCGAAAACCTCTCGTGGACCTCCCCCCCCCCCACCCCCATCCTCCCGCTTCTCTGTTCACCTTGGCGAAAGTGCAACCTTTTACTCATGTTCTTGTTTGCATTTTCGCATAACTGTGAGATTTGCTGCGGAGGGGAGGGGTCATGTGCATGCATATACACTGACACCTCATTTTCTCTGAGGCCCCGGGGCTACGAGCAATACCGGATACCCATCCAGCGGAGGGTTGCAGAGCCGCGGGCGCTCGAACCACGCAGGGACAAAGACGCTCAGCTCCCTGGAAGGCGCCCACAGAAAGTTAAAGCGCTCGAAGAGACAACACGTGTCATAAAATTGGAAACTCGTGCGCGCTCGCAAATATTGTGCTCGCGAATTTCTCCTTTGTGCAACGCGTGCCTGTAGTATACCGTTTCTATTCTTCCCTTTTCGTCGGGCGTACGTAAACGCCCTTTTTCTGCGCTGTGTCGTGCCATAGGATTCAGACGAGTGGGATCATTCGACAGATCGCATCCGCCACACTGTTTAGACACCTTTTGTTTCACGTACGCTATTTAATAACCTTGTTTCACAATATTGCTCTGTGTACGTGGTACCGTCTATCGCTTTCTACTAGTCGTCAGCTTTCCTCACGATTGTATTCAAATGTGTTTTTTTAATGTTTTCTTTGAATGAACGCTAAACCCGCCGTGCTCAGTGGCTATGGTGTTGGACTGCTGAGCACGAGGTCGCGGGATCGAATCCAGGACACAGCGGCCGCATTTCGATGGGGACGAAATGCGAAAACACCCGTGTACTTAGATTTAGGTGCACGTTAAAGAACCCCAGGTGGTCGAAATTTCCGGAGTCCTCCACTACGGCATGCCTCATAATCAGAAAGTGGTTTTGGCAGGTTAAACCCCATAATTAAATTAAATTAATGAATGCTAAAGTGATAAAAGCATGTGCCTCTCCCTTACTGAGCGGTAATTTTGACTATGCCCTCAGCTCATTTATGCTGCCATAAATCGAAGAGTTCGGCACACTTATTCACTCGCTTTCACTCGCATTTATTCTAGGCCGCGACAGGAATTTATTGTCGGTATTAGTGAGGTGGCGTGACCTTGAATGTACGTGAGAGCGAATCCTAGCCAGTATGGGTGCATGTGACTGTGTACATGAATTAACGCGTTCAAGTGAAAGCCGCCATAATAGCAAATAATGATCGCTACAACGGGCTATAATGCACACTGCACATGATTAATTACGAACAGCAAGGAGACACCAGAGGATGGGTAGTAAGCAGTAGAAGGCTATGTGCAATAATATACAGCTCGCGAATCAACATTGCACCCTCACTGTCATGTCACCCCACATCGTGTATGTCACACGGCCGCGCTCGCCGTCACAGTGGACAAAGCAACTGCGCAATGAAGCCATTGCGGGTGGCGAGCCGCCCCTGAGAGTGCTCAATCTCGAGGGCAGCCCCGTGAAAACCGTGTAGCGTAGTGACAACCAGGAGGCATGCTGTTAACTGGCGACAGAATGATAAAAAAATGAAGTGCTGCACATCATCAGTCCTTTCAAACATAAAAAAATATATATATGTATGCGGATTCAGTGCGTTACGAAATTTGGCTTAGACGAAGCTTTCATTCGCGTTTGCGAGGAACGTTGCTCTTTAACGACCATATACAAGTGCAAGGCACACAGTGACCAAATGGTCCAATTTTCCCCGGGAAATCACTCAACGTAATCTTGTGACACTCAAACATGCGAATTCGACGTAGGACGACGATGATGACGGGAACGGGTGATGACTTGAAATGACGCCCAAGGAACGACCACGATGGCAGGGCAATAATGGCATGACGACGATGCAATGACGACGATGACCTGAAAATAACAGCATTACTACTGTATGACGACACCGGGTTGATGACGACAGAATGATGTCGACTGCCTGACCACAACGGCACGATGACGATGGAATGACGGCGACTGCATGATAACGACGGCGTGACAATGACGCAGTGGCGATGATGGAATGAGGACGACGACATAATGGCGAAGGCATGACGACAGTTGAACAAAGACACCCTCAGTGACGACAGTGGCATAACGACGAAGAAATGACGATAAATAATTGACGACGGCGGAATGATGACGAGTCCATGGCAACGAAGGGATGATTACAATGAAATGAAAGCGACAAAGTGACGACGGAATGACAACTATGACACAATGACGAAGCCATGACAACAACGCAAGGATGACGACAGAGTGATGACGACAGAATGATGATGGCGGTAAAATAATGGACGTGTGATGACGATGCAGTGACGACAACGGAATGAAGATGACGGAACGATGACGACGGTATGGCAACGAAGGAATGACGATGACGGGAATGAAGGCGACGAAATGAGGACGACGGTGTGACGATGAAGACGTATTTGGGTCGGAGCCCACGTATGCGCTTACATACATCACCTGCTGCTCCAGTCCCCTCAATTTGCACGATATCTGGTAGCGGTTTTCGCTATGCCCAGGACCGGTCAAATGTGCAAGAGTGCAGAAGGCAGCAGCCAGTAACCAGCACCCGCAACGTGGGGGAAAGACGCAGAGAAAGTTTCGCTTGAAAATATTCTTCAGAACAGTGCAATTCCACTGTCCACCGAACGCCATGAGGTTCTCATCGCGAGCAGAGTACATAGTCACCGTCGTGTGCGTGCGCTGCTGTTCTGTTTTGGCGACCTCCGTCTGCGCTTTTGCTGCAGCTCACTATAGCCTCCACGATGCTGAACGATTTTAGTGATACTGTATAGACGAAAACTATACTGCTAAGCAACACAAGAAAGTTTGGAGTAAGGCAAAGGAAACTACTGTAAATGTTTATTTACTGGACGCGCGTTCCCTGCAAATAAATAAGAAAACGCTAGTTCATAGAGTCGGAAGACAAATGCCACCTTCAGGCAACACTGTCTGCATAAAAACAGCACTGCTTAGAGTTAGTTATAGCATTTTGCACGCTGATTAAGATGTACGCCGTCAACTGATAGATAGTATACGCCATTATTCTGTATGAGACACCTTTAAGCGAGATCTTGATGCCTCAGAACGGTGTTAGGTTTAATCTCAACGAGGGCGTTAAAAACGCGAGGGCTATATTTAACATTCTTGGTTATCAATTACATCATAAATGATAACCAATAAACCTATCATAAGAAGCCAATAAACGAAGACACCAAGGACAGCATAGGGGAAATTATTTGTACTTGATAACTGAGTTAAAGAAATGATAAAAAATAATGGAAAGGAAAGTGGATGAAAAAGCGAGTGGCTGCAGGTGGGGCACAAGCCTGCGTCTTCGCATTACGCGTGCGATGCTCTTACCAATTGAGCTGCCACGGCGCCGTTTTGGGGTGTTTTATGGCGTGTTGGGGCATTTATGTTTATCTGCTAGAACTAAAGCGGGTAGTGTTAGCCAGCACCACCACTCATGGCCTTGACGGTGAGTGAGGAATATCCTTTCCGCCGCATGGGTCACGTGTACATAATATTTTTGTGTGTGTGTGTGTGTGTGTGTGTGTGTGTGTGTGTGTGTGTGTGAAGGCAACTGGTTATTAAACTCACACAAGCTACTTTTGCTGCTGGATTAGAGGTCTCGCTATGTAATGAACGAGAATAAGGGAAAGCGAGAGCCGCATTGTTTAGTTGTTGTTTTTTTTCATCCCCTTTTATTTCCATTAATTTATCATCTCTTTAATTCAATATAATAGGTACAAGTGATTTCCTCTATGATGTGCTTCGTGTCTCTGTTTGTTGGCTTCTTATGATATGATTAATAAAAATCGGGCCCCTCGGTTAGTTCGCTTTCTTCCCGTTCATTACATAACGAGGGTCTCGAATCCGGCAACATTGATGTCTTCAGGTAGCATTTGTGGGTTTATTGACCAGTTGCCTTCACCCAAAAACTTCACGTAATCGTGACGCCTGCGGCAGAAAGTATGTTCCACATCCGCTGCCAATATTTGTGAGTGGTGGCGCTGGCTAACACTTCCAGGTTTAGTTCTAGTAGATAAGCATAAATACGCCAGAAAGTGGATAGGAAAGCGGCATCACGGTAGCTCATTTGGTTAGAGCATCGCACGCGTAACGCGAGCACGTGGGTTCGTGCCCCTCCTGCGGCCAGTTGTTTTTTCATGCACTTTCGTTTCCATTAACTGATCATTTCTTTAGTCCAATAATAAGTACAAGTCATTTCCCCTATGCTGTCCTTGGTGTCTTTGTTGGCTTCTCATGATACGACTAATAACAAATCGGGCCCTCGGTTTTCTTTGTTCTTCATAACCAATAAACCTGTAACCTATAAATTTTATAGGTGTATTTCCTTAATCAGCCGATGAAGCCTCGCGAAAGAAATACACCAACAAACTTGGTTATTATATTATCGAACTTATGCGTATGTGTCTTGCATTACTCATCGGCTGTGCCTGTGGTAGTCATTAATATACTGCAACGCGAGCCCTACAAGTCGTACAAGTAATCCAATTTAACGCAGTGCATCGAATAATAACAAAGTGTGAAAGGTGTCCAATGTCATGTGAAAGGTGTGAAGTTCGTTCAAGAGTGCTACAACGCCCATGCGCAGCTTGTGTGACACCACTCTTGCTTATATTGAAATCTGAGGTGATCTGACGGTGTGAGCTGACTTCTGTTCCTTGTGTACCTGTCACTTAGATTTCTTTCTGTTGTTTGGCTCAATACGTCTGTCACTCCTGCGCTTGCGCCGCATAAACTCTGTGCATGCATATGAACCACAGTGCGCGAATACCGCTCGGATAACTGCATTCCTTCTCGGTAGTTATAATAACAATATTTGGGGTTTTACGTGCCAAAACCACTTTCTGATTATGAGGCACGCCGTAGTCGAGGACTCTGGAAATTTTGACCTCTCGGTAGTTATGTTAATATCATGTATTTATGTGCAAAGAAGTAACCGAAGGCAATTTCAGACGGCAACATTTCCTTGCGTCATATGTAAGAGCCGCAAAAAAAGACACTCAAGCACCATGAAGGAGGAGGAAGCGAGAAAAACGGGGGCACGAGGCGCGATCTCGCAGTGTTCGGACCAGGCGGACAGCAGTTCCGGGCTCTTGGGGTGAACGAGGTCCTGCCGGGCGAGACGCGCGTGGCAGGGTGTGGAGGGCCGCCGAGCCGAGCGCGGACGATGGTGTCCGAGGCACCAGGGCTCCAGCTGCTAGTGCTCAAGACGCTGGCGGACCCCAGCAGGACCACCGGTCCCTGAGCTGCCGCACCTGAGCTGCGCCGAGGAGCGTTCCAGTCCGGCACAGAGGTAATTGTGCTGGGCGCGGCCCTCACGTGCGATTATCGCACGTGGGTTGCGAGCGGCGTACGAGCCGGGCACCGAGGCCGTGCAGGGCATCGCTTCTCCAGGCTGCCGCTGATGCTTCTGAGCGTGTTGTGCGTCCAGAGAACCGTGCTGGACGGGGCCTGAACGCTTCGTCCTCGCAGCCGACTGGGTGATACGGTGACGTTACAACGGAACCGAGAGCCTCTCCAGCACGAGACTGCGTCCAGAAATTTATTCTCATGTGCTCCTGTGTGAACGTATTGACTGCCACTACGCAGCTTGTTAGCTTTATTTTTACTCTCTTTATGGTTATTTGATTTAATTGTTCACAATAGAGCAAGGTTCCCAAACGCTCTCCCGCATCACTGCGCACTAGCAACAGTGCCGAACCGTCCTAAACACTGCGTTTTGCAATCGTATTCCGAAAGAGAGAGGTGCCTTAAACGGGACCAAGCATCTCGGTACTGAGACTGGCGCACAGCCGATTGTTTCAGTAGACAATTACTTGACATATTTTGCTGCCGGAATGCAAGCACACTGCGCGATGAGGCACGCAGCGAGGATTGATTGATTGATTTCAAAAGATTGATTAGTGTCCCCGGCCTTTCCAGAGCACTCGTTTTTCAGATGAAGTAATGATAGCCAGTGCAAATAAAATGAGAATAAAAAGTACCTTTGCGCCGACACGCTGAATACAATACTTACAGATAGAACACATTGCACTAATCGTATATCTTAGAGCACAGCATAAGAAAAAAAGAAATTGTCGCATAAATTACAATCGCGGACATACACACATGCTACTGACAACAAGAAATTGTATACTACTGGCCACAGCAAGAAAAGGGACAAAATAATAGTATTAGTAATAAGAAAAATAACAACAACACTAGAAGATTCAGCAAAGGCCCTACCCTGTCTTGACAATTAAACAAATGAAAGTGACTACGAGTACGAGCAACTAGTAACTTGCGTAGCACTCTCAAACACGATGAAAGGATCAAGCTCCAATAGTGTGCGTTGTGGATATTCACTTGGCAATTTCGGGAAAAGTTCACCTCGTCAGTCCGGATACCTTCGTGAGAAAGTCAGAATCCTGCTTCTCCTGAATCAAAATCCAATTTGCAAAGTCGAGTCTGTTTTGGAGATCCCCTGACTCCAGGCATTGATGCAACTGCAGATGATAGGGGTGCAGTGCAGCTGTTTTCAAAATCATCCAGGCAGTTGAGTTGGACACACCGAGCTGTGCGCTCCCGCTGCGCATGCTAGCGTGTGGATTAGCCGCTATGAAAGACAAAACGTTGGAGCGAGCCTCATTATTTATGACTGAAGCTCTCTGCCTCTTTCTTGTGAAGCTGCCGGTTTGCTTCAGCGACTCGTAGGAGTTCAATATTGTCATCGGGCTCGGTCGCGTACCTGGGTGCCAGCTTCGAAATATTCTTGCAGCCTGCCGTCTCAGTCCGCCTGCAGCTCCTAGGACAAGGATCGTGTCTGCTTTTTCCTCGTTAGAAAAGGGCATTCCGAAATCGCTCGCGCTTTAACAGTCGATGCACGATACAGTCTGTTTAACCCGCCGTGGTTGCTCAGTGGCTATGGTGTTGGGCTGCTGAACACGAGGTCGCGGGATCGAATCCCGGCTACAGCGGCCGCATTTCGGTGGGGGCAAAATGCGAAAACACCGGTGTACTTAGACTTAGGTGCATGTTAAAGAACCTCAGGTGGTCGAAGTTTCCGGAGTCCACCACTATGACGTGCCTCATAATCAGAAAGTGGTTTTGGCAGGTAAAACACCGTAATTTAATTTTAATAGTCTGTTTATCGCTGTCTGGAACTACCACCACCACGACCGTCAGTAACATTACGAAGCGCAGGAGATAATGGTTTCTAGCTTAAACCGAATAGCCAGCGCTTGCGTCGCTGCTCTGTCGCTTTTTAAGCGGAAGCGCGGCTATATCTGTTTGTGCGCGGAACGCTTGGGCATGTCACGTTGGGTTTTTTTTTTGTGTGTGTGTGTATTTCGCGGGAATCCGCAGTGAGCTGAAAAACACTAATACTTAATAGATAGAAAGGCAGAAACTGTTTATTCGGACGTTTTGCAAACCACTCTGCCACTTTCTAATTGGAATTTTTTTCCTAGCTTCGTTGCTTCAGAAGTTAGTTAATTAATCTTGACTAATTATCTAATTAAAGAAAATACAAAAATAGGGGGACACACTGCAGACTAAAGTGAGCAAAATGCATTTGGTCGCGTCGTCTTAAAGTTCATCGGCATATTTTTAAACTCTGGTAAAGTTAGCTAAAACACCCTGCACAATGCGTCAAACAAGACAAATAAACATGTTGTGCAATCACAAATATTCACGTATCACATAATGTTAAGGCCCGCCTCCCTCCCTCCACTGCCCCGCTGACGAAGTTATCGCCCTTGGACTTTATACGGAACATGACGGCGACGGCGACGACAGGAATGCGCCTTGAGTGTCTATATAATTGCTATCGCAATAATACAATAAGAGTATCCAGCAACTGAAGAATCCCGTTGCCCATTACTTTTAGCAAAAGAAGTAACAAAATCGAACTTTCACTATGCGACAATTCGCTGCGCCGCAACAATGTATTTCGCGTGTGTGTAGGGGGGGGGGGGGGCACCGAAATGAAGAAACGCAAAGGAAAGCATGTTGGCCGCAATCGAATGCCTACTTGGGGTACCTAATGTAGCTACCGAAGGAATATCGAAGAAAACGTTCCACAGAGAACCACATGCATGCGGCCCGTTATCCTACACTAGTGAGATAAAAGAGTTTCCGGAGACGTTGCGATAACATTGATATGATGGTGATGCCCTCAAGCGAACGCATTGCAATCTGTCGAATCCCCACAGTGATGGCGGCGAGCGACTATTGCTTCTTTTTCTCGTCTGCTAGCCAGAAAGCGTCCAAAACTCTCCGCGGCCAAAATCCACTCGGCCAGAGAAAAACGAACGCGCCCCGCAGTGCGCCGCGCGGTTGTCAAGGCAACACGTGAAAAACGCATGACCTCTGGCTGGCTCTGGCAGCCCGCGGGTAGCGAGAACAAGAAAATTGAAGAGGCTCAATGTGTCCTCACGAATAAAAGTCAAAAGAGAAAAAAATAAATAAGAACGCAGTTACCTTTACTGGCTTCAGTTTCTTGACATGGATGCTTTGGCGCAGGTGAAAAAAAATGTTGATATTCTTTTCTGTGATGTGTTGCCACAAATGAACCATTACAACGCTTCGTCTCATCGAACCTCTCTGCGTTCTTTGTCAACTTGTCTGATAGTGTGTTGATTTCGCTTGTCTCGTTGTATGGTCCGATGTACGACTCTAGAAAAGTCAATGCAGCTTTGGCGTCAAACGTTTATAAGAACAATAAACCCACAAAGATACGGAATTGAAAATGTAAAGTACGACCGGGCTGCTTCTCACCTAAATGCAAAAACTGCAACGCGAATAAGGCGGACCTGACACATATGTTGAGCAAGTGCCCCAGGATAAAGCCTAAGGCGGGACTCCAACTTAATAACATTTCGGACTGGGAGGTAGCGGTGTCCAGCTCGGATCCCGTAGTCCAGCTGCGGACCCTCAACAAAGCTTTGGAGATTGCCGAAAGTCAAGGACTTACGGCCACCTCACGCCGCCTGGCAGAAGAAATAACCCAGTAATTCACGTAATTCGAAGGTCTCACGAAAATAAAGTTTTTCCTCCTCCTCCTCTCTGCTTTATCCCGCCTCCCTATGTAATGCCCCTTGTGGGACTTTAGTGTATATAAATAAAGAAGAAGCATACGCGAGCATCAGCGATTACGATAGAATGTGCAATGAGTCATATTTGAATTTCCGGCGCGCTTCACCCATAGATCATATTTGGACGACCGATAACTGTGCTCGCCACTTTTAATGTTGATTCTTCTTGCTGGTCGCAATAAAGGAGTTGAATTTTTGGATTCTGGGATTTTACATTTACCAAAACCACGATTTCATTATGAGGCACGCCGTAGTGGGGCACTCCTGATTATTTTGACCACCAGGGGATCTTTAACGTGCCCCTAAAGGACGTTCTTGCATTTCGCCCTATCGAAATGGCGGCCGCCGCGGCCGGTATTTGTACCCGCGACCTCGTGCTTAGCAGCGCAACACCATAGCCGCTAAGCCACCGCAGCGGGCAAAAGCTACATATTTAATTAGCCCTTTTGCCAGTTCTATCCTTCACCGCCACTACGTGAGAAAATGATAGTATGCACTATCAAATCTGCAGCCTTCCTCAGTCCAAATATTGATGTGCATTGACAGCGTTTGTATTTGGACATCAGGCTTGGAGTGGCATTGATATAGTATAACTGCATCAGGAACGCTTAGGTGTTAGCATTCGTTTTCTGAAGAGCTGTGACATAATATCCTTAGTCGACAAGTCGGCAGTACTGCCCTGTATAAGTGCCATGCTCGTCGGTGTTATGGTCAGCAAGACTGTATCGCCTTTGGCTGAACGCTAACAAGGAAAGCTCTCATATCGACGATTGACGAGAGTATATTAAGTTCACACTGAATGGTGCTGCGATGCATCACAGGCACTAAAATGGATTGAAAAATAAGCTAGCTCTCCAAACTTCATTAAACTTTTGTCTCAACTACTAGTTCATCACCAGTCTTGCATTGGATGTCTCAATCAAGCGAATGCAAGCTGACACAACCCTAGTAGCCTGAAGTTACACTCTGTGTCGGAAAACCGCGCAAAACCCAGGATGTAGTGCTTATCACAGAATCGAAAGTACGGTATATCCAAGGGCTTTGCATTCAAGAAATACGCCGTCATTCAACTGAAGTATATCAACTATAGGCACGACACCCATCGGCTCGCCAGCCACATTATATGCCAATTACAGCCATAACCAGCGTCTGTGGCTGTAGGAGGAGGAGACAAAGGAGAGGAAAGACAGGGAGATTAGCCAGTGTAAGTACTGGCTGGCTACCCTGTGCTGGGGAAAGGGGTAAAGGGAGTAAAAGGAGAAAGAAAAAGAAGAGGGAAAAATAAAAAGAAAAATAAAAGAAAATTCACACAGTAACGCGAAACTATGCTCTACAACGTTCAAAGGCGGTCGCACAATTCGCATGTCCTTAAAAACTTCAACAAAGCCCTTAAGGCCTTGAGTGCCGAAGCCCGTCTGGACCAATGTCCTAAGAGCTTTTTTCTCTGTAAAGGGGCGATTGTCCAGTTTTGCGAGAGCGGTCACGAGCACTGTTCTTCGCACTGCGTAACGGGGACAGTCACAAAGGAGGTGTTCAATCGTCTCCTCGCAGCCGCAGGTGTCACAAGTAGGGCTGTCGGCCATTCCAATGCGGAATGAATATGAGTTCGTGAATGCCACGCCGAGCCACAGGCGGCACAGAAGTGTTGCTTCCGCTCGTGGCAACCCTGGTGGTAGGCGGAGTTGCAGACGTGGATCCAATTTGTGGAGACGTGCGTTCGTGAATTCACTGGTGTCCCACAGATTCTGTGTAAGCTCACGGGCGAGGGAGCGAAGACTTGTGGCTGCATCTGTTCTTGACAGCGGTATGGGTATAATCTGGGCGCCATCATGAGCCGACCGGGCAGCGTCATCCGCACTGTCATTTCCTGAAATTCCACAGTGACCCGGTATCCACTGGTAGACGATGTTGTGTCCCTTGTTGATTGCGTGATGGTGGAGTAGTCGGATGTGTCTGTGGCTGTATCTGTCAGCTTACCAACGCGGCACCATAACTCCTTACAGGTTCTGAGCCTTGTGTCTTCTCGAACGCACTGGTTGGATCGGGTCCTGTGCAGCACGTGCCCGATACTTTGGCATCCATCAGCAATCAAACAGCGCCTTTCCATATATTTCGCTGATGCGCCTGACAAAAATGATCTACGCTACTACTTAACAAAACCAGCCAGTCATGATTGTCATGTTCAGTGATGTATGCGTTTCTTGGCGAAATTGTGCCCGGGAGTGGTTACGCGGGCTGAGGTCCGGACAGGGTGAAGTGAATTATTTAAATACGCCTTTTACATACGTCCACACAGTAGAAATCCGAGACGGCTTAAATATTTATAACGACGATTCGACCTCGCATACCATCTCAGCTGTAGCTGCTGTCAGTGGCAATGGCACAATGTCATTACTGCTGTTATCTTAAAAGGCCACTTTACCTTCGAGGTGTCCCACGTGACAACATGGAATTTACATCCGCCCGTGCCAATGCAAAATATGTCACCGGTGAACCACCACAAAAATGGGTCGTGTTTTGCGAATCTATAGTAGCTCTTCGGAGCCTCCAATCTGCCTTATCATTACAAAACATACAGAAGATTGTAAATGACATAAGTGAAATGAACCATAAATTTCTGGAAAATGTACACGGCATCATCTTTCAAATACAGGGTTGCCGCTTCGCCGATTTTCTACCGGCACAGACGGTTATTCTCTCGCGATACCGATTGCTGGTTCGATCCCCACACCGGCAAGTTATCTGCTGGTTTTCGTACTGAATTACCGCATTCTAGGCTGCATCGCAAGCACGTTCATTCGTACTTCCTTGATCTTTGCACCATCGTATTGCGAGACTGAGCCATCCACCCTCTTGCCTGCTTTTCATTGCGACAGCAACAATACAAGTTGTCCCAACTATCATGCACCAATACTTAAAAATATGCAAATGCCACGTAGATGGACCGAATCAAGGTAATGTTCTTTGCCGTCGCTATGGAGTACTCGGGTTATTTTTGCATTCCACCTAATTACATAATTTGTCCTAATTAACTAATCAGCTTCTCAATTAGTATAATTAGATTAAATGTGTCACTGGGAAAATTGTGCGTCTAGAAACATGGAAAATACCCGATACAGCTTTTTGTTGCTCAATACGTGCTACATAAAAGCGTTTTTCCGAGCTTGAAATAAGCCCGCGAATACATGCAAAGTGCCTCGAGCCCGGCAATTTGCGTGTATTCGCGGGCTTCT